>NC_091284.1:311894726-313264535 GCF_032444005.1 Ranitomeya imitator | reverse complement strand
CGGGGCACAGGTGCGGGCCAGGCTTAAGGCCGGGGTACAAGTGCGGGCTAGGCTTAAGGCCGGGGCACAAATGCGGTTAAGGCTTGAGGCCGGGGCACAAGTGCGGGCTAGGCTTAAGGCCAGGGCACAAGTGCGGGCTAGGCTTGAGGCCGGGCACAAGTGCGGGCTAGGCTTGAGGCCGGGGCACAAGTGCGGGCTAGGCTTAAGGCCTGGGCACAAGTGCGGGCTAGGCTTAAGGCCTGGGCACAAGTGCGGGCTAGGCTTAAGGCTGGGACACAAGTGCGGGTTAGGCTTAAGACCGGGGCACAAGTGCGGGCTAGGCTTAAGGCCGGGGCACAAGTGCGGGCTAGGCTTAATGCCTGGGCACAAGTGCGGGCTAGGATTAAGGCCGGGGCACAAGTGCTGGCTAGGCTTAAGGCCGGGGCACAGGTGCGGGCTAGGCTTAAGGCCTGGGCACAGGTGCGGGCTAGGCTTAAGGCCGGGGCACAAGTGCGGGCTAGGCTTAAGGCCGGGGCACAAGTGCGGGCTAGGCTTAAGGCCAGGGCACAAGTGCGGGCTAGGCTTAAGGCCAGGGCACAAGTGCGGGCTAGGCTTAAAGCCTGGGCACAAGTGCGGGCTAGGCTTGAGGCCTGGGCACAAGTGCGGGCTAGGCTTAAGGCCTGGGCAGAAGTGCGGGCTAGGCTTAAGGCCGGGGCACAAGTGCGTGCTTAGCTTAAGGCCGGGGCACAAGTGCGGGCTAGGCTTAAGGCCGGGGCACAAGTGCGGGCTAGGCTTAAGGCCGGGGCACAAGTGCGGGCTAGTCTTAAGGCCGGGGCACAAGTGCGGGCTAGGCTTAAGGCCGGGGCACAAGTGCGGGCTAGGCTTAAGGCCGGGGCACAAGTGCGGGCTAGGCTTAAGGCCGGGGCACAAGTGCGGGCTAGGCTTAAGGCCGGGGCACAAGTGCGGGCTAGGCTTATGGCCGGGGCACAAGTGCGGGCTAGGCTTATGGCCGGGGCACAAGTGCGGGCTAGGCTTAAGGCCGGGGCACAAGTGCGGGCTAGGCTTAAGGCCGGGGCACAAGTGCTGGCTAGGCTTAAGGCCGGGGCACAAGTGCGGGCTAGGCTTAAGTCCGGGGCACGAGTGCGGGCTAGGCTTAAGGCCGGGGCACGAGTGCGGGCTAGGCTTTAGGCCGGGGCACAAGTGCGGGCTAGGCTTAAGGCCGGGGCACAAGTGCGGGCTAGGCTTAAGGCCGGGGCACAAGTGCGGGCTAGGCTTAAGGCCGGGGCACAAGTGCGGGCTAGGCTTTAGGCCGGGGCACAAGTGCGGGCTAGGCTTTAGGCCGGGGCACAAGTGCGGGCTAGGCTTAAGGCCGGGGCATAAGTGCGGGCAAGGCTTAAGGCCGGGGCACAAGTGCGGGCAAGGCTTAAGGCCGGGGCACAAGTGAGGGCTAGGCTTAAGGCCGGGGCACAAGTGCGGGCTAGGCTTAAGGCAGGGGCACGAGTGTGGGCTAGGCTTAAGGCCGGGGCACGAGTGCGGGCTAGGCTTAAGGCCGGGGCACAAGTGCAGGCTAGGCTTAAGGCCGGGGCACAAGTGCGGGCTAGGCTTAAGGCCTGGGCACAAGTGCGGGCTAGGCTTAAGGCCTGGGCACAATTGCGGGCTAGGCTTAAGGCATACAGCTAACTCTTTGCACTCTTTGCATAAAGGGTTAGGCACCCATAGGGGTGAAGAGCTAGCTTTCACCCCTCTACTCTGTACTTGGACATTTTGGACTAGATCCTTTGTTGTACAGTGCGGAGCCTCTCCATAACCCCATGCTCCAAGCGACCAGGCACTTCTTGTCTGTCCTCCGTAAATGGGTAATGCCTTCTTCCCCAATTACAGTCGTGCATGCACATTCAGACGGGACAAGAGCGAAGAGCGTAAAGCTGGCCCTATGTGCATAACCAACATGAACCTGAAGACAAAAACAAACAAACAAGCATTCAAGGGGCTCAAAAGCGCAGGCTAGGCTTAAGGCCTGGGCACAGGTGCGGGCTAGGCTTAAGGCCTGGGCACAGGTGCGGGCTAGGCTTAAGGCCTGGGCACAGGTGCGGGCTAGACTTAAGGCCTGGCCACAGGTGCGGGCTAGGCTTAAGGCCTGGGCACAGGTGCGGGCTAGGCTTAAGGCCGGGGCACAAGTGCGGGCTAGGCTTGAGGCCGGGGCACAAGTGCTGGCTAGGCTTGAGGCCGGGGCACAAGTGCTGGCTAGGCTTAAGGCCGGGGCACAAGTGCGGGCTAGGCTTAAGGCCGGGGCACAAGTGCTGGCTAGGCTTAAGGCCGGGGCACAAGTGCTGGCTAGGCTTAAGGCCGGGGCACAAGTGCGGGCTAGGCTTAAGGCCGGGGCACAAGTGCTGGCTAGGCTTAAGGCCGGGGCACAAGTGCGGGCTAGGCTTAAGGCCGGGGCACAAGTGCGGGCTAGGCTTAAGGCCGGGGCACAAGTGCGGGCTAGGCTTAAGGCCGGGGCACAAGTGCGGGCTAGGCCTAAGGCCGGGGCACAAGTGAGGGCTAGGCTTAAGGCCGGGGCACAAGTGAGGGCTAGGCTTAAGGCCAGGGCACAAGTGCGGGCTAGGCTTAAGGCCTGGGCACAAGTGCGGGCTAGGCTTAAGGCCTGGGCACAAGTGCGGGCTAGGTTTAAGGCCTGGGCACAAGGGCGGGCTTGGCTTAAGGCCTGGGCACAAGGGCAGGCTTGGCTTAAGGCCTGGGCACAAGGGCGGGCTAGGCTTAATGCCTGGGCACAAGTGCGGGCTAGGCTTAATGCCTGGGCACAAGTGCGGGCAAGGCTTAAGGCCGGGGCACAAGTGCGGGCAAGGCTTAAGGCCGGGGCACAAGTGCGGGCTAGGCTTAAGGCCTGGGCACAGGTGCGGGCTAGGCTTAAGGCCGGGGCACAAGTGCGGGCTAGGCTTAAGGCCGGGGCACAAGTGCGGGCTAGGCTTAAGGCCGGGGCACAAGTGCGGGCTAGGCTTAAGGCCGGGGCACAAGTGCGGGCTAGGCTTAAGGCCTGGGCACAAGTGCGGGCTAGGCGTGAGGCCTGGGCACAAGTGCGGGCTAGGCTTAAGGCCTGGGCACAAGTGCGGGCTAGGCTTGAGGCCTGGGCACAAGTGCGGGCTAGGCTTGGGGCCTGGGCACAAGTGCGGGCTAGGCTTAAGGCCTGGGCACAAGTGCGGGCTAGGCTTAAGGCCTGGGCACAAGTGCGGGCTAGGCTTAAGGCCTGGGCACAATTGCGGGCTAGGCATAAGGCCTGGGCACAAGTGCGGGCTAGGCTTCAGGCCTGGGCACAAGTGCGGGCTAGGCTTAAGGCCGGGGCACAAGTGCGGGCTTAGCTTAAGGCCGGGGCACAAGTGCGGGCTAGGCTTAAGGCCGGGGCACAAGTGCGGGCTAGGCTTAAGGCCGGGGCACAAGTGCGGGCTAGTCTTAAGGCCGGGGCACAAGTGCGGGCAAGGCTTAAGGCCGGGGCACAAGTGCGGGCTAGGCTTAAGGCCGGGGCACAAGTGCGGGCTTGGCTTAAGGCCGGGGCACAAGTGCGGGCTAGGCTTAAGGCCGGGGCACAAGTGCGGGCTAGGCTTAAGGCCTGGGCACAAATGCGGGCTAGGCTTAAGGCCTGGGCACAAGTGCAGACTAGGCTTAAGGCCTGGGCACAAGTGCGGGCTAGGCATGAGGTCTGGGCACAAGTGCGGGCTAGGCTTAAGGCCTGGGCACAAGTGCGGGCTAGGCTTAAGGCCTGGGCACAAGTGCGGGCTAGGCTTAAGGCCGGGGCACAAGTGCGGGCTAGGCTTAAGGCCGGGGCACAAGTGCGGGCTAGGCTTAAGGCCGGGGCACAAGTGCGGGCTAGGCTTAAGGCCTGGGCACAAATGCGGGCTAGGCTTAAGGCCTGGGCACAAGTGCAGACTAGGCTTAAGGCCTGGGCACAAGTGCGGGCTAGGCATGAGGTCTGGGCACAAGTGCGGGCTAGGCTTAAGGCCTGGGCACAAGTGCGGGCTAGGCTTAAGGCCGGGGCACAAGTGCGGGCTAGGCTTTAGGCCGGGCACAAGTGCGGGCTAGGCTTAAGGCCGGGGCACAAGTGCGGGCTTGTCTTAAGGCCTGGGCACAAGTGCGGACTAGGCTTAAGGCCTGGGCACAAGTGCGGGCTAGGCTTAAGGCCGGGGCACAAGTGCGGGCTAGGCTTAAGGCCGGGGCACAAGTGCGGGCTAGGCTTAAGGCCGGGCACAAGTGCGGGCTAGGCTTAAGGCCGGGGCACAAGTGCGGGCTAGGCTTAAGGCCGGGGCACAAGTGCGGGCTAGGCTTAAGGCCGGGGCACAAGTGCGGGCTAGGCTTAAGGCCGGGCACAAGTGCGGGCTAGGCTTAAGGCCGGGGCACAAGTGCGGGCTTGTCTTAAGGCCTGGGCACAAGTGCGGACTAGGCTTAAGGCCTGGGCACAAGTGCGGGCTAGGCTTAAGGCCTGGGCACAAGTGCGGGCTAGGCTTAAGGCCGGGGCACAAGTGCGGGCAAGGCTTAAGGCCGGGGCACAAGTGCGGGCTAGGCTTAAGGCCGGGGCACAAGTGCGGGCTAGGCTTAAGGCCGGGGCACAAGTGCGGGCTAGGCTTAAGGCCGGGGCACAAGTGCGGGCTAGGCTTAAGGCCTGGGCACAAATGCGGGCTAGGCTTAAGGCCTGGGCACAAGTGCAGACTAGGCTTAAGGCCTGGGCACAAGTGCGGGCTAGGCATGAGGTCTGGGCACAAGTGCGGGCTAGGCTTAAGGCCTGGGCACAAGTGCGGGCTAGGCTTAAGGCCTGGGCACAAGTGCGGGCTAGGCTTAAGGCCGGGGCACAAGTGCGGGCTAGGCTTAAGGCCGGGGCACAAGTGCGGGCTAGGCTTAAGGCCGGGGCACAAGTGCGGGCTAGACTTAAGGCCTGGGCACAAATGCGGGCTAGGCTTAAGGCCTGGGCACAAGTGCAGACTAGGCTTAAGGCCTGGGCACAAGTGCGGGCTAGGCATGAGGTCTGGGCACAAGTGCGGGCTAGGCTTAAGGCCTGGGCACAAGTGCGGGCTAGGCTTAAGGCCGGGGCACAAGTGCGGGCTAGGCTTTAGGCCGGGCACAAGTGCGGGCTAGGCTTAAGGCCGGGGCACAAGTGCGGGCTTGTCTTAAGGCCTGGGCACAAGTGCGGACTAGGCTTAAGGCCTGGGCACAAGTGCGGGCTAGGCTTAAGGCCTGGGCACAAGTGCGGGCTAGGCTTAAGGCCGGGGCACAAGTGCGGGCTAGGCTTAAGGCCGGGCACAAGTGCGGGCTAGGCTTAAGGCCGGGGCACAAGTGCGGGCTAGGCTTAAGGCCGGGGCACAAGTGCGGGCTAGGCTTAAGGCCGGGGCACAAGTGCGGGCTAGGCTTAAGGCCGGGCACAAGTGCGGGCTAGGCTTAAGGCCGGGGCACAAGTGCGGGCTTGTCTTAAGGCCTGGGCACAAGTGCGGACTAGGCTTAAGGCCTGGGCACAAGTGCGGGCTAAGCTTAAGGCCTGGGCACAAGTGCGGGCTAGGCTTAAGGCCGGGGCACAAGTGCGGGCTAGGCTTAAGGCATACAGCTAACTCTTTGCACTCTTTGCATAAAGGGTTAGGCACCCATAGGGGTGAAGAGCTAGCTTTCACCCCTCTACTCTGTACTTGGACATTTAGGACTAGATCCTTTGTTGTACAGTGCGGAGCCTCTCCATAACCCCATGCTCCAAGCGACCAGGCACTTCTTGTCTTTCCTCCGTAAATGGGTAATGCCTTCTTCCCCAATTACAGTCGTGCATGCGCATTCAGACGGGACAAGAGCGAAGAGCGTAAAGCTGGCCCTATGTGCATAACCAACATGAAGCTGAATACAAAAACAAACAAGCTTTCAAGGGGCTCAAAAGTGCAGGCTAGGCTTAAGGCCTGGGCAAAGGTGCGGGCTAGGCTTAAGGCCTGGGCACAGGTGCAGGCTAGGCTTAAGGCCTGGGCACAGGTGCGGGCTAGGCTTAAGCCCGGGGCACAGGTGCGGGCCAGGCTTAAGGCCGGGGTACAAGTGCGGGCTAGGCTTAAGGCCGGGGCACAAATACGGTTAAGGCTTGAGGCCGGGGCACAAGTGCGGGCTAGGCTTAAGGCCGGGGCACAAGTGCGGGCTAGGCTTAAGGCATACAGCTAACTCTTTGCACTCTTTGCATAAAGGGTTAGGCACCCATAGGGGTGAAGAGCTAGCTTTCACCCCTCTACTCTGTACTTGGACATTTAGGACTAGATCCTTTGTTGTACAGTGCGGAGCCTCTCCATAACCCCATGCTCCAAGCGACCAGGCACTTCTTGTCTGTCCTCCGTAAATGGGTAATGCCTTCTTCCCCAATTACAGTTGTGCATGCGCATTCAGACGGGACAAGAGTGAAGAGCGTAAAGCTGGCCCTATGTGCATAACCAACATGAAGCTGAATACAAAAACAAACAAGCTTTCAAGGGGCTCAAAAGTGCAGGCTAGGCTTAAGGCCTGGGCACAGGTGCGGGCTAGGCTTAAGGCCTGGGCACAGGTGCGGGCTAGGCTTAAGGCCTGTGCACAGGTGCGGGCTAGGCTTAAGGCCTGGGCACAGGTGCGGGCTAGGCTTTAGGCCGGGGCACAGGTGCGGGCCAGGCTTAAGGCTGGGGTACAAGTGCGGGCTAGGCTTAAGGCCGGGGCACAAATGCGGTTAAGGCATGAGGCCGGGGCACAAGTGCGGGCTAGGCTTAAGGCCGGGGCACAAGTGCGGGCTAGGCTTAAGGCCGGGGCACAAGTGCGGGCTAGGCTTAAGGCCGGGGCACAAGTGCGGGCTAGGCTTAAGGCCGGGGCACAAGTGCGGGCTAGGCATAAGGCCGGGGCACAAGTGCGGGCTAGGCTTAAGGCCTGGGCACAAGTGCGGGCTAGGCATAAGGCCTGGGCACAAGTGCGGGCTAGGCTTAAGGCCTGGGCACAAGTGCTTGCTAGGCTTAAGGCCTGGGCACAAGTGCGGGCTAGGCTTAAGGCCTGGGCACAAGTGCTTGCTAGGCTTAAGGCCTGGGCACAAGTGCGGGCTAGGCTTATGGCCTGGGCACAAGTGCGGGCTAGGCATAAGGCCTGGGCACAAGTGCGGGCTAGGCTTAAGGCCTGGGCACAAGTGCGGGCTAGGCATAAGGCCTGGGCACAAGTGCGGGCTAGGCTTAAGGCCTGGGCACAAGTGCGGGCTAGGCTTAAGGCCGGGGCACATGTGTGGGCTAGGCTTAAGGCCGGGGCACAAGTGCGGGCTAGGCTTAAGGCCGGGGCACAAGTGCGGGCTAGGCTTAAGGCCGGGGCACAAGTGCGGGCTAGGTTTAAGGCCGGGGCACAAGTGCGGGCTAGGCTTAAGGCCGGGGCACAAGTGCGGGCTAGGCTTAAGGCCGGGGCACAAGTGCGGGCTAGGCTTAAGGCCGAGGCACAAGTGCGGGCTAGGCTTAAGGCCGGGGCACAAGTGCGGGCTAGGCTTAAGGCCGGGGCACAAGTGCGGGCTAGGCTTAAGGCCGGGGCACAAGTGCGGGCTAGGCTTAAGGCCTGGGCACAAGTGCGGGCTAGGCTTAAGGCCGGGGCACAAGTGCGGGCTAGGCTTAAGGCCGGGGCACAAGTGCGGGCTAGGCTTAAGGCCGGGGCACAAGTGCGGGCTAGGCTTAAGGCCGGGCACAAGTGCGGGCTAGGCTTAAGGCCGGGGCACAAGTGCGGGCTTGTCTTAAGGCCTGGGCACAAGTGCGGACTAGGCTTAAGGCCTGGGCACAAGTGCGGGCTAGGCTTAAGGCCGGGGCACAAGTGCGGGCTAGGCTTAAGGCCGGGGCACAAGTGCGGGCTAGGCTTAAGGCCGGGCACAAGTGCGGGCTAGGCTTAAGGCCGGGGCACAAGTGCGGGCTAGGCTTAAGGCCGGGGCACAAGTGCGGGCTAGGCTTAAGGCCGGGGCACAAGTGCGGGCTAGGCTTAAGGCCAGGGCACAAGTGCGGGCTAGGCTTAAGGCCGGGCACAAGTGCGGGCTAGGCTTAAGGCCGGGGCACAAGTGCTGGCTTGTCTTAAGGCCTGGGCACAAGTGCGGGCTAGGCTTAAGGCCTGGGCACAAGTGCGGGCTAGGCTTAAGGCCGGGGCACAAGTGCGGGCTAGGCTTAAGGCATACAGCTAACTCTTTGCACTCTTTGCATAAAGGGTTAGGCACCCATAGGGGTGAAGAGCTAGCTTTCACCCCTCTACTCTGTACTTGGACATTTAGGACTAGATCCTTTGTTGTACAGTGCGGAGCCTCTCCATAACCCCATGCTCCAAGCGACCAGGCACTTCTTGTCTGTCCTCCGTAAATGGGTAATGCCTTCTTCCCCAATTACAGTCGTGCATGCGCATTCAGACGGGACAAGAGCGAAGAGCGTAAAGCTGGCCCTATGTGCATAACCAACATGAAGCTGAATACAAAAACAAACAAGCTTTCAAGGGGCTCAAAAGTGCAGGCTAGGCTTAAGGCCTGGGCACAGGTGCGGGCTAGGCTTAAGGCCTGGGCACAGGTGCGGGCTAGGCTTAAGGCCTGGGCACAGGTGCGGGCTAGGCTTAAGGCCTGGGCACAGGTGCGGGCTAGGCTTAAGGCCGGGGCACAGGTGCGGGCCAGGCTTAAGGCCGGGGTACAAGTGCGGGCTAGGCTTAAGGCCGGGGCACAAATGCGGTTAAGGCTTGAGGCCGGGGCACAAGTGCGGGCTAGGCTTAAGGCCAGGGCACAAGTGCGGGCTAGGCTTGAGGCCGGGCACAAGTGCGGGCTAGGCTTGAGGCCGGGGCACAAGTGCGGGCTAGGCTTAAGGCCTGGGCACAAGTGCGGGCTAGGCTTAAGGCCTGGGCACAAGTGCGGGCTAGGCTTAAGGCTGGGGCACAAGTGCGGGTTAGGCTTAAGACCGGGGCACAAGTGCGGGCTAGGCTTAAGGCCGGGGCACAAGTGCGGGCTAGGCTTAATGCCTGGGCACAAGTGCGGGCTAGGATTAAGGCCGGGGCACAAGTGCTGGCTAGGCTTAAGGCCGGGGCACAGGTGCGGGCTAGGCTTAAGGCCTGGGCACAGGTGCGGGCTAGGCTTAAGGCCGGGGCACAAGTGCGGGCTAGGCTTAAGGCCGGGGCACAAGTGCGGGCTAGGCTTAAGGCCAGGGCACAAGTGCGGGCTAGGCTTAAGGCCAGGGCACAAGTGCGGGCTAGGCTTAAAGCCTGGGCACAAGTGCGGGCTAGGCTTGAGGCCTGGGCACAAGTGCGGGCTAGGCTTAAGGCCTGGGCAGAAGTGCGGGCTAGGCTTAAGGCCGGGGCACAAGTGCGGACTAGGCTTAAGGCCTGGGCACAAGTGCGGGCTAGGCTTAAGGCCTGGGCACAAGTGCGGGCTAGGCTTAAGGCCGGGGCACAAGTGCGGGCAAGGCTTAAGGCCGGGGCACAAGTGCGGGCTAGGCTTAAGGCCGGGGCACAAGTGCGGGCTAGGCTTAAGGCCGGGGCACAAGTGCGGGCTAGGCTTAAGGCCGGGGCACAAGTGCGGGCTAGGCTTAAGGCCTGGGCACAAATGCGGGCTAGGCTTAAGGCCTGGGCACAAGTGCAGACTAGGCTTAAGGCCTGGGCACAAGTGCGGGCTAGGCATGAGGTCTGGGCACAAGTGCGGGCTAGGCTTAAGGCCTGGGCACAAGTGCGGGCTAGGCTTAAGGCCTGGGCACAAGTGCGGGCTAGGCTTAAGGCCGGGGCACAAGTGCGGGCTAGGCTTAAGGCCGGGGCACAAGTGCGGGCTAGGCTTAAGGCCGGGGCACAAGTGCGGGCTAGACTTAAGGCCTGGGCACAAATGCGGGCTAGGCTTAAGGCCTGGGCACAAGTGCAGACTAGGCTTAAGGCCTGGGCACAAGTGCGGGCTAGGCATGAGGTCTGGGCACAAGTGCGGGCTAGGCTTAAGGCCTGGGCACAAGTGCGGGCTAGGCTTAAGGCCGGGGCACAAGTGCGGGCTAGGCTTTAGGCCGGGCACAAGTGCGGGCTAGGCTTAAGGCCGGGGCACAAGTGCGGGCTTGTCTTAAGGCCTGGGCACAAGTGCGGACTAGGCTTAAGGCCTGGGCACAAGTGCGGGCTAGGCTTAAGGCCGGGGCACAAGTGCGGGCTAGGCTTAAGGCCGGGGCACAAGTGCGGGCTAGGCTTAAGGCCGGGCACAAGTGCGGGCTAGGCTTAAGGCCGGGGCACAAGTGCGGGCTAGGCTTAAGGCCGGGGCACAAGTGCGGGCTAGGCTTAAGGCCGGGGCACAAGTGCGGGCTAGGCTTAAGGCCGGGCACAAGTGCGGGCTAGGCTTAAGGCCGGGGCACAAGTGCGGGCTTGTCTTAAGGCCTGGGCACAAGTGCGGACTAGGCTTAAGGCCTGGGCACAAGTGCGGGCTAAGCTTAAGGCCTGGGCACAAGTGCGGGCTAGGCTTAAGGCCGGGGCACAAGTGCGGGCTAGGCTTAAGGCATACAGCTAACTCTTTGCACTCTTTGCATAAAGGGTTAGGCACCCATAGGGGTGAAGAGCTAGCTTTCACCCCTCTACTCTGTACTTGGACATTTAGGACTAGATCCTTTGTTGTACAGTGCGGAGCCTCTCCATAACCCCATGCTCCAAGCGACCAGGCACTTCTTGTCTGTCCTCCGTAAATGGGTAATGCCTTCTTCCCCAATTACAGTCGTGCATGCGCATTCAGACGGGACAAGAGCGAAGAGCGTAAAGCTGGCCCTATGTGCATAACCAACATGAAGCTGAATACAAAAACAAACAAGCTTTCAAGGGGCTCAAAAGTGCAGGCTAGGCTTAAGGCCTGGGCAAAGGTGCGGGCTAGGCTTAAGGCCTGGGCACAGGTGCAGGCTAGGCTTAAGGCCTGGGCACAGGTGCGGGCTAGGCTTAAGCCCGGGGCACAGGTGCGGGCCAGGCTTAAGGCCGGGGTACAAGTGCGGGCTAGGCTTAAGGCCGGGGCACAAATACGGTTAAGGCTTGAGGCCGGGGCACAAGTGCGGGCTAGGCTTAAGGCCGGGGCACAAGTGCGGGCTAGGCTTAAGGCATACAGCTAACTCTTTGCACTCTTTGCATAAAGGGTTAGGCACCCATAGGGGTGAAGAGCTAGCTTTCACCCCTCTACTCTGTACTTGGACATTTAGGACTAGATCCTTTGTTGTACAGTGCGGAGCCTCTCCATAACCCCATGCTCCAAGCGACCAGGCACTTCTTGTCTGTCCTCCGTAAATGGGTAATGCCTTCTTCCCCAATTACAGTTGTGCATGCGCATTCAGACGGGACAAGAGTGAAGAGCGTAAAGCTGGCCCTATGTGCATAACCAACATGAAGCTGAATACAAAAACAAACAAGCTTTCAAGGGGCTCAAAAGTGCAGGCTAGGCTTAAGGCCTGGGCACAGGTGCGGGCTAGGCTTAAGGCCTGGGCACAGGTGCGGGCTAGGCTTAAGGCCTGTGCACAGGTGCGGGCTAGGCTTAAGGCCTGGGCACAGGTGCGGGCTAGGCTTTAGGCCAGGGCACAGGTGCGGGCCAGGCTTAAGGCTGGGGTACAAG
This sequence comes from Ranitomeya imitator, assembly GCF_032444005.1. Classification (NCBI taxonomy): domain Eukaryota; kingdom Metazoa; phylum Chordata; class Amphibia; order Anura; family Dendrobatidae; genus Ranitomeya; species Ranitomeya imitator. The sequence continues at coordinate 313,252,996 of NC_091284.1, read as the reverse complement.
TGCGGGCTAGGCTTAAGGCCGGGGCACAAATGCGGTTAAGGCATGAGGCCGGGGCACAAGTGCGGGCTAGGCTTAAGGCCGGGGCACAAGTGCGGGCTAGGCTTAAGGCCGGGGCACAAGTGCGGGCTAGGCTTAAGGCCGGGGCACAAGTGCGGGCTAGGCTTAAGGCCGGGGCACAAGTGCGGGCTAGGCATAAGGCCGGGGCACAAGTGCGGGCTAGGCTTAAGGCCTGGGCACAAGTGCGGGCTAGGCATAAGGCCTGGGCACAAGTGCGGGCTAGGCTTAAGGCCTGGGCACAAGTGCTTGCTAGGCTTAAGGCCTGGGCACAAGTGCGGGCTAGGCTTAAGGCCTGGGCACAAGTGCTTGCTAGGCTTAAGGCCTGGGCACAAGTGCGGGCTAGGCTTATGGCCTGGGCACAAGTGCGGGCTAGGCATAAGGCCTGGGCACAAGTGCGGGCTAGGCTTAAGGCCTGGGCACAAGTGCGGGCTAGGCATAAGGCCTGGGCACAAGTGCGGGCTAGGCTTAAGGCCTGGGCACAAGTGCGGGCTAGGCTTAAGGCCGGGGCACATGTGTGGGCTAGGCTTAAGGCCGGGGCACAAGTGCGGGCTAGGCTTAAGGCCGGGGCACAAGTGCGGGCTAGGCTTAAGGCCGGGGCACAAGTGCGGGCTAGGTTTAAGGCCGGGGCACAAGTGCGGGCTAGGCTTAAGGCCGGGGCACAAGTGCGGGCTAGGCTTAAGGCCGGGGCACAAGTGCGGGCTAGGCTTAAGGCCGAGGCACAAGTGCGGGCTAGGCTTAAGGCCGGGGCACAAGTGCGGGCTAGGCTTAAGGCCGGGGCACAAGTGCGGGCTAGGCTTAAGGCCGGGGCACAAGTGCGGGCTAGGCTTAAGGCCTGGGCACAAGTGCGGGCTAGGCTTAAGGCCGGGGCACAAGTGCGGGCTAGGCTTAAGGCCGGGGCACAAGTGCGGGCTAGGCTTAAGGCCGGGGCACAAGTGCGGGCTAGGCTTAAGGCCGGGCACAAGTGCGGGCTAGGCTTAAGGCCGGGGCACAAGTGCGGGCTTGTCTTAAGGCCTGGGCACAAGTGCGGACTAGGCTTAAGGCCTGGGCACAAGTGCGGGCTAGGCTTAAGGCCGGGGCACAAGTGCGGGCTAGGCTTAAGGCCGGGGCACAAGTGCGGGCTAGGCTTAAGGCCGGGCACAAGTGCGGGCTAGGCTTAAGGCCGGGGCACAAGTGCGGGCTAGGCTTAAGGCCGGGGCACAAGTGCGGGCTAGGCTTAAGGCCGGGGCACAAGTGCGGGCTAGGCTTAAGGCCAGGGCACAAGTGCGGGCTAGGCTTAAGGCCGGGCACAAGTGCGGGCTAGGCTTAAGGCCGGGGCACAAGTGCTGGCTTGTCTTAAGGCCTGGGCACAAGTGCGGGCTAGGCTTAAGGCCTGGGCACAAGTGCGGGCTAGGCTTAAGGCCGGGGCACAAGTGCGGGCTAGGCTTAAGGCATACAGCTAACTCTTTGCACTCTTTGCATAAAGGGTTAGGCACCCATAGGGGTGAAGAGCTAGCTTTCACCCCTCTACTCTGTACTTGGACATTTAGGACTAGATCCTTTGTTGTACAGTGCGGAGCCTCTCCATAACCCCATGCTCCAAGCGACCAGGCACTTCTTGTCTGTCCTCCGTAAATGGGTAATGCCTTCTTCCCCAATTACAGTCGTGCATGCGCATTCAGACGGGACAAGAGCGAAGAGCGTAAAGCTGGCCCTATGTGCATAACCAACATGAAGCTGAATACAAAAACAAACAAGCTTTCAAGGGGCTCAAAAGTGCAGGCTAGGCTTAAGGCCTGGGCACAGGTGCGGGCTAGGCTTAAGGCCTGGGCACAGGTGCGGGCTAGGCTTAAGGCCTGGGCACAGGTGCGGGCTAGGCTTAAGGCCTGGGCACAGGTGCGGGCTAGGCTTAAGGCCGGGGCACAGGTGCGGGCCAGGCTTAAGGCCGGGGTACAAGTGCGGGCTAGGCTTAAGGCCGGGGCACAAATGCGGTTAAGGCTTGAGGCCGGGGCACAAGTGCGGGCTAGGCTTAAGGCCAGGGCACAAGTGCGGGCTAGGCTTGAGGCCGGGCACAAGTGCGGGCTAGGCTTGAGGCCGGGGCACAAGTGCGGGCTAGGCTTAAGGCCTGGGCACAAGTGCGGGCTAGGCTTAAGGCCTGGGCACAAGTGCGGGCTAGGCTTAAGGCTGGGACACAAGTGCGGGTTAGGCTTAAGACCGGGGCACAAGTGCGGGCTAGGCTTAAGGCCGGGGCACAAGTGCGGGCTAGGCTTAATGCCTGGGCACAAGTGCGGGCTAGGATTAAGGCCGGGGCACAAGTGCTGGCTAGGCTTAAGGCCGGGGCACAGGTGCGGGCTAGGCTTAAGGCCTGGGCACAGGTGCGGGCTAGGCTTAAGGCCGGGGCACAAGTGCGGGCTAGGCTTAAGGCCGGGGCACAAGTGCGGGCTAGGCTTAAGGCCAGGGCACAAGTGCGGGCTAGGCTTAAGGCCAGGGCACAAGTGCGGGCTAGGCTTAAAGCCTGGGCACAAGTGCGGGCTAGGCTTGAGGCCTGGGCACAAGTGCGGGCTAGGCTTAAGGCCTGGGCAGAAGTGCGGGCTAGGCTTAAGGCCGGGGCACAAGTGCGTGCTTAGCTTAAGGCCGGGGCACAAGTGCGGGCTAGGCTTAAGGCCGGGGCACAAGTGCGGGCTAGGCTTAAGGCCGGGGCACAAGTGCGGGCTAGTCTTAAGGCCGGGGCACAAGTGCGGGCTAGGCTTAAGGCCGGGGCACAAGTGCGGGCTAGGCTTAAGGCCGGGGCACAAGTGCGGGCTAGGCTTAAGGCCGGGGCACAAGTGCGGGCTAGGCTTAAGGCCGGGGCACAAGTGCGGGCTAGGCTTATGGCCGGGGCACAAGTGCGGGCTAGGCTTATGGCCGGGGCACAAGTGCGGGCTAGGCTTAAGGCCGGGGCACAAGTGCGGGCTAGGCTTAAGGCCGGGGCACAAGTGCTGGCTAGGCTTAAGGCCGGGGCACAAGTGCGGGCTAGGCTTAAGTCCGGGGCACGAGTGCGGGCTAGGCTTAAGGCCGGGGCACGAGTGCGGGCTAGGCTTTAGGCCGGGGCACAAGTGCGGGCTAGGCTTAAGGCCGGGGCACAAGTGCGGGCTAGGCTTAAGGCCGGGGCACAAGTGCGGGCTAGGCTTAAGGCCGGGGCACAAGTGCGGGCTAGGCTTTAGGCCGGGGCACAAGTGCGGGCTAGGCTTTAGGCCGGGGCACAAGTGCGGGCTAGGCTTAAGGCCGGGGCATAAGTGCGGGCAAGGCTTAAGGCCGGGGCACAAGTGCGGGCAAGGCTTAAGGCCGGGGCACAAGTGAGGGCTAGGCTTAAGGCCGGGGCACAAGTGCGGGCTAGGCTTAAGGCAGGGGCACGAGTGTGGGCTAGGCTTAAGGCCGGGGCACGAGTGCGGGCTAGGCTTAAGGCCGGGGCACAAGTGCAGGCTAGGCTTAAGGCCGGGGCACAAGTGCGGGCTAGGCTTAAGGCCTGGGCACAAGTGCGGGCTAGGCTTAAGGCCTGGGCACAATTGCGGGCTAGGCTTAAGGCATACAGCTAACTCTTTGCACTCTTTGCATAAAGGGTTAGGCACCCATAGGGGTGAAGAGCTAGCTTTCACCCCTCTACTCTGTACTTGGACATTTTGGACTAGATCCTTTGTTGTACAGTGCGGAGCCTCTCCATAACCCCATGCTCCAAGCGACCAGGCACTTCTTGTCTGTCCTCCGTAAATGGGTAATGCCTTCTTCCCCAATTACAGTCGTGCATGCACATTCAGACGGGACAAGAGCGAAGAGCGTAAAGCTGGCCCTATGTGCATAACCAACATGAACCTGAAGACAAAAACAAACAAACAAGCATTCAAGGGGCTCAAAAGCGCAGGCTAGGCTTAAGGCCTGGGCACAGGTGCGGGCTAGGCTTAAGGCCTGGGCACAGGTGCGGGCTAGGCTTAAGGCCTGGGCACAGGTGCGGGCTAGACTTAAGGCCTGGCCACAGGTGCGGGCTAGGCTTAAGGCCTGGGCACAGGTGCGGGCTAGGCTTAAGGCCGGGGCACAAGTGCGGGCTAGGCTTGAGGCCGGGGCACAAGTGCTGGCTAGGCTTGAGGCCGGGGCACAAGTGCTGGCTAGGCTTAAGGCCGGGGCACAAGTGCGGGCTAGGCTTAAGGCCGGGGCACAAGTGCTGGCTAGGCTTAAGGCCGGGGCACAAGTGCTGGCTAGGCTTAAGGCCGGGGCACAAGTGCGGGCTAGGCTTAAGGCCGGGGCACAAGTGCTGGCTAGGCTTAAGGCCGGGGCACAAGTGCGGGCTAGGCTTAAGGCCGGGGCACAAGTGCGGGCTAGGCTTAAGGCCGGGGCACAAGTGCGGGCTAGGCTTAAGGCCGGGGCACAAGTGCGGGCTAGGCCTAAGGCCGGGGCACAAGTGAGGGCTAGGCTTAAGGCCGGGGCACAAGTGAGGGCTAGGCTTAAGGCCAGGGCACAAGTGCGGGCTAGGCTTAAGGCCTGGGCACAAGTGCGGGCTAGGCTTAAGGCCTGGGCACAAGTGCGGGCTAGGTTTAAGGCCTGGGCACAAGGGCGGGCTTGGCTTAAGGCCTGGGCACAAGGGCAGGCTTGGCTTAAGGCCTGGGCACAAGGGCGGGCTAGGCTTAATGCCTGGGCACAAGTGCGGGCTAGGCTTAATGCCTGGGCACAAGTGCGGGCAAGGCTTAAGGCCGGGGCACAAGTGCGGGCAAGGCTTAAGGCCGGGGCACAAGTGCGGGCTAGGCTTAAGGCCTGGGCACAGGTGCGGGCTAGGCTTAAGGCCGGGGCACAAGTGCGGGCTAGGCTTAAGGCCGGGGCACAAGTGCGGGCTAGGCTTAAGGCCGGGGCACAAGTGCGGGCTAGGCTTAAGGCCGGGGCACAAGTGCGGGCTAGGCTTAAGGCCTGGGCACAAGTGCGGGCTAGGCGTGAGGCCTGGGCACAAGTGCGGGCTAGGCTTAAGGCCTGGGCACAAGTGCGGGCTAGGCTTGAGGCCTGGGCACAAGTGCGGGCTAGGCTTGGGGCCTGGGCACAAGTGCGGGCTAGGCTTAAGGCCTGGGCACAAGTGCGGGCTAGGCTTAAGGCCTGGGCACAAGTGCGGGCTAGGCTTAAGGCCTGGGCACAATTGCGGGCTAGGCATAAGGCCTGGGCACAAGTGCGGGCTAGGCTTCAGGCCTGGGCACAAGTGCGGGCTAGGCTTAAGGCCGGGGCACAAGTGCGGGCTTAGCTTAAGGCCGGGGCACAAGTGCGGGCTAGGCTTAAGGCCGGGGCACAAGTGCGGGCTAGGCTTAAGGCCGGGGCACAAGTGCGGGCTAGTCTTAAGGCCGGGGCACAAGTGCGGGCAAGGCTTAAGGCCGGGGCACAAGTGCGGGCTAGGCTTAAGGCCGGGGCACAAGTGCGGGCTTGGCTTAAGGCCGGGGCACAAGTGCGGGCTAGGCTTAAGGCCGGGGCACAAGTGCGGGCTAGGCTTAAGGCCTGGGCACAAATGCGGGCTAGGCTTAAGGCCTGGGCACAAGTGCAGACTAGGCTTAAGGCCTGGGCACAAGTGCGGGCTAGGCATGAGGTCTGGGCACAAGTGCGGGCTAGGCTTAAGGCCTGGGCACAAGTGCGGGCTAGGCTTAAGGCCTGGGCACAAGTGCGGGCTAGGCTTAAGGCCGGGGCACAAGTGCGGGCTAGGCTTAAGGCCGGGGCACAAGTGCGGGCTAGGCTTAAGGCCGGGGCACAAGTGCGGGCTAGGCTTAAGGCCTGGGCACAAATGCGGGCTAGGCTTAAGGCCTGGGCACAAGTGCAGACTAGGCTTAAGGCCTGGGCACAAGTGCGGGCTAGGCATGAGGTCTGGGCACAAGTGCGGGCTAGGCTTAAGGCCTGGGCACAAGTGCGGGCTAGGCTTAAGGCCGGGGCACAAGTGCGGGCTAGGCTTTAGGCCGGGCACAAGTGCGGGCTAGGCTTAAGGCCGGGGCACAAGTGCGGGCTTGTCTTAAGGCCTGGGCACAAGTGCGGACTAGGCTTAAGGCCTGGGCACAAGTGCGGGCTAGGCTTAAGGCCGGGGCACAAGTGCGGGCTAGGCTTAAGGCCGGGGCACAAGTGCGGGCTAGGCTTAAGGCCGGGCACAAGTGCGGGCTAGGCTTAAGGCCGGGGCACAAGTGCGGGCTAGGCTTAAGGCCGGGGCACAAGTGCGGGCTAGGCTTAAGGCCGGGGCACAAGTGCGGGCTAGGCTTAAGGCCGGGCACAAGTGCGGGCTAGGCTTAAGGCCGGGGCACAAGTGCGGGCTTGTCTTAAGGCCTGGGCACAAGTGCGGACTAGGCTTAAGGCCTGGGCACAAGTGCGGGCTAGGCTTAAGGCCTGGGCACAAGTGCGGGCTAGGCTTAAGGCCGGGGCACAAGTGCGGGCAAGGCTTAAGGCCGGGGCACAAGTGCGGGCTAGGCTTAAGGCCGGGGCACAAGTGCGGGCTAGGCTTAAGGCCGGGGCACAAGTGCGGGCTAGGCTTAAGGCCGGGGCACAAGTGCGGGCTAGGCTTAAGGCCTGGGCACAAATGCGGGCTAGGCTTAAGGCCTGGGCACAAGTGCAGACTAGGCTTAAGGCCTGGGCACAAGTGCGGGCTAGGCATGAGGTCTGGGCACAAGTGCGGGCTAGGCTTAAGGCCTGGGCACAAGTGCGGGCTAGGCTTAAGGCCTGGGCACAAGTGCGGGCTAGGCTTAAGGCCGGGGCACAAGTGCGGGCTAGGCTTAAGGCCGGGGCACAAGTGCGGGCTAGGCTTAAGGCCGGGGCACAAGTGCGGGCTAGACTTAAGGCCTGGGCACAAATGCGGGCTAGGCTTAAGGCCTGGGCACAAGTGCAGACTAGGCTTAAGGCCTGGGCACAAGTGCGGGCTAGGCATGAGGTCTGGGCACAAGTGCGGGCTAGGCTTAAGGCCTGGGCACAAGTGCGGGCTAGGCTTAAGGCCGGGGCACAAGTGCGGGCTAGGCTTTAGGCCGGGCACAAGTGCGGGCTAGGCTTAAGGCCGGGGCACAAGTGCGGGCTTGTCTTAAGGCCTGGGCACAAGTGCGGACTAGGCTTAAGGCCTGGGCACAAGTGCGGGCTAGGCTTAAGGCCTGGGCACAAGTGCGGGCTAGGCTTAAGGCCGGGGCACAAGTGCGGGCTAGGCTTAAGGCCGGGCACAAGTGCGGGCTAGGCTTAAGGCCGGGGCACAAGTGCGGGCTAGGCTTAAGGCCGGGGCACAAGTGCGGGCTAGGCTTAAGGCCGGGGCACAAGTGCGGGCTAGGCTTAAGGCCGGGCACAAGTGCGGGCTAGGCTTAAGGCCGGGGCACAAGTGCGGGCTTGTCTTAAGGCCTGGGCACAAGTGCGGACTAGGCTTAAGGCCTGGGCACAAGTGCGGGCTAAGCTTAAGGCCTGGGCACAAGTGCGGGCTAGGCTTAAGGCCGGGGCACAAGTGCGGGCTAGGCTTAAGGCATACAGCTAACTCTTTGCACTCTTTGCATAAAGGGTTAGGCACCCATAGGGGTGAAGAGCTAGCTTTCACCCCTCTACTCTGTACTTGGACATTTAGGACTAGATCCTTTGTTGTACAGTGCGGAGCCTCTCCATAACCCCATGCTCCAAGCGACCAGGCACTTCTTGTCTTTCCTCCGTAAATGGGTAATGCCTTCTTCCCCAATTACAGTCGTGCATGCGCATTCAGACGGGACAAGAGCGAAGAGCGTAAAGCTGGCCCTATGTGCATAACCAACATGAAGCTGAATACAAAAACAAACAAGCTTTCAAGGGGCTCAAAAGTGCAGGCTAGGCTTAAGGCCTGGGCAAAGGTGCGGGCTAGGCTTAAGGCCTGGGCACAGGTGCAGGCTAGGCTTAAGGCCTGGGCACAGGTGCGGGCTAGGCTTAAGCCCGGGGCACAGGTGCGGGCCAGGCTTAAGGCCGGGGTACAAGTGCGGGCTAGGCTTAAGGCCGGGGCACAAATACGGTTAAGGCTTGAGGCCGGGGCACAAGTGCGGGCTAGGCTTAAGGCCGGGGCACAAGTGCGGGCTAGGCTTAAGGCATACAGCTAACTCTTTGCACTCTTTGCATAAAGGGTTAGGCACCCATAGGGGTGAAGAGCTAGCTTTCACCCCTCTACTCTGTACTTGGACATTTAGGACTAGATCCTTTGTTGTACAGTGCGGAGCCTCTCCATAACCCCATGCTCCAAGCGACCAGGCACTTCTTGTCTGTCCTCCGTAAATGGGTAATGCCTTCTTCCCCAATTACAGTTGTGCATGCGCATTCAGACGGGACAAGAGTGAAGAGCGTAAAGCTGGCCCTATGTGCATAACCAACATGAAGCTGAATACAAAAACAAACAAGCTTTCAAGGGGCTCAAAAGTGCAGGCTAGGCTTAAGGCCTGGGCACAGGTGCGGGCTAGGCTTAAGGCCTGGGCACAGGTGCGGGCTAGGCTTAAGGCCTGTGCACAGGTGCGGGCTAGGCTTAAGGCCTGGGCACAGGTGCGGGCTAGGCTTTAGGCCGGGGCACAGGTGCGGGCCAGGCTTAAGGCTGGGGTACAAGTGCGGGCTAGGCTTAAGGCCGGGGCACAAGTGCTGGCTTGTCTTAAGGCCTGGGCACAAGTGCGGGCTAGGCTTAAGGCCTGGGCACAAGTGCGGGCTAGGCTTAAGGCCGGGGCACAAGTGCGGGCTAGGCTTAAGGCATACAGCTAACTCTTTGCACTCTTTGCATAAAGGGTTAGGCACCCATAGGGGTGAAGAGCTAGCTTTCACCCCTCTACTCTGTACTTGGACATTTAGGACTAGATCCTTTGTTGTACAGTGCGGAGCCTCTCCATAACCCCATGCTCCAAGCGACCAGGCACTTCTTGTCTGTCCTCCGTAAATGGGTAATGCCTTCTTCCCCAATTACAGTCGTGCATGCGCATTCAGACGGGACAAGAGCGAAGAGCGTAAAGCTGGCCCTATGTGCATAACCAACATGAAGCTGAATACAAAAACAAACAAGCTTTCAAGGGGCTCAAAAGTGCAGGCTAGGCTTAAGGCCTGGGCAAAGGTGCGGGCTAGGCTTAAGGCCTGGGCACAGGTGCAGGCTAGGCTTAAGGCCTGGGCACAGGTGCGGGCTAGGCTTAAGCCCGGGGCACAGGTGCGGGCCAGGCTTAAGGCCGGGGTACAAGTGCGGGCTAGGCTTAAGGCCGGGGCACAAATACGGTTAAGGCTTGAGGCCGGGGCACAAGTGCGGGCTAGGCTTAAGGCCGGGGCACAAGTGCGGGCTAGGCTTAAGGCATACAGCTAACTCTTTGCACTCTTTGCATAAAGGGTTAGGCACCCATAGGGGTGAAGAGCTAGCTTTCACCCCTCTACTCTGTACTTGGACATTTAGGACTAGATCCTTTGTTGTACAGTGCGGAGCCTCTCCATAACCCCATGCTCCAAGCGACCAGGCACTTCTTGTCTGTCCTCCGTAAATGGGTAATGCCTTCTTCCCCAATTACAGTTGTGCATGCGCATTCAGACGGGACAAGAGTGAAGAGCGTAAAGCTGGCCCTATGTGCATAACCAACATGAAGCTGAATACAAAAACAAACAAGCTTTCAAGGGGCTCAAAAGTGCAGGCTAGGCTTAAGGCCTGGGCACAGGTGCGGGCTAGGCTTAAGGCCTGGGCACAGGTGCGGGCTAGGCTTAAGGCCTGTGCACAGGTGCGGGCTAGGCTTAAGGCCTGGGCACAGGTGCGGGCTAGGCTTTAGGCCGGGGCACAGGTGCGGGCCAGGCTTAAGGCTGGGGTACAAGTGCGGGCTAGGCTTAAGGCCGGGGCACAAATGCGGTTAAGGCATGAGGCCGGGGCACAAGTGCGGGCTAGGCTTAAGGCCGGGGCACAAGTGCGGGCTAGGCTTAAGGCCGGGGCACAAGTGCGGGCTAGGCTTAAGGCCGGGGCACAAGTGCGGGCTAGGCTTAAGGCCGGGGCACAAGTGCGGGCTAGGCATAAGGCCGGGGCACAAGTGCGGGCTAGGCTTAAGGCCTGGGCACAAGTGCGGGCTAGGCATAAGGCCTGGGCACAAGTGCGGGCTAGGCTTAAGGCCTGGGCACAAGTGCTTGCTAGGCTTAAGGCCTGGGCACAAGTGCGGGCTAGGCTTAAGGCCTGGGCACAAGTGCTTGCTAGGCTTAAGGCCTGGGCACAAGTGCGGGCTAGGCTTATGGCCTGGGCACAAGTGCGGGCTAGGCATAAGGCCTGGGCACAAGTGCGGGCTAGGCTTAAGGCCTGGGCACAAGTGCGGGCTAGGCATAAGGCCTGGGCACAAGTGCGGGCTAGGCTTAAGGCCTGGGCACAAGTGCGGGCTAGGCTTAAGGCCGGGGCACATGTGTGGGCTAGGCTTAAGGCCGGGGCACAAGTGCGGGCTAGGCTTAAGGCCGGGGCACAAGTGCGGGCTAGGCTTAAGGCCGGGGCACAAGTGCGGGCTAGGTTTAAGGCCGGGGCACAAGTGCGGGCTAGGCTTAAGGCCGGGGCACAAGTGCGGGCTAGGCTTAAGGCCGGGGCACAAGTGCGGGCTAGGCTTAAGGCCGAGGCACAAGTGCGGGCTAGGCTTAAGGCCGGGGCACAAGTGCGGGCTAGGCTTAAGGCCGGGGCACAAGTGCGGGCTAGGCTTAAGGCCGGGGCACAAGTGCGGGCTAGGCTTAAGGCCTGGGCACAAGTGCGGGCTAGGCTTAAGGCCGGGGCACAAGTGCGGGCTAGGCTTAAGGCCGGGGCACAAGTGCGGGCTAGGCTTAAGGCCGGGGCACAAGTGCGGGCTAGGCTTAAGGCCGGGCACAAGTGCGGGCTAGGCTTAAGGCCGGGGCACAAGTGCGGGCTTGTCTTAAGGCCTGGGCACAAGTGCGGACTAGGCTTAAGGCCTGGGCACAAGTGCGGGCTAGGCTTAAGGCCGGGGCACAAGTGCGGGCTAGGCTTAAGGCCGGGGCACAAGTGCGGGCTAGGCTTAAGGCCGGGCACAAGTGCGGGCTAGGCTTAAGGCCGGGGCACAAGTGCGGGCTAGGCTTAAGGCCGGGGCACAAGTGCGGGCTAGGCTTAAGGCCGGGGCACAAGTGCGGGCTAGGCTTAAGGCCAGGGCACAAGTGCGGGCTAGGCTTAAGGCCGGGCACAAGTGCGGGCTAGGCTTAAGGCCGGGGCACAAGTGCTGGCTTGTCTTAAGGCCTGGGCACAAGTGCGGGCTAGGCTTAAGGCCTGGGCACAAGTGCGGGCTAGGCTTAAGGCCGGGGCACAAGTGCGGGCTAGGCTTAAGGCATACAGCTAACTCTTTGCACTCTTTGCATAAAGGGTTAGGCACCCATAGGGGTGAAGAGCTAGCTTTCACCCCTCTACTCTGTACTTGGACATTTAGGACTAGATCCTTTGTTGTACAGTGCGGAGCCTCTCCATAACCCCATGCTCCAAGCGACCAGGCACTTCTTGTCTGTCCTCCGTAAATGGGTAATGCCTTCTTCCCCAATTACAGTCGTGCATGCGCATTCAGACGGGACAAGAGCGAAGAGCGTAAAGCTGGCCCTATGTGCATAACCAACATGAAGCTGAATACAAAAACAAACAAGCTTTCAAGGGGCTCAAAAGTGCAGGCTAGGCTTAAGGCCTGGGCACAGGTGCGGGCTAGGCTTAAGGCCTGGGCACAGGTGCGGGCTAGGCTTAAGGCCTGGGCACAGGTGCGGGCTAGGCTTAAGGCCTGGGCACAGGTGCGGGCTAGGCTTAAGGCCGGGGCACAGGTGCGGGCCAGGCTTAAGGCCGGGGTACAAGTGCGGGCTAGGCTTAAGGCCGGGGCACAAATGCGGTTAAGGCTTGAGGCCGGGGCACAAGTGCGGGCTAGGCTTAAGGCCAGGGCACAAGTGCGGGCTAGGCTTGAGGCCGGGCACAAGTGCGGGCTAGGCTTGAGGCCGGGGCACAAGTGCGGGCTAGGCTTAAGGCCTGGGCACAAGTGCGGGCTAGGCTTAAGGCCTGGGCACAAGTGCGGGCTAGGCTTAAGGCTGGGACACAAGTGCGGGTTAGGCTTAAGACCGGGGCACAAGTGCGGGCTAGGCTTAAGGCCGGGGCACAAGTGCGGGCTAGGCTTAATGCCTGGGCACAAGTGCGGGCTAGGATTAAGGCCGGGGCACAAGTGCTGGCTAGGCTTAAGGCCGGGGCACAGGTGCGGGCTAGGCTTAAGGCCTGGGCACAGGTGCGGGCTAGGCTTAAGGCCGGGGCACAAGTGCGGGCTAGGCTTAAGGCCGGGGCACAAGTGCGGGCTAGGCTTAAGGCCAGGGCACAAGTGCGGGCTAGGCTTAAGGCCAGGGCACAAGTGCGGGCTAGGCTTAAAGCCTGGGCACAAGTGCGGGCTAGGCTTGAGGCCTGGGCACAAGTGCGGGCTAGGCTTAAGGCCTGGGCAGAAGTGCGGGCTAGGCTTAAGGCCGGGGCACAAGTGCGTGCTTAGCTTAAGGCCGGGGCACAAGTGCGGGCTAGGCTTAAGGCCGGGGCACAAGTGCGGGCTAGGCTTAAGGCCGGGGCACAAGTGCGGGCTAGTCTTAAGGCCGGGGCACAAGTGCGGGCTAGGCTTAAGGCCGGGGCACAAGTGCGGGCTAGGCTTAAGGCCGGGGCACAAGTGCGGGCTAGGCTTAAGGCCGGGGCACAAGTGCGGGCTAGGCTTAAGGCCGGGGCACAAGTGCGGGCTAGGCTTATGGCCGGGGCACAAGTGCGGGCTAGGCTTATGGCCGGGGCACAAGTGCGGGCTAGGCTTAAGGCCGGGGCACAAGTGCGGGCTAGGCTTAAGGCCGGGGCACAAGTGCTGGCTAGGCTTAAGGCCGGGGCACAAGTGCGGGCTAGGCTTAAGTCCGGGGCACGAGTGCGGGCTAGGCTTAAGGCCGGGGCACGAGTGCGGGCTAGGCTTTAGGCCGGGGCACAAGTGCGGGCTAGGCTTAAGGCCGGGGCACAAGTGCGGGCTAGGCTTAAGGCCGGGGCACAAGTGCGGGCTAGGCTTAAGGCCGGGGCACAAGTGCGGGCTAGGCTTTAGGCCGGGGCACAAGTGCGGGCTAGGCTTTAGGCCGGGGCACAAGTGCGGGCTAGGCTTAAGGCCGGGGCATAAGTGCGGGCAAGGCTTAAGGCCGGGGCACAAGTGCGGGCAAGGCTTAAGGCCGGGGCACAAGTGAGGGCTAGGCTTAAGGCCGGGGCACAAGTGCGGGCTAGGCTTAAGGCAGGGGCACGAGTGTGGGCTAGGCTTAAGGCCGGGGCACGAGTGCGGGCTAGGCTTAAGGCCGGGGCACAAGTGCAGGCTAGGCTTAAGGCCGGGGCACAAGTGCGGGCTAGGCTTAAGGCCTGGGCACAAGTGCGGGCTAGGCTTAAGGCCTGGGCACAATTGCGGGCTAGGCTTAAGGCATACAGCTAACTCTTTGCACTCTTTGCATAAAGGGTTAGGCACCCATAGGGGTGAAGAGCTAGCTTTCACCCCTCTACTCTGTACTTGGACATTTTGGACTAGATCCTTTGTTGTACAGTGCGGAGCCTCTCCATAACCCCATGCTCCAAGCGACCAGGCACTTCTTGTCTGTCCTCCGTAAATGGGTAATGCCTTCTTCCCCAATTACAGTCGTGCATGCACATTCAGACGGGACAAGAGCGAAGAGCGTAAAGCTGGCCCTATGTGCATAACCAACATGAACCTGAAGACAAAAACAAACAAACAAGCATTCAAGGGGCTCAAAAGCGCAGGCTAGGCTTAAGGCCTGGGCACAGGTGCGGGCTAGGCTTAAGGCCTGGGCACAGGTGCGGGCTAGGCTTAAGGCCTGGGCACAGGTGCGGGCTAGACTTAAGGCCTGGCCACAGGTGCGGGCTAGGCTTAAGGCCTGGGCACAGGTGCGGGCTAGGCTTAAGGCCGGGGCACAAGTGCGGGCTAGGCTTGAGGCCGGGGCACAAGTGCTGGCTAGGCTTGAGGCCGGGGCACAAGTGCTGGCTAGGCTTAAGGCCGGGGCACAAGTGCGGGCTAGGCTTAAGGCCGGGGCACAAGTGCTGGCTAGGCTTAAGGCCGGGGCACAAGTGCTGGCTAGGCTTAAGGCCGGGGCACAAGTGCGGGCTAGGCTTAAGGCCGGGGCACAAGTGCTGGCTAGGCTTAAGGCCGGGGCACAAGTGCGGGCTAGGCTTAAGGCCGGGGCACAAGTGCGGGCTAGGCTTAAGGCCGGGGCACAAGTGCGGGCTAGGCTTAAGGCCGGGGCACAAGTGCGGGCTAGGCCTAAGGCCGGGGCACAAGTGAGGGCTAGGCTTAAGGCCGGGGCACAAGTGAGGGCTAGGCTTAAGGCCAGGGCACAAGTGCGGGCTAGGCTTAAGGCCTGGGCACAAGTGCGGGCTAGGCTTAAGGCCTGGGCACAAGTGCGGGCTAGGTTTAAGGCCTGGGCACAAGGGCGGGCTTGGCTTAAGGCCTGGGCACAAGGGCAGGCTTGGCTTAAGGCCTGGGCACAAGGGCGGGCTAGGCTTAATGCCTGGGCACAAGTGCGGGCTAGGCTTAATGCCTGGGCACAAGTGCGGGCAAGGCTTAAGGCCGGGGCACAAGTGCGGGCAAGGCTTAAGGCCGGGGCACAAGTGCGGGCTAGGCTTAAGGCCTGGGCACAGGTGCGGGCTAGGCTTAAGGCCGGGGCACAAGTGCGGGCTAGGCTTAAGGCCGGGGCACAAGTGCGGGCTAGGCTTAAGGCCGGGGCACAAGTGCGGGCTAGGCTTAAGGCCGGGGCACAAGTGCGGGCTAGGCTTAAGGCCTGGGCACAAGTGCGGGCTAGGCGTGAGGCCTGGGCACAAGTGCGGGCTAGGCTTAAGGCCTGGGCACAAGTGCGGGCTAGGCTTGAGGCCTGGGCACAAGTGCGGGCTAGGCTTGGGGCCTGGGCACAAGTGCGGGCTAGGCTTAAGGCCTGGGCACAAGTGCGGGCTAGGCTTAAGGCCTGGGCACAAGTGCGGGCTAGGCTTAAGGCCTGGGCACAATTGCGGGCTAGGCATAAGGCCTGGGCACAAGTGCGGGCTAGGCTTCAGGCCTGGGCACAAGTGCGGGCTAGGCTTAAGGCCGGGGCACAAGTGCGGGCTTAGCTTAAGGCCGGGGCACAAGTGCGGGCTAGGCTTAAGGCCGGGGCACAAGTGCGGGCTAGGCTTAAGGCCGGGGCACAAGTGCGGGCTAGTCTTAAGGCCGGGGCACAAGTGCGGGCAAGGCTTAAGGCCGGGGCACAAGTGCGGGCTAGGCTTAAGGCCGGGGCACAAGTGCGGGCTTGGCTTAAGGCCGGGGCACAAGTGCGGGCTAGGCTTAAGGCCGGGGCACAAGTGCGGGCTAGGCTTAAGGCCTGGGCACAAATGCGGGCTAGGCTTAAGGCCTGGGCACAAGTGCAGACTAGGCTTAAGGCCTGGGCACAAGTGCGGGCTAGGCATGAGGTCTGGGCACAAGTGCGGGCTAGGCTTAAGGCCTGGGCACAAGTGCGGGCTAGGCTTAAGGCCTGGGCACAAGTGCGGGCTAGGCTTAAGGCCGGGGCACAAGTGCGGGCTAGGCTTAAGGCCGGGGCACAAGTGCGGGCTAGGCTTAAGGCCGGGGCACAAGTGCGGGCTAGGCTTAAGGCCTGGGCACAAATGCGGGCTAGGCTTAAGGCCTGGGCACAAGTGCAGACTAGGCTTAAGGCCTGGGCACAAGTGCGGGCTAGGCATGAGGTCTGGGCACAAGTGCGGGCTAGGCTTAAGGCCTGGGCACAAGTGCGGGCTAGGCTTAAGGCCGGGGCACAAGTGCGGGCTAGGCTTTAGGCCGGGCACAAGTGCGGGCTAGGCTTAAGGCCGGGGCACAAGTGCGGGCTTGTCTTAAGGCCTGGGCACAAGTGCGGACTAGGCTTAAGGCCTGGGCACAAGTGCGGGCTAGGCTTAAGGCCGGGGCACAAGTGCGGGCTAGGCTTAAGGCCGGGGCACAAGTGCGGGCTAGGCTTAAGGCCGGGCACAAGTGCGGGCTAGGCTTAAGGCCGGGGCACAAGTGCGGGCTAGGCTTAAGGCCGGGGCACAAGTGCGGGCTAGGCTTAAGGCCGGGGCACAAGTGCGGGCTAGGCTTAAGGCCGGGCACAAGTGCGGGCTAGGCTTAAGGCCGGGGCACAAGTGCGGGCTTGTCTTAAGGCCTGGGCACAAGTGCGGACTAGGCTTAAGGCCTGGGCACAAGTGCGGGCTAGGCTTAAGGCCTGGGCACAAGTGCGGGCTAGGCTTAAGGCCGGGGCACAAGTGCGGGCAAGGCTTAAGGCCGGGGCACAAGTGCGGGCTAGGCTTAAGGCCGGGGCACAAGTGCGGGCTAGGCTTAAGGCCGGGGCACAAGTGCGGGCTAGGCTTAAGGCCGGGGCACAAGTGCGGGCTAGGCTTAAGGCCTGGGCACAAATGCGGGCTAGGCTTAAGGCCTGGGCACAAGTGCAGACTAGGCTTAAGGCCTGGGCACAAGTGCGGGCTAGGCATGAGGTCTGGGCACAAGTGCGGGCTAGGCTTAAGGCCTGGGCACAAGTGCGGGCTAGGCTTAAGGCCTGGGCACAAGTGCGGGCTAGGCTTAAGGCCGGGGCACAAGTGCGGGCTAGGCTTAAGGCCGGGGCACAAGTGCGGGCTAGGCTTAAGGCCGGGGCACAAGTGCGGGCTAGACTTAAGGCCTGGGCACAAATGCGGGCTAGGCTTAAGGCCTGGGCACAAGTGCAGACTAGGCTTAAGGCCTGGGCACAAGTGCGGGCTAGGCATGAGGTCTGGGCACAAGTGCGGGCTAGGCTTAAGGCCTGGGCACAAGTGCGGGCTAGGCTTAAGGCCGGGGCACAAGTGCGGGCTAGGCTTTAGGCCGGGCACAAGTGCGGGCTAGGCTTAAGGCCGGGGCACAAGTGCGGGCTTGTCTTAAGGCCTGGGCACAAGTGCGGACTAGGCTTAAGGCCTGGGCACAAGTGCGGGCTAGGCTTAAGGCCTGGGCACAAGTGCGGGCTAGGCTTAAGGCCGGGGCACAAGTGCGGGCTAGGCTTAAGGCCGGGCACAAGTGCGGGCTAGGCTTAAGGCCGGGGCACAAGTGCGGGCTAGGCTTAAGGCCGGGGCACAAGTGCGGGCTAGGCTTAAGGCCGGGGCACAAGTGCGGGCTAGGCTTAAGGCCGGGCACAAGTGCGGGCTAGGCTTAAGGCCGGGGCACAAGTGCGGGCTTGTCTTAAGGCCTGGGCACAAGTGCGGACTAGGCTTAAGGCCTGGGCACAAGTGCGGGCTAAGCTTAAGGCCTGGGCACAAGTGCGGGCTAGGCTTAAGGCCGGGGCACAAGTGCGGGCTAGGCTTAAGGCATACAGCTAACTCTTTGCACTCTTTGCATAAAGGGTTAGGCACCCATAGGGGTGAAGAGCTAGCTTTCACCCCTCTACTCTGTACTTGGACATTTAGGACTAGATCCTTTGTTGTACAGTGCGGAGCCTCTCCATAACCCCATGCTCCAAGCGACCAGGCACTTCTTGTCTTTCCTCCGTAAATGGGTAATGCCTTCTTCCCCAATTACAGTCGTGCATGCGCATTCAGACGGGACAAGAGCGAAGAGCGTAAAGCTGGCCCTATGTGCATAACCAACATGAAGCTGAATACAAAAACAAACAAGCTTTCAAGGGGCTCAAAAGTGCAGGCTAGGCTTAAGGCCTGGGCAAAGGTGCGGGCTAGGCTTAAGGCCTGGGCACAGGTGCAGGCTAGGCTTAAGGCCTGGGCACAGGTGCGGGCTAGGCTTAAGCCCGGGGCACAGGTGCGGGCCAGGCTTAAGGCCGGGGTACAAGTGCGGGCTAGGCTTAAGGCCGGGGCACAAATACGGTTAAGGCTTGAGGCCGGGGCACAAGTGCGGGCTAGGCTTAAGGCCGGGGCACAAGTGCGGGCTAGGCTTAAGGCATACAGCTAACTCTTTGCACTCTTTGCATAAAGGGTTAGGCACCCATAGGGGTGAAGAGCTAGCTTTCACCCCTCTACTCTGTACTTGGACATTTAGGACTAGATCCTTTGTTGTACAGTGCGGAGCCTCTCCATAACCCCATGCTCCAAGCGACCAGGCACTTCTTGTCTGTCCTCCGTAAATGGGTAATGCCTTCTTCCCCAATTACAGTTGTGCATGCGCATTCAGACGGGACAAGAGTGAAGAGCGTAAAGCTGGCCCTATGTGCATAACCAACATGAAGCTGAATACAAAAACAAACAAGCTTTCAAGGGGCTCAAAAGTGCAGGCTAGGCTTAAGGCCTGGGCACAGGTGCGGGCTAGGCTTAAGGCCTGGGCACAGGTGCGGGCTAGGCTTAAGGCCTGTGCACAGGTGCGGGCTAGGCTTAAGGCCTGGGCACAGGTGCGGGCTAGGCTTTAGGCCGGGGCACAGGTGCGGGCCAGGCTTAAGGCTGGGGTACAAGTGCGGGCTAGGCTTAAGGCCGGGGCACAAATGCGGTTAAGGCATGAGGCCGGGGCACAAGTGCGGGCTAGGCTTAAGGCCGGGGCACAAGTGCGGGCTAGGCTTAAGGCCGGGGCACAAGTGCGGGCTAGGCTTAAGGCCGGGGCACAAGTGCGGGCTAGGCTTAAGGCCGGGGCACAAGTGCGGGCTAGGCATAAGGCCGGGGCACAAGTGCGGGCTAGGCTTAAGGCCTGGGCACAAGTGCGGGCTAGGCATAAGGCCTGGGCACAAGTGCGGGCTAGGCTTAAGGCCTGGGCACAAGTGCTTGCTAGGCTTAAGGCCTGGGCACAAGTGCGGGCTAGGCTTAAGGCCTGGGCACAAGTGCTTGCTAGGCTTAAGGCCTGGGCACAAGTGCGGGCTAGGCTTATGGCCTGGGCACAAGTGCGGGCTAGGCATAAGGCCTGGGCACAAGTGCGGGCTAGGCTTAAGGCCTGGGCACAAGTGCGGGCTAGGCATAAGGCCTGGGCACAAGTGCGGGCTAGGCTTAAGGCCTGGGCACAAGTGCGGGCTAGGCTTAAGGCCGGGGCACATGTGTGGGCTAGGCTTAAGGCCGGGGCACAAGTGCGGGCTAGGCTTAAGGCCGGGGCACAAGTGCGGGCTAGGCTTAAGGCCGGGGCACAAGTGCGGGCTAGGTTTAAGGCCGGGGCACAAGTGCGGGCTAGGCTTAAGGCCGGGGCACAAGTGCGGGCTAGGCTTAAGGCCGGGGCACAAGTGCGGGCTAGGCTTAAGGCCGAGGCACAAGTGCGGGCTAGGCTTAAGGCCGGGGCACAAGTGCGGGCTAGGCTTAAGGCCGGGGCACAAGTGCGGGCTAGGCTTAAGGCCGGGGCACAAGTGCGGGCTAGGCTTAAGGCCTGGGCACAAGTGCGGGCTAGGCTTAAGGCCGGGGCACAAGTGCGGGCTAGGCTTAAGGCCGGGGCACAAGTGCGGGCTAGGCTTAAGGCCGGGGCACAAGTGCGGGCTAGGCTTAAGGCCGGGCACAAGTGCGGGCTAGGCTTAAGGCCGGGGCACAAGTGCGGGCTTGTCTTAAGGCCTGGGCACAAGTGCGGACTAGGCTTAAGGCCTGGGCACAAGTGCGGGCTAGGCTTAAGGCCGGGGCACAAGTGCGGGCTAGGCTTAAGGCCGGGGCACAAGTGCGGGCTAGGCTTAAGGCCGGGCACAAGTGCGGGCTAGGCTTAAGGCCGGGGCACAAGTGCGGGCTAGGCTTAAGGCCGGGGCACAAGTGCGGGCTAGGCTTAAGGCCGGGGCACAAGTGCGGGCTAGGCTTAAGGCCAGGGCACAAGTGCGGGCTAGGCTTAAGGCCGGGCACAAGTGCGGGCTAGGCTTAAGGCCGGGGCACAAGTGCTGGCTTGTCTTAAGGCCTGGGCACAAGTGCGGGCTAGGCTTAAGGCCTGGGCACAAGTGCGGGCTAGGCTTAAGGCCGGGGCACAAGTGCGGGCTAGGCTTAAGGCATACAGCTAACTCTTTGCACTCTTTGCATAAAGGGTTAGGCACCCATAGGGGTGAAGAGCTAGCTTTCACCCCTCTACTCTGTACTTGGACATTTAGGACTAGATCCTTTGTTGTACAGTGCGGAGCCTCTCCATAACCCCATGCTCCAAGCGACCAGGCACTTCTTGTCTGTCCTCCGTAAATGGGTAATGCCTTCTTCCCCAATTACAGTCGTGCATGCGCATTCAGACGGGACAAGAGCGAAGAGCGTAAAGCTGGCCCTATGTGCATAACCAACATGAAGCTGAATACAAAAACAAACAAGCTTTCAAGGGGCTCAAAAGTGCAGGCTAGGCTTAAGGCCTGGGCACAGGTGCGGGCTAGGCTTAAGGCCTGGGCACAGGTGCGGGCTAGGCTTAAGGCCTGGGCACAGGTGCGGGCTAGGCTTAAGGCCTGGGCACAGGTGCGGGCTAGGCTTAAGGCCGGGGCACAGGTGCGGGCCAGGCTTAAGGCCGGGGTACAAGTGCGGGCTAGGCTTAAGGCCGGGGCACAAATGCGGTTAAGGCTTGAGGCCGGGGCACAAGTGCGGGCTAGGCTTAAGGCCAGGGCACAAGTGCGGGCTAGGCTTGAGGCCGGGCACAAGTGCGGGCTAGGCTTGAGGCCGGGGCACAAGTGCGGGCTAGGCTTAAGGCCTGGGCACAAGTGCGGGCTAGGCTTAAGGCCTGGGCACAAGTGCGGGCTAGGCTTAAGGCTGGGGCACAAGTGCGGGTTAGGCTTAAGACCGGGGCACAAGTGCGGGCTAGGCTTAAGGCCGGGGCACAAGTGCGGGCTAGGCTTAATGCCTGGGCACAAGTGCGGGCTAGGATTAAGGCCGGGGCACAAGTGCTGGCTAGGCTTAAGGCCGGGGCACAGGTGCGGGCTAGGCTTAAGGCCTGGGCACAGGTGCGGGCTAGGCTTAAGGCCGGGGCACAAGTGCGGGCTAGGCTTAAGGCCGGGGCACAAGTGCGGGCTAGGCTTAAGGCCAGGGCACAAGTGCGGGCTAGGCTTAAGGCCAGGGCACAAGTGCGGGCTAGGCTTAAAGCCTGGGCACAAGTGCGGGCTAGGCTTGAGGCCTGGGCACAAGTGCGGGCTAGGCTTAAGGCCTGGGCAGAAGTGCGGGCTAGGCTTAAGGCCGGGGCACAAGTGCGGACTAGGCTTAAGGCCTGGGCACAAGTGCGGGCTAGGCTTAAGGCCTGGGCACAAGTGCGGGCTAGGCTTAAGGCCGGGGCACAAGTGCGGGCAAGGCTTAAGGCCGGGGCACAAGTGCGGGCTAGGCTTAAGGCCGGGGCACAAGTGCGGGCTAGGCTTAAGGCCGGGGCACAAGTGCGGGCTAGGCTTAAGGCCGGGGCACAAGTGCGGGCTAGGCTTAAGGCCTGGGCACAAATGCGGGCTAGGCTTAAGGCCTGGGCACAAGTGCAGACTAGGCTTAAGGCCTGGGCACAAGTGCGGGCTAGGCATGAGGTCTGGGCACAAGTGCGGGCTAGGCTTAAGGCCTGGGCACAAGTGCGGGCTAGGCTTAAGGCCTGGGCACAAGTGCGGGCTAGGCTTAAGGCCGGGGCACAAGTGCGGGCTAGGCTTAAGGCCGGGGCACAAGTGCGGGCTAGGCTTAAGGCCGGGGCACAAGTGCGGGCTAGACTTAAGGCCTGGGCACAAATGCGGGCTAGGCTTAAGGCCTGGGCACAAGTGCAGACTAGGCTTAAGGCCTGGGCACAAGTGCGGGCTAGGCATGAGGTCTGGGCACAAGTGCGGGCTAGGCTTAAGGCCTGGGCACAAGTGCGGGCTAGGCTTAAGGCCGGGGCACAAGTGCGGGCTAGGCTTTAGGCCGGGCACAAGTGCGGGCTAGGCTTAAGGCCGGGGCACAAGTGCGGGCTTGTCTTAAGGCCTGGGCACAAGTGCGGACTAGGCTTAAGGCCTGGGCACAAGTGCGGGCTAGGCTTAAGGCCGGGGCACAAGTGCGGGCTAGGCTTAAGGCCGGGGCACAAGTGCGGGCTAGGCTTAAGGCCGGGCACAAGTGCGGGCTAGGCTTAAGGCCGGGGCACAAGTGCGGGCTAGGCTTAAGGCCGGGGCACAAGTGCGGGCTAGGCTTAAGGCCGGGGCACAAGTGCGGGCTAGGCTTAAGGCCGGGCACAAGTGCGGGCTAGGCTTAAGGCCGGGGCACAAGTGCGGGCTTGTCTTAAGGCCTGGGCACAAGTGCGGACTAGGCTTAAGGCCTGGGCACAAGTGCGGGCTAAGCTTAAGGCCTGGGCACAAGTGCGGGCTAGGCTTAAGGCCGGGGCACAAGTGCGGGCTAGGCTTAAGGCATACAGCTAACTCTTTGCACTCTTTGCATAAAGGGTTAGGCACCCATAGGGGTGAAGAGCTAGCTTTCACCCCTCTACTCTGTACTTGGACATTTAGGACTAGATCCTTTGTTGTACAGTGCGGAGCCTCTCCATAACCCCATGCTCCAAGCGACCAGGCACTTCTTGTCTGTCCTCCGTAAATGGGTAATGCCTTCTTCCCCAATTACAGTCGTGCATGCGCATTCAGACGGGACAAGAGCGAAGAGCGTAAAGCTGGCCCTATGTGCATAACCAACATGAAGCTGAATACAAAAACAAACAAGCTTTCAAGGGGCTCAAAAGTGCAGGCTAGGCTTAAGGCCTGGGCAAAGGTGCGGGCTAGGCTTAAGGCCTGGGCACAGGTGCAGGCTAGGCTTAAGGCCTGGGCACAGGTGCGGGCTAGGCTTAAGCCCGGGGCACAGGTGCGGGCCAGGCTTAAGGCCGGGGTACAAGTGCGGGCTAGGCTTAAGGCCGGGGCACAAATACGGTTAAGGCTTGAGGCCGGGGCACAAGTGCGGGCTAGGCTTAAGGCCGGGGCACAAGTGCGGGCTAGGCTTAAGGCATACAGCTAACTCTTTGCACTCTTTGCATAAAGGGTTAGGCACCCATAGGGGTGAAGAGCTAGCTTTCACCCCTCTACTCTGTACTTGGACATTTAGGACTAGATCCTTTGTTGTACAGTGCGGAGCCTCTCCATAACCCCATGCTCCAAGCGACCAGGCACTTCTTGTCTGTCCTCCGTAAATGGGTAATGCCTTCTTCCCCAATTACAGTTGTGCATGCGCATTCAGACGGGACAAGAGTGAAGAGCGTAAAGCTGGCCCTATGTGCATAACCAACATGAAGCTGAATACAAAAACAAACAAGCTTTCAAGGGGCTCAAAAGTGCAGGCTAGGCTTAAGGCCTGGGCACAGGTGCGGGCTAGGCTTAAGGCCTGGGCACAGGTGCGGGCTAGGCTTAAGGCCTGTGCACAGGTGCGGGCTAGGCTTAAGGCCTGGGCACAGGTGCGGGCTAGGCTTTAGGCCGGGGCACAGGTGCGGGCCAGGCTTAAGGCTGGGGTACAAGTGCGGGCTAGGCTTAAGGCCGGGGCACAAATGCGGTTAAGGCATGAGGCCGGGGCACAAGTGCGGGCTAGGCTTAAGGCCGGGGCACAAGTGCGGGCTAGGCTTAAGGCCGGGGCACAAGTGCGGGCTAGGCTTAAGGCCGGGGCACAAGTGCGGGCTAGGCTTAAGGCCGGGGCACAAGTGCGGGCTAGGCATAAGGCCGGGGCACAAGTGCGGGCTAGGCTTAAGGCCTGGGCACAAGTGCGGGCTAGGCATAAGGCCTGGGCACAAGTGCGGGCTAGGCTTAAGGCCTGGGCACAAGTGCTTGCTAGGCTTAAGGCCTGGGCACAAGTGCGGGCTAGGCTTAAGGCCTGGGCACAAGTGCTTGCTAGGCTTAAGGCCTGGGCACAAGTGCGGGCTAGGCTTATGGCCTGGGCACAAGTGCGGGCTAGGCATAAGGCCTGGGCACAAGTGCGGGCTAGGCTTAAGGCCTGGGCACAAGTGCGGGCTAGGCATAAGGCCTGGGCACAAGTGCGGGCTAGGCTTAAGGCCTGGGCACAAGTGCGGGCTAGGCTTAAGGCCGGGGCACATGTGTGGGCTAGGCTTAAGGCCGGGGCACAAGTGCGGGCTAGGCTTAAGGCCGGGGCACAAGTGCGGGCTAGGCTTAAGGCCGGGGCACAAGTGCGGGCTAGGTTTAAGGCCGGGGCACAAGTGCGGGCTAGGCTTAAGGCCGGGGCACAAGTGCGGGCTAGGCTTAAGGCCGGGGCACAAGTGCGGGCTAGGCTTAAGGCCGAGGCACAAGTGCGGGCTAGGCTTAAGGCCGGGGCACAAGTGCGGGCTAGGCTTAAGGCCGGGGCACAAGTGCGGGCTAGGCTTAAGGCCGGGGCACAAGTGCGGGCTAGGCTTAAGGCCTGGGCACAAGTGCGGGCTAGGCTTAAGGCCGGGGCACAAGTGCGGGCTAGGCTTAAGGCCGGGGCACAAGTGCGGGCTAGGCTTAAGGCCGGGGCACAAGTGCGGGCTAGGCTTAAGGCCGGGCACAAGTGCGGGCTAGGCTTAAGGCCGGGGCACAAGTGCGGGCTTGTCTTAAGGCCTGGGCACAAGTGCGGACTAGGCTTAAGGCCTGGGCACAAGTGCGGGCTAGGCTTAAGGCCGGGGCACAAGTGCGGGCTAGGCTTAAGGCCGGGGCACAAGTGCGGGCTAGGCTTAAGGCCGGGCACAAGTGCGGGCTAGGCTTAAGGCCGGGGCACAAGTGCGGGCTAGGCTTAAGGCCGGGGCACAAGTGCGGGCTAGGCTTAAGGCCGGGGCACAAGTGCGGGCTAGGCTTAAGGCCAGGGCACAAGTGCGGGCTAGGCTTAAGGCCGGGCACAAGTGCGGGCTAGGCTTAAGGCCGGGGCACAAGTGCTGGCTTGTCTTAAGGCCTGGGCACAAGTGCGGGCTAGGCTTAAGGCCTGGGCACAAGTGCGGGCTAGGCTTAAGGCCGGGGCACAAGTGCGGGCTAGGCTTAAGGCATACAGCTAACTCTTTGCACTCTTTGCATAAAGGGTTAGGCACCCATAGGGGTGAAGAGCTAGCTTTCACCCCTCTACTCTGTACTTGGACATTTAGGACTAGATCCTTTGTTGTACAGTGCGGAGCCTCTCCATAACCCCATGCTCCAAGCGACCAGGCACTTCTTGTCTGTCCTCCGTAAATGGGTAATGCCTTCTTCCCCAATTACAGTCGTGCATGCGCATTCAGACGGGACAAGAGCGAAGAGCGTAAAGCTGGCCCTATGTGCATAACCAACATGAAGCTGAATACAAAAACAAACAAGCTTTCAAGGGGCTCAAAAGTGCAGGCTAGGCTTAAGGCCTGGGCACAGGTGCGGGCTAGGCTTAAGGCCTGGGCACAGGTGCGGGCTAGGCTTAAGGCCTGGGCACAGGTGCGGGCTAGGCTTAAGGCCTGGGCACAGGTGCGGGCTAGGCTTAAGGCCGGGGCACAGGTGCGGGCCAGGCTTAAGGCCGGGGTACAAGTGCGGGCTAGGCTTAAGGCCGGGGCACAAATGCGGTTAAGGCTTGAGGCCGGGGCACAAGTGCGGGCTAGGCTTAAGGCCAGGGCACAAGTGCGGGCTAGGCTTGAGGCCGGGCACAAGTGCGGGCTAGGCTTGAGGCCGGGGCACAAGTGCGGGCTAGGCTTAAGGCCTGGGCACAAGTGCGGGCTAGGCTTAAGGCCTGGGCACAAGTGCGGGCTAGGCTTAAGGCTGGGACACAAGTGCGGGTTAGGCTTAAGACCGGGGCACAAGTGCGGGCTAGGCTTAAGGCCGGGGCACAAGTGCGGGCTAGGCTTAATGCCTGGGCACAAGTGCGGGCTAGGATTAAGGCCGGGGCACAAGTGCTGGCTAGGCTTAAGGCCGGGGCACAGGTGCGGGCTAGGCTTAAGGCCTGGGCACAGGTGCGGGCTAGGCTTAAGGCCGGGGCACAAGTGCGGGCTAGGCTTAAGGCCGGGGCACAAGTGCGGGCTAGGCTTAAGGCCAGGGCACAAGTGCGGGCTAGGCTTAAGGCCAGGGCACAAGTGCGGGCTAGGCTTAAAGCCTGGGCACAAGTGCGGGCTAGGCTTGAGGCCTGGGCACAAGTGCGGGCTAGGCTTAAGGCCTGGGCAGAAGTGCGGGCTAGGCTTAAGGCCGGGGCACAAGTGCGTGCTTAGCTTAAGGCCGGGGCACAAGTGCGGGCTAGGCTTAAGGCCGGGGCACAAGTGCGGGCTAGGCTTAAGGCCGGGGCACAAGTGCGGGCTAGTCTTAAGGCCGGGGCACAAGTGCGGGCTAGGCTTAAGGCCGGGGCACAAGTGCGGGCTAGGCTTAAGGCCGGGGCACAAGTGCGGGCTAGGCTTAAGGCCGGGGCACAAGTGCGGGCTAGGCTTAAGGCCGGGGCACAAGTGCGGGCTAGGCTTATGGCCGGGGCACAAGTGCGGGCTAGGCTTATGGCCGGGGCACAAGTGCGGGCTAGGCTTAAGGCCGGGGCACAAGTGCGGGCTAGGCTTAAGGCCGGGGCACAAGTGCTGGCTAGGCTTAAGGCCGGGGCACAAGTGCGGGCTAGGCTTAAGTCCGGGGCACGAGTGCGGGCTAGGCTTAAGGCCGGGGCACGAGTGCGGGCTAGGCTTTAGGCCGGGGCACAAGTGCGGGCTAGGCTTAAGGCCGGGGCACAAGTGCGGGCTAGGCTTAAGGCCGGGGCACAAGTGCGGGCTAGGCTTAAGGCCGGGGCACAAGTGCGGGCTAGGCTTTAGGCCGGGGCACAAGTGCGGGCTAGGCTTTAGGCCGGGGCACAAGTGCGGGCTAGGCTTAAGGCCGGGGCATAAGTGCGGGCAAGGCTTAAGGCCGGGGCACAAGTGCGGGCAAGGCTTAAGGCCGGGGCACAAGTGAGGGCTAGGCTTAAGGCCGGGGCACAAGTGCGGGCTAGGCTTAAGGCAGGGGCACGAGTGTGGGCTAGGCTTAAGGCCGGGGCACGAGTGCGGGCTAGGCTTAAGGCCGGGGCACAAGTGCAGGCTAGGCTTAAGGCCGGGGCACAAGTGCGGGCTAGGCTTAAGGCCTGGGCACAAGTGCGGGCTAGGCTTAAGGCCTGGGCACAATTGCGGGCTAGGCTTAAGGCATACAGCTAACTCTTTGCACTCTTTGCATAAAGGGTTAGGCACCCATAGGGGTGAAGAGCTAGCTTTCACCCCTCTACTCTGTACTTGGACATTTTGGACTAGATCCTTTGTTGTACAGTGCGGAGCCTCTCCATAACCCCATGCTCCAAGCGACCAGGCACTTCTTGTCTGTCCTCCGTAAATGGGTAATGCCTTCTTCCCCAATTACAGTCGTGCATGCACATTCAGACGGGACAAGAGCGAAGAGCGTAAAGCTGGCCCTATGTGCATAACCAACATGAACCTGAAGACAAAAACAAACAAACAAGCATTCAAGGGGCTCAAAAGCGCAGGCTAGGCTTAAGGCCTGGGCACAGGTGCGGGCTAGGCTTAAGGCCTGGGCACAGGTGCGGGCTAGGCTTAAGGCCTGGGCACAGGTGCGGGCTAGACTTAAGGCCTGGCCACAGGTGCGGGCTAGGCTTAAGGCCTGGGCACAGGTGCGGGCTAGGCTTAAGGCCGGGGCACAAGTGCGGGCTAGGCTTGAGGCCGGGGCACAAGTGCTGGCTAGGCTTGAGGCCGGGGCACAAGTGCTGGCTAGGCTTAAGGCCGGGGCACAAGTGCGGGCTAGGCTTAAGGCCGGGGCACAAGTGCTGGCTAGGCTTAAGGCCGGGGCACAAGTGCTGGCTAGGCTTAAGGCCGGGGCACAAGTGCGGGCTAGGCTTAAGGCCGGGGCACAAGTGCTGGCTAGGCTTAAGGCCGGGGCACAAGTGCGGGCTAGGCTTAAGGCCGGGGCACAAGTGCGGGCTAGGCTTAAGGCCGGGGCACAAGTGCGGGCTAGGCTTAAGGCCGGGGCACAAGTGCGGGCTAGGCCTAAGGCCGGGGCACAAGTGAGGGCTAGGCTTAAGGCCGGGGCACAAGTGAGGGCTAGGCTTAAGGCCAGGGCACAAGTGCGGGCTAGGCTTAAGGCCTGGGCACAAGTGCGGGCTAGGCTTAAGGCCTGGGCACAAGTGCGGGCTAGGTTTAAGGCCTGGGCACAAGGGCGGGCTTGGCTTAAGGCCTGGGCACAAGGGCAGGCTTGGCTTAAGGCCTGGGCACAAGGGCGGGCTAGGCTTAATGCCTGGGCACAAGTGCGGGCTAGGCTTAATGCCTGGGCACAAGTGCGGGCAAGGCTTAAGGCCGGGGCACAAGTGCGGGCAAGGCTTAAGGCCGGGGCACAAGTGCGGGCTAGGCTTAAGGCCTGGGCACAGGTGCGGGCTAGGCTTAAGGCCGGGGCACAAGTGCGGGCTAGGCTTAAGGCCGGGGCACAAGTGCGGGCTAGGCTTAAGGCCGGGGCACAAGTGCGGGCTAGGCTTAAGGCCGGGGCACAAGTGCGGGCTAGGCTTAAGGCCTGGGCACAAGTGCGGGCTAGGCGTGAGGCCTGGGCACAAGTGCGGGCTAGGCTTAAGGCCTGGGCACAAGTGCGGGCTAGGCTTGAGGCCTGGGCACAAGTGCGGGCTAGGCTTGGGGCCTGGGCACAAGTGCGGGCTAGGCTTAAGGCCTGGGCACAAGTGCGGGCTAGGCTTAAGGCCTGGGCACAAGTGCGGGCTAGGCTTAAGGCCTGGGCACAATTGCGGGCTAGGCATAAGGCCTGGGCACAAGTGCGGGCTAGGCTTCAGGCCTGGGCACAAGTGCGGGCTAGGCTTAAGGCCGGGGCACAAGTGCGGGCTTAGCTTAAGGCCGGGGCACAAGTGCGGGCTAGGCTTAAGGCCGGGGCACAAGTGCGGGCTAGGCTTAAGGCCGGGGCACAAGTGCGGGCTAGTCTTAAGGCCGGGGCACAAGTGCGGGCAAGGCTTAAGGCCGGGGCACAAGTGCGGGCTAGGCTTAAGGCCGGGGCACAAGTGCGGGCTTGGCTTAAGGCCGGGGCACAAGTGCGGGCTAGGCTTAAGGCCGGGGCACAAGTGCGGGCTAGGCTTAAGGCCTGGGCACAAATGCGGGCTAGGCTTAAGGCCTGGGCACAAGTGCAGACTAGGCTTAAGGCCTGGGCACAAGTGCGGGCTAGGCATGAGGTCTGGGCACAAGTGCGGGCTAGGCTTAAGGCCTGGGCACAAGTGCGGGCTAGGCTTAAGGCCTGGGCACAAGTGCGGGCTAGGCTTAAGGCCGGGGCACAAGTGCGGGCTAGGCTTAAGGCCGGGGCACAAGTGCGGGCTAGGCTTAAGGCCGGGGCACAAGTGCGGGCTAGGCTTAAGGCCTGGGCACAAATGCGGGCTAGGCTTAAGGCCTGGGCACAAGTGCAGACTAGGCTTAAGGCCTGGGCACAAGTGCGGGCTAGGCATGAGGTCTGGGCACAAGTGCGGGCTAGGCTTAAGGCCTGGGCACAAGTGCGGGCTAGGCTTAAGGCCGGGGCACAAGTGCGGGCTAGGCTTTAGGCCGGGCACAAGTGCGGGCTAGGCTTAAGGCCGGGGCACAAGTGCGGGCTTGTCTTAAGGCCTGGGCACAAGTGCGGACTAGGCTTAAGGCCTGGGCACAAGTGCGGGCTAGGCTTAAGGCCGGGGCACAAGTGCGGGCTAGGCTTAAGGCCGGGGCACAAGTGCGGGCTAGGCTTAAGGCCGGGCACAAGTGCGGGCTAGGCTTAAGGCCGGGGCACAAGTGCGGGCTAGGCTTAAGGCCGGGGCACAAGTGCGGGCTAGGCTTAAGGCCGGGGCACAAGTGCGGGCTAGGCTTAAGGCCGGGCACAAGTGCGGGCTAGGCTTAAGGCCGGGGCACAAGTGCGGGCTTGTCTTAAGGCCTGGGCACAAGTGCGGACTAGGCTTAAGGCCTGGGCACAAGTGCGGGCTAGGCTTAAGGCCTGGGCACAAGTGCGGGCTAGGCTTAAGGCCGGGGCACAAGTGCGGGCAAGGCTTAAGGCCGGGGCACAAGTGCGGGCTAGGCTTAAGGCCGGGGCACAAGTGCGGGCTAGGCTTAAGGCCGGGGCACAAGTGCGGGCTAGGCTTAAGGCCGGGGCACAAGTGCGGGCTAGGCTTAAGGCCTGGGCACAAATGCGGGCTAGGCTTAAGGCCTGGGCACAAGTGCAGACTAGGCTTAAGGCCTGGGCACAAGTGCGGGCTAGGCATGAGGTCTGGGCACAAGTGCGGGCTAGGCTTAAGGCCTGGGCACAAGTGCGGGCTAGGCTTAAGGCCTGGGCACAAGTGCGGGCTAGGCTTAAGGCCGGGGCACAAGTGCGGGCTAGGCTTAAGGCCGGGGCACAAGTGCGGGCTAGGCTTAAGGCCGGGGCACAAGTGCGGGCTAGACTTAAGGCCTGGGCACAAATGCGGGCTAGGCTTAAGGCCTGGGCACAAGTGCAGACTAGGCTTAAGGCCTGGGCACAAGTGCGGGCTAGGCATGAGGTCTGGGCACAAGTGCGGGCTAGGCTTAAGGCCTGGGCACAAGTGCGGGCTAGGCTTAAGGCCGGGGCACAAGTGCGGGCTAGGCTTTAGGCCGGGCACAAGTGCGGGCTAGGCTTAAGGCCGGGGCACAAGTGCGGGCTTGTCTTAAGGCCTGGGCACAAGTGCGGACTAGGCTTAAGGCCTGGGCACAAGTGCGGGCTAGGCTTAAGGCCTGGGCACAAGTGCGGGCTAGGCTTAAGGCCGGGGCACAAGTGCGGGCTAGGCTTAAGGCCGGGCACAAGTGCGGGCTAGGCTTAAGGCCGGGGCACAAGTGCGGGCTAGGCTTAAGGCCGGGGCACAAGTGCGGGCTAGGCTTAAGGCCGGGGCACAAGTGCGGGCTAGGCTTAAGGCCGGGCACAAGTGCGGGCTAGGCTTAAGGCCGGGGCACAAGTGCGGGCTTGTCTTAAGGCCTGGGCACAAGTGCGGACTAGGCTTAAGGCCTGGGCACAAGTGCGGGCTAAGCTTAAGGCCTGGGCACAAGTGCGGGCTAGGCTTAAGGCCGGGGCACAAGTGCGGGCTAGGCTTAAGGCATACAGCTAACTCTTTGCACTCTTTGCATAAAGGGTTAGGCACCCATAGGGGTGAAGAGCTAGCTTTCACCCCTCTACTCTGTACTTGGACATTTAGGACTAGATCCTTTGTTGTACAGTGCGGAGCCTCTCCATAACCCCATGCTCCAAGCGACCAGGCACTTCTTGTCTTTCCTCCGTAAATGGGTAATGCCTTCTTCCCCAATTACAGTCGTGCATGCGCATTCAGACGGGACAAGAGCGAAGAGCGTAAAGCTGGCCCTATGTGCATAACCAACATGAAGCTGAATACAAAAACAAACAAGCTTTCAAGGGGCTCAAAAGTGCAGGCTAGGCTTAAGGCCTGGGCAAAGGTGCGGGCTAGGCTTAAGGCCTGGGCACAGGTGCAGGCTAGGCTTAAGGCCTGGGCACAGGTGCGGGCTAGGCTTAAGCCCGGGGCACAGGTGCGGGCCAGGCTTAAGGCCGGGGTACAAGTGCGGGCTAGGCTTAAGGCCGGGGCACAAATACGGTTAAGGCTTGAGGCCGGGGCACAAGTGCGGGCTAGGCTTAAGGCCGGGGCACAAGTGCGGGCTAGGCTTAAGGCATACAGCTAACTCTTTGCACTCTTTGCATAAAGGGTTAGGCACCCATAGGGGTGAAGAGCTAGCTTTCACCCCTCTACTCTGTACTTGGACATTTAGGACTAGATCCTTTGTTGTACAGTGCGGAGCCTCTCCATAACCCCATGCTCCAAGCGACCAGGCACTTCTTGTCTGTCCTCCGTAAATGGGTAATGCCTTCTTCCCCAATTACAGTTGTGCATGCGCATTCAGACGGGACAAGAGTGAAGAGCGTAAAGCTGGCCCTATGTGCATAACCAACATGAAGCTGAATACAAAAACAAACAAGCTTTCAAGGGGCTCAAAAGTGCAGGCTAGGCTTAAGGCCTGGGCACAGGTGCGGGCTAGGCTTAAGGCCTGGGCACAGGTGCGGGCTAGGCTTAAGGCCTGTGCACAGGTGCGGGCTAGGCTTAAGGCCTGGGCACAGGTGCGGGCTAGGCTTTAGGCCGGGGCACAGGTGCGGGCCAGGCTTAAGGCTGGGGTACAAGTGCGGGCTAGGCTTAAGGCCGGGGCACAAATGCGGTTAAGGCATGAGGCCGGGGCACAAGTGCGGGCTAGGCTTAAGGCCGGGGCACAAGTGCGGGCTAGGCTTAAGGCCGGGGCACAAGTGCGGGCTAGGCTTAAGGCCGGGGCACAAGTGCGGGCTAGGCTTAAGGCCGGGGCACAAGTGCGGGCTAGGCATAAGGCCGGGGCACAAGTGCGGGCTAGGCTTAAGGCCTGGGCACAAGTGCGGGCTAGGCATAAGGCCTGGGCACAAGTGCGGGCTAGGCTTAAGGCCTGGGCACAAGTGCTTGCTAGGCTTAAGGCCTGGGCACAAGTGCGGGCTAGGCTTAAGGCCTGGGCACAAGTGCTTGCTAGGCTTAAGGCCTGGGCACAAGTGCGGGCTAGGCTTATGGCCTGGGCACAAGTGCGGGCTAGGCATAAGGCCTGGGCACAAGTGCGGGCTAGGCTTAAGGCCTGGGCACAAGTGCGGGCTAGGCATAAGGCCTGGGCACAAGTGCGGGCTAGGCTTAAGGCCTGGGCACAAGTGCGGGCTAGGCTTAAGGCCGGGGCACATGTGTGGGCTAGGCTTAAGGCCGGGGCACAAGTGCGGGCTAGGCTTAAGGCCGGGGCACAAGTGCGGGCTAGGCTTAAGGCCGGGGCACAAGTGCGGGCTAGGTTTAAGGCCGGGGCACAAGTGCGGGCTAGGCTTAAGGCCGGGGCACAAGTGCGGGCTAGGCTTAAGGCCGGGGCACAAGTGCGGGCTAGGCTTAAGGCCGAGGCACAAGTGCGGGCTAGGCTTAAGGCCGGGGCACAAGTGCGGGCTAGGCTTAAGGCCGGGGCACAAGTGCGGGCTAGGCTTAAGGCCGGGGCACAAGTGCGGGCTAGGCTTAAGGCCTGGGCACAAGTGCGGGCTAGGCTTAAGGCCGGGGCACAAGTGCGGGCTAGGCTTAAGGCCGGGGCACAAGTGCGGGCTAGGCTTAAGGCCGGGGCACAAGTGCGGGCTAGGCTTAAGGCCGGGCACAAGTGCGGGCTAGGCTTAAGGCCGGGGCACAAGTGCGGGCTTGTCTTAAGGCCTGGGCACAAGTGCGGACTAGGCTTAAGGCCTGGGCACAAGTGCGGGCTAGGCTTAAGGCCGGGGCACAAGTGCGGGCTAGGCTTAAGGCCGGGGCACAAGTGCGGGCTAGGCTTAAGGCCGGGCACAAGTGCGGGCTAGGCTTAAGGCCGGGGCACAAGTGCGGGCTAGGCTTAAGGCCGGGGCACAAGTGCGGGCTAGGCTTAAGGCCGGGGCACAAGTGCGGGCTAGGCTTAAGGCCAGGGCACAAGTGCGGGCTAGGCTTAAGGCCGGGCACAAGTGCGGGCTAGGCTTAAGGCCGGGGCACAAGTGCTGGCTTGTCTTAAGGCCTGGGCACAAGTGCGGGCTAGGCTTAAGGCCTGGGCACAAGTGCGGGCTAGGCTTAAGGCCGGGGCACAAGTGCGGGCTAGGCTTAAGGCATACAGCTAACTCTTTGCACTCTTTGCATAAAGGGTTAGGCACCCATAGGGGTGAAGAGCTAGCTTTCACCCCTCTACTCTGTACTTGGACATTTAGGACTAGATCCTTTGTTGTACAGTGCGGAGCCTCTCCATAACCCCATGCTCCAAGCGACCAGGCACTTCTTGTCTGTCCTCCGTAAATGGGTAATGCCTTCTTCCCCAATTACAGTCGTGCATGCGCATTCAGACGGGACAAGAGCGAAGAGCGTAAAGCTGGCCCTATGTGCATAACCAACATGAAGCTGAATACAAAAACAAACAAGCTTTCAAGGGGCTCAAAAGTGCAGGCTAGGCTTAAGGCCTGGGCACAGGTGCGGGCTAGGCTTAAGGCCTGGGCACAGGTGCGGGCTAGGCTTAAGGCCTGGGCACAGGTGCGGGCTAGGCTTAAGGCCTGGGCACAGGTGCGGGCTAGGCTTAAGGCCGGGGCACAGGTGCGGGCCAGGCTTAAGGCCGGGGTACAAGTGCGGGCTAGGCTTAAGGCCGGGGCACAAATGCGGTTAAGGCTTGAGGCCGGGGCACAAGTGCGGGCTAGGCTTAAGGCCAGGGCACAAGTGCGGGCTAGGCTTGAGGCCGGGCACAAGTGCGGGCTAGGCTTGAGGCCGGGGCACAAGTGCGGGCTAGGCTTAAGGCCTGGGCACAAGTGCGGGCTAGGCTTAAGGCCTGGGCACAAGTGCGGGCTAGGCTTAAGGCTGGGGCACAAGTGCGGGTTAGGCTTAAGACCGGGGCACAAGTGCGGGCTAGGCTTAAGGCCGGGGCACAAGTGCGGGCTAGGCTTAATGCCTGGGCACAAGTGCGGGCTAGGATTAAGGCCGGGGCACAAGTGCTGGCTAGGCTTAAGGCCGGGGCACAGGTGCGGGCTAGGCTTAAGGCCTGGGCACAGGTGCGGGCTAGGCTTAAGGCCGGGGCACAAGTGCGGGCTAGGCTTAAGGCCGGGGCACAAGTGCGGGCTAGGCTTAAGGCCAGGGCACAAGTGCGGGCTAGGCTTAAGGCCAGGGCACAAGTGCGGGCTAGGCTTAAAGCCTGGGCACAAGTGCGGGCTAGGCTTGAGGCCTGGGCACAAGTGCGGGCTAGGCTTAAGGCCTGGGCAGAAGTGCGGGCTAGGCTTAAGGCCGGGGCACAAGTGCGTGCTTAGCTTAAGGCCGGGGCACAAGTGCGGGCTAGGCTTAAGGCCGGGGCACAAGTGCGGGCTAGGCTTAAGGCCGGGGCACAAGTGCGGGCTAGTCTTAAGGCCGGGGCACAAGTGCGGGCTAGGCTTAAGGCCGGGGCACAAGTGCGGGCTAGGCTTAAGGCCGGGGCACAAGTGCGGGCTAGGCTTAAGGCCGGGGCACAAGTGCGGGCTAGGCTTAAGGCCGGGGCACAAGTGCGGGCTAGGCTTAAGGCCGGGCACAAGTGCGGGCTAGGCTTAAGGCCGGGGCACAAGTGCGGGCTTGTCTTAAGGCCTGGGCACAAGTGCGGACTAGGCTTAAGGCCTGGGCACAAGTGCGGGCTAGGCTTAAGGCCTGGGCACAAGTGCGGGCTAGGCTTAAGGCCGGGGCACAAGTGCGGGCTAGGCTTAAGGCATACAGCTAACTCTTTGCACTCTTTGCATAAAGGGTTAGGCACCCATAGGGGTGAAGAGCTAGCTTTCACCCCTCTACTCTGTACTTGGACATTTAGGACTAGATCCTTTGTTGTACAGTGCGGAGCCTCTCCATAACCCCATGCTCCAAGCGACCAGGCACTTCTTGTCTGTCCTCCGTAAATGGGTAATGCCTTCTTCCCCAATTACAGTCGTGCATGCGCATTCAGACGGGACAAGAGCGAAGAGCGTAAAGCTGGCCCTATGTGCATAACCAACATGAAGCTGAATACAAAAACAAACAAGCTTTCAAGGGGCTCAAAAGTGCAGGCTAGGCTTAAGGCCTGGGCACAGGTGCGGGCTAGGCTTAAGGCCTGGGCACAGGTGCGGGCTAGGCTTGAGGCCGGGCACAAGTGCGGGCTAGGCTTGAGGCTGGGGCACAAGTGCGGGCTAGGCTTAAGGCCTGGGCACAAGTGCGGGCTAGGCTTAAGGCCTGGGCACAAGTGCGGGCTAGGCTTAAGGCCGGGGCACAAGTGCGGGCTAGGCTTAAGGCCGGGGCACAAGTGCGGGCTAGGCTTAAGGCCGGGGCACAAGTGCGGGCTAGGCTTAATGCCTGGGCACAAGTGCGGGCTAGGATTAAGGCCGGGGCACAAGTGCTGGCTAGGCTTAAGGCCGGGGCACAGGTGCGGGCTAGGCTTAAGGCCTGGGCACAGGTGCGGGCTAGGCTTAAGGCCGGGGCACAAGTGCGGGCTAGGCTTAAGGCCGGGGCACAAGTGCGGGCTAGGCATAAGGCCTGGGCACAAGTGCGGGCTAGGCTTAAGGCCTGGGCACAAGTGCGGGCTAGGCTTAAGGCCGGGGCACAAGTGCGGGCTTAGCTTAAAGCCGGGGCACAAGTGCGGGCTAGGCTTAAGGCCGGGGCACAAGTGCGGGCTAGTCCTAAGGCCGGGGCACAAGTGCGGGCTAGGCTTAATGCCGGGGCACAAGTGCGGGCTAGGCTTAAGGCCGGGGCACAAGTGCGGGCTAGGCTTAAGGCCGGGGCACAAGTGTGGGCTAGGCTTAAGGCCGGGGCACAAGTGCGGGCTAGGCTTAAAGCCGGGGCACAAGTGCGGGCTAGGCTTAAGGCCTGGGCACAAATGCGGGCTAGGCTTAAGGCCTGGGCACAAGTGCAGACTAGGCTTAAGGCCTGGGCACAAGTGCGGGCTAGGCTTAAGGCCTGGGCACAAGTGCGGGCTAGGCTTAAGGCCGGGGCACAAGTGCGGGCTAGGCTTAAGGCAGACAGCTAACTCTTTGCACTCTTTGCATAAAGGGTTAGGCACCCATAGGGGTGAAGAGCTAGCTTTCACCCCTCTACTCTGTACTTGGACATTTAGGACTAGATCCTTTGTTGTACAGTGCGGAGCCTCTCCATAACCCCATGCTCCAAGCGACCAGGCACTTCTTGTCTGTCCTCCGTAAATGGGTAATGCCTTCTTCCCCAATTACAGTCGTGCATGCGCATTCAGACGGGACAAGAGCGAAGAGCGTAAAGCTGGCCCTATGTGCATAACCAACATGAAGCTGAATACAAAAACAAACAAGCTTTCAAGGGGCTCAAAAGTGCAGGCTAGGCTTAAGGCCTGGGCACAGGTGCGGGCTAGGCTTAAGGCCTGGGCACAGGTGCGGGCTAGGCTTAAGGCCTGGGCACAGGTGCGGGCTAGGCTTAAGGCCGGGCACAAGTGCGGGCTAGGCTTAAGGCCGGGGCACAAGTGCTGGCTTGTCTTAAGGCCTGGGCACAAGTGCGGGCTAGGCTTAAGGCCTGGGCACAAGTGCGGGCTAGGCTTAAGGCCGGGGCACAAGTGCGGGCTAGGCTTAAGGCATACAGCTAACTCTTTGCACTCTTTGCATAAAGGGTTAGGCACCCATAGGGGTGAAGAGCTAGCTTTCACCCCTCTACTCTGTACTTGGACATTTAGGACTAGATCCTTTGTTGTACAGTGCGGAGCCTCTCCATAACCCCATGCTCCAAGCGACCAGGCACTTCTTGTCTGTCCTCCGTAAATGGGTAATGCCTTCTTCCCCAATTACAGTCGTGCATGCGCATTCAGACGGGACAAGAGCGAAGAGCGTAAAGCTGGCCCTATGTGCATAACCAACATGAAGCTGAATACAAAAACAAACAAGCTTTCAAGGGGCTCAAAAGTGCAGGCTAGGCTTAAGGCCTGGGCACAGGTGCGGGCTAGGCTTAAGGCCTGGGCACAGGTGCGGGCTAGGCTTAAGGCCTGGGCACAGGTGCGGGCTAGGCTTAAGGCCTGGGCACAGGTGCGGGCTAGGCTTAAGGCCGGGGCACAGGTGCGGGCCAGGCTTAAGGCCGGGGTACAAGTGCGGGCTAGGCTTAAGGCCGGGGCACAAATGCGGTTAAGGCTTGAGGCCGGGGCACAAGTGCGGGCTAGGCTTAAGGCCAGGGCACAAGTGCGGGCTAGGCTTGAGGCCGGGCACAAGTGCGGGCTAGGCTTGAGGCCGGGGCACAAGTGCGGGCTAGGCTTAAGGCCTGGGCACAAGTGCGGGCTAGGCTTAAGGCCTGGGCACAAGTGCGGGCTAGGCTTAAGGCTGGGGCACAAGTGCGGGTTAGGCTTAAGACCGGGGCACAAGTGCGGGCTAGGCTTAAGGCCGGGGCACAAGTGCGGGCTAGGCTTAATGCCTGGGCACAAGTGCGGGCTAGGATTAAGGCCGGGGCACAAGTGCTGGCTAGGCTTAAGGCCGGGGCACAGGTGCGGGCTAGGCTTAAGGCCTGGGCACAGGTGCGGGCTAGGCTTAAGGCCGGGGCACAAGTGCGGGCTAGGCTTAAGGCCGGGGCACAAGTGCGGGCTAGGCTTAAGGCCAGGGCACAAGTGCGGGCTAGGCTTAAGGCCAGGGCACAAGTGCGGGCTAGGCTTAAAGCCTGGGCACAAGTGCGGGCTAGGCTTGAGGCCTGGGCACAAGTGCGGGCTAGGCTTAAGGCCTGGGCAGAAGTGCGGGCTAGGCTTAAGGCCGGGGCACAAGTGCGTGCTTAGCTTAAGGCCGGGGCACAAGTGCGTGCTTAGCTTAAGGCCGGGGCACAAGTGCGGGCTAGGCTTAAGGCCGGGGCACAAGTGCGGGCTAGGCTTAAGGCCGGGGCACAAGTGCGGGCTAGTCTTAAGGCCGGGGCACAAGTGCGGGCTAGGCTTAAGGCCGGGGCACAAGTGCGGGCTAGGCTTAAGGCCGGGGCACAAGTGCGGGCTAGGCTTAAGGCCGGGGCACAAGTGCGGGCTAGGCTTAAGGCCGGGGCACAAGTGCGGGCTAGGCTTAAGGCCGGGCACAAGTGCGGGCTAGGCTTAAGGCCGGGGCACAAGTGCGGGCTTGTCTTAAGGCCTGGGCACAAGTGCGGACTAGGCTTAAGGCCTGGGCACAAGTGCGGGCTAGGCTTAAGGCCTGGGCACAAGTGCGGGCTAGGCTTAAGGCCGGGGCACAAGTGCGGGCTAGGCTTAAGGCATACAGCTAACTCTTTGCACTCTTTGCATAAAGGGTTAGGCACCCATAGGGGTGAAGAGCTAGCTTTCACCCCTCTACTCTGTACTTGGACATTTAGGACTAGATCCTTTGTTGTACAGTGCGGAGCCTCTCCATAACCCCATGCTCCAAGCGACCAGGCACTTCTTGTCTGTCCTCCGTAAATGGGTAATGCCTTCTTCCCCAATTACAGTCGTGCATGCGCATTCAGACGGGACAAGAGCGAAGAGCGTAAAGCTGGCCCTATGTGCATAACCAACATGAAGCTGAATACAAAAACAAACAAGCTTTCAAGGGGCTCAAAAGTGCAGGCTAGGCTTAAGGCCTGGGCACAGGTGCGGGCTAGGCTTAAGGCCTGGGCACAGGTGCGGGCTAGGCTTGAGGCCGGGCACAAGTGCGGGCTAGGCTTGAGGCTGGGGCACAAGTGCGGGCTAGGCTTAAGGCCTGGGCACAAGTGCGGGCTAGGCTTAAGGCCTGGGCACAAGTGCGGGCTAGGCTTAAGGCCGGGGCACAAGTGCGGGCTAGGCTTAAGGCCGGGGCACAAGTGCGGGCTAGGCTTAAGGCCGGGGCACAAGTGCGGGCTAGGCTTAATGCCTGGGCAC
The DNA here is from genome assembly GCF_032444005.1 of Ranitomeya imitator. Classification (NCBI taxonomy): domain Eukaryota; kingdom Metazoa; phylum Chordata; class Amphibia; order Anura; family Dendrobatidae; genus Ranitomeya; species Ranitomeya imitator. Next base: position 313,213,898 of record NC_091284.1, on the reverse strand, counting down.
AAGTGCGGGCTAGGATTAAGGCCTGGGCACAAGTGCGGGCTAGGCTTAAGGCCGGGGCACAAGTGCGGGCTTAGCTTAAAGCCGGGGCACAAGTGCGGGCTAGGCTTAAGGCCGGGGCACAAGTGCGGGCTAGTCCTAAGGCCGGGGCACAAGTGCGGGCTAGGCTTAATGCCGGGGCACAAGTGCGGGCTAGGCTTAAGGCCGGGGCACAAGTGCGGGCTAGTCCTAAGGCCGGGGCACAAGTGCGGGCTAGGCTTAATGCCGGGGCACAAGTGCGGGCTAGGCTTAAGGCCGGGGCACAAGTGCGGGCTAGGCTTAAGGCCGGGGCACAAGTGTGGGCTAGGCTTAAGGCCGGGGCACAAGTGCGGGCTAGGCTTAAAGCCGGGGCACAAGTGCGGGCTAGGCTTAAGGCCTGGGCACAAATGCGGGCTAGGCTTAAGGCCTGGGCACAAGTGCAGACTAGGCTTAAGGCCTGGGCACAAGTGCGGGCTAGGCTTAAGGCCTGGGCACAAGTGCGGGCTAGGCTTAAGGCCGGGGCACAAGTGCGGGCTAGGCTTAAGGCAGACAGCTAACTCTTTGCACTCTTTGCATAAAGGGTTAGGCACCCATAGGGGTGAAGAGCTAGCTTTCACCCCTCTACTCTGTACTTGGACATTTAGGACTAGATCCTTTGTTGTACAGTGCGGAGCCTCTCCATAACCCCATGCTCCAAGCGACCAGGCACTTCTTGTCTGTCCTCCGTAAATGGGTAATGCCTTCTTCCCCAATTACAGTCGTGCATGCGCATTCAGACGGGACAAGAGCGAAGAGCGTAAAGCTGGCCCTATGTGCATAACCAACATGAAGCAGAATACAAAAACAAACAAGCTTTCAAGGGGCTCAAAAGTGCAGGCTAGGCTTAAGGCCTGGGCACAGGTGCGGGCTAGGCTTAAGGCCTGGGCACAGGTGCGGGCTAGGCTTAAGGCCTGGGCACAGGTGCGGGCTAGGCTTAAGGCCGGGGCACAGGTGCGGGCCAGGCTTAAGGCCGGGGCACAAATGCGGTTAAGGCTTGAGGCCGGGGCACAAGTGCGGGCTAGACTTAAGGCCGGGGCACAAGTGCGGGCTAGGCTTGAGTCCGGGGCACAAGTGCGGGCTAGGCTTGAGGCCGGGGCACAAGTGCGGGCTAGGCTTAAGGCCTGGGCACAAGTGCGGGCTAGGCTTAAGGCCTGGACACAAGTGCGGGCTAGGCTTAAGGCCGGGGCACAAGTGCGGGCTAGGCTTAAGGCCGGGGCACAAGTGCGGGCTAGGCTTAAGGCCTGGGCACAAATGCGGGCTAGGCTTAAGGCCTGGGCACAAGTGCAGACTAGGCTTAAGGCCTGGGCACAAGTGCGGGCTAGGCTTGAGGTCTGGGCACAAGTGCGGGCTAGGCTTGAGGCCTGGGCACAAGTGCGGGCTAGGCTTATGGCCTGGGCACAAGTGCGGGCTAGGCTTAAGGCCTGGGCACAAGTGCGGGCTAGGCTTAAGGCCTGGGCACAAGTGCGGGCTAGGCTTGAGGCCTGGGCACAAGTGCGGACTAGGCTTGAGGCCTGGGCACAAGTGCGGACTAGGCTTGAGGCCTGGGCACAAGTGCGGGCTAGGCTTAAGGCCTGGGCACAAGTGCGGGCTAGGCATAAGGCCTGGGCACAAGTGCGGGCTAGGCTTAAGGCCGGGGCACAAGTGCGGGCTAGGCTTAAGGCCGGGGCACAAGTGCGGGCTAGGCTTAAGGCCAGGGCACAAGTGCGGGCTAGGCTTAAGGCCGGGCACAAGTGCGGGCTAGGCTTAAGGCCGGGGCACAAGTGCTGGCTTGTCTTAAGGCCTGGGCACAAGTGCGGGCTAGGCTTAAGGCCTGGGCACAAGTGCGGGCTAGGCTTAAGGCCGGGGCACAAGTGCGGGCTAGGCTTAAGGCATACAGCTAACTCTTTGCACTCTTTGCATAAAGGGTTAGGCACCCATAGGGGTGAAGAGCTAGCTTTCACCCCTCTACTCTGTACTTGGACATTTAGGACTAGATCCTTTGTTGTACAGTGCGGAGCCTCTCCATAACCCCATGCTCCAAGCGACCAGGCACTTCTTGTCTGTCCTCCGTAAATGGGTAATGCCTTCTTCCCCAATTACAGTCGTGCATGCGCATTCAGACGGGACAAGAGCGAAGAGCGTAAAGCTGGCCCTATGTGCATAACCAACATGAAGCTGAATACAAAAACAAACAAGCTTTCAAGGGGCTCAAAAGTGCAGGCTAGGCTTAAGGCCTGGGCACAGGTGCGGGCTAGGCTTAAGGCCTGGGCACAGGTGCGGGCTAGGCTTAAGGCCTGGGCACAGGTGCGGGCTAGGCTTAAGGCCTGGGCACAGGTGCGGGCTAGGCTTAAGGCCGGGGCACAGGTGCGGGCCAGGCTTAAGGCCGGGGTACAAGTGCGGGCTAGGCTTAAGGCCGGGGCACAAATGCGGTTAAGGCTTGAGGCCGGGGCACAAGTGCGGGCTAGGCTTAAGGCCAGGGCACAAGTGCGGGCTAGGCTTGAGGCCGGGCACAAGTGCGGGCTAGGCTTGAGGCCGGGGCACAAGTGCGGGCTAGGCTTAAGGCCTGGGCACAAGTGCGGGCTAGGCTTAAGGCCTGGGCACAAGTGCGGGCTAGGCTTAAGGCTGGGGCACAAGTGCGGGTTAGGCTTAAGACCTGGGCACAAGTGCGGGCTAGGCTTAAGGCCGGGGCACAAGTGCGGGCTAGGCTTAATGCCTGGGCACAAGTGCGGGCTAGGATTAAGGCCGGGGCACAAGTGCTGGCTAGGCTTAAGGCCGGGGCACAGGTGCGGGCTAGGCTTAAGGCCTGGGCACAGGTGCGGGCTAGGCTTAAGGCCGGGGCACAAGTGCGGGCTAGGCTTAAGGCCGGGGCACAAGTGCGGGCTAGGCTTCAGGCCAGGGCACAAGTGCGGGCTAGGCTTAAGGCCAGGGCACAAGTGCGGGCTAGGCTTAAAGCCTGGGCACAAGTGCGGGCTAGGCTTGAGGCCTGGGCACAAGTGCGGGCTAGGCTTAAGGCCTGGGCAGAAGTGCGGGCTAGGCTTAAGGCCGGGGCACAAGTGCGTGCTTAGCTTAAGGCCGGGGCACAAGTGCGGGCTAGGCTTAAGGCCGGGGCACAAGTGCGGGCTAGGCTTAAGGCCGGGGCACAAGTGCGGGCTAGTCTTAAGGCCGGGGCACAAGTGCGGGCTAGGCTTAAGGCCGGGGCACAAGTGCGGGCTAGGCTTAAGGCCGGGGCACAAGTGCGGGCTAGGCTTAAGGCCGGGGCACAAGTGCGGGCTAGGCTTAAGGCCGGGGCACAAGTGCGGGCTAGGCTTAAGGCCGGGCACAAGTGCGGGCTAGGCTTAAGGCCGGGGCACAAGTGCGGGCTTGTCTTAAGGCCTGGGCACAAGTGCGGACTAGGCTTAAGGCCTGGGCACAAGTGCGGGCTAGGCTTAAGGCCTGGGCACAAGTGCGGGCTAGGCTTAAGGCCGGGGCACAAGTGCGGGCTAGGCTTAAGGCATACAGCTAACTCTTTGCACTCTTTGCATAAAGGGTTAGGCACCCATAGGGGTGAAGAGCTAGCTTTCACCCCTCTACTCTGTACTTGGACATTTAGGACTAGATCCTTTGTTGTACAGTGCGGAGCCTCTCCATAACCCCATGCTCCAAGCGACCAGGCACTTCTTGTCTGTCCTCCGTAAATGGGTAATGCCTTCTTCCCCAATTACAGTCGTGCATGCGCATTCAGACGGGACAAGAGCGAAGAGCGTAAAGCTGGCCCTATGTGCATAACCAACATGAAGCTGAATACAAAAACAAACAAGCTTTCAAGGGGCTCAAAAGTGCAGGCTAGGCTTAAGGCCTGGGCACAGGTGCGGGCTAGGCTTAAGGCCTGGGCACAGGTGCGGGCTAGGCTTGAGGCCGGGCACAAGTGCGGGCTAGGCTTGAGGCTGGGGCACAAGTGCGGGCTAGGCTTAAGGCCTGGGCACAAGTGCGGGCTAGGCTTAAGGCCTGGGCACAAGTGCGGGCTAGGCTTAAGGCCGGGGCACAAGTGCGGGCTAGGCTTAAGGCCGGGGCACAAGTGCGGGCTAGGCTTAAGGCCGGGGCACAAGTGCGGGCTAGGCTTAATGCCTGGGCACAAGTGCGGGCTAGGATTAAGGCCGGGGCACAAGTGCTGGCTAGGCTTAAGGCCGGGGCACAGGTGCGGGCTAGGCTTAAGGCCTGGGCACAGGTGCGGGCTAGGCTTAAGGCCGGGGCACAAGTGCGGGCTAGGCTTAAGGCCGGGGCACAAGTGCGGGCTAGGCATAAGGCCTGGGCACAAGTGCGGGCTAGGCTTAAGGCCTGGGCACAAGTGCGGGCTAGGCTTAAGGCCGGGGCACAAGTGCGGGCTTAGCTTAAAGCCGGGGCACAAGTGCGGGCTAGGCTTAAGGCCGGGGCACAAGTGCGGGCTAGTCCTAAGGCCGGGGCACAAGTGCGGGCTAGGCTTAATGCCGGGGCACAAGTGCGGGCTAGGCTTAAGGCCGGGGCACAAGTGCGGGCTAGGCTTAAGGCCGGGGCACAAGTGTGGGCTAGGCTTAAGGCCGGGGCACAAGTGCGGGCTAGGCTTAAAGCCGGGGCACAAGTGCGGGCTAGGCTTAAGGCCTGGGCACAAATGCGGGCTAGGCTTAAGGCCTGGGCACAAGTGCAGACTAGGCTTAAGGCCTGGGCACAAGTGCGGGCTAGGCTTAAGGCCTGGGCACAAGTGCGGGCTAGGCTTAAGGCCGGGGCACAAGTGCGGGCTAGGCTTAAGGCAGACAGCTAACTCTTTGCACTCTTTGCATAAAGGGTTAGGCACCCATAGGGGTGAAGAGCTAGCTTTCACCCCTCTACTCTGTACTTGGACATTTAGGACTAGATCCTTTGTTGTACAGTGCGGAGCCTCTCCATAACCCCATGCTCCAAGCGACCAGGCACTTCTTGTCTGTCCTCCGTAAATGGGTAATGCCTTCTTCCCCAATTACAGTCGTGCATGCGCATTCAGACGGGACAAGAGCGAAGAGCGTAAAGCTGGCCCTATGTGCATAACCAACATGAAGCTGAATACAAAAACAAACAAGCTTTCAAGGGGCTCAAAAGTGCAGGCTAGGCTTAAGGCCTGGGCACAGGTGCGGGCTAGGCTTAAGGCCTGGGCACAGGTGCGGGCTAGGCTTAAGGCCTGGGCACAGGTGCGGGCTAGGCTTAAGGCCGGGCACAAGTGCGGGCTAGGCTTAAGGCCGGGGCACAAGTGCTGGCTTGTCTTAAGGCCTGGGCACAAGTGCGGGCTAGGCTTAAGGCCTGGGCACAAGTGCGGGCTAGGCTTAAGGCCGGGGCACAAGTGCGGGCTAGGCTTAAGGCATACAGCTAACTCTTTGCACTCTTTGCATAAAGGGTTAGGCACCCATAGGGGTGAAGAGCTAGCTTTCACCCCTCTACTCTGTACTTGGACATTTAGGACTAGATCCTTTGTTGTACAGTGCGGAGCCTCTCCATAACCCCATGCTCCAAGCGACCAGGCACTTCTTGTCTGTCCTCCGTAAATGGGTAATGCCTTCTTCCCCAATTACAGTCGTGCATGCGCATTCAGACGGGACAAGAGCGAAGAGCGTAAAGCTGGCCCTATGTGCATAACCAACATGAAGCTGAATACAAAAACAAACAAGCTTTCAAGGGGCTCAAAAGTGCAGGCTAGGCTTAAGGCCTGGGCACAGGTGCGGGCTAGGCTTAAGGCCTGGGCACAGGTGCGGGCTAGGCTTAAGGCCTGGGCACAGGTGCGGGCTAGGCTTAAGGCCTGGGCACAGGTGCGGGCTAGGCTTAAGGCCGGGGCACAGGTGCGGGCCAGGCTTAAGGCCGGGGTACAAGTGCGGGCTAGGCTTAAGGCCGGGGCACAAATGCGGTTAAGGCTTGAGGCCGGGGCACAAGTGCGGGCTAGGCTTAAGGCCAGGGCACAAGTGCGGGCTAGGCTTGAGGCCGGGCACAAGTGCGGGCTAGGCTTGAGGCCGGGGCACAAGTGCGGGCTAGGCTTAAGGCCTGGGCACAAGTGCGGGCTAGGCTTAAGGCCTGGGCACAAGTGCGGGCTAGGCTTAAGGCTGGGGCACAAGTGCGGGTTAGGCTTAAGACCGGGGCACAAGTGCGGGCTAGGCTTAAGGCCGGGGCACAAGTGCGGGCTAGGCTTAATGCCTGGGCACAAGTGCGGGCTAGGATTAAGGCCGGGGCACAAGTGCTGGCTAGGCTTAAGGCCGGGGCACAGGTGCGGGCTAGGCTTAAGGCCTGGGCACAGGTGCGGGCTAGGCTTAAGGCCGGGGCACAAGTGCGGGCTAGGCTTAAGGCCGGGGCACAAGTGCGGGCTAGGCTTAAGGCCAGGGCACAAGTGCGGGCTAGGCTTAAGGCCAGGGCACAAGTGCGGGCTAGGCTTAAAGCCTGGGCACAAGTGCGGGCTAGGCTTGAGGCCTGGGCACAAGTGCGGGCTAGGCTTAAGGCCTGGGCAGAAGTGCGGGCTAGGCTTAAGGCCGGGGCACAAGTGCGTGCTTAGCTTAAGGCCGGGGCACAAGTGCGGGCTAGGCTTAAGGCCGGGGCACAAGTGCGGGCTTGGCTTAAGGCCGGGGCACAAGTGCGGGCTAGTCTTAAGGCCGGGGCACAAGTGCGGGCTAGGCTTAAGGCCGGGGCACAAGTGCGGGCTAGGCTTAAGGCCGGGGCACAAGTGCGGGCTAGGCTTAAGGCCGGGGCACAAGTGCGGGCTAGGCTTAAGGCCGGGGCACAAGTGCGGGCTAGGCTTAAGGCCGGGCACAAGTGCGGGCTAGGCTTAAGGCCGGGGCACAAGTGCGGGCTTGTCTTAAGGCCTGGGCACAAGTGCGGACTAGGCTTAAGGCCTGGGCACAAGTGCGGGCTAGGCTTAAGGCCTGGGCACAAGTGCGGGCTAGGCTTAAGGCCGGGGCACAAGTGCGGGCTAGGCTTAAGGCATACAGCTAACTCTTTGCACTCTTTGCATAAAGGGTTAGGCACCCATAGGGGTGAAGAGCTAGCTTTCACCCCTCTACTCTGTACTTGGACATTTAGGACTAGATCCTTTGTTGTACAGTGCGGAGCCTCTCCATAACCCCATGCTCCAAGCGACCAGGCACTTCTTGTCTGTCCTCCGTAAATGGGTAATGCCTTCTTCCCCAATTACAGTCGTGCATGCGCATTCAGACGGGACAAGAGCGAAGAGCGTAAAGCTGGCCCTATGTGCATAACCAACATGAAGCTGAATACAAAAACAAACAAGCTTTCAAGGGGCTCAAAAGTGCAGGCTAGGCTTAAGGCCTGGGCACAGGTGCGGGCTAGGCTTAAGGCCTGGGCACAGGTGCGGGCTAGGCTTGAGGCCGGGCACAAGTGCGGGCTAGGCTTGAGGCTGGGGCACAAGTGCGGGCTAGGCTTAAGGCCTGGGCACAAGTGCGGGCTAGGCTTAAGGCCTGGGCACAAGTGCGGGCTAGGCTTAAGGCCGGGGCACAAGTGCGGGCTAGGCTTAAGGCCGGGGCACAAGTGCGGGCTAGGCTTAAGGCCGGGGCACAAGTGCGGGCTAGGCTTAATGCCTGGGCACAAGTGCGGGCTAGGATTAAGGCCGGGGCACAAGTGCTGGCTAGGCTTAAGGCCGGGGCACAGGTGCGGGCTAGGCTTAAGGCCTGGGCACAGGTGCGGGCTAGGCTTAAGGCCGGGGCACAAGTGCGGGCTAGGCTTAAGGCCGGGGCACAAGTGCGGGCTAGGCATAAGGCCTGGGCACAAGTGCGGGCTAGGCTTAAGGCCTGGGCACAAGTGCGGGCTAGGCTTAAGGCCGGGGCACAAGTGCGGGCTTAGCTTAAAGCCGGGGCACAAGTGCGGGCTAGGCTTAAGGCCGGGGCACAAGTGCGGGCTAGTCCTAAGGCCGGGGCACAAGTGCGGGCTAGGCTTAATGCCGGGGCACAAGTGCGGGCTAGGCTTAAGGCCGGGGCACAAGTGCGGGCTAGGCTTAAGGCCGGGGCACAAGTGTGGGCTAGGCTTAAGGCCGGGGCACAAGTGCGGGCTAGGCTTATAGCCGGGGCACAAGTGCGGGCTAGGCTTAAGGCCTGGGCACAAATGCGGGCTAGGCTTAAGGCCTGGGCACAAGTGCAGACTAGGCTTAAGGCCTGGGCACAAGTGCGGGCTAGGCTTAAGGCCTGGGCACAAGTGCGGGCTAGGCTTAAGGCCGGGGCACAAGTGCGGGCTAGGCTTAAGGCAGACAGCTAACTCTTTGCACTCTTTGCATAAAGGGTTAGGCACCCATAGGGGTGAAGAGCTAGCTTTCACCCCTCTACTCTGTACTTGGACATTTAGGACTAGATCCTTTGTTGTACAGTGCGGAGCCTCTCCATAACCCCATGCTCCAAGCGACCAGGCACTTCTTGTCTGTCCTCCGTAAATGGGTAATGCCTTCTTCCCCAATTACAGTCGTGCATGCGCATTCAGACGGGACAAGAGCGAAGAGCGTAAAGCTGGCCCTATGTGCATAACCAACATGAAGCAGAATACAAAAACAAACAAGCTTTCAAGGGGCTCAAAAGTGCAGGCTAGGCTTAAGGCCTGGGCACAGGTGCGGGCTAGGCTTAAGGCCTGGGCACAGGTGCGGGCTAGGCTTAAGGCCTGGGCACAGGTGCGGGCTAGGCTTAAGGCCGGGGCACAGGTGCGGGCCAGGCTTAAGGCCGGGGCACAAATGCGGTTAAGGCTTGAGGCCGGGGCACAAGTGCGGGCTAGACTTAAGGCCGGGGCACAAGTGCGGGCTAGGCTTGAGTCCGGGGCACAAGTGCGGGCTAGGCTTGAGGCCGGGGCACAAGTGCGGGCTAGGCTTAAGGCCTGGGCACAAGTGCGGGCTAGGCTTAAGGCCTGGACACAAGTGCGGGCTAGGCTTAAGGCCGGGGCACAAGTGCGGGCTAGGCTTAAGGCCGGGGCACAAGTGCGGGCTAGGCTTAAGGCCTGGGCACAAATGCGGGCTAGGCTTAAGGCCTGGGCACAAGTGCAGACTAGGCTTAAGGCCTGGGCACAAGTGCGGGCTAGGCTTGAGGTCTGGGCACAAGTGCGGGCTAGGCTTGAGGCCTGGGCACAAGTGCGGGCTAGGCTTATGGCCTGGGCACAAGTGCGGGCTAGGCTTAAGGCCTGGGCACAAGTGCGGGCTAGGCTTAAGGCCTGGGCACAAGTGCGGGCTAGGCTTGAGGCCTGGGCACAAGTGCGGACTAGGCTTGAGGCCTGGGCACAAGTGCGGACTAGGCTTGAGGCCTGGGCACAAGTGCAGGCTAGGCTTAAGGCCTGGGCACAAGTGCGGGCTAGGCATAAGGCCTGGGCACAAGTGCGGGCTAGGCTTAAGGCCGGGGCACAAGTGCGGGCTAGGCTTAAGGCCGGGGCACAAGTGCGGGCTAGGCTTAAGGCCGGGGCACAAGTGCGGGCTAGGCTTAAGGCCGGGGCACAAGTGCGGGCTAGGCTTAAGGCCGGGGCACAAGTGCGGGCTAGGCTTAAGGCCGGGGCACAAGTGCGGGCTAGGCTTAAGGCCGGGGCACAAGTGCGGGCTTAGCTTAAGGCCGGGGCACAAGTGCGGGCTTAGCTTAAGGCCAGGGCACAAGTGCGGGCTAGGCTTAAGGCCGTGGCACAAGTGCGGGCTAGGCTTAAGGCCGGGGCACAAGTGCGGGCTAGGCTTAAGGCCGGGGCACAAGTGCGGGCTAGGCTTAAGGCCGGGGCACAAGTGCGGGCTAGGCTTAAGGCCGGGGCACAAGTGCGGGCTAGGCTTAAGGCCGGGGCACAAGTGCGGGCTAGGCTTAAGGCCGGGGCACAAGTGGGGGCTAGGCTTAAGGCCAGGGCACAAGTGCGGGCTAGGCTTAAGGCCGGGGCACAAGTGCGTCCTAGGCTTAAGGCCGGGCACAAGTGCGGGCTAGGCTTAAGGCCGGGGCACAAGTGCGGGCTAGGCTTAAGGCCGGGGCACAAGTGCGGGCTAGGCTTAAGGCCGGGGCACAAGTGCGGGCTTGACTTAAGGCCGGGCACAAGTGCGGGCTAGGCTTAAGGCCGGGGCACAAGTGCGGGCTAGGCTTAAGGCCGGGGCACAAGTGCGGGCTAGGCTTAAGGCCGGGGCACAAGTGCGGGCTAGGCTTAAGGCCGGGGCACAAGTGCGGGCTAGGCTTAAGGCCGGGGCACAAGTGCGGGCTATGCTTAAGGCCGGGGCACAAGTGCGGGCTAGGCTTAAGGCCGGGGCACAAGTGCGGGCTAGGCTTAAGGCCGGGGCACAAGTGCGGGCTAGGCTTAAGGCCGGGGCACAAGTGCGGGCTTAGCTTAAGGCCGGGGCACAAGTGCGGGCTTAGCTTAAGGCCGGGGCACAAGTGCGGGCTAGGCTTAAGGCCGTGGCACAAGTGCGGGCTAGGCTTAAGGCCGGGGCACAAGTGCGGGCTAGGCTTAAGGCCGGGGCACAAGTGCGGGCTAGGCTTAAGGCCGGGGCACAAGTGCGGGCTAGGCTTGAGGCTGGGGCACAAGTGCGGGCTAGGCTTAAGGCCGGGGCACAAGTGCGAGCTAGGCTTAAGGCCGGGGCACAAGTGCGGGCTAGGCTTAAGGCCGGGGCACAAGTGCGGGCTAGGCTTAAGGCCAGGGCACAAGTGCGGGCTAGGCTTAAGGCCTGGGCACAAGTGCGGGCTAGGCTTAAGGCCGGGCACAAGTGCGGGCTAGGCTTAAGGCCGGGGCACAAGTGCGGGCTAGGCTTAAGGCCGGGGCACAAGTGCGGGCTAGGCTTAAGGCCGGGGCACAAGTGCGGGCTAGGCTTAAGGCCGGGCACAAGTGCGGGCTAGGCTTAAGGCCGGGGCACAAGTGCGGGCTAGGCTTAAGGCCGGGGCACAAGTGCGGGCTAGGCTTAAGGCCGGGGCACAAGTGCGGGCTAGGCTTAAGGCCGGGGCACAAGTGCGGGCTAGGCTTAAGGCCGGGGCACAAGTGCGGGCTAGGCTTAAGGCCGGGCACAAGTGCGGGCTAGGCTTAAGGCCGGGGCACAAGTGCGGGCTAAGCTTAAGGCCGGGGCACAAGTGCGGGCTAGGCTTAAGGCCGGGGCACAAGTGCGGGCTAGGCTTAAGGCCGGGGCACAAGTGCGGGCTAGGCTTAAGGCCGGGCACAAGTGCGGGCTAGGCTTAAGGCCGGGGCACAAGTGCGGGCTTGTCTTAAGGCCTGGGCACAAGTGCGGACTAGGCTTAAGGCCGGGGCACAAGTGCGGGCTAGGCTTAAGGCCGGGGCACAAGTGCGGGCTAGGCTTAAGGCCGGGGCACAAGTGCGGGCTAGGCTTAAGGCCGGGGCACAAGTGCGGGCTATGCTTAAGGCCGGGGCACAAGTGCGGGCTAGGCTTAAGGCCGGGGCACAAGTGCGGGCTAGGCTTAAGGCCGGGGCACAAGTGCGGGCTAGGCTTAAGGCCGGGGCACAAGTGCGGGCTTAGCTTAAGGCCGGGGCACAAGTGCGGGCTTAGCTTAAGGCCGGGGCACAAGTGCGGGCTAGGCTTAAGGCCGTGGCACAAGTGCGGGCTAGGCTTAAGGCCGGGGCACAAGTGCGGGCTAGGCTTAAGGCCGGGGCACAAGTGCGGGCTAGGCTTAAGGCCGGGGCACAAGTGCGGGCTAGGCTTGAGGCTGGGGCACAAGTGCGGGCTAGGCTTAAGGCCGGGGCACAAGTGCGAGCTAGGCTTAAGGCCGGGGCACAAGTGCGGGCTAGGCTTAAGGCCGGGGCACAAGTGCGGGCTAGGCTTAAGGCCAGGGCACAAGTGCGGGCTAGGCTTAAGGCCTGGGCACAAGTGCGGGCTAGGCTTAAGGCCGGGCACAAGTGCGGGCTAGGCTTAAGGCCGGGGCACAAGTGCGGGCTAGGCTTAAGGCCGGGGCACAAGTGCGGGCTAGGCTTAAGGCCGGGGCACAAGTGCGGGCTAGGCTTAAGGCCGGGCACAAGTGCGGGCTAGGCTTAAGGCCGGGGCACAAGTGCGGGCTAGGCTTAAGGCCGGGGCACAAGTGCGGGCTAGGCTTAAGGCCGGGGCACAAGTGCGGGCTAGGCTTAAGGCCGGGGCACAAGTGCGGGCTAGGCTTAAGGCCGGGGCACAAGTGCGGGCTAGGCTTAAGGCCGGGCACAAGTGCGGGCTAGGCTTAAGGCCGGGGCACAAGTGCGGGCTAAGCTTAAGGCCGGGGCACAAGTGCGGGCTAGGCTTAAGGCCGGGGCACAAGTGCGGGCTAGGCTTAAGGCCGGGGCACAAGTGCGGGCTAGGCTTAAGGCCGGGCACAAGTGCGGGCTAGGCTTAAGGCCGGGGCACAAGTGCGGGCTTGTCTTAAGGCCTGGGCACAAGTGCGGACTAGGCTTAAGGCCTGGGCACAAGTGCGGGCTAGGCTTAAGGCCTGGGCACAAGTGCGGGCTAGGCTTAAGGCCGGGGCACAAGTGCGGGCTAGGCTTAAGGCATACAGCTAACTCTTTGCACTCTTTGCATAAAGGGTTAGGCACCCATAGGGGTGAAGAGCTAGCTTTCACCCCTCTACTCTGTACTTGGACATTTAGGACTAGATCCTTTGTTGTACAGTGCGGAGCCTCTCCATAACCCCATGCTCCAAGCGACCAGGCACTTCTTGTCTGTCCTCCGTAAATGGGTAATGCCTTCTTCCCCAATTACAGTCGTGCATGCGCATTCAGACGGGACAAGAGCGAAGAGCGTAAAGCTGGCCCTATGTGCATAACCAACATGAAGCTGAATACAAAAACAAACAAGCTTTCAAGGGGCTCAAAAGTGCAGGCTAGGCTTAAGGCCTGGGCACAGGTGCGGGCTAGGCTTAAGGCCTGGGCACAGGTGCGGGCTAGGCTTGAGGCCGGGCACAAGTGCGGGCTAGGCTTGAGGCTGGGGCACAAGTGCGGGCTAGGCTTAAGGCCTGGGCACAAGTGCGGGCTAGGCTTAAGGCCTGGGCACAAGTGCGGGCTAGGCTTATGGCCGGGGCACAAGTGCGGGCTAGGCTTAAGGCCGGGGCACAAGTGCGGGCTAGGCTTAAGGCCGGGGCACAAGTGCGGGCTAGGCTTAATGCCTGGGCACAAGTGCGGGCTAGGATTAAGGCCGGGGCAAAAGTGCTGGCTAGGCTTAAGGCCGGGGCACAGGTGCGGGCTTGTCTTAAGGCCTGGGCACAAGTGCGGACTAGGCTTAAGGCCTGGGCACAAGTGCAGGCTAGGCTTAAGGCCTGGGCACAAGTGCGGGCTAGGCTTAAGGCCGGGGCACAAGTGCGGGCTAGGCTTAAGGCATACAGCTAACTCTTTGCACTCTTTGCATAAAGGGTTAGGCACCCATAGGGGTGAAGAGCTAGCTTTCACCCCTCTACTCTGTACTTGGACATTTAGGACTAGATCCTTTGTTGTACAGTGCGGAGCCTCTCCATAACCCCATGCTCCAAGCGACCAGGCACTTCTTGTCTGTCCTCCGTAAATGGGTAATGCCTTCTTCCCCAATTACAGTCGTGCATGCGCATTCAGACGGGACAAGAGCGAAGAGCGTTAAGCTGGCCCTATGTGCATAACCAACATGAAGCTGAATACAAAAACAAACAAGCTTTCAAGGGGCTCAAAAGTGCAGGCTAGGCTTAAGGCCTGGGCACAGGTGCGGGCTAGGCTTAAGGCCTGGGCACAGGTGCGGGCTAGGCTTGAGGCCGGGCACAAGTGCGGGCTAGGCTTGAGGCTGGGGCACAAGTGCGGGCTAGGCTTAAGGCCTGGGCACAAGTGCGGGCTAGGCTTAAGGCCTGGGCACAAGTGCGGGCTAGGCTTAAGGCCGGGGCACAAGTGCGGGCTAGGCTTAAGGCCGGGGCACAAGTGCGGGCTAGGCTTAAGGCCGGGGCACAAGTGCGGGCTAGGCTTAATGCCTGGGCACAAGTGCGGGCTAGGATTAAGGCCGGGGCACAAGTGCTGGCTAGGCTTAAGGCCGGGGCACAGGTGCGGGCTAGGCTTAAGGCCTGGGCACAGGTGCGGGCTAGGCTTAAGGCCGGGGCACAAGTGCGGGCTAGGCTTAAGGCCGGGGCACAAGTGCGGGCTAGGCATAAGGCCTGGGCACAAGTGCGGGCTAGGCTTAACGCCTGGGCACAAGTGCGGGCTAGGCTTAAGGCCGGGGCACAAGTGCGGGCTTAGCTTAAGGCCGGGGCACAAGTGCGGGCTAGGCTTAAGGCCGGGGCACAAGTGCGGGCTAGTCCTAAGGCCGGGGCACAAGTGCGGGCTAGGCTTAATGCCGGGGCACAAGTGCGGGCTAGGCTTAAGGCCGGGGCACAAGTGCGGGCTAGGCTTAAGGCCGGGGCACAAGTGTGGGCTAGGCTTAAGGCCGGGGCACAAGTGCGGGCTAGGCTTAAGGCCGGGGCACAAGTGCGGGCTAGGCTTAAGGCCTGGGCACAAATGCGGGCTAGGCTTAAGGCCTGGGCACAAGTGCAGACTAGGCTTAAGGCCTGGGCACAAGTGCGGGCTAGGCTTAAGGCCTGGGCACAAGTGCGGGCTAGGCTTAAGGCCGGGGCACAAGTGCGGGCTAGGCTTAAGGCAGACAGCTAACTCTTTGCACTCTTTGCATAAAGGGTTAGGCACCCATAGGGGTGAAGAGCTAGCTTTCACCCCTCTACTCTGTACTTGGACATTTAGGACTAGATCCTTTGTTGTACAGTGCGGAGCCTCTCCATAACCCCATGCTCCAAGCGACCAGGCACTTCTTGTCTGTCCTCCGTAAATGGGTAATGCCTTCTTCCCCAATTACAGTCGTGCATGCGCATTCAGACGGGACAAGAGCGAAGAGCGTAAAGCTGGCCCTATGTGCATAACCAACATGAAGCTGAATACAAAAACAAACAAGCTTTCAAGGGGCTCAAAAGTGCAGGCTAGGCTTAAGGCCTGGGCACAGGTGCGGGCTAGGCTTAAGGCCTGGGCACAGGTGCGGGCTAGGCTTAAGGCCTAGGCACAGGTGCGGGCTAGGCTTAAGGCCTGGGCACAGGTGCGGGCTAGGCTTAAGGCCGGGGCACAGGTGCGGGCCAGGCTTAAGGCCGGGGCACAAATGCGGTTAAGGCTTGAGGCCTGGGCACAAGTGCGAGCTAGGCATAAGGCCTGGGCACAAGTGCGGGCTAGGCTTAAGGCCTGGGCACAAGTGCGGGCTAGGCTTAAGGCCGGGGCACAAGTGCGGGCTTAGCTTAAGGCCGGGGCACAAGTGCGGGCTAGGCTTAAGGCCGGGGCACAAGTGCGGGCTAGGCTTAAGGCCGGGGCACAAGTGCGGGCTAGTCTTAAGGTCGGGGCACAAGTGCGGGCTAGGCTTAATGCCGGGGCACAAGTGCGGGCTAGGCTTAAGGCCGGGGCACAAGTGCGGGCTAGGCTTAAGGCCGGGGCACAAGTGCGGGCTAAGCTTAAGGCCGGGGCACAAGTGCGGGCTAGGCTTAAGGCCGGGGCACAAGTGCGGGCTAGGCTTAAGGCCGGGGCACAAGTGCGGGCTAGGCTTAAGGCCGGGCACAAGTGCGGGCTAGGCTTAAGGCCGGGGCACAAGTGCGGGCTTGTCTTAAGGCCTGGGCACAAGTGCGGACTAGGCTTAAGGCCTGGGCACAAGTGCGGGCTAGGCTTAAGGCCTAGGCACAAGTGCGGGCTAGGCTTAAGGCCGGGGCACAAGTGCGGGCTAGGCTTAAGGCATACAGCTAACTCTTTGCACTCTTTGCATAAAGGGTTAGGCACCCATAGGGGTGAAGAGCTAGCTTTCACCCCTCTACTCTGTACTTGGACATTTAGGACTAGATCCTTTGTTGTACAGTGCGGAGCCTCTCCATAACCCCATGCTCCAAGCGACCAGGCACTTCTTGTCTGTCCTCCGTAAATGGGTAATGCCTTCTTCCCCAATTACAGTCGTGCATGCGCATTCAGACGGGACAAGAGCGAAGAGCGTAAAGCTGGCCCTATGTGCATAACCAACATGAAGCTGAATACAAAAACAAACAAGCTTTCAAGGGGCTCAAAAGTGCAGGCTAGGCTTAAGGCCTGGGCACAGGTGCGGGCTAGGCTTAAGGCCTGGGCACAGGTGCGGGCTAGGCTTGAGGCCGGGCACAAGTGCGGGCTAGGCTTGAGGCTGGGGCACAAGTGCGGGCTAGGCTTAAGGCCTGGGCACAAGTGCGGGCTAGGCTTAAGGCCTGGGCACAAGTGCGGGCTAGGCTTAAGGCCGGGGCACAAGTGCGGGCTAGGCTTAAGGCCGGGGCACAAGTGCGGGCTAGGCTTAAGGCCGGGGCACAAGTGCGGGCTAGGCTTAATGCCTGGGCACAAGTGCGGGCTAGGATTAAGGCCGGGGCACAAGTGCTGGCTAGGCTTAAGGCCGGGGCACAGGTGCTGGCTTGTCTTAAGGCCTGGGCACAAGTGCGGACTAGGCTTAAGGCCTGGGCACAAGTGCGGGCTAGGCTTAAGGCCTGGGCACAAGTGCGGGCTAGGCTTAAGGCCGGGGCACAAGTGCGGGCTAGGCTTAAGGCATACAGCTAACTCTTTGCACTCTTTGCATAAAGGGTTAGGCACCCATAGGGGTGAAGAGCTAGCTTTCACCCCTCTACTCTGTACTTGGACATTTAGGACTAGATCCTTTGTTGTACAGTGTGGAGCCTCTCCATAACCCCATGCTCCAAGCGACCAGGCACTTCTTGTCTGTCCTCCGTAAATGGGTAATGCCTTCTTCCCCAATTACAGTCGTGCATGCGCATTCAGACGGGACAAGAGCGAAGAGCGTAAAGCTGGCCCTATGTGCATAACCAACATGAAGCTGAATACAAAAACAAACAAGCTTTCAAGGGGCTCAAAAGTGCAGGCTAGGCTTAAGGCCTGGGCACAGGTGCGGGCTAGGCTTAAGGCCTGGGCACAGGTGCGGGCTAGGCTTGAGGCCGGGCACAAGTGCGGGCTAGGCTTGAGGCTGGGGCACAAGTGCGGGCTAGGCTTAAGGCCTGGGCACAAGTGCGGGCTAGGCTTAAGGCCTGGGCACAAGTGCGGGCTAGGCTTAAGGCCGGGGCACAAGTGCGGGCTAGGCTTAAGGCCGGGGCACAGGTGCGGGCTAGGCTTAAGGCCGGGGCACAAGTGCGGGCTAGGCTTAATGCCTGGGCACAAGTGCGGGCTAGGACTAAGGCCGGGGCACAAGTGCTGGCTAGGCTTAAGGCCGGGGCACAGGTGCGGGCTAGGCTTAAGGCCTGGGCACAGGTGCGGGCTAGGCTTAAGGCCGGGGCACAAGTGCGGGCTAGGCTTAAGGCCGGGGCACAAGTGCGGGCTAGGCATAAGGCCTGGGCACAAGTGCGGGCTAGGCTTAAGGCCTGGGCACAAGTGCGGGCTAGGCTTAAGGCCGGGGCACAAGTGCGGGCTTAGCTTAAGGCCGGGGCACAAGTGCGGGCTAGGCTTAAGGCCGGGGCACAAGTGCGGGCTAGTCCTAAGGCCGGGGCACAAGTGCGGGCTAGGCTTAATGCCGGGGCACAAGTGCGGGCTAGGCTTAAGGCCGGGGCACAAGTGCGGGCTAGGCTTAAGGCCGGGGCACAAGTGTGGGCTAGGCTTAAGGCCGGGGCACAAGTGCGGGCTAGGCTTAAGGCCGGGGCACAAGTGCGGGCTAGGCTTAAGGCCTGGGCACAAATGCGGGCTAGGCTTAAGGCCTGGGCACAAGTGCAGACTAGGCTTAAGGCCTGGGCACAAGTGCGGGCTAGGCTTAAGGCCTGGGCACAAGTGCGGGCTAGGCTTAAGGCCGGGGCACAAGTGCGGGCTAGGCTTAAGGCAGACAGCTAACTCTTTGCACTCTTTGCATAAAGGGTTAGGCACCCATAGGGGTGAAGAGCTAGCTTTCACCCCTCTACTCTGTACTTGGACATTTAGGACTAGATCCTTTGTTGTACAGTGCGGAGCCTCTCCATAACCCCATGCTCCAAGCGACCAGGCACTTCTTGTCTGTCCTCCGTAAATGGGTAATGCCTTCTTCCCCAATTACAGTCGTGCATGCGCATTCAGACGGGACAAGAGCGAAGAGCGTAAAGCTGGCCCTATGTGCATAACCAACATGAAGCTGAATACAAAAACAAACAAGCTTTCAAGGGGCTCAAAAGTGCAGGCTAGGCTTAAGGCCTGGGCACAGGTGCGGGCTAGGCTTAAGGCCTGGGCACAGGTGCGGGCTAGGCTTAAGGCCTAGGCACAGGTGCGGGCTAGGCTTAAGGCCTGGGCACAGGTGCGGGATAGGCTTAAGGCCCGGGCACAGGTGCGGGCCAGGCTTAAGGCCGGGGCACAAATGCGGTTAAGGCTTGAGGCCTGGGCACAAGTGCGAGCTAGGCATAAGGCCTGGGCACAAGTGCGGGCTAGGCTTAAGGCCTGGGCACAAGTGCGGGCTAGGCTTAAGGCCGGGGCACAAGTGCGGGCTTAGCTTAAGGCCGGGGCACAAGTGCGGGCTAGGCTTAAGGCCGGGGCACAAGTGCGGGCTAGGCTTAAGGCCGGGGCACAAGTGCGGGCTAGTCTTAAGGTCGGGGCACAAGTGCGGGCTAGGCTTAATGCCGGGGCACAAGTGCGGGCTAGGCTTAAGGCCGGGGCACAAGTGCGGGCTAGGCTTAAGGCCGGGGCACAAGTGCGGGCTAGGCTTAAGGCCGGGGCACAAGTGCGGGCTAGGCTTAAGGCCGGGGCACAAGTGCGGGCTAGGCTTAAGGCCGGGGCACAAGTGCGGGCTAGGCTTAAGGCCGGGGCACAAGTGCGGGCTAGGCTTAAGGCCTGGGAACAAGTGCGGGCTAGGCTTAAGGCCTGGGCACAAGTGCTGGCTAGGCTTAAGGACGGGGCACAAGTGCGGGCTAGGCTTAAGGACGGGGCACAAGTGCGGGCTAGGCTTAAGGCCGAGGCACAAGTGCGGGCTAGGCTTAAGGCCGAGGCACAAGTGCGGGCTAGGCTTAAGGCCGGGGCACAAGTGCGGGCTAGGCTTAAGGCCGGGGCACAAGTGCGGGCTAGGCTTCATGCCTGGGCACAAGTGCGGGCTAGGATTAAGGCCGGGGCACAAGTGCTGGCTAGGCTTAAGGCCGGGGCACAGGTGCGGGCTAGGCTTAAGGCCTGGGCACAGGTGCGGGCTAGGCTTAAGGCCGGGGCACAAGTGCGGGCTAGGCTTAAGGCCGGGGCACAAGTGCGGGCTAGGCATAAGGCCTGGGCACAAGTGCGGGCTAGGCTTAAGGCCTGGGCACAAGTGCGGGCTAGGCTTAAGGCCTGGGCACAAGTGCGGGCTAGGCTTAAGGCCGGGGCACAAGTGCGGGCTTAGCTTAAGGCCGGGGCACAAGTGCGGGCTAGGCTTAAGGCCGGGGCACAAGTGCGGGCTAGGCTTAAGGCCGGGGCACAAGTGCGGGCTAGTCTTAAGGCCGGGGCACAAGTGCGGGCTAGGCTTAATGCCGGGGCACAAGTGCGGGCTAGGCTTAAGGCCGGGGCACAAGTGCGGGCTAGGCTTAAGGCCGGGGCACAAGTGCGGGCTAGGCTTAAGGCCAGGGCACAAGTGCGGGCTAGGCTTAAGGCCTGGGCACAAATGCGGGCTAGGCTTAAGGCCTGGGCACAAGTGCAGACTAGGCTTAAGGCCTGGGCACAAGTGCGGGCTAGGCTTAAGGCCTGGGCACAAGTGCGGGCTAGGCTTAAGGCCGGGGCACAAGTGCGGGCTAGGCTTAAGGCAGACAGCTAACTCTTTGCACTCTTTGCATAAAGGGTTAGGCACCCATAGGGGTGAAGAGCTAGCTTTCACCCCTCTACTCTGTACTTGGACATTTAGGACTAGATCCTTTGTTGTACAGTGCGGAGCCTCTCCATAACCCCATGCTCCAAGCGACCAGGCACTTCTTGTCTGTCCTCCGTAAATGGGTAATGCCTTCTTCCCCAATTACAGTCGTGCATGCGCATTCAGACGGGACAAGAGCGAAGAGCGTAAAGCTGGCTCTATGTGCATAACCAACATGAAGCTGAATACAAAAACAAACAAGCTTTCAAGGGGCTCAAAAGTGCAGGCTAGGCTTAAGGCCTGGGCACAGGTGCGGGCTAGGCTTAAGGCCTGGGCACAGGTGCGGGCTAGGCTTAAGGCCTGGGCACAGGTGCGGGCTAGGCTTAAGGCCTGGGCACAGGTGCGGGCTAGGCTTAAGGCCGGGGCACAGGTGCGGGCCAGGCTTTAGGCCGGGGTACAAGTGCGGGCTAGGCTTAAGGCCGGGGCACAAATGCGGTTAAGGCTTGAGGCCGGGGCACAAGTGCGGGCTAGGCTTAAGGCCGGGGCACAAGTGCGGGCTAGGCTTGAGGCCGGGGCACAAGTGCGGGCTAGGATTGAGGCCGGGGCACAAGTGCGGGCTAGGCTTAAGGCCTGGGCACAAGTGCGGTCTAGGCTTAAGGCCTGGGCACAAGTGCGGGCTAGGCTTAAGGCCGGGGCACAAGTGCGGGCTAGGCTTAAGGCCGGGGCACAAGTGCGGGCTAGGCTTAAGGCCGGGGCACAAGTGCGGGCTAGGCTTAATGCCTGGGCACAAGTGCGGGCTAGGATTAAGGCCGGGGCACAAGTGCTGGCTAGGCTTAAGGCCGGGGCACAGGTGCGGGCTAGGCTTAAGGCCTGGGCACAGGTGCGGGCTAGGCTTAAGGCCGGGGCACAAGTGCGGGCTGGGCTTAAGGCCGGGGCACAAGTGCCGGCTGGGCTTAAGGCCAGGGCACAAGTGCGGGCTAGGCTTAAGGCCAGGGCACAAGTGCGGGCTAGGCTTAAAGCCAGGGCACAAGTGCGGGCTAGGCTTGAGGCCTGGGCACAAGTGCGGGCTAGGCTTAAGGCCGGGGCACAAGTGCGGGCTAGGCTTAAGGCCGGGGCACAAGTGCGGGCTAGGCTTAAGGCCGGGTACAAGTGCGGGCTAGGCTTAAGGCCGGGGCACAAGTGCGGGCTAGGCTTAAGGCCGGGGCACTAGTGCGGGCTAGGCTTAAGGCCGGGGCACAAGTGCGGGCTAGGCTTAAGGCCGGGGCACAAGTGCGGGCTAGGCTTAAGGCCTGGGCACAAGTGCGGGCTAGGCTTAAGGCCTGGGCACAAATGCGGGCTAGGCTTAAGGCCTGGGCACAAGGGCGGGCTAGGCTTAAGGCCTGGGAACAAGCGCAGGCTAGGCTTAATGCCTGGGCACAAGTGCGGGCTAGGCTTAAGACCTGGGCACAAGTGCGGGCTAGGCTTAAGGCCTGGGCACAAGTGCGGGCTAGGCTTAAGGCCGGGGCACAAGTGCGGGCTAGGCTTAAGGCCGGGGCACAAGTGCGGGCTAGGCTGAAGGCCTGGGCACAAGTGCGGGCTAGGCTGAAGGCCGGGGCACAAGTGCGGGCTAGGCTGAAGGCCGGGGCACAAGTGCAGGCTAGGCTGAAGGCCGGGGCACAAGTGCGGGCTAGGCTGAAGGCCGGGGCAAAAGTGCGGGCTAGGCTGAAGGCCGGGGCACAAGTGCGGGCTAGGCTTAAGGCCTGGGCACAAATGCGGGCTAGGCTTAAGGCCTGGGCACAAGTGCTTGCTAGGCTTAAGGCCTGGGCACAAGTGCGGGCTAGGCTTAAGGCCTGGGCACAAGTGCGGGCTAGGCTTAAGGCCGGGGCACAAGTGCGGGCTAGGCTTAAGGCCGGGGCAAAAGTGCGGGCTAGGCTTAAGGCCGGGGCACAAGTGCGGGCTAGGCTTAAGGCCGGGCACAAGTGCGGGCTAGGCTTAAGGCGGGGGCACAAGTGCGGGCTAAGCTTAAGGCCGGGGCACAAGTGCGGGCTAGGCTTAAGGCCGGGGCACAAGTGCGGGCTAGGCTTAAGGCCGGGGCACAAGTGCGGGCTAGGCTTAAGGCCGGGCACAAGTGCGGGCTAGGCTTAAGGCCGGGGCACAAGTGCGGGCTTGTCTTAAGGCCTGGGCACAAGTGCGGACTAGGCTTAAGGCCTGGGCACAAGTGCGGGCTAGGCTTAAGGCCTGGGCACAAGTGCGGGCTAGGCTTAAGGCCGGGGCACAAGTGCGGGCTAGGCTTAAGGCATACAGCTAACTCTTTGCACTCTTTGCATAAAGGGTTAGGCACCCATAGGGGTGAAGAGCTAGCTTTCACCCCTCTACTCTGTACTTGGACATTTAGGACTAGATCCTTTGTTGTACAGTGCGGAGCCTCTCCATAACCCCATGCTCCAAGCGACCAGGCACTTCTTGTCTGTCCTCCGTAAATGGGTAATGCCTTCTTCCCCAATTACAGTCGTGCATGCGCATTCAGACGGGACAAGAGCGAAGAGCGTAAAGCTGGCCCTATGTGCATAACCAACATGAAGCTGAATACAAAAACAAACAAGCTTTCAAGGGGCTCAAAAGTGCAGGCTAGGCTTAAGGCCTGGGCACAGGTGTGGGCTAGGCTTAAGGCCTGGGCACAGGTGCGGGCTAGGCTTGAGGCCGGGCACAAGTGCGGGCTAGGCTTGAGGCTGGGGCACAAGTGCGGGCTAGGCTTAAGGCCTGGGCACAAGTGCGGGCTAGGCTTAAGGCCTGGGCACAAGTGCGGGCTAGGCTTAAGGCCGGGGCACAAGTGCGGGCTAGGCTTAAGCCCGGGGCACAAGTGCGGGCTAGGCTTAAGGCCGGGGCACAAGTGCGGGCTAGGCTTAATGCCTGGGCACAAGTGCGGGCTAGGATTAAGGCCGGGGCACAAGTGCTGGCTAGGCTTAAGGCCGGGGCACAGGTGCGGGCTAGGCTTAAGGCCTGGGCACAGGTGCGGGCTAGGCTTAAGGCCGGGGCACAAGTGCGGGCTAGGCTTAAGGCCGGGGCACAAGTGCGGGCTAGGCATAAGGCCTGGGCACAAGTGCGGGCTAGGCTTAAGGCCGGGGCACAAGTGCGGGCTAGGCTTAAGGCCGGGGCACAAGTGCGGGCTTAGCTTAAGGCCGGGGCACAAGTGCGGGCTAGGCTTAAGGCCGGGGCACAAGTGCGGGCTAGTCCTAAGGCCGGGGCACAAGTGCGGGCTAGGCTTAATGCCGGGGCACAAGTGCGGGCTAGGCTTAAGGCCGGGGCACAAGTGCGGGCTAGGCTTAAGGCCGGGGCACAAGTGTGGGCTAGGCTTAAGGCCGGGGCACAAGTGCGGGCTAGGCTTAAGGCCGGGGCACAAGTGCGGGCTAGGCTTTAGGCCTGGGCACAAATGCGGGCTAGGCTTAAGGCCTGGGCACAAGTGCAGACTAGGCTTAAGGCCTGGGCACAAGTGCGGGCTAGGCTTAAGGCCTGGGCACAAGTGCGGGCTAGGCTTAAGGCCGGGGCACAAGTGCGGGCTAGGCTTAAGGCAGACAGCTAACTCTTTGCACTCTTTGCATAAAGGGTTAGGCACCCATAGGGGTGAAGAGCTAGCTTTCACCCCTCTACTCTGTACTTGGACATTTAGGACTAGATCCTTTGTTGTACAGTGCGGAGCCTCTCCATAACCCCATGCTCCAAGCGACCAGGCACTTCTTGTCTGTCCTCCGTAAATGGGTAATGCCTTCTTCCCCAATTACAGTCGTGCATGCGCATTCAGACGGGACAAGAGCGAAGAGCGTAAAGCTGGCCCTATGTGCATAACCAACATGAAGCTGAATACAAAAACAAACAAGCTTTCAAGGGGCTCAAAAGTGTAGGCTAGGCTTAAGGCCTGGGCACAGGTGCGGGCTAGGCTTAAGGCCTGGGCACAGGTGCGGGCTAGGCTTAAGGCCTGGGCACAGGTGCGGGCTAGGCTTAAGGCCTGGGCACAGGTGCGGGCTAGGCTTAAGGCCGGGGCACAGGTGCGGGCCAGGCTTAAGGCCGGGGCACAAATGCGGTTAAGGCTTGAGGCCGGGGCACAAGTGCGGGCTAGGCTTAAGGCCGGGGCACAAGTGCGGGCTAGGCTTGAGGCCGGGGCACAAGTGCGGGCTAGGCTTGAGGCCGGGGCACAAGTGCGGGCTAGGCTTAAGGCCTGGGCACAAGTGCGGGCTAGGCTTAAGGCCTGGGCACAAGTGCGGGCTAGGCTTAAGGCAGGGGCACAAGTGCGGGCTAGGCTTAAGGCCGGGGCACAAGTGCGGGCTAGGCTTAAGGCCGGGGCACAAGTGCGGGCTAGGCTTAATGCCTGGGCACAAGTGCGGGCTAGGATTAAGGCCGGGGCACAAGTGCTGGCTAGGCTTAAGGCCGGAGCACAGGTGCGGGCTAGGCTTAAGGCCTGGGCACAGGTGCGGGCTAGGGTTAAGGCCGGGGCACAAGTGCGGGCTGGGCTTAAGGCCGGGGCACAAGTGCGGGCTGGGCTTAAGGCCAGGGCACAAGTGCGGGCTAGGCTTAAGGCCAGGGCACAAGTGCGGGCTAGGCTTAAAGCCAGGGCACAAGTGCGGGCTAGGCTTGAGGCCTGGGCACAAGTGCGGGCTAGGCTTAAGGCCGGGGCACAAGTGCGGGCTAGGCTTAAGGCCGGGGCACAAGTGCGGGCTAGGCTTAAGGCCGGGTACAAGTGCGGGCTAGGCTTAAGGCCGGGGCACAAGTGCGGGCTAGGCTTAAGGCCGGGGCACAAGTGCGGGCTAGGCTTAAGGCCGGGGCACAAGTGCGGGCTAGGCTTAAGGCCGGGGCACAAGTGCGGGCTAGGCTTAAGGCCTGGGCACAAGTGCGGGCTAGGCTTAAGGCCTGAGCACAAATGCGGGCTAGGCTTAAGGCCTGGGCACAAGGGCGGGCTAGGCTTAAGGCCTGGGAACAAGTGCGGGCTAGGCTTAATGCCTGGGCACAAGTGCGGGCTAGGCTTAAGACCTGGGCACAAGTGCGGGCTAGGCTTAAGGCCTGGGCACAAGTGCGGGCTAGGCTTAAGGCCGGGGCACAAGTGCGGGCTAGGCTTAAGGCCGGGGCACAAGTGCGGGCTAGGCTGAAGGCCTGGGCACAAGTGCGGGCTAGGCTGAAGGGCGGGGCACAACTGCGGGCTAGGCTGAAGGCCGGGGCACAAGTGCAGGCTAGGCTGAAGGCCGGGGCACAAGTGCGGGCTAGGCTGAAGGCCGGGGCAAAAGTGCGGGCTAGGCTGAAGGCCGGGGCACAAGTGCGGGCTAGGCTTAAGGCCGGGGCATAAGTGCTTGCTAGGCTTACGGCCTGGGCACAAGTGCGGGCTAGGCTTAAGGCCTGGGCACAAGTGCGGGCTAGGCTTAAGGCCTGGGCACAAGTGCGAGCTAGGCATAAGGCCTGGGCACAAGTGCGGGCTAGGCTTAAGGCCTGGGCACAAGTGCGGGCTAGGCTTAAGGCCGGGGCACAAGTGCGGGCTTAGCTTAAGGCCGGGGCACAAGTGCGGGCTAGGCTTAAGGCCGGGGCACAAGTGCGGGCTAGGCTTAAGGCCGGGGCACAAGTGCGGGCTAGTCTTAAGGTCGGGGCACAAGTGCGGGCTAGGCTTAATGCCGGGGCACAAGTGCGGGCTAGGCTTAAGGCCGGGGCACAAGTGCGGGCTAGGCTTAAGGCCGGGGCACAAGTGCGGGCTAGGCTTAAGGCCGGGGCACAAGTGTGGGCTAGGCTTAAGGCCGGGGCACAAGTGCGGGCTAGGCTTAAGGCCGGGGCACAAGTGCGGGCTAGGCTTAAGGCCGGGGCACAAGTGCGGGCTAGGCTTAAGGCCGGGGCACAAGTGCGGGCTAGGCTTAAGGCCTGGGAACAAGTGCGGGCTAGGCTTAAGGCCTGGGCACAAGTGCTGGCTAGGCTTAAGGACGGGGCACAAGTGCGGGCTAGGCTTAAGGACGGGGCACAAGTGCGGGCTAGGCTTAAGGCCGAGGCACAAGTGCGGGCTAGGCTTAAGGCCGAGGCACAAGTGCGGGCTAGGCTTAAGGCCGGGGCACAAGTGCGGGCTAGGCTTAAGGCCGGGGCACAAGTGCGGGCTAGGCTTAATGCCTGGGCACAAGTGCGGGCTAGGATTAAGGCCGGGGCACAAGTGCTGGCTAGGCTTAAGGCCGGTGCACAGGTGCGGGCTAGGCTTAAGGCCTGGGCACAGGTGCGGGCTAGGCTTAAGGCCGGGGCACAAGTGCGGGCTAGGCTTAAGGCCAGGGCACAAGTGCGGGCTAGGCTTAAGGCCTGGGCACAAGTGCGGGCTAGGCTTAAGGCCGGGGCACAAGTGCGGGCTTAGCTTAAGGCCGGGGCACAAGTGCGGGCTAGGCTTAAGGCCGGGGCACAAGTGCGGGCTAGGCTTAAGGCCGGGGCACAAGTGCGGGCTAGTCTTAAGGCCGGGGCACAAGTGCGGGCTAGGCTTAATGCCGGGGCACAAGTGCGGGCTAGGCTTAAGGCCGGGGCACAAGTGCGGGCTAGGCTTAAGGCCGGGGCACAAGTGCGGGCTAGGCTTAAGGCCAGGCACAAGTGCGGGCTAGGCTTAAGGCCTGGGCACAAATGCGGGCTAGGCTTAAGGCCTGGGCACAAGTGCAGACTAGGCTTAAGGCCTGGGCACAAGTGCGGGCTAGGCTTAAGGCCGGGGCACAAGTGCGGGCTAGGCTTAAGGCAGACAGCTAACTCTTTGCACTCTTTGCATAAAGGGTTAGGCACCCATAGGGGTGAAGAGCTAGCTTTCACCCCTCTACTCTGTACTTGGACATTTAGGACTAGATCCTTTGTTGTACAGTGCGGAGCCTCTCCATAACCCCATGCTCCAAGCGACCAGGCACTTCTTGTCTGTCCTCCGTAAATGGGTAATGCCTTCTTCCCCAATTACAGTCGTGCATGCGCATTCAGACGGGACAAGAGCGAAGAGCGTAAAGCTGACCCTATGTGCATAACCAACATGAAGCTGAATACAAAAACAAACAAGCTTTCAAGGGGCTCAAAAGTGCAGGCTAGGCTTAAGGCCTGGGCACAGGTGCGGGCTAGGCTTAAGGCCTGGGCACAGGTGCGGGCTAGGCTTAAGGCCTGGGCACAGGTGCGGGCTAGGCTTAAGGCCTGGGCACAGGTGCGGGCTAGGCTTAAGGCCTGGGCACAGGTGCGGGCTAGGCTTAAGGCCGGGGCACAGGTGCGGGCCAGGCTTAAGGCCGGGGTACAAGTGCGGGCTAGGCTTAAGGCCGGGGCACAAATGCGGTTAAGGCTTGAGGCCGGGGCACAAGTGCGGGCTAGGCTTAAGGCCGGGGCACAAGTGCGGGCTAGGCTTGAGGCCGGGGCACAAGTGCGGGCTAGGATTGAGGCCGGGGCACAAGTGCGGGCTAGGCTTAAGGCCTGGGCACAAGTGCGGGCTAGGCTTAAGGCCTGGGCACAAGTGCGGGCTAGGATTAAGGCCGGGGCACAGGTGCTGGCTAGGCTTAAGGCCGGGGCACAGGTGCGGGCTAGGCTTAAGGCCTGGGCACAGGTGCGGGCTAGGCTTAAGGCCGGGGCACAAGTGCGGGCTGGGCTTAAGGCCGGGGCACAAGTGCCGGCTGGGCTTAAGGCCAGGGCACAAGTGCGGGCTAGGCTTAAGGCCAGGGCACAAGTGCGGGCTAGGCTTAAAGCCAGGGCACAAGTGCGGGCTAGGCTTGAGGCCTGGGCACAAGTGCGGGCTAGGCTTAAGGCCGGGGCACAAGTGCGGGCTAGGCTTAAGGCCGGGGCACAAGTGCGGGCTAGGCTTAAGGCCGGGTACAAGTGCGGGCTAGGATTAAGGCCGGGGCACAAGTGCGGGCTAGGCTTAAGGCCGGGGCACAAGTGCGGGCTAGGCTTAAGGTCGGGGCACAAGTGCGGGCTAGGCTTAAGGCCCGGGCACAAGTGCGGGCTAGGCTTAAGGCCTGGGCACAAGTGCGGGCTAGGCTTAAGGCCTGGGCACAAATGCGGGCTAGGCTTAAGGCCTGGGCACAAGGGCGGGCTAGGCTTAAGGCCTGGGAACAAGTGCAGGCTAGGCTTAATGCCTGGGCACAAGTGTGGGCTAGGCTTAAGACCTGGGCACAAGTGCGGGCTAGGCTTAAGGCCTGGGCACAAGTGCGGGCTAGGCTTAAGGCCTGGGCACAAGTGCGGGCTAGGCTTAAGGCCGGGGCACAAGTGCGGGCTAGGCTTAAGGCCGGGGCACAAGTGCGGGCTAGGCTGAAGGCCTGGGCACAAGTGCGGGCTAGGCTGAAGGCCGGGGCACAAGTGCGGGCTAGGCTGAAGGCCGGGGCACAAGTGCAGGCTAGGCTGAAGGCCGGGGCACAAGTGCGGGCTAGGCTGAAGGCCGGGGCAAAAGTGCGGGCTAGGCTGAAGGCCGGGGCACAAGTGCGGGCTAGGCTTAAGGCCTGGGCACAAGTGCGGGCTAGGCTTAAGGCCTGGGCACAAGTGCTTGCTGGGCTTAAGGCCTGGGCACAAGTGCGGGCTAGGCTTAAGGCCTGGGCACAAGTGCGGGCTAGGCTTAAGGCCTGGGCACAAGTGCGAGCTAGGCATAAGGCCTGGGCACAAGTGCGGGCTAGGCTAAAGGCCTGGGCACAAGTGCGGGCTAGGCTTAAGGCCGGGGCACAAGTGCGGGCTTAGCTTAAGGCCGGGGCACAAGTGCGGGCTAGTCTTAAGGCCGGGGCACAAGTGCGGGCTAGGCTTAATGCCTGGGCACAAGTGCGGGCTAGGCTTAAGGCCGGGGCACAAGTGCGGGCTAGGCTTAAGGCCGGGTACAAGTGCGGGCTAGGCTTAAGGCCGGGGCACAAGTGCGGGCTAGGCTTAAGGCCGGGGCACAAGTGCGGGCTAGGCTTAAGGCCTGGGCACAAGTGCGGGCTAGGCTTAAGGCCTGAGCACAAATGCGGGCTAGGCTTAAGGCCTGGGCACAAGGGCGAGCTAGGCTTAAGGCCTGGGAACAAGTGCGGGCTAGGCTTAATGCCTGGGCACAAGTGCGGGCTAGGCTTAAGACCTGGGCACAAGTGCGGGCTAGGCTTAAGGCCTGGGCACAAGTGCGGGCTAGGCTTAAGGCCGGGGCACAAGTGCGGGCTAGGCTTAAGGCCGGGGCACAAGTGCGGGCTAGGCTGAAGGCCTGGGCACAAGTGCGGGCTAGGCTGAAGGGCGGGGCACAACTGCGGGCTAGGCTGAAGGCCGGGGCACAAGTGCAGGCTAGGCTGAAGGCCTGGGCACAAGTGCGGGCTAGGCTTAAGGCCGGGGCACAAGTGCGGGCTTAGCTTAAGGCCGGGGCACAAGTGCGGGCTAGGCTTCAGGCCGGGGCACAAGTGCGGGCTAGGCTTAAGGCCGGGGCACAAGTGCGGGCTAGTCTTAAGGCCGGGGCACAAGTGCGGGCTAGGCTTAATGCCTGGGCACAAGTGCGGGCTAGGCTTAAGGCCGGGGCACAAGTGCGGGCTAGGCTTAAGGCCGGGTACAAGTGCGGGCTAGGCTTAAGGCCGGGGCACAAGTGCGGGCTAGGCTTAAGGCCGGGGCACAAGTGCGGGCTAGGCTTAAGGCCTGGGCACAAGTGCGGGCTAGGCTTAAGGCCTGAGCACAAATGCGGGCTAGGCTTAAGGCCTGGGCACAAGGGCGAGCTAGGCTTAAGGCCTGGGAACAAGTGCGGGCTAGGCTTAATGCCTGGGCACAAGTGCGGGCTAGGCTTAAGACCTGGGCACAAGTGCGGGCTAGGCTTAAGGCCTGGGCACAAGTGCGGGCTAGGCTTAAGGCCGGGGCACAAGTGCGGGCTAGGCTTAAGGCCGGGGCACAAGTGCGGGCTAGGCATAAGGCCTGGGCACAAGTGCGGGCTAGGCTTAAGGCCGGGGCACAAGTGCGGGCTAGGCTTAAGGCCGGGGCACAAGTGCGGGCTTAGCTTAAGGCCGGGGCACAAGTGCGGGCTAGGCTTAAGGCCGGGGCACAAGTGCGGGCTAGTCCTAAGGCCGGGGCACAAGTGCGGGCTAGGCTTAATGCCGGGGCACAAGTGCGGGCTAGGCTTAAGGCCGGGGCACAAGTGCGGGCTAGGCTTAAGGCCGGGGCACAAGTGTGGGCTAGGCTTAAGGCCGGGGCACAAGTGCGGGCTAGGCTTAAGGCCGGGGCACAAGTGCGGGCTAGGCTTTAGGCCTGGGCACAAATGCGGGCTAGGCTTAAGGCCTGGGCACAAGTGCAGACTAGGCTTAAGGCCTGGGCACAAGTGCGGGCTAGGCTTAAGGCCTGGGCACAAGTGCGGGCTAGGCTTAAGGCCGGGGCACAAGTGCGGGCTAGGCTTAAGGCAGACAGCTAACTCTTTGCACTCTTTGCATAAAGGGTTAGGCACCCATAGGGGTGAAGAGCTAGCTTTCACCCCTCTACTCTGTACTTGGACATTTAGGACTAGATCCTTTGTTGTACAGTGCGGAGCCTCTCCATAACCCCATGCTCCAAGCGACCAGGCACTTCTTGTCTGTCCTCCGTAAATGGGTAATGCCTTCTTCCCCAATTACAGTCGTGCATGCGCATTCAGACGGGACAAGAGCGAAGAGCGTAAAGCTGGCCCTATGTGCATAACCAACATGAAGCTGAATACAAAAACAAACAAGCTTTCAAGGGGCTCAAAAGTGTAGGCTAGGCTTAAGGCCTGGGCACAGGTGCGGGCTAGGCTTAAGGCCTGGGCACAGGTGCGGGCTAGGCTTAAGGCCTGGGCACAGGTGCGGGCTAGGCTTAAGGCCTGGGCACAGGTGCGGGCTAGGCTTAAGGCCGGGGCACAGGTGCGGGCCAGGCTTAAGGCCGGGGCACAAATGCGGTTAAGGCTTGAGGCCGGGGCACAAGTGCGGGCTAGGCTTAAGGCCGGGGCACAAGTGCGGGCTAGGCTTGAGGCCGGGGCACAAGTGCGGGCTAGGCTTGAGGCCGGGGCACAAGTGCGGGCTAGGCTTAAGGCCTGGGCACAAGTGCGGGCTAGGCTTAAGGCCTGGGCACAAGTGCGGGCTAGGCTTAAGGCAGGGGCACAAGTGCGGGCTAGGCTTAAGGCCGGGGCACAAGTGCGGGCTAGGCTTAAGGCCGGGGCACAAGTGCGGGCTAGGCTTAATGCCTGGGCACAAGTGCGGGCTAGGATTAAGGCCGGGGCACAAGTGCTGGCTAGGCTTAAGGCCGGAGCACAGGTGCGGGCTAGGCTTAAGGCCTGGGCACAGGTGCGGGCTAGGGTTAAGGCCGGGGCACAAGTGCGGGCTGGGCTTAAGGCCGGGGCACAAGTGCGGGCTGGGCTTAAGGCCAGGGCACAAGTGCGGGCTAGGCTTAAGGCCAGGGCACAAGTGCGGGCTAGGCTTAAAGCCAGGGCACAAGTGCGGGCTAGGCTTGAGGCCTGGGCACAAGTGCGGGCTAGGCTTAAGGCCGGGGCACAAGTGCGGGCTAGGCTTAAGGCCGGGGCACAAGTGCGGGCTAGGCTTAAGGCCGGGTACAAGTGCGGGCTAGGCTTAAGGCCGGGGCACAAGTGCGGGCTAGGCTTAAGGCCGGGGCACAAGTGCGGGCTAGGCTTAAGGCCGGGGCACAAGTGCGGGCTAGGCTTAAGGCCGGGGCACAAGTGCGGGCTAGGCTTAAGGCCTGGGCACAAGTGCGGGCTAGGCTTAAGGCCTGAGCACAAATGCAGGCTAGGCTTAAGGCCTGGGCACAAGGGCGGGCTAGGCTTAAGGCCTGGGAACAAGTGCGGGCTAGGCTTAATGCCTGGGCACAAGTGCGGGCTAGGCTTAAGACCTGGGCACAAGTGCGGGCTAGGCTTAAGGCCTGGGCACAAGTGCGGGCTAGGCTTAAGGCCGGGGCACAAGTGCGGGCTAGGCTTAAGGCCGGGGCACAAGTGCGGGCTAGGCTGAAGGCCTGGGCACAAGTGCGGGCTAGGCTGAAGGGCGGGGCACAACTGCGGGCTAGGCTGAAGGCCGGGGCACAAGTGCAGGCTAGGCTGAAGGCCGGGGCACAAGTGCGGGCTAGGCTGAAGGCCGGGGCAAAAGTGCGGGCTAGGCTGAAGGCCGGGGCACAAGTGCGGGCTAGGCTTAAGGCCGGGGCATAAGTGCTTGCTAGGCTTACGGCCTGGGCACAAGTGCGGGCTAGGCTTAAGGCCTGGGCACAAGTGCGGGCTAGGCTTAAGGCCTGGGCACAAGTGCGAGCTAGGCATAAGGCCTGGGCACAAGTGCGGGCTAGGCTTAAGGCCTGGGCACAAGTGCGGGCTAGGCTTAAGGCCGGGGCACAAGTGCGGGCTTAGCTTAAGGCCGGGGCACAAGTGCGGGCTAGGCTTAAGGCCGGGGCACAAGTGCGGGCTAGGCTTAAGGCCGGGGCACAAGTGCGGGCTAGTCTTAAGGTCGGGGCACAAGTGCGGGCTAGGCTTAATGCCGGGGCACAAGTGCGGGCTAGGCTTAAGGCCGGGGCACAAGTGCGGGCTAGGCTTAAGGCCGGGGCACAAGTGCGGGCTAGGCTTAAGGCCGGGGCACAAGTGTGGGCTAGGCTTAAGGCCGGGGCACAAGTGCGGGCTAGGCTTAAGGCCGGGGCACAAGTGCGGGCTAGGCTTAAGGCCGGGGCACAAGTGCGGGCTAGGCTTAAGGCCGGGGCACAAGTGCGGGCTAGGCTTAAGGCCTGGGAACAAGTGCGGGCTAGGCTTAAGGCCTGGGCACAAGTGCTGGCTAGGCTTAAGGACGGGGCACAAGTGCGGGCTAGGCTTAAGGACGGGGCACAAGTGCGGGCTAGGCTTAAGGCCGAGGCACAAGTGCGGGCTAGGCTTAAGGCCGAGGCACAAGTGCGGGCTAGGCTTAAGGCCGGGGCACAAGTGCGGGCTAGGCTTAAGGCCGGGGCACAAGTGCGGGCTAGGCTTAATGCCTGGGCACAAGTGCGGGCTAGGATTAAGGCCGGGGCACAAGTGCTGGCTAGGCTTAAGGCCGGTGCACAGGTGCGGGCTAGGCTTAAGGCCTGGGCACAGGTGCGGGGTAGGCTTAAGGCCGGGGCACAAGTGCGGGCTAGGCTTAAGGCCAGGGCACAAGTGCGGGCTAGGCTTAAGGCCTGGGCACAAGTGCGGGCTAGGCTTAAGGCCGGGGCACAAGTGCGGGCTTAGCTTAAGGCCGGGGCACAAGTGCGGGCTAGGCTTAAGGCCGGGGCACAAGTGCGGGCTAGGCTTAAGGCCGGGGCACAAGTGCGGGCTAGTCTTAAGGCCGGGGCACAAGTGCGGGCTAGGCTTAATGCCGGGGCACAAGTGCGGGCTAGGCTTAAGGCCGGGGCACAAGTGCGGGCTAGGCTTAAGGCCGGGGCACAAGTGCGGGCTAGGCTTAAGGCCAGGCACAAGTGCGGGCTAGGCTTAAGGCCTGGGCACAAATGCGGGCTAGGCTTAAGGCCTGGGCACAAGTGCAGACTAGGCTTAAGGCCTGGGCACAAGTGCGGGCTAGGCTTAAGGCCGGGGCACAAGTGCGGGCTAGGCTTAAGGCAGACAGCTAACTCTTTGCACTCTTTGCATAAAGGGTTAGGCACCCATAGGGGTGAAGAGCTAGCTTTCACCCCTCTACTCTGTACTTGGACATTTAGGACTAGATCCTTTGTTGTACAGTGCGGAGCCTCTCCATAACCCCATGCTCCAAGCGACCAGGCACTTCTTGTCTGTCCTCCGTAAATGGGTAATGCCTTCTTCCCCAATTACAGTCGTGCATGCGCATTCAGACGGGACAAGAGCGAAGAGCGTAAAGCTGACCCTATGTGCATAACCAACATGAAGCTGAATACAAAAACAAACAAGCTTTCAAGGGGCTCAAAAGTGCAGGCTAGGCTTAAGGCCTGGGCACAGGTGCGGGCTAGGCTTAAGGCCTGGGCACAGGTGCGGGCTAGGCTTAAGGCCTGGGCACAGGTGCGGGCTAGGCTTAAGGCCTGGGCACAGGTGCGGGCTAGGCTTAAGGCCTGGGCACAGGTGCGGGCTAGGCTTAAGGCCGGGGCACAGGTGCGGGCCAGGCTTAAGGCCGGGGTACAAGTGCGGGCTAGGCTTAAGGCCGGGGCACAAATGCGGTTAAGGCTTGAGGCCGGGGCACAAGTGCGGGCTAGGCTTAAGGCCGGGGCACAAGTGCGGGCTAGGCTTGAGGCCGGGGCACAAGTGCGGGCTAGGATTGAGGCCGGGGCACAAGTGCGGGCTAGGCTTAAGGCCTGGGCACAAGTGCGGGCTAGGCTTAAGGCCTGGGCACAAGTGCGGGCTAGGATTAAGGCCGGGGCACAGGTGCTGGCTAGGCTTAAGGCCGGGGCACAGGTGCGGGCTAGGCTTAAGGCCTGGGCACAGGTGCGGGCTAGGCTTAAGGCCGGGGCACAAGTGCGGGCTGGGCTTAAGGCCGGGGCACAAGTGCCGGCTGGGCTTAAGGCCAGGGCACAAGTGCGGGCTAGGCTTAAGGCCAGGGCACAAGTGCGGGCTAGGCTTAAAGCCAGGGCACAAGTGCGGGCTAGGCTTGAGGCCTGGGCACAAGTGCGGGCTAGGCTTAAGGCCGGGGCACAAGTGCGGGCTAGGCTTAAGGCCGGGGCACAAGTGCGGGCTAGGCTTAAGGCCGGGTACAAGTGCGGGCTAGGATTAAGGCCGGGGCACAAGTGCGGGCTAGGCTTAAGGCCGGGGCACAAGTGCGGGCTAGGCTTAAGGTCGGGGCACAAGTGCGGGCTAGGCTTAAGGCCCGGGCACAAGTGCGGGCTAGGCTTAAGGCCTGGGCACAAGTGCGGGCTAGGCTTAAGGCCTGGGCACAAATGCGGGCTAGGCTTAAGGCCTGGGCACAAGGGCGGGCTAGGCTTAAGGCCTGGGAACAAGTGCAGGCTAGGCTTAATGCCTGGGCACAAGTGTGGGCTAGGCTTAAGACCTGGGCACAAGTGCGGGCTAGGCTTAAGGCCTGGGCACAAGTGCGGGCTAGGCTTAAGGCCTGGGCACAAGTGCGGGCTAGGCTTAAGGCCGGGGCACAAGTGCGGGCTAGGCTTAAGGCCGGGGCACAAGTGCGGGCTAGGCTGAAGGCCTGGGCACAAGTGCGGGCTAGGCTGAAGGCCGGGGCACAAGTGCGGGCTAGGCTGAAGGCCGGGGCACAAGTGCAGGCTAGGCTGAAGGCCGGGGCACAAGTGCGGGCTAGGCTGAAGGCCGGGGCAAAAGTGCGGGCTAGGCTGAAGGCCGGGGCACAAGTGCGGGCTAGGCTTAAGGCCTGGGCACAAGTGCGGGCTAGGCTTAAGGCCTGGGCACAAGTGCTTGCTGGGCTTAAGGCCTGGGCACAAGTGCGGGCTAGGCTTAAGGCCTGGGCACAAGTGCGGGCTAGGCTTAAGGCCTGGGCACAAGTGCGAGCTAGGCATAAGGCCTGGGCACAAGTGCGGGCTAGGCTAAAGGCCTGGGCACAAGTGCGGGCTAGGCTTAAGGCCGGGGCACAAGTGCGGGCTTAGCTTAAGGCCGGGGCACAAGTGCGGGCTAGTCTTAAGGCCGGGGCACAAGTGCGGGCTAGGCTTAATGCCTGGGCACAAGTGCGGGCTAGGCTTAAGGCCGGGGCACAAGTGCGGGCTAGGCTTAAGGCCGGGTACAAGTGCGGGCTAGGCTTAAGGCCGGGGCACAAGTGCGGGCTAGGCTTAAGGCCGGGGCACAAGTGCGGGCTAGGCTTAAGGCCTGGGCACAAGTGCGGGCTAGGCTTAAGGCCTGAGCACAAATGCGGGCTAGGCTTAAGGCCTGGGCACAAGGGCGAGCTAGGCTTAAGGCCTGGGAACAAGTGCGGGCTAGGCTTAATGCCTGGGCACAAGTGCGGGCTAGGCTTAAGACCTGGGCACAAGTGCGGGCTAGGCTTAAGGCCTGGGCACAAGTGCGGGCTAGGCTTAAGGCCGGGGCACAAGTGCGGGCTAGGCTTAAGGCCGGGGCACAAGTGCGGGCTAGGCTGAAGGCCTGGGCACAAGTGCGGGCTAGGCTGAAGGGCGGGGCACAACTGCGGGCTAGGCTGAAGGCCGGGGCACAAGTGCAGGCTAGGCTGAAGGCCTGGGCACAAGTGCGGGCTAGGCTTAAGGCCGGGGCACAAGTGCGGGCTTAGCTTAAGGCCGGGGCACAAGTGCGGGCTAGGCTTCAGGCCGGGGCACAAGTGCGGGCTAGGCTTAAGGCCGGGGCACAAGTGCGGGCTAGTCTTAAGGCCGGGGCACAAGTGCGGGCTAGGCTTAATGCCTGGGCACAAGTGCGGGCTAGGCTTAAGGCCGGGGCACAAGTGCGGGCTAGGCTTAAGGCCGGGTACAAGTGCGGGCTAGGCTTAAGGCCGGGGCACAAGTGCGGGCTAGGCTTAAGGCCGGGGCACAAGTGCGGGCTAGGCTTAAGGCCTGGGCACAAGTGCGGGCTAGGCTTAAGGCCTGAGCACAAATGCGGGCTAGGCTTAAGGCCTGGGCACAAGGGCGAGCTAGGCTTAAGGCCTGGGAACAAGTGCGGGCTAGGCTTAATGCCTGGGCACAAGTGCGGGCTAGGCTTAAGACCTGGGCACAAGTGCGGGCTAGGCTTAAGGCCTGGGCACAAGTGCGGGCTAGGCTTAAGGCCGGGGCACAAGTGCGGGCTAGGCTTAAGGCCGGGGCACAAGTGCGGGCTAGGCTGAAGGCCTGGGCACAAGTGCGGGCTAGGCTGAAGGGCGGGGCACAACTGCGGGCTAGGCTGAAGGCCGGGGCACAAGTGCAGGCTAGGCTGAAGGCCGGGGCACAAGTGCGGGCTAGGCTGAAGGCCGGGGCAAAAGTGCGGGCTAGGCTGAAGGCCGGGGCACAAGTGCGGGCTAGGCTTAAGGCCGGGGCATAAGTGCGGGCTAGGCTTAAGGCCTGGGCACAAGTGCGGGCTAGGCTTAAGGCCTGGGCACAAGTGCTTGCTAGGCTTACGGCCTGGGCACAAGTGCGGGCTAGGCTTAAGGCCTGGGCACAAGTGCGGGCTAGGCTTAAGGCCTGGGCACAAGTGCGAGCTAGGCATAAGGCCTGGGCACAAGTGCGGGCTAGGCTTAAGGCCTGGGCACAAGTGCGGGCTAGGCTTAAGGCCGGGGCACAAGTGCGGGCTTAGCTTAAGGCCGGGGCACAAGTGCGGGCTAGGCTTAAGGCCGGGGCACAAGTGCGGGCTAGGCTTAAGGCCGGGGCACAAGTGCGGGCTAGTCTTAAGGTCGGGGCACAAGTGCGGGCTAGGCTTAATGCCGGGGCACAAGTGCGGGCTAGGCTTAAGGCCGGGGCACAAGTGCGGGCTAGGCTTAAGGCCGGGGCACAAGTGCGGGCTAGGCTTAAGGCCGGGGCACAAGTGTGGGCTAGGCTTAAGGCCGGGGCACAAGTGCGGGCTAGGCTTAAGGCCGGGGCACAAGTGCGGGCTAGGCTTAAGGCCGGGGCACAAGTGCGGGCTAGGCTTAAGGCCGGGGCACAAGTGCGGGCTAGGCTTAAGGCCTGGGAACAAGTGCGGGCTAGGCTTAAGGCCTGGGCACAAGTGCTGGCTAGGCTTAAGGACGGGGCACAAGTGCGGGCTAGGCTTAAGGACGGGGCACAAGTGCGGGCTAGGCTTAAGGCCGAGGCACAAGTGCGGGCTAGGCTTAAGGCCGGGGCACAAGTGCGGGCTAGGCTTAAGGCCGGGGCACAAGTGCGGGCTAGTCTTAAGGCCGGGGCACAAGTGCGGGCTAGGCTTAATGCCGGGGCACAAGTGCGGGCTAGGCTTAAGGCCGGGGCACAAGTGCGGGCTAGGCTTAAGGCCGGGGCACAAGTGCGGGCTAGGCTTAAGGCCGGGGCACAAGTGCGGGCTAGGCTTAAGGCCGGGGCACAAGTGCGGGCTAGTCTTAAGGCCGGGGCACAAGTGCGGGCTAGGCTTAATGCCGGGGCACAAGTGCGGGCTAGGCTTAAGGCCGGGGCACAAGTGCGGGCTAGGCTTAAGGCCGGGGCACAAGTGCGGGCTAGGCTTAAGGCCAGGCACAAGTGCGGGCTAGGCTTAAGGCCTGGGCACAAATGCGGGCTAGGCTTAAGGCCTGGGCACAAGTGCAGACTAGGCTTAAGGCCTGGGCACAAGTGCGGGCTAGGCTTAAGGCCTGGGCACAAGTGCGGGCTAGGCTTAAGGCCGGGGCACAAGTGCGGGCTAGGCTTAAGGCAGACAGCTAACTCTTTGCACTCTTTGCATAAACGGTTAGGCACCCATAGGGGTGAAGAGCTAGCTTTCACCCCTCTACTCTGTACTTGGACATTTAGGACTAGATCCTTTGTTGTACAGTGCGGAGCCTCTCCATAACCCCATGCTCCAAGCGACCAGGCACTTCTTGTCTGTCCTCCGTAAATGGGTAATGCCTTCTTCCCCAATTACAGTCGTGCATGCGCATTCAGACGGGACAAGAGCGAAGAGCGTAAAGCTGGCCCTATGTGCATAACCAACATGAAGCTGAATACAAAAACAAACAAGCTTTCAAGGGGCTCAAAAGTGCAGGCTAGGCTTAAGGCCTGGGCACAGGTGCGGGCTAGGCTTAAGGCCTGGGCACAGGTGCGGGCTAGGCTTAAGGCCTGGGCACAGGTGCGGGCTAGGCTTAAGGCCTGGGCACAGGTGCGGGCTAGGCTTAAGGCCGGGGCACAGGTGCGGGCCAGGCTTAAGGCCGGGGTACAAGTGCGGGCTAGGCTTAAGGCCGGGGCACAAATGCGGTTAAGGCTTGAGGCCGGGGCACAAGTGCGGGCTAGGCTGAAGGCCGGGGCACAAGTGCGGGCTAGGCTGAAGGCCGGGGCAAAAGTGCGGGCTAGGCTGAAGGCCGGGGCACAAGTGCGGGCTAGGCTTAAGGCCGGGGCATAAGTGCGGGCTAGGCTTAAGGCCTGGGCACAAGTGCGGGCTAGGCTTAAGGCCTGGGCACAAGTGCTTGCTAGGCTTACGGCCTGGGCACAAGTGCGGGCTAGGCTTAAGGCCTGGGCACAAGTGCGGGCTAGGCTTAAGGCCTGGGCACAAGTGCGAGCTAGGCATAAGGCCTGGGCACAAGTGCGGGCTAGGCTTAAGGCCTGGGCACAAGTGCGGGCTAGGCTTAAGGCCGGGGCACAAGTGCGGGCTTAGCTTAAGGCCGGGGCACAAGTGCGGGCTAGGCTTAAGGCCGGGGCACAAGTGCGGGCTAGGCTTAAGGCCGGGGCACAAGTGCGGGCTAGTCTTAAGGTCGGGGCACAAGTGCGGGCTAGGCTTAATGCCGGGGCACAAGTGCGGGCTAGGCTTAAGGCCGGGGCACAAGTGCGGGCTAGGCTTAAGGCCGGGGCACAAGTGCGGGCTAGGCTTAAGGCCGGGGCACAAGTGTGGGCTAGGCTTAAGGCCGGGGCACAAGTGCGGGCTAGGCTTAAGGCCGGGGCACAAGTGCGGGCTAGGCTTAAGGCCGGGGCACAAGTGCGGGCTAGGCTTAAGGCCGGGGCACAAGTGCGGGCTAGGCTTAAGGCCTGGGAACAAGTGCGGGCTAGGCTTAAGGCCTGGGCACAAGTGCTGGCTAGGCTTAAGGACGGGGCACAAGTGCGGGCTAGGCTTAAGGACGGGGCACAAGTGCGGGCTAGGCTTAAGGCCGAGGCACAAGTGCGGGCTAGGCTTAAGGCCGGGGCACAAGTGCGGGCTAGGCTTAAGGCCGGGGCACAAGTGCGGGCTAGTCTTAAGGCCGGGGCACAAGTGCGGGCTAGGCTTAATGCCGGGGCACAAGTGCGGGCTAGGCTTAAGGCCGGGGCACAAGTGCGGGCTAGGCTTAAGGCCGGGGCACAAGTGCGGGCTAGGCTTAAGGCCAGGCACAAGTGCGGGCTAGGCTTAAGGCCTGGGCACAAATGCGGGCTAGGCTTAAGGCCTGGGCACAAGTGCAGACTAGGCTTAAGGCCTGGGCACAAGTGCGGGCTAGGCTTAAGGCCTGGGCACAAGTGCGGGCTAGGCTTAAGGCCGGGGCACAAGTGCGGGCTAGGCTTAAGGCAGACAGCTAACTCTTTGCACTCTTTGCATAAACGGTTAGGCACCCATAGGGGTGAAGAGCTAGCTTTCACCCCTCTACTCTGTACTTGGACATTTAGGACTAGATCCTTTGTTGTACAGTGCGGAGCCTCTCCATAACCCCATGCTCCAAGCGACCAGGCACTTCTTGTCTGTCCTCCGTAAATGGGTAATGCCTTCTTCCCCAATTACAGTCGTGCATGCGCATTCAGACGGGACAAGAGCGAAGAGCGTAAAGCTGGCCCTATGTGCATAACCAACATGAAGCTGAATACAAAAACAAACAAGCTTTCAAGGGGCTCAAAAGTGCAGGCTAGGCTTAAGGCCTGGGCACAGGTGCGGGCTAGGCTTAAGGCCTGGGCACAGGTGCGGGCTAGGCTTAAGGCCTGGGCACAGGTGCGGGCTAGGCTTAAGGCCTGGGCACAGGTGCGGGCTAGGCTTAAGGCCTGGGCACAGGTGCGGGCTAGGCTTAAGGCCGGGGCACAGGTGCGGGCCAGGCTTAAGGCCGGGGTACAAGTGCGGGCTAGGCTTAAGGCCGGGGCACAAATGCGGTTAAGGCTTGAGGCCGGGGCACAAGTGCGGGCTAGGCTTAAGGCCGGGGCACAAGTGCGGGCTAGGCTTGAGGCCGGGGCACAAGTGCGGGCTAGGATTGAGGCCGGGGCACAAGTGCGGGCTAGGCTTAAGGCCTGGGCACAAGTGCGGGCTAGGCTTAAGGCCTGGGCACAAGTGCGGGCTAGGATTAAGGCCGGGGCACAGGTGCTGGCTAGGCTTAAGGCCGGGGCACAGGTGCGGGCTAGGCTTAAGGCCTGGGCACAGGTGCGGGCTAGGCTTAAGGCCGGGGCACAAGTGCGGGCTGGGCTTAAGGCCGGGGCACAAGTGCCGGCTGGGCTTAAGGCCAGGGCACAAGTGCGGGCTAGGCTTAAGGCCTGGGCACAAGTGCGGGCTAGGCTTAAGGCCTGGGCACAAGTGCGGGCTAGGCTTAAGGCCGGGGCACAAGTGCGGGCTAGGCTTAAGGCAGACAGCTAACTCTTTGCACTCTTTGCATAAAGGGTTAGGCACCCATAGGGGTGAAGAGCTAGCTTTCACCCCTCTACTCTGTACTTGGACATTTAGGACTAGATCCTTTGTTGTACAGTGCGGAGCCTCTCCATAACCCCATGCTCCAAGCGACCAGGCACTTCTTGTCTGTCCTCCGTAAATGGGTAATGCCTTCTTCCCCAATTACAGTCGTGCATGCACATTCAGACGGGACAAGAGCGAAGAGCGTAAAGCTGGCCCTATGTGCATAACCAACATGAAGCTGAATACAAAAACAAACAAGCTTTCAAGGGGCTCAAAAGTGCAGGCTAGGCTTAAGGCCTGGGCACAGGTGCGGGCTAGGCTTAAGGCCTGGGCACAGGTGCGGGCTAGGCTTAAGGCCTGGGCACAGGTGCGGGCTAGGCTTAAGGCCTGGGCACAGGTGCAGGCTAGGCTTAAGGCCGGGGCACAGGTGCGGGCCAGGCTTAAGGCCGGGGCACAAATGCGGTTAAGGCTTGAGGCCGGGGCACAAGTGCGGGCTAGGCTTAAGGCCGGGGCACAAGTGCGGGCTAGGCTTGAGGCCGGGGCACAAGTGCGGGCTAGGCTTGAGGCCGGGGCACAAGTGCGGGCTAGGCTTAAGGCCTGGGCACAAGTGCGGGCTAGGCTTAAGGCCTGGGCACAAGTGCGGGCTAGGCTTAAGGCCGGGGCACAAGTGCGGGCTAGGCTTAAGGCCGGGGCACAAGTGCGGGCTAGGCTTAAGGCCGGGGCACAAGTGCGGGCTAGGCTTAATGCCTGGGCACAAGTGCGGGCTAGGATTAAGGCCGGGGCACAAGTGCTGGCTAGGCTTAAGGCCGGGGCACAGGTGCGGGCTAGGCTTAAGGCCTGGGCACAGGTGCGGGCTAGGCTTAAGGCCGGGGCACAAGTGCGGGCTGGGCTTAAGGCCGGGGCACAAGTGCGGGCTGGGCTTAAGGCCAGGGCACAAGTGCGGGCTAGGCTTAAGGCCAGGGCACAAGTGCGGGCTAGGCTTAAAGCCAGGGCACAAGTGCGGGCTAGGCTTGAGGCCTGGGCACAAGTGCGGGCTAGGCTTAAGGCCGGGGCACAAGTGCGGGCTAGGCTTAAGGCCGGGGCACAAGTGCGGGCTAGGCTTAAGGCCGGGTACAAGTGCGGGCTAGGCTTAAGGCCGGGGCACAAGTGCGGGCTAGGCTTAAGGCCGGGGCACAAGTGCGGGCTAGGCTTAAGGCCGGGGCACAAGTGCGGGCTAGGCTTAAGGCCGGGGCACAAGTGCGGGCTAGGCTTAAGGCCGGGGCACAAGTGCGGGCTAGGCTTAAGGCCTGGGCACAAGTGCGGGCTAGGCTTAAGGCCTGAGCACAAATGCGGGCTAGGCTTAAGGCCTGGGCACAAGGGCGGGCTAGGCTTAAGGCCTGGGAACAAGTGCGGGCTAGGCTTAATGCCTGGGCACAAGTGCGGGCTAGGCTTAAGACCTGGGCACAAGTGCGGGCTAGGCTTAAGGCCTGGGCACAAGTGCGGGCTAGGCTTAAGGCCGGGGCACAAGTGCGGGCTAGGCTTAAGGCCGGGGCACAAGTGCGGGCTAGGCTGAAGGCCTGGGCACAAGTGCGGGCTAGGCTGAAGGGCGGGGCACAACTGCGGGCTAGGCTGAAGGCCGGGGCACAAGTGCAGGCTAGGCTGAAGGCCGGGGCACAAGTGCGGGCTAGGCTGAAGGCCGGGGCAAAAGTGCGGGCTAGGCTGAAGGCCGGGGCACAAGTGCGGGCTAGGCTTAAGGCCGGGGCATAAGTGCTTGCTAGGCTTACGGCCTGGGCACAAGTGCGGGCTAGGCTTAAGGCCTGGGCACAAGTGCGGGCTAGGCTTAAGGCCTGGGCACAAGTGCGAGCTAGGCATAAGGCCTGGGCACAAGTGCGGGCTAGGCTTAAGGCCTGGGCACAAGTGCGGGCTAGGCTTAAGGCCGGGGCACAAGTGCGGGCTTAGCTTAAGGCCGGGGCACAAGTGCGGGCTAGGCTTAAGGCCGGGGCACAAGTGCGGGCTAGGCTTAAGGCCGGGGCACAAGTGCGGGCTAGTCTTAAGGTCGGGGCACAAGTGCGGGCTAGGCTTAATGCCGGGGCACAAGTGCGGGCTAGGCTTAAGGCCGGGGCACAAGTGCGGGCTAGGCTTAAGGCCGGGGCACAAGTGCGGGCTAGGCTTAAGGCCGGGGCACAAGTGTGGGCTAGGCTTAAGGCCGGGGCACAAGTGCGGGCTAGGCTTAAGGCCGGGGCACAAGTGCGGGCTAGGCTTAAGGCCGGGGCACAAGTGCGGGCTAGGCTTAAGGCCGGGGCACAAGTGCGGGCTAGGCTTAAGGCCTGGGAACAAGTGCGGGCTAGGCTTAAGGCCTGGGCACAAGTGCTGGCTAGGCTTAAGGACGGGGCACAAGTGCGGGCTAGGCTTAAGGACGGGGCACAAGTGCGGGCTAGGCTTAAGGCCGAGGCACAAGTGCGGGCTAGGCTTAAGGCCGAGGCACAAGTGCGGGCTAGGCTTAAGGCCGGGGCACAAGTGCGGGCTAGGCTTAAGGCCGGGGCACAAGTGCGGGCTTAGCTTAAGGCCGGGGCACAAGTGCGGGCTTAGCTTAAGGCCGGGGCACAAGTGCGGGCTAGGCTTAAGGCCGTGGCACAAGTGCGGGCTAGGCTTAAGGCCGTGGCACAAGTGCGGGCTAGGCTTAAGGCCGGGGCACAAGTGCGGGCTAGGCTTAAGGCCGGGGCACAAGTGCGGGCTAGGCTTAAGGCCGGGGCACAAGTGCGGGCTAGGCTTAAGGCCGGGGCACAAGTGCGGGCTAGGCTTAAGGCCGGGGCACAAGTGCGGGCTTAGCTTAAGGCCGGGGCACAAGTGCGGGCTAGGCTTAAGGCCGGGGCACAAGTGCGGGCTAGGCTTAAGGCCGGGGCACAAGTGCGGGCTAGTCTTAAGGCCGGGGCACAAGTGCGGGCTAGGCTTAATGCCGGGGCACAAGTGCGGGCTAGGCTTAAGGCCGGGGCACAAGTGCGGGCTAGGCTTAAGGCCGGGGCACAAGTGCGGGCTAGGCTTAAGGCCAGGCACAAGTGCGGGCTAGGCTTAAGGCCTGGGCACAAATGCGGGCTAGGCTTAAGGCCTGGGCACAAGTGCAGACTAGGCTTAAGGCCTGGGCACAAGTGCGGGCTAGGCTTAAGGCCTGGGCACAAGTGCGGGCTAGGATTAAGGCCGGGGCACAAGTGCTGGCTAGGCTTAAGGCCGGGGCACAGGTGCGGGCTAGGCTTAAGGCCTGGGCACAGGTGCGGGCTAGGCTTAAGGCCGGGGCACAAGTGCGGGCTAGGCTTAAGGCCGGGGCACAAGTGCGGGCTAGGCTTAAGGCCTGGGCACAAGTGCGGGCTAGGCTTAAGGCCGGGGCACAAGTGCGGGCTTAGCTTAAGGCCGGGGCACAAGTGCGGGCTAGGCTTAAGGCCGGGGCACAAGTGCGGGCTAG
The DNA here is from genome assembly GCF_032444005.1 of Ranitomeya imitator. Lineage (NCBI taxonomy): Eukaryota > Metazoa > Chordata > Amphibia > Anura > Dendrobatidae > Ranitomeya > Ranitomeya imitator. The sequence goes on along the minus strand of NC_091284.1, from coordinate 313,169,750 downwards.
GCTTAAGGCCGGGGCACAAGTGCGGGCTAGTCTTAAGGCCGGGGCACAAGTGCGGGCTAGGCTTAATGCCGGGGCACAAGTGCGGGCTAGGCTTAAGGCCGGGGCACAAGTGCGGGCTAGGCTTAAGGCCGGGGCACAAGTGCGGGCTAGGCTTAAGGCCAGGCACAAGTGCGGGCTAGGCTTAAGGCCTGGGCACAAATGCGGGCTAGGCTTAAGGCCTGGGCACAAGTGCAGACTAGGCTTAAGGCCTGGGCACAAGTGCGGGCTAGGCTTAAGGCCTGGGCACAAGTGCGGGCTAGGCTTAAGGCCGGGGCACAAGTGCGGGCTAGGCTTAAGGCAGACAGCTAACTCTTTGCACTCTTTGCATAAAGGGTTAGGCACCCATAGGGGTGAAGAGCTAGCTTTCACCCCTCTACTCTGTACTTGGACATTTAGGACTAGATCCTTTGTTGTACAGTGCGGAGCCTCTCCATAACCCCATGCTCCAAGCGACCAGGCACTTCTTGTCTGTCCTCCGTAAATGGGTAATGCCTTCTTCCCCAATTACAGTCGTGCATGCGCATTCAGACGGGACAAGAGCGAAGAGCGTAAAGCTGGCCCTATGTGCATAACCAACATGAAGCTGAATACAAAAACAAACAAGCTTTCAAGGGGCTCAAAAGTGCAGGCTAGGCTTAAGGCCTGGGCACAGGTGCGGGCTAGGCTTAAGGCCTGGGCACAGGTGCGGGCTAGGCTTAAGGCCTGGGCACAGGTGCGGGCTAGGCTTAAGGCCTGGGCACAGGTGCGGGCTAGGCTTAAGGCCTGGGCACAGGTGCGGGCTAGGCTTAAGGCCGGGGCACAGGTGCGGGCCAGGCTTAAGGCCGGGGCACAAGTGCGGGCTAGGCTTAAGGCCGGGGCACAAATGCGGTTAAGGCTTGAGGCCGGGGCACAAGTGCGGGCTAGGCTTAAGGCCGGGGCACAAGTGCGGGCTAGGCTTGAGGCCGGGGCACAAGTGCGGGCTAGGATTGAGGCCGGGGCACAAGTGCGGGCTAGGCTTAAGGCCTGGGCACAAGTGCGGGCTAGGCTTAAGGCCTGGGCACAAGTGCGGGCTAGGATTAAGGCCGGGGCACAGGTGCTGGCTAGGCTTAAGGCCGGGGCACAGGTGCGGGCTAGGCTTAAGGCCTGGGCACAGGTGCGGGCTAGGCTTAAGGCCGGGGCACAAGTGCGGGCTGGGCTTAAGGCCGGGGCACAAGTGCCGGCTGGGCTTAAGGCCAGGGCACAAGTGCGGGCTAGGCTTAAGGCCAGGGCACAAGTGCGGGCTAGGCTTAAAGCCAGGGCACAAGTGCGGGCTAGGCTTGAGGCCTGGGCACAAGTGCGGGCTAGGCTTAAGGCCGGGGCACAAGTGCGGGCTAGGCTTAAGGCCGGGGCACAAGTGCGGGCTAGGCTTAAGGCCGGGTACAAGTGCGGGCTAGGCTTAAGGCCGGGGCACAAGTGCGGGCTAGGCTTAAGGCCGGGGCACAAGTGCGGGCTAGGCTTAAGGTCGGGGCACAAGTGCGGGCTAGGCTTAAGGCCCGGGCACAAGTGCGGGCTAGGCTTAAGGCCCGGGCACAAGTGCGGGCTAGGCTTAAGGCCTGGGCACAAATGCGGGCTAGGCTTAAGGCCTGGGCACAAGGGCGGGCTAGGCTTAAGGCCTGGGAACAAGTGCAGGCTAGGCTTAATGCCTGGGCACAAGTGCGGGCTAGGCTTAAGACCTGGGCACAAGTGCGGGCTAGGCTTAAGGCCTGGGCACAAGTGCGGGCTAGGCTTAAGGCCGGGGCACAAGTGCGGGCTAGGCTTAAGGCCGGGGCACAAGTGCGGGCTAGGCTGAAGGCCTGGGCACAAGTGCGGGCTAGGCTGAAGGCCGGGGCACAAGTGCGGGCTAGGCTGAAGGCCGGGGCAAAAGTGCGGGCTAGGCTGAAGGCCGGGGCACAAGTGCGGGCTAGGCTGAAGGCCGGGGCACAAGTGCGGGCTAGGCTTAAGGCCTGGGCACAAGTGCGGGCTAGGCTTAAGGCCTGGGCACAAGTGCTTGCTAGGCTTACGGCCTGGGCACAAGTGCGGGCTAGGCTTAAGGCCTGGGCACAAGTGCGGGCTAGGCTTAAGGCCTGGGCACAAGTGCGAGCTAGGCATAAGGCCTGGGCACAAGTGCGGGCTAGGCTTAAGGCCTGGGCACAAGTGCGGGCTAGGCTTAAGGCCGGGGCACAAGTGCGGGCTTAGCTTAAGGCCGGGGCACAAGTGCGGGCTAGGCTTAAGGCCGGGGCACAAGTGCGGGCTAGGCTTAAGGCCGGGGCACAAGTGCGGGCTAGTCTTAAGGCCGGGGCACAAGTGCGGGCTAGTCTTAAGGTCGGGGCACAAGTGCGGGCTAGGCTTAATGCCGGGGCACAAGTGCGGGCTAGGCTTAAGGCCGGGGCACAAGTGCGGGCTAGGCTTAAGGCCGGGGCACAAGTGCGGGCTAGGCTTAAGGCCGGGGCACAAGTGTGGGCTAGGCTTAAGGCCGGGGCACAAGTGCGGGCTAGGCTTAAGGCCGGGGCACAAGTGCGGGCTAGGCTTAAGGCCGGGGCACATGTGCGGGCTAGGCTTAAGGCCGGGGCACAAGTGCGGGCTAGGCTTAAGGCCTGGGAACAAGTGCGGGCTAGGCTTAAGGCCTGGGCACAAGTGCTGGCTAGGCTTAAGGACGGGGCACAAGTGCGGGCTAGGCTTAAGGACGGGGCACAAGTGCGGGCTAGGCTTAAGGCCAAAGCACAAGTGCGGGCTAGGCTTAAGGCCGGGGCACAAGTGCGGGCTAGGCTTAAGGCCGGGGCACAAGTGCGGGCTAGTCTTAAGGCCGGGGCACAAGTGCGGGCTAGGCTTAATGCCGGGGCACAAGTGCGGGCTAGGCTTAAGGCCGGGGCACAAGTGCGGGCTAGGCTTAAGGCCGGGGCACAAGTGCGGGCTAGGCTTAAGGCCAGGCACAAGTGCGGGCTAGGCTTAAGGCCTGGGCACAAATGCGGGCTAGGCTTAAGGCCTGGGCACAAGTGCAGACTAGGCTTAAGGCCTGGGCACAAGTGCGGGCTAGGCTTAAGGCCTGGGCACAAGTGCGGGCTAGGCTTAAGGCCGGGGCACAAGTGCGGGCTAGGCTTAAGGCAGACAGCTAACTCTTTGCACTCTTTGCATAAAGGGTTAGGCACCCATAGGGGTGAAGAGCTAGCTTTCACCCCTCTACTCTGTACTTGGACATTTAGGACTAGATCCTTTGTTGTACAGTGCGGAGCCTCTCCATAACCCCATGCTCCAAGCGACCAGGCACTTCTTGTCTGTCCTCCGTAAATGGGTAATGCCTTCTTCCCCAATTACAGTCGTGCATGCGCATTCAGACGGGACAAGAGCGAAGAGCGTAAAGCTGGCCCTATGTGCATAACCAACATGAAGCTGAATACAAAAACAAACAAGCTTTCAAGGGGCTCAAAAGTGCAGGCTAGGCTTAAGGCCTGGGCACAGGTGCGGGCTAGGCTTAAGGCCTGGGCACAGGTGCGGGCTAGGCTTAAGGCCTGGGCACAGGTGCGGGCTAGGCTTAAGGCCTGGGCACAGGTGCGGGCTAGGCTTAAGGCCTGGGCACAGGTGCGGGCTAGGCTTAAGGCCGGGGCACAGGTGCGGGCCAGGCTTAAGGCCGGGGTACAAGTGCGGGCTAGGCTTAAGGCCGGGGCACAAATGCGGTTAAGGCTTGAGGCCGGGGCACAAGTGCGGGCTAGGCTTAAGGCCGGGGCACAAGTGCGGGCTAGGCTTGAGGCCGGGGCACAAGTGCGGGCTAGGATTGAGGCCGGGGCACAAGTGCGGGCTAGGCTTAAGGCCTGGGCACAAGTGCGGGCTAGGCTTAAGGCCTGGGCACAAGTGCGGGCTAGGATTAAGGCCGGGGCACAGGTGCTGGCTAGGCTTAAGGCCGGGGCACAGGTGCGGGCTAGGCTTAAGGCCTGGGCACAGGTGCGGGCTAGGCTTAAGGCCGGGGCACAAGTGCGGGCTGGGCTTAAGGCCGGGGCACAAGTGCCGGCTGGGCTTAAGGCCAGGGCACAAGTGCGGGCTAGGCTTAAGGCCAGGGCACAAGTGCGGGCTAGGCTTAAAGCCAGGGCACAAGTGCGGGCTAGGCTTGAGGCCTGGGCACAAGTGCGGGCTAGGCTTAAGGCCGGGGCACAAGTGCGGGCTAGGCTTAAGGCCGGGGCACAAGTGCGGGCTAGGCTTAAGGCCGGGTACAAGTGCGGGCTAGGCTTAAGGCCGGGGCACAAGTGCGGGCTAGGCTTAAGGCCGGGGCACAAGTGCGGGCTAGGCTTAAGGTCGGGGCACAAGTGCGGGCTAGGCTTAAGGCCCGGGCACAAGTGCGGGCTAGGCTTAAGGCCTGGGCACAAGTGCGGGCTAGGCTTAAGGCCTGGGCACAAATGCGGGCTAGGCTTAAGGCCTGGGCACAAGGGCGGGCTAGGCTTAAGGCCTGGGAACAAGTGCAGGCTAGGCTTAATGCCTGGGCACAAGTGCGGGCTAGGCTTAAGACCTGGGCACAAGTGCGGGCTAGGCTTAAGGCCTGGGCACAAGTGCGGGCTAGGCTTAAGGCCGGGGCACAAGTGCGGGCTAGGCTTAAGGCCGGGGCACAAGTGCGGGCTAGGCTGAAGGCCTGGGCACAAGTGTGGGCTAGGCTGAAGGCCGGGGCACAAGTGCGGGCTAGGCTGAAGGCCGGGGCACAAGTGCAGGCTAGGCTGAAGGCCGGGGCACAAGTGCGGGCTAGGCTGAAGGCCGGGGCAAAAGTGCGGGCTAGGCTGAAGGCCGGGGCACAAGTGCGGGCTAGGCTTAAGGCCTGGGCACAAGTGCGGGCTAGGCTTAAGGCCTGGGCACAAGTGCTTGCTGGGCTTAAGGCCTGGGCACAAGTGCGGGCTAGGCTTAAGGCCTGGGCACAAGTGCGGGCTAGGCTTAAGGCCTGGGCACAAGTGCGAGCTAGGCATAAGGCCTGGGCACAAGTGCGGGCTAGGCTTAAGGCCTGGGCACAAGTGCGGGCTAGGCTTAAGGCCGGGGCACAAGTGCGGGCTTAGCTTAAGGCCGGGGCACAAGTGCGGGCTAGGCTTAAGGCCGGGGCACAAGTGCGGGCTAGGCTTAAGGCCGGGGCACAAGTGCGGGCTAGTCTTAAGGCCGGGGCACAAGTGCGGGCTAGGCTTAATGCCTGGGCACAAGTGCGGGCTAGGCTTAAGGCCGGGGCACAAGTGCGGGCTAGGCTTAAGGCCGGGTACAAGTGCGGGCTAGGCTTAAGGCCGGGGCACAAGTGCGGGCTAGGCTTAAGGCCGGGGCACAAGTGCGGGCTAGGCTTAAGGCCGGGGCACAAGTGCGGGCTAGGCTTAAGGCCGGGGCACAAGTGCGGGCTAGGCTTAAGGCCTGGGCACAAGTGCGGGCTAGGCTTAAGGCCTGAGCACAAATGCGGGCTAGGCTTAAGGCCTGGGCACAAGGGCGAGCTAGGCTTAAGGCCTGGGAACAAGTGCGGGCTAGGCTTAATGCCTGGGCACAAGTGCGGGCTAGGCTTAAGACCTGGGCACAAGTGCGGGCTAGGCTTAAGGCCTGGGCACAAGTGCAGGCTAGGCTTAAGGCCGGGGCACAAGTGCGGGCTAGGCTTAAGGCCGGGGCACAAGTGCGGGCTAGGCTGAAGGCCTGGGCACAAGTGCGGGCTAGGCTGAAGGGCGGGGCACAACTGCGGGCTAGGCTGAAGGCCGGGGCACAAGTGCAGGCTAGGCTGAAGGCCGGGGCACAAGTGCGGGCTAGGCTGAAGGCCGGGGCAAAAGTGCGGGCTAGGCTGAAGGCCGGGGCACAAGTGCGGGCTAGGCTTAAGGACGGGGCACAAGTGCGGGCTAGGCTTAAGGACGGGGCACAAGTGCGGGCTAGGCTTAAGGCCGAGGCACAAGTGCGGGCTAGGCTTAAGGCCGAGGCACAAGTGCGGGCTAGGCTTAAGGCCGGGGCACAAGTGCGGGCTAGGCTTAAGGCCGGGGCACAAGTGCGGGCTAGGCTTAATGCCTGGGCACAAGTGCGGGCTAGGATTAAGGCCGGGGCACAAGTGCTGGCTAGGCTTAAGGCCGGGGCACAGGTGCGGGCTAGGCTTAAGGCCTGGGCACAGGTGCGGGCTAGGCTTAAGGCCGGGGCACAAGTGCGGGCTAGGCTTAAGGCCGGGGCACAAGTGCGGGCTAGGCATAAGGCCTGGGCACAAGTGCGGGCTAGGCTTAAGGCCTGGGCACAAGTGCGGGCTAGGCTTAAGGCCGGGGCACAAGTGCGGGCTTAGCTTAAGGCCGGGGCACAAGTGCGGGCTAGGCTTAAGGCCGGGGCACAAGTGCGGGCTAGGCTTAAGGCCGGGGCACAAGTGCGGGCTAGTCTTAAGGCCGGGGCACAAGTGCGGGCTAGGCTTAATGCCGGGGCACAAGTGCGGGCTAGGCTTAAGGCCGGGGCACAAGTGCGGGCTAGGCTTAAGGCCGGGGCACAAGTGCGGGCTAGGCTTAAGGCCAGGGCACAAGTGCGGGCTAGGCTTAAGGCCTGGGCACAAATGCGGGCTAGGCTTAAGGCCTGGGCACAAGTGCAGACTAGGCTTAAGGCCTGGGCACAAGTGCGGGCTAGGCTTAAGGCCTGGGCACAAGTGCGGGCTAGGCTTAAGGCCGGGGCACAAGTGCGGGCTAGGCTTAAGGCAGACAGCTAACTCTTTGCACTCTTTGCATAAAGGGTTAGGCACCCATAGGGGTGAAGAGCTAGCTTTCACCCCTCTACTCTGTACTTGGACATTTAGGACTAGATCCTTTGTTGTACAGTGCGGAGCCTCTCCATAACCCCATGCTCCAAGCGACCAGGCACTTCTTGTCTGTCCTCCGTAAATGGGTAATGCCTTCTTCCCCAATTACAGTCGTGCATGCGCATTCAGACGGGACAAGAGCGAAGAGCGTAAAGCTGGCCCTATGTGCATAACCAACATGAAGCTGAATACAAAAACAAACAAGCTTTCAAGGGGCTCAAAAGTGCAGGCTAGGCTTAAGGCCTGGGCACAGGTGCGGGCTAGGCTTAAGGCCTGGGCACAGGTGCGGGCTAGGCTTAAGGCCTGGGCACAGGTGCGGGCTAGGCTTAAGGCCTGGGCACAGGTGCGGGCTAGGCTTAAGGCCTGGGCACAGGTGCGGGCTAGGCTTAAGGCCGGGGCACAGGTGCGGGCCAGGCTTAAGGCCGGGGTACAAGTGCGGGCTAGGCTTAAGGCCGGGGCACAAATGCGGTTAAGGCTTGAGGCCGGGGCACAAGTGCGGGCTAGGCTTAAGGCCGGGGCACAAGTGCGGGCTAGGCTTGAGGCCGGGGCACAAGTGCGGGCTAGGATTGAGGCCGGGGCACAAGTGCGGGCTAGGCTTAAGGCCTGGGCACAAGTGCGGGCTAGGCTTAAGGCCTGGGCACAAGTGCGGGCTAGGCTTAAGGCCGGGGCACAAGTGCGGGCTAGGCTTAAGGCCGGGGCACAAGTGCGGGCTAGGCTTAAGGCCGGGGCACAAGTGCGGGCTAGGCTTAATGCCTGGGCACAAGTGCGGGCTAGGATTAAGGCCGGGGCACAAGTGCTGGCTAGTAGGGTTGAGCGAAACGGGTCGAACATTTTCAAAAGTCGCCGACTTTTGGCTAAGTCGGGGTTTCATGAAACCCGATCCGACCCCTGTGCGGGGTCGGCCATGCGGTACGCGACTTTCGCGCCAAAGTCGCGTTTCAATGACGCGAAAAGCGCCATTTCTCAGCCAATGAAGGTAAACGCAGAGTGTGGGCAGCGTGATGACATAGGTCCTGGTCCCCACCATCTTAGAGAAGGGCATTGCAGTGATTGGCTTGCTGTCTGCGACGTCACAGGGGCTATAAAGAGGCGTTCCCGCCGACCGCCATCTTACTGCTGCTGATCTGAGCTTAGGGAGAGGTTGCTGCCGCTTTGTCAGAAGCAGGGATAGCGTTAGGCAGGGTCCATTAACCACAAAACCGCTTGTGCTGCAGCGATTTGCACTGTCCAACACCACCCTCGGTGTGCAGGGACAGTGGAAGTTTTTTTTTTTTTTTTTTTTCCCTCAGCGCTGTAGCTCATTGGGCTGCCCTAGAAGGCTCCCTGATAGCTGCATTGCTGTGTGTACGCCGCTGTGCAAACCAACTGCTTTTTTCAAAGCACAAATCCTCTTGTTCCTTCCTTTCTGCACAGCTATCTTTTTTGTTTGTCCACACTTTTTATTTCATTTGTGCATCAGTCCACTCCTTATTGCTGCCTGCCATACCTGGCTGAGATTACTGCAGGCAGGGAGATAGTAGCTGCCTGCCATACCTGGCTGAGATTACTGCAGGCAGGGAGATAGTAATTGTAGGACATTCCCTGTTTTTTTTTTTTTTTTTTTTTTTGGTGGGAGATTAAGATTGGCAATTTGGCATTTCTGCTAGAGTGCCATCCCTGTGTGTGCCATCTCTCTCACATAGTGGGCCATAGAAAGCCTTTTCATTTTTCTGTATTTTTTTTTGTGGGGTGTATAAATTCTCCCTGATAAAAATACAGTGGGAGATTAATATTGGCCTTTGGGCTTGTGTGCCAGTCCTGAGTGTGCCATCTCTCTCACAAATAGTGGGCCATAGAAAGCCTATTTATTTTTTTTTTTGGTTTTATAAATTCTCCCTGAAAAAAAGGGAGATTAATATTGGCCTCTGGGCTTGTGTGCCAGTCCTGAGCGTGCCATCTGTGCCAGCCCTGAGCGTGCCATCTCTCTCACAAATAGTGGGCCATAGAAAGCCTATTTAATTTTTTTTTTTGTTTTATAAATTTTCCCTGAAAAAAGGGAGATTAATATTGGCCTCTGGGCTTGTGTGCCAGTTGTGAGCGTGCCATCTGTGCCAGTCCTGAGCGTGCCATCTCTCTCACAAATAGTGGGCCATAGAAAGCCTATTTAAATATTTTTTTGGTTTTATAAATTCTCCCAGAAAAAAAGGGAGATTAATATTGGCCTCTGGGCTTGTGTGCCAGTCCTGAGCGTGCCATCTGTGCCAGCCAGCCCTGAGCGTGCCATCTCTCTCACAAATAGTGGGCCATAGAAAGCCTATTTAATTTTTTTTTTTGTTTTATCAATTTTCCCTGAAAAAAGGGAGATTAATATTGGCCTCTGGGCTTGTGTGCCAGTTGTGAGCGTGCCATCTGTGCCAGTCCTGAGCGTGCCATCTCTCTCACAAATAGTGGGCCATAGAAAGCCTATTTAAATATTTTTTTGGTTTTATAAATTCTCCCAGAAAAAAAGGGAGATTAATATTGGCCTCTGGGCTTGTGTGCCAGTCCTGAGCGTGCCATCTGTGCCAGCCAGCCCTGAGCGTGCCATCTCTCTCACAAATAGTGGGCCATAGAAAGCCTATTTAATTTTTTTTTTTGTTTTATCAATTTTCCCTGAAAAAAGGGAGATTAATATTGGCCTCTGGGCTTGTGTGCCAGTTGTGAGCGTGCCATCTGTGCCAGTCCTGAGCGTGCCATCTCTCTCACAAATAGTGGGCCATAGAAAGCCTATTTAAATATTTTTTTGGTTTTATAAATTCTCCCAGAAAAAAAGGGAGATTAATATTGGCCTCTGGGCTTCTGTGCCAGTCCTGAGCGTGCCATCTGTGCCAGTCCTGAGCGTCCCATCTCTCTCACAAATAGTGGGCCATAGAAAGCCTATTTTATTTTTTTTTTGGGTTTTAGAAATTCTCCCTGAAAAAAGGGAGATTAATATTGGCCTCTGGGCTTGTGTGCCAGTTGTGAGCGTGCCATCTGTGCCAGTCCTGAGCGTGCCATCTCTCTCACAAATAGTGGGCCATAGAAAGCCTATTTAAATATTTTTTTGGTTTTATAAATTCTCCCAGAAAAAAAGGGAGATTAATATTGGCCTCTGGGCTTCTGTGCCAGTCCTGAGCGTGCCATCTGTGCCAGTCCTGAGCGTCCCATCTCTCTCACAAATAGTGGGCCATAGAAAGCCTATTTTATTTTTTTTTTGGGTTTCAGAAATTCTCCCTGGAAAAAAAAAGGGAGATTAATATTGCCCTTTGGGCTTGTGTGCCAGTACTAAGCGTTCCATCTCTCTCTCTCTCTCAGTCAGTGGGCCATAGAACGCATATTTTTGGTTTTATTTGTTTTCTAAATTCTCCCTGAAAAAATCATTTTATTTTATTTGGTTTCTAAATTCTTCCTGATAAAATCATATTTTTTTTATTATTTTTATTTCTAAAGTCTCCCTGAAAAAAAAAAAAAAAAAACAACCAAAAAAACAGTGGGAGATTAATATTGGCCTTTCTGCTTGTGTGCCAGTCTTGACTCCTGGGTGTGCCATCTCTCTCTCTCTCTCTCTCTCTCCAATTGTGGTCCATAGAAAGCCTATATTTTTTTTCCTTGATTTGGGTTCTAAAATCTACCAGAGAAAATAACTACATCAATCATTGGTAGAAAAATATTGGCCTCTGGGTTTGTGTGCCACTCCTGACTCCTGTGTGCGTCATCTCTCAGTCAGTGGGCCATAGAACGCCTATTTTTGGTTTTATTTGTTTTCTAAATTCTCCCTGAAAAAATCATTTTATTTTATTTGGTTTCTAAATTCTTCCTGATAAAATCATATTTTTTTTATTATTTTTTTTTCTAAAGTCTCCCTGAAAAAAAAAAAAAAAAACAGTGGGAGATTAATATTGGCCTTTCTGCTTGTGTGCCAGTCTTGACTCCTGGGTGCGTCATCTCTCAGTCAGTGGGCCATAGAACGCCTATTTTTGGTTTTATTTGTTTTATAAATTCTCCCTGAAAAAATCATTTTATTTTATTTGGTTTCTAAATTCTTCCTGATAAAATCATATTTTTTTTATTATTTTTTTTTCTAAAGTCTCCCTGAAAAAAAAAAAAAAAAAACAACCAAAAAAAACAGTGGGAGATTAATATTGGCCTTTCTGCTTGTGTGCCAGTCTTGACTCCTGGGTGCGTCATCTCTCAGTCAGTGGGCCATAGAACGCCTATTTTTGGTTTTATTTGTTTTATAAATTCTCCCTGAAAAAATCATTTTATTTTATTTGGTTTCTAAATTCTTCCTGATAAAATCATATTTTTTTTATTATTTTTTTTTCTAAAGTCTCCCTGAAAAAAAAAAAAAAAAAAAACAACCAAAAAAAACAGTGGGAGATTAATATTGGCCTTTCTGCTTGTGTGCCAGTCTTGACTCCTGGGTGTGCCATCTCTCTCTCTCTCTCTCTCTCTCTCTCTCTCTCCAATTGTGGTCCATAGAAAGCCTATATTTTTTTTCCTTGATTTGGGTTCTAAAATCTATCAGAGAAAATAACTACATCAATCATTGGTAGAAAAATATTGGCCTCTGGGTTTGTGTGCCACTCCTGACTCCTGTGTGCGTCATCTCTCAGTCAGTGGGCCATAGAACGCCTATTTTTGTTTTTATTTGTTTTATAAATTCTCCCTGAAAAAATCATTTTATTTTATTTGGTTTCTAAATTCTTCCTGATAAAATCATATTTTTTTTATTATTTTTTTTTTCTAAAGTCTCCCTGAAAAAAAAAAAAAAAAAAAAAAACAAAAAAAAAACAGTGGGAGATTAATATTGGCCTTTCTGCTTGTGTGCCAGTCTTGACTCCTGGGTGTGCCATCTCTCTCTCTCTCTCTCTCCAATTGTGGTCCATAGAAAGCCTACATTTTTTTTCCTTGATTTGGGTTCCAAAATCTACCAGAGAAAATAACTCCATCAATCATTGGTAGAAAAATATTGGCCTCTGGGCTTGTGTGCCACTCCTGATTCCTGTGTGCGTCATCTCTCACTCAGTGGCCCATAGAAAGCATATAGTTTGTTACATTTGTTTTCTAAATTCTCCCTGCAAAAATCTATTTTTTTTTTTTTGGGGGGTTTCTAAAGTGTTCCTGAAAAAAATAAAAATAAAAAAAAAATAATAGTGTGACATTAATATTAACATTTGTGCTTCAGTGACAGTCCTGCGTGTGGGGCATCTCTCTAATTTGCAGCCACCAAAAAAAGAGTGTGTAACATTGGGCCTGATTTTCGCTGTGGTCTCACCAACCTGTAAAGGGGTAGCTAAATCATACTGAAGTTATAGCTCACCGTGTAAGTTGTGTGACTGCAACAAATAACGTTAGTTTGGTTACGTTTTTAAAACAATGAGGAAGTCTAGTGGAAGAGGTCGTGGCCGGGGGCGTTCATTGTCAGCTGGTAATGAGGGTAGTGGTAGTGGTGGAGCATCAGGTGGTCGTGGGGGAAAAAATATTGCACCTAAGTCTGGAGCTGTGGAGCCAGGTTCGTCGTCCGGCTACACAAGGCCTCGAACGCTCCCTTTTCTGGGATTAGGAAAACCGCTTTTAAAGCCGGAGCAGCAAGAGCAAGTTTTGGCTTATCTTGCTGACTCAGCCTCTAGCTCTTTTGCCTCATCTCGTGAAACTGGTAAAAGTAAAAGCAGCGCGTCGTTAGTGGATGTTCACGGTCAGGGACAAGTCACTTCCTTGTCCTCTTCAGCAAAAACAACAACAGAGAAGAATGCAGCAGGCGACACAACGGGTTACTCCATGGAGCTCTTTACACATACCGTCCCTGGCTTAGAAAGTGAAGCAGTTAACAGTCCATGCCCATTACAAATTGAATCTGACATGGAGTGCACTGACGCACAGCCACAGCCAGACTACTATGCTGGTCCTTTGACTCAGACCACAACATTGCCCTCGCAGGGTGCTGATCAAGAATCAGACCCTGATGAGACTATGTTGCCCCATCACGAACGCTATACCACCGAACGACACGGTGACACAGACGAAGTTGCGCAGGAGGTACAAGAAGAGTTATTAGATGACCCAGTTCTTGACCCCGATTGGCAGCCATTGGGGGAACAGGGTGCAGGCGGCAGCAGTTCTGAAGCAGAGGAGGAGGAGGGGCCGCAGCAGGCATCAACATCGCCACAGGTTCCATCTGCCGGGCCCGTATCTTGCCCAAAACGCGTGGCAAAGCCAAAACCTGGTGGAGGACAGCGTGGCCATCCGGTTAAAGCTCAGTCTGCAATGCCTGAAAAGGTATCCGATGCTAGAAAGAGTGCAGTCTGGCATTTTTTTAAACAACATCCAATTGATCAGCGCAAAGTCATCTGTCAAAAATGTTCTACTTCCTTAAGCAGAGGTCAGAATCTGAAAAGTCTCAATACTAGTTGCATGCATAGACATTTAACCACCATGCATTTGAAAGCTTGGACTAACTACCAAACGTCCCTTAAGGTTGTTGCACCCTCGGCCAATGAAGCTAGTCATCAACGCAACATCCCTTCCGGCAGTGTAGGACCACCATTTAGCGCACCACCTGCTGTATCTGTGCAGGTATCTTTGCCAGGCCAAAGCAGTCAGGGTCAGGGAATCACCAGTTTCGTAGTAGGAAACACTGCATCTAGGGCACCGGCGGCAACAATACCATCTCCCACCGTCTCTCAGTCTGCCATGTCCACCGGCACCCCCGCTAGTTCCACGATCTCCAGCTCTCCAGTCCAGCTCACCCTACATGAGACTATGGTTAGAAAAAGGAAATACTTAGCCTCGCATCCGCGTACACAGGGTTTGAACGCCCACATAGCTAGACTAATCTCGTTAGAGATGATGCCCTACCGGTTAGTTGAAAGCGAAGCTTTCAAAGACCTGATGGACTACGCTGTACCACGCTACGAGCTACCCAGTCGACACTTTTTTTCCAGAAAAGCCATCCCAGCCCTCCACCAGCATGTTAAAGAGCGCATCGTCCATGCACTCAGGCAATCTGTGAGCACAAAGGTGCACCTGACAACAGATGCATGGACCAGTAGGCATGGCCAGGGACGTTACGTGTCCATCACGGCACACTGGGTAAATGTGGTGGATTCAGGGTCCACAGGGGACAGCAAGTTTGGGACAGTTCTGCCTAGCCCACGGTCTAGTAAACAGTTGTCTGTAGCCGTTCGCACCCCCTCCTCCTCCTCCTCCTCGTCCTCCTGCAGAAGCAAGAGCTCGTCCACAGACCGCAGTCGCACAAACACTCCATCCGCACCTGCCACTGTTGCACACCAGGTCTCCCATTATGGGGCAGCTACTGGCATACGTCAGCAGGCTGTATTGGCTATGAAGTGTTTGGGCGACAATAGACACACCGCGGAAGTTCTGTCCGAGTTCTTGCAGCAAGAAACGCAGTCGTGGCTGGGCACTGTAGATCTTGAGGCAGGCAAGGTAGTGAGTGATAACGGAAGGAATTTCATGGCTGCCATCTCCCTTTCCCAACTGAAACACATTCCTTGCCTGGCTCACACCTTAAACCTGGTGGTGCAGTGCTTCCTGAAAAGTTATCCGGGGTTATCCGACCTGCTCCTCAAAGTGCGTGGACTTTGCGCACATATCCGCCGTTCGCCTGTACACTCCAGCCGTATGCAGACCTATCAGCGTTCTTTGAACCTTCCCCAGCATCGCCTAATCATAGACGTTGCAACAAGGTGGAACTCAACACTGCACATGCTTCAGAGACTGTGCGAACAGAGGCGGGCTGTTATGTTTTTGTGGGAGGATACACATACACGGGCAGGCAGTAGGATGGCAGACATGGAGTTGTCAGGTGTGCAGTGGTCGAAGATTCAAGACATGTGTCAAGTCCTTCAGTGTTTTGAGGAATGCACACGGCTGGTTAGTGCAGACAACGCCATAATAAGCATGAGCATCCCCCTAATGCGTCTGCTGATGCAAAGTTTGACGCACATAAAGGATCAGGCGTCTGCACCAGAGGAAGAGGAAAGCCTTGATGACAGTCAGCGATTGTCTGGTCAGGGCAGTGTACATGACGAGGTACCGGGCGAAGAGGAGGTGGAGGATGAGGAGGATGATGGGGATGAGTATATTTTTAATGAGGAAGCTTTCCCGGGGGCACGGGAAATTGGTGGCGTGGCAAGGCCGGGTTCTGGTTTTTTGAGGGACACAAGTGACGTAGATTTGCCTGCAACTGCCCCTCAACCAAGCACAACCGCAGATTTGACAACGGGAACTTTGGCCCACATGGCGGATTATGCCTTGCGTATCCTCAAAAGGGACACACGCATTACAAAAATGATGAACGATGACGATTACTGGTTGGCCTGCCTCCTTGATCCTCGCTATAAAGGCAAATTGCAAAATATTATGCCACATGAGAACTTGGAACTAATATTAGCAACAAAACAATCAACTCTTGTTGACCGTTTGCTTCTGGCATTCCCTGCACACAGCGCCCGTGATCGTTCTCACACGAGCTCCAGGGGCCAGCAGACCAGAGGTGTTAGAGGGGCAGAAATCAGAAGTGGCGTTGGACAGAGGGGTTTTCTGACCAGGTTGTGGAGTGATTTTTCTATGACCGCAGACAGGACAGGTACTGCAGCATCAATTCAAAGTGACAGGAGACAACATTTGTCCAGTATGGTTACAAACTATTTTTCATCCCTTATCGACGTTCTCCCTCAACCGTCATTCCCATTTGATTACTGGGCATCCAAATTAGACACCTGGCCAGAATTGGCAGAATATGCATTGCAGGAGCTTGCTTGCCCGGCAGCTAGTGTCCTATCAGAAAGAGTATTCAGTGCTGCAGGTTCAATACTAACAGAAAAAAGGACTCGTCTGGCTACCCAAAATGTAGATGATCTAACCTTCATTAAAATGAACCACAACTGGATTTCAAAATCTTTTGCCCCACCCTGCCCGGCTGACACCTAGCTTTCCTATGAAAAGGTCTTGCCTGTGGACTATTCTGAATGACTTTTCCAATCTCGTAATTTTCTTCACCTGATTGTCCAGCATACGACATGTTTCCACCTCACGAAATGGCCAAACTCCCCACACGGGGCCGTGCTATCGCCACTTTGCGCTTGGACCCTTGAGAGTGCTGTTTGTCTGAAGAGGTGGGTGTGGCCGCTTTTGGTCGACGGCACTGCCACTGGGTCCCTCATAGTACAATAAAGTGTCTCTGGCGGTGGTGGTGCGCACCCAACGTCAGACACACCGTTGTAATATGAGGGGCCCTGTGCCTGTACCGCCGGCCACAAGACAGTTCCCCCCCCCAGCTCAAACAGTGCTCTACCACTAGCAAAATTATCTCTCACAGCTTCACCAATGTGTAGTCTAGCCGCTGACATCCTTCAATGCCTGGCACTGACAATACCATTGTTTTGACATTTTTGTTATGTTAGGCCTTCGAAGCCTGTCTGCGGTCCCTTCTTTCTACAACTACTACACTGACCAGGCCACTGCTGGCCGTGTTACCCTGGAACCAATTTAAAAGTGCCTACAGTCAGCCCAATTTTGTTATGTTAGGCCTTCGAAGACTGTCTGCCGTCACTCCTTCCACTAGACTTCCACTGACCATACACTGCTGCCCATGTACCCCTGGAACCAATTTAAAGTGCCTACAGCCAGCCCAATTTTGTTATGTTAGGCCTTCGAAGCCTGTCTGCGGTCACTCCTTCCACTAGACTTCCACTGACCAGACCACTGCTGCCCGTGTACCCCTGGAACCAATTTAAAAGTGCCTACAGCCAGCCCAAGTTTGTTATGTTAGGCCTTGGAAGCCTGTCTGCGGTCACTCCTTCCACTAGACTTCCACTGACCAGACCACTGCTGCCCGTGTACCCCTGGAACCAATTTAAAAGTGCCTACAGCCAGCCCAAGTTTGTTATGTTAGGCCTTGGAAGCCTGTCTGCGGTCACTCCTTCCACTAGACTTCCACTGACCAGACCACTGCTGCCCGTGTACCCCTGGAACCAATTTAAAAGTGCCTACAGCCAGCCCAAGTGTGTTATGTTAGGCCTTGGAAGCCTGTCTGCGGTCACTCCTTCCACTAGACTTCCACTGACCAGACCACTGCTGCCCGTGTACCCCTGGAACCAATTTAAAAGTGCCTACAGCCAGCCCAAGTTTGTTATGTTAGGCCTTGGAAGCCTGTCTGCGGTCACTCCTTCCACTAGACTTCCACTGACCAGACCACTGCTGCCCGTGTACCCCTGGAACCAATTTAAAAGTGCCTACAGCCAGCCCAAGTTTGTTATGTTAGGCCTTCTAAGCCTGTCTGCGGTCCATTCTTTCAACTACTACTACACTGACCAGGTCACTGCTGCCCGTGTACCCCTGGAACCAATTTAAAATTGCCTACAGCCAGCCCAATTTTTTTATTTTAGGCCTTCGATGCCTGTCTGCGGTCCATTCTTTCAACTACTACTACACTGACCAGGTCACTGCTGTCCGTGTACCCCTGGAACCAATTTAAAATTGCCTACAGCCATGTGTTATTATTTTAGGCCTTCGATGCCTGTCTGCGGTCACTCCTTCCACTAGGCCTCCACTGACCACACCACTGCTGTCCGTGTACCCCTGGAACCAATTTAAAATTGCCTACAGCCAGCCCAATTTTTTTATTTTAGGCCTTCGATGCCTGTCTGCGGTCCATTCTTTCAACTACTACTACACTGACCAGGTCACTGCTGTCCGTGTACCCCTGTAACCAATTTAAAATTGCCTACAGCCATGTGTTATTATTTTAGGCATTCGATGCCTGTCTGCGGTCCATTTTTTCAACTACTACTACACTGACCAGGTCACTGCTGCCCGTGTACCCCTGGAACCAATTTAAAATTGCCTACAGCCATGTGTTATTATTTTAGGCCTTCGATGCCTGTCTGCGGTCACTCCTTCCACTAGGCCTCCACTGACCACACCACTGCTGCCCGTGTACCCCTGGAACCAATTTAAAATTGCCTACAGCCAGCCCAATTTTTTTATTTTAGGCCTTCGATGCCTGTCTGCGGTCCATTCTTTCAACTACTACTACACTGACCAGGTCACTGCTGCCCGTGTACCCCTGGAACCAATTTAAAATTGCCTACAGCCATGTGTTATTATTTTAGGCCTTCGATGCCTGTCTGCGGTCACTCCTTCCACTAGGCCTCCACTGACCACACCACTGCTGTCCGTGTACCCCTGGAACCAATTTAAAATTGCCTACAGCCATGTGTTATTATTTTAGGCCTTCGATGCCTGTCTGCGGTCACTCCTTCCACTAGGCCTCCACTGACCACACCACTGCTGTCCGTGTACCCCTGGAACCAATTTAAAATTGCCTACAGCCATGTGTTATTATTTTAGGCCTTCGATGCCTGTCTGCGGTCACTCCTTCCACTAGGCCTCCACTGACCACACCACTGCTGTCCGTGTACCCCTGGAACCAATTTAAAATTGCCTACAGCCAGCCCAATTTTTTTATTTTAGGCCTTCGATGCCTGTCTGCGGTCCATTCTTTCAACTACTACTACACTGACCAGGTCACTGCTGCCCGTGTACCCCTGGAACCAATTTAAAATTGCCTACAGCCATGTGTTATTATTTTAGGCATTCGATGCCTGTCTGCGGTCCATTTTTTCAACTACTACTACACTGACCAGGTCACTGCTGCCCGTGTACCCCTGGAACCAATTTAAAATTGCCTACAGCCATGTGTTATTATTTTAGGCCTTCGATGCCTGTCTGCGGTCACTCCTTCCACTAGGCCTCCACTGACCACACCACTGCTGTCCGTGTACCCCTGGAACCAATTTAAAATTGCCTACAGCCATGTGTTATTATTTTAGGCCTTCGATGCCTGTCTGCGGTCACTCCTTCCACTAGGCCTCCACTGACCACACCACTGCTGCCCGTGTACCCCTGGAACCAATTTAAAATTGCCTACAGCCAGCCCAATTTTTTTATTTTAGGCCTTCGATGCCTGTCTGCGGTCCATTCTTTCAACTACTACTACACTGACCAGGTCACTGCTGTCCGTGTACCCCTGGAACCAATTTAAAATTGCCTACAGCCATGTGTTATTATTTTAGGCCTTCGATGCCTGTCTGCGGTCACTCCTTCCACTAGGCCTCCACTGACCACACCACTGCTGTCCGTGTACCCCTGGAACCAATTTAAAATTGCCTACAGCCATGTGTTATTATTTTAGGCCTTCGATGCCTGTCTGCGGTCACTCCTTCCACTAGGCCTCCACTGACCACACCACTGCTGTCCGTGTACCCCTGGAACCAATTTAAAATTGCCTACAGCCAGCCCAATTTTTTTATTTTAGGCCTTCGATGCCTGTCTGCGGTCCATTCTTTCAACTACTACTACACTGACCAGGTCACTGCTGTCCGTGTACCCCTGGAACCAATTTAAAATTGCCTACAGCCATGTGTTATTATTTTAGGCCTTCGATGCCTGTCTGCGGTCACTCCTTCCACTAGGCCTCCACTGACCACACCACTGCTGTCCGTGTACCCCTGGAACCAATTTAAAATTGCCTACAGCCATGTGTTATTATTTTAGGCCTTCGATGCCTGTCTGCGGTCACTCCTTCCACTAGGCCTCCACTGACCACACCACTGCTGCCCGTGTACCCCTGGAACCAATTTAAAATTGCCTACAGCCAGCCCAATTTTTTTATTTTAGGCCTTCGATGCCTGTCTGCGGTCCATTCTTTCAACTACTACTACACTGACCAGGTCACTGCTGTCCGTGTACCCCTGGAACCAATTTAAAATTGCCTACAGCCATGTGTTATTATTTTAGGCCTTCGATGCCTGTCTGCGGTCACTCCTTCCACTAGGCCTCCACTGACCACACCACTGCTGTCCGTGTACCCCTGGAACCAATTTAAAATTGCCTACAGCCATGTGTTATTATTTTAGGCCTTCGATGCCTGTCTGCGGTCACTCCTTCCACTAGGCCTCCACTGACCACACCACTGCTGCCCGTGTACCCCTGGAACCAATTTAAAATTGCCTACAGCCAGCCCAATTTTTTTATTTTAGGCCTTCGATGCCTGTCTGCGGTCCATTCTTTCAACTACTACTACACTGACCAGGTCACTGCTGTCCGTGTACCCCTGGAACCAATTTAAAATTGCCTACAGCCATGTGTTATTATTTTAGGCCTTCGATGCCTGTCTGCGGTCACTCCTTCCACTAGGCCTCCACTGACCACACCACTGCTGTCCGTGTACCCCTGGAACCAATTTAAAATTGCCTACAGCCATGTGTTATTATTTTAGGCCTTCGATGCCTGTCTGCGGTCACTCCTTCCACTAGGCCTCCACTGACCACACCACTGCTGTCCGTGTACCCCTGGAACCAATTTAAAATTGCCTACAGCCATGTGTTATTATTTTAGGCCTTCGATGCCTGTCTGCGGTCCATTCTTTCAACTACTACTACACTGACCAGGGCACTGCTGGCCGTGTACCCCTGGAACCAACATCAGAAAATATAAAAATAAGTATTTTGCTTATAAAAAAGAAAATACTGGTGAGATATCAAATGCAGACATTTTAACATTAAAAACAAACACACAACTCTAATCTGGTACAGTACTAAAAATGGCCACCAGCTACAATTACTTTCTCCTGCAAGTAGTTAACTGAAAGTTTTTTTAAATTGAAAACACACATATGGCATCCACCGAGTGTTGTCCTGTCGCGTCTTCTTTATATTATTGCCGAGAAGATGCAAAATAATGAAAATAATAAAATCATTAATTACCAAAATAATAGAGAAAGTCAACACCACATTGCAAATAAACATTCATTCCAAATAAAGAAGCAGGGCGCGTCCGAGGGTGAGTATATACCTAATAAGAATATAATCACCCTCGGACGCGCAATGCTTATTTCCAACAGCCTTCCTTCCTAAGAATCAGCCCTTCCGTCGTGTAGAGAGACGTTGTGTTATACTCCAAGGTGTTCCCCAGGTTGCCTTTCCTGAGCTTCGATCTTCCGGCTCTCGTTTAGTAGTTCTTGGAAACTACTCTGCATTAGGCCTTCAAATTGGGTATGGGGTGTAGAGAGATGGTGTGTTCCACTCCAAGGTGTTCCCCAGGTTGCCTTTCCTGAGCTTCGATCTTCCGGCTCTCGTTTAGTAGTTGTTGGAAACTACGCTGCATTAGGCCTTCAAATTGGGTATGGGGTGTAGCGAGAGGGTGTGTTACACTCCAAGGTGTTCCCCAGGTTGCCTTTCCTGAGCTTCGATCTTCCGGCTCTCGTTTAGTAGTTCTTGGAAACTACACTGCATTAGGCCTTCAAATTGGGTATGGGGTGTAGAGAGAGGGTGTGTTACACTCCAAGGTGTTCCCCAGGTTGCCTTTCCTGAGCTTCGATATTCCGGCTCTCGTTTAGTAGTTGTCGGAAACTACGCTGCATTAGGCCTACAAATTGGGTATGGGGCGTAGAGAGAGGGTGTGTTACACTCCAAGGTGTTCCCCAGGTTGCCTTTCCTGAGCTTCGATATTCCGGCTCTCGTTTAGTAGTTGTCGGAAACTACGCTGCATTAGGCCTACAAATTGGGTATGGGGTGTAGAGAGAGGGTGTGTTACACTCCAAGGTGTTCCCCAGGTTGCCTTTCCTGAGCTTCGATCTTCATGCTCTCGTTTAGTAGTTGTCGGAAACTACGCTGCATTAGGCCTACAAATTGGGTATGGGGTGTAGAGAGAGGGTTTGTTACACTCCAAGGTGTTCCCCAGGTTGCCTTTCCTGAGCTTCGATCTTCCGGCTCTCGTTTAGTAGTTGTTGGAAACTACGCTGCATTAGGCCTTCAAATTGGGTATGGGGTGTAGCGAGAGGGTGTGTTACACTCCAAGGTGTTCCCCAGGTTGCCTTTCCTGAGCTTCGATCTTCCGGCTCTCGTTTAGTAGTTCTTGGAAACTACACTGCATTAGGCCTTCAAATTGGGTATGGGGTGTAGAGAGAGGGTGTGTTACACTCTAAGGTGTTCCCCAGGTTTCCTTGCCATTGCTTCGGTCTTCCGACTCTCGTTTAGTAGTTGTAGAAAAGTACACTGCATTAGGCCATACAAAATGGGTATGGGGTGGAGAGAGATGGTGTGTTACACTCCAAGGTGTTCCCCAGGTTGCCTTTCCTGAGCTTCTATCTTCAGGCTCTCATTAAATTGTGGTTAAATGGAACAACTGCATTTGGCGTACTAGTTGGTTTGGGGCCTACTATCGGTGTCTGCCACTCCTTGCTGTTCTCCTCCACTGAACAAAGCTGTGCCGCCTGTTTACTACGGTTGCCAATTTTGAACTGCATTTCGACTACTTACTGATTTGGCCCTACTCTCTGTGTCAGCCTCTCATTCCAGTTGTCCTCCACTGCAATGCCCCCTGGTTATTCCTGTGTTACCAATTTTGAACTGCATTTAGCCCACTTTCTTCTTTGGGCCTATATCTGTGTTTCCACTTCATCGTGCCCATTGCCCAGCCAGTGATAGATGAGTCTGCTGGTACATTGACCCATAACGCAACATTCCCCGTGCACGCTACACAACAACATTGTGACCCTGCTGAAAGTCAGGTTGCTCTTCCCGCATACCATACCACCTTACACGGGGACAAAGAGGAAGGTGCAGATGAAAGTGCAGGTTCCTTCATCAGGTGGGGGGAGGAATACTAGTTGGCGACGTCACTGGCACAGGGCCTCTCATAGTACGCAAAAGTGTTGCTGCCGGTGGGAGGCGCCCCCGCCGTGCAAACACACCGCTGTACTTTGAGGGGCCCTGTGCCAGTGCCAATGCCAACGAGTGGGCCCCCCCTGCTTGCTCAGGATCACAGCACTTGCAAAGTTGAAATACTTACCTCTCCCTGCTCCACTGCCGTGACGTGGTCCAGATTTACTGGGCCCACTAATTACTTGAACCAGCCCTACCCCCCACAACTTTAGCCAAATGACCCCCAATTTCAAATGCCTTCCAATTATTATAAGGTAAATTACGCTTGACAAGCTTCATTAAGAAGAATGGATGGTTTTGACATTAAAATGGCCACTCTAGGTGTTTTCCTGGCCCCCACTCACTGCCGACTATGCTGCCCCATTGACTTGCATTGGGTTTCGTGTTTCGGTCGATCCCGACTTTACGTCATAATCGGCCGATTTCACTCGACCCGACTTTGGACATAGTCGGGTTTCGCAAAACCCGGCTCGACTCTAAAAAGGTCAAGGTCGCTCAACTCTACTGGCTAGGCTTAAGGCCGGGGCACAGGTGCGGGCTAGGCTTAAGGCCTGGGCACAGGTGCGGGCTAGGCTTAAGGCCGGGGCACAAGTGCGGGCTGGGCTTAAGGCCGGGGCACAAGTGCCGGCTGGGCTTAAGGCCAGGGCACAAGTGCGGGCTAGGCTTAAGGCCAGGGCACAAGTGCGGGCTAGGCTTAAAGCCAGGGCACAAGTGCGGGCTAGGCTTAAAGCCAGGGCACAAGTGCGGGCTAGGCTTGAGGCCAGGGCACAAGTGCGGGCTAGGCTTAAGGCCGGGGCACAAGTGCGGGCTAGGCTTAAGGCCGGGGCACAAGTGCGGGCTAGGCTTAAGGCCGGGTACAAGTGCGGGCTAGGCTTAAGGCCGGGGCACAAGTGCGGGCTAGGCTTAAGGCCGGGGCACAAGTGCGGGCTGGCTTAAGGCCGGGGCACAAGTGCGGGCTAGGCTTAAGGCCGGGGCACAAGTGCGGGCTAGGCTTAAGGCCTGGGCACAAGTGCGGGCTAGGCTTAAGGCCTGGGCACAAATGCGGGCTAGGCTTAAGGCCTGGGCACAAGGGCGGGCTAGGCTTAAGGCCTGGGAACAAGTGCGGGCTAGGCTTAATGCCTGGGCACAAGTGCGGGCTAGGCTTAAGACCTGGGCACAAGTGCGGGCTAGGCTTAAGGCCTGGGCACAAGTGCGGGCTAGGCTTAAGGCCGGGGCACAAGTGCGGGCTAGGCTTAAGGCCGGGGCACAAGTGCGGGCTAGGCTTAAGGCCGGGGCACAAGTGCGGGCTAGGCTGAAGGCCTGGGCACAAGTGCGGGCTAGGCTTAAGGCCGGGGCACAAGTGCGGGCTAGGCTTAATGCCTGGGCACAAGTGCGGGCTAGGCTTAAGACCTGGGCACAAGTGCGGGCTAGGCTTAAGGCCTGGGCACAAGTGCGGGCTAGGCTTAAGGCCGGGGCACAAGTGCGGGCTAGGCTTAAGGCCGGGGCACAAGTGCGGGCTAGGCTGAAGGCCTGGGCACAAGTGCGGGCTAGGCTGAAGGCCGGGGCACAAGTGCGGGCTAGGCTGAAGGCCGGGGCACAAGTGCAGGCTAGGCTGAAGGCCGGGGCACAAGTGTGGGCTAGGCTGAAGGCCGGGGCAAAAGTGCGGGCTAGGCTGAAGGCCGGGGCACAAGTGCGGGCTAGGCTTAAGGCCTGGGCACAAGTGCGGGCTAGGCTTAAGGCCTGGGCACAAGTGCTTGCTAGGCTTAAGGCCTGGGCACAAGTGCGGGCTAGGCTTAAGGCCTGGGCACAAATGCGGGCTAGGCTTAAGGCCTGGGCACAAGTGCGAGCTAGGCATAAGGCCTGGGCACAAGTGCGGGCTAGGCTTAAGGCCTGGGCACAAGTGCGGGCTAGGCTTAAGGCCGGGGCACAAGTGCGGGCTTAGCTTAAGGCCGGGGCACAAGTGCGGGCTAGGCTTAAGGCCGGGGCACAAGTGCGGGCTAGGCTTAAGGCCGGGGCACAAGTGCGGGCTAGTCTTAAGGCCGGGGCACAAGTGCGGGCTAGGCTTAATGCCGGGGCACAAGTGCGGGCTAGGCTTAAGGCCGGGGCACAAGTGCGGGCTAGGCTTAAGGCCGGGGCACAAGTGCGGGCTAGGCTTAAGGCCGGGGCACAAGTGCGGGCTAGGCTTAAGGCCTGGGCACAAATGCGGGCTAGGCTTAAGGCCTGGACACAAGTGCAGACTAGGCTTAAGGCCTGGGCACAAGTGCGGGCTAGGCTTAAGGCCTGGGCACAAGTGCGGGCTAGGCTTAAGGCCGGGGCACAAGTGCGGGCTAGGCTTAAGGCATACAGCTAACTCTTTGCACTCTTTGCATAAAGGGTTAGGCACCCATAGGGGTGAAGAGCTAGCTTTCACCCCTCTACTCTGTACTTGGACATTTAGGACTAGATCCTTTGTTGTACAGTGCGGAGCCTCTCCATAACCCCATGCTCCAAGCGACCAGGCACTTCTTGTCTGTCCTCCGTAAATGGGTAATGCCTTCTTCCCCAATTACAGTCGTGCATGCGCATTCAGACGGGACAAGAGCGAAGAGCGTAAAGCTGGCCCTATGTGCATAACCAACATGAAGCTGAATACAAAAACAAACAAGCTTTCAAGGGGCTCAAAAGTGCAGGCTAGGCTTAAGGCCTGGGCACAGGTGCGGGCTAGGCTTAAGGCCTGGGCACAGGTGCGGGCTAGGCTTAAGGCCTGGGCACAGGTGCGGGCTAGGCTTAAGGCCGGGGCACAAGTGCGGGCTAGGCTTAAGGCCAGGGCACAAGTGCGGGCTAGGCTTAAGGCCGGGGCACAAGTGCGGGCTAGGCTTAAGGCCGGGCACAAGTGCGGGCTAGGCTTAAGGCCGGGGCACAAGTGCGGGCTAGGCTTAAGGCCGGGGCACAAGTGCGGGCTAGGCTTAAGGCCGGGGCACAAGTGCGGGCTAGGCTTAAGGCCGGGGCACAAGTGCGGGCTAGGCTTAAGGCCGGGGCACAAGTGCGGGCTAGGCTTAAGGCCGGGGCACAAGTGCGGGCTAGGCTTAAGGCCGGGGCACAAGTGCGGGCTAGGCTTAAGGCCTGGGCACAAGTGCGGGCTAGGCGTGAGGCCTGGACACAAGTGCGGGCTAGGCTGAAGGCCGGGGCACAAGTGCGGGCTAGGCTGAAGGCCGGGGCACAAGTGTGGGCTAGGCTGAAGGCCGGGGCACAAGTGCGGGCTAGGCTGAAGGCCGGGGCAAAAGTGCGGGCTAGGCTGAAGGCCGGGGCACAAGTGCGGGCTAAGCTTAAGGCCGGGGCACAAGTGCGGGCTAGGCTTAAGGCCTGGGCACAAGTGCGGGCTAGGCTTAAGGCCTGGGCACAAGTGCTTGCTAGGCTTAAGGCCTGGGCACAAGTGCGGGCTAGGCTTAAGGCCTGGGCACAAGTGCGGGCTAGGCTTAAGGCCTGGGCACAAGTGCGAGCTAGGCATAAGGCCTGGGCACAAGTGCGGGCTAGGCTTAAGGCCTGGGCACAAGTGCGGGCTAGGCTTAAGGCCGGGGCACAAGTGCGGGCTTAGCTTAAGGCCGGGGCACAAGTGCGGGCTAGGCTTAAGGCCGGGGCACAAGTGCGGGCTAGGCTTAAGGCCGGGCACAAGTGCGGGCTAGGCTTAAGGCCGGGGCACAAGTGCGGGCTAGGCTTAAGGCCGGGGCACAAGTGCGGGCTAGGCTTAAGGCCGGGGCACAAGTGCGGGCTAGGCTTAAGGCCGGGCACAAGTGCGGGCTAGGCTTAAGGCCGGGGCACAAGTGCGGGCTAGGCTTAAGGCCGGGGCACAGGTGCGGGCCAGGCTTAAGGCCGGGGTACAAGTGCGGGCTAGGCTTAAGGCCGGGGCACAAATGCGGTTAAGGCTTGAGGCCGGGGCACAAGTGCGGGCTAGGCTTAAGGCCGGGGCACAAGTGCGGGCTAGGCTTGAGGCCGGGCACAAGTGCGGGCTAGGCTTGAGGCCGGGGCACAAGTGCGGGCTAGGCTTAAGGCCTGGGCACAAGTGCGGGCTAGGCTTAAGGCCTGGGCACAAGTGCGGGCTAGGCTTAAGGCCGGGGCACAAGTGCGGGCTAGGCTTAAGGCCGGGGCACAAGTGCGGGCTAGGCTTAAGGCCGGGGCACAAGTGCGGGCTAGGCTTAATGCCTGGGCACAAGTGCGGGCTAGGATTAAGGCCGGGGCACAAGTGCTGGCTTGGCTTAAGGCCGGGGCACAGGTGCGGGCTAGGCTTAAGGCCTGGGCACAGGTGCGGGCTAGGCTTAAGGCCGGGGCACAAGTGCGGGCTAGGCTTAAGGCCGGGGCACAAGTGCGGGCTAGGCTTAAGGCCAGGGCACAAGTGCGGGCTAGGCTTAAGGCCAGGGCACAAGTGCGGGCTAGGCTTAAGGCCAGGGCACAAGTGCGGGCTAGGCTTAAAGCCAGGGCACAAGTGCGGGCTAGGCTTGAGGCCTGGGCACAAGTGCGGGTTAGGCTTAAGGCCGGGGCACAAGTGCGGGCTAGGCTTAAGGCCAGGGCACAAGTGCGGGCTAGGCTTAAGGCCAGGGCACAAGTGCGGGCTAGGCTTAAGGCCAGGGCACAAGTGCGGGCTAGGCTTAAAGCCAGGGCACAAGTGCGGGCTAGGCTTGAGGCCTGGGCACAAGTGCGGGCTAGGCTTAAGGCCGGGGCACAAGTGCGGGCTAGGCTTAAGGCCGGGGCACAAGTGCGGGCTAGGCTTAAGGCCGGGCACAAGTGCGGGCTAGGCTTAAGGCCGGGGCACAAGTGCGGGCTAGGCTTAAGGCCGGGGCACAAGTGCGGGCTAGGCTGAAGGCCTGGGCACAAGTGCGGGCTAGGCTGAAGGCCGGGGCACAAGTGCGGGCTAGGCTGAAGGCCGGGGCACAAGTGTGGGCTAGGCTGAAGGCCGGGGCACAAGTGCGGGCTAGGCTGAAGGCCGGGGCAAAAGTGCGGGCTAGGCTGAAGGCCGGGGCACAAGTGCGGGCTAAGCTTAAGGCCGGGGCACAAGTGCGGGCTAGGCTTAAGGCCTGGGCACAAGTGCGGGCTAGGCTTAAGGCCTGGGCACAAGTGCTTGCTAGGCTTAAGGCCTGGGCACAAGTGCGGGCTAGGCTTAAGGCCTGGGCACAAGTGCGGGCTAGGCTTAAGGCCTGGGCACAAGTGCGAGCTAGGCATAAGGCCTGGGCACAAGTGCGGGCTAGGCTTAAGGCCTGGGCACAAGTGCGGGCTAGGCTTAAGGCCGGGGCACAAGTGCGGGCTTAGCTTAAGGCCGGGGCACAAGTGCGGGCTAGGCTTAAGGCCGGGGCACAAGTGCGGGCTAGGCTTAAGGCCGGGCACAAGTGCGGGCTAGGCTTAAGGCCGGGGCACAAGTGCGGGCTAGGCTTAAGGCCGGGGCACAAGTGCGGGCTAGGCTTAAGGCCGGGGCACAAGTGCGGGCTAGGCTTAAGGCCGGGCACAAGTGCGGGCTAGGCTTAAGGCCGGGGCACAAGTGCGGGCTTGTCTTAAGGCCTGGGCACAAGTGCGGACTAGGCTTAAGGCCTGGGCACAAGTGCGGGCTAGGCTTAAGGCCTGGGCACAAGTGCGGGCTAGGCTTAAGGCCGGGGCACAAGTGCGGGCTAGGCTTAAGGCATACAGCTAACTCTTTGCACTCTTTGCATAAAGGGTTAGGCACCCATAGGGGTGAAGAGCTAGCTTTCACCCCTCTACTCTGTACTTGGACATTTAGGACTAGATCCTTTGTTGTACAGTGCGGAGCCTCTCCATAACCCCATGCTCCAAGCGACCAGGCACTTCTTGTCTGTCCTCCGTAAATGGGTAATGCCTTCTTCCCCAATTACAGTCGTGCATGCGCATTCAGACGGGACAAGAGCGAAGAGCGTAAAGCTGGCCCTATGTGCATAACCAACATGAAGCTGAATACAAAAACAAACAAGCTTTCAAGGGGCTCAAAAGTGCAGGCTAGGCTTAAGGCCTGGGCAAAGGTGCGGGCTAGGCTTAAGGCCTGGGCACAGGTGCAGGCTAGGCTTAAGGCCTGGGCACAGGTGCGGGCTAGGCTTAAGCCCGGGGCACAGGTGCGGGCCAGGCTTAAGGCCAGGGTACAAGTGCGGGCTAGGCTTAAGGCCGGGGCACAAATACGGTTAAGGCTTGAGGCCGGGGCACAAGTGCGGGCTAGGCTTAAGGCCGGGGCACAAGTGCGGGCTAGGCTTAAGGCATACAGCTAACTCTTTGCACTCTTTGCATAAAGGGTTAGGCACCCATAGGGGTGAAGAGCTAGCTTTCACCCCTCTACTCTGTACTTGGACATTTAGGACTAGATCCTTTGTTGTACAGTGCGGAGCCTCTCCATAACCCCATGCTCCAAGCGACCAGGCACTTCTTGTCTGTCCTCCGTAAATGGGTAATGCCTTCTTCCCCAATTACAGTCGTGCATGCGCATTCAGACGGGACAAGAGTGAAGAGCGTAAAGCTGGCCCTATGTGCATAACCAACATGAAGCTGAATACAAAAACAAACAAGCTTTCAAGGGGCTCAAAAGTGCAGGCTAGGCTTAAGGCCTGGGCACAGGTGCGGGCTAGGCTTAAGGCCTGGGCACAGGTGCGGGCTAGGCTTAAGGCCTGTGCACAGGTGCGGGCTAGGCTTAAGGCCTGGGCACAGGTGCGGGCTAGGCTTAAGGCCGGGGCACAAGTGCGGGCTAGGCTTAATGCCTGGGCACAAGTGCGGGCTAGGATTAAGGCCGGGGCACAAGTGCTGGCTAGGCTTAAGGCCGGGGCACAGGTGCGGGCTAGGCTTAAGGCCTGGGCACAGGTGCGGGCTAGGCTTAAGGCCGGGGCACAAGTGCGGGCTAGGCTTAAGGCCGGGGCACAAGTGCGGGCTAGGCTTAAGGCCAGGGCACAAGTGCGGGCTAGGCTTAAGGCCAGGGCACAAGTGCGGGCTAGGCTTAAGGCCAGGGCACAAGTGCGGGCTAGGCTTAAAGCCAGGGCACAAGTGCGGGCTAGGCTTGAGGCCTGGGCACAAGTGCGGGCTAGGCTTAAGGCCGGGGCACAAGTGCGGGCTAGGCTTAAGGCCAGGGCACAAGTGCGGGCTAGGCTTAAGGCCAGGGCACAAGTGCGGGCTAGGCTTAAGGCCAGGGCACAAGTGCGGGCTAGGCTTAAAGCCAGGGCACAAGTGCGGGCTAGGCTTGAGGCCTGGGCACAAGTGCGGGCTAGGCTTAAGGCCGGGGCACAAGTGCGGGCTAGGCTTAAGGCCGGGGCACAAGTGCGGGCTAGGCTTAAGGCCGGGCACAAGTGCGGGCTAGGCTTAAGGCCGGGGCACAAGTGCGGGCTAGGCTTAAGGCCGGGGCACAAGTGCGGGCTAGGCTGAAGGCCTGGGCACAAGTGCGGGCTAGGCTGAAGGCCGGGGCACAAGTGCGGGCTAGGCTGAAGGCCGGGGCACAAGTGTGGGCTAGGCTGAAGGCCGGGGCACAAGTGCGGGCTAGGCTGAAGGCCGGGGCAAAAGTGCGGGCTAGG
Organism: Ranitomeya imitator; assembly: GCF_032444005.1. Classification (NCBI taxonomy): domain Eukaryota; kingdom Metazoa; phylum Chordata; class Amphibia; order Anura; family Dendrobatidae; genus Ranitomeya; species Ranitomeya imitator. Next base: position 313,139,709 of record NC_091284.1, on the reverse strand, counting down.
CTGAAGGCCGGGGCACAAGTGCGGGCTAAGCTTAAGGCCGGGGCACAAGTGCGGGCTAGGCTTAAGGCCTGGGCACAAGTGCGGGCTAGGCTTAAGGCCTGGGCACAAGTGCTTGCTAGGCTTAAGGCCTGGGCACAAGTGCGGGCTAGGCTTAAGGCCTGGGCACAAGTGCGGGCTAGGCTTAAGGCCTGGGCACAAGTGCGAGCTAGGCATAAGGCCTGGGCACAAGTGCGGGCTAGGCTTAAGGCCTGGGCACAAGTGCGGGCTAGGCTTAAGGCCGGGGCACAAGTGCGGGCTTAGCTTAAGGCCGGGGCACAAGTGCGGGCTAGGCTTAAGGCCGGGGCACAAGTGCGGGCTAGGCTTAAGGCCGGGCACAAGTGCGGGCTAGGCTTAAGGCCGGGGCACAAGTGCGGGCTAGGCTTAAGGCCGGGGCACAAGTGCGGGCTAGGCTTAAGGCCGGGGCACAAGTGCGGGCTAGGCTTAAGGCCGGGCACAAGTGCGGGCTAGGCTTAAGGCCGGGGCACAAGTGCGGGCTTGTCTTAAGGCCTGGGCACAAGTGCGGACTAGGCTTAAGGCCTGGGCACAAGTGCGGGCTAGGCTTAAGGCCTGGGCACAAGTGCGGGCTAGGCTTAAGGCCGGGGCACAAGTGCGGGCTAGGCTTAAGGCATACAGCTAACTCTTTGCACTCTTTGCATAAAGGGTTAGGCACCCATAGGGGTGAAGAGCTAGCTTTCACCCCTCTACTCTGTACTTGGACATTTAGGACTAGATCCTTTGTTGTACAGTGCGGAGCCTCTCCATAACCCCATGCTCCAAGCGACCAGGCACTTCTTGTCTGTCCTCCGTAAATGGGTAATGCCTTCTTCCCCAATTACAGTCGTGCATGCGCATTCAGACGGGACAAGAGCGAAGAGCGTAAAGCTGGCCCTATGTGCATAACCAACATGAAGCTGAATACAAAAACAAACAAGCTTTCAAGGGGCTCAAAAGTGCAGGCTAGGCTTAAGGCCTGGGCAAAGGTGCGGGCTAGGCTTAAGGCCTGGGCACAGGTGCAGGCTAGGCTTAAGGCCTGGGCACAGGTGCGGGCTAGGCTTAAGCCCGGGGCACAGGTGCGGGCCAGGCTTAAGGCCAGGGTACAAGTGCGGGCTAGGCTTAAGGCCGGGGCACAAATACGGTTAAGGCTTGAGGCCGGGGCACAAGTGCGGGCTAGGCTTAAGGCCGGGGCACAAGTGCGGGCTAGGCTTAAGGCATACAGCTAACTCTTTGCACTCTTTGCATAAAGGGTTAGGCACCCATAGGGGTGAAGAGCTAGCTTTCACCCCTCTACTCTGTACTTGGACATTTAGGACTAGATCCTTTGTTGTACAGTGCGGAGCCTCTCCATAACCCCATGCTCCAAGCGACCAGGCACTTCTTGTCTGTCCTCCGTAAATGGGTAATGCCTTCTTCCCCAATTACAGTCGTGCATGCGCATTCAGACGGGACAAGAGTGAAGAGCGTAAAGCTGGCCCTATGTGCATAACCAACATGAAGCTGAATACAAAAACAAACAAGCTTTCAAGGGGCTCAAAAGTGCAGGCTAGGCTTAAGGCCTGGGCACAGGTGCGGGCTAGGCTTAAGGCCTGGGCACAGGTGCGGGCTAGGCTTAAGGCCTGTGCACAGGTGCGGGCTAGGCTTAAGGCCTGGGCACAGGTGCGGGCTAGGCTTTAGGCCGGGGCACAGGTGCGGGCCAGGCTTAAGGCTGGGGTACAAGTGCGGGCTAGGCTTAAGGCCGGGGCACAAATGCGGTTAAGGCTTGAGGCCGGGGCACAAGTGCGGGCTAGGCTTAAGGCCGGGGCACAAGTGCGGGCTAGGCTTAAGGCCGGGGCACAAGTGCGGGCTAGGCTTAAGGCCGGGGCACAAGTGCGGGCTAGGCATAAGGCCGGGGCACAAGTGCGGGCTAGGCTTAAGGCCTGGGCACAAGTGCGGGCTAGGCATAAGGCCTGGGCACAAGTGCGGGCTAGGCTTAAGGCCTGGGCACAAGTGCTTGCTAGGCTTAAGGCCTGGGCACAAGTGCGGGCTAGGCTTAAGGCCTGGGCACAAGTGCTTGCTAGGCTTAAGGCCTGGGCACAAGTGCGGGCTAGGCTTATGGCCTGGGCACAAGTGCGGGCTAGGCATAAGGCCTGGGCACAAGTGCGGGCTAGGCTTAAGGCCTGGGCACAAGTGCGGGCTAGGCATAAGGCCTGGGCACAAGTGCGGGCTAGGCTTAAGGCCTGGGCACAAGTGCGGGCTAGGCTTAAGGCCGGGGCACATGTGTGGGCTAGGCTTAAGGCCGGGGCACAAGTGCGGGCTAGGCTTGAGGCCGGGGCACAAGTGCGGGCTAGGCTTAAGGCCGGGGCACAAGTGCGGGCTAGGCTTAAGGCCGGGGCACAAGTGCGGGCTAGGCTTAAGGCCGGGGCACAAGTGCGGGCTAGGCTTAAGGCCGGGGCACAAGTGCGGGCTAGGCTTAAGGCCGAGGCACAAGTGCGGGCTAGGCTTAAGGCCGGGGCACAAGTGCGGGCTAGGCTTAAGGCCGGGGCACAAGTGCGGGCTAGGCTTAAGGCCGGGGCACAAGTGCGGGCTAGGCTTAAGGCCGGGCACAAGTGCGGGCTAGGCTTAAGGCCGGGGCACAAGTGCGGGCTAGGCTTAAGGCCGGGCACAAGTGCGGGCTAGGCTTAAGGCCGGGGCACAAGTGCGGGCTTGTCTTAAGGCCTGGGCACAAGTGCGGACTAGGCTTAAGGCCTGGGCACAAGTGCGGGCTAGGCTTAAGGCCGGGGCACAAGTGCGGGCTAGGCTTAAGGCCGGGGCACAAGTGCGGGCTAGGCTTAAGGCCGGGCACAAGTGCGGGCTAGGCTTAAGGCCGGGGCACAAGTGCGGGCTAGGCTTAAGGCCGGGGCACAAGTGCGGGCTAGGCTTAAGGCCGGGGCACAAGTGCGGGCTAGGCTTAAGGCCGGGGCACAAGTGCGGGCTAGGCTTAAGGCCGGGCACAAGTGCGGGCTAGGCTTAAGGCCGGGGCACAAGTGCTGGCTTGTCTTAAGGCCTGGGCACAAGTGCGGGCTAGGCTTAAGGCCTGGGCACAAGTGCGGGCTAGGCTTAAGGCCGGGGCACAAGTGCGGGCTAGGCTTAAGGCATACAGCTAACTCTTTGCACTCTTTGCATAAAGGGTTAGGCACCCATAGGGGTGAAGAGCTAGCTTTCACCCCTCTACTCTGTACTTGGACATTTAGGACTAGATCCTTTGTTGTACAGTGCGGAGCCTCTCCATAACCCCATGCTCCAAGCGACCAGGCACTTCTTGTCTGTCCTCGGTAAATGGGTAATGCCTTCTTCCCCAATTACAGTCGTGCATGCGCATTCAGACGGGACAAGAGCGAAGAGCGTAAAGCTGGCCCTATGTGCATAACCAACATGAAGCTGAATACAAAAACAAACAAGCTTTCAAGGGGCTCAAAAGTGCAGGCTAGGCTTAAGGCCTGGGCACAGGTGCGGGCTAGGCTTAAGGCCTGGGCACAGGTGCGGGCTAGGCTTAAGGCCTGGGCACAGGTGCGGGCTAGGCTTAAGGCCGGGGCACAAGTGCGGGCTAGGCTTAAGGCCGGGGCACAAGTGCGGGCTAGGCATAAGGCCGGGGCACAAGTGCGGGCTAGGCTTAAGGCCTGGGCACAAGTGCGGGCTAGGCTTAAGGCCGGGGCACAAGTGCGGGCTTAGCTTAAGGCCGGGGCACAAGTGCGGGCTAGGCTTAAGGCCGGGGCACAAGTGCGGGCTAGGCTTAAGGCCGGGGCACAAGTGCGGGCTAGTCTTAAGGCCGGGGCACAAGTGCGGGCTAGGCTTAATGCCGGGGCACAAGTGCGGGCTAGGCTTAAGGCCGGGGCACAAGTGCGGGCTAGGCTTAAGGCCGGGGCACAAGTGCGGGCTAGGCTTAAGGCCAGGGCACAAGTGCGGGCTAGGCTTAAGGCCTGGGCACAAATGCGGGCTAGGCTTAAGGCCTGGGCACAAGTGCAGACTAGGCTTAAGGCCTGGGCACAAGTGCTTGCTAGGCTTAAGGCCTGGGCACAAGTGCGGGCTAGGCTTAAGGCCTGGGCACAAGTGCGGGCTAGGCTTAAGGCCTGGGCACAAGTGCGAGCTAGGCATAAGGCCTGGGCACAAGTGCGGGCTAGGCTTAAGGCCTGGGCACAAGTGCGGGCTAGGCTTAAGGCCGGGGCACAAGTGCGGGCTTAGCTTAAGGCCGGGGCACAAGTGCGGGCTAGGCTTAAGGCCGGGGCACAAGTGCGGGCTAGGCTTAAGGCCGGGCACAAGTGCGGGCTAGGCTTAAGGCCGGGGCACAAGTGCGGGCTAGGCTTAAGGCCGGGGCACAAGTGCGGGCTAGGCTTAAGGCCGGGGCACAAGTGCGGGCTAGGCTTAAGGCCGGGCACAAGTGCGGGCTAGGCTTAAGGCCGGGGCACAAGTGCGGGCTTGTCTTAAGGCCTGGGCACAAGTGCGGACTAGGCTTAAGGCCTGGGCACAAGTGCGGGCTAGGCTTAAGGCCTGGGCACAAGTGCGGGCTAGGCTTAAGGCCGGGGCACAAGTGCGGGCTAGGCTTAAGGCATACAGCTAACTCTTTGCACTCTTTGCATAAAGGGTTAGGCACCCATAGGGGTGAAGAGCTAGCTTTCACCCCTCTACTCTGTACTTGGACATTTAGGACTAGATCCTTTGTTGTACAGTGCGGAGCCTCTCCATAACTCCATGCTCCAAGCGACCAGGCACTTCTTGTCTGTCCTCCGTAAATGGGTAATGCCTTCTTCCCCAATTACAGTCGTGCATGCGCATTCAGACGGGACAAGAGCGAAGAGCGTAAAGCTGGCCCTATGTGCATAACCAACATGAAGCTGAATACAAAAACAAACAAGCTTTCAAGGGGCTCAAAAGTGCAGGCTAGGCTTAAGGCCTGGGCAAAGGTGCGGGCTAGGCTTAAGGCCTGGGCACAGGTGCAGGCTAGGCTTAAGGCCTGGGCACAGGTGCGGGCTAGGCTTAAGCCCGGGGCACAGGTGCGGGCCAGGCTTAAGGCCAGGGTACAAGTGCGGGCTAGGCTTAAGGCCGGGGCACAAATACGGTTAAGGCTTGAGGCCGGGGCACAAGTGCGGGCTAGGCTTAAGGCCGGGGCACAAGTGCGGGCTAGGCTTAAGGCATACAGCTAACTCTTTGCACTCTTTGCATAAAGGGTTAGGCACCCATAGGGGTGAAGAGCTAGCTTTCACCCCTCTACTCTGTACTTGGACATTTAGGACTAGATCCTTTGTTGTACAGTGCGGAGCCTCTCCATAACCCCATGCTCCAAGCGACCAGGCACTTCTTGTCTGTCCTCCGTAAATGGGTAATGCCTTCTTCCCCAATTACAGTCGTGCATGCGCATTCAGACGGGACAAAAGTGAAGAGCGTAAAGCTGGCCCTATGTGCATAACCAACATGAAGCTGAATACAAAAACAAACAAGCTTTCGAGGGGCTCAAAAGTGCAGGCTAGGCTTAAGGCCTGGGCACAGGTGCGGGCTAGGCTTAAGGCCTGGGCACAGGTGCGGGCTAGGCTTAAGGCCTGTGCACAGGTGCGGGCTAGGCTTAAGGCCTGGGCACAGGTGCGGGCTAGGCTTTAGGCCGGGGCACAGGTGCGGGCCAGGCTTAAGGCTGGGGTACAAGTGCGGGCTAGGCTTAAGGCCGGGGCACAAATGCGGTTAAGGCTTGAGGCCGGGGCACAAGTGCGGGCTAGGCTTAAGGCCGGGGCACAAGTGCGGGCTAGGCTTAAGGCCGGGGCACAAGTGCGGGCTAGGCTTAAGGCCGGGGCACAAGTGCGGGCTAGGCATAAGGCCGGGGCACAAGTGCGGGCTAGGCTTAAGGCCTGGGCACAAGTGCGGGCTAGGCATAAGGCCTGGGCACAAGTGCGGGCTAGGCTTAAGGCCTGGGCACAAGTGCTTGCTAGGCTTAAGGCCTGGGCACAAGTGCGGGCTAGGCTTAAGGCCTGGGCACAAGTGCTTGCTAGGCTTAAGGCCTGGGCACAAGTGCGGGCTAGGCTTATGGCCTGGGCACAAGTGCGGGCTAGGCATAAGGCCTGGGCACAAGTGCGGGCTAGGCTTAAGGCCTGGGCACAAGTGCGGGCTAGGCATAAGGCCTGGGCACAAGTGCGGGCTAGGCTTAAGGCCTGGGCACAAGTGCGGGCTAGGCTTAAGGCCGGGGCACATGTGTGGGCTAGGCTTAAGGCCGGGGCACAAGTGCGGGCTAGGCTTAAGGCCGGGGCACAAGTGCGGGCTAGGCTTAAGGCCGGGGCACAAGTGCGGGCTAGGCTTAAGGCCGGGGCACAAGTGCGGGCTAGGCTTAAGGCCGGGGCACAAGTGCGGGCTAGGCTTAAGGCCGGGGCACAAGTGCGGGCTAGGCTTAAGGCCGAGGCACAAGTGCGGGCTAGGCTTAAGGCCGGGGCACAAGTGCGGGCTAGGCTTAAGGCCGAGGCACAAGTGCGGGCTAGGCTTAAGGCCGGGGCACAAGTGCGGGCTAGGCTTAAGGCCTGGGCACAAGTGCGGGCTAGGCTTAAGGCCGGGGCACAAGTGCGGGCTAGGCTTAAGGCCGGGGCACAAGTGCGGGCTAGGCTTAAGGCCGGGGCACAAGTGCGGGCTAGGCTTAAGGCCGGGCACAAGTGCGGGCTAGGCTTAAGGCCGGGGCACAAGTGCGGGCTTGTCTTAAGGCCTGGGCACAAGTGCGGACTAGGCTTAAGGCCTGGGCACAAGTGCGGGCTAGGCTTAAGGCCGGGGCACAAGTGCGGGCTAGGCTTAAGGCCGGGGCACAAGTGCGGGCTAGGCTTAAGGCCGGGCACAAGTGCGGGCTAGGCTTAAGGCCGGGGCACAAGTGCGGGCTAGGCTTAAGGCCGGGACACAAGTGCGGGCTAGGCTTAAGGCCGGGGCACAAGTGCGGGCTAGGCTTAAGGCCGGGGCACAAGTGCGGGCTAGGCTTAAGGCCGGGCACAAGTGCGGGCTAGGCTTAAGGCCGGGGCACAAGTGCTGGCTTGTCTTAAGGCCTGGGCACAAGTGCGGGCTAGGCTTAAGGCCTGGGCACAAGTGCGGGCTATGCTTAAGGCCGGGGCACAAGTGCGGGCTAGGCTTAAGGCATACAGCTAACTCTTTGCACTCTTTGCATAAAGGGTTAGGCACCCATAGGGGTGAAGAGCTAGCTTTCACCCCTCTACTCTGTACTTGGACATTTAGGACTAGATCCTTTGTTGTACAGTGCGGAGCCTCTCCATAACCCCATGCTCCAAGCGACCAGGCACTTCTTGTCTGTCCTCCGTAAATGGGTAATGCCTTCTTCCCCAATTACAGTCGTGCATGCGCATTCAGACGGGACAAGAGCGAAGAGCGTAAAGCTGGCCCTATGTGCATAACCAACATGAAGCTGAATACAAAAACAAACAAGCTTTCAAGGGGCTCAAAAGTGCAGGCTAGGCTTAAGGCCTGGGCACAGGTGCGGGCTAGGCTTAAGGCCTGGGCACAGGTGCGGGCTAGGCTTAAGGCCTGGGCACAGGTGCGGGCTAGGCTTAAGGCCGGGGCACAAGTGCGGGCTAGGCTTAAGGCCGGGGCACAAGTGCGGGCTAGGCATAAGGCCGGGGCACAAGTGCGGGCTAGGCTTAAGGCCTGGGCACAAGTGCGGGCTAGGCTTAAGGCCGGGGCACAAGTGCGGGCTTAGCTTAAGGCCGGGGCACAAGTGCGGGCTAGGCTTAAGGCCGGGGCACAAGTGCGGGCTAGGCTTAAGGCCGGGGCACAAGTGCGGGCTAGTCTTAAGGCCGGGGCACAAGTGCGGGCTAGGCTTAATGCCGGGGCACAAGTGCGGGCTAGGCTTAAGGCCGGGGCACAAGTGCGGGCTAGGCTTAAGGCCTGGGCACAAGTGCGGGCTAGGCTTAAGGCCGGGGCACAAGTGCGGGCTAGGCTTAAGGCCGGGGCACAAGTGCGGGCTAGGCTTAAGGCCGGGGCACAAGTGCGGGCTAGGCTTAAGGCCGGGCACAAGTGCGGGCTAGGCTTAAGGCCGGGGCACAAGTGCGGGCTTGTCTTAAGGCCTGGGCACAAGTGCGGACTAGGCTTAAGGCCTGGGCACAAGTGCGGGCTAGGCTTAAGGCCGGGGCACAAGTGCGGGCTAGGCTTAAGGCCGGGGCACAAGTGCGGGCTAGGCTTAAGGCCGGGCACAAGTGCGGGCTAGGCTTAAGGCCGGGGCACAAGTGCGGGCTAGGCTTAAGGCCGGGGCACAAGTGCGGGCTAGGCTTAAGGCCGGGGCACAAGTGCGGGCTAGGCTTAAGGCCGGGGCACAAGTGCGGGCTAGGCTTAAGGCCGGGCACAAGTGCGGGCTAGGCTTAAGGCCGGGGCACAAGTGCTGGCTTGTCTTAAGGCCTGGGCACAAGTGCGGGCTAGGCTTAAGGCCTGGGCACAAGTGCGGGCTATGCTTAAGGCCGGGGCACAAGTGCGGGCTAGGCTTAAGGCATACAGCTAACTCTTTGCACTCTTTGCATAAAGGGTTAGGCACCCATAGGGGTGAAGAGCTAGCTTTCACCCCTCTACTCTGTACTTGGACATTTAGGACTAGATCCTTTGTTGTACAGTGCGGAGCCTCTCCATAACCCCATGCTCCAAGCGACCAGGCACTTCTTGTCTGTCCTCCGTAAATGGGTAATGCCTTCTTCCCCAATTACAGTCGTGCATGCGCATTCAGACGGGACAAGAGCGAAGAGCGTAAAGCTGGCCCTATGTGCATAACCAACATGAAGCTGAATACAAAAACAAACAAGCTTTCAAGGGGCTCAAAAGTGCAGGCTAGGCTTAAGGCCTGGGCACAGGTGCGGGCTAGGCTTAAGGCCTGGGCACAGGTGCGGGCTAGGCTTAAGGCCTGGGCACAGGTGCGGGCTAGGCTTAAGGCCGGGGCACAAGTGCGGGCTAGGCTTAAGGCCGGGGCACAAGTGCGGGCTAGGCATAAGGCCGGGGCACAAGTGCGGGCTAGGCTTAAGGCCTGGGCACAAGTGCGGGCTAGGCTTAAGGCCGGGGCACAAGTGCGGGCTTAGCTTAAGGCCGGGGCACAAGTGCGGGCTAGGCTTAAGGCCGGGGCACAAGTGCGGGCTAGGCTTAAGGCCGGGGCACAAGTGCGGGCTAGTCTTAAGGCCGGGGCACAAGTGCGGGCTAGGCTTAATGCCGGGGCACAAGTGCGGGCTAGGCTTAAGGCCGGGGCACAAGTGCGGGCTAGGCTTAAGGCCGGGGCACAAGTGCGGGCTAGGCTTAAGGCCAGGGCACAAGTGCGGGCTAGGCTTAAGGCCTGGGCACAAATGCGGGCTAGGCTTAAGGCCTGGGCACAAGTGCAGACTAGGCTTAAGGCCTGGGCACAAGTGCGGGCTAGGCTTAAGGCCTGGGCACAAGTGCGGGCTAGGCTTAAGGCCGGGGCACAAGTGCGGGCTAGGCTTAAGGCAGACAGCTAACTCTTTGCACTCTTTGCATAAAGGGTTAGGCACCCATAGGGGTGAAGAGCTAGCTTTCACCCCTCTACTCTGTACTTGGACATTTAGGACTAGATCCTTTGTTGTACAGTGCGGAGCCTCTCCATAACCCCATGCTCCAAGCGACCAGGCACTTCTTGTCTGTCCTCCGTAAATGGGTAATGCCTTCTTCCCCAATTACAGTCGTGCATGCGCATTCAGACGGGACAAGAGCGAAGAGCGTAAAGCTGGCCCTATGTGCATAACCAACATGAAGCTGAATACAAAAACAAACAAGCTTTCAAGGGGCTCAAAAGTGCAGGCTAGGCTTAAGGCCTGGGCACAGGTGCGGGCTAGGCTTAAGGCCTGGGCACAGGTGCGGGCTAGGCTTAAGGCCTGGGCACAGGTGCGGGCTAGGCTTAAGGCCTGGGCACAGGTGCGGGCTAGGCTTAAGGCCTGGGCACAGGTGCGGGCTAGGCTTAAGGCCTGGGCACAGGTGCGGGCTAGGCTTAAGGCCGGGGCACAGGTGCGGGCCAGGCTTAAGGCCGGGGTACAAGTGCGGGCTAGGCTTAAGGCCGGGGCACAAATGCGGTTAAGGCTTGAGGCCGGGGCACAAGTGCGGGCTAGGCTTAAGGCCGGGGCACAAGTGCGGGCTAGGCTTGAGGCCGGGGCACAAGTGCGGGCTAGGATTGAGGCCGGGGCACAAGTGCGGGCTAGGCTTAAGGCCTGGGCACAAGTGCGGGCTAGGCTTAAGGCCTGGGCACAAGTGCGGGCTAGGCTTAAGGCCGGGGCACAAGTGCGGGCTAGGCTTAAGGCCGGGGCACAAGTGCGGGCTAGGCTTAAGGCCGGGGCACAAGTGCGGGCTAGGCTTAATGCCTGGGCACAAGTGCGGGCTAGGATTAAGGCCGGGGCACAAGTGCTGGCTAGGCTTAAGGCCGGGGCACAGGTGCGGGCTAGGCTTAAGGCCTGGGCACAGGTGCGGGCTAGGCTTAAGGCCGGGGCACAAGTGCGGGCTGGGCTTAAGGCCGGGGCACAAGTGCCGGCTGGGCTTAAGGCCAGGGCACAAGTGCGGGCTAGGCTTAAGGCCAGGGCACAAGTGCGGGCTAGGCTTAAAGCCAGAGCACAAGTGCGGGCTAGGCTTAAAGCCAGGGCACAAGTGCGGGCTAGGCTTGAGGCCTGGGCACAAGTGCGGGCTAGGCTTAAGGCCGGGGCACAAGTGCGGGCTAGGCTTAAGGCCGGGGCACAAGTGCGGGCTAGGCTTAAGGCCGGGTACAAGTGCGGGCTAGGCTTAAGGCCGGGGCACAAGTGCGGGCTAGGCTTAAGGCCGGGGCACAAGTGCGGGCTAGGCTTAAGGCCGGGGCACAAGTGCGGGCTAGGCTTAAGGCCGGGGCACAAGTGCGGGCTAGGCTTAAGGCCTGGGCACAAGTGCGGGCTAGGCTTAAGGCCTGGGCACAAATGCGGGCTAGGCTTAAGGCCTGGGCACAAGGGCGGGCTAGGCTTAAGGCCTGGGAACAAGTGCAGGCTAGGCTTAATGCCTGGGCACAAGTGCGGGCTAGGCTTAAGACCTGGGCACAAGTGCGGGCTAGGCTTAAGGCCTGGGCACAAGTGCGGGCTAGGCTTAAGGCCGGGGCACAAGTGCGGGCTAGGCTTAAGGCCGGGGCACAAGTGCGGGCTAGGCTGAAGGCCTGGGCACAAGTGCGGGCTAGGCTGAAGGCCGGGGCACAAGTGCGGGCTAGGCTGAAGGCCGGGGCACAAGTGCAGGCTAGGCTGAAGGCCGGGGCACAAGTGCGGGCTAGGCTGAAGGCTGGGGCAAAAGTGCGGGCTAGGCTGAAGGCCGGGGCACAAGTGCGGGCTAGGCTTAAGGCCTGGGCACAAGTGCGGGCTAGGCTTAAGGCCTGGGCACAAGTGCTTGCTAGGCTTAAGGCCTGGGCACAAGTGCGGGCTAGGCTTAAGGCCTGGGCACAAGTGCGGGCTAGGCTTAAGGCCTGGGCACAAGTGCGAGCTAGGCATAAGGCCTGGGCACAAGTGCGGGCTAGGCTTAAGGCCTGGGCACAAGTGCGGGCTAGGCTTAAGGCCTGGGCAAAGGTGCGGGCTAGGCTTAAGGCCTGGGCACAGGTGCAGGCTAGGCTTAAGGCCTGGGCACAGGTGCGGGCTAGGCTTAAGCCCGGGGCACAGGTGCGGGCCAGGCTTAAGGCCAGGGTACAAGTGCGGGCTAGGCTTAAGGCCGGGGCACAAATACGGTTAAGGCTTGAGGCCGGGGCACAAGTGCGGGCTAGGCTTAAGGCCGGGGCACAAGTGCGGGCTAGGCTTAAGGCATACAGCTAACTCTTTGCACTCTTTGCATAAAGGGTTAGGCACCCATAGGGGTGAAGAGCTAGCTTTCACCCCTCTACTCTGTACTTGGACATTTAGGACTAGATCCTTTGTTGTACAGTGCGGAGCCTCTCCATAACCCCATGCTCCAAGCGACCAGGCACTTCTTGTCTGTCCTCCGTAAATGGGTAATGCCTTCTTCCCCAATTACAGTCGTGCATGCGCATTCAGACGGGACAAGAGTGAAGAGCGTAAAGCTGGCCCTATGTGCATAACCAACATGAAGCTGAATACAAAAACAAACAAGCTTTCAAGGGGCTCAAAAGTGCAGGCTAGGCTTAAGGCCTGGGCACAGGTGCGGGCTAGGCTTAAGGCCTGGGCACAGGTGCGGGCTAGGCTTAAGGCCTGTGCACAGGTGCGGGCTAGGCTTAAGGCCTGGGCACAGGTGCGGGCTAGGCTTTAGGCCGGGGCACAGGTGCGGGCCAGGCTTAAGGCTGGGGTACAAGTGCGGGCTAGGCTTAAGGCCGGGGCACAAATGCGGTTAAGGCTTGAGGCCGGGGCACAAGTGCGGGCTAGGCTTAAGGCCGGGGCACAAGTGCGGGCTAGGCTTAAGGCCGGGGCACAAGTGCGGGCTAGGCTTAAGGCCGGGGCACAAGTGCGGGCTAGGCATAAGGCCGGGGCACAAGTGCGGGCTAGGCTTAAGGCCTGGGCACAAGTGCGGGCTAGGCATAAGGCCTGGGCACAAGTGCGGGCTAGGCTTAAGGCCTGGGCACAAGTGCTTGCTAGGCTTAAGGCCTGGGCACAAGTGCGGGCTAGGCTTAAGGCCTGGGCACAAGTGCTTGCTAGGCTTAAGGCCTGGGCACAAGTGCGGGCTAGGCTTATGGCCTGGGCACAAGTGCGGGCTAGGCATAAGGCCTGGGCACAAGTGCGGGCTAGGCTTAAGGCCTGGGCACAAGTGCGGGCTAGGCATAAGGCCTGGGCACAAGTGCGGGCTAGGCTTAAGGCCTGGGCACAAGTGCGGGCTAGGCTTAAGGCCGGGGCACATGTGTGGGCTAGGCTTAAGGCCGGGGCACAAGTGCGGGCTAGGCTTAAGGCCGGGGCACAAGTGCGGGCTAGGCTTAAGGCCGGGGCACAAGTGCGGGCTAGGCTTAAGGCCGGGGCACAAGTGCGGGCTAGGCTTAAGGCCGAGGCACAAGTGCGGGCTAGGCTTAAGGCCGGGGCACAAGTGTGGGCTAGGCTTAAGGCCGAGGCACAAGTGCGGGCTAGGCTTAAGGCCGGGGCACAAGTGCGGGCTAGGCTTAAGGCCTGGGCACAAGTGCGGGCTAGGCTTAAGGCCGGGGCACAAGTGCGGGCTAGGCTTAAGGCCGGGGCACAAGTGCGGGCTAGGCTTAAGGCCGGGGCACAAGTGCGGGCTAGGCTTAAGGCCGGGCACAAGTGCGGGCTAGGCTTAAGGCCGGGGCACAAGTGCGGGCTTGTCTTAAGGCCTGGGCACAAGTGCGGACTAGGCTTAAGGCCTGGGCACAAGTGCGGGCTAGGCTTAAGGCCGGGGCACAAGTGCGGGCTAGGCTTAAGGCCGGGGCACAAGTGCGGGCTAGGCTTAAGGCCGGGCACAAGTGCGGGCTAGGCTTAAGGCCGGGGCACAAGTGCGGGCTAGGCTTAAGGCCGGGGCACAAGTGCGGGCTAGGCTTAAGGCCGGGGCACAAGTGCGGGCTAGGCTTAAGGCCGGGGCACAAGTGCGGGCTAGGCTTAAGGCCGGGCACAAGTGCGGGCTAGGCTTAAGGCCGGGGCACAAGTGCTGGCTTGTCTTAAGGCCTGGGCACAAGTGCGGGCTAGGCTTAAGGCCTGGGCACAAGTGCGGGCTAGGCTTAAGGCCGGGGCACAAGTGCGGGCTAGGCTTAAGGCATACAGCTAACTCTTTGCACTCTTTGCATAAAGGGTTAGGCACCCATAGGGGTGAAGAGCTAGCTTTCACCCCTCTACTCTGTACTTGGACATTTAGGACTAGATCCTTTGTTGTACAGTGCGGAGCCTCTCCATAACCCCATGCTCCAAGCGACCAGGCACTTCTTGTCTGTCCTCCGTAAATGGGTAATGCCTTCTTCCCCAATTACAGTCGTGCATGCGCATTCAGACGGGACAAGAGCGAAGAGCGTAAAGCTGGCCCTATGTGCATAACCAACATGAAGCTGAATACAAAAACAAACAAGCTTTCAAGGGGCTCAAAAGTGCAGGCTAGGCTTAAGGCCTGGGCACAGGTGCGGGCTAGGCTTAAGGCCTGGGCACAGGTGCGGGCTAGGCTTAAGGCCTGGGCACAGGTGCGGGCTAGGCTTAAGGCCGGGGCACAAGTGCGGGCTAGGCTTAAGGCCGGGGCACAAGTGCGGGCTAGGCATAAGGCCGGGGCACAAGTGCGGGCTAGGCTTAAGGCCTGGGCACAAGTGCGGGCTAGGCTTAAGGCCGGGGCACAAGTGCGGGCTTAGCTTAAGGCCGGGGCACAAGTGCGGGCTAGGCTTAAGGCCGGGGCACAAGTGCGGGCTAGGCTTAAGGCTGGGGCACAAGTGCGGGCTAGTCTTAAGGCCGGGGCACAAGTGCGGGCTAGGCTTAATGCCGGGGCACAAGTGCGGGCTAGGCTTAAGGCCGGGGCACAAGTGCGGGCTAGGCTTAAGGCCGGGGCACAAGTGCGGGCTAGGCTTAAGGCCAGGGCACAAGTGCGGGCTAGGCTTAAGGCCTGGGCACAAATGCGGGCTAGGCTTAAGGCCTGGGCACAAGTGCAGACTAGGCTTAAGGCCTGGGCACAAGTGCGGGCTAGGCTTAAGGCCTGGGCACAAGTGCGGGCTAGGCTTAAGGCCGGGGCACAAGTGCGGGCTAGGCTTAAGGCAGACAGCTAACTCTTTGCACTCTTTGCATAAAGGGTTAGGCACCCATAGGGGTGAAGAGCTAGCTTTCACCCCTCTACTCTGTACTTGGACATTTAGGACTAGATCCTTTGTTGTACAGTGCGGAGCCTCTCCATAACCCCATGCTCCAAGCGACCAGGCACTTCTTGTCTGTCCTCCGTAAATGGGTAATGCCTTCTTCCCCAATTACAGTCGTGCATGCGCATTCAGACGGGACAAGAGCGAAGAGCGTAAAGCTGGCCCTATGTGCATAACCAACATGAAGCTGAATACAAAAACAAACAAGCTTTCAAGGGGCTCAAAAGTGCAGGCTAGGCTTAAGGCCTGGGCACAGGTGCGGGCTAGGCTTAAGGCCTGGGCACAGGTGCGGGCTAGGCTTAAGGCCTGGGCACAGGTGCGGGCTAGGCTTAAGGCCTGGGCACAGGTGCGGGCTAGGCTTAAGGCCTGGGCACAGGTGCGGGCTAGGCTTAAGGCCGGGGCACAGGTGCGGGCCAGGCTTAAGGCCGGGGTACAAGTGCGGGCTAGGCTTAAGGCCGGGGCACAAATGCGGTTAAGGCTTGAGGCCGGGGCACAAGTGCGGGCTAGGCTTAAGGCCGGGGCACAAGTGCGGGCTAGGCTTGAGGCCGGGGCACAAGTGCGGGCTAGGATTGAGGCTGGGGCACAAGTGCGGGCTAGGCTTAAGGCCTGGGCACAAGTGCGGGCTAGGCTTAAGGCCTGGGCACAAGTGCGGGCTAGGCTTAAGGCCGGGGCACAAGTGCGGGCTAGGCTTAAGGCCGGGGCACAAGTGCGGGCTAGGCTTAAGGCCGGGGCACAAGTGCGGGCTAGGCTTAATGCCTGGGCACAAGTGCGGGCTAGGATTAAGGCCGGGGCACAAGTGCTGGCTAGGCTTAAGGCCGGGGCACAGGTGCGGGCTAGGCTTAAGGCCTGGGCACAGGTGCGGGCTAGGCTTAAGGCCGGGGCACAAGTGCGGGCTGGGCTTAAGGCCGGGGCACAAGTGCCGGCTGGGCTTAAGGCCAGGGCACAAGTGCGGGCTAGGCTTAAGGCCAGGGCACAAGTGCGGGCTAGGCTTAAAGCCAGGGCACAAGTGCGGGCTAGGCTTAAAGCCAGGGCACAAGTGCGGGCTAGGCTTGAGGCCTGGGCACAAGTGCGGGCTAGGCTTAAGGCCGGGGCACAAGTGCGGGCTAGGCTTAAGGCCGGGGCACAAGTGCGGGCTAGGCTTAAGGCCGGGTACAAGTGCGGGCTAGGCTTAAGGCCGGGGCACAAGTGCGGGCTAGGCTTAAGGCCGGGGCACAAGTGCGGGCTAGGCTTAAGGCCGGGGCACAAGTGCGGGCTAGGCTTAAGGCCGGGGCACAAGTGCGGGCTAGGCTTAAGGCCTGGGCACAAGTGCGGGCTAGGCTTAAGGCCTGGGCACAAATGCGGGCTAGGCTTAAGGCCTGGGCACAAGGGCGGGCTAGGCTTAAGGCCTGGGAACAAGTGCAGGCTAGGCTTAATGCCTGGGCACAAGTGCGGGCTAGGCTTAAGACCTGGGCACAAGTGCGGGCTAGGCTTAAGGCCTGGGCACAAGTGCGGGCTAGGCTTAAGGCCGGGGCACAAGTGCGGGCTAGGCTTAAGGCCGGGGCACAAGTGCGGGCTAGGCTTAAGGCCGGGGCACAAGTGCGGGCTAGGCTGAAGGCCTGGGCACAAGTGCGGGCTAGGCTGAAGGCCGGGGCACAAGTGCGGGCTAGGCTGAAGGCCGGGGCACAAGTGCAGGCTAGGCTGAAGGCCGGGGCACAAGTGCGGGCTAGGCTGAAGGCCGGGGCAAAAGTGCGGGCTAGGCTGAAGGCCGGGGCACAAGTGCGGGCTAGGCTTAAGGCCTGGGCACAAGTGCGGGCTAGGCTTAAGGCCTGGGCACAAGTGCTTGCTAGGCTTAAGGCCTGGGCACAAGTGCGGGCTAGGCTTAAGGCCTGGGCACAAGTGCGGGCTAGGCTTAAGGCCTGGGCACAAGTGCGAGCTAGGCATAAGGCCTGGGCACAAGTGCGGGCTAGGCTTAAGGCCTGGGCACAAGTGCGGGCTAGGCTTAAGGCCGGGGCACAAGTGCGGGCTTAGCTTAAGGCCGGGGCACAAGTGCGGGCTAGGCTTAAGGCCGGGGCACAAGTGCGGGCTAGGCTTAAGGCCGGGGCACAAGTGCGGGCTAGTCTTAAGGCCGGGGCACAAGTGCGGGCTAGGCTTAATGCCGGGGCACAAGTGCGGGCTAGGCTTAAGGCCGGGGCACAAGTGCGGGCTAGGCTTAAGGCCGGGGCACAAGTGCGGGCTAGGCTTAAGGCCGGGGCACAAGTGCGGGCTAGGCTTAAGGCCTGGGCACAAATGCGGGCTAGGCTTAAGGCCTGGACACAAGTGCAGACTAGGCTTAAGGCCTGGGCACAAGTGCGGGCTAGGCTTAAGGCCTGGGCACAAGTGCGGGCTAGGCTTAAGGCCGGGGCACAAGTGCAGGCTAGGCTTAAGGCATACAGCTAACTCTTTGCACTCTTTGCATAAAGGGTTAGGCACCCATAGGGGTGAAGAGCTAGCTTTCACCCCTCTACTCTGTACTTGGACATTTAGGACTAGATCCTTTGTTGTACAGTGCGGAGCCTCTCCATAACCCCATGCTCCAAGCGACCAGGCACTTCTTGTCTGTCCTCCGTAAATGGGTAATGCCTTCTTCCCCAATTACAGTCGTGCATGCGCATTCAGACGGGACAAGAGCGAAGAGCGTAAAGCTGGCCCTATGTGCATAACCAACATGAAGCTGAATACAAAAACAAACAAGCTTTCAAGGGGCTCAAAAGTGCAGGCTAGGCTTAAGGCCTGGGCACAGGTGCGGGCTAGGCTTAAGGCCTGGGCACAGGTGCGGGCTAGGCTTAAGGCCTGGGCACAGGTGCGGGCTAGGCTTAAGGCCGGGGCACAAGTGCGGGCTAGGCTTAAGGCCAGGGCACAAGTGCGGGCTAGGCTTAAGGCCGGGGCACAAGTGCGGGCTAGGCTTAAGGCCGGGCACAAGTGCGGGCTAGGCTTAAGGCCGGGGCACAAGTGCGGGCTAGGCTTAAGGCCGGGGCACAAGTGCGGGCTAGGCTTAAGGCCGGGGCACAAGTGCGGGCTAGGCTTAAGGCCGGGGCACAAGTGCGGGCTAGGCTTAAGGCCGGGGCACAAGTGCGGGCTAGGCTTAAGGCCTGGGCACAAGTGCGGGCTAGGCTTAAGGCCGGGGCACAAGTGCGGGCTAGGCTTAAGGCCTGGGCACAAGTGCGGGCTAGGCGTGAGGCCTGGACACAAGTGCGGGCTAGGCTTAAGGCCTGGGCACAAGTGTGGGCTAGGCTTAAGGCCTGGGCACAAGTGCGGGCTAGGCTTAAGGCCTGGGCACAAGTGCGGGCTAGGCTTAAGGCCTGGGCACAAGTGCGGGCTAGGCTTAAGGCCTGGGCACAAGTGCGGGCTAGGCATAAGGCCTGGGCACAAGTGCGGGCTAGGCTTAAGGCCTGGGCACTAGTGCGGGCTAGGCTTAAGGCCGGGGCACAAGTGCGGGCTAGGCTTAAGGCATACAGCTAACTCTTTGCACTCTTTGCATAAAGGGTTAGGCACCCATAGGGGTGAAGAGCTAGCTTTCACCCCTCTACTCTGTACTTGGACATTTAGGACTAGATCCTTTGTTGTACAGTGCGGAGCCTCTCCATAACCCCATGCTCCAAGCGACCAGGCACTTCTTGTCTGTCCTCCGTAAATGGGTAATGCCTATTTCCCCAATTACAGTCGTGCATGCGCATTCAGACGGGACAAGAGCGAAGAGCGTAAAGCTGGCCCTATGTGCATAACCAACATGAAGCTGAATACAAAAACAAACAAGCTTTCAAGGGGCTCAAAAGTGCAGGCTAGGCTTAAGGCCTGGGCACAGGTGCGGGCTAGGCTTAAGGCCTGGGCACAGGTGCGGGCTAGGCTTAAGGCCTGGGCACAGGTGCAGGCTAGGCTTAAGGCCGGGGCACAGGTGCGGGCCAGGCTTAAGGCCGGGGTACAAGTGCGGGCTAGGCTTAAGGCCGGGGCACAAATGCGGTTAAGGCTTGAGGCCGGGGCACAAGTGCGGGCTAGGCTTAAGGCCGGGGCACAAGTGCGGGCTAGGCTTGAGGCCGGGCACAAGTGCGGGCTAGGCTTGAGGCTGCGGCACAAGTGCGGGCTAAGCTTAAGGCCTGGGCACAAGTGCGGGCTAGGCTTAAGGCCTGGGCACAAGTGCGGGCTAGGCTTAAGGCCGGGGCACAAGTGCGGGCTAGGCTTAAGGCCGGGGCACAAGTGCGGGCTAGGCTTAAGGCCGGGGCACAAGTGCGGGCTAGGCTTAAGGCCGGGGCACAAGTGCGGGCTAGGCTTAATGCCTGGGCACAAGTGCGGGCTAGGATTAAGGCCGGGGCACAGGTGCGGGCTAGGCTTAAGGCCTGGGCACAGGTGCGGGCTAGGCTTAAGGCCGGGGCACAAGTGCGGGCTAGGCTTAAGGCCGGGGCACAAGTGCGGGCTAGGCATAAGGCCTGGGCACAAGTGCGGGCTAGGCTTAAGGCCTGGGCACAAGTGCGGGCTAGGCTTAAGGCCGGGGCACAAGTGCGGGCTTAGCTTAAGGCCGGGGCACAAGTGCGGGCTAGGCTTAAGGCCGGGGCACAAGTGCGGGCTAGGCTTAAGGCATACAGCTAACTCTTTGCACTCTTTGCATAAAGGGTTAGGCACCCATAGGGGTGAAGAGCTAGCTTTCACCCCTCTACTCTGTACTTGGACATTTAGGACTAGATCCTTTGTTGTACAGTGTGGAGCCTCTCCATAACCCCATGCTCCAAGCGACCAGGCACTTCTTGTCTGTCCTCCGTAAATGGGTAATGCCTTCTTCCCCAATTACAGTCGTGCATGCGCATTCAGACGGGACAAGAGCGAAGAGCGTAAAGCTGGCCCTATGTGCATAACCAACATGAAGCTGAATACAAAAACAAACAAGCTTTCAAGGGGCTCAAAAGTGCAGGCTAGGCTTAGGGCCTGGGCACAGGTGCGGGCTAGGCTTAAGGCCTGGGCACAGGTGCGGGCTAGGCTTAAGGCCTGGGCACAGGTGCGTGCTAGGCTTAAGGCCTGGGCACAGGTGCGGGCTAGGCTTAAGGCCGGGGCACAGGTGCGGGCCAGGCTTAAGGCCGGGGTACAAGTGCGGGCTAGGCTTAAGGCCGGGGCACAAATGCGGTTATGGCTTGAGGCCGGGGCACAAGTGCGGGCTAGGCTTAAGGCCGGGGCACAAGTGCGGGCTAGGCTTGAGGCCGGGCACAAGTGCGGGCTAGGCTTGAGGCCGGGGCACAAGTGCGGGCTAGGCTTAAGGCCGGGGCACAAGTGCGGGCTAGGCTTAAGGCCGGGGCACAAGTGCGGGCTAGGCTTAAGGCCGGGGCACAAGTGCGGGCTAGGCTTAAGGCCGGGGCACAAGTGCGGGCTAGGCTTAAGGCCGGGGCACAAGTGCGGGCTAGGCTTAATGCCTGGGCACAAGTGCGGGCTAGGATTAAGGCCGGGGCACAAGTGCTGGCTAGGCTTAAGGCCGGGGCACAGGTGCGGGCTAGGCTTAAGGCCTGGGCACAGGTGCGGGCTAGGCTTAAGGCCGGGGCACAAGTGCGGGCTAGGCTTAAGGCTGGGGCACAAGTGCGGGCTAGGCTTAAGGCCAGGGCACAAGTGCGGGCTAGGCTTAAGGCCAGGGCACAAGTGCGGGCTAGGCTTAAGGCCAGGGCACAAGTGCGGGCTAGGCTTAAAGCCAGGGCACAAGTGCGGGCTAGGCTTGAGGCCTGGGCACAAGTGCGGGCTAGGCTTAAGGCCGGGGCACAAGTGCGGGCTAGGCTTAAGGCCAGGGCACAAGTGCGGGCTAGGCTTAAGGCCAGGGCACAAGTGCGGGCTAGGCTTAAGGCCAGGGCACAAGTGCGGGCTAGGCTTAAAGCCAGGGCACAAGTGCGGGCTAGGCTTGAGGCCTGGGCACAAGTGCGGGCTAGGCTTAAGGCCGGGGCACAAGTGCGGGCTAGGCTTAAGGCCGGGGCACAAGTGCGGGCTAGGCTTAAGGCCGGGCACAAGTGCGGGCTAGGCTTAAGGCCGGGGCACAAGTGCGGGCTAGGCTTAAGGCCGGGGCACAAGTGCGGGCTAGGCTGAAGGCCTGGGCACAAGTGCGGGCTAGGCTGAAGGCCGGGGCACAAGTGCGGGCTAGGCTGAAGGCCGGGGCACAAGTGTGGGCTAGGCTGAAGGCCGGGGCACAAGTGCGGGCTAGGCTGAAGGCCGGGGCAAAAGTGCGGGCTAGGCTGAAGGCCGGGGCACAAGTGCGGGCTAAGCTTAAGGCCGGGGCACAAGTGCGGGCTAGGCTTAAGGCCTGGGCACAAGTGCGGGCTAGGCTTAAGGCCTGGGCACAAGTGCTTGCTAGGCTTAAGGCCTGGGCACAAGTGCGGGCTAGGCTTAAGGCCTGGGCACAAGTGCGGGCTAGGCTTAAGGCCTGGGCACAAGTGCGAGCTAGGCATAAGGCCTGGGCACAAGTGCGGGCTAGGCTTAAGGCCTGGGCACAAGTGCGGGCTAGGCTTAAGGCCGGGGCACAAGTGCGGGCTTAGCTTAAGGCCGGGGCACAAGTGCGGGCTAGGCTTAAGGCCGGGGCACAAGTGCGGGCTAGGCTTAAGGCCGGGGCACAAGTGCGGGCTAGGCTTAAGGCCGGGGCACAAGTGCGGGCTAGTCTTAAGGCCGGGGCACAAGTGCGGGCTAGGCTTAATGCCGGGGCACAAGTTTGGGCTGGGCTTAAGGCCGGGGCACAAGTGCGGGCTAGGCTTAAGGCCGGGGCACAAGTGCGGGCTAGGCTTAAGGCCTGGGCACAAATGCGGGCTAGGCTTAAGGCCGGGGCACAAATGCGGGCTAGGCTTAAGGCCGGGGCACAAGTGCGGGCTAGGCTTAAGGCATACAGCTAACTCTTTGCACTCTTTGCATAAAGGGTTAGGCACCCATAGGGGTGAAGAGCTAGCTTTCACCCCTCTACTCTGTACTTGGACATTTAGGACTAGATCCTTTGTTGTACAGTGCGGAGCCTCTCCATAACCCCATGCTCCAAGCGACCAGGCACTTCTTGTCTGTCCTCCGTAAATGGGTAATGCCTTCTTCCCCAATTACAGTCGTGCATGCGCATTCAGACGGGACAAGAGCGAAGAGCGTAAAGCTGGCCCTATGTGCATAACCAACATGAAGCTGAATACAAAAACAAACAAGCTTTCAAGGGGCTCAAAAGTGCAGGCTAGGCTTAAGGCCTTTGCACAGGTGCGGGCTAGGCTTAAGGCATGGGCACAGGTGCGGGCTAGGCTTAAGGCCTGGGCACAGGTGCGGGCTAGGCTTAAGGCCTGGGCACAGGTGCGGGCTAGGCTTAAGGCCGGGGCACAAGTGCGGGCTAGGCTTAAGGCCGGGGCACAAGTGCGGGCTAGGCTTAAGGCCGGGGCACAAGTGCGGGCTAGGCTTAAGGCCGGGGCACAAGTGCGGGCTAGGCTTAAGGCCGGGGCACAAGTGCGGGCTAGGCTTAAGGCCGGGGCACAAGTGCGGGCTAGGCTTAAGGCCGGGGCACAAGTGCGGGCTAGGCTTAAGGCCGGGGCACAAGTGCGGGCTAGGCTTAAGGCCGGGGCACAAGTGCGGGCTAGGCTTAAGGCCTGGGCACAAGTGCGAGCTAGGCGTGAGGCCTGGGCACAAGTGCGGGCTAGGCTTAAGGCCTGGGCACAAGTGCGGGCTAGGCTTGAGGCCTGGGTACAAGTGCGGGCTAGGCTTAAGGCCTGGGCACAAGTGCGGGCTAGGCTTAAGGCCTGGGCACAAGTGCGGGCTAGGCTTAAGGCCTGGGCATAAGTGCGGGCTAGGCTTAAGGCCTGGGCACAAGTGCGGGCTAGGCATAAGGCCTGGGCACAAGTGCGGGCTAGGCTTAAGGCCTGGGCACAAGTGCGGGCTAGGCTTAAGGCCGGGGCACAAGTGCGGGCTAGTCTTAAGGCCGGGGCACAAGTGCGGGCTAGTCTTAAGGCCGGGGCACAAGTGCGGGCTAGGCTTAATGCCGGGGCACAAGTGCGGGCTGGGCTTAAGGCCGGGGCACAAGTGCGGGCTAGGCTTAAGGCCGGGGCACAAGTGCGGGCTAGGCTTAAGGCCTGGGCACAAATGCGGGCTAGGCTTAAGGCCGGGGCACAAATGCGGGCTAGGCTTAAGGCCGGGGCACAAGTGCGGGCTAGGCTTAAGGCATACAGCTAACTCTTTGCACTCTTTGCATAAAGGGTTAGGCACCCATAGGGGTGAAGAGCTAGCTTTCACCCCTCTACTCTGTACTTGGACATTTAGGACTAGATCCTTTGTTGTACAGTGCGGAGCCTCTCCATAACCCCATGCTCCAAGCGACCAGGCACTTCTTGTCTGTCCTCCGTAAATGGGTAATGCCTTCTTCCCCAATTACAGTCGTGCATGCGCATTCAGACGGGACAAGAGCGAAGAGCGTAAAGCTGGCCCTATGTGCATAACCAACATGAAGCTGAATACAAAAACAAACAAGCTTTCAAGGGGCTCAAAAGTGCAGGCTAGGCTTAAGGCCTTTGCACAGGTGCGGGCTAGGCTTAAGGCCTGGGCACAGGTGCGGGCTAGGCTTAAGGCCTGGGCACAGGTGCGGGCTAGGCTTAAGGCCTGGGCACAGGTGCGGGCTAGGCTTAAGGCCGGGGCACAAGTGCGGGCTAGGCTTAAGGCCGGGGCACAAGTGCGGGCTAGGCTTAAGGCCGGGGCACAAGTGCGGGCTAGGCTTAAGGCCGGGGCACAAGTGCGGGCTAGGCTTAAGGCCGGGGCACAAGTGCGGGCTAGGCTTAAGGCCGGGGCACAAGTGCGGGCTAGGCTTAAGGCCGGGGCACAAGTGCGGGCTAGGCTTAAGGCCGGGGCACAAGTGCGGGCTAGGCTTAAGGCCGGGGCACAAGTGCGGGCTAGGCTTAAGGCCGGGGCACAAGTGCGGGCTAGGCTTAAGGCCGGGGCACAAGTGCGGGCTAGGCTTAAGGCCGGGGCACAAGTGCGGGCTAGGCTTAAGGCCTGGGCACAAGTGCGAGCTAGGCGTGAGGCCTGGGCACAAGTGCGGGCTAGGCTTAAGGCCTGGGCACAAGTGCGGGCTAGGCTTGAGGCCTGGGTACAAGTGCGGGCTAGGCTTAAGGCCTGGGCACAAGTGCGGGCTAGGCTTAAGGCCTGGGCACAAGTGCGGGCTAGGCTTAAGGCCTGGGCACAAGTGCGGGCTAGGCTTAAGGCCTGGGCATAAGTGCGGGCTAGGCTTAAGGCCTGGGCACAAGTGCGGGCTAGGCATAAGGCCTGGGCACAAGTGCGGGCTAGGCTTAAGGCCTGGGCACAAGTGCGGGCTAGGCTTAAGGCCGGGGCACAAGTGCGGGCTAGGCTTAAGGCCTGGGCACAAATGCGGGCTAGGCTTAAGGCCGGGGCACAAATGCGGGCTAGGCTTAAGGCCGGGGCACAAGTGCGGGCTAGGCTTAAGGCATACAGCTAACTCTTTGCACTCTTTGCATAAAGGGTTAGGCACCCATAGGGGTGAAGAGCTAGCTTTCACCCCTCTACTCTGTACTTGGACATTTAGGACTAGATCCTTTGTTGTACAGTGCGGAGCCTCTCCATAACCCCATGCTCCAAGCGACCAGGCACTTCTTGTCTGTCCTCCGTAAATGGGTAATGCCTTCTTCCCCAATTACAGTCGTGCATGCGCATTCAGACGGGACAAGAGCGAAGAGCGTAAAGCTGGCCCTATGTGCATAACCAACATGAAGCTGAATACAAAAACAAACAAGCTTTCAAGGGGCTCAAAAGTGCAGGCTAGGCTTAAGGCCTTTGCACAGGTGCGGGCTAGGCTTAAGGCCTGGGCACAGGTGCGGGCTAGGCTTAAGGCCTGGGCACAGGTGCGGGCTAGGCTTAAGGCCTGGGCACAGGTGCGGGCTAGGCTTAAGGCCGGGGCACAAGTGCGGGCTAGGCTTAAGGCCGGGGCACAAGTGCGGGCTAGGCTTAAGGCCGGGGCACAAGTGCGGGCTAGGCTTAAGGCCGGGGCACAAGTGCGGGCTAGGCTTAAGGCCGGGGCACAAGTGCGGGCTAGGCTTAAGGCCGGGGCACAAGTGCGGGCTAGGCTTAAGGCCGGGGCACAAGTGCGGGCTAGGCTTAAGGCCGGGGCACAAGTGCGGGCTAGGCTTAAGGCCGGGGCACAAGTGCGGGCTAGGCTTAAGGCCGGGGCACAAGTGCGGACTAGGCTTAAGGCCTGGGCACAAGTGCGAGCTAGGCGTGAGGCCTGGGCACAAGTGCGGGCTAGGCTTAAGGCCTGGGCATAAGTGCGGGCTAGGCTTAAGGCCTGGGCTCAAGTGCGGGCTAGGCATAAGGCCTGGGCACAAGTGCGGGCTAGGCTTAAGGCCTGGGCACAAGTGCGGGCTAGGCTTAAGGCCGGGGCACAAGTGCGGGCTTAGCTTAAAGCCGGGGCACAAGTGCGGGCTAGGCTTAAGGCCGGGGCACAAGTGCGGGCTAGGCTTAAGGCCGGGGCACAAGTGCGGGCTAGGCTTAAGGCCGGGGCACAAGTGCGGGCTAGTCTTAAGGCCGGGGCACAAGTGCGGGCTAGGCTTAAGGCCGGGGCACAAGTGCGGGCTAGGCTTAAGGCCGGGGCACAAGTGCGGGCTAGGCTTAAGGCCGGGGCACAAGTGCGGGCTAGGCTTAAGGCCGGGGCACAAGTGCGGGCTAGGCTTAAGGCCGGGGCACAAGTGCGGACTAGGCTTAAGGCCTGGGCACAAATGCGGGCTAGGCTTAAGGCCTGGGCACAAGTGCAGACTAGGCTTAAGGCCTGGGCACAAGTGCGGGCTAGGCTTGAGGTCTGGGCACAAGTGCGGGCTAGGCTTAAGGCCTGGGCACAAGTGCGGGCTAGGCTTATGGCCTGGGCACAAGTGCGGGCTAGGCTTAAGGCCTGGGCACAAGTGCGGGCTAGGCTTAAGGCCTGGGCACAAGTGCGGGCTAGGCTTGAGGCCTGGGCACAAGTGCGGGCTAGGCTTGAGGCCTGGGCACAAGTGCGGACTAGGCTTGAGGCCTGGGCACAAGTGCGGACTAGGCTTGAGGCCTGGGCACAAGTGCGGGCTAGGCATAAGGCCTGGGCACAAGTGCGGGCTAGGCTTAAGGCCTGGGCACAAGTGCGGGCTAGGCTTAAGGCCTGGGCACAAGTGCGGGCTAGGCTTGAGGCCTGGGCACAAGTGCGGGCTAGGCTTAAGGCCTGGGCATAAGTGCGGGCTAGGCTTAAGGCCGGGGCACAAGTGCGGGCTAGGCTTAAGGCCTGGGCACAAGTGCGGGCTAGGCTTAAGGCCTGGGCACAAGTGCGGGCTAGGCTTAAGGCCTGGGCATAAGTGCGGGCTAGGCTTAAGGCCTGGGCACAAGTGCGGGCTAGGCATAAGGCCTGGGCACAAGTGCGGGCTAGGCTTAAGGCCTGGGCACAAGTGCGGGCTAGGCTTAAGGCCGGGGCACAAGTGCGGGCTTAGCTTAAGGCCGGGGCACAAGTGCGGGCTAGGCTTAAGGCCGGGGCACAAGTGCGGGCTAGGCTTAAGGCCGGGGCACAAGTGCGGGCTAGGCTTAAGGCCGGGGCACAAGTGCGGGCTAGGCTTAAGGCCGGGGCACAAGTGCGGGCTTAGCTTAAGGCCTGGGCACAAGTGCGGACTAGGCTTAAGGCCTGGGCACAAGTGCGGGCTAGGCATAAGGCCTGGGCACAAGTGCGGGCTAGGCTTAAGGCCGGGGCACAAGTGCGGGCTAGACTTAAGGCGGGGCACAAGTGCGGGCTAGGCTTAAGGCCGGGGCACAAGTGCGGGCTAGGCTTAAGGCCGGGGCACAAGTGCGGGCTAGGCTTAAGGCCGGGGCACAAGTGCGGGCTAGGCTTAAGGCCGGGGCACATGTGCGGGCTAGGCTTAAGGCCGGGGCACAAGTGCGGGCTAGGCTTAAGGCCGGGGCACAAGTGCGGGCTAGTCTTAGGGCCGGGGCACAAGTGCGGGCTAGTCTTAAGGCCGGGGCACAAGTGCGGGCTAGGCTTAATGCCGGGGCACAAGTGCGGGCTGGGCTTAAGGCCGGGGCACAAGTGCGGGCTAGGCTTAAGGCCGGGGCACAAATGCGGGCTAGGCTTAAGGCCGGGGCACAAGTGCGGGCTAGGCTTAAGGCCTGGGCACAAATGCGGGCTAGGCTTAAGGCCTGGGCACAAGTGCAGACTAGGCTTAAGGCCTGGGCACAAGTGCGGGCTAGGCTTAAGGCCTGGGCACAAGTGCGGGCTAGGCTTAAGGCCGGGCCACAAGTGCGGGCTAGGCTTAAGGCATACAGCTAACTCTTTGCACTCTTTGCATAAAGGGTTAGGCACCCATAGGGGTGAAGAGCTAGATTTCACCCCTCTACTCTGTACTTGGACATTTAGGACTAGATCCTTTGTTGTACAGTGCGGAGCCTCTCCATAACCCCATGCTCCAAGCGACCAGGCACTTTTTGTCTGTCCTCCGTAAATGGGTAATGCCTTCTTCCCCAATTACAGTCGTGCATGCGCATTCAGACGGGACAAGAGCGAAGAGCGTAAAGCTGGCCCTATGTGCATAACCAACATGAAGCTGAATACAAAAACAAACAAGCTTTCAAGGGGCTCAAAAGTGCAGGCTAGGCTTAAGGCCTGGGCACAGGTGCGGGCTAGGCTTAAGGCCTGGGCACAGGTGCGGGCTAGGCTTAAGGCCGGGGCACAAGTGCGGGCTAGGCTTAAGGCCGGGGCACAAGTGCGGGCTAGGCTTAAGGCCGGGGCACAAGTGCGGGCTAGGCTTAAGGCCGGGGCACAAGTGCGGGCTAGGCTTAAGGCCGGGGCACAAGTGCGGGCTAGGCTTAAGGCCGGGGCACAAGTGCGGGCTAGGCTTAAGGCCAGGGCACAAGTGCGGGCTAGGCTTAAAGCCAGGGCACAAGTGCGGGCTAGGCTTGAGGCCTGGGCACATGTGCGGGCTAGGCTTAAGGCCGGGGCACAAGTGCGGGCTAGGCTTAAGGCCAGGGCACAAGTGCGGGCTAGGCTTAAGGCCAGGGCACAAGTGCGGGCTAGGCTTAAGGCCAGGGCACAAGTGCGGGCTAGGCTTAAAGCCAGGGCACAAGTGCGGGCTAGGCTTGAGGCCTGGGCACAAGTGCGGGCTAGGCTTAAGGCCGGGGCACAAGTGCGGGCTAGGCTTAAGGCCGGGGCACAAGTGCGGGCTAGGCTTAAGGCCGGGCACAAGTGCGGGCTAGGCTTAAGGCCGGGGCACAAGTGCGGGCTAGGCTTAAGGCCGGGGCACAAGTGCGGGCTAGGCTGAAGGCCTGGGCACAAGTGCGGGCTAGGCTGAAGGCCGGGGCACAAGTGCGGGCTAGGCTGAAGGCCGGGGCACAAGTGTGGGCTAGGCTGAAGGCCGGGGCACAAGTGCGGGCTAGGCTGAAGGCCGGGGCAAAAGTGCGGGCTAGGCTGAAGGCCGGGGCACAAGTGCGGGCTAAGCTTAAGGCCGGGGCACAAGTGCGGGCTAGGCTTAAGGCCTGGGCACAAGTGCGGGCTAGGCTTAAGGCCTGGGCACAAGTGCTTGCTAGGCTTAAGGCCTGGGCACAAGTGCGGGCAAGGCTTAAGGCCTGGGCACAAGTGCGGGCTAGGCTTAAGGCCTGGGCACAAGTGCGAGCTAGGCATAAGGCCTGGGCACAAGTGCGGGCTAGGCTTAAGGCCTGGGCACAAGTGCGGGCTAGGCTTAAGGCCGGGGCACAAGTGCGGGCTTAGCTTAAGGCCGGGGCACAAGTGCGGGCTAGGCTTAAGGCCGGGGCACAAGTGCGGGCTAGGCTTAAGGCCGGGGCACAAGTGCGGGCTAGGCTTAAGGCCGGGGCACAAGTGCGGGCTAGTCTTAAGGCCGGGGCACAAGTGCGGGCTAGGCTTAATGCCGGGGCACAAGTGCGGGCTGGGCTTAAGGCCGGGGCACAAGTGCGGGCTAGGCTTAAGGCCGGGGCACAAGTGCGGGCTAGGCTTAAGGCCTGGGCACAAATGCGGGCTAGGCTTAAGGCCGGGGCACAAATGCGGGCTAGGCTTAAGGCCGGGGCACAAGTGCGGGCTAGGCTTAAGGCATACAGCTAACTCTTTGCACTCTTTGCATAAAGGGTTAGGCACCCATAGGGGTGAAGAGCTAGCTTTCACCCCTCTACTCTGTACTTGGACATTTAGGACTAGATCCTTTGTTGTACAGTGCGGAGCCTCTCCATAACCCCATGCTCCAAGCGACCAGGCACTTCTTGTCTGTCCTCCGTAAATGGGTAATGCCTTCTTCCCCAATTACAGTCGTGCATGCGCATTCAGACGGGACAAGAGCGAAGAGCGTAAAGCTGGCCCTATGTGCATAACCAACATGAAGCTGAATACAAAAACAAACAAGCTTTCAAGGGGCTCAAAAGTCCAGGCTAGGCTTAAGGCCTTTGCACAGGTGCGGGCTAGGCTTAAGGCCTGGGCACAGGTGCGGGCTAGGCTTAAGGCCTGGGCACAGGTGCGGGCTAGGCTTAAGGCCTGGGCACAGGTGCGGGCTAGGCTTAAGGCCTGGGCACAGGTGCGGGCTAGGCTTAAGGCCGGGGCACAAGTGCGGGCTAGGCTTAAGGCCGGGGCACAAGTGCGGGCTAGGCTTAAGGCCGGGGCACAAGTGCGGGCTAGGCTTAAGGCCGGGGCACAAGTGCGGGCTAGGCTTAAGGCCGGGGCACAAGTGCGGGCTAGGCTTAAGGCCGGGGCACAAGTGCGGGCTAGGCTTAAGGCCGGGGCACAAGTGCGGGCTAGGCTTAAGGCCGGGGCACAAGTGCGGGCTAGGCTTAAGGCCGGGGCACAAGTGCGGGCTAGGCTTAAGGCCGGGGCACAAGTGCGGGCTAGGCTTAAGGCCTGGGCACAAGTGCGAGCTAGGCGTGAGGCCTGGGCACAAGTGCGGGCTAGGCTTAAGGCCTGGGCACAAGTGCGGGCTAGGCTTGAGGCCTGGGTACAAGTGCGGGCTAGGCTTAAGGCCTGGGCACAAGTGCGGGCTAGGCTTAAGGCCTGGGCACAAGTGCGGGCTAGGCTTAAGGCCTGGGCATAAGTGCGGGCTAGGCTTAAGGCCTGGGCACAAGTGCGGGCTAGGCATAAGGCCTGGGCACAAGTGCGGGCTAGGCTTAAGGCCTGGGCACAAGTGCGGGCTAGGCTTAAGGCCGGGGCACAAGTGCGGGCTAGTCTTAAGGCCGGGGCACAAGTGCGGGCTAGTCTTAAGGCCGGGGCACAAGTGCGGGCTAGGCTTAATGCCGGGGCACAAGTGCGGGCTGGGCTTAAGGCCGGGGCACAAGTGCGGGCTAGGCTTAAGGCCGGGGCACAAGTGCGGGCTAGGCTTAAGGCCTGGGCACAAATGCGGGCTAGGCTTAAGGCCGGGGCACAAATGCGGGCTAGGCTTAAGGCCGGGGCACAAATGCGGGCTAGGCTTAAGGCCGGGGCACAAGTGCGGGCTAGGCTTAAGGCATACAGCTAACTCTTTGCACTCTTTGCATAAAGGGTTAGGCACCCATAGGGGTGAAGAGCTAGCTTTCACCCCTCTACTCTGTACTTGGACATTTAGGACTAGATCCTTTGTTGTACAGTGCGGAGCCTCTCCATAACCCCATGATCCAAGCGACCAGGCACTTCTTGTCTGTCCTCCGTAAATGGGTAATGCCTTCTTCCCCAATTACAGTCGTGCATGCGCATTCAGACGGGACAAGAGCGAAGAGCGTAAAGCTGGCCCTATGTGCATAACCAACATGAAGCTGAATACAAAAACAAACAAGCTTTCAAGGGGCTCAAAAGTGCAGGCTAGGCTTAAGGCCTTTGCACAGGTGCGGGCTAGGCTTAAGGCCTGGGCACAGGTGCGGGCTAGGCTTAAGGCCTGGGCACAGGTGCGGGCTAGGCTTAAGGCCTGGGCACAGGTGCGGGCTAGGCTTAAGGCCGGGGCACAAGTGCGGGCTAGGCTTAAGGCCGGGGCACAAGTGCGGGCTAGGCTTAAGGCCGGGGCACAAATGCGGGCTAGGCTTAAGGCCGGGGCACAAGTGCGGGCTAGGCTTAAGGCCGGGGCACAAGTGCGGGCTAGGCTTAAGGCCGGGGCACAAGTGCGAGCTAGGCTTAAGGCCGGGGCACAAGTGCGGGCTAGGCTTAAGGCCGGGGCACAAGTGCGGGCTAGGCTTAAGGCCGGGGCACAAGTGCGGGCTAGGCTTAAGGCCGGGGCACAAGTGCGGGCTAGGCTTAAGGCCGGGGCACAAGTGCGGGCTAGGCTTAAGGCCGGGGCACAAGTGCGGGCTAGGCTTAAGGCCTGGGCACAAGTGCGAGCTAGGCGTGAGGCCTGGGCACAAGTGCGGGCTAGGCTTAAGGCCTGGGCACAAGTGCGGGCTAGGCTTGAGGCCTGGGTACAAGTGCGGGCTAGGCTTAAGGCCTGGGCACAAGTGCGGGCTAGGCTTAAGGCCTGGGCACAAGTGCGGGCTAGGCTTAAGGCCTGGGCACAAGTGCGGGCTAGGCTTAAGGCCTGGGCATAAGTGCGGGCTAGGCTTAAGGCCTGGGCACAAGTGCGGGCTAGGCATAAGGCCTGGGCACAAGTGCGGGCTAGGCTTAATGCCTGGGCACAAGTGCGGGCTAGGCTTAAGGCCGGGGCACAAGTGCGGGCTAGTCTTAAGGCCGGGGCACAAGTGCGGGCTAGTCTTAAGGCCGGGGCACAAGTGCGGGCTAGGCTTAATGCCGGGGCACAAGTGCGGGCTGGGCTTAAGGCCGGGGCACAAGTGCGGGCTAGGCTTAAGGCCGGGGCACAAGTGCGGGCTAGGCTTAAGGCCGGGGCACAAGTGCGGGCTAGGCTTAAGGCCTGGGCACAAATGCGGGCTAGGCTTTAGGCCGGGGCACAAATGCGGGCTAGGCTTAAGGCCGGGGCACAAGTGCGGGCTAGGCTTAAGGCATACAGCTAACTCTTTGCACTCTTTGCATAAAGGGTTAGGCACCCATAGGGGTGAAGAGCTAGCTTTCACCCCTCTACTCTGTACTTGGACATTTAGGACTAGATCCTTTGTTGTACAGTGCGGAGCCTCTCCATAACCCCATGCTCCAAGCGACCAGGCACTTCTTGTCTGTCCTCCGTAAATGGGTAATGCCTTCTTCCCCAATTACAGTCGTGCATGCGCATTCAGACGGGACAAGAGCGAAGAGCGTAAAGCTGGCCCTATGTGCATAACCAACATGAAGCTGAATACAAAAACAAACAAGCTTTCAAGGGGCTCAAAAGTGCAGGCTAGGCTTAAGGCCTTTGCACAGGTGCGGGCTAGGCTTAAGGCCTGGGCACAGGTGCGGGCTAGGCTTAAGGCCTGGGCACAGGTGCGGGCTAGGCTTAAGGCCTGGGCACAGGTGCGGGCTAGGCTTAAGGCCGGGGCACAAGTGCGGGCTAGGCTTAAGGCCGGGGCACAAGTGCGGGCTAGGCTTAAGGCCGGGGCACAAGTGCGGGCTAGGCTTAAGGCCGGGGCACAAGTGCGGGCTAGGCTTAAGGCCGGGGCACAAGTGCGGGCTAGGCTTAAGGCCGGGGCACAAGTGCGGGCTAGGCTTAAGGCCGGGGCACAAGTGCGGGCTAGGCTTAAGGCCGGGGCACAAGTGCGGGCTAGGCTTAAGGCCGGGGCACAAGTGCGGGCTAGGCTTAAGGCCGGGGCACAAGTGCGGGCTAGGCTTAAGGCCTGGGCACAAGTGCGAGCTAGGCGTGAGGCCTGGGCACAAGTGCGGGCTAGGCTTAAGGCCTGGGCACAAGTGCGGGCTAGGCTTGAGGCCTGGGTACAAGTGCGGGCTAGGCTTGAGGCCTGGGCACAAGTGCGGGCTAGGCTTTAGGCCTGGGCACAAGTGCGGGCTAGGCTTAAGGCCTGGGCATAAGTGCGGGCTAGGCTTAAGGCCTGGGCTCAAGTGCGGGCTAGGCATAAGGCCTGGGCACAAGTGCGGGCTAGGCTTAAGGCCTGGGCACAAGTGCGGGCTAGGCTTAAGGCCGGGGCACAAGTGCGGGCTTAGCTTAAGGCCGGGGCACAAGTGCGGGCTAGGCTTAAGGCCGGGGCACAAGTGCGGGCTAGGCTTAAGGCCGGGGCACAAGTGCGGGCTAGGCTTAAGGCCGGGGCACAAGTGCGGGCTAGTCTTAAGGCCGGGGCACAAGTGCGGGCTAGGCTTAAGGCCGGGGCAAAAGTGCGGGCTAGGCTTAAGGCCGGGGCACAAGTGCGGGCTAGGCTTAAGGCCGGGGCACAAGTGCGGGCTAGGCTTAAGGCCGGGGCACAAGTGCGGGCTAGGCTTAAGGCCGGGGCACAAGTGCGGACTAGGCTTAAGGCCTGGGCACAAATGCGGGCTAGGCTTAAGGCCTGGGCACAAGTGCAGACTAGGCTTAAGGCCTGGGCACAAGTGCGGGCTAGGCTTGAGGTCTGGGCACAAGTGCGGGCTAGGCTTAAGGCCTGGGCACAAGTGCGGGCTAGGCTTATGGCCTGGGCACAAGTGCGGGCTAGGCTTAAGGCCTGGGCACAAGTGCGGGCTAGGCTTAAGGCCTGGGCACAAGTGCGGGCTAGGCTTAAGGCCTGGGCACAAGTGCGGGCTAGGCTTGAGGCCTGGGCACAAGTGCGGGCTAGGCTTGAGGCCTGGGCACAAGTGCGGACTAGGCTTGAGGCCTGGGCACAAGTGCGGACTAGGCTTGAGGCCTGGGCACAAGTGCGGGCTAGGCATAAGGCCTGGGCACAAGTGCGGGCTAGGCTTAAGGCCTGGGCACAAGTGCGGGCTAGGCTTAAGGCCTGGGCACAAGTGCGGGCTAGGCTTGAGGCCTGGGCACAAGTGCGGGCTAGGCTTAAGGCCTGGGCATAAGTGCGGGCTAGGCTTAAGGCCGGGGCACAAGTGCGGGCTAGGCTTAAGGCCTGGGCACAAGTGCGGGCTAGGCTTAAGGCCTGGGCACAAGTGCGGGCTAGGCTTAAGGCCTGGGCATAAGTGCGGGCTAGGCTTAAGGCCTGGGCACAAGTGCGGGCTAGGCATAAGGCCTGGGCACAAGTGCGGGCTAGGCTTAAGGCCTGGGCACAAGTGCGGGCTAGGCTTAAGGCCGGGGCACAAGTGCGGGCTTAGCTTAAGGCCGGGGCACAAGTGCGGGCTAGGCTTAAGGCCGGGGCACAAGTGCGGGCTAGGCTTAAGGCCGGGGCACAAGTGCGGGCTAGGCTTAAGGCCGGGGCACAAGTGCGGGCTAGGCTTAAGGCCGGGGCACAAGTGCGGGCTTAGCTTAAGGCCTGGGCACAAGTGCGGACTAGGCTTAAGGCCTGGGCACAAGTGCGGGCTAGGCATAAGGCCTGGGCACAAGTGCGGGCTAGGCTTAAGGCCGGGGCACAAGTGCGGGCTAGGCTTAAGGCGGGGCACAAGTGCGGGCTAGGCTTAAGGCCGGGGCACAAGTGCGGGATAGGCTTAAGGCCGGGGCACAAGTGCGGGCTAGGCTTAAGGCCGGGGCACAAGTGCGGGCTAGGCTTAAGGCCGGGGCACAAGTGCGGGCTTAGCTTAAGGCCGGGGCACATGTGCGGGCTAGGCTTAAGGCCGGGGCACAAGTGCGGGCTAGGCTTAAGGCCGGGGCACAAGTGCGGGCTAGTCTTAGGGCCGGGGCACAAGTGCGGGCTAGTCTTAAGGCCGGGGCACAAGTGCGGGCTAGGCTTAATGCCGGGGCACAAGTGCGGGCTGGGCTTAAGGCCGGGGCACAAGTGCGGGCTAGGCTTAAGGCCGGGGCACAAATGCGGGCTAGGCTTAAGGCCGGGGCACAAGTGCGGGCTAGGCTTAAGGCCTGGGCACAAATGCGGGCTAGGCTTAAGGCCTGGGCACAAGTGCAGACTAGGCTTAAGGCCTGGGCACAAGTGCGGGCTAGGCTTAAGGCCTGGGCACAAGTGCGGGCTAGGCTTAAGGCCGGGCCACAAGTGCGGGCTATGCTTAAGGCATACAGCTAACTCTTTGCACTCTTTGCATAAAGGGTTAGGCACCCATAGGGGTGAAGAGCTAGATTTCACCCCTCTACTCTGTACTTGGACATTTAGGACTAGATCCTTTGTTGTACAGTGCGGAGCCTCTCCATAACCCCATGCTCCAAGCGACCAGGCACTTTTTGTCTGTCCTCCGTAAATGGGTAATGCCTTCTTCCCCAATTACAGTCGTGCATGCGCATTCAGACGGGACAAGAGCGAAGAGCGTAAAGCTGGCCCTATGTGCATAACCAACATGAAGCTGAATACAAAAACAAACAAGCTTTCAAGGGGCTCAAAAGTGCAGGCTAGGCTTAAGGCCTTTGCACAGGTGCGGGCTAGGCTTAAGGCCTGGGCACAGGTGCGGGCTAGGCTTAAGGCCTGGGCACAGGTGCGGGCTAGGCTTAAGGCCTGGGCACAGGTGCGGGCTAGGCTTAAGGCCGGGGCACAAGTGCGGGCTAGGCTTAAGGCCGGGGCACAAGTGCGGGCTAGGCTTAAGGCCGGGGCACAAGTGCGGGCTAGGCTTAAGGCCGGGGCACAAGTGCGGGCTAGGCTTAAGGCCGGGGCACAAGTGCAGGCTAGGCTTAAGGCCGGGGCACAAGTGCGGGCTAGGCTTAAGGCCGGGGCACAAGTGCGGGCTAGGCTTAAGGCCGGGGCACAAGTGCGGGCTAGGCTTAAGGCCGGGGCACAAGTGCGGGCTAGGCTTAAGGCCGGGGCACAAGTGCGGGCTAGGCTTAAGGCCTGGGCACAAGTGCGGGCTAGGCGTGAGGCCTGGGCACAAGTGCGGGCTAGGCTTAAGGACTGGGCACAAGTGCGGGCTAGGCTTGAGGCCTGGGCACAAGTGCGGGCTAGGCTTGAGGCCTGGGCACAAGTGCGGGCTAGGCTTAAGGCCTGGGCACAAGTGCGGGCTAGGCTTAAGGCCTGGGCACAAGTGCGGGCTAGGCTTAAGGCCTGGGCACAAGTGCGGGCTAGGCATAAGGCCTGGGCACAAGTGCGGGCTAGGCTTAAGGCCTGGGCACAAGTGCGGGCTAGGCTTAAAGGCCAGGGCACAAGTGCGGGCTAGGCTTAAGGCCGGGGCACAAGTGCGGGCTAGGCTTAAGGCCGGGGCACAAGTGCGGGCTAGGCTTAAGGCCGGGGCACAAGTGCGGGCTAGTCTTAAGGCCGGGGCACAAGTGCGGGCTAGGCTTAAGGCCGGGGCACAAGTGCGGGCTAGGCTTAAGGCCGGGGCACAAGTGCGGGCTAGGCTTAAGGCCGGGGCACAAGTGCGGGCTAGGCTTAAGGCCGGGGCACAAGTGCGGGCTAGGCTTAAGGCCGGGGCACAAGTGCGGACTAGGCTTAAGGCCTGGGCACAAATGCGGGCTAGGCTTAAGGCCTGGGCACAAGTGCAGACTAGGCTTAAGGCCTGGGCACAAGTGCGGGCTAGGCTTGAGGTCTGGGCACAAGTGCGGGCTAGGCTTAAGGCCTGGGCACAAGTGCGGGCTAGGCTTATGGCCTGGGCACAAGTGCGGGCTAGGCTTAAGGCCTGGGCACAAGTGCGGGCTAGGCTTAAGGCCTGGGCACAAGTGCGGGCTAGGCTTGAGGCCTGGGCACAAGTGCGGGCTAGGCTTGAGGCCTGGGCACAAGTGCGGACTAGGCTTGAGGCCTGGGCACAAGTGCGGGCTAGGCTTAAGGCCTGGGCACAAGTGCGGGCTAGGCATAAGGCCTGGGCACAAGTGCGGGCTAGGCTTAAGGCCGGGGCACAAGTGCGGGCTAGGCTTAAGGCGGGGCACAAGTGCGGGCTAGGCTTAAGGCCGGGGCACAAGTGCGGGCTAGGCTTAAGGCATACAGCTAACTCTTTGCACTCTTTGCATAATGGGTTAGGCACCCATAGGGGTGAAGAGCTAGCTTTCACCCCTCTACTCTGTACTTGGACATTTAGGACTAGATCCTTTGTTGTACAGTGCGGAGCCTCTCCATAACCCCATGCTCCAAGCGACCAGGCACTTCTTGTCTGTCCTCCGTAAATGGGTAATGCCTTCTTCCCCAATTACAGTCGTGCATGCGCATTCAGACGGGACAAGAGCGAAGAGCGTAAAGCTGGCCCTATGTGCATAACCAACATGAAGCTGAATACAAAAACAAACAAGCTTTCAAGGGGCTCAAAAGTGCAGGCTAGGCTTAAGGCCTGGGCACAGGTGCGGGCTAGGCTTAAGGCCTGGGCACAGGTGCGGGCTAGGCTTAAGGCCTGGGCACAGGTGCGGGCTAGGCTTAAGGCCGGGGCACAGGTGCGGGCCAGGCTTAAGGCCGGGGTACAAGTGCGGGCTAGGCTTAAGGCCGGGGCACAAGTGCGGGCTTAGCTTAAGGCCGGGGCACAAGTGCGGGCTAGGCTTAAGGCCGGGGCACAAGTGCGGGCTAGGCTTAAGGCCGGGGCACAATTGCGGGCTAGTCTTAAGGCCGGGGCACAAGTGCGGGCTAGGCTTAATGCCGGGGCACAAGTGCGGGCTAGGCTTAAGGCCGGGGCACAAGTGCGGGCTAGGCTTAAGGCCGGGGCACAAGTGCGGGCTAGGCTTAAGGCCGGGGCACAAGTGCGGGCTAGGCTTAAGGCCTGGGCACAAATGCGGGCTAGGCTTAAGGCCTGGGCACAAGTGCAGACTAGGCTTAAGGCCTGGGCACAAGTGCGGGCTAGGCTTAAGGCCTGGGCACAAGTGCGGGCTAGGCTTAAGGCCGGGGCACAAGTGCGGGCTAGGCTTAAGGCATACAGCTAACTCTTTGCACTCTTTGCATAAAGGGTTAGGCACCCATAGGGGTGAAGAGCTAGCTTTCACCCCTCTACTCTGTACTTGGACATTTAGGACTAGATCCTTTGTTGTACAGTGCGGAGCCTCTCCATAACCCCATGCTCCAAGCGACCAGGCACTTCTTGTCTGTCCTCCGTAAATGGGTAATGCCTTCTTCCCCAATTACAGTCGTGCATGCGCATTCAGACGGGACAAGAGCGAAGAGCGTAAAGCTGGCCCTATGTGCATAACCAACATGAAGCTGAATACAAAAACAAACAAGCTTTCAAGGGGCTCAAAAGTGCAGGCTAGGCTTAAGGCCTGGGCACAGGTGCGGGCTAGGCTTAAGGCCTGGGCACAGGTGCGGGCTAGGCTTAAGGCCGGGGCACAGGTGCGAGCTAGGCTTAAGGCCGGGGCACAGGTGCGGGCCAGGCTTAAGGCCTGGGCACAAGTGCGGGCTAGGCTTAAGGCCTGGGCATAAGTGCGGGCTAGGCTTAAGGCCTGGGCACAAGTGCGGGCTAGGCATAAGGCCTGGGCACAAGTGCGGGCTAGGCTTAAGGCCTGGGCACAAGTGCGGGCTAGGCTTAAGGCCGGGGCACAAGTGCGGGCTTAGCTTAAGGCCGGGGCACAAGTGCGGGCTAGGCTTAAGGCCGGGGCACAAGTGCGGGCTAGGCTTAAGGCCGGGGCACAAGTGCGGGCTAGGCTTAAGGCCGGGGCACAAGTGCGGGCTAGGCTTAAGGCCGGGGCACAAGTGCGGGCTTAGCTTAAGGCCTGGGCACAAGTGCGGACTAGGCTTAAGGCCTGGGCACAAGTGCGGGCTAGGCATAAGGCCTGGGCACAAGTGCGGGCTAGGCTTAAGGCCGGGGCACAAGTGCGGGCTAGACTTAAGGCGGGGCACAAGTGCGGGCTAGGCTTAAGGCCGGGGCACAAGTGCGGGCTAGGCTTAAGGCCGGGGCACAAGTGCGGGCTAGGCTTAAGGCCGGGGCACAAGTGCGGGCTAGGCTTAAGGCCGGGGCACATGTGCGGGCTAGGCTTAAGGCCGGGGCACAAGTGCGGGCTAGGCTTAAGGCCGGGGCACAAGTGCGGGCTAGTCTTAGGGCCGGGGCACAAGTGCGGGCTAGTCTTAAGGCCGGGGCACAAGTGCGGGCTAGGCTTAATGCCGGGGCACAAGTGCGGGCTGGGCTTAAGGCCGGGGCACAAGTGCGGGCTAGGCTTAAGGCCGGGGCACAAATGCGGGCTAGGCTTAAGGCCGGGGCACAAGTGCGGGCTAGGCTTAAGGCCTGGGCACAAATGCGGGCTAGGCTTAAGGCCTGGGCACAAGTGCAGACTAGGCTTAAGGCCTGGGCACAAGTGCGGGCTAGGCTTAAGGCCTGGGCACAAGTGCGGGCTAGGCTTAAGGCCGGGCCACAAGTGCGGGCTAGGCTTAAGGCATACAGCTAACTCTTTGCACTCTTTGCATAAAGGGTTAGGCACCCATAGGGGTGAAGAGCTAGATTTCACCCCTCTACTCTGTACTTGGACATTTAGGACTAGATCCTTTGTTGTACAGTGCGGAGCCTCTCCATAACCCCATGCTCCAAGCGACCAGGCACTTTTTGTCTGTCCTCCGTAAATGGGTAATGCCTTCTTCCCCAATTACAGTCGTGCATGCGCATTCAGACGGGACAAGAGCGAAGAGCGTAAAGCTGGCCCTATGTGCATAACCAACATGAAGCTGAATACAAAAACAAACAAGCTTTCAAGGGGCTCAAAAGTGCAGGCTAGGCTTAAGGCCTGGGCACAGGTGCGGGCTAGGCTTAAGGCCTGGGCACAGGTGCGGGCTAGGCTTAAGGCCGGGGCACAAGTGCGGGCTAGGCTTAAGGCCGGGGCACAAGTGCGGGCTAGGCTTAAGGCCGGGGCACAAGTGCGGGCTAGGCTTAAGGCCGGGGCACAAGTGCGGGCTAGGCTTAAGGCCGGGGCACAAGTGCGGGCTAGGCTTAAGGCCAGGGCACAAGTGCGGGCTAGGCTTAAAGCCAGGGCACAAGTGCGGGCTAGGCTTGAGGCCTGGGCACATGTGCGGGCTAGGCTTAAGGCCGGGGCACAAGTGCGGGCTAGGCTTAAGGCCAGGGCACAAGTGCGGGCTAGGCTTAAGGCCAGGGCACAAGTGCGGGCTAGGCTTAAGGCCAGGGCACAAGTGCGGGCTAGGCTTAAAGCCAGGGCACAAGTGCGGGCTAGGCTTGAGGCCTGGGCACAAGTGCGGGCTAGGCTTAAGGCCGGGGCACAAGTGCGGGCTAGGCTTAAGGCCGGGGCACAAGTGCGGGCTAGGCTTAAGGCCGGGCACAAGTGCGGGCTAGGCTTAAGGCCGGGGCACAAGTGCGGGCTAGGCTTAAGGCCGGGGCACAAGTGCGGGCTAGGCTGAAGGCCTGGGCACAAGTGCGGGCTAGGCTGAAGGCCGGGGCACAAGTGCGGGCTAGGCTGAAGGCCGGGGCACAAGTGTGGGCTAGGCTGAAGGCCGGGGCACAAGTGCGGGCTAGGCTGAAGGCCGGGGCAAAAGTGCGGGCTAGGCTGAAGGCCGGGGCACAAGTGCGGGCTAAGCTTAAGGCTGGGGCACAAGTGCGGGCTAGGCTTAAGGCCTGGGCACAAGTGCGGGCTAGGCTTAAGGCCTGGGCACAAGTGCTTGCTAGGCTTAAGGCCTGGGCACAAGTGCGGGCAAGGCTTAAGGCCTGGGCACAAGTGCGGGCTAGGCTTAAGGCCTGGGCACAAGTGCGAGCTAGGCATAAGGCCTGGGCACAAGTGCGGGCTAGGCTTAAGGCCTGGGCACAAGTGCGGGCTAGGCTTAAGGCCGGGGCACAAGTGCGGGCTTAGCTTAAGGCCGGGGCACAAGTGCGGGCTAGGCTTAAGGCCGGGGCACAAGTGCGGGCTAGGCTTAAGGCCGGGGCACAAGTGCGGGCTAGGCTTAAGGCCGGGGCACAAGTGCGGGCTAGTCTTAAGGCCGGGGCACAAGTGCGGGCTAGGCTTAATGCCGGGGCACAAGTGCGGGCTGGGCTTAAGGCCGGGGCACAAGTGCGGGCTAGGCTTAAGGCCGGGGCACAAGTGCGGGCTAGGCTTAAGGCCTGGGCACAAATGCGGGCTAGGCTTAAGGCCGGGGCACAAATGCGGGCTAGGCTTAAGGCCGGGGCACAAGTGCGGGCTAGGCTTAAGGCATACAGCTAACTCTTTGCACTCTTTGCATAAAGGGTTAGGCACCCATAGGGGTGAAGAGCTAGCTTTCACCCCTCTACTCTGTACTTGGACATTTAGGACTAGATCCTTTGTTGTACAGTGCGGAGCCTCTCCATAACCCCATGCTCCAAGCGACCAGGCACTTCTTGTCTGTCCTCCGTAAATGGGTAATGCCTTCTTCCCCAATTACAGTCGTGCATGCGCATTCAGACGGGACAAGAGCGAAGAGCGTAAAGCTGGCCCTATGTGCATAACCAACATGAAGCTGAATACAAAAACAAACAAGCTTTCAAGGGGCTCAAAAGTCCAGGCTAGGCTTAAGGCCTTTGCACAGGTGCGGGCTAGGCTTAAGGCCTGGGCACAGGTGCGGGCTAGGCTTAAGGCCTGGGCACAGGTGCGGGCTAGGCTTAAGGCCTGGGCACAGGTGCGGGCTAGGCTTAAGGCCTGGGCACAGGTGCGGGCTAGGCTTAAGGCCGGGGCACAAGTGCGGGCTAGGCTTAAGGCCGGGGCACAAGTGCGGGCTAGGCTTAAGGCCGGGGCACAAGTGCGGGCTAGGCTTAAGGCCGGGGCACAAGTGCGGGCTAGGCTTAAGGCCGGGGCACAAGTGCGGGCTAGGCTTAAGGCCGGGGCACAAGTGCGGGCTAGGCTTAAGGCCGGGGCACAAGTGCGGGCTAGGCTTAAGGCCGGGGCACAAGTGCGGGCTAGGCTTAAGGCCGGGGCACAAGTGCGGGCTAGGCTTAAGGCCGGGGCACAAGTGCGGGCTAGGCTTAAGGCCTGGGCACAAGTGCGAGCTAGGCGTGAGGCCTGGGCACAAGTGCGGGCTAGGCTTAAGGCCTGGGCACAAGTGCGGGCTAGGCTTGAGGCCTGGGTACAAGTGCGGGCTAGGCTTAAGGCCTGGGCACAAGTGCGGGCTAGGCTTAAGGCCTGGGCACAAGTGCGGGCTAGGCTTAAGGCCTGGGCATAAGTGCGGGCTAGGCTTAAGGCCTGGGCACAAGTGCGGGCTAGGCATAAGGCCTGGGCACAAGTGCGGGCTAGGCTTAAGGCCTGGGCACAAGTGCGGGCTAGGCTTAAGGCCGGGGCACAAGTGCGGGCTAGTCTTAAGGCCGGGGCACAAGTGCGGGCTAGTCTTAAGGCCGGGGCACAAGTGCGGGCTAGGCTTAATGCCGGGGCACAAGTGCGGGCTGGGCTTAAGGCCGGGGCACAAGTGCGGGCTAGGCTTAAGGCCGGGGCACAAGTGCGGGCTAGGCTTAAGGCCTGGGCACAAATGCGGGCTAGGCTTAAGGCCGGGGCACAAATGCGGGCTAGGCTTAAGGCCGGGGCACAAATGCGGGCTAGGCTTAAGGCCGGGGCACAAGTGCGGGCTAGGCTTAAGGCATACAGCTAACTCTTTGCACTCTTTGCATAAAGGGTTAGGCACCCATAGGGGTGAAGAGCTAGCTTTCACCCCTCTACTCTGTACTTGGACATTTAGGACTAGATCCTTTGTTGTACAGTGCGGAGCCTCTCCATAACCCCATGATCCAAGCGACCAGGCACTTCTTGTCTGTCCTCCGTAAATGGGTAATGCCTTCTTCCCCAATTACAGTCGTGCATGCGCATTCAGACGGGACAAGAGCGAAGAGCGTAAAGCTGGCCCTATGTGCATAACCAACATGAAGCTGAATACAAAAACAAACAAGCTTTCAAGGGGCTCAAAAGTGCAGGCTAGGCTTAAGGCCTTTGCACAGGTGCGGGCTAGGCTTAAGGCCTGGGCACAGGTGCGGGCTAGGCTTAAGGCCTGGGCACAGGTGCGGGCTAGGCTTAAGGCCTGGGCACAGGTGCGGGCTAGGCTTAAGGCCGGGGCACAAGTGCGGGCTAGGCTTAAGGCCGGGGCACAAGTGCGGGCTAGGCTTAAGGCCGGGGCACAAATGCGGGCTAGGCTTAAGGCCGGGGCACAAGTGCGGGCTAGGCTTAAGGCCGGGGCACAAGTGCGGGCT
The DNA here is from genome assembly GCF_032444005.1 of Ranitomeya imitator. NCBI lineage: Eukaryota > Metazoa > Chordata > Amphibia > Anura > Dendrobatidae > Ranitomeya > Ranitomeya imitator. The sequence goes on along the minus strand of NC_091284.1, from coordinate 313,097,089 downwards.
AGGCTTAAGGCCGGGGCACAAGTGCGAGCTAGGCTTAAGGCCGGGGCACAAGTGCGGGCTAGGCTTAAGGCCGGGGCACAAGTGCGGGCTAGGCTTAAGGCCGGGGCACAAGTGCGGGCTAGGCTTAAGGCCGGGGCACAAGTGCGGGCTAGGCTTAAGGCCGGGGCACAAGTGCGGGCTAGGCTTAAGGCCGGGGCACAAGTGCGGGCTAGGCTTAAGGCCTGGGCACAAGTGCGAGCTAGGCGTGAGGCCTGGGCACAAGTGCGGGCTAGGCTTAAGGCCTGGGCACAAGTGCGGGCTAGGCTTGAGGCCTGGGTACAAGTGCGGGCTAGGCTTAAGGCCTGGGCACAAGTGCGGGCTAGGCTTAAGGCCTGGGCACAAGTGCGGGCTAGGCTTAAGGCCTGGGCACAAGTGCGGGCTAGGCTTAAGGCCTGGGCATAAGTGCGGGCTAGGCTTAAGGCCTGGGCACAAGTGCGGGCTAGGCATAAGGCCTGGGCACAAGTGCGGGCTAGGCTTAATGCCTGGGCACAAGTGCGGGCTAGGCTTAAGGCCGGGGCACAAGTGCGGGCTAGTCTTAAGGCCGGGGCACAAGTGCGGGCTAGTCTTAAGGCCGGGGCACAAGTGCGGGCTAGGCTTAATGCCGGGGCACAAGTGCGGGCTGGGCTTAAGGCCGGGGCACAAGTGCGGGCTAGGCTTAAGGCCGGGGCACAAGTGCGGGCTAGGCTTAAGGCCGGGGCACAAGTGCGGGCTAGGCTTAAGGCCTGGGCACAAATGCGGGCTAGGCTTTAGGCCGGGGCACAAATGCGGGCTAGGCTTAAGGCCGGGGCACAAGTGCGGGCTAGGCTTAAGGCATACAGCTAACTCTTTGCACTCTTTGCATAAAGGGTTAGGCACCCATAGGGGTGAAGAGCTAGCTTTCACCCCTCTACTCTGTACTTGGACATTTAGGACTAGATCCTTTGTTGTACAGTGCGGAGCCTCTCCATAACCCCATGCTCCAAGCGACCAGGCACTTCTTGTCTGTCCTCCGTAAATGGGTAATGCCTTCTTCCCCAATTACAGTCGTGCATGCGCATTCAGACGGGACAAGAGCGAAGAGCGTAAAGCTGGCCCTATGTGCATAACCAACATGAAGCTGAATACAAAAACAAACAAGCTTTCAAGGGGCTCAAAAGTGCAGGCTAGGCTTAAGGCCTTTGCACAGGTGCGGGCTAGGCTTAAGGCCTGGGCACAGGTGCGGGCTAGGCTTAAGGCCTGGGCACAGGTGCGGGCTAGGCTTAAGGCCTGGGCACAGGTGCGGGCTAGGCTTAAGGCCGGGGCACAAGTGCGGGCTAGGCTTAAGGCCGGGGCACAAGTGCGGGCTAGGCTTAAGGCCGGGGCACAAGTGCGGGCTAGGCTTAAGGCCGGGGCACAAGTGCGGGCTAGGCTTAAGGCCGGGGCACAAGTGCGGGCTAGGCTTAAGGCCGGGGCACAAGTGCGGGCTAGGCTTAAGGCCGGGGCACAAGTGCGGGCTAGGCTTAAGGCCGGGGCACAAGTGCGGGCTAGGCTTAAGGCCGGGGCACAAGTGCGGGCTAGGCTTAAGGCCGGGGCACAAGTGCGGGCTAGGCTTAAGGCCTGGGCACAAGTGCGAGCTAGGCGTGAGGCCTGGGCACAAGTGCGGGCTAGGCTTAAGGCCTGGGCACAAGTGCGGGCTAGGCTTGAGGCCTGGGTACAAGTGCGGGCTAGGCTTGAGGCCTGGGCACAAGTGCGGGCTAGGCTTTAGGCCTGGGCACAAGTGCGGGCTAGGCTTAAGGCCTGGGCATAAGTGCGGGCTAGGCTTAAGGCCTGGGCTCAAGTGCGGGCTAGGCATAAGGCCTGGGCACAAGTGCGGGCTAGGCTTAAGGCCTGGGCACAAGTGCGGGCTAGGCTTAAGGCCGGGGCACAAGTGCGGGCTTAGCTTAAGGCCGGGGCACAAGTGCGGGCTAGGCTTAAGGCCGGGGCACAAGTGCGGGCTAGGCTTAAGGCCGGGGCACAAGTGCGGGCTAGGCTTAAGGCCGGGGCACAAGTGCGGGCTAGTCTTAAGGCCGGGGCACAAGTGCGGGCTAGGCTTAAGGCCGGGGCAAAAGTGCGGGCTAGGCTTAAGGCCGGGGCACAAGTGCGGGCTAGGCTTAAGGCCGGGGCACAAGTGCGGGCTAGGCTTAAGGCCGGGGCACAAGTGCGGGCTAGGCTTAAGGCCGGGGCACAAGTGCGGACTAGGCTTAAGGCCTGGGCACAAATGCGGGCTAGGCTTAAGGCCTGGGCACAAGTGCAGACTAGGCTTAAGGCCTGGGCACAAGTGCGGGCTAGGCTTGAGGTCTGGGCACAAGTGCGGGCTAGGCTTAAGGCCTGGGCACAAGTGCGGGCTAGGCTTATGGCCTGGGCACAAGTGCGGGCTAGGCTTAAGGCCTGGGCACAAGTGCGGGCTAGGCTTAAGGCCTGGGCACAAGTGCGGGCTAGGCTTAAGGCCTGGGCACAAGTGCGGGCTAGGCTTGAGGCCTGGGCACAAGTGCGGGCTAGGCTTGAGGCCTGGGCACAAGTGCGGACTAGGCTTGAGGCCTGGGCACAAGTGCGGACTAGGCTTGAGGCCTGGGCACAAGTGCGGGCTAGGCATAAGGCCTGGGCACAAGTGCGGGCTAGGCTTAAGGCCTGGGCACAAGTGCGGGCTAGGCTTAAGGCCTGGGCACAAGTGCGGGCTAGGCTTGAGGCCTGGGCACAAGTGCGGGCTAGGCTTAAGGCCTGGGCATAAGTGCGGGCTAGGCTTAAGGCCGGGGCACAAGTGCGGGCTAGGCTTAAGGCCTGGGCACAAGTGCGGGCTAGGCTTAAGGCCTGGGCACAAGTGCGGGCTAGGCTTAAGGCCTGGGCATAAGTGCAGGCTAGGCTTAAGGCCTGGGCACAAGTGCGGGCTAGGCATAAGGCCTGGGCACAAGTGCGGGCTAGGCTTAAGGCCTGGGCACAAGTGCGGGCTAGGCTTAAGGCCGGGGCACAAGTGCGGGCTTAGCTTAAGGCCGGGGCACAAGTGCGGGCTAGGCTTAAGGCCGGGGCACAAGTGCGGGCTAGGCTTAAGGCCGGGGCACAAGTGCGGGCTAGGCTTAAGGCCGGGGCACAAGTGCGGGCTAGGCTTAAGGCCGGGGCACAAGTGCGGGCTTAGCTTAAGGCCTGGGCACAAGTGCGGACTAGGCTTAAGGCCTGGGCACAAGTGCGGGCTAGGCATAAGGCCTGGGCACAAGTGCGGGCTAGGCTTAAGGCCGGGGCACAAGTGCGGGCTAGGCTTAAGGCGGGGCACAAGTGCGGGCTAGGCTTAAGGCCGGGGCACAAGTGCGGGCTAGGCTTAAGGCCGGGGCACAAGTGCGGGCTAGGCTTAAGGCCGGGGCACAAGTGCGGGCTAGGCTTAAGGCCGGGGCACAAGTGCGGGCTTAGCTTAAGGCCGGGGCACATGTGCGGGCTAGGCTTAAGGCCGGGGCACAAGTGCGGGCTAGGCTTAAGGCCGGGGCACAAGTGCGGGCTAGTCTTAGGGCCGGGGCACAAGTGCGGGCTAGTCTTAAGGCCGGGGCACAAGTGCGGGCTAGGCTTAATGCCGGGGCACAAGTGCGGGCTGGGCTTAAGGCTGGGGCACAAGTGCGGGCTAGGCTTAAGGCCGGGGCACAAATGCGGGCTAGGCTTAAGGCCGGGGCACAAGTGCGGGCTAGGCTTAAGGCCTGGGCACAAATGCGGGCTAGGCTTAAGGCCTGGGCACAAGTGCAGACTAGGCTTAAGGCCTGGGCACAAGTGCGGGCTAGGCTTAAGGCCTGGGCACAAGTGCGGGCTAGGCTTAAGGCCGGGCCACAAGTGCGGGCTATGCTTAAGGCATACAGCTAACTCTTTGCACTCTTTGCATAAAGGGTTAGGCACCCATAGGGGTGAAGAGCTAGATTTCACCCCTCTACTCTGTACTTGGACATTTAGGACTAGATCCTTTGTTGTACAGTGCGGAGCCTCTCCATAACCCCATGCTCCAAGCGACCAGGCACTTTTTGTCTGTCCTCCGTAAATGGGTAATGCCTTCTTCCCCAATTACAGTCGTGCATGCGCATTCAGACGGGACAAGAGCGAAGAGCGTAAAGCTGGCCCTATGTGCATAACCAACATGAAGCTGAATACAAAAACAAACAAGCTTTCAAGGGGCTCAAAAGTGCAGGCTAGGCTTAAGGCCTTTGCACAGGTGCGGGCTAGGCTTAAGGCCTGGGCACAGGTGCGGGCTAGGCTTAAGGCCTGGGCACAGGTGCGGGCTAGGCTTAAGGCCTGGGCACAGGTGCGGGCTAGGCTTAAGGCCGGGGCACAAGTGCGGGCTAGGCTTAAGGCCGGGGCACAAGTGCGGGCTAGGCTTAAGGCCGGGGCACAAGTGCGGGCTAGGCTTAAGGCCGGGGCACAAGTGCGGGCTAGGCTTAAGGCCGGGGCACAAGTGCAGGCTAGGCTTAAGGCCGGGGCACAAGTGCGGGCTAGGCTTAAGGCCGGGGCACAAGTGCGGGCTAGGCTTAAGGCCGGGGCACAAGTGCGGGCTAGGCTTAAGGCCGGGGCACAAGTGCGGGCTAGGCTTAAGGCCGGGGCACAAGTGCGGGCTAGGCTTAAGGCCTGGGCACAAGTGCGGGCTAGGCGTGAGGCCTGGGCACAAGTGCGGGCTAGGCTTAAGGACTGGGCACAAGTGCGGGCTAGGCTTGAGGCCTGGGCACAAGTGCGGGCTAGGCTTGAGGCCTGGGCACAAGTGCGGGCTAGGCTTAAGGCCTGGGCACAAGTGCGGGCTAGGCTTAAGGCCTGGGCACAAGTGCGGGCTAGGCTTAAGGCCTGGGCACAAGTGCGGGCTAGGCATAAGGCCTGGGCACAAGTGCGGGCTAGGCTTAAGGCCTGGGCACAAGTGCGGGCTAGGCTTAAAGGCCAGGGCACAAGTGCGGGCTAGGCTTAAGGCCGGGGCACAAGTGCGGGCTAGGCTTAAGGCCGGGGCACAAGTGCGGGCTAGGCTTAAGGCCGGGGCACAAGTGCGGGCTAGTCTTAAGGCCGGGGCACAAGTGCGGGCTAGGCTTAAGGCCGGGGCACAAGTGCGGGCTAGGCTTAAGGCCGGGGCACAAGTGCGGGCTAGGCTTAAGGCCGGGGCACAAGTGCGGGCTAGGCTTAAGGCCGGGGCACAAGTGCGGGCTAGGCTTAAGGCCGGGGCACAAGTGCGGACTAGGCTTAAGGCCTGGGCACAAATGCGGGCTAGGCTTAAGGCCTGGGCACAAGTGCAGACTAGGCTTAAGGCCTGGGCACAAGTGCGGGCTAGGCTTGAGGTCTGGGCACAAGTGCGGGCTAGGCTTAAGGCCTGGGCACAAGTGCGGGCTAGGCTTATGGCCTGGGCACAAGTGCGGGCTAGGCTTAAGGCCTGGGCACAAGTGCGGGCTAGGCTTAAGGCCTGGGCACAAGTGCGGGCTAGGCTTGAGGCCTGGGCACAAGTGCGGGCTAGGCTTGAGGCCTGGGCACAAGTGCGGACTAGGCTTGAGGCCTGGGCACAAGTGCGGGCTAGGCTTAAGGCCTGGGCACAAGTGCGGGCTAGGCATAAGGCCTGGGCACAAGTGCGGGCTAGGCTTAAGGCCGGGGCACAAGTGCGGGCTAGGCTTAAGGCGGGGCACAAGTGCGGGCTAGGCTTAAGGCCGGGGCACAAGTGCGGGCTAGGCTTAAGGCATACAGCTAACTCTTTGCACTCTTTGCATAATGGGTTAGGCACCCATAGGGGTGAAGAGCTAGCTTTCACCCCTCTACTCTGTACTTGGACATTTAGGACTAGATCCTTTGTTGTACAGTGCGGAGCCTCTCCATAACCCCATGCTCCAAGCGACCAGGCACTTCTTGTCTGTCCTCCGTAAATGGGTAATGCCTTCTTCCCCAATTACAGTCGTGCATGCGCATTCAGACGGGACAAGAGCGAAGAGCGTAAAGCTGGCCCTATGTGCATAACCAACATGAAGCTGAATACAAAAACAAACAAGCTTTCAAGGGGCTCAAAAGTGCAGGCTAGGCTTAAGGCCTGGGCACAGGTGCGGGCTAGGCTTAAGGCCTGGGCACAGGTGCGGGCTAGGCTTAAGGCCTGGGCACAGGTGCGGGCTAGGCTTAAGGCCGGGGCACAGGTGCGGGCCAGGCTTAAGGCCGGGGTACAAGTGCGGGCTAGGCTTAAGGCCGGGGCACAAGTGCGGGCTTAGCTTAAGGCCGGGGCACAAGTGCGGGCTAGGCTTAAGGCCGGGGCACAAGTGCGGGCTAGGCTTAAGGCCGGGGCACAATTGCGGGCTAGTCTTAAGGCCGGGGCACAAGTGCGGGCTAGGCTTAATGCCGGGGCACAAGTGCGGGCTAGGCTTAAGGCCGGGGCACAAGTGCGGGCTAGGCTTAAGGCCGGGGCACAAGTGCGGGCTAGGCTTAAGGCCGGGGCACAAGTGCGGGCTAGGCTTAAGGCCTGGGCACAAATGCGGGCTAGGCTTAAGGCCTGGGCACAAGTGCAGACTAGGCTTAAGGCCTGGGCACAAGTGCGGGCTAGGCTTAAGGCCTGGGCACAAGTGCGGGCTAGGCTTAAGGCCGGGGCACAAGTGCGGGCTAGGCTTAAGGCATACAGCTAACTCTTTGCACTCTTTGCATAAAGGGTTAGGCACCCATAGGGGTGAAGAGCTAGCTTTCACCCCTCTACTCTGTACTTGGACATTTAGGACTAGATCCTTTGTTGTACAGTGCGGAGCCTCTCCATAACCCCATGCTCCAAGCGACCAGGCACTTCTTGTCTGTCCTCCGTAAATGGGTAATGCCTTCTTCCCCAATTACAGTCGTGCATGCGCATTCAGACGGGACAAGAGCGAAGAGCGTAAAGCTGGCCCTATGTGCATAACCAACATGAAGCTGAATACAAAAACAAACAAGCTTTCAAGGGGCTCAAAAGTGCAGGCTAGGCTTAAGGCCTGGGCACAGGTGCGGGCTAGGCTTAAGGCCTGGGCACAGGTGCGGGCTAGGCTTAAGGCCGGGGCACAGGTGCGAGCTAGGCTTAAGGCCGGGGCACAGGTGCGGGCCAGGCTTAAGGCCGGGGTACAAGTGCGGGCTAGACTTAAGGCCGGGGCACAAATGCGGTTAAGGCTTGAGGCCGGGGCACAAGTGCGGGCTAGGCTTAAGGCCGGGGCACAAGTGCGGGCTAGGCTTGAGGCCGGGCACAAGTGCGGGCTAGGCTTGAGGCCTGGGCACAAGTGCGGGCTAGGCTTAAGGCCGGGGCACAAGTGCGGGCTAAGCTTAAGGCCGGGGCACAAGTGCGGGCTAGGCTGAAGGCCTGGGCACAAGTGCGGGCTAGGCTGAAGGCCGGGGCACAAGTGCGGGCTAGGCTGAAGGCCGGGGCACAAGTGCGGGCTAGGCTGAAGGCCGGGGCACAAGTGCGGGCTAGGCTTAAGGCCGGGGCAAAAGTGCGGGCTAGGCTGAAGGCCGGGGCACAAGTGCGGGCTAGGCTTAAGGCCGGGGCACAAGTGCGGGCTAGGCTTAAGGCCTGGGCACAAGTGCGGGCTAGGCTTAAGGCCTGGGCACAAGTGCTTGCTAGGCTTAAGGCCTGGGCACAAGTGCGGGCTAGGCTTAAGGCCTGGGCACAAGTGCGGGCTAGGCTTAAGGCCTGGGCACAAGTGCGGGCTAGGCATAAGGCCTGGGCACAAGTGCGGGCTAGGCTTAAGGCCTGGGCACAAGTGCGGGCTAGGCTTAAGGCCGGGGCACAAGTGCGGGCTTAGCTTAAGGCCGGGGCACAAGTGCGGGCTAGGCTTAAGGCCGGGGCACAAGTGCGGGCTAGGCTTAAGGCCGGGGCACAAGTGCGGGCTAGTCTTAAGGCCGGGGCACAAGTGCGGGCTAGTCTTAAGGCCGGGGCACAAGTGCGGGCTAGGCTTAAGGCCGGGGCACAAGTGCGGGCTAGGCTTAAGGCCGGGGCACAAGTGCGGGCTAGGCTTAAGGCCGGGGCACAAGTGCGGGCTAGGCTTAAGGCCGGGGCACAAGTGCGGGCTAGGCTTAAGGCCTGGGCACAAATGCGGGCTAGGCTTAAGGCCTGGGCACAAGTGCGGGCTAGGCTTAAGGCCTGGGCACAAGTGCGGGCTAGGCTTAAGGCCGGGGCACAAGTGCGGGCTAGGCTTAAGGCATACAGCTAACTCTTTGCACTCTTTGCATAAAGGGTTAGGCACCCATAGGGGTGAAGAGCTAGCTTTCACCCCTCTACTCTGTACTTGGACATTTAGGACTAGATCCTTTGTTGTACAGTGCGGAGCCTCTCCATAACCCCATGCTCCAAGCGACCAGGCACTTCTTGTCTGTCCTCCGTAAATGGGTAATGCCTTCTTCCCCAATTACAGTCGTGCATGCGCATTCAGACGGGACAAGAGCGAAGAGCGTAAAGCTGGCCCTATGTGCATAACCAACATGAAGCTGAATACAAAAACAAACAAGCTTTCAAGGGGCTCAAAAGTGCAGGCTAGGCTTAAGGCCTGGGCACAGGTGCGGGCTAGGCTTAAGGCCTGGGCACAGGTGCGGGCTAGGCTTAAGGCCTGGGCACAGGTGCGGGCTAGGCTTAAGGCCGGGGCACAAGTGCGGGCTAGGCTTAAGGCCGGGGCACAAGTGCGGGCTAGGCTTAAGGCCGGGGCACAAGTGCGGGCTAGGCTTAAGGCCGGGGCACAAGTGCGGGCTAGGCTTAAGGCCGGGGCACAAGTGCGGGCTAGGCTTAAGGCCGGGGCACAAGTGCGGGCTAGGCTTAAGGCCGGGGCACAAGTGCGGGCTAGGCTTAAGGCCGGGGCACAAGTGCGGGCTAGGCTTAAGGCCGGGGCACAAGTGAGGGCTAGGCTTAAGGCCGGGGCACAAGTGCGGGCTAGGCTTAAGGCCTGGGCACAAATGCGGGCTAGGCTTAAGGCCTGGGCACAAGTGCAGGCTAGGCTTAAGGCCTGGGCACAAGTGCGGGCTAGGCTTGAGGCCTGGGCACAAGTGCGGGCTAGGCTTAAGGCCTGGGCACAAGTGCGGGCTAGGCTTATGGCCTGGGCACAAGTGCGGGCTAGGCTTAAGGCCTGGGCACAAGTGCGGGCTAGGCTTAAGGCCTGGGCACAAGTGCGGGCTAGGCTTGAGGTCTGGGCACAAGTGCGGGCTAGGCTTAAGGCCTGGGCACAAGTGCGGGCTAGGCTTATGGCCTGGGCACAAGTGCGGGCTAGGCTTAAGGCCTGGGCACAAGTGCGGGCTAGGCTTAAGGCCTGGGCACAAGTGCGGGCTAGGCTTAAGGCCGGGGCACAAGTGCGGGCTAGGCTTAAGGCCGGGGCACAAGTGCGGGCTAGGCTTAAGGCCGGGCACAAGTGCGGGCTAGGCTTAAGGCCGGGGCACAAGTGCGGGCTAGGCTTAAGGCCGGGGCACAAGTGCGGGCTAGGCTGAAGGCCGGGGCACAAGTGCGGGCTAGGCTGAAGGCCGGGGCACAAGTGCGGGCTAGGCTTAAGGCCGGGGCACAAGTGCGGGCTAGGCTTAAGGCCTGGGCACAAGTGCGGGCTAGGCTTAAGGCCTGGGCACAAGTGCTTGCTAGGCTTAAGGCCTGGGCACAAGTGCGGGCTAGGCTTAAGGCCTGGGCACAAGTGCGGGCTAGGCTTAAGGCCGGGGCACAAGTGCGGGCTAGGCATAAGGCCTGGGCACAAGTGCGGGCTAGGCTTAAGGCCTGGGCACAAGTGCGGGCTAGGCTTAAGGCCGGGGCACAAGTGCGGGCTTAGCTTAAGGCCGGGGCACAAGTGCGGGCTAGGCTTAAGGCCGGGGCACAAGTGCGGGCTAGGCTTAAGGCCGGGGCACAAGTGCGGGCTAGTCTTAAGGCCGGGGCACAAGTGCGGGCTAGGCTTAATGCCGGGGCACAAGTGCGGGCTAGGCTTAAGGCCAGGGCACAAGTGCGGGCTAGGCTTAAGGCCGGGGCACAAGTGCGGGCTAGGCTTAAGGCCGGGGCACAAGTGCGGGCTAGGCTTAAGGCCGGGGCACAAGTGCGGGCTAGGCTTAAGGCCTGGGCACAAATGCAGGCTAGGCTTAAGGCCTGGGCACAAGTGCAGACTAGGCTTAAGGCCTGGGCACAAGTGCGGGCTAGGCTTAAGGCCTGGGCACAAGTGCGGGCTAGGCTTAAGGCCGGGGCACAAGTGCGGGCTAGGCTTATGGCATACAGCTAACTCTTTGCACTCTTTGCATAAAGGGTTAGGCACCCATAGGGGTGAAGAGCTAGCTTTCACCCCTCTACTCTGTACTTGGACATTTAGGACTAGATCCTTTGTTGTACAGTGTGGAGCCTCTCCATAACCCCATGCTCCAAGCGACCAGGCACTTCTTGTCTGTCCTCCGTAAATGGGTAATGCCTTCTTCCCCAATTACAGTCGTGCATGCGCATTCAGACGGGACAAGAGCGAAGAGCGTAAAGCTGGCCCTATGTGCATAACCAACATGAAGCTGAATACAAAAACAAACAAGCTTTCAAGGGGCTCAAAAGTGCAGGCTAGGCTTAAGGCCTGGGCACAGGTGCGGGCTAGGCTTAAGGCCTGGGCACAGGTGCGGGCTAGGCTTAAGGCCTGGGCACAGGTGCGGGCTAGGCTTAAGGCCTGGGCACAGGTGCGGGCTAGGCTTAAGGCCGGGGCACAGGTGCGGGCCAGGCTTAAGGCCGGGGTACAAGTGCGGGCTAGGCTTAAGGCCGGGGCACAAATGCGGTTAAGGCTTGAGGCCGGGGCACAAGTGCGGTTAAGGCTTAAGGCCTGGGAACAAGTGCGGGCTAGGCTTAATGCCTGGGCACAAGTGTGGGCTAGGCTTAAGACCTGGGCACAAGTGCGGGCTAGGCTTAAGGCCTGGGCACAAGTGCGGGCTAGGCTTAAGGCCGGGGCACAAGTGCGGGCTAGGCTTAAGGCCGGGGCACAAGTGCGGGCTAGGCTGAAGGCCTGGGCACAAGTGCGGGCTAGGCTGAAGGCCGGGGCACAAGTGCGGGCTAGGCTGAAGGCCGGGGCACAAGTGCGGGCTATGCTGAAGGCCGGGGCACAAGTGCGGGCTAGGCTGAAGGCCGGGGCACAAGTGCGGGCTAGGCTGAAGGCCGGGGCAAAAGTGCGGGCTAGGCTGAAGGCCGGGGCACAAGTGCGGGCTAGGCTGAAGGCCGGGGCACAAGTGCGGGCTAGGCTTAAGGCCGGGGCACAAGTGCGGGCTAGGCTTAAGGCCTGGGCACAAGTGCGGGCTAGGCTTAAGGCCTGGGCACAAGTGCTTGCTAGGCTTAAGGCCTGGGCACAAGTGCGGGCTAGGCTTAAGGCCTGGGCACAAGTGCGGGCTAGGCTTAAGGCCTGGGCACAAGTGCGAGCTAGGCATAAGGCCTGGGCACAAGTGCGGGCTAGGCTTAAGGCCTGGGCACAAGTGCGGGCTAGGCTTAAGGCCGGGGCACAAGTGCGGGCTTAGCTTAAGGCCGGGGCACAAGTGCGGGCTAGGCTTAAGGCCGGGGCACAAGTGCGGGCTAGGCTTAAGGCCGGGGCACAAGTGCGGGCTAGGCTTAAGGCCGGGGCACAAGTGCGGGCTAGTCTTAAGGCCGGGGCACAAGTGCGGGCTAGGCTTAAGACCTGGGCACAAGTGCGGGCTAGGCTTAAGGCCTGGGCACAAGTGCGGGCTAGGCTTAAGGCCGGGGCACAAGTGCGGGCTAGGCTTAAGGCCGGGGCACAAGTGCGGGCTAGGCTGAAGGCCTGGGCACAAGTGCGGGCTAGGCTGAAGGCCGGGGCACAAGTGCGGGCTAGGCTGAAGGCCGGGGCACAAGTGCGGGCTAGGCTGAAGGCCGGGGCACAAGTGCGGGCTAGGCTGAAGGCCGGGGCACAAGTGCGGGCTAGGCTGAAGGCCGGGGCACAAGTGCGGGCTAGGCTTAAGGCCTGGGCACAAGTGCGGGCTAGGCTTAAGGCCTGGGCACAAGTGCTTGCTAGGCTTAAGGCCTGGGCACAAGTGCGGGCTAGGCTTAAGGCCTGGGCACAAGTGCGGGCTAGGCTTAAGGCCGGGGCACAAGTGCGGGCTAGGCATAAGGCCTGGGCACAAGTGCGGGCTAGGCTTAAGGCCTGGGCACAAGTGCGGGCTAGGCTTAAGGCCGGGGCACAAGTGCGGGCTTAGCTTAAGGCCGGGGCACAAGTGCGGGCTAGGCTTAAGGCCGGGGCACAAGTGCGGGCTAGGCTTAAGGCCGGGGCACAAGTGCGGGCTAGTCTTAAGGCCGGGGCACAAGTGCGGGCTAGGCTTAATGCCGGGGCACAAGTGCGGGCTAGGCTTAAGGCCAGGGCACAAGTGCGGGCTAGGCTTAAGGCCGGGGCACAAGTGCGGGCTAGGCTTAAGGCCGGGGCACAAGTGCGGGCTAGGCTTAAGGCCTGGGCACAAATGCAGGCTAGGCTTAAGGCCTGGGCACAAGTGCAGACTAGGCTTAAGGCCTGGGCACAAGTGCGGGCTAGGCTTAAGGCCTGGGCACAAGTGCGGGCTAGGCTTAAGGCCGGGGCACAAGTGCGGGCTAGGCTTATGGCATACAGCTAACTCTTTGCACTCTTTGCATAAAGGGTTAGGCACCCATAGGGGTGAAGAGCTAGCTTTCACCCCTCTACTCTGTACTTGGACATTTAGGACTAGATCCTTTGTTGTACAATGCGGAGCCTCTCCATAACCCCATGCTCCAAGCGACCAGGCACTTCTTGTCTGTCCTCCGTAAATGGGTAATGCCTTCTTCCCCAATTACAGTCGTGCATGCGCATTCAGACGGGACAAGAGCGAAGAGCGTAAAGCTGGCCCTATGTGCATAACCAACATGAAGCTGAATACAAAAACAAACAAGCTTTCAAGGGGCTCAAAAGTGCAGGCTAGGCTTAAGGCCTGGGCACAGGTGCGGGCTAGGCTTAAGGCCTGGGCACAGGTGCGGGCTAGGCTTAAGGCCTGGGCACAGGTGCGGGCTAGGCTTAAGGCCTGGGCACAGGTGCGGGCTAGGCTTAAGGCCGGGGCACAGGTGCGGGCCAGGCTTAAGGCCGTGGTTCAAGTGCGGGCTAGGCTTAAGGCCGGGGCACAAATGCGGTTAAGGCTTGAGGCCGGGGCACAAGTGCGGTTAAGGCTTAAGGCCTGGGAACAAGTGCGGGCTAGGCTTAATGCCTGGGCACAAGTGCGGGCTAGGCTTAAGACCTGGGCACAAGTGCGGGCTAGGCTTAAGGCCTGGGCACAAGTGCGGGCTAGGCTTAAGGCCGGGGCACAAGTGCGGGCTAGGCTTAAGGCCGGGGCACAAGTGCGGGCTAGGCTGAAGGCCTGGGCACAAGTGCGGGCTAGGCTGAAGGCCGGGGCACAAGTGCGGGCTAGGCTGAAGGCCGGGGCACAAGTGCGGGCTAGGCTGAAGGCCGGGGCACAAGTGCGGGCTAGGCTGAAGGCCGGGGCACAAGTGCGGGCTAGGCTGAAGGCCGGGGCAAAAGTGCGGGCTAGGCTGAAGGCCGGGGCACAAGTGCGGGCTAGGCTGAAGGCCGGGGCACAAGTGCGGGCTAGGCTTAAGGCCGGGGCACAAGTGCGGGCTAGGCTTAAGGCCTGGGCACAAGTGCGGGCTAGGCTTAAGGCCTGGGCACAAGTGCTTGCTAGGCTTAAGGCCTGGGCACAAGTGCGGGCTAGGCTTAAGGCCTGGGCACAAGTGCGGGCTAGGCTTAAGGCCTGGGCACAAGTGCGAGCTAGGCATAAGGCCTGGGCACAAGTGCGGGCTAGGCTTAAGGCCTGGGCACAAGTGCGGGCTAGGCTTAAGGCCGGGGCACAAGTGCGGGCTTGGCTTAAGGCCGGGGCACAAGTGCGGGCTAGGCTTAAGGCCGGGGCACAAGTGCGGGCTAGGCTTAAGGCCGGGGCACAAGTGCGGGCTAGGCTTAAGGCCGGAGCACAAGTGCGGGCTAGTCTTAAGGCCGGGGCACAAGTGCGGGCTAGGCTTAAGGCCGGGGCACAAGTGCGGGCTAGGCTTAAGGCCGGGGCACAAGTGCGGGCTAGGCTTAAGGCCGGGGCACAAGTGCGGGCTAGGCTTAAGGCCTGGGCACAAATGCGGGCTAGGCTTAAGGCCTGGGCACAAGTGCAGACTAGGCTTAAGGCCTGGGCACAAGTGCGGGCTAGGCTTAAGGCCTGGGCACAAGTGCGGGCTAGGCTTAAGGCCGGGCCACAAGTGCGGGCTATGCTTAAGGCATACAGCTAACTCTTTGCACTCTTTGCATAAAGGGTTAGGCACCCATAGGGGTGAAGAGCTAGATTTCACCCCTCTACTCTGTACTTGGACATTTAGGACTAGATCCTTTGTTGTACAGTGCGGAGCCTCTCCATAACCCCATGCTCCAAGCGACCAGGCACTTTTTGTCTGTCCTCCGTAAATGGGTAATGCCTTCTTCCCCAATTACAGTCGTGCATGCGCATTCAGACGGGACAAGAGCGAAGAGCGTAAAGCTGGCCCTATGTGCATAACCAACATGAAGCTGAATACAAAAACAAACAAGCTTTCAAGGGGCTCAAAAGTGCAGGCTAGGCTTAAGGCCTTTGCACAGGTGCGGGCTAGGCTTAAGGCCTGGGCACAGGTGCGGGCTAGGCTTAAGGCCTGGGCACAGGTGCGGGCTAGGCTTAAGGCCTGGGCACAGGTGCGGGCTAGGCTTAAGGCCGGGGCACAAGTGCGGGCTAGGCTTAAGGCCGGGGCACAAGTGCGGGCTAGGCTTAAGGCCGGGGCACAAGTGCGGGCTAGGCTTAAGGCCGGGGCACAAGTGCGGGCTAGGCTTAAGGCCGGGGCACAAGTGCAGGCTAGGCTTAAGGCCGGGGCACAAGTGCGGGCTAGGCTTAAGGCCGGGGCACAAGTGCGGGCTAGGCTTAAGGCCCGGGCACAAGTGCGGGCTAGGCTTAAGGCCGGGGCACAAGTGCGGGCTAGGCTTAAGGCCGGGGCACAAGTGCGGGCTAGGCTTAAGGCCTGGGCACAAGTGCGGGCTAGGCGTGAGGCCTGGGCACAAGTGCGGGCTAGGCTTAAGGACTGGGCACAAGTGCGGGCTAGGCTTGAGGCCTGGGCACAAGTGCGGGCTAGGCTTGAGGCCTGGGCACAAGTGCGGGCTAGGCTTAAGGCCTGGGCACAAGTGCGGGCTAGGCTTAAGGCCTGGGCACAAGTGCGGGCTAGGCTTAAGGCCTGGGCACAAGTGCGGGCTAGGCATAAGGCCTGGGCACAAGTGCGGGCTAGGCTTAAGGCCTGGGCACAAGTGCGGGCTAGGCTTAAGGCCAGGGCACAAGTGCGGGCTAGGCTTAAGGCCGGGGCACAAGTGCGGGCTAGGCTTAAGGCCGGGGCACAAGTGCGGGCTAGGCTTAAGGCCGGGGCACAAGTGCGGGCTAGTCTTAAGGCCGGGGCACAAGTGCGGGCTAGGCTTAAGGCCGGGGCACAAGTGCGGGCTAGGCTTAAGGCCGGGGCACAAGTGCGGGCTAGGCTTAAGGCCGGGGCACAAGTGCGGGCTAGGCTTAAGGCCGGGGCACAAGTGCGGGCTAGGCTTAAGGCCGGGGCACAAGTGCGGACTAGGCTTAAGGCCTGGGCACAAATGCGGGCTAGGCTTAAGGCCTGGGCACAAGTGCAGACTAGGCTTAAGGCCTGGGCACAAGTGCGGGCTAGGCTTGAGGTCTGGGCACAAGTGCGGGCTAGGCTTAAGGCCTGGGCACAAGTGCGGGCTAGGCTTATGGCCTGGGCACAAGTGCGGGCTAGGCTTAAGGCCTGGGCACAAGTGCGGGCTAGGCTTAAGGCCTGGGCACAAGTGCGGGCTAGGCTTGAGGCCTGGGCACAAGTGCGGGCTAGGCTTGAGGCCTGGGCACAAGTGCGGACTAGGCTTGAGGCCTGGGCACAAGTGCGGGCTAGGCTTAAGGCCTGGGCACAAGTGCGGGCTAGGCATAAGGCCTGGGCACAAGTGCGGGCTAGGCTTAAGGCCGGGGCACAAGTGCGGGCTAGGCTTAAGGCGGGGCACAAGTGCGGGCTAGGCTTAAGGCCGGGGCACAAGTGCGGGCTAGGCTTAAGGCATACAGCTAACTCTTTGCACTCTTTGCATAATGGGTTAGGCACCCATAGGGGTGAAGAGCTAGCTTTCACCCCTCTACTCTGTACTTGGACATTTAGGACTAGATCCTTTGTTGTACAGTGCGGAGCCTCTCCATAACCCCATGCTCCAAGCGACCAGGCACTTCTTGTCTGTCCTCCGTAAATGGGTAATGCCTTCTTCCCCAATTACAGTCGTGCATGCGCATTCAGACGGGACAAGAGCGAAGAGCGTAAAGCTGGCCCTATGTGCATAACCAACATGAAGCTGAATACAAAAACAAACAAGCTTTCAAGGGGCTCAAAAGTGCAGGCTAGGCTTAAGGCCTGGGCACAGGTGCGGGCTAGGCTTAAGGCCTGGGCACAGGTGCGGGCTAGGCTTAAGGCCTGGGCACAGGTGCGGGCTAGGCTTAAGGCCGGGGCACAGGTGCGGGCCAGGCTTAAGGCCGGGGTACAAGTGCGGGCTAGGCTTAAGGCCGGGGCACAAGTGCGGGCTAGGCTTAAGGCCGGGGCACAAGTGCGGACTAGGCTTAAGGCCTGGGCACAAATGCGGGCTAGGCTTAAGGCCTGGGCACAAGTGCAGACTAGGCTTAAGGCCTGGGCACAAGTGCGGGCTAGGCTTGAGGTCTGGGCACAAGTGCGGGCTAGGCTTAAGGCCTGGGCACAAGTGCGGGCTAGGCTTATGGCCTGGGCACAAGTGCGGGCTAGGCTTAAGGCCTGGGCACAAGTGCGGGCTAGGCTTAAGGCCTGGGCACAAGTGCGGGCTAGGCTTAAGGCCTGGGCACAAGTGCGGGCTAGGCTTGAGGCCTGGGCACAAGTGCGGGCTAGGCTTGAGGCCTGGGCACAAGTGCGGACTAGGCTTGAGGCCTGGGCACAAGTGCGGACTAGGCTTGAGGCCTGGGCACAAGTGCGGGCTAGGCATAAGGCCTGGGCACAAGTGCGGGCTAGGCTTAAGGCCTGGGCACAAGTGCGGGCTAGGCTTAAGGCCTGGGCACAAGTGCGGGCTAGGCTTGAGGCCTGGGCACAAGTGCGGGCTAGGCTTAAGGCCTGGGCATAAGTGCGGGCTAGGCTTAAGGCCGGGGCACAAGTGCGGGCTAGGCTTAAGGCCTGGGCACAAGTGCGGGCTAGGCTTAAGGCCTGGGCACAAGTGCGGGCTAGGCTTAAGGCCTGGGCATAAGTGCGGGCTAGGCTTAAGGCCTGGGCACAAGTGCGGGCTAGGCATAAGGCCTGGGCACAAGTGCGGGCTAGGCTTAAGGCCTGGGCACAAGTGCGGGCTAGGCTTAAGGCCGGGGCACAAGTGCGGGCTTAGCTTAAGGCCGGGGCACAAGTGCGGGCTAGGCTTAAGGCCGGGGCACAAGTGCGGGCTAGGCTTAAGGCCGGGGCACAAGTGCGGGCTAGGCTTAAGGCCGGGGCACAAGTGCGGGCTAGGCTTAAGGCCGGGGCACAAGTGCGGGCTTAGCTTAAGGCCTGGGCACAAGTGCGGACTAGGCTTAAGGCCTGGGCACAAGTGCGGGCTAGGCATAAGGCCTGGGCACAAGTGCGGGCTAGGCTTAAGGCCGGGGCACAAGTGCGGGCTAGGCTTAAGGCGGGGCACAAGTGCGGGCTAGGCTTAAGGCCGGGGCACAAGTGCGGGCTAGGCTTAAGGCCGGGGCACAAGTGCGGGCTAGGCTTAAGGCCGGGGCACAAGTGCGGGCTTAGCTTAAGGCCGGGGCACATGTGCGGGCTAGGCTTAAGGCCGGGGCACAAGTGCGGGCTAGGCTTAAGGCCGGGGCACAAGTGCGGGCTAGTCTTAGGGCCGGGGCACAAGTGCGGGCTAGTCTTAAGGCCGGGGCACAAGTGCGGGCTAGGCTTAATGTCGGGGCACAAGTGCGGGCTGGGCTTAAGGCCGGGGCACAAGTGCGGGCTAGGCTTAAGGCCGGGGCACAAATGCGGGCTAGGCTTAAGGCCGGGGCACAAGTGCGGGCTAGGCTTAAGGCCTGGGCACAAATGCGGGCTAGGCTTAAGGCCTGGGCACAAGTGCAGACTAGGCTTAAGGCCTGGGCACAAGTGCGGGCTAGGCTTAAGGCCTGGGCACAAGTGCGGGCTAGGCTTAAGGCCGGGCCACAAGTGCGGGCTATGCTTAAGGCATACAGCTAACTCTTTGCACTCTTTGCATAAAGGGTTAGGCACCCATAGGGGTGAAGAGCTAGATTTCACCCCTCTACTCTGTACTTGGACATTTAGGACTAGATCCTTTGTTGTACAGTGCGGAGCCTCTCCATAACCCCATGCTCCAAGCGACCAGGCACTTTTTGTCTGTCCTCCGTAAATGGGTAATGCCTTCTTCCCCAATTACAGTCGTGCATGCGCATTCAGACGGGACAAGAGCGAAGAGCGTAAAGCTGGCCCTATGTGCATAACCAACATGAAGCTGAATACAAAAACAAACAAGCTTTCAAGGGGCTCAAAAGTGCAGGCTAGGCTTAAGGCCTTTGCACAGGTGCGGGCTAGGCTTAAGGCCTGGGCACAGGTGCGGGCTAGGCTTAAGGCCTGGGCACAGGTGCGGGCTAGGCTTAAGGCCTGGGCACAGGTGCGGGCTAGGCTTAAGGCCTGGGCACAGGTGCGGGCTAGGCTTAAGGCCGGGGCACAAGTGCGGGCTAGGCTTAAGGCCGGGGCACAAGTGCGGGCTAGGCTTAAGGCCGGGGCACAAGTGCGGGCTAGGCTTAAGGCCGGGGCACAAGTGCGGGCTAGGCTTAAGGCCGGGGCACAAGTGCAGGCTAGGCTTAAGGCCGGGGCACAAGTGCGGGCTAGGCTTAAGGCCGGGGCACAAGTGCGGGCTAGGCTTAAGGCCGGGGCACAAGTGCGGGCTAGGCTTAAGGCCGGGGCACAAGTGCGGGCTAGGCTTAAGGCCGGGGCACAAGTGCGGGCTAGGCTTAAGGCCTGGGCACAAGTGCGGGCTAGGCGTGAGGCCTGGGCACAAGTGCGGGCTAGGCTTAAGGACTGGGCACAAGTGCGGGCTAGGCTTGAGGCCTGGGCACAAGTGCGGGCTAGGCTTGAGGCCTGGGCACAAGTGCGGGCTAGGCTTAAGGCCTGGGCACAAGTGCGGGCTAGGCTTAAGGCCTGGGCACAAGTGCGGGCTAGGCTTAAGGCCTGGGCACAAGTGCGGGCTAGGCATAAGGCCTGGGCACAAGTGCGGGCTAGGCTTAAGGCCTGGGCACAAGTGCGGGCTAGGCTTAAGGCCAGGGCACAAGTGCGGGCTAGGCTTAAGGCCGGGGCACAAGTGCGGGCTAGGCTTAAGGCCGGGGCACAAGTGCGGGCTAGGCTTAAGGCCGGGGCACAAGTGCGGGCTAGTCTTAAGGCCGGGGCACAAGTGCGGGCTAGGCTTAAGGCCGGGGCACAAGTGCGGGCTAGGCTTAAGGCCGGGGCACAAGTGCGGGCTAGGCTTAAGGCCGGGGCACAAGTGCGGGCTAGGCTTAAGGCCGGGGCACAAGTGCGGGCTAGGCTTAAGGCCGGGGCACAAGTGCGGACTAGGCTTAAGGCCTGGGCACAAATGCGGGCTAGGCTTAAGGCCTGGGCACAAGTGCAGACTAGGCTTGAGGCCTGGGCACAAGTGCGGGCTAGGCTTGAGGCCTGGGCACAAGTGCGGACTAGGCTTGAGGCCTGGGCACAAGTGCGGGCTAGGCTTAAGGCCTGGGCACAAGTGCGGGCTAGGCATAAGGCCTGGGCACAAGTGCGGGCTAGGCTTAAGGCCGGGGCACAAGTGCGGGCTAGGCTTAAGGCGGGGCACAAGTGCGGGCTAGGCTTAAGGCCGGGGCACAAGTGCGGGCTAGGCTTAAGGCATACAGCTAACTCTTTGCACTCTTTGCATAATGGGTTAGGCACCCATAGGGGTGAAGAGCTAGCTTTCACCCCTCTACTCTGTACTTGGACATTTAGGACTAGATCCTTTGTTGTACAGTGCGGAGCCTCTCCATAACCCCATGCTCCAAGCGACCAGGCACTTCTTGTCTGTCCTCCGTAAATGGGTAATGCCTTCTTCCCCAATTACAGTCGTGCATGCGCATTCAGACGGGACAAGAGCGAAGAGCGTAAAGCTGGCCCTATGTGCATAACCAACATGAAGCTGAATACAAAAACAAACAAGCTTTCAAGGGGCTCAAAAGTGCAGGCTAGGCTTAAGGCCTGGGCACAGGTGCGGGCTAGGCTTAAGGCCTGGGCACAGGTGCGGGCTAGGCTTAAGGCCGGGGCACAGGTGCGGGCCAGGCTTAAGGCCGGGGTACAAGTGCGGGCTAGGCTTAAGGCCGGGGCACAAGTGCGGGCTTAGCTTAAGGCCGGGGCACAAGTGCGGGCTAGGCTTAAGGCCGGGGCACAAGTGCGGGCTAGGCTTAAGGCCGGGGCACAATTGCGGGCTAGTCTTAAGGCCGGGGCACAAGTGCGGGCTAGGCTTAATGCCGGGGCACAAGTGCGGGCTAGGCTTAAGGCCGGGGCACAAGTGCGGGCTAGGCTTAAGGCCGGGGCACAAGTGCGGGCTAGGCTTAAGGCCGGGGCACAAGTGCGGGCTAGGCTTAAGGCCTGGGCACAAATGCGGGCTAGGCTTAAGGCCTGGGCACAAGTGCAGACTAGGCTTAAGGCCTGGGCACAAGTGCGGGCTAGGCTTAAGGCCTGGGCACAAGTGCGGGCTAGGCTTAAGGCCGGGGCACAAGTGCGGGCTAGGCTTAAGGCATACAGCTAACTCTTTGCACTCTTTGCATAAAGGGTTAGGCACCCATAGGGGTGAAGAGCTAGCTTTCACCCCTCTACTCTGTACTTGGACATTTAGGACTAGATCCTTTGTTGTACAGTGCGGAGCCTCTCCATAACCCCATGCTCCAAGCGACCAGGCACTTCTTGTCTGTCCTCCGTAAATGGGTAATGCCTTCTTCCCCAATTACAGTCGTGCATGCGCATTCAGACGGGACAAGAGCGAAGAGCGTAAAGCTGGCCCTATGTGCATAACCAACATGAAGCTGAATACAAAAACAAACAAGCTTTCAAGGGGCTCAAAAGTGCAGGCTAGGCTTAAGGCCTGGGCACAGGTGCGGGCTAGGCTTAAGGCCTGGGCACAGGTGCGGGCTAGGCTTAAGGCCGGGGCACAGGTGCGAGCTAGGCTTAAGGCCGGGGCACAGGTGCGGGCCAGGCTTAAGGCCGGGGTACAAGTGCGGGCTAGACTTAAGGCCGGGGCACAAATGCGGTTAAGGCTTGAGGCCGGGGCACAAGTGCGGGCTAGGCTTAAGGCCGGGGCACAAGTGCGGGCTAGGCTTGAGGCCGGGCACAAGTGCGGGCTAGGCTTGAGGCCTGGGCACAAGTGCGGGCTAGGCTTAAGGCCGGGGCACAAGTGCGGGCTAAGCTTAAGGCCGGGGCACAAGTGCGGGCTAGGCTGAAGGCCTGGGCACAAGTGCGGGCTAGGCTGAAGGCCGGGGCACAAGTGCGGGCTAGGCTGAAGGCCGGGGCACAAGTGCGGGCTAGGCTGAAGGCCGGGGCACAAGTGCGGGCTAGGCTTAAGGCCGGGGCAAAAGTGCGGGCTAGGCTGAAGGCCGGGGCACAAGTGCGGGCTAGGCTTAAGGCCGGGGCACAAGTGCGGGCTAGGCTTAAGGCCTGGGCACAAGTGCGGGCTAGGCTTAAGGCCTGGGCACAAGTGCTTGCTAGGCTTAAGGCCTGGGCACAAGTGCGGGCTAGGCTTAAGGCCTGGGCACAAGTGCGGGCTAGGCTTAAGGCCTGGGCACAAGTGCGGGCTAGGCATAAGGCCTGGGCACAAGTGCGGGCTAGGCTTAAGGCCTGGGCACAAGTGCGGGCTAGGCTTAAGGCCGGGGCACAAGTGCGGGCTTAGCTTAAGGCCGGGGCACAAGTGCGGGCTAGGCTTAAGGCCGGGGCACAAGTGCGGGCTAGGCTTAAGGCCGGGGCACAAGTGCGGGCTAGTCTTAAGGCCGGGGCACAAGTGCGGGCTAGTCTTAAGGCCGGGGCACAAGTGCGGGCTAGGCTTAAGGCCGGGGCACAAGTGCGGGCTAGGCTTAAGGCCGGGGCACAAGTGCGGGCTAGGCTTAAGGCCGGGGCACAAGTGCGGGCTAGGCTTAAGGCCGGGGCACAAGTGCGGGCTAGGCTTAAGGCCTGGGCACAAATGCGGGCTAGGCTTAAGGCCTGGGCACAAGTGCGGGCTAGGCTTAAGGCCTGGGCACAAGTGCGGGCTAGGCTTAAGGCCGGGGCACAAGTGCGGGCTAGGCTTAAGGCATACAGCTAACTCTTTGCACTCTTTGCATAAAGGGTTAGGCACCCATAGGGGTGAAGAGCTAGCTTTCACCCCTCTACTCTGTACTTGGACATTTAGGACTAGATCCTTTGTTGTACAGTGCGGAGCCTCTCCATAACCCCATGCTCCAAGCGACCAGGCACTTCTTGTCTGTCCTCCGTAAATGGGTAATGCCTTCTTCCCCAATTACAGTCGTGCATGCGCATTCAGACGGGACAAGAGCGAAGAGCGTAAAGCTGGCCCTATGTGCATAACCAACATGAAGCTGAATACAAAAACAAACAAGCTTTCAAGGGGCTCAAAAGTGCAGGCTAGGCTTAAGGCCTGGGCACAGGTGCGGGCTAGGCTTAAGGCCTGGGCACAGGTGCGGGCTAGGCTTAAGGCCTGGGCACAGGTGCGGGCTAGGCTTAAGGCCGGGGCACAAGTGCGGGCTAGGCTTAAGGCCGGGGCACAAGTGCGGGCTAGGCTTAAGGCCGGGGCACAAGTGCGGGCTAGGCTTAAGGCCGGGGCACAAGTGCGGGCTAGGCTTAAGGCCGGGGCACAAGTGCGGGCTAGGCTTAAGGCCGGGGCACAAGTGCGGGCTAGGCTTAAGGCCGGGGCACAAGTGCGGGCTAGGCTTAAGGCCGGGGCACAAGTGCGGGCTAGGCTTAAGGCCGGGGCACAAGTGAGGGCTAGGCTTAAGGCCGGGGCACAAGTGCGGGCTAGGCTTAAGGCCTGGGCACAAATGCGGGCTAGGCTTAAGGCCTGGGCACAAGTGCGGGCTAGGCTTAAGGCCTGGGCACAAGTGCGGGCTAGGCTTGAGGCCTGGGCACAAGTGCGGGCTAGGCTTAAGGCCTGGGCACAAGTGCGGGCTAGGCTTATGGCCTGGGCACAAGTGCGGGCTAGGCTTAAGGCCTGGGCACAAGTGCGGGCTAGGCTTAAGGCCTGGGCACAAGTGCGGGCTAGGCTTGAGGTCTGGGCACAAGTGCGGGCTAGGCTTAAGGCCTGGGCACAAGTGCGGGCTAGGCTTATGGCCTGGGCACAAGTGCGGGCTAGGCTTAAGGCCTGGGCACAAGTGCGGGCTAGGCTTAAGGCCTGGGCACAAGTGCGGGCTAGGCTTAAGGCCGGGGCACAAGTGCGGGCTAGGCTTAAGGCCGGGGCACAAGTGCGGGCTAGGCTTAAGGCCGGGCACAAGTGCGGGCTAGGCTTAAGGCCGGGGCACAAGTGCGGGCTAGGCTTAAGGCCGGGGCACAAGTGCGGGCTAGGCTGAAGGCTGGGGCACAAGTGCGGGCTAGGCTGAAGGCCGGGGCACAAGTGCGGGCTAGGCTTAAGGCCGGGGCACAAGTGCGGGCTAGGCTTAAGGCCTGGGCACAAGTGCGGGCTAGGCTTAAGGCCTGGGCACAAGTGCTTGCTAGGCTTAAGGCCTGGGCACAAGTGCGGGCTAGGCTTAAGGCCTGGGCACAAGTGCGGGCTAGGCTTAAGGCCGGGGCACAAGTGCGGGCTAGGCATAAGGCCTGGGCACAAGTGCGGGCTAGGCTTAAGGCCTGGGCACAAGTGCGGGCTAGGCTTAAGGCCGGGGCACAAGTGCGGGCTTAGCTTAAGGCCGGGGCACAAGTGCGGGCTAGGCTTAAGGCCGGGGCACAAGTGCGGGCTAGGCTTAAGGCCGGGGCACAAGTGCGGGCTAGTCTTAAGGCCGGGGCACAAGTGCGGGCTAGGCTTAATGCCGGGGCACAAGTGCGGGCTAGGCTTAAGGCCAGGGCACAAGTGCGGGCTAGGCTTAAGGCCGGGGCACAAGTGCGGGCTAGGCTTAAGGCCGGGGCACAAGTGCGGGCTAGGCTTAAGGCCTGGGCACAAATGCAGGCTAGGCTTAAGGCCTGGGCACAAGTGCAGACTAGGCTTAAGGCCTGGGCACAAGTGCGGGCTAGGCTTAAGGCCTGGGCACAAGTGCGGGCTAGGCTTAAGGCCGGGGCACAAGTGCGGGCTAGGCTTATGGCATACAGCTAACTCTTTGCACTCTTTGCATAAAGGGTTAGGCACCCATAGGGGTGAAGAGCTAGCTTTCACCCCTCTACTCTGTACTTGGACATTTAGGACTAGATCCTTTGTTGTACAGTGTGGAGCCTCTCCATAACCCCATGCTCCAAGCGACCAGGCACTTCTTGTCTGTCCTCCGTAAATGGGTAATGCCTTCTTCCCCAATTACAGTCGTGCATGCGCATTCAGACGGGACAAGAGCGAAGAGCGTAAAGCTGGCCCTATGTGCATAACCAACATGAAGCTGAATACAAAAACAAACAAGCTTTCAAGGGGCTCAAAAGTGCAGGCTAGGCTTAAGGCCTGGGCACAGGTGCGGGCTAGGCTTAAGGCCTGGGCACAGGTGCGGGCTAGGTTTAAGGCCTGGGCACAGGTGCGGGCTAGGCTTAAGGCCTGGGCACAGGTGCGGGCTAGGCTTAAGGCCGGGGCACAGGTGCGGGCCAGGCTTAAGGCCGGGGTACAAGTGCGGGCTAGGCTTAAGGCCGGGGCACAAATGCGGTTAAGGCTTGAGGCCGGGGCACAAGTGCGGTTAAGGCTTAAGGCCTGGGAACAAGTGCGGGCTAGGCTTAATGCCTGGGCACAAGTGCGGGCTAGGCTTAAGACCTGGGCACAAGTGCGGGCTAGGCTTAAGGCCTGGGCACAAGTGCGGGCTAGGCTTAAGGCCGGGGCACAAGTGCGGGCTAGGCTTAAGGCCGGGGCACAAGTGCGGGCTAGGCTGAAGGCCTGGGCACAAGTGCGGGCTAGGCTGAAGGCCGGGGCACAAGTGCGGGCTAGGCTGAAGGCCGGGGCACAAGTGCGGGCTATGCTGAAGGCCGGGGCACAAGTGCGGGCTAGGCTGAAGGCCGGGGCACAAGTGCGGGCTAGGCTGAAGGCCGGGGCAAAAGTGCGGGCTAGGCTGAAGGCCGGGGCACAAGTGCGGGCTAGGCTGAAGGCCGGGGCACAAGTGCGGGCTAGGCTTAAGGCCGGGGCACAAGTGCGGGCTAGGCTTAAGGCCTGGGCACAAGTGCGGGCTAGGCTTAAGGCCTGGGCACAAGTGCTTGCTAGGCTTAAGGCCTGGGCACAAGTGCGGGCTAGGCTTAAGGCCTGGGCACAAGTGCGGGCTAGGCTTAAGGCCTGGGCACAAGTGCGAGCTAGGCATAAGGCCTGGGCACAAGTGCGGGCTAGGCTTAAGGCCTGGGCACAAGTGCGGGCTAGGCTTAAGGCCGGGGCACAAGTGCGGGCTTAGCTTAAGGCCGGGGCACAAGTGCGGGCTAGGCTTAAGGCCGGGGCACAAGTGCGGGCTAGGCTTAAGGCCGGGGCACAAGTGCGGGCTAGGCTTAAGGCCGGGGCACAAGTGCGGGCTAGTCTTAAGGCCGGGGCACAAGTGCGGGCTAGGCTTAAGACCTGGGCACAAGTGCGGGCTAGGCTTAAGGCCTGGGCACAAGTGCGGGCTAGGCTTAAGGCCGGGGCACAAGTGCGGGCTAGGCTTAAGGCCGGGGCACAAGTGCGGGCTAGGCTGAAGGCCTGGGCACAAGTGCGGGCTAGGCTGAAGGCCGGGGCACAAGTGCGGGCTAGGCTGAAGGCCGGGGCACAAGTGCGGGCTAGGCTGAAGGCCGGGGCACAAGTGCGGGCTAGGCTGAAGGCCGGGGCACAAGTGCGGGCTAGGCTGAAGGCCGGGGCACAAGTGCGGGCTAGGCTTAAGGCCTGGGCACAAGTGCGGGCTAGGCTTAAGGCCTGGGCACAAGTGCTTGCTAGGCTTAAGGCCTGGGCACAAGTGCGGGCTAGGCTTAAGGCCTGGGCACAAGTGCGGGCTAGGCTTAAGGCCGGGGCACAAGTGCGGGCTAGGCATAAGGCCTGGGCACAAGTGCGGGCTAGGCTTAAGGCCTGGGCACAAGTGCGGGCTAGGCTTAAGGCCGGGGCACAAGTGCGGGCTTAGCTTAAGGCCGGGGCACAAGTGCGGGCTAGGCTTAAGGCCGGGGCACAAGTGCGGGCTAGGCTTAAGGCCGGGGCACAAGTGCGGGCTAGTCTTAAGGCCGGGGCACAAGTGCGGGCTAGGCTTAATGCCGGGGCACAAGTGCGGGCTAGGCTTAAGGCCAGGGCACAAGTGCGGGCTAGGCTTAAGGCCGGGGCACAAGTGCGGGCTAGGCTTAAGGCCGGGGCACAAGTGCGGGCTAGGCTTAAGGCCTGGGCACAAATGCAGGCTAGGCTTAAGGCCTGGGCACAAGTGCAGACTAGGCTTAAGGCCTGGGCACAAGTGCGGGCTAGGCTTAAGGCCTGGGCACAAGTGCGGGCTAGGCTTAAGGCCGGGGCACAAGTGCGGGCTAGGCTTATGGCATACAGCTAACTCTTTGCACTCTTTGCATAAAGGGTTAGGCACCCATAGGGGTGAAGAGCTAGCTTTCACCCCTCTACTCTGTACTTGGACATTTAGGACTAGATCCTTTGTTGTACAATGCGGAGCCTCTCCATAACCCCATGCTCCAAGCGACCAGGCACTTCTTGTCTGTCCTCCGTAAATGGGTAATGCCTTCTTCCCCAATTACAGTCGTGCATGCGCATTCAGACGGGACAAGAGCGAAGAGCGTAAAGCTGGCCCTATGTGCATAACCAACATGAAGCTGAATACAAAAACAAACAAGCTTTCAAGGGGCTCAAAAGTGCAGGCTAGGCTTAAGGCCTGGGCACAGGTGCGGGCTAGGCTTAAGGCCTGGGCACAGGTGCGGGCTAGGCTTAAGGCCTGGGCACAGGTGCGGGCTAGGCTTAAGGCCTGGGCACAGGTGCGGGCTAGGCTTAAGGCCGGGGCACAGGTGCGGGCCAGGCTTAAGGCCGTGGTTCAAGTGCGGGCTAGGCTTAAGGCCGGGGCACAAATGCGGTTAAGGCTTGAGGCCGGGGCACAAGTGCGGTTAAGGCTTAAGGCCTGGGAACAAGTGCGGGCTAGGCTTAATGCCTGGGCACAAGTGCGGGCTAGGCTTAAGACCTGGGCACAAGTGCGGGCTAGGCTTAAGGCCTGGGCACAAGTGCGGGCTAGGCTTAAGGCCGGGGCACAAGTGCGGGCTAGGCTTAAGGCCGGGGCACAAGTGCGGGCTAGGCTGAAGGCCTGGGCACAAGTGCGGGCTAGGCTGAAGGCCGGGGCACAAGTGCGGGCTAGGCTGAAGGCCGGGGCACAAGTGCGGGCTAGGCTGAAGGCCGGGGCACAAGTGCGGGCTAGGCTGAAGGCCGGGGCACAAGTGCGGGCTAGGCTGAAGGCCGGGGCAAAAGTGCGGGCTAGGCTGAAGGCCGGGGCACAAGTGCGGGCTAGGCTGAAGGCCGGGGCACAAGTGCGGGCTAGGCTTAAGGCCGGGGCACAAGTGCGGGCTAGGCTTAAGGCCTGGGCACAAGTGCGGGCTAGGCTTAAGGCCTGGGCACAAGTGCTTGCTAGGCTTAAGGCCTGGGCACAAGTGCGGGCTAGGCTTAAGGCCTGGGCACAAGTGCGGGCTAGGCTTAAGGCCTGGGCACAAGTGCGAGCTAGGCATAAGGCCTGGGCACAAGTGCGGGCTAGGCTTAAGGCCTGGGCACAAGTGCGGGCTAGGCTTAAGGCCGGGGCACAAGTGCGGGCTTAGCTTAAGGCCGGGGCACAAGTGCGGGCTAGGCTTAAGGCCGGGGCACAAGTGCGGGCTAGGCTTAAGGCCGGGGCACAAGTGCGGGCTAGGCTTAAGGCCGGAGCACAAGTGCGGGCTAGTCTTAAGGCCGGGGCACAAGTGCGGGCTAGGCTTAAGGCCGGGGCACAAGTGCGGGCTAGGCTTAAGGCCGGGGCACAAGTGCGGGCTAGGCTTAAGGCCGGGGCACAAGTGCGGGCTAGGCTTAAGGCCTGGGCACAAATGCGGGCTAGGCTTAAGGCCTGGGCACAAGTGCAGACTAGGCTTAAGGCCTGGGCACAAGTGCGGGCTAGGCTTAAGGCCTGGGCACAAGTGCGGGCTAGGCTTAAGGCCGGGCCACAAGTGCGGGCTATGCTTAAGGCATACAGCTAACTCTTTGCACTCTTTGCATAAAGGGTTAGGCACCCATAGGGGTGAAGAGCTAGATTTCACCCCTCTACTCTGTACTTGGACATTTAGGACTAGATCCTTTGTTGTACAGTGCGGAGCCTCTCCATAACCCCATGCTCCAAGCGACCAGGCACTTTTTGTCTGTCCTCCGTAAATGGGTAATGCCTTCTTCCCCAATTACAGTCGTGCATGCGCATTCAGACGGGACAAGAGCGAAGAGCGTAAAGCTGGCCCTATGTGCATAACCAACATGAAGCTGAATACAAAAACAAACAAGCTTTCAAGGGGCTCAAAAGTGCAGGCTAGGCTTAAGGCCTTTGCACAGGTGCGGGCTAGGCTTAAGGCCTGGGCACAGGTGCGGGCTAGGCTTAAGGCCTGGGCACAGGTGCGGGCTAGGCTTAAGGCCTGGGCACAGGTGCGGGCTAGGCTTAAGGCCGGGGCACAAGTGCGGGCTAGGCTTAAGGCCGGGGCACAAGTGCGGGCTAGGCTTAAGGCCGGGGCACAAGTGCGGGCTAGGCTTAAGGCCGGGGCACAAGTGCGGGCTAGGCTTAAGGCCGGGGCACAAGTGCAGGCTAGGCTTAAGGCCGGGGCACAAGTGCGGGCTAGGCTTAAGGCCGGGGCACAAGTGCGGGCTAGGCTTAAGGCCCGGGCACAAGTGCGGGCTAGGCTTAAGGCCGGGGCACAAGTGCGGGCTAGGCTTAAGGCCGGGGCACAAGTGCGGGCTAGGCTTAAGGCCTGGGCACAAGTGCGGGCTAGGCGTGAGGCCTGGGCACAAGTGCGGGCTAGGCTTAAGGACTGGGCACAAGTGCGGGCTAGGCTTGAGGCCTGGGCACAAGTGCGGGCTAGGCTTGAGGCCTGGGCACAAGTGCGGGCTAGGCTTAAGGCCTGGGCACAAGTGCGGGCTAGGCTTAAGGCCTGGGCACAAGTGCGGGCTAGGCTTAAGGCCTGGGCACAAGTGCGGGCTAGGCATAAGGCCTGGGCACAAGTGCGGGCTAGGCTTAAGGCCTGGGCACAAGTGCGGGCTAGGCTTAAGGCCAGGGCACAAGTGCGGGCTAGGCTTAAGGCCGGGGCACAAGTGCGGGCTAGGCTTAAGGCCGGGGCACAAGTGCGGGCTAGGCTTAAGGCCGGGGCACAAGTGCGGGCTAGTCTTAAGGCCGGGGCACAAGTGCGGGCTAGGCTTAAGGCCGGGGCACAAGTGCGGGCTAGGCTTAAGGCCGGGGCACAAGTGCGGGCTAGGCTTAAGGCCGGGGCACAAGTGCGGGCTAGGCTTAAGGCCGGGGCACAAGTGCGGGCTAGGCTTAAGGCCGGGGCACAAGTGCGGACTAGGCTTAAGGCCTGGGCACAAATGCGGGCTAGGCTTAAGGCCTGGGCACAAGTGCAGACTAGGCTTAAGGCCTGGGCACAAGTGCGGGCTAGGCTTGAGGTCTGGGCACAAGTGCGGGCTAGGCTTAAGGCCTGGGCACAAGTGCGGGCTAGGCTTATGGCCTGGGCACAAGTGCGGGCTAGGCTTAAGGCCTGGGCACAAGTGCGGGCTAGGCTTAAGGCCTGGGCACAAGTGCGGGCTAGGCTTGAGGCCTGGGCACAAGTGCGGGCTAGGCTTGAGGCCTGGGCACAAGTGCGGACTAGGCTTGAGGCCTGGGCACAAGTGCGGGCTAGGCTTAAGGCCTGGGCACAAGTGCGGGCTAGGCATAAGGCCTGGGCACAAGTGCGGGCTAGGCTTAAGGCCGGGGCACAAGTGCGGGCTAGGCTTAAGGCGGGGCACAAGTGCGGGCTAGGCTTAAGGCCGGGGCACAAGTGCGGGCTAGGCTTAAGGCATACAGCTAACTCTTTGCACTCTTTGCATAATGGGTTAGGCACCCATAGGGGTGAAGAGCTAGCTTTCACCCCTCTACTCTGTACTTGGACATTTAGGACTAGATCCTTTGTTGTACAGTGCGGAGCCTCTCCATAACCCCATGCTCCA
The DNA here is from genome assembly GCF_032444005.1 of Ranitomeya imitator. Classification (NCBI taxonomy): domain Eukaryota; kingdom Metazoa; phylum Chordata; class Amphibia; order Anura; family Dendrobatidae; genus Ranitomeya; species Ranitomeya imitator. The sequence goes on along the minus strand of NC_091284.1, from coordinate 313,066,790 downwards.
AGCGACCAGGCACTTCTTGTCTGTCCTCCGTAAATGGGTAATGCCTTCTTCCCCAATTACAGTCGTGCATGCGCATTCAGACGGGACAAGAGCGAAGAGCGTAAAGCTGGCCCTATGTGCATAACCAACATGAAGCTGAATACAAAAACAAACAAGCTTTCAAGGGGCTCAAAAGTGCAGGCTAGGCTTAAGGCCTGGGCACAGGTGCGGGCTAGGCTTAAGGCCTGGGCACAGGTGCGGGCTAGGCTTAAGGCCTGGGCACAGGTGCGGGCTAGGCTTAAGGCCGGGGCACAGGTGCGGGCCAGGCTTAAGGCCGGGGTACAAGTGCGGGCTAGGCTTAAGGCCGGGGCACAAGTGCGGGCTTAGCTTAAGGCCGGGGCACAAGTGCGGGCTAGGCTTAAGGCCGGGGCACAAGTGCGGGCTAGGCTTAAGGCCGGGGCACAATTGCGGGCTAGTCTTAAGGCCGGGGCACAAGTGCGGGCTAGGCTTAATGCCGGGGCACAAGTGCGGGCTAGGCTTAAGGCCGGGGCACAAGTGCGGGCTAGGCTTAAGGCCGGGGCACAAGTGCGGGCTAGGCTTAAGGCCGGGGCACAAGTGCGGGCTAGGCTTAAGGCCTGGGCACAAATGCGGGCTAGGCTTAAGGCCTGGGCACAAGTGCAGACTAGGCTTAAGGCCTGGGCACAAGTGCGGGCTAGGCTTAAGGCCTGGGCACAAGTGCGGGCTAGGCTTAAGGCCGGGGCACAAGTGCGGGCTAGGCTTAAGGCATACAGCTAACTCTTTGCACTCTTTGCATAAAGGGTTAGGCACCCATAGGGGTGAAGAGCTAGCTTTCACCCCTCTACTCTGTACTTGGACATGTAGGACTAGATCCTTTGTTGTACAGTGCGGAGCCTCTCCATAACCCCATGCTCCAAGCGACCAGGCACTTCTTGTCTGTCCTCCGTAAATGGGTAATGCCTTCTTCCCCAATTACAGTCGTGCATGCGCATTCAGACGGGACAAGAGCGAAGAGCGTAAAGCTGGCCCTATGTGCATAACCAACATGAAGCTGAATACAAAAACAAACAAGCTTTCAAGGGGCTCAAAAGTGCAGGCTAGGCTTAAGGCCTGGGCACAGGTGCGGGCTAGGCTTAAGGCCTGGGCACAGGTGCGGGCTAGGCTTAAGGCCGGGGCACAGGTGCGAGCTAGGCTTAAGGCCGGGGCACAGGTGCGGGCCAGGCTTATGGCCGGGGTACAAGTGCGGGCTAGACTTAAGGCCGGGGCACAAATGCGGTTAAGGCTTGAGGCCGGGGCACAAGTGCGGGCTAGGCTTAAGGCCGGGGCACAAGTGCGGGCTAGGCTTGAGGCCGGGCACAAGTGCGGGCTAGGCTTGAGGCCTGGGCACAAGTGCGGGCTAGGCTTAAGGCCGGGGCACAAGTGCGGGCTAAGCTTAAGGCCGGGGCACAAGTGCGGGCTAGGCTGAAGGCCTGGGCACAAGTGCGGGCTAGGCTGAAGGCCGGGGCACAAGTGCGGGCTAGGCTGAAGGCCGGGGCACAAGTGCGGGCTAGGCTGAAGGCCGGGGCACAAGTGCGGGCTAGGCTTAAGGCCGGGGCAAAAGTGCGGGCTAGGCTGAAGGCCGGGGCACAAGTGCGGGCTAGGCTTAAGGCCGGGGCACAAGTGCGGGCTAGGCTTAAGGCCTGGGCACAAGTGCGGGCTAGGCTTAAGGCCTGGGCACAAGTGCTTGCTAGGCTTAAGGCCTGGGCACAAGTGCGGGCTAGGCTTAAGGCCTGGGCACAAGTGCGGGCTAGGCTTAAGGCCTGGGCACAAGTGCGGGCTAGGCATAAGGCCTGGGCACAAGTGCGGGCTAGGCTTAAGGCCTGGGCACAAGTGCGGGCTAGGCTTAAGGCCGGGGCACAAGTGCGGGCTTAGCTTAAGGCCGGGGCACAAGTGCGGGCTAGGCTTAAGGCCGGGGCACAAGTGCGGGCTAGGCTTAAGGCCGGGGCACAAGTGCGGGCTAGTCTTAAGGCCGGGGCACAAGTGCGGGCTAGTCTTAAGGCCGGGGCACAAGTGCGGGCTAGGCTTAAGGCCGGGGACACAAGTGCGGGCTAGGCTTAAGGCCGGGGCACAAGTGCGGGCTAGGCTTAAGGCCGGGGCACAAGTGCGGGCTAGGCTTAAGGCCGGGGCACAAGTGCGGGCTAGGCTTAAGGCCTGGGCACAAATGCGGGCTAGGCTTAAGGCCTGGGCACAAGTGCGGGCTAGGCTTAAGGCCTGGGCACAAGTGCGGGCTAGGCTTAAGGCCGGGGCACAAGTGCGGGCTAGGCTTAAGGCATACAGCTAACTCTTTGCACTCTTTGCATAAAGGGTTAGGCACCCATAGGGGTGAAGAGCTAGCTTTCACCCCTCTACTCTGTACTTGGACATTTAGGACTAGATCCTTTGTTGTACAGTGCGGACCCTCTCCATAACCCCATGCTCCAAGCGACCAGGCACTTCTTGTCTGTCCTCCGTAAATGGGTAATGCCTTCTTCCCCAATTACAGTCGTGCATGCGCATTCAGACGGGACAAGAGCGAAGAGCGTAAAGCTGGCCCTATGTGCATAACCAACATGAAGCTGAATACAAAAACAAACAAGCTTTCAAGGGGCTCAAAAGTGCAGGCTAGGCTTAAGGCCTGGGCACAGGTGCGGGCTAGGCTTAAGGCCTGGGCACAGGTGCGGGCTAGGCTTAAGGCCTGGGCACAGGTGCGGGCTAGGCTTAAGGCCGGGGCACAAGTGCGGGCTAGGCTTAAGGCCGGGGCACAAGTGCGGGCTAGGCTTAAGGCCGGGGCACAAGTGCGGGCTAGGCTTAAGGCCGGGGCACAAGTGCGGGCTAGGCTTAAGGCCGGGGCACAAGTGCGGGCTAGGCTTAAGGCCGGGGCACAAGTGCGGGCTAGGCTTAAGGCCGGGGCACAAGTGCGGGCTAGGCTTAAGGCCGGGGCACAAGTGCGGGCTAGGCTTAAGGCCGGGGCACAAGTGAGGGCTAGGCTTAAGGCCGGGGCACAAGTGCGGGCTAGGCTTAAGGCCTGGGCACAAATGCGGGCTAGGCTTAAGGCCTGGGCACAAGTGCAGGCTAGGCTTAAGGCCTGGGCACAAGTGCGGGCTAGGCTTGAGGCCTGGGCACAAGTGCGGGCTAGGCTTAAGGCCTGGGCACAAGTGCGGGCTAGGCTTATGGCCTGGGCACAAGTGCGGGCTAGGTTTAAGGCCTGGGCACAAGTGCGGGCTAGGCTTAAGGCCTGGGCACAAGTGCGGGCTAGGCTTGAGGTCTGGGCACAAGTGCGGGCTAGGCTTAAGGCCTGGGCACAAGTGCGGGCTAGGCTTATGGCCTGGGCACAAGTGCGGGCTAGGCTTAAGGCCTGGGCACAAGTGCGGGCTAGGCTTAAGGCCTGGGCACAAGTGCGGGCTAGGCTTAAGGCCGGGGCACAAGTGCGGGCTAGGCTTAAGGCCGGGGCACAAGTGCGGGCTAGGCTTAAGGCCGGGCACAAGTGCGGGCTAGGCTTAAGGCCGGGGCACAAGTGCGGGCTAGGCTTAAGGCCGGGGCACAAGTGCGGGCTAGGCTGAAGGCCGGGGCACAAGTGCGGGCTAGGCTGAAGGCCGGGGCACAAGTGCGGGCTAGGCTTAAGGCCGGGGCACAAGTGCGGGCTAGGCTTAAGGCCTGGGCACAAGTGCGGGCTAGGCTTAAGGCCTGGGCACAAGTGCTTGCTAGGCTTAAGGCCTGGGCACAAGTGCGGGCTAGGCTTAAGGCCTGGGCACAAGTGCGGGCTAGGCTTAAGGCCTGGGCACAAGTGCGGGCTAGGCTTAAGGCCGGGGCACAAGTGCGGGCTAGGCATAAGGCCTGGGCACAAGTGCGGGCTAGGCTTAAGGCCTGGGCACAAGTGCGGGCTAGGCTTAAGGCCGGGGCACAAGTGCGGGCTTAGCTTAAGGCCGGGGCACAAGTGCGGGCTAGGCTTAAGGCCGGGGCACAAGTGCGGGCTAGGCTTAAGGCCGGGGCACAAGTGCGGGCTAGTCTTAAGGCCGGGGCACAAGTGCGGGCTAGGCTTAATGCCGGGGCACAAGTGCGGGCTAGGCTTAAGGCCAGGGCACAAGTGCGGGCTAGGCTTAAGGCCGGGGCACAAGTGCGGGCTAGGCTTAAGGCCGGGGCACAAGTGCGGGCTAGGCTTAAGGCCTGGGCACAAATGCAGGCTAGGCTTAAGGCCTGGGCACAAGTGCAGACTAGGCTTAAGGCCTGGGCACAAGTGCGGGCTAGGCTTAAGGCCTGGGCACAAGTGCGGGCTAGGCTTAAGGCCGGGGCACAAGTGCGGGCTAGGCTTATGGCATACAGCTAACTCTTTGCACTCTTTGCATAAAGGGTTAGGCACCCATAGGGGTGAAGAGCTAGCTTTCACCCCTCTACTCTGTACTTGGACATTTAGGACTAGATCCTTTGTTGTACAGTGTGGAGCCTCTCCATAACCCCATGCTCCAAGCGACCAGGCACTTCTTGTCTGTCCTCCGTAAATGGGTAATGCCTTCTTCCCCAATTACAGTCGTGCATGCGCATTCAGACGGGACAAGAGCGAAGAGCGTAAAGCTGGCCCTATGTGCATAACCAACATGAAGCTGAATACAAAAACAAACAAGCTTTCAAGGGGCTCAAAAGTGCAGGCTAGGCTTAAGGCCTGGGCACAGGTGCGGGCTAGGCTTAAGGCCTGGGCACAGGTGCGGGCTAGGCTTAAGGCCTGGGCACAGGTGCGGGCTAGGCTTAAGGCCTGGGCACAGGTGCGGGCTAGGCTTAAGGCCGGGGCACAGGTGCGGGCCAGGCTTAAGGCCGGGGTACAAGTGCGGGCTAGGCTTAAGGCCGGGGCACAAATGCGGTTAAGGCTTGAGGCCGGGGCACAAGTGCGGTTAAGGCTTAAGGCCTGGGAACAAGTGCGGGCTAGGCTTAATGCCTGGGCACAAGTGCGGGCTAGGCTTAAGACCTGGGCACAAGTGCGGGCTAGGCTTAAGGCCTGGGCACAAGTGCGGGCTAGGCTTAAGGCCGGGGCACAAGTGCGGGCTAGGCTTAAGGCCGGGGCACAAGTGCGGGCTAGGCTGAAGGCCTGGGCACAAGTGCGGGCTAGGCTGAAGGCCGGGGCACAAGTGCGGGCTAGGCTGAAGGCCGGGGCACAAGTGCGGGCTATGCTGAAGGCCGGGGCACAAGTGCGGGCTAGGCTGAAGGCCGGGGCACAAGTGCGGGCTAGGCTGAAGGCCGGGGCAAAAGTGCGGGCTAGGCTGAAGGCCGGGGCACAAGTGCGGGCTAGGCTGAAGGCCGGGGCACAAGTGCGGGCTAGGCTTAAGGCCGGGGCACAAGTGCGGGCTAGGCTTAAGGCCTGGGCACAAGTGCGGGCTAGGCTTAAGGCCTGGGCACAAGTGCTTGCTAGGCTTAAGGCCTGGGCACAAGTGCGGGCTAGGCTTAAGGCCTGGGCACAAGTGCGGGCTAGGCTTAAGGCCTGGGCACAAGTGCGAGCTAGGCATAAGGCCTGGGCACAAGTGCGGGCTAGGCTTAAGGCCTGGGCACAAGTGCGGGCTAGGCTTAAGGCCGGGGCACAAGTGCGGGCTTAGCTTAAGGCCGGGGCACAAGTGCGGGCTAGGCTTAAGGCCGGGGCACAAGTGCGGGCTAGGCTTAAGGCCGGGGCACAAGTGCGGGCTAGGCTTAAGGCCGGAGCACAAGTGCGGGCTAGTCTTAAGGCCGGGGCACAAGTGCGGGCTAGGCTTAAGGCCGGGGCACAAGTGCGGGCTAGGCTTAAGGCCGGGGCACAAGTGCGGGCTAGGCTTAAGGCCGGGGCACAAGTGCGGGCTAGGCTTAAGGCCTGGGCACAAATGCGGGCTAGGCTTAAGGCCTGGGCACAAGTGCAGACTAGGCTTAAGGCCTGGGCACAAGTGCGGGCTAGGCTTAAGGCCTGGGCACAAGTGCGGGCTAGGCTTAAGGCCGGGCCACAAGTGCGGGCTATGCTTAAGGCATACAGCTAACTCTTTGCACTCTTTGCATAAAGGGTTAGGCACCCATAGGGGTGAAGAGCTAGATTTCACCCCTCTACTCTGTACTTGGACATTTAGGACTAGATCCTTTGTTGTACAGTGCGGAGCCTCTCCATAACCCCATGCTCCAAGCGACCAGGCACTTTTTGTCTGTCCTCCGTAAATGGGTAATGCCTTCTTCCCCAATTACAGTCGTGCATGCGCATTCAGACGGGACAAGAGCGAAGAGCGTAAAGCTGGCCCTATGTGCATAACCAACATGAAGCTGAATACAAAAACAAACAAGCTTTCAAGGGGCTCAAAAGTGCAGGCTAGGCTTAAGGCCTTTGCACAGGTGCGGGCTAGGCTTAAGGCCTGGGCACAGGTGCGGGCTAGGCTTAAGGCCTGGGCACAGGTGCGGGCTAGGCTTAAGGCCTGGGCACAGGTGCGGGCTAGGCTTAAGGCCGGGGCACAAGTGCGGGCTAGGCTTAAGGCCGGGGCACAAGTGCGGGCTAGGCTTAAGGCCGGGGCACAAGTGCGGGCTAGGCTTAAGGCCGGGGCACAAGTGCGGGCTAGGCTTAAGGCCGGGGCACAAGTGCAGGCTAGGCTTAAGGCCGGGGCACAAGTGCGGGCTAGGCTTAAGGCCGGGGCACAAGTGCGGGCTAGGCTTAAGGCCCGGGCACAAGTGCGGGCTAGGCTTAAGGCCGGGGCACAAGTGCGGGCTAGGCTTAAGGCCGGGGCACAAGTGCGGGCTAGGCTTAAGGCCTGGGCACAAGTGCGGGCTAGGCGTGAGGCCTGGGCACAAGTGCGGGCTAGGCTTAAGGACTGGGCACAAGTGCGGGCTAGGCTTGAGGCCTGGGCACAAGTGCGGGCTAGGCTTGAGGCCTGGGCACAAGTGCGGGCTAGGCTTAAGGCCTGGGCACAAGTGCGGGCTAGGCTTAAGGCCTGGGCACAAGTGCGGGCTAGGCTTAAGGCCTGGGCACAAGTGCGGGCTAGGCATAAGGCCTGGGCACAAGTGCGGGCTAGGCTTAAGGCCTGGGCACAAGTGCGGGCTAGGCTTAAGGCCAGGGCACAAGTGCGGGCTAGGCTTAAGGCCGGGGCACAAGTGCGGGCTAGGCTTAAGGCCGGGGCACAAGTGCGGGCTAGGCTTAAGGCCGGGGCACAAGTGCGGGCTAGTCTTAAGGCCGGGGCACAAGTGCGGGCTAGGCTTAAGGCCGGGGCACAAGTGCGGGCTAGGCTTAAGGCCGGGGCACAAGTGCGGGCTAGGCTTAAGGCCGGGGCACAAGTGCGGGCTAGGCTTAAGGCCGGGGCACAAGTGCGGGCTAGGCTTAAGGCCGGGGCACAAGTGCGGACTAGGCTTAAGGCCTGGGCACAAATGCGGGCTAGGCTTAAGGCCTGGGCACAAGTGCAGACTAGGCTTAAGGCCTGGGCACAAGTGCGGGCTAGGCTTGAGGTCTGGGCACAAGTGCGGGCTAGGCTTAAGGCCTGGGCACAAGTGCGGGCTAGGCTTATGGCCTGGGCACAAGTGCGGGCTAGGCTTAAGGCCTGGGCACAAGTGCGGGCTAGGCTTAAGGCCTGGGCACAAGTGCGGGCTAGGCTTGAGGCCTGGGCACAAGTGCGGGCTAGGCTTGAGGCCTGGGCACAAGTGCGGACTAGGCTTGAGGCCTGGGCACAAGTGCGGGCTAGGCTTAAGGCCTGGGCACAAGTGCGGGCTAGGCATAAGGCCTGGGCACAAGTGCGGGCTAGGCTTAAGGCCGGGGCACAAGTGCGGGCTAGGCTTAAGGCGGGGCACAAGTGCGGGCTAGGCTTAAGGCCGGGGCACAAGTGCGGGCTAGGCTTAAGGCATACAGCTAACTCTTTGCACTCTTTGCATAATGGGTTAGGCACCCATAGGGGTGAAGAGCTAGCTTTCACCCCTCTACTCTGTACTTGGACATTTAGGACTAGATCCTTTGTTGTACAGTGCGGAGCCTCTCCATAACCCCATGCTCCAAGCGACCAGGCACTTCTTGTCTGTCCTCCGTAAATGGGTAATGCCTTCTTCCCCAATTACAGTCGTGCATGCGCATTCAGACGGGACAAGAGCGAAGAGCGTAAAGCTGGCCCTATGTGCATAACCAACATGAAGCTGAATACAAAAACAAACAAGCTTTCAAGGGGCTCAAAAGTGCAGGCTAGGCTTAAGGCCTGGGCACAGGTGCGGGCTAGGCTTAAGGCCTGGGCACAGGTGCGGGCTAGGCTTAAGGCCTGGGCACAGGTGCGGGCTAGGCTTAAGGCCGGGGCACAGGTGCGGGCCAGGCTTAAGGCCGGGGTACAAGTGCGGGCTAGGCTTAAGGCCGGGGCACAAGTGCGGGCTTAGCTTAAGGCCGGGGCACAAGTGCGGGCTAGGCTTAAGGCCGGGGCACAAGTGCGGGCTAGGCTTAAGGCCGGGGCACAATTGCGGGCTAGTCTTAAGGCCGGGGCACAAGTGCGGGCTAGGCTTAATGCCGGGGCACAAGTGCGGGCTAGGCTTAAGGCCGGGGCACAAGTGCGGGCTAGGCTTAAGGCCGGGGCACAAGTGCGGGCTAGGCTTAAGGCCGGGGCACAAGTGCGGGCTAGGCTTAAGGCCTGGGCACAAATGCGGGCTAGGCTTAAGGCCTGGGCACAAGTGCAGACTAGGCTTAAGGCCTGGGCACAAGTGCGGGCTAGGCTTAAGGCCTGGGCACAAGTGCGGGCTAGGCTTAAGGCCGGGGCACAAGTGCGGGCTAGGCTTAAGGCATACAGCTAACTCTTTGCACTCTTTGCATAAAGGGTTAGGCACCCATAGGGGTGAAGAGCTAGCTTTCACCCCTCTACTCTGTACTTGGACATTTAGGACTAGATCCTTTGTTGTACAGTGCGGAGCCTCTCCATAACCCCATGCTCCAAGCGACCAGGCACTTCTTGTCTGTCCTCCGTAAATGGGTAATGCCTTCTTCCCCAATTACAGTCGTGCATGCGCATTCAGACGGGACAAGAGCGAAGAGCGTAAAGCTGGCCCTATGTGCATAACCAACATGAAGCTGAATACAAAAACAAACAAGCTTTCAAGGGGCTCAAAAGTGCAGGCTAGGCTTAAGGCCTGGGCACAGGTGCGGGCTAGGCTTAAGGCCTGGGCACAGGTGCGGGCTAGGCTTAAGGCCGGGGCACAGGTGCGAGCTAGGCTTAAGGCCGGGGCACAGGTGCGGGCCAGGCTTAAGGCCGGGGTACAAGTGCGGGCTAGACTTAAGGCCGGGGCACAAATGCGGTTAAGGCTTGAGGCCGGGGCACAAGTGTGGGCTAGGCTTAAGGCCGGGGCACAAGTGCGGGCTAGGCTTGAGGCCGGGCACAAGTGCGGGCTAGGCTTGAGGCCTGGGCACAAGTGCGGGCTAGGCTTAAGGCCGGGGCACAAGTGCGGGCTAAGCTTAAGGCCGGGGCACAAGTGCGGGCTAGGCTGAAGGCCTGGGCACAAGTGCGGGCTAGGCTGAAGGCCGGGGCACAAGTGCGGGCTAGGCTGAAGGCCGGGGCACAAGTGCGGGCTAGGCTGAAGGCCGGGGCACAAGTGCGGGCTAGGCTTAAGGCCGGGGCAAAAGTGCGGGCTAGGCTGAAGGCCGGGGCACAAGTGCGGGCTAGGCTTAAGGCCGGGGCACAAGTGCGGGCTAGGCTTAAGGCCTGGGCACAAGTGCGGGCTAGGCTTAAGGCCTGGGCACAAGTGCTTGCTAGGCTTAAGGCCTGGGCACAAGTGCGGGCTAGGCTTAAGGCCTGGGCACAAGTGCGGGCTAGGCTTAAGGCCTGGGCACAAGTGCGGGCTAGGCATAAGGCCTGGGCACAAGTGCGGGCTAGGCTTAAGGCCTGGGCACAAGTGCGGGCTAGGCTTAAGGCCGGGGCACAAGTGCGGGCTTAGCTTAAGGCCGGGGCACAAGTGCGGGCTAGGCTTAAGGCCGGGGCACAAGTGCGGGCTAGGCTTAAGGCCGGGGCACAAGTGCGGGCTAGGCTTAAGGCCGGGGCACAAGTGCGGGCTAGGCTTAAGGCCGGGGCACAAGTGCGGGCTAGTCTTAAGGCCGGGGCACAAGTGCGGGCTAGTCTTAAGGCCGGGGCACAAGTGCGGGCTAGGCTTAAGGCCGGGGCACAAGTGCGGGCTAGGCTTAAGGCCTGGGCACAAATGCGGGCTAGGCTTAAGGCCTGGGCACAAGTGCGGGCTAGGCTTAAGGCCTGGGCACAAGTGCGGGCTAGGCTTAAGGCCGGGGCACAAGTGCGGGCTAGGCTTAAGGCATACAGCTAACTCTTTGCACTCTTTGCATAAAGGGTTAGGCACCCATAGGGGTGAAGAGCTAGCTTTCACCCCTCTACTCTGTACTTGGACATTTAGGACTAGATCCTTTGTTGTACAGTGCGGAGCCTCTCCATAACCCCATGCTCCAAGCGACCAGGCACTTCTTGTCTGTCCTCCGTAAATGGGTAATGCCTTCTTCCCCAATTACAGTCGTGCATGCGCATTCAGACGGGACAAGAGCGAAGAGCGTAAAGCTGGCCCTATGTGCATAACCAACATGAAGCTGAATACAAAAACAAACAAGCTTTCAAGGGGCTCAAAAGTGCAGGCTAGGCTTAAGGCCTGGGCACAGGTGCGGGCTAGGCTTAAGGCCTGGGCACAGGTGCGGGCTAGGCTTAAGGCCTGGGCACAGGTGCGGGCTAGGCTTAAGGCCGGGGCACAAGTGCGGGCTAGGCTTAAGGCCGGGGCACAAGTGCGGGCTAGGCTTAAGGCCGGGGCACAAGTGCGGGCTAGGCTTAAGGCCGGGGCACAAGTGCGGGCTAGGCTTAAGGCCGGGGCACAAGTGCGGGCTAGGCTTAAGGCCGGGGCACAAGTGCGGGCTAGGCTTAAGGCCGGGGCACAAGTGCGGGCTAGGCTTAAGGCCGGGGCACAAGTGCGGGCTAGGCTTAAGGCCGGGGCACAAGTGAGGGCTAGGCTTAAGGCCGGGGCACAAGTGCGGGCTAGGCTTAAGGCCTGGGCACAAATGCGGGCTAGGCTTAAGGCCTGGGCACAAGTGCAGGCTAGGCTTAAGGCCTGGGCACAAGTGCGGGCTAGGCTTGAGGCCTGGGCACAAGTGCGGGCTAGGCTTAAGGCCTGGGCACAAGTGCGGGCTAGGCTTATGGCCTGGGCACAAGTGCGGGCTAGGCTTAAGGCCTGGGCACAAGTGCGGGCTAGGCTTAAGGCCTGGGCACAAGTGCGGGCTAGGCTTGAGGTCTGGGCACAAGTGCGGGCTAGGCTTAAGGCCTGGGCACAAGTGCGGGCTAGGCTTATGGCCTGGGCACAAGTGCGGGCTAGGCTTAAGGCCTGGGCACAAGTGCGGGCTAGGCTTAAGGCCTGGGCACAAGTGCGGGCTAGGCTTAAGGCCGGGGCACAAGTGCGGGCTAGGCTTAAGGCCGGGGCACAAGTGCGGGCTAGGCTTAAGGCCGGGCACAAGTGCGGGCTAGGCTTAAGGCCGGGGCACAAGTGCGGGCTAGGCTTAAGGCCGGGGCACAAGTGCGGGCTAGGCTGAAGGCCGGGGCACAAGTGCGGGCTAGGCTGAAGGCCGGGGCACAAGTGCGGGCTAGGCTTAAGGCCGGGGCACAAGTGCGGGCTAGGCTTAAGGCCTGGGCACAAGTGCGGGCTAGGCTTAAGGCCTGGGCACAAGTGCTTGCTAGGCTTAAGGCCTGGGCACAAGTGCGGGCTAGGCTTAAGGCCTGGGCACAAGTGCGGGCTAGGCTTAAGGCCGGGGCACAAGTGCGGGCTAGGCATAAGGCCTGGGCACAAGTGCGGGCTAGGCTTAAGGCCTGGGCACAAGTGCGGGCTAGGCTTAAGGCCGGGGCACAAGTGCGGGCTTAGCTTAAGGCCGGGGCACAAGTGCGGGCTAGGCTTAAGGCCGGGGCACAAGTGCGGGCTAGGCTTAACCCTCCGTCACATACAATATTCGGACTAACGAGTTCACATACAATGTGCCTGTCAGGCGCCTGCTGGAAAAATACCTATAATATCTAATGTTTGCAATTTCAGTGCTCTAAAAGTGATCAGTGACCTTCATAGGGATGTAATAAAAGAGACTACACATAATCAGTTGCAAAAAAAAACATTTACTTAACATAAAACTAATAACTATGAAATACAAACTTTTCAAAACTCCCGCCAAATAGTCCCCAGTTCGACTCTCTCAAAAAAATGTACAAAGAAAATTTTTGAACACAAACTTAATTTTAAGGTACCTTAAGTACTATTAAAAACATATTCAATCAGAAGTAGATGCTGAGGTTTCCCCAGAAAAGTCACACTTGCAGAGCAAATAGCAAGAATTACACACCATTTTTGCATGTGTCAGGCAAATTGCTTTATGACATTTGAGACATTCATAATTTGAAAGCCTTCTGGTTCCGCTTTCCGTTTGGCAGGTGGTGCATCTCCTTCTTTTGTGAGGTGGTGCAGATGGTGACTTTTCACCATCATCTTCTGGGCGGAACCTTTTGAGCTGAACTTGAAGGCGAGAGGGGATACCGATTGTTTTCACGCTTCTCCTGCGTAGCTCTCCAAGTACTAGTTCATGGGCCACTTTTTTCAGATACAATCGTCTACGGAGTGGTTCAAGCTTGTTTTCAAGATAAATTACTTGTGAATTTATACCACCCAAATTCAACATAGCAAAAAATATGACCATTGGCCAGCGTTTGATGTTTCTGCTGACATTGAAAGTGGAGCACATCTGATCTGCTGTATCCACACCCCCTTTGGTGGCATTGTAAAATGTGATTATCTCCGGTTTTTTTTCTGCCCCAGTCCCAGGATCGATGGCAGCATCATCATGAAGTGTTGATAGAAGTACGTTTTTTCTGGAATGGCTTCTTGTTCCATTTAGTATTTTTATCTTTTCCAATATAATATGATCCAACTTCTTCATCCTCACCACTGTCACCATCTTGCTCTGTTTCAGAATCCAGGACACATTCTTCCACCTCATCATGATAATCAATCTCACTTTCCTCTCCTAAATCCTCATTCAGTGTGAGGTCTCTATCATCTAACAGCATGTTTGTTACTTCCTCAACATCAAGTTGTTTGGATAAATTGTACATTTTCCTCTCCATTTCAGCAGATAATCTGAAGCAAGAGAAGGAATATGTTAGGGAACTACTGTATATGCCTGAGCAGCACACTTTCTTTTATAAAATCTCCCTTATTTCTATGAAATATCCTCACATTTTGTGCTATACATTCATAAAACAAGCTAAATAAACTATTGTGATGAATAAAAACATAAAATACCAACCTTACTGAATGTGACGTATTCACATACAATGAGCCTGAGAGATCTGTGCAGCTATATCCTCTCCCCTGAAGCTCTGAAATCCAACTGTGATATCAGGTTTCACAGACCTTCAAGAGACAGGAGACTACCTGGAGGGAGGGGGTTTCCTCACAATCTGGTGAGGAAGGAGAAATGAAAGTAAAAGAGAAGCGCCTGTCAGATCAGTTGTATGTGACGGAGGGTTAAGGCCGGGGCACAAGTGCGGGCTAGTCTTAAGGCCGGGGCACAAGTGCGGGCTAGGCTTAATGCCGGGGCACAAGTGCGGGCTAGGCTTAAGGCCAGGGCACAAGTGCGGGCTAGGCTTAAGGCCGGGGCACAAGTGCGGGCTAGGCTTAAGGCCGGGGCACAAGTGCGGGCTAGGCTTAAGGCCTGGGCACAAATGCAGGCTAGGCTTAAGGCCTGGGCACAAGTGCAGACTAGGCTTAAGGCCTGGGCACAAGTGCGGGCTAGGCTTAAGGCCTGGGCACAAGTGCGGGCTAGGCTTAAGGCCGGGGCACAAGTGCGGGCTAGGCTTATGGCATACAGCTAACTCTTTGCACTCTTTGCATAAAGGGTTAGGCACCCATAGGGGTGAAGAGCTAGCTTTCACCCCTCTACTCTGTACTTGGACATTTAGGACTAGATCCTTTGTTGTACAGTGTGGAGCCTCTCCATAACCCCATGCTCCAAGCGACCAGGCACTTCTTGTCTGTCCTCCGTAAATGGGTAATGCCTTCTTCCCCAATTACAGTCGTGCATGCGCATTCAGACGGGACAAGAGCGAAGAGCGTAAAGCTGGCCCTATGTGCATAACCAACATGAAGCTGAATACAAAAACAAACAAGCTTTCAAGGGGCTCAAAAGTGCAGGCTAGGCTTAAGGCCTGGGCACAGGTGCGGGCTAGGCTTAAGGCCTGGGCACAGGTGCGGGCTAGGCTTAAGGCCTGGGCACAGGTGCGGGCTAGGCTTAAGGCCTGGGCACAGGTGCGGGCTAGGCTTAAGGCCGGGGCACAGGTGCGGGCCAGGCTTAAGGCCGGGGTACAAGTGCGGGCTAGGCTTAAGGCCGGGGCACAAGTGCGGTTAAGGCTTAAGGCCTGGGAACAAGTGCGGGCTAGGCTTAATGCCTGGGCACAAGTGCGGGCTAGGCTTAAGACCTGGGCACAAGTGCGGGCTAGGCTTAAGGCCTGGGCACAAGTGCGGGCTAGGCTTAAGGCCGGGGCACAAGTGCGGGCTAGGCTTAAGGCCGGGGCACAAGTGCGGGCTAGGCTGAAGGCCTGGGCACAAGTGCGGGCTAGGCTGAAGGCCGGGGCACAAGTGCGGGCTAGGCTGAAGGCCGGGGCACAAGTGCGGGCTATGCTGAAGGCCGGGGCACAAGTGCGGGCTAGGCTGAAGGCCGGGGCACAAGTGCGGGCTAGGCTGAAGGCCGGGGCAAAAGTGCGGGCTAGGCTGAAGGCCGGGGCACAAGTGCGGGCTAGGCTGAAGGCCGGGGCACAAGTGCGGGCTAGGCTTAAGGCCGGGGCACAAGTGCGGGCTAGGCTTAAGGCCTGGGCACAAGTGCGGGCTAGGCTTAAGGCCTGGGCACAAGTGCTTGCTAGGCTTAAGGCCTGGGCACAAGTGCGGGCTAGGCTTAAGGCCTGGGCACAAGTGCGGGCTAGGCTTAAGGCCTGGGCACAAGTGCGAGCTAGGCATAAGGCCTGGGCACAAGTGCGGGCTAGGCTTAAGGCCTGGGCACAAGTGCGGGCTAGGCTTAAGGCCGGGGCACAAGTGCGGGCTTAGCTTAAGGCCGGGGCACAAGTGCGGGCTAGGCTTAAGGCCGGGGCACAAGTGCGGGCTAGGCTTAAGGCCGGGGCACAAGTGCGGGCTAGGCTTAAGGCCGGGGCACAAGTGCGGGCTAGTCTTAAGGCCGGGGCACAAGTGCGGGCTAGGCTTAAGACCTGGGCACAAGTGCGGGCTAGGCTTAAGGCCTGGGCACAAGTGCGGGCTAGGCTTAAGGCCGGGGCACAAGTGCGGGCTAGGCTTAAGGCCGGGGCACAAGTGCGGGCTAGGCTGAAGGCCTGGGCACAAGTGCGGGCTAGGCTGAAGGCCGGGGCACAAGTGCGGGCTAGGCTGAAGGCCGGGGCACAAGTGCGGGCTAGGCTGAAGGCCGGGGCACAAGTGCGGGCTAGGCTGAAGGCCGGGGCACAAGTGCGGGCTAGGCTGAAGGCCGGGGCACAAGTGCGGGCTAGGCTTAAGGCCTGGGCACAAGTGCGGGCTAGGCTTAAGGCCTGGGCACAAGTGCTTGCTAGGCTTAAGGCCTGGGCACAAGTGCGGGCTAGGCTTAAGGCCTGGGCACAAGTGCGGGCTAGGCTTAAGGCCGGGGCACAAGTGCGGGCTAGGCATAAGGCCTGGGCACAAGTGCGGGCTAGGCTTAAGGCCTGGGCACAAGTGCGGGCTAGGCTTAAGGCCGGGGCACAAGTGCGGGCTTAGCTTAAGGCCGGGGCACAAGTGCGGGCTAGGCTTAAGGCCGGGGCACAAGTGCGGGCTAGGCTTAAGGCCGGGGCACAAGTGCGGGCTAGTCTTAAGGCCGGGGCACAAGTGCGGGCTAGGCTTAATGCCGGGGCACAAGTGCGGGCTAGGCTTAAGGCCAGGGCACAAGTGCGGGCTAGGCTTAAGGCCGGGGCACAAGTGCGGGCTAGGCTTAAGGCCGGGGCACAAGTGCGGGCTAGGCTTAAGGCCTGGGCACAAATGCAGGCTAGGCTTAAGGCCTGGGCACAAGTGCAGACTAGGCTTAAGGCCTGGGCACAAGTGCGGGCTTGGCTTAAGGCCTGGGCACAAGTGCGGGCTAGGCTTAAGGCCGGGGCACAAGTGCGGGCTAGGCTTATGGCATACAGCTAACTCTTTGCACTCTTTGCATAAAGGGGTAGGCACCCATAGGGGTGAAGAGCTAGCTTTCACCCCTCTACTCTGTACTTGGACATTTAGGACTAGATCCTTTGTTGTACAATGCGGAGCCTCTCCATAACCCCATGCTCCAAGCGACCAGGCACTTCTTGTCTGTCCTCCGTAAATGGGTAATGCCTTCTTCCCCAATTACAGTCGTGCATGCGCATTCAGACGGGACAAGAGCGAAGAGCGTAAAGCTGGCCCTATGTGCATAACCAACATGAAGCTGAATACAAAAACAAACAAGCTTTCAAGGGGCTCAAAAGTGCAGGCTAGGCTTAAGGCCTGGGCACAGGTGCGGGCTAGGCTTAAGGCCTGGGCACAGGTGCGGGCTAGGCTTAAGGCCTGGGCACAGGTGCGGGCTAGGCTTAAGGCCTGGGCACAGGTGCGGGCTAGGCTTAAGGCCGGGGCACAGGTGCGGGCCAGGCTTAAGGCCGGGGTACAAGTGCGGGCTAGGCTTAAGGCCGGGGCACAAATGCGGTTAAGGCTTGAGGCCGGGGCACAAGTGCGGTTAAGGCTTAAGGCCTGGGAACAAGTGCGGGCTAGGCTTAATGCCTGGGCACAAGTGCGGGCTAGGCTTAAGACCTGGGCACAAGTGCGGGCTAGGCTTAAGGCCTGGGCACAAGTGCGGGCTAGGCTTAAGGCCGGGGCACAAGTGCGGGCTAGGCTTAAGGCCGGGGCACAAGTGCGGGCTAGGCTGAAGGCCGGGGCACAAGTGCGGGCTAGGCTGAAGGCCGGGGCACAAGTGCGGGCTAGGCTGAAGGCCGGGGCACAAGTGCGGGCTAGGCTGAAGGCCGGGGCACAAGTGCGGGCTAGGCTGAAGGCCGGGGCACAAGTGCGGGCTAGGCTGAAGGCCGGGGCAAAAGTGCGGGCTAGGCTGAAGGCCGGGGCACAAGTGCGGGCTAGGCTGAAGGCCGGGGCACAAGTGCGGGCTAGGCTTAAGGCCGGGGCACAAGTGCGGGCTAGGCTTAAGGCCTGGGCACAAGTGCGGGCTAGGCTTAAGGCCTGGGCACAAGTGCTTGCTAGGCTTAAGGCCTGGGCACAAGTGCGGGCTAGGCTTAAGGCCTGGGCACAAGTGCGGGCTAGGCTTAAGGCCTGGGCACAAGTGCGAGCTAGGCATAAGGCCTGGGCACAAGTGCGGGCTAGGCTTAAGGCCTGGGCACAAGTGCGGGCTAGGCTTAAGGCCGGGGCACAAGTGCGGGCTTAGCTTAAGGCCGGGGCACAAGTGCGGGCTAGGCTTAAGGCCGGGGCACAAGTGCGGGCTAGGCTTAAGGCCGGGGCACAAGTGCGGGCTAGGCTTAAGGCCGGAGCACAAGTGCGGGCTAGTCTTAAGGCCGGGGCACAAGTGCGGGCTAGGCTTAAGGCCGGGGCACAAGTGCGGGCTAGGCTTAAGGCCGGGGCACAAGTGCGGGCTAGGCTTAAGGCCGGGGCACAAGTGCGGGCTAGGCTTAAGGCCGGGGCACAAGTGCGGGCTAGGCTTAAGGCCTGGGCACAAATGCGGGCTAGGCTTAAGGCCTGGGCACAAGTGCGGGCTAGGCTTAAGGCCTGGGCACAAGTGCGGGCTAGGCTTAAGGCCGGGGCACAAGTGCGGGCTAGGCTTAAGGCATACAGCTAACTCTTTGCACTCTTTGCATAAAGGGTTAGGCACCCATAGGGGTGAAGAGCTAGCTTTCACCCCTCTACTCTGTACTTGGACATTTAGGACTAGATCCTTTGTTGTACAGTGCGGAGCCTCTCCATAACCCCATGCTCCAAGCGACCAGGCACTTCTTGTCTGTCCTCCGTAAATGGGTAATGCCTTCTTCCCCAATTACAGTCGTGCATGCGCATTCAGACGGGACAAGAGCGAAGAGCGTAAAGCTGGCCCTATGTGCATAACCAACATGAAGCTGAATACAAAAACAAACAAGCTTTCAAGGGGCTCAAAAGTGCAGGCTAGGCTTAAGGCCTGGGCACAGGTGCGGGCTAGGCTTAAGGCCTGGGAACAGGTGCGGGCTAGGCTTAAGGCCTGGGCACAGGTGCGGGCTAGGCTTAAGGCCGGGGCACAAGTGCGGGCTAGGCTTAAGGCCGGGGCACAAGTGCGGGCTAGGCTTAAGGCCGGGGCACAAGTGCGGGCTAGGCTTAAGGCCGGGGCACAAGTGCGGGCTAGGCTTAAGGCCGGGGCACAAGTGCGGGCTAGGCTTAAGGCCGGGGCACAAGTGCGGGCTAGGCTTAAGGCCGGGGCACAAGTGCGGGCTAGGCTTAAGGCCGGGGCACAAGTGCGGGCTAGGCTTAAGGCCGGGGCACAAGTGCGGGCTAGGCTTAAGGCCTGGGCACAAGTGCGGGCTAGGCGTGAGGCCGGGGCACAAGTGCGGGCTAGGCTTAAGGCCGGGGCACAAGTGCGGGCTAGGCTTAAGGCCTGGGCACAAGTGCGGGCTAGGCGTGAGGCCTGGGCACAAGTGCGGGCTAGGCTTAAGGCCTGGGCACAAGTGCGGGCTAGGCTTAAGGCCTGGGCACAAGTGCGGGCTAGGCTTAAGGCCTGGGCACAAGTGCGGGCTAGGCATAAGGCCTGGGCACAAGTGCGGGCTAGGCTTAAGGCCTGGGCACAAGTGCGGGCTAGGCTTAAGGCCGGGGCACAAGTGCGGGCTTAGCTTAAGGCCGGGGCACAAGTGCGGGCTAGGCTTAAGGCCGGGGCACAAGTGCGGGCTAGGCTTAAGGCCGGGGCACAAGTGCGGGCTAGGCTTAAGGCCGGGGCACAAGTGCGGGCTAGGCTTAAGGCCGGGGCACAAGTGCGGGCTAGGCTTAAGGCCTGGGCACAAATGCGGGCTAGGCTTAAGGCCTGGGCACAAGTGCAGGCTAGGCTTAAGGCCTGGGCACAAGTGCGGGCTAGGCTTAAGGCCGGGGCACAAGTGCGGGCTAGGCGTGAGGCCGGGGCACAAGTGCGGGCTAGGCTTAAGGCCGGGGCACAAGTGCGGGCTAGGCGTGAGGCCGGGGCACAAGTGCGGGCTAGGCTTAAGGCCGGGGCACAAGTGCGGGCTAGGCTTAAGGCCTGGGCACAAGTGCGGGCTAGGCGTGAGGCCTGGGCACAAGTGCGGGCTAGGCTTAAGGCCTGGGCACAAGTGCGGGCTAGGCTTAAGGCCTGGGCACAAGTGCGGGCTAGGCTTAAGGCCTGGGCACAAGTGCGGGCTAGGCATAAGGCCTGGGCACAAGTGCGGGCTAGGCTTAAGGCCTGGGCACAAGTGCGGGCTAGGCTTAAGGCCGGGGCACAAGTGCGGGCTTAGCTTAAGGCCGGGGCACAAGTGCGGGCTAGGCTTAAGGCCGGGGCACAAGTGCGGGCTAGGCTTAAGGCCGGGGCACAAGTGCGGGCTAGTCTTAAGGCCGGGGCACAAGTGCGGGCTAGGCTTAAGGCCGGGGCACAAGTGCGGGCTAGGCTTAAGGCCGGGGCACAAGTGCGGGCTAGGCTTAAGGCCGGGGCACAAGTGCGGGCTAGGCTTAAGGCCGGGGCACAAGTGCGGGCTAGGCTTAAGGCCTGGGCACAAATGCGGGCTAGGCTTAAGGCCTGGGCACAAGTGCAGGCTAGGCTTAAGGCCTGGGCACAAGTGCGGGCTAGGCTTAAGGCCGGGGCACAAGTGCGGGCTAGGCGTGAGGCCGGGGCACAAGTGCGGGCTAGGCTTAAGGCCGGGGCACAAGTGCGGGCTAGGCTTAAGGCCTGGGCACAAGTGCGGGCTAGGCGTGAGGCCTGGGCACAAGTGCGGGCTAGGCTTAAGGCCTGGGCACAAGTGCGGGCTAGGCTTGAGGCCTGGGCACAAGTGCGGGCTAGGCTTAAGGCCTGGGCACAAGTGCGGGCTAGGCTTAAGGCCTGGGCACAAGTGCGGGCTAGGCTTAAGGCCTGGGCACAAGTGCGGGCTAGGCTTAAGGCCTGGGCACAAGTGCGGGCTAGGCATAAGGCCTGGGCACAAGTGCGGGCTAGGCTTAAGGCCTGGGCACAAGTGCGGGCTAGGCTTAAGGCCGGGGCACAAGTGCGGGCTTAGCTTAAGGCCGGGGCACAAGTGCGGGCTAGGCTTATGGCATACAGCTAACTCTTTGCACTCTTTGCATAAAGGGTTAGGCACCCATAGGGGTGAAGAGCTAGCTTTCACCCCTCTACTCTGTACTTGGACATTTAGGACTAGATCCTTTGTTGTACAGTGTGGAGCCTCTCCATAACCCCATGCTCCAAGCGACCAGGCACTTCTTGTCTGTCCTCCGTAAATGGGTAATGCCTTCTTCCCCAATTACAGTCGTGCATGCGCATTCAGACGGGACAAGAGCGAAGAGCGTAAAGCTGGCCCTATGTGCATAACCAACATGAAGCTGAATACAAAAACAAACAAGCTTTCAAGGGGCTCAAAAGTGCAGGCTAGGCTTAAGGCCTGGGCACAGGTGCGGGCTAGGCTTAAGGCCTGGGCACAGGTGCGGGCTAGGCTTAAGGCCTGGGCACAGGTGCGGGCTAGGCTTAAGGCCTGGGCACAGGTGCGGGCTAGGCTTAAGGCCGGGGCACAGGTGCGGGCCAGGCTTAAGGCCGGGGTACAAGTGCGGGCTAGGCTTAAGGCCGGGGCACAAGTGCGGTTAAGGCTTAAGGCCTGGGAACAAGTGCGGGCTAGGCTTAATGCCTGGGCACAAGTGCGGGCTAGGCTTAAGACCTGGGCACAAGTGCGGGCTAGGCTTAAGGCCTGGGCACAAGTGCGGGCTAGGCTTAAGGCCGGGGCACAAGTGCGGGCTAGGCTTAAGGCCGGGGCACAAGTGCGGGCTAGGCTGAAGGCCTGGGCACAAGTGCGGGCTAGGCTGAAGGCCGGGGCACAAGTGCGGGCTAGGCTGAAGGCCGGGGCACAAGTGCGGGCTATGCTGAAGGCCGGGGCACAAGTGCGGGCTAGGCTGAAGGCCGGGGCACAAGTGCGGGCTAGGCTGAAGGCCGGGGCAAAAGTGCGGGCTAGGCTGAAGGCCGGGGCACAAGTGCGGGCTAGGCTGAAGGCCGGGGCACAAGTGCGGGCTAGGCTGAAGGCCGGGGCAAAAGTGCGGGCTAGGCTGAAGGCCGGGGCACAAGTGCGGGCTAGGCTGAAGGCCGGGGCACAAGTGCGGGCTAGGCTTAAGGCCGGGGCACAAGTGCGGGCTAGGCTTAAGGCCTGGGCACAAGTGCTTGCTAGGCTTAAGGCCTGGGCACAAGTGCGGGCTAGGCTTAAGGCCTGGGCACAAGTGCGGGCTAGGCTTAAGGCCTGGGCACAAGTGCGAGCTAGGCATAAGGCCTGGGCACAAGTGCGGGCTAGGCTTAAGGCCTGGGCACAAGTGCGGGCTAGGCTTAAGGCCGGGGCACAAGTGCGGGCTTAGCTTAAGGCCGGGGCACAAGTGCGGGCTAGGCTTAAGGCCGGGGCACAAGTGCGGGCTAGGCTTAAGGCCGGGGCACAAGTGCGGGCTAGGCTTAAGGCCGGGGCACAAGTGCGGGCTAGTCTTAAGGCCGGGGCACAAGTGCGGGCTAGGCTTAAGACCTGGGCACAAGTGCGGGCTAGGCTTAAGGCCTGGGCACAAGTGCGGGCTAGGCTTAAGGCCGGGGCACAAGTGCGGGCTAGGCTTAAGGCCGGGGCACAAGTGCGGGCTAGGCTGAAGGCCTGGGCACAAGTGCGGGCTAGGCTGAAGGCCGGGGCACAAGTGCGGGCTAGGCTGAAGGCCGGGGCACAAGTGCGGGCTAGGCTGAAGGCCGGGGCACAAGTGCGGGCTAGGCTGAAGGCCGGGGCACAAGTGCGGGCTAGGCTGAAGGCCGGGGCACAAGTGCGGGCTAGGCTTAAGGCCTGGGCACAAGTGCGGGCTAGGCTTAAGGCCTGGGCACAAGTGCTTGCTAGGCTTAAGGCCTGGGCACAAGTGCGGGCTAGGCTTAAGGCCTGGGCACAAGTGCGGGCTAGGCTTAAGGCCGGGGCACAAGTGCGGGCTAGGCATAAGGCCTGGGCACAAGTGCGGGCTAGGCTTAAGGCCTGGGCACAAGTGCGGGCTAGGCTTAAGGCCGGGGCACAAGTGCGGGCTTAGCTTAAGGCCGGGGCACAAGTGCGGGCTAGGCTTAAGGCCGGGGCACAAGTGCGGGCTAGGCTTAAGGCCGGGGCACAAGTGCGGGCTAGTCTTAAGGCCGGGGCACAAGTGCGGGCTAGGCTTAATGCCGGGGCACAAGTGCGGGCTAGGCTTAAGGCCAGGGCACAAGTGCGGGCTAGGCTTAAGGCCGGGGCACAAGTGCGGGCTAGGCTTAAGGCCGGGGCACAAGTGCGGGCTAGGCTTAAGGCCTGGGCACAAATGCAGGCTAGGCTTAAGGCCTGGGCACAAGTGCAGACTAGGCTTAAGGCCTGGGCACAAGTGCGGGCTAGGCTTAAGGCCTGGGCACAAGTGCGGGCTAGGCTTAAGGCCGGGGCACAAGTGCGGGCTAGGCTTATGGCATACAGCTAACTCTTTGCACTCTTTGCATAAAGGGGTAGGCACCCATAGGGGTGAAGAGCTAGCTTTCACCCCTCTACTCTGTACTTGGACATTTAGGACTAGATCCTTTGTTGTACAATGCGGAGCCTCTCCATAACCCCATGCTCCAAGCGACCAGGCACTTCTTGTCTGTCCTCCGTAAATGGGTAATGCCTTCTTCCCCAATTACAGTCGTGCATGCGCATTCAGACGGGACAAGAGCGAAGAGCGTAAAGCTGGCCCTATGTGCATAACCAACATGAAGCTGAATACAAAAACAAACAAGCTTTCAAGGGGCTCAAAAGTGCAGGCTAGGCTTAAGGCCTGGGCACAGGTGCGGGCTAGGCTTAAGGCCTGGGCACAGGTGCGGGCTAGGCTTAAGGCCTGGGCACAGGTGCGGGCTAGGCTTAAGGCCTGGGCACAGGTGCGGGCTAGGCTTAAGGCCGGGGCACAGGTGCGGGCCAGGCTTAAGGCCGGGGTACAAGTGCGGGCTAGGCTTAAGGCCGGGGCACAAATGCGGTTAAGGCTTGAGGCCGGGGCACAAGTGCGGTTAAGGCTTAAGGCCTGGGAACAAGTGCGGGCTAGGCTTAATGCCTGGGCACAAGTGCGGGCTAGGCTTAAGACCTGGGCACAAGTGCGGGCTAGGCTTAAGGCCTGGGCACAAGTGCGGGCTAGGCTTAAGGCCGGGGCACAAGTGCGGGCTAGGCTTAAGGCCGGGGCACAAGTGCGGGCTAGGCTGAAGGCCGGGGCACAAGTGCGGGCTAGGCTGAAGGCCGGGGCACAAGTGCGGGCTAGGCTGAAGGCCGGGGCACAAGTGCGGGCTAGGCTGAAGGCCGGGGCACAAGTGCGGGCTAGGCTGAAGGCCGGGGCACAAGTGCGGGCTAGGCTGAAGGCCGGGGCAAAAGTGCGGGCTAGGCTGAAGGCCGGGGCACAAGTGCGGGCTAGGCTGAAGGCCGGGGCACAAGTGCGGGCTAGGCTTAAGGCCGGGGCACAAGTGCGGGCTAGGCTTAAGGCCTGGGCACAAGTGCGGGCTAGGCTTAAGGCCTGGGCACAAGTGCTTGCTAGGCTTAAGGCCTGGGCACAAGTGCGGGCTAGGCTTAAGGCCTGGGCACAAGTGCGGGCTAGGCTTAAGGCCTGGGCACAAGTGCGAGCTAGGCATAAGGCCTGGGCACAAGTGCGGGCTAGGCTTAAGGCCTGGGCACAAGTGCGGGCTAGGCTTAAGGCCGGGGCACAAGTGCGGGCTTAGCTTAAGGCCGGGGCACAAGTGCGGGCTAGGCTTAAGGCCGGGGCACAAGTGCGGGCTAGGCTTAAGGCCGGGGCACAAGTGCGGGCTAGGCTTAAGGCCGGAGCACAAGTGCGGGCTAGTCTTAAGGCCGGGGCACAAGTGCGGGCTAGGCTTAAGGCCGGGGCACAAGTGCGGGCTAGGCTTAAGGCCGGGGCACAAGTGCGGGCTAGGCTTAAGGCCGGGGCACAAGTGCGGGCTAGGCTTAAGGCCGGGGCACAAGTGCGGGCTAGGCTTAAGGCCTGGGCACAAATGCGGGCTAGGCTTAAGGCCTGGGCACAAGTGCGGGCTAGGCTTAAGGCCTGGGCACAAGTGCGGGCTAGGCTTAAGGCCGGGGCACAAGTGCGGGCTAGGCTTAAGGCATACAGCTAACTCTTTGCACTCTTTGCATAAAGGGTTAGGCACCCATAGGGGTGAAGAGCTAGCTTTCACCCCTCTACTCTGTACTTGGACATTTAGGACTAGATCCTTTGTTGTACAGTGCGGAGCCTCTCCATAACCCCATGCTCCAAGCGACCAGGCACTTCTTGTCTGTCCTCCGTAAATGGGTAATGCCTTCTTCCCCAATTACAGTCGTGCATGCGCATTCAGACGGGACAAGAGCGAAGAGCGTAAAGCTGGCCCTATGTGCATAACCAACATGAAGCTGAATACAAAAACAAACAAGCTTTCAAGGGGCTCAAAAGTGCAGGCTAGGCTTAAGGCCTGGGCACAGGTGCGGGCTAGGCTTAAGGCCTGGGAACAGGTGCGGGCTAGGCTTAAGGCCTGGGCACAGGTGCGGGCTAGGCTTAAGGCCGGGGCACAAGTGCGGGCTAGGCTTAAGGCCGGGGCACAAGTGCGGGCTAGGCTTAAGGCCGGGGCACAAGTGCGGGCTAGGCTTAAGGCCGGGGCACAAGTGCGGGCTAGGCTTAAGGCCGGGGCACAAGTGCGGGCTAGGCTTAAGGCCGGGGCACAAGTGCGGGCTAGGCTTAAGGCCGGGGCACAAGTGCGGGCTAGGCTTAAGGCCGGGGCACAAGTGCGGGCTAGGCTTAAGGCCGGGGCACAAGTGCGGGCTAGGCTTAAGGCCTGGGCACAAGTGCGGGCTAGGCGTGAGGCCGGGGCACAAGTGCGGGCTAGGCTTAAGGCCGGGGCACAAGTGCGGGCTAGGCTTAAGGCCTGGGCACAAGTGCGGGCTAGGCGTGAGGCCTGGGCACAAGTGCGGGCTAGGCTTAAGGCCTGGGCACAAGTGCGGGCTAGGCTTAAGGCCTGGGCACAAGTGCGGGCTAGGCTTAAGGCCTGGGCACAAGTGCGGGCTAGGCATAAGGCCTGGGCACAAGTGCGGGCTAGGCTTAAGGCCTGGGCACAAGTGCGGGCTAGGCTTAAGGCCGGGGCACAAGTGCGGGCTTAGCTTAAGGCCGGGGCACAAGTGCGGGCTAGGCTTAAGGCCGGGGCACAAGTGCGGGCTAGGCTTAAGGCCGGGGCACAAGTGCGGGCTAGGCTTAAGGCCGGGGCACAAGTGCGGGCTAGGCTTAAGGCCGGGGCACAAGTGCGGGCTAGGCTTAAGGCCTGGGCACAAATGCGGGCTAGGCTTAAGGCCTGGGCACAAGTGCAGGCTAGGCTTAAGGCCTGGGCACAAGTGCGGGCTAGGCTTAAGGCCGGGGCACAAGTGCGGGCTAGGCGTGAGGCCGGGGCACAAGTGCGGGCTAGGCTTAAGGCCGGGGCACAAGTGCGGGCTAGGCGTGAGGCCGGGGCACAAGTGCGGGCTAGGCTTAAGGCCGGGGCACAAGTGCGGGCTAGGCTTAAGGCCTGGGCACAAGTGCGGGCTAGGCGTGAGGCCTGGGCACAAGTGCGGGCTAGGCTTAAGGCCTGGGCACAAGTGCGGGCTAGGCTTAAGGCCTGGGCACAAGTGCGGGCTAGGCTTAAGGCCTGGGCACAAGTGCGGGCTAGGCATAAGGCCTGGGCACAAGTGCGGGCTAGGCTTAAGGCCTGGGCACAAGTGCGGGCTAGGCTTAAGGCCGGGGCACAAGTGCGGGCTTAGCTTAAGGCCGGGGCACAAGTGCGGGCTAGGCTTAAGGCCGGGGCACAAGTGCGGGCTAGGCTTAAGGCCGGGGCACAAGTGCGGGCTAGTCTTAAGGCCGGGGCACAAGTGCGGGCTAGGCTTAAGGCCGGGGCACAAGTGCGGGCTAGGCTTAAGGCCGGGGCACAAGTGCGGGCTAGGCTTAAGGCCGGGGCACAAGTGCGGGCTAGGCTTAAGGCCGGGGCACAAGTGCGGGCTAGGCTTAAGGCCTGGGCACAAATGCGGGCTAGGCTTAAGGCCTGGGCACAAGTGCAGGCTAGGCTTAAGGCCTGGGCACAAGTGCGGGCTAGGCTTAAGGCCGGGGCACAAGTGCGGGCTAGGCGTGAGGCCGGGGCACAAGTGCGGGCTAGGCTTAAGGCCGGGGCACAAGTGCGGGCTAGGCTTAAGGCCTGGGCACAAGTGCGGGCTAGGCGTGAGGCCTGGGCACAAGTGCGGGCTAGGCTTAAGGCCTGGGCACAAGTGCGGGCTAGGCTTGAGGCCTGGGCACAAGTGCGGGCTAGGCTTAAGGCCTGGGCACAAGTGCGGGCTAGGCTTAAGGCCTGGGCACAAGTGCGGGCTAGGCTTAAGGCCTGGGCACAAGTGCGGGCTAGGCTTAAGGCCTGGGCACAAGTGCGGGCTAGGCATAAGGCCTGGGCACAAGTGCGGGCTAGGCTTAAGGCCTGGGCACAAGTGCGGGCTAGGCTTAAGGCCGGGGCACAAGTGCGGGCTTAGCTTAAGGCCGGGGCACAAGTGCGGGCTAGGCTTAAGGCCGGGGCACAAGTGCGGGCTAGGCTTAAGGCCGGGGCACAAGTGCGGGCTAGTCTTAAGGCCGGGGCACAAGTGCGGGCTAGGCTTAAGGCCGGGGCACAAGTGCGGGCTAGGCTTAAGGCCGGGGCACAAGTGCGGGCTAGGCTTAAGGCCGGGGCACAAGTGCGGGCTAGGCTTAAGGCCGGGGCACAAGTGCGGGCTAGGCTTAAGGCCTGGGCACAAATGCGGGCTAGGCTTAAGGCCTGGGCACAAGTGCAGGCTAGGCTTAAGGCCTGGGCACAAGTGCGGGCTAGGCTTGAGGTCTGGGCACAAGTGCGGGCTAGGCTTAAGGCCTGGGCACAAGTGCGGGCTAGGCTTATGGCCTGGGCACAAGTGCGGGCTAGGCTTAAGGCCTGGGCACAAGTGCGGGCTAGGCTTAAGGCCTGGGCACAAGTGCGGGCTAGGCTTGAGGTCTGGGCACAAGTGCGGGCTAGGCTTAAGGCCTGGGCACAAGTGCGGGCTAGGCTTATGGCCTGGGCACAAGTGCGGGCTAGGCTTAAGGCCTGGGCACAAGTGCGGGCTAGGCTTAAGGCCGGGGCACAAGTGCGGGCTAGGCTTAAGGCCGGGGCACAAGTGCGGGCTAGGCTTAAGGCCGGGCACAAGTGCGGGCTAGGCTTAAGGCCGGGGCACAAGTGCGGGCTAGGCTTAAGGCCGGGGCACAAGTGCGGGCTAGGCTTAAGGCCGGGGCACAAGTGCGGGCTAGGCTTAAGGCCGGGCACAAGTGCGGGCTAGGCTTAAGGCCGGGGCACAAGTGCGGGCTTGTCTTAAGGCCTGGGCACAAGTGCGGACTAGGCTTAAGGCCTGGGCACAAGTGCGGGCTAGGCTTAAGGCCTGGGCACAAGTGCGGGCTAGGCTTAAGGCCTGGGCACAAGTGCGGGCTAGGCTTAAGGCCGGGGCACAAGTGCGGGCTAGGCTTAAGGCATATAGCTAACTCTTTGCACTCTTTGCATAAAGGGTTAGGCACCCATAGGGGTGAAGAGCTAGCTTTCACCCCTCTACTCTGTACTTGGACATTTAGGACTAGATCCTTTGTTGTACAGTGCGGAGCCTCTCCATAACCCCATGCTCCAAGCGACCAGGCACTTCTTGTCTGTCCTCCGTAAATGGGTAATGCCTTCTTCCCCAATTACAGTCGTGCATGCGCATTCAGACGGGACAAGAGCGAAGAGCGTAAAGCTGGCCCTATGTGCATAACCAACATGAAGCTGAATACAAAAACAAACAAGCTTTCAAGGGGCTCAAAAGTGCAGGCTAGGCTTAAGGCCTGGGCACAGGTGCGGGCTAGGCTTAAGGCCTGGGCACAGGTGCGGGCTAGGCTTAAGGCCTGGGCACAGGTGCGGGCTAGGCTTAAGGCCGGGGCACAGGTGCGGGCCAGGCTTAAGGCCGGGGCACAAGTGCGGGCTAGGCTTAAGGCCTGGGCACAGGTGCGGGCTAGGCTTAAGGCCGGGGCACAAGTGCAGGCTAGGCTTAAGGCCGGGGCACAAGTGCGGGCTAGGCTTAAGGCCGGGGCACAAGTGCGGGCTAGGCTTAATGCCTGGGCACAAGTGCGGGCTAGGATTAAGGCCGGGGCACAAGTGCTGGCTAGGCTTAAGGCCGGGGCACAGGTGCGGGCTAGGCTTAAGGCCTGGGCACAGGTGCGGGCTAGGCTTAAGGCCGGGGCACAAGTGCGGGCTAGGCTTAAGGCCTGGGCACAAATGCGGGCTAGGCATAAGGCCTGGGCACAAGTGCGGGCTAGGCTTAAGGCCTGGGCACAAGTGCGGGCTAGGCTTAAGGCCGGGGCACAAGTGCGGGCTTAGCTTAAGACCGGGGCACAAGTGCGGGCTAGGCTTAAGGCCGGGGCACAAGTGCGGGCTAGGCTTAAGGCCGGGGCACAAGTGCGGGCTAGTCTTAAGGCCGGGGCACAAGTGCGGGCTAGGCTTAAGGCCTGGGCACAAGTGCGGGCTAGGCATAAGGCCTGGGCACAAGTGCGGGCTAGGCTTAAGGCCTGGGCACAAGTGCGGGCTAGGCTTAAGGCCGGGGCACAAGTGCGGGCTTAGCTTAAGGCCGGGGCACAAGTGCGGGCTAGGCTTAAGGCCGGGGCACAAGTGCGGGCTAGGCTTAAGGCCGGGGCACAAGTGCGGGCTAGTCTTAAGGCCGGGGCACAAGTGCGGGCTAGGCTTAAGGCCGGGGCACAAGTGCGGGCTAGGCTTATGGCCGGGGCACAAGTGCGGGCTAGGCTTAAGGCCGGGGCACAAGTGCGGGCTAGGCTTAAGGCCTGGGCACAAATGCGGGCTAGGCTTAAGGCCTGGGCACAAGTGCGGGCTAGGCTTAAGGCCTGGGCACAAGTGCGGGCTAGGCTTGAGGTCTGGGCACAAGTGCGGGCTAGGCTTAAGGCCTGGGCACAAGTGCGGGCTAGGCTTATGGCCTGGGCACAAGTGCGGGCTAGGCTTAAGGCCTGGGCACAAGTGCGGGCTAGGCTTATGGCCTGGGCACAAGTGCGGGCTAGGCTTAAGGCCTGGGCACAAGTGCGGGCTAGGCTTAAGGCCTGGGCACAAGTGCGGGCTAGGCTTGAGGTCTGGGCACAAGTGCGGGCTAGGCTTAAGGCCTGGGCACAAGTGCGGGCTAGGCTTATGGCCTGGGCACAAGTGCGGGCTAGGCTTAAGGCCTGGGCACAAGTGCGGGCTAGGCTTAAGGCCTGGGCACAAGTGCGGGCTAGGCTTAAGGCCGGGGCACAAGTGCGGGCTAGGCTTAAGGCCTGGGCACAAATGCGGGCTAGGCTTAAGGCCTGGGCACAAGTGCGGGCTAGGCTTAAGGCCTGGGCACAAGTGCGGGCTAGGCTTGAGGTCTGGGCACAAGTGCGGGCTAGGCTTAAGGCCTGGGCACAAGTGCGGGCTAGGCTTATGGCCTGGGCACAAGTGCGGGCTAGGCTTAAGGCCTGGGCACAAGTGCGGGCTAGGCTTATGGCCTGGGCACAAATTCGGGCTAGGCTTAAGGCCTGGGCACAAGTGCGGGCTAGGCTTAAGGCCTGGGCACAAGTGCGGGCTAGGCTTGAGGTCTGGGCACAAGTGCGGGCTAGGCTTAAGGCCTGGGCACAAGTGCGGGCTAGGCTTATGGCCTGGGCACAAGTGCGGGCTAGGCTTAAGGCCTGGGCACAAGTGCGGGCTAGGCTTAAGGCCTGGGCACAAGTGCGGGCTAGGCTTAAGGCCGGGGCACAAGTGCGGGCTAGGCTTAAGGCCGGGGCACAAGTGCGGGCTAGGCTTAAGGCCGGGCACAAGTGCGGGCTAGGCTTAAGGCCGGGGCACAAGTGCGGGCTAGGCTTAAGGCCGGGGCACAAGTGCGGGCTAGGCTTAAGGCCGGGGCACAAGTGCGGGCTAGGCTTAAGGCCGGGCACAAGTGCGGGCTAGGCTTAAGGCCGGGGCACAAGTGCGGGCTTGTCTTAAGGCCTGGGCACAAGTGCGGACTAGGCTTAAGGCCTGGGCACAAGTGCGGGCTAGGCTTAAGGCCTGGGCACAAGTGCGGGCTAGGCTTAAGGCCTGGGCACAAGTGCGGGCTAGGCTTAAGGCCGGGGCACAAGTGCGGGCTAGGATTAAGGCCGGGGCACAAGTGCTGGCTAGGCTTAAGGCCGGGGCACAAGTGCTGGCTAGGCTTAAGGCCGGGGCACAGGTGCGGGCTAGGCTTAAGGCCTGGGCACAGGTGCGGGCTAGGCTTAAGGCCTGGGCACAAGTGCGGGCTAGGCTTAAGGCCTGGGCACAAGTGCGGGCTAGGCTTAAGGCCTGGGCACAAGTGCGGGCTAGGCTTATGGCCTGGGCACAAGTGCGGGCTAGGCTTAAGGCCTGGGCACAAGTGCGGGCTAGGCTTAAGGCCTGGGCACAGGTGCGGGCTAGGCTTAAGGCCGGGGCACAGGTGCGGGCCAGGCTTAAGGCCGGGGCACAAGTGCGGGCAAGGCTTAAGGCCTGGGCACAGGTGCGGGCTAGGCTTAAGGCCGGGGCACAAGTGCTGGCTAGGCTTAAGGCCGGGGCACAAGTGCGGGCTAGGATTAAGGCC
Source organism: Ranitomeya imitator (assembly GCF_032444005.1). Taxonomy (NCBI): domain Eukaryota; kingdom Metazoa; phylum Chordata; class Amphibia; order Anura; family Dendrobatidae; genus Ranitomeya; species Ranitomeya imitator. The sequence continues at coordinate 313,035,972 of NC_091284.1, read as the reverse complement.
GGGGCACAAGTGCTGGCTAGGCTTAAGGCCGGGGCACAGGTGCGGGCTAGGCTTAAGGCCTGGGCACAGGTGCGGGCTAGGCTTAAGGCCGGGGCACAAGTGCGGGCTAGGCTTAAGGCCGGGGCACAAGTGCGGGCTAGGCTTAAGGCCGGGGCACAAGTGCGGGCTAGGCATAAGGCCTGGGCACAAGTGCGGGCTAGGCTTAAGGCCTGGGCACAAGTGCGAGCTAGGCTTAAGGCCGGGGCACAAGTGCGGGCTTAGCTTAAGGCCGGGGCACAAGTGCGGGCTAGGCTTATGGCCTGGGCACAAGTGCGGGCTAGGCTTAAGGCCTGGGCACAAGTGCGGGCTAGGCTTAAGGCCTGGGCACAAGTGCGGGCTAGGCTTAAGGCCGGGGCACAAGTGCGGGCTAGGCTTAAGGCCGGGGCACAAGTGCGGGCTAGGCTTAAGGCCGGGCACAAGTGCGGGCTAGGCTTAAGGCCGGGGCACAAGTGCGGGCTAGGCTTAAGGCCGGGGCACAAGTGCGGGCTAGGCTGAAGGCCGGGGCACAAGTGCGGGCTAGGCTGAAGGCCGGGGCACAAGTGCGGGCTAGGCTTAAGGCCGGGGCACAAGTGCGGGCTAGGCTTAAGGCCTGGGCACAAGTGCGGGCTAGGCTTAAGGCCTGGGCACAAGTGCTTGCTAGGCTTAAGGCCTGGGCACAAGTGCGGGCTAGGCTTAAGGCCTGGGCACAAGTGCGGGCTAGGCTTAAGGCCGGGGCACAAGTGCGGGCTAGGCATAAGGCCTGGGCACAAGTGCGGGCTAGGCTTAAGGCCTGGGCACAAGTGCGGGCTAGGCTTAAGGCCGGGGCACAAGTGCGGGCTTAGCTTAAGGCCGGGGCACAAGTGCGGGCTAGGCTTAAGGCCGGGGCACAAGTGCGGGCTAGGCTTAACCCTCCGTCACATACAATATTCGGACTAACGAGTTCACATACAATGTGCCTGTCAGGCGCCTGCTGGAAAAATACCTATAATATCTAATGTTTGCAATTTCAGTGCTCTAAAAGTGATCAGTGACCTTCATAGGGATGTAATAAAAGAGACTACACATAATCAGTTGCAAAAAAAAACATTTACTTAACATAAAACTAATAACTATGAAATACAAACTTTTCAAAACTCCCGCCAAATAGTCCCCAGTTCGACTCTCTCAAAAAAATGTACAAAGAAAATTTTTGAACACAAACTTAATTTTAAGGTACCTTAAGTACTATTAAAAACATATTCAATCAGAAGTAGATGCTGAGGTTTCCCCAGAAAAGTCACACTTGCAGAGCAAATAGCAAGAATTACACACCATTTTTGCATGTGTCAGGCAAATTGCTTTATGACATTTGAGACATTCATAATTTGAAAGCCTTCTGGTTCCGCTTTCCGTTTGGCAGGTGGTGCATCTCCTTCTTTTGTGAGGTGGTGCAGATGGTGACTTTTCACCATCATCTTCTGGGCGGAACCTTTTGAGCTGAACTTGAAGGCGAGAGGGGATACCGATTGTTTTCACGCTTCTCCTGCGTAGCTCTCCAAGTACTAGTTCATGGGCCACTTTTTTCAGATACAATCGTCTACGGAGTGGTTCAAGCTTGTTTTCAAGATAAATTACTTGTGAATTTATACCACCCAAATTCAACATAGCAAAAAATATGACCATTGGCCAGCGTTTGATGTTTCTGCTGACATTGAAAGTGGAGCACATCTGATCTGCTGTATCCACACCCCCTTTGGTGGCATTGTAAAATGTGATTATCTCCGGTTTTTTTTCTGCCCCAGTCCCAGGATCGATGGCAGCATCATCATGAAGTGTTGATAGAAGTACGTTTTTTCTGGAATGGCTTCTTGTTCCATTTAGTATTTTTATCTTTTCCAATATAATATGATCCAACTTCTTCATCCTCACCACTGTCACCATCTTGCTCTGTTTCAGAATCCAGGACACATTCTTCCACCTCATCATGATAATCAATCTCACTTTCCTCTCCTAAATCCTCATTCAGTGTGAGGTCTCTATCATCTAACAGCATGTTTGTTACTTCCTCAACATCAAGTTGTTTGGATAAATTGTACATTTTCCTCTCCATTTCAGCAGATAATCTGAAGCAAGAGAAGGAATATGTTAGGGAACTACTGTATATGCCTGAGCAGCACACTTTCTTTTATAAAATCTCCCTTATTTCTATGAAATATCCTCACATTTTGTGCTATACATTCATAAAACAAGCTAAATAAACTATTGTGATGAATAAAAACATAAAATACCAACCTTACTGAATGTGACGTATTCACATACAATGAGCCTGAGAGATCTGTGCAGCTATATCCTCTCCCCTGAAGCTCTGAAATCCAACTGTGATATCAGGTTTCACAGACCTTCAAGAGACAGGAGACTACCTGGAGGGAGGGGGTTTCCTCACAATCTGGTGAGGAAGGAGAAATGAAAGTAAAAGAGAAGCGCCTGTCAGATCAGTTGTATGTGACGGAGGGTTAAGGCCGGGGCACAAGTGCGGGCTAGTCTTAAGGCCGGGGCACAAGTGCGGGCTAGGCTTAATGCCGGGGCACAAGTGCGGGCTAGGCTTAAGGCCAGGGCACAAGTGCGGGCTAGGCTTAAGGCCGGGGCACAAGTGCGGGCTAGGCTTAAGGCCGGGGCACAAGTGCGGGCTAGGCTTAAGGCCTGGGCACAAATGCAGGCTAGGCTTAAGGCCTGGGCACAAGTGCAGACTAGGCTTAAGGCCTGGGCACAAGTGCGGGCTAGGCTTAAGGCCTGGGCACAAGTGCGGGCTAGGCTTAAGGCCGGGGCACAAGTGCGGGCTAGGCTTATGGCATACAGCTAACTCTTTGCACTCTTTGCATAAAGGGTTAGGCACCCATAGGGGTGAAGAGCTAGCTTTCACCCCTCTACTCTGTACTTGGACATTTAGGACTAGATCCTTTGTTGTACAGTGTGGAGCCTCTCCATAACCCCATGCTCCAAGCGACCAGGCACTTCTTGTCTGTCCTCCGTAAATGGGTAATGCCTTCTTCCCCAATTACAGTCGTGCATGCGCATTCAGACGGGACAAGAGCGAAGAGCGTAAAGCTGGCCCTATGTGCATAACCAACATGAAGCTGAATACAAAAACAAACAAGCTTTCAAGGGGCTCAAAAGTGCAGGCTAGGCTTAAGGCCTGGGCACAGGTGCGGGCTAGGCTTAAGGCCTGGGCACAGGTGCGGGCTAGGCTTAAGGCCTGGGCACAGGTGCGGGCTAGGCTTAAGGCCTGGGCACAGGTGCGGGCTAGGCTTAAGGCCGGGGCACAGGTGCGGGCCAGGCTTAAGGCCGGGGTACAAGTGCGGGCTAGGCTTAAGGCCGGGGCACAAGTGCGGTTAAGGCTTAAGGCCTGGGAACAAGTGCGGGCTAGGCTTAATGCCTGGGCACAAGTGCGGGCTAGGCTTAAGACCTGGGCACAAGTGCGGGCTAGGCTTAAGGCCTGGGCACAAGTGCGGGCTAGGCTTAAGGCCGGGGCACAAGTGCGGGCTAGGCTTAAGGCCGGGGCACAAGTGCGGGCTAGGCTGAAGGCCTGGGCACAAGTGCGGGCTAGGCTGAAGGCCGGGGCACAAGTGCGGGCTAGGCTGAAGGCCGGGGCACAAGTGCGGGCTATGCTGAAGGCCGGGGCACAAGTGCGGGCTAGGCTGAAGGCCGGGGCACAAGTGCGGGCTAGGCTGAAGGCCGGGGCAAAAGTGCGGGCTAGGCTGAAGGCCGGGGCACAAGTGCGGGCTAGGCTGAAGGCCGGGGCACAAGTGCGGGCTAGGCTTAAGGCCGGGGCACAAGTGCGGGCTAGGCTTAAGGCCTGGGCACAAGTGCGGGCTAGGCTTAAGGCCTGGGCACAAGTGCTTGCTAGGCTTAAGGCCTGGGCACAAGTGCGGGCTAGGCTTAAGGCCTGGGCACAAGTGCGGGCTAGGCTTAAGGCCTGGGCACAAGTGCGAGCTAGGCATAAGGCCTGGGCACAAGTGCGGGCTAGGCTTAAGGCCTGGGCACAAGTGCGGGCTAGGCTTAAGGCCGGGGCACAAGTGCGGGCTTAGCTTAAGGCCGGGGCACAAGTGCGGGCTAGGCTTAAGGCCGGGGCACAAGTGCGGGCTAGGCTTAAGGCCGGGGCACAAGTGCGGGCTAGGCTTAAGGCCGGGGCACAAGTGCGGGCTAGTCTTAAGGCCGGGGCACAAGTGCGGGCTAGGCTTAAGCCCTGGGCACAAGTGCGGGCTAGGCTTAAGGCCTGGGCACAAGTGCGGGCTAGGCTTAAGGCCGGGGCACAAGTGCGGGCTAGGCTTAAGGCCGGGGCACAAGTGCGGGCTAGGCTGAAGGCCTGGGCACAAGTGCGGGCTAGGCTGAAGGCCGGGGCACAAGTGCGGGCTAGGCTGAAGGCCGGGGCACAAGTGCGGGCTAGGCTGAAGGCCGGGGCACAAGTGCGGGCTAGGCTGAAGGCCGGGGCACAAGTGCGGGCTAGGCTGAAGGCCGGGGCACAAGTGCGGGCTAGGCTTAAGGCCTGGGCACAAGTGCGGGCTAGGCTTAAGGCCTGGGCACAAGTGCTTGCTAGGCTTAAGGCCTGGGCACAAGTGCGGGCTAGGCTTAAGGCCTGGGCACAAGTGCGGGCTAGGCTTAAGGCCGGGGCACAAGTGCGGGCTAGGCATAAGGCCTGGGCACAAGTGCGGGCTAGGCTTAAGGCCTGGGCACAAGTGCGGGCTAGGCTTAAGGCCGGGGCACAAGTGCGGGCTTAGCTTAAGGCCGGGGCACAAGTGCGGGCTAGGCTTAAGGCCGGGGCACAAGTGCGGGCTAGGCTTAAGGCCGGGGCACAAGTGCGGGCTAGTCTTAAGGCCGGGGCACAAGTGCGGGCTAGGCTTAATGCCGGGGCACAAGTGCGGGCTAGGCTTAAGGCCAGGGCACAAGTGCGGGCTAGGCTTAAGGCCGGGGCACAAGTGCGGGCTAGGCTTAAGGCCGGGGCACAAGTGCGGGCTAGGCTTAAGGCCTGGGCACAAATGCAGGCTAGGCTTAAGGCCTGGGCACAAGTGCAGACTAGGCTTAAGGCCTGGGCACAAGTGCGGGCTAGGCTTAAGGCCTGGGCACAAGTGCGGGCTAGGCTTAAGGCCGGGGCACAAGTGCGGGCTAGGCTTATGGCATACAGCTAACTCTTTGCACTCTTTGCATAAAGGGGTAGGCACCCATAGGGGTGAAGAGCTAGCTTTCACCCCTCTACTCTGTACTTGGACATTTAGGACTAGATCCTTTGTTGTACAATGCGGAGCCTCTCCATAACCCCATGCTCCAAGCGACCAGGCACTTCTTGTCTGTCCTCCGTAAATGGGTAATGCCTTCTTCCCCAATTACAGTCGTGCATGCGCATTCAGACGGGACAAGAGCGAAGAGCGTAAAGCTGGCCCTATGTGCATAACCAACATGAAGCTGAATACAAAAACAAACAAGCTTTCAAGGGGCTCAAAAGTGCAGGCTAGGCTTAAGGCCTGGGCACAGGTGCGGGCTAGGCTTAAGGCCTGGGCACAGGTGCGGGCTAGGCTTAAGGCCTGGGCACAGGTGCGGGCTAGGCTTAAGGCCTGGGCACAGGTGCGGGCTAGGCTTAAGGCCGGGGCACAGGTGCGGGCCAGGCTTAAGGCCGGGGTACAAGTGCGGGCTAGGCTTAAGGCCGGGGCACAAATGCGGTTAAGGCTTGAGGCCGGGGCACAAGTGCGGTTAAGGCTTAAGGCCTGGGAACAAGTGCGGGCTAGGCTTAATGCCTGGGCACAAGTGCGGGCTAGGCTTAAGACCTGGGCACAAGTGCGGGCTAGGCTTAAGGCCTGGGCACAAGTGCGGGCTAGGCTTAAGGCCGGGGCACAAGTGCGGGCTAGGCTTAAGGCCGGGGCACAAGTGCGGGCTAGGCTGAAGGCCGGGGCACAAGTGCGGGCTAGGCTGAAGGCCGGGGCACAAGTGCGGGCTAGGCTGAAGGCCGGGGCACAAGTGCGGGCTAGGCTGAAGGCCGGGGCACAAGTGCGGGCTAGGCTGAAGGCCGGGGCACAAGTGCGGGCTAGGCTGAAGGCCGGGGCAAAAGTGCGGGCTAGGCTGAAGGCCGGGGCACAAGTGCGGGCTAGGCTGAAGGCCGGGGCACAAGTGCGGGCTAGGCTTAAGGCCGGGGCACAAGTGCGGGCTAGGCTTAAGGCCTGGGCACAAGTGCGGGCTAGGCTTAAGGCCTGGGCACAAGTGCTTGCTAGGCTTAAGGCCTGGGCACAAGTGCGGGCTAGGCTTAAGGCCTGGGCACAAGTGCGGGCTAGGCTTAAGGCCTGGGCACAAGTGCGAGCTAGGCATAAGGCCTGGGCACAAGTGCGGGCTAGGCTTAAGGCCTGGGCACAAGTGCGGGCTAGGCTTAAGGCCGGGGCACAAGTGCGGGCTTAGCTTAAGGCCGGGGCACAAGTGCGGGCTAGGCTTAAGGCCGGGGCACAAGTGCGGGCTAGGCTTAAGGCCGGGGCACAAGTGCGGGCTAGGCTTAAGGCCGGAGCACAAGTGCGGGCTAGTCTTAAGGCCGGGGCACAAGTGCGGGCTAGGCTTAAGGCCGGGGCACAAGTGCGGGCTAGGCTTAAGGCCGGGGCACAAGTGCGGGCTAGGCTTAAGGCCGGGGCACAAGTGCGGGCTAGGCTTAAGGCCGGGGCACAAGTGCGGGCTAGGCTTAAGGCCTGGGCACAAATGCGGGCTAGGCTTAAGGCCTGGGCACAAGTGCGGGCTAGGCTTAAGGCCTGGGCACAAGTGCGGGCTAGGCTTAAGGCCGGGGCACAAGTGCGGGCTAGGCTTAAGGCATACAGCTAACTCTTTGCACTCTTTGCATAAAGGGTTAGGCACCCATAGGGGTGAAGAGCTAGCTTTCACCCCTCTACTCTGTACTTGGACATTTAGGACTAGATCCTTTGTTGTACAGTGCGGAGCCTCTCCATAACCCCATGCTCCAAGCGACCAGGCACTTCTTGTCTGTCCTCCGTAAATGGGTAATGCCTTCTTCCCCAATTACAGTCGTGCATGCGCATTCAGACGGGACAAGAGCGAAGAGCGTAAAGCTGGCCCTATGTGCATAACCAACATGAAGCTGAATACAAAAACAAACAAGCTTTCAAGGGGCTCAAAAGTGCAGGCTAGGCTTAAGGCCTGGGCACAGGTGCGGGCTAGGCTTAAGGCCTGGGAACAGGTGCGGGCTAGGCTTAAGGCCTGGGCACAGGTGCGGGCTAGGCTTAAGGCCGGGGCACAAGTGCGGGCTAGGCTTAAGGCCGGGGCACAAGTGCGGGCTAGGCTTAAGGCCGGGGCACAAGTGCGGGCTAGGCTTAAGGCCGGGGCACAAGTGCGGGCTAGGCTTAAGGCCGGGGCACAAGTGCGGGCTAGGCTTAAGGCCGGGGCACAAGTGCGGGCTAGGCTTAAGGCCGGGGCACAAGTGCGGGCTAGGCTTAAGGCCGGGGCACAAGTGCGGGCTAGGCTTAAGGCCGGGGCACAAGTGCGGGCTAGGCTTAAGGCCTGGGCACAAGTGCGGGCTAGGCGTGAGGCCGGGGCACAAGTGCGGGCTAGGCTTAAGGCCGGGGCACAAGTGCGGGCTAGGCTTAAGGCCTGGGCACAAGTGCGGGCTAGGCGTGAGGCCTGGGCACAAGTGCGGGCTAGGCTTAAGGCCTGGGCACAAGTGCGGGCTAGGCTTAAGGCCTGGGCACAAGTGCGGGCTAGGCTTAAGGCCTGGGCACAAGTGCGGGCTAGGCATAAGGCCTGGGCACAAGTGCGGGCTAGGCTTAAGGCCTGGGCACAAGTGCGGGCTAGGCTTAAGGCCGGGGCACAAGTGCGGGCTTAGCTTAAGGCCGGGGCACAAGTGCGGGCTAGGATTAAGGCCGGGGCACAAGTGCGGGCTAGGCTTAAGGCCGGGGCACAAGTGCGGGCTAGGCTTAAGGCCGGGGCACAAGTGCGGGCTAGGCTTAAGGCCGGGGCACAAGTGCGGGCTAGGCTTAAGGCCTGGGCACAAATGCGGGCTAGGCTTAAGGCCTGGGCACAAGTGCAGGCTAGGCTTAAGGCCTGGGCACAAGTGCGGGCTAGGCTTAAGGCCGGGGCACAAGTGCGGGCTAGGCGTGAGGCCGGGGCACAAGTGCGGGCTAGGCTTAAGGCCGGGGCACAAGTGCGGGCTAGGCGTGAGGCCGGGGCACAAGTGCGGGCTAGGCTTAAGGCCGGGGCACAAGTGCGGGCTAGGCTTAAGGCCTGGGCACAAGTGCGGGCTAGGCGTGAGGCCTGGGCACAAGTGCGGGCTAGGCTTAAGGCCTGGGCACAAGTGCGGGCTAGGCTTAAGGCCTGGGCACAAGTGCGGGCTAGGCTTAAGGCCTGGGCACAAGTGCGGGCTAGGCATAAGGCCTGGGCACAAGTGCGGGCTAGGCTTAAGGCCTGGGCACAAGTGCGGGCTAGGCTTAAGGCCGGGGCACAAGTGCGGGCTTAGCTTAAGGCCGGGGCACAAGTGCGGGCTAGGCTTAAGGCCGGGGCACAAGTGCGGGCTAGGCTTAAGGCCGGGGCACAAGTGCGGGCTAGTCTTAAGGCCGGGGCACAAGTGCGGGCTAGGCTTAAGGCCGGGGCACAAGTGCGGGCTAGGCTTAAGGCCGGGGCACAAGTGCGGGCTAGGCTTAAGGCCGGGGCACAAGTGCGGGCTAGGCTTAAGGCCGGGGCACAAGTGCGGGCTAGGCTTAAGGCCTGGGCACAAATGCGGGCTAGGCTTAAGGCCTGGGCACAAGTGCAGGCTAGGCTTAAGGCCTGGGCACAAGTGCGGGCTAGGCTTAAGGCCGGGGCACAAGTGCGGGCTAGGCGTGAGGCCGGGGCACAAGTGCGGGCTAGGCTTAAGGCCGGGGCACAAGTGCGGGCTAGGCTTAAGGCCTGGGCACAAGTGCGGGCTAGGCGTGAGGCCTGGGCACAAGTGCGGGCTAGGCTTAAGGCCTGGGCACAAGTGCGGGCTAGGCTTGAGGCCTGGGCACAAGTGCGGGCTAGGCTTAAGGCCTGGGCACAAGTGCGGGCTAGGCTTAAGGCCTGGGCACAAGTGCGGGCTAGGCTTAAGGCCTGGGCACAAGTGCGGGCTAGGCTTAAGGCCTGGGCACAAGTGCGGGCTAGGCATAAGGCCTGGGCACAAGTGCGGGCTAGGCTTAAGGCCTGGGCACAAGTGCGGGCTAGGCTTAAGGCCGGGGCACAAGTGCGGGCTTAGCTTAAGGCCGGGGCACAAGTGCGGGCTAGGCTTAAGGCCGGGGCACAAGTGCGGGCTAGGCTTAAGGCCGGGGCACAAGTGCGGGCTAGTCTTAAGGCCGGGGCACAAGTGCGGGCTAGGCTTAAGGCCGGGGCACAAGTGCGGGCTAGGCTTAAGGCCGGGGCACAAGTGCGGGCTAGGCTTAAGGCCGGGGCACAAGTGCGGGCTAGGCTTAAGGCCGGGGCACAAGTGCGGGCTAGGCTTAAGGCCTGGGCACAAATGCGGGCTAGGCTTAAGGCCTGGGCACAAGTGCAGGCTAGGCTTAAGGCCTGGGCACAAGTGCGGGCTAGGCTTGAGGTCTGGGCACAAGTGCGGGCTAGGCTTAAGGCCTGGGCACAAGTGCGGGCTAGGCTTATGGCCTGGGCACAAGTGCGGGCTAGGCTTAAGGCCTGGGCACAAGTGCGGGCTAGGCTTAAGGCCTGGGCACAAGTGCGGGCTAGGCTTGAGGTCTGGGCACAAGTGCGGGCTAGGCTTAAGGCCTGGGCACAAGTGCGGGCTAGGCTTATGGCCTGGGCACAAGTGCGGGCTAGGCTTAAGGCCTGGGCACAAGTGCGGGCTAGGCTTAAGGCCGGGGCACAAGTGCGGGCTAGGCTTAAGGCCGGGGCACAAGTGCGGGCTAGGCTTAAGGCCGGGCACAAGTGCGGGCTAGGCTTAAGGCCGGGGCACAAGTGCGGGCTAGGCTTAAGGCCGGGGCACAAGTGCGGGCTAGGCTTAAGGCCGGGGCACAAGTGCGGGCTAGGCTTAAGGCCGGGCACAAGTGCGGGCTAGGCTTAAGGCCGGGGCACAAGTGCGGGCTTGTCTTAAGGCCTGGGCACAAGTGCGGACTAGGCTTAAGGCCTGGGCACAAGTGCGGGCTAGGCTTAAGGCCTGGGCACAAGTGCGGGCTAGGCTTAAGGCCTGGGCACAAGTGCGGGCTAGGCTTAAGGCCGGGGCACAAGTGCGGGCTAGGCTTAAGGCATATAGCTAACTCTTTGCACTCTTTGCATAAAGGGTTAGGCACCCATAGGGGTGAAGAGCTAGCTTTCACCCCTCTACTCTGTACTTGGACATTTAGGACTAGATCCTTTGTTGTACAGTGCGGAGCCTCTCCATAACCCCATGCTCCAAGCGACCAGGCACTTCTTGTCTGTCCTCCGTAAATGGGTAATGCCTTCTTCCCCAATTACAGTCGTGCATGCGCATTCAGACGGGACAAGAGCGAAGAGCGTAAAGCTGGCCCTATGTGCATAACCAACATGAAGCTGAATACAAAAACAAACAAGCTTTCAAGGGGCTCAAAAGTGCAGGCTAGGCTTAAGGCCTGGGCACAGGTGCGGGCTAGGCTTAAGGCCTGGGCACAGGTGCGGGCTAGGCTTAAGGCCTGGGCACAGGTGCGGGCTAGGCTTAAGGCCGGGGCACAGGTGCGGGCCAGGCTTAAGGCCGGGGCACAAGTGCGGGCTAGGCTTAAGGCCTGGGCACAGGTGCGGGCTAGGCTTAAGGCCGGGGCACAAGTGCAGGCTAGGCTTAAGGCCGGGGCACAAGTGCGGGCTAGGCTTAAGGCCGGGGCACAAGTGCGGGCTAGGCTTAATGCCTGGGCACAAGTGCGGGCTAGGATTAAGGCCGGGGCACAAGTGCTGGCTAGGCTTAAGGCCGGGGCACAGGTGCGGGCTAGGCTTAAGGCCTGGGCACAGGTGCGGGCTAGGCTTAAGGCCGGGGCACAAGTGCGGGCTAGGCTTAAGGCCTGGGCACAAATGCGGGCTAGGCATAAGGCCTGGGCACAAGTGCGGGCTAGGCTTAAGGCCTGGGCACAAGTGCGGGCTAGGCTTAAGGCCGGGGCACAAGTGCGGGCTTAGCTTAAGACCGGGGCACAAGTGCGGGCTAGGCTTAAGGCCGGGGCACAAGTGCGGGCTAGGCTTAAGGCCGGGGCACAAGTGCGGGCTAGTCTTAAGGCCGGGGCACAAGTGCGGGCTAGGCTTAAGGCCTGGGCACAAGTGCGGGCTAGGCATAAGGCCTGGGCACAAGTGCGGGCTAGGCTTAAGGCCTGGGCACAAGTGCGGGCTAGGCTTAAGGCCGGGGCACAAGTGCGGGCTTAGCTTAAGGCCGGGGCACAAGTGCGGGCTAGGCTTAAGGCCGGGGCACAAGTGCGGGCTAGGCTTAAGGCCGGGGCACAAGTGCGGGCTAGTCTTAAGGCCGGGGCACAAGTGCGGGCTAGGCTTAAGGCCGGGGCACAAGTGCGGGCTAGGCTTATGGCCGGGGCACAAGTGCGGGCTAGGCTTAAGGCCGGGGCACAAGTGCGGGCTAGGCTTAAGGCCTGGGCACAAATGCGGGCTAGGCTTAAGGCCTGGGCACAAGTGCGGGCTAGGCTTAAGGCCTGGGCACAAGTGCGGGCTAGGCTTGAGGTCTGGGCACAAGTGCGGGCTAGGCTTAAGGCCTGGGCACAAGTGCGGGCTAGGCTTATGGCCTGGGCACAAGTGCGGGCTAGGCTTAAGGCCTGGGCACAAGTGCGGGCTAGGCTTATGGCCTGGGCACAAGTGCGGGCTAGGCTTAAGGCCTGGGCACAAGTGCGGGCTAGGCTTAAGGCCTGGGCACAAGTGCGGGCTAGGCTTGAGGTCTGGGCACAAGTGCGGGCTAGGCTTAAGGCCTGGGCACAAGTGCGGGCTAGGCTTATGGCCTGGGCACAAGTGCGGGCTAGGCTTAAGGCCTGGGCACAAGTGCGGGCTAGGCTTAAGGCCTGGGCACAAGTGCGGGCTAGGCTTAAGGCCGGGGCACAAGTGCGGGCTAGGCTTAAGGCCTGGGCACAAATGCGGGCTAGGCTTAAGGCCTGGGCACAAGTGCGGGCTAGGCTTAAGGCCTGGGCACAAGTGCGGGCTAGGCTTGAGGTCTGGGCACAAGTGCGGGCTAGGCTTAAGGCCTGGGCACAAGTGCGGGCTAGGCTTATGGCCTGGGCACAAGTGCGGGCTAGGCTTAAGGCCTGGGCACAAGTGCGGGCTAGGCTTATGGCCTGGGCACAAATTCGGGCTAGGCTTAAGGCCTGGGCACAAGTGCGGGCTAGGCTTAAGGCCTGGGCACAAGTGCGGGCTAGGCTTGAGGTCTGGGCACAAGTGCGGGCTAGGCTTAAGGCCTGGGCACAAGTGCGGGCTAGGCTTATGGCCTGGGCACAAGTGCGGGCTAGGCTTAAGGCCTGGGCACAAGTGCGGGCTAGGCTTAAGGCCTGGGCACAAGTGCGGGCTAGGCTTAAGGCCGGGGCACAAGTGCGGGCTAGGCTTAAGGCCGGGGCACAAGTGCGGGCTAGGCTTAAGGCCGGGCACAAGTGCGGGCTAGGCTTAAGGCCGGGGCACAAGTGCGGGCTAGGCTTAAGGCCGGGGCACAAGTGCGGGCTAGGCTTAAGGCCGGGGCACAAGTGCGGGCTAGGCTTAAGGCCGGGCACAAGTGCGGGCTAGGCTTAAGGCCGGGGCACAAGTGCGGGCTTGTCTTAAGGCCTGGGCACAAGTGCGGACTAGGCTTAAGGCCTGGGCACAAGTGCGGGCTAGGCTTAAGGCCTGGGCACAAGTGCGGGCTAGGCTTAAGGCCTGGGCACAAGTGCGGGCTAGGCTTAAGGCCGGGGCACAAGTGCGGGCTAGGATTAAGGCCGGGGCACAAGTGCTGGCTAGGCTTAAGGCCGGGGCACAAGTGCTGGCTAGGCTTAAGGCCGGGGCACAGGTGCGGGCTAGGCTTAAGGCCTGGGCACAGGTGCGGGCTAGGCTTAAGGCCTGGGCACAAGTGCGGGCTAGGCTTAAGGCCTGGGCACAAGTGCGGGCTAGGCTTAAGGCCTGGGCACAAGTGCGGGCTAGGCTTATGGCCTGGGCACAAGTGCGGGCTAGGCTTAAGGCCTGGGCACAAGTGCGGGCTAGGCTTAAGGCCTGGGCACAGGTGCGGGCTAGGCTTAAGGCCGGGGCACAGGTGCGGGCCAGGCTTAAGGCCGGGGCACAAGTGCGGGCAAGGCTTAAGGCCTGGGCACAGGTGCGGGCTAGGCTTAAGGCCGGGGCACAAGTGCTGGCTAGGCTTAAGGCCGGGGCACAAGTGCGGGCTAGGATTAAGGCCGGGGCACAAGTGCTGGCTAGGCTTAAGGCCGGGGCACAGGTGCGGGCTAGGCTTAAGGCCTGGGCACAGGTGCGGGCTAGGCTTAAGGCCGGGGCACAAGTGCGGGCTAGGCTTAAGGCCGGGGCACAAGTGCGGGCTAGGCTTAAGGCCGGGGCACAAGTGCGGGCTAGGCATAAGGCCTGGGCACAAGTGCGGGCTAGGCTTAAGGCCTGGGCACAAGTGCGAGCTAGGCTTAAGGCCGGGGCACAAGTGCGGGCTTAGCTTAAGGCCGGGGCACAAGTGCGGGCTAGGCTTAAGGCCGGGGCACAAGTGCGGGCTAGGCTTAAGGCCGGGGCACAAGTGCGGGCTAGTCTTAAGGCCGGGGCACAAGTGCGGGCTAGGCTTAATGCCGGGGCACAAGTGCGGGCTAGGCTTAAGGCCGGGGCACAAGTGCGGGCTAGGCTTAAGGCCGGGGCACAAGTGCGGGCTAGGCTTAAGGCCGGGGCACAAGTGCGGGCTAGGCTTAAGGCCTGGGCACAAATGCGGGCTAGGCTTAAGGCCTGGGCACAAGTGCAGACTAGGCTTAAGGCCTGGGCACAAGTGCGGGCTAGGCTTAAGGCCTGGGCACAAGTGCGGGCTAGGCTTAAGGCCGGGGCACAAGTGCGGGCTAGGCTTAAGGCATACAGCTAACTCTTTGCACTCTTTGCATAAAGGGTTAGGCACCCATAGGGGTGAAGAGCTAGCTTTCACCCCTCTACTCTGTACTTGGACATTTAGGACTAGATCCTTTGTTGTACAGTGCGGAGCCTCTCCATAACCCCATGCTCCAAGCGACCAGGCACTTCTTGTCTGTCCTCCGTAAATGGGTAATGCCTTCTTCCCCAATTACAGTCGTGCATGCGCATTCAGACGGGACAAGAGCGAAGAGCGTAAAGCTGGCCCTATGTGCATAACCAACATGAAGCTGAATACAAAAACAAACAAGCTTTCAAGGGGCTCAAAAGTGCAGGCTAGGCTTAAGGCCTGGGCACAGGTGCGGGCTAGGCTTAAGGCCTGGGCACAGGTGCGGGCTAGGCTTTAGGCCGGGGCACAGGTGCGGGCCAGGCTTAAGGCCGGGGTACAAGTGCGGGCTAGGCTTAAGGCCGGGGCACAAATGCGGTTAAGGCTTGAGGCCGGGGCACATGTGCGGGCTAGGCTTAAGGCCGGGGCACAAGTGCGGGCTAGGCTTGAGGCCGGGCACAAGTGCGGGCTAGGCTTGAGGCCTGGGCACAAGTGCGGGCTAGGCTTAAGGCCGGGGCACAAGTGCGGGCTAGGCTTAAGGCCGGGGCACAAGTGCGGGCTAGGCTGAAGGCCTGGGCACAAGTGCGGGCTAGGCTGAAGGCCGGGGCACAAGTGCGGGCTAGGCTGAAGGCCGGGGCACAAGTGCGGGCTAGGCTTAAGGCCGGGGCACAAGTGCGGGCTAGGCTGAAGGCCGGGGCACAAGTGCGGGCTAGGCTGAAGGCCGGGGCAAAAGTGCGGGCTAGGCTGAAGGCCGGGGCACAAGTGCGGGCTAGGCTTAAGGCCGGGGCACAAGTGCGGGCTAGGCTTAAGGCCTGGGCACAAGTGCGGGCTAGGCTTAAGGCCTGGGCACAAGTGCGGGCTAGGCTTAAGGCCTGGGCACAAGTGCGGGCTAGGCTTAAGGCCTGGGCACAAGTGCGGGCTAGGCATAAGGCCTGGGCACAAGTGCGGGCTAGGCTTAAGGCCTGGGCACAAGTGCGGGCTAGGCTTAAGGCCGGGGCACAAGTGCGGGCTAGGCTTAAGACCGGGGCACAAGTGCGGGCTAGGCTTAAGGCCGGGGCACAAGTGCGGGCTAGGCTTAAGGCCGGGGCACAAGTGCGGGCTAGTCTTAAGGCCGGGGCACAAGTGCGGGCTAGCCTTAATGCCGGGGCACAAGTGCGGGCTAGGCTTAAGGCCGGGGCACAAGTGCGGGCTAGGCTTAAGGCCGGGGCACAAGTGCGGGCTAGGCTTAAGGCCGGGGCACAAGTGCGGGCTAGGCTTAAGGCCTGGGCACAAATGCGGGCTAGGCTTAAGGCCTGGGCACAAGTGCAGACTAGGCTTAAGGCCTGGGCACAAGTGCGGGCTAGGCTTAAGGCCTGGGCACAAGTGCGGGCTAGGCTTAAGGCCGGGGCACAAGTGCGGGCTAGGCTTAAGGCATACAGCTAACTCTTTGCACTCTTTGCATAAAGGGTTAGGCACCCATAGGGGTGAAGAGCTAGCTTTCACCCCTCTACTCTGTACTTGGACATTTAGGACTAGATCCTTTGTTGTACAGTGCGGAGCCTCTCCATAACCCCATGCTCCAAGCGACCAGGCACTTCTTGTCTGTCCTCCGTAAATGGGTAATGCCTTCTTCCCCAATTACAGTCGTGCATGCGCATTCAGACGGGACAAGAGCGAAGAGCGTAAAGCTGGCCCTATGTGCATAACCAACATGAAGCTGAATACAAAAACAAACAAGCTTTCAAGGGGCTCAAAAGTGCAGGCTAGGCTTAAGGCCTGGGCACAGGTGCGGGCTAGGCTTAAGGCCTGGGCACAGGTGCGGGCTAGGCTTAAGGCCTGGGCACAGGTGCGGGCTAGGCTTAAGGCCTGGGCACAGGTGCGGGCTAGGCTTAAGGCCGGGGCACAGGTGCGGGCCAGGCTTAAGGCCGGGGTACAAGTGCGGGCTAGGCTTAAGGCCGGGGCACAAATGCGGTTAAGGCTTGAGGCCGGGGCACAAGTGCGGGCTAGGCTTAAGGCCGGGGCACAAGTGCGGGCTAGGCTTGAGGCCGGGCACAAGTGCGGGCTAGGCTTGAGGCCGGGGCACAAGTGCGGGCTAGGCTTAAGGCCTGGGCACAAGTGCGGGCTAGGCTTAAGGCCGGGGCACAAGTGCGGGCTAGGCTTAAGGCCGGGGCACAAGTGCGGGCTAGGCTTAAGGCCGGGGCACAAGTGCGGGCTAGGCTTAAGGCCGGGGCACAAGTGCGGGCTAGGCTTAAGGCCTGGGCACAAGTGCGGGCTAGGCTTAAGGCCTGGGCACAAGTGCGGGCTAGGCTTAAGGCCGGGGCACAAGTGCGGGCTAGGCTTGAGGCCGGGCACAAGTGCGGTTAAGGCTTGAGGCCGGGGCACAAGTGCGGGCTAGGCTTAAGGCCGGGGCACAAGTGCGGGCTAGGCTTAAGGCCGGGGCACAAGTGCGGGCTAGGCTTAAGGCCGGGGCACAAGTGCGGGCTAGGCTTAAGGCCTGGGCACAAGTGCGGGCTAGGCTTAAGGCCTGGGCACAAGTGCGGGCTAGGCTTATGGCCTGGGCACAAGTGCGGGCTAGGCTTAAGGCCTGGGCACAAGTGCGGGCTAGGCTCAAGGCCTGGGCACAAGTGCGGGCTAGGCTTGAGGCCTGGGCACAAGTGCGGGCTAGGCTTGAGGCCTGGGCACAAGTGCGGACTAGGCTTGAGGCCTGGGCACAAGTGCGGGCTAGGCTTAAGGCCTGGGCACAAGTGCGGGCTAGGCATAAGGCCTGGGCACAAGTGCGGGCTAGGCTTAAGGCCGGGGCACAAGTGCGGGCTAGGCTTAAGGCCGGGGCACAAGTGCGGGCTAGGCTTAAGGCCGGGGTACAAGTGCGGGCTAGGCTTAAGGCCGGGGCACAAGTGCGGGCTAGTCTTAAGGCCGGGGCACAAGTGCGGGCTAGGCTTAATGCCGGGGCACAAGTGCGGGCTAGGCTTAAGGCCGGAGCACAAGTGCGGGCTAGGCTTAAGGCCGGGGCACAAGTGCGGGCTAGGCTTAAGGCCGGGGCACAAGTGCGGGCTAGGCTTAAGGCCTGGGCACAAATGCAGGCTAGGCTTAAGGCCTGGGCACAAGTGCAGACTAGGCTTAAGGCCTGGGCACAAGTGCGGGCTAGGCTTAAGGCCTGGGCACAAGTGCGGGCTAGGCTTAAGGCCGGGGCACAAGTGCGGGCTAGGCTTAAGGCATACAGCTAACTCTTTGCACTCTTTGCATAAAGGGTTAGGCACCCATAGGGGTGAAGAGCTAGCTTTCACCCCTCTACTCTGTACTTGGACATTTAGGACTAGATCCTTTGTTGTACAGTGCGGAGCCTCTCCATAACCCCATGCTCCAAGCGACCAGGCACTTCTTGTCTGTCCTCCGTAAATGGGTAATGCCTTCTTCCCCAATTACAGTCGTGCATGCGCATTCAGACGGGACAAGAGCGAAGAGCGTAAAGCTGGCCCTATGTGCATAACCAACATGAAGCTGAATACAAAAACAAACAAGCTTTCAAGGGGCTCAAAAGTGCAGGCTAGGCTTAAGGCCTGGGCACAGGTGCGGGCTAGGCTTAAGGCCTGGGCACAGGTGCGGGCTAGGCTTAAGGCCTGGGCACAGGTGCGGGCTAGGCTTAAGGCCTGGGCACAGGTGCGGGCTAGGCTTAAGGCCGGGGCACAGGTGCGGGCCAGGCTTAAGGCCGGGGTACAAGTGCGGGCTAGGCTTAAGGCCGGGGCACAAATGCGGTTAAGGCTTGAGGCCGGGGCACAAGTGCGGGCTAGGCTTAAGGCCGGGGCACAAGTGCGGGCTAGGCTTAAGGCCTGGGCACAAGTGCGGGCTAGGCTTAAGGCCTGGGCACAAATGCGGGCTAGGCTTAAGGCCTGGGCACAAGGGCGGGCTAGGCTTAAGGCCTGGGAACAAGTGCGGGCTAGGCTTAATGCCTGGGCACAAGTGCGGGCTAGGCTTAAGACCTGGGCACAAGTGCGGGCTAGGCTTAAGGCCTGGGCACAAGTGCGGGCTAGGCTTAAGGCCTGGGCACAAGTGCGGGCTAGGCTTAAGGCCTGGGCACAAGTGCGGGCTAGGCTTAAGGCCTGGGCACAAGTGCGGGCTAGGCATAAGGCCTGGGCACAAGTGCGGGCTAGGCTTAAGGCCTGGGCACAAGTGCGGGCTAGGCTTAAGGCCGGGGCACAAGTGCGGGCTTAGCTTAAGGCTGGGGCACAAGTGCGGGCTAGGCTTAAGGCCGGGGCACAAGTGCGGGCTAGGCTTAAGGCCGGGGCACAA
Source organism: Ranitomeya imitator (assembly GCF_032444005.1). Lineage (NCBI taxonomy): Eukaryota > Metazoa > Chordata > Amphibia > Anura > Dendrobatidae > Ranitomeya > Ranitomeya imitator. Next base: position 313,017,611 of record NC_091284.1, on the reverse strand, counting down.
GTGCGGGCTAGTCTTAAGGCCGGGGCACAAGTGCGGGCTAGCCTTAATGCCGGGGCACAAGTGCGGGCTAGGCTTAAGGCCGGGGCACAAGTGCGGGCTAGGCTTAAGGCCGGGGCACAAGTGCGGGCTAGGCTTAAGGCCGGGGCACAAGTGCGGGCTAGGCTTAAGGCCTGGGCACAAATGCGGGCTAGGCTTAAGGCCTGGGCACAAGTGCAGACTAGGCTTAAGGCCTGGGCACAAGTGCAGACTAGGCTTAAGGCCTGGGCACAAGTGCGGGCTAGGCTTAAGGCCTGGGCACAAGTGCGGGCTAGGCTTAAGGCATACAGCTAACTCTTTGCACTCTTTGCATAAAGGGTTAGGCACTCATAGGGGTGAAGAGCTAGCTTTCACCCCTCTACTCTGTACTTGGACATTTAGGACTAGATCCTTTGTTGTACAGTGCGGAGCCTCTCCATAACCCCATGCTCCAAGCGACCAGGCACTTCTTGTCTATCCTCCGTAAATGGGTAATGCCTTCTTCCCCAATTACAGTCGTGCATGCGCATTCAGACGGGACAAGAGCGAAGAGCGTAAAGCTGGCCCTATGTGCATAACCAACATGAAGCTGAATACAAAAACAAACAAGCTTTCAAGGGGCTCAAAAGTGCAGGCTAGGCTTAAGGCCTGGGCACAGGTGCGGGCTAGGCTTAAGGCCTGGGCACAGGTGCGGGCTAGGCTTAAGGCCTGGGCACAGGTGCGGGCTAGGCTTAAGGCCTGGGCACAGGTGCGGGCTAGGCTTAAGGCCGGGGCACAGGTGCGGGCCAGGCTTAAGGCCGGGGTACAAGTGCGGGCTAGGCTTAAGGCCGGGGCACAAATGCGGTTAAGGCTTGAGGCCGGGGCACAAGTGCGGGCTAGGCTTAAGGCCGGGGCACAAGTGCGGGCTAGGCTTAAGGCCTGGGCACAAGTGCGGGCTAGGCTTAAGGCCTGGGCACAAATGCGGGCTAGGCTTAAGGCCTGGGCACAAGGGCGGGCTAGGCTTAAGGCCTGGGAACAAGTGCGGGCTAGGCTTAATGCCTGGGCACAAGTGCGGGCTAGGCTTAAGACCTGGGCACAAGTGCGGGCTAGGCTTAAGGCCTGGGCACAAGTGCGGGCTAGGCTTAAGGCCTGGGCACAAGTGCGGGCTAGGCTTAAGGCCTGGGCACAAGTGCGGGCTAGGCATAAGGCCTGGGCACAAGTGCGGGCTAGGCATAAGGCCTGGGCACAAGTGCGGGCTAGGCTTAAGGCCTGGGCACAAGTGCGGGCTAGGCTTAAGGCCGGGGCACAAGTGCGGGCTTAGCTTAAGGCCGGGGCACAAGTGCGGGCTAGGCTTAAGGCCGGGGCACAAGTGCGGGCTAGGCTTAAGGCCGGGGCACAAGTGCGGGCTAGTCTTAAGGCCGGGGCACAAGTGCGGGCTAGCCTTAATGCCGGGGCACAAGTGCGGGCTAGGCTTAAGGCCGGGGCACAAGTGCGGGCTAGGCTTAAGGCCGGGGCACAAGTGCGGGCTAGGCTTAAGGCCGGGGCACAAGTGCGGGCTAGGCTTAAGGCCGGGGCACAAGTGCGGGCTAGGCTTAAGGCCTGGGCACAAATGCGGGCTAGGCTTAAGGCCTGGGCACAAGTGCAGACTAGGCTTAAGGCCTGGGCACAAGTGCGGGCTAGGCTTAAGGCCTGGGCACAAGTGCGGGCTAGGCTTAAGGCCTGGGCACAAGTGCGGGCTAGGCTTAAGGCCGGGGCACAAGTGCGGGCTAGGCTTAAGGCATATAGCTAACTCTTTGCACTCTTTGCATAAAGGGTTAGGCACCCATAGGGGTGAAGAGCTAGCTTTCACCCCTCTACGCTGTACTTGGACATTTAGGACTAGATCCTTTGTTGTACAGTGCGGAGCCTCTCCATAACCCCATGCTCCAAGCGACCAGGCACTTCTTGTCTGTCCTCCGTAAATGGGTAATGCCTTCTTCCCCAATTACAGTCGTGCATGCGCATTCAGACGGGACAAGAGCGAAGAGCGTAAAGCTGGCCCTATGTGCATAACCAACATGAAGCTGAATACAAAAACAAACAAGCTTTCAAGGGGCTCAAAAGTGCAGGCTAGGCTTAAGGCCTGGGCACAGGTGCGGGCTAGGCTTAAGGCCTGGGCACAGGTGCGGGCTAGGCTTAAGGCCTGGGCACAGGTGCGGGCTAGGCTTAAGGCCGGGGCACAGGTGCGGGCCAGGCTTAAGGCCGGGGCACAAGTGCGGGCTAGGCTTAAGGCCTGGGCACAGGTGCGGGCTAGGCTTAAGGCCGGGGCACAAGTGCAGGCTAGGCTTAAGGCCGGGGCACAAGTGCGGGCTAGGCTTAAGGCCGGGGCACAAGTGCGGGCTAGGCTTAATGCCTGGGCACAAGTGCGGGCTAGGATTAAGGCCGGGGCACAAGTGCTGGCTAGGCTTAAGGCCGGGGCACAGGTGCGGGCTAGGCTTAAGGCCTGGGCACAGGTGCGGGCTAGGCTTAAGGCCGGGGCACAAGTGCGGGCTAGGCTTAAGGCCTGGGCACAAATGCGGGCTAGGCATAAGGCCTGGGCACAAGTGCGGGCTAGGCTTAAGGCCTGGGCACAAGTGCGGGCTAGGCTTAAGGCCGGGGCACAAGTGCGGGCTTAGCTTAAGGCCGGGGCACAAGTGCGGGCTAGGCTTAAGGCCGGGGCACAAGTGCGGGCTAGGCTTAAGGCCGGGGCACAAGTGCGGGCTAGTCTTAAGGCCGGGGCACAAGTGCGGGCTAGGCTTAAGGCCTGGGCACAAGTGCGGGCTAGGCATAAGGCCTGGGCACAAGTGCGGGCTAGGCTTAAGGCCTGGGCACAAGTGCGGGCTAGGCTTAAGGCCGGGGCACAAGTGCGGGCTTAGCTTAAGGCCGGGGCACAAGTGCGGGCTAGGCTTAAGGCCGGGGCACAAGTGCGGGCTAGGCTTAAGGCCGGGGCACAAGTGCGGGCTAGTCTTAAGGCCGGGGCACAAGTGCGGGCTAGGCTTAAGGCCGGGGCACAAGTGCGGGCTAGGCTTATGGCCGGGGCACAAGTGCGGGCTAGGCTTAAGGCCGGGGCACAAGTGCGGGCTAGGCTTAAGGCCGGGGCACAAGTGCGGGCTAGGCTTAAGGCCTGGGCACAAATGCGGGCTAGGCTTAAGGCCTGGGCACAAGTGCGGGCTAGGCTTAAGGCCTGGGCACAAGTGCGGGCTAGGCTTGAGGTCTGGGCACAAGTGCGGGCTAGGCTTAAGGCCTGGGCACAAGTGCGGGCTAGGCTTATGGCCTGGGCACAAGTGCGGGCTAGGCTTAAGGCCTGGGCACAAGTGCGGGCTAGGCTTAAGGCCTGGGCACAAGTGCGGGCTAGGCTTAAGGCCGGGGCACAAGTGCGGGCTAGCCTTAATGCCGGGGCACAAGTGCGGGCTAGGCTTGAGGTCTGGGCACAAGTGCGGGCTAGGCTTAAGGCCTGGGCACAAGTGCGGGCTAGGCTTATGGCCTGGGCACAAGTGCGGGCTAGGCTTAAGGCCTGGGCACAAGTGCGGGCTAGGCTTAAGGCCTGGGCACAAGTGCGGGCTAGGCTTAAGGCCGGGGCACAAGTGCGGGCTAGGCTTAAGGCATATAGCTAACTCTTTGCACTCTTTGCATAAAGGGTTAGGCACCCATAGGGGTGAAGAGCTAGCTTTCACCCCTCTACGCTGTACTTGGACATTTAGGACTAGATCCTTTGTTGTACAGTGCGGAGCCTCTCCATAACCCCATGCTCCAAGCGACCAGGCACTTCTTGTCTGTCCTCCGTAAATGGGTAATGCCTTCTTCCCCAATTACAGTCGTGCATGCGCATTCAGACGGGACAAGAGCGAAGAGCGTAAAGCTGGCCCTATGTGCATAACCAACATGAAGCTGAATACAAAAACAAACAAGCTTTCAAGGGGCTCAAAAGTGCAGGCTAGGCTTAAGGCCTGGGCACAGGTGCGGGCTAGGCTTAAGGCCTGGGCACAGGTGCGGGCTAGGCTTAAGGCCTGGGCACAGGTGCGGGCTAGGCTTAAGGCCGGGGCACAGGTGCGGGCCAGGCTTAAGGCCGGGGCACAAGTGCGGGCTAGGCTTAAGGCCTGGGCACAGGTGCGGGCTAGGCTTAAGGCCGGGGCACAAGTGCAGGCTAGGCTTAAGGCCGGGGCACAAGTGCGGGCTAGGCTTAAGGCCGGGGCACAAGTGCGGGCTAGGCTTAATGCCTGGGCACAAGTGCGGGCTAGGATTAAGGCCGGGGCACAAGTGCTGGCTAGGCTTAAGGCCGGGGCACAGGTGCGGGCTAGGCTTAAGGCCTGGGCACAGGTGCGGGCTAGGCTTAAGGCCGGGGCACAAGTGCGGGCTAGGCTTAAGGCCTGGGCACAAATGCGGGCTAGGCATAAGGCCTGGGCACAAGTGCGGGCTAGGCTTAAGGCCTGGGCACAAGTGCGGGCTAGGCTTAAGGCCGGGGCACAAGTGCGGGCTTAGCTTAAGGCCGGGGCACAAGTGCGGGCTAGGCTTAAGGCCGGGGCACAAGTGCGGGCTAGGCTTAAGGCCGGGGCACAAGTGCGGGCTAGTCTTAAGGCCGGGGCACAAGTGCGGGCTAGGCTTAAGGCCTGGGCACAAGTGCGGGCTAGGCATAAGGCCTGGGCACAAGTGCGGGCTAGGCTTAAGGCCTGGGCACAAGTGCGGGCTAGGCTTAAGGCCGGGGCACAAGTGCGGGCTTAGCTTAAGGCCGGGGCACAAGTGCGGGCTAGGCTTAAGGCCGGGGCACAAGTGCGGGCTAGGCTTAAGGCCGGGGCACAAGTGCGGGCTAGTCTTAAGGCCGGGGCACAAGTGCGGGCTAGGCTTAAGGCCGGGGCACAAGTGCGGGCTAGGCTTATGGCCGGGGCACAAGTGCGGGCTAGGCTTAAGGCCGGGGCACAAGTGCGGGCTAGGCTTAAGGCCGGGGCACAAGTGCGGGCTAGGCTTAAGGCCTGGGCACAAATGCGGGCTAGGCTTAAGGCCTGGGCACAAGTGCGGGCTAGGCTTAAGGCCTGGGCACAAGTGCGGGCTAGGCTTGAGGTCTGGGCACAAGTGCGGGCTAGGCTTAAGGCCTGGGCACAAGTGCGGGCTAGGCTTATGGCCTGGGCACAAGTGCGGGCTAGGCTTAAGGCCTGGGCACAAGTGCGGGCTAGGCTTATGGCCTGGGCACAAGTGCGGGCTAGGCTTAAGGCCTGGGCACAAGTGCGGGCTAGGCTTAAGGCCTGGGCACAAGTGCGGGCTAGGCTTGAGGTCTGGGCACAAGTGCGGGCTAGGCTTAAGGCCTGGGCACAAGTGCGGGCTAGGCTTATGGCCTGGGCACAAGTGCGGGCTAGGCTTAAGGCCTGGGCACAAGTGCGGGCTAGGCTTAAGGCCTGGGCACAAGTGCGGGCTAGGCTTAAGGCCGGGGCACAAGTGCGGGCTAGGCTTAAGGCCGGGGCACAAGTTCGGGCTAGGCTTAAGGCCGGGCACAAGTGCGGGCTAGGCTTAAGGCCGGGGCACAAGTGCGGGCTAGGCTTATGGCCGGGGCACAAGTGCGGGCTAGGCTTAAGGCCGGGGCACAAGTGCGGGCTAGGCTTAAGGCCGGGGCACAAGTGCGGGCTAGGCTTAAGGCCTGGGCACAAATGCGGGCTAGGCTTAAGGCCTGGGCACAAGTGCGGGCTAGGCTTAAGGCCTGGGCACAAGTGCGGGCTAGGCTTGAGGTCTGGGCACAAGTGCGGGCTAGGCTTAAGGCCTGGGCACAAGTGCGGGCTAGGCTTATGGCCTGGGCACAAGTGCGGGCTAGGCTTAAGGCCTGGGCACAAGTGCGGGCTAGGCTTATGGCCTGGGCACAAATGCGGGCTAGGCTTAAGGCCTGGGCACAAGTGCGGGCTAGGCTTAAGGCCTGGGCACAAGTGCGGGCTAGGCTTGAGGTCTGGGCACAAGTGCGGGCTAGGCTTAAGGCCTGGGCACAAGTGCGGGCTAGGCTTATGGCCTGGGCACAAGTGCGGGCTAGGCTTAAGGCCTGGGCACAAGTGCGGGCTAGGCTTAAGGCCTGGGCACAAGTGCGGGCTAGGCTTAAGGCCGGGGCACAAGTGCGGGCTAGGCTTAAGGCCGGGGCACAAGTGCGGGCTAGGCTTAAGGCCGGGCACAAGTGCGGGCTAGGCTTAAGGCCGGGGCACAAGTGCGGGCTAGGCTTAAGGCCGGGGCACAAGTGCGGGCTAGGCTTAAGGCCGGGGCACAAGTGCGGGCTAGGCTTAAGGCCGGGCACAAGTGCGGGCTAGGCTTAAGGCCGGGGCACAAGTGCGGGCTTGTCTTAAGGCCTGGGCACAAGTGCGGACTAGGCTTAAGGCCTGGGCACAAGTGCGGGCTAGGCTTAAGGCCTGGGCACAAGTGCGGGCTAGGCTTAAGGCCTGGGCACAAGTGCGGGCTAGGCTTAAGGCCGGGGCACAAGTGCGGGCTAGGCTTAAGGCATATAGCTAACTCTTTGCACTCTTTGCATAAAGGGTTAGGCACCCATAGGGGTGAAGAGCTAGCTTTCACCCCTCTACTCTGTACTTGGACATTTAGGACTAGATCCTTTGTTGTACAGTGCGGAGCCTCTCCATAACCCCATGCTCCAAGCGACCAGGCACTTCTTGTCTGTCCTCCGTAAATGGGTAATGCCTTCTTCCCCAATTACAGTCGTGCATGCGCATTCAGACGGGACAAGAGCGAAGAGCGTAAAGCTGGCCCTATGTGCATAACCAACATGAAGCTGAATACAAAAACAAACAAGCTTTCAAGGGGCTCAAAAGTGCAGGCTAGGCTTAAGGCCTGGGCACAGGTGCGGGCTAGGCTTAAGACCTGGGCACAGGTGCGGGCTAGGCTTAAGGCCTGGGCACAGGTGCGGGCTAGGCTTAAGGCCGGGGCACAGGTGCGGGCCAGGCTTAAGGCCGGGGCACAAGTGCGGGCTAGGCTTAAGGCCTGGGCACAGGTGCGGGCTAGGCTTAAGGCGGGGCACAAGTGCAGGCTAGGCTTAAGGCCGGGGCACAAGTGCGGGCTAGGATTAAGGCCGGGGCACAAGTGCTGGCTAGGCTTAAGGCCGGGGCACAGGTGCGGGCTAGGCTTAAGGCCTGGGCACAGGTGCGGGCTAGGCTTAAGGCCGGGGCACAAGTGCGGGCTAGGCTTAAGGCCGGGGCACAAGTGCGGGCTAGGCATAAGGCCTGGGCACAAGTGCGGGCTAGGCTTAAGGCCTGGGCACAAGTGCGAGCTAGGCTTAAGGCCGGGGCACAAGTGCGGGCTTAGCTTAAGGCCGGGGCACAAGTGCGGGCTAGGCTTAAGGCCGGGGCACAAGTGCGGGCTAGGCTTAAGGCCGGGGCACAAGTGCGGGCTAGGCTTAAGGCCGGGGCACAAGTGCGGGCTAGGCTTAAGGCCGGGGCACAAGTGCGGGCTAGGCTTAATGCCGGGGCACAAGTGCGGGCTAGGCTTAAGGCCGGGGCACAAGTGCGGGCTAGGCTTAAGGCCGGGGCACAAGTGCGGGCTAGGCTTAAGGCCGGGGCACAAGTGCGGGCTAGGCTTAAGGCCTGGGCACAAATGCGGGCTAGGCTTAAGGCCTGGGCACAAGTGCAGACTAGGCTTAAGGCCTGGGCACAAGTGCGGGCTAGGCTTAAGGCCTGGGCACAAGTGCGGGCTAGGCTTAAGGCCGGGGCACAAGTGCGGGCTAGGCTTAAGGCATACAGCTAACTCTTTGCACTCTTTGCATAAAGGGTTAGGCACCCATAGGGGTGAAGAGCTAGCTTTCACCCCTCTACTCTGTACTTGGACATTTAGGACTAGATCCTTTGTTGTACAGTGCGGAGCCTCTCCATAACCCCATGCTCCAAGCGACCAGGCACTTCTTGTCTGTCCTCCGTAAATGGGTAATGCCTTCTTCCCCAATTACAGTCGTGCATGCGCATTCAGACGGGACAAGAGCGAAGAGCGTAAAGCTGGCCCTATGTGCATAACCAACATGAAGCTGAATACAAAAACAAACAAGCTTTCAAGGGGCTCAAAAGTGCAGGCTAGGCTTAAGGCCTGGGCACAGGTGCGGGCTAGGCTTAAGGCCTGGGCACAGGTGCGGGCTAGGCTTTAGGCCGGGGCACAGGTGCGGGCCAGGCTTAAGGCCGGGGTACAAGTGCGGGCTAGGCTTAAGGCCGGGGCACAAATGCGGTTAAGGCTTGAGGCCGGGGCACATGTGCGGGCTAGGCTTAAGGCCGGGGCACAAGTGCGGGCTAGGCTTGAGGCCGGGCACAAGTGCGGGCTAGGCTTGAGGCCTGGGCACAAGTGCGGGCTAGGCTTAAGGCCGGGGCACAAGTGCGGGCTAGGCTTAAGGCCGGGGCACAAGTGCGGGCTAGGCTGAAGGCCTGGGCACAAGTGCGGGCTAGGCTGAAGGCCGGGGCACAAGTGCGGGCTAGGCTGAAGGCCGGGGCACAAGTGCGGGCTAGGCTTAAGGCCGGGGCACAAGTGCGGGCTAGGCTGAAGGCCGGGGCACAAGTGCGGGCTAGGCTGAAGGCCGGGGCAAAAGTGCGGGCTAGGCTGAAGGCCGGGGCACAAGTGCGGGCTAGGCTTAAGGCCGGGGCACAAGTGCGGGCTAGGCTTAAGGCCGGGGCACAAGTGCGGGCTAGGCTTAAGGCCTGGGCACAAGTGCGGGCTAGGCTTAAGGCCTGGGCACAAGTGCGGGCTAGGCTTAAGGCCTGGGCACAAGTGCGGGCTAGGCTTAAGGCCTGGGCACAAGTGCGGGCTAGGCATAAGGCCTGGGCACAAGTGCGGGCTAGGCTTAAGGCCTGGGCACAAGTGCGGGCTAGGCTTAAGGCCGGGGCACAAGTGCGGGCTAGGCTTAAGGCCGGGGCACAAGTGCGGGCTAGGCTTAAGGCCGGGGCACAAGTGCGGGCTAGGCTTAAGGCCGGGGCACAAGTGCGGGCTAGTCTTAAGGCCGGGGCACAAGTGCGGGCTAGCCTTAATGCCGGGGCACAAGTGCGGGCTAGGCTTAAGGCCGGGGCACAAGTGCGGGCTAGGCTTAAGGCCGGGGCACAAGTGCGGGCTAGGCTTAAGGCCGGGGCACAAGTGCGGGCTAGGCTTAAGGCCTGGGCACAAATGCGGGCTAGGCTTAAGGCCTGGGCACAAGTGCAGACTAGGCTTAAGGCCTGGGCACAAGTGCGGGCTAGGCTTAAGGCCTGGGCACAAGTGCGGGCTAGGCTTAAGGCCGGGGCACAAGTGCGGGCTAGGCTTAAGGCATACAGCTAACTCTTTGCACTCTTTGCATAAAGGGTTAGGCACCCATAGGGGTGAAGAGCTAGCTTTCACCCCTCTACTCTGTACTTGGACATTTAGGACTAGATCCTTTGTTGTACAGTGCGGAGCCTCTCCATAACCCCATGCTCCAAGCGACCAGGCACTTCTTGTCTGTCCTCCGTAAATGGGTAATGCCTTCTTCCCCAATTACAGTCGTGCATGCGCATTCAGACGGGACAAGAGCGAAGAGCGTAAAGCTGGCCCTATGTGCATAACCAACATGAAGCTGAATACAAAAACAAACAAGCTTTCAAGGGGCTCAAAAGTGCAGGCTAGGCTTAAGGCCTGGGCACAGGTGCGGGCTAGGCTTAAGGCCTGGGCACAGGTGCGGGCTAGGCTTAAGGCCTGGGCACAGGTGCGGGCTAGGCTTAAGGCCTGGGCACAGGTGCGGGCTAGGCTTAAGGCCGGGGCACAGGTGCGGGCCAGGCTTAAGGCCGGGGTACAAGTGCGGGCTAGGCTTAAGGCCGGGGCACAAATGCGGTTAAGGCTTGAGGCCGGGGCACAAGTGCGGGCTAGGCTTAAGGCCGGGGCACAAGTGCGGGCTAGGCTTGAGGCCGGGCACAAGTGCGGGCTAGGCTTGAGGCCGGGGCACAAGTGCGGGCTAGGCTTAAGGCCTGGGCACAAGTGCGGGCTAGGCTTAAGGCCGGGGCACAAGTGCGGGCTAGGCTTAAGGCCGGGGCACAAATGCGGTTAAGGCTTGAGGCCGGGGCACAAGTGCGGGCTAGGCTTAAGGCCGGGGCACAAGTGCGGGCTAGGCTTAAGGCCGGGGCACAAGTGCGGGCTAGGCTTAAGGCCGGGGCACAAGTGCGGGCTAGGCTTAAGGCCTGGGCACAAGTGCGGGCTAGGCTTAAGGCCTGGGCACAAGTGCGGGCTAGGCTTAAGGCCTGGGCACAAGTGCGGGCTAGGCTCAAGGCCTGGGCACAAGTGCGGGCTAGGCTTGAGGCCTGGGCACAAGTGCGGGCTAGGCTTGAGGCCTGGGCACAAGTGCGGACTAGGCTTGAGGCCTGGGCACCAGTACGGGCTAGGCTTAAGGCCTGGGCACAAGTGCGGGCTAGGCATAAGGCCTGGGCACAAGTGCGGGCTAGGCTTAAGGCCGGGGCACAAGTGCGGGCTAGGCTTAAGGCCGGGGCACAAGTGCGGGCTAGGCTTAAGGCCGGGGCACAAGTGCGGGCTAGGCTTAAGGCCGGGGCACAAGTGCGGGCTAGTCTTAAGGCCGGGGCACAAGTGCGGGCTAGGCTTAATGCCGGGGCACAAGTGCGGGCTAGGCTTAAGGCCGGAGCACAAGTGCGGGCTAGGCTTAAGGCCGGGGCACAAGTGCGGGCTAGGCTTAAGGCCGGGGCACAAGTGCGGGCTAGGCTTAAGGCCTGGGCACAAATGCAGGCTAGGCTTAAGGCCTGGGCACAAGTGCAGACTAGGCTTAAGGCCTGGGCACAAGTGCGGGCTAGGCTTAAGGCCTGGGCACAAGTGCGGGCTAGGCTTAAGGCCGGGGCACAAGTGCGGGCTAGGCTTAAGGCATACAGCTAACTCTTTGCACTCTTTGCATAAAGGGTTAGGCACCCATAGGGGTGAAGAGCTAGCTTTCACCCCTCTACTCTGTACTTGGACATTTAGGACTAGATCCTTTGTTGTACAGTGCGGAGCCTCTCCATAACCCCATGCTCCAAGCGACCAGGCACTTCTTGTCTGTCCTCCGTAAATGAGTAATGCCTTCTTCCCCAATTACAGTCGTGCATGCGCATTCAGACGGGACAAGAGCGAAGAGCGTAAAGCTGGCCCTATGTGCATAACCAACATGAAGCTGAATACAAAAACAAACAAGCTTTCAAGGGGCTCAAAAGTGCAGGCTAGGCTTAAGGCCTGGGCACAGGTGCGGGCTAGGCTTAAGGCCTGGGCACAGGTGCGGGCTAGGCTTAAGGCCTGGGCACAGGTGCGGGCTAGGCTTAAGGCCTGGGCACAGGTGCGGGCTAGGCTTAAGGCCTGGGCACAGGTGCGGGCTAGGCTTAAGGCCGGGGCACAGGTGCGGGCCAGGCTTAAGGCCGGGGTACAAGTGCGGGCTAGGCTTAAGGCCGGGGCACAAATGCGGTTAAGGCTTGAGGCCGGGGCACAAGTGCGGGCTAGGCTTAAGGCCGGGGCACAAGTGCGGGCTAGGCTTAAGGCCTAGGCACAAGTGCGGGCTAGGCTTAAGGCCTGGGCACAAATGCGGGCTAGGCTTAAGGCCTGGGCACAAGGGCGGGCTAGGCTTAAGGCCTGGGAACAAGTGCGGGCTAGGCTTAATGCCTGGGCACAAGTGCGGGCTAGGCTTAAGACCTGGGCACAAGTGCGGGCTAGGCTTAAGGCCTGGGCACAAGTGCGGGCTAGGCTTAAGGCCTGGGCACAAGTGCGGGCTAGGCTTAAGGCCTGGGCACAAGTGCGGGCTAGGCATAAGGCCTGGGCACAAGTGCGGGCTAGGCTTAAGGCCTGGGCACAAGTGCGGGCTAGGCTTAAGGCCGGGGCACAAGTGCGGGCTTAGCTTAAGGCCGGGGCACAAGTGCGGGCTAGGCTTAAGGCCGGGGCACAAGTGCGGGCTAGGCTTAAGGCCGGGGCACAAGTGCGGGCTAGTCTTAAGGCCGGGGCACAAGTGCGGGCTAGCCTTAATGCCGGGGCACAAGTGCGGGCTAGGCTTAAGGCCGGGGCACAAGTGCGGGCTAGGCTTAAGGCCGGGGCACAAGTGCGGGCTAGGCTTAAGGCCGGGGCACAAGTGCGGGCTAGGCTTAAGGCCTGGGCACAAATGCGGGCTAGGCTTAAGGCCTGGGCACAAGTGCAGACTAGGCTTAAGGCCTGGGCACAAGTGCAGACTAGGCTTAAGGCCTGGGCACAAGTGCGGGCTAGGCTTAAGGCCTGGGCACAAGTGCGGGCTAGGCTTAAGGCCGGGGCACAAGTGCGGGCTAGGCTTAAGGCATACAGCTAACTCTTTGCACTCTTTGCATAAAGGGTTAGGCACCCATAGGGGTGAAGAGCTAGCTTTCACCCCTCTACTCTGTACTTGGACATTTAGGACTAGATCCTTTGTTGTACAGTGCGGAGCCTCTCCATAACCCCATGCTCCAAGCGACCAGGCACTTCTTGTCTGTCCTCCGTAAATGGGTAATGCCTTCTTCCCCAATTACAGTCGTGCATGCGCATTCAGACGGGACAAGAGCGAAGAGCGTAAAGCTGGCCCTATGTGCATAACCAACATGAAGCTGAATACAAAAACAAACAAGCTTTCAAGGGGCTCAAAAGTGCAGGCTAGGCTTAAGGCCTGGGCACAGGTGCGGGCTAGGCTTAAGGCCTGGGCACAGGTGCGGGCTAGGCTTTAGGCCGGGGCACAGGTGCGGGCCAGGCTTAAGGCCGGGGTACAAGTGCGGGCTAGGCTTAAGGCCGGGGCACAAATGCGGTTAAGGCTTGAGGCCGGGGCACATGTGCGGGCTAGGCTTAAGGCCGGGGCACAAGTGCGGGCTAGGCTTGAGGCCGGGCACAAGTGCGGGCTAGGCTTGAGGCCTGGGCACAAGTGCGGGCTAGGCTTAAGGCCGGGGCACAAGTGCGGGCTAGGCTTAAGGCCGGGGCACAAGTGCGGGCTAGGCTGAAGGCCTGGGCACAAGTGCGGGCTAGGCTGAAGGCCGGGGCACAAGTGCGGGCTAGGCTGAAGGCCGGGGCACAAGTGCGGGCTAGGCTTAAGGCCGGGGCACAAGTGCGGGCTAGGCTGAAGGCCGGGGCACAAGTGCGGGCTAGGCTGAAGGCCGGGGCAAAAGTGCGGGCTAGGCTGAAGGCCGGGGCACAAGTGCGGGCTAGGCTTAAGGCCGGGGCACAAGTGCGGGCTAGGCTTAAGGCCTGGGCACAAGTGCGGGCTAGGCTTAAGGCCTGGGCACAAGTGCGGGCTAGGCTTAAGGCCTGGGCACAAGTGCGGGCTAGGCTTAAGGCCTGGGCACAAGTGCGGGCTAGGCATAAGGCCTGGGCACAAGTGCGGGCTAGGCTTAAGGCCTGGGCACAAGTGCGGGCTAGGCTTAAGGCCGGGGCACAAGTGCGGGCTAGGCTTAAGGCCGGGGCACAAGTGCGGGCTAGGCTTAAGGCCGGGGCACAAGTGCGGGCTAGGCTTAAGGCCGGGGCACAAGTGCGGGCTAGTCTTAAGGCCGGGGCACAAGTGCGGGCTAGCCTTAATGCCGGGGCACAAGTGCGGGCTAGGCTTAAGGCCGGGGCACAAGTGCGGGCTAGGCTTAAGGCCGGGGCACAAGTGCGGGCTAGGCTTAAGGCCGGGGCACAAGTGCGGGCTAGGCTTAAGGCCTGGGCACAAATGCGGGCTAGGCTTAAGGCCTGGGCACAAGTGCAGACTAGGCTTAAGGCCTGGGCACAAGTGCGGGCTAGGCTTAAGGCCTGGGCACAAGTGCGGGCTAGGCTTAAGGCCGGGGCACAAGTGCGGGCTAGGCTTAAGGCATACAGCTAACTCTTTGCACTCTTTGCATAAAGGGTTAGGCACCCATAGGGGTGAAGAGCTAGCTTTCACCCCTCTACTCTGTACTTGGACATTTAGGACTAGATCCTTTGTTGTACAGTGCGGAGCCTCTCCATAACCCCATGCTCCAAGCGACCAGGCACTTCTTGTCTGTCCTCCGTAAATGGGTAATGCCTTCTTCCCCAATTACAGTCGTGCATGCGCATTCAGACGGGACAAGAGCGAAGAGCGTAAAGCTGGCCCTATGTGCATAACCAACATGAAGCTGAATACAAAAACAAACAAGCTTTCAAGGGGCTCAAAAGTGCAGGCTAGGCTTAAGGCCTGGGCACAGGTGCGGGCTAGGCTTAAGGCCTGGGCACAGGTGCGGGCTAGGCTTAAGGCCTGGGCACAGGTGCGGGCTAGGCTTAAGGCCTGGGCACAGGTGCGGGCTAGGCTTAAGGCCGGGGCACAGGTGCGGGCCAGGCTTAAGGCCGGGGTACAAGTGCGGGCTAGGCTTAAGGCCGGGGCACAAATGCGGTTAAGGCTTGAGGCCGGGGCACAAGTGCGGGCTAGGCTTAAGGCCGGGGCACAAGTGCGGGCTAGGCTTGAGGCCGGGCACAAGTGCGGGCTAGGCTTGAGGCCGGGGCACAAGTGCGGGCTAGGCTTAAGGCCTGGGCACAAGTGCGGGCTAGGCTTAAGGCCGGGGCACAAGTGCGGGCTAGGCTTAAGGCCGGGGCACAAATGCGGTTAAGGCTTGAGGCCGGGGCACAAGTGCGGGCTAGGCTTAAGGCCGGGGCACAAGTGCGGGCTAGGCTTAAGGCCGGGGCACAAGTGCGGGCTAGGCTTAAGGCCGGGGCACAAGTGCGGGCTAGGCTTAAGGCCTGGGCACAAGTGCGGGCTAGGCTTAAGGCCTGGGCACAAGTGCGGGCTAGGCTTATGGCCTGGGCACAAGTGCGGGCTAGGCTTAAGGCCTGGGCACAAGTGCGGGCTAGGCTCAAGGCCTGGGCACAAGTGCGGGCTAGGCTTGAGGCCTGGGCACAAGTGCGGGCTAGGCTTGAGGCCTGGGCACAAGTGCGGACTAGGCTTGAGGCCTGGGCACCAGTACGGGCTAGGCTTAAGGCCTGGGCACAAGTGCGGGCTAGGCATAAGGCCTGGGCACAAGTGCGGGCTAGGCTTAAGGCCGGGGCACAAGTGCGGGCTAGGCTTAAGGCCGGGGCACAAGTGCGGGCTAGGCTTAAGGCCGGGGCACAAGTGCGGGCTAGGCTTAAGGCCGGGGCACAAGTGCGGGCTAGTCTTAAGGCCGGGGCACAAGTGCGGGCTAGGCTTAATGCCGGGGCACAAGTGCGGGCTAGGCTTAAGGCCGGAGCACAAGTGCGGGCTAGGCTTAAGGCCGGGGCACAAGTGCGGGCTAGGCTTAAGGCCGGGGCACAAGTGCGGGCTAGGCTTAAGGCCTGGGCACAAATGCAGGCTAGGCTTAAGGCCTGGGCACAAGTGCAGACTAGGCTTAAGGCCTGGGCACAAGTGCGGGCTAGGCTTAAGGCCTGGGCACAAGTGCGGGCTAGGCTTAAGGCCGGGGCACAAGTGCGGGCTAGGCTTAAGGCATACAGCTAACTCTTTGCACTCTTTGCATAAAGGGTTAGGCACCCATAGGGGTGAAGAGCTAGCTTTCACCCCTCTACTCTGTACTTGGACATTTAGGACTAGATCCTTTGTTGTACAGTGCGGAGCCTCTCCATAACCCCATGCTCCAAGCGACCAGGCACTTCTTGTCTGTCCTCCGTAAATGGGTAATGCCTTCTTCCCCAATTACAGTCGTGCATGCGCATTCAGACGGGACAAGAGCGAAGAGCGTAAAGCTGGCCCTATGTGCATAACCAACATGAAGCTGAATACAAAAACAAACAAGCTTTCAAGGGGCTCAAAAGTGCAGGCTAGGCTTAAGGCCTGGGCACAGGTGCGGGCTAGGCTTAAGGCCTGGGCACAGGTGCGGGCTAGGCTTAAGGCCTGGGCACAGGTGCGGGCTAGGCTTAAGGCCTGGGCACAGGTGCGGGCTAGGCTTAAGGCCGGGGCACAGGTGCGGGCCAGGCTTAAGGCCGGGGTACAAGTGCGGGCTAGGCTTAAGGCCGGGGCACAAATGCGGTTAAGGCTTGAGGCCGGGGCACAAGTGCGGGCTAGGCTTAAGGCCGGGGCACAAGTGCGGGCTAGGCTTAAGGCCTAGGCACAAGTGCGGGCTAGGCTTAAGGCCTGGGCACAAATGCGGGCTAGGCTTAAGGCCTGGGCACAAGGGCGGGCTAGGCTTAAGGCCTGGGAACAAGTGCGGGCTAGGCTTAATGCCTGGGCACAAGTGCGGGCTAGGCTTAAGACCTGGGCACAAGTGCGGGCTAGGCTTAAGGCCTGGGCACAAGTGCGGGCTAGGCTTAAGGCCTGGGCACAAGTGCGGGCTAGGCTTAAGGCCTGGGCACAAGTGCGGGCTAGGCATAAGGCCTGGGCACAAGTGCGGGCTAGGCTTAAGGCCTGGGCACAAGTGCGGGCTAGGCTTAAGGCCGGGGCACAAGTGCGGGCTTAGCTTAAGGCCGGGGCACAAGTGCGGGCTAGGCTTAAGGCCGGGGCACAAGTGCGGGCTAGGCTTAAGGCCGGGGCACAAGTGCGGGCTAGTCTTAAGGCCGGGGCACAAGTGCGGGCTAGCCTTAATGCCGGGGCACAAGTGCGGGCTAGGCTTAAGGCCGGGGCACAAGTGCGGGCTAGGCTTAAGGCCGGGGCACAAGTGCGGGCTAGGCTTAAGGCCGGGGCACAAGTGCGGGCTAGGCTTAAGGCCTGGGCACAAATGCGGGCTAGGCTTAAGGCCTGGGCACAAGTGCAGACTAGGCTTAAGGCCTGGGCACAAGTGCAGACTAGGCTTAAGGCCTGGGCACAAGTGCGGGCTAGGCTTAAGGCCTGGGCACAAGTGCGGGCTAGGCTTAAGGCCGGGGCACAAGTGCGGGCTAGGCTTAAGGCATACAGCTAACTCTTTGCACTCTTTGCATAAAGGGTTAGGCACCCATAGGGGTGAAGAGCTAGCTTTCACCCCTCTACTCTGTACTTGGACATTTAGGACTAGATCCTTTGTTGTACAGTGCGGAGCCTCTCCATAACCCCATGCTCCAAGCGACCAGGCACTTCTTGTCTGTCCTCCGTAAATGGGTAATGCCTTCTTCCCCAATTACAGTCGTGCATGCGCATTCAGACGGGACAAGAGCGAAGAGCGTAAAGCTGGCCCTATGTGCATAACCAACATGAAGCTGAATACAAAAACAAACAAGCTTTCAAGGGGCTCAAATGTGCAGGCTAGGCTTAAGGCCTGGGCACAGGTGCGGGCTAGGCTTAAGGCCTGGGCACAGGTGCGGGCTAGGCTTAAGGCCTGGGCACAGGTGCGGGCTAGGCTTAAGGCCTGGGCACAGGTGCGGGCCAGGCTTAAGGCCGGGGCACAGGTGCGGGCCAGGCTTAAGGCCGGGGTACAAGTGCGGGCTAGGCTTAAGGCCGGGGCACAAATGCGGTTAAGGCTTGAGGCCGGGGCACAAGTGCGGGCTAGGCTTAAGGCCGGGGCACAAGTGCGGGCTAGGCTTGAGGCCGGGCACAAGTGCGGGCTAGGCTTGAGGCCGGGGCACAAGTGCGGGCTAGGCTTAAGGCCTGGGCACAAGTGCGGGCTAGGCTTAAGGCCGGGGCACAAGTGCGGGCTAGGCTTAAGGCCGGGGCACAAATGCGGTTAAGGCTTGAGGCCGGGGCACAAGTGCGGGCTAGGCTTAAGGCCGGGGCACAAGTGCGGGCTAGGCTTAAGGCCGGGGCACAAGTGCGGGCTAGGCTTAAGGCCGGGGCACAAGTGCGGGCTAGGCTTAAGGCCTGGGCACAAGTGCGGGCTAGGCTTAAGGCCTGGGCACAAGTGCGGGCTAGGCTTATGGCCTGGGCACAAGTGCGGGCTAGGCTTAAGGCCTGGGCACAAGTGCGGGCTAGGCTCAAGGCCTGGGCACAAGTGCGGGCTAGGCTTGAGGCCTGGGCACAAGTGCGGGCTAGGCTTGAGGCCTGGGCACAAGTGCGGACTAGGCTTGAGGCCTGGGCACAAGTGCGGGCTAGGCTTAAGGCCTGGGCACAAGTGCGGGCTAGGCATAAGGCCTGGGCACAAGTGCGGGCTAGGCTTAAGGCCGGGGCACAAGTGCGGGCTAGGCTTAAGGCCGGGGCACAAGTGCGGGCTAGGCTTAAGGCCGGGGCACAAGTGCGGGCTAGGCTTAAGGCCGGGGCACAAGTGCGGGCTAGTCTTAAGGCCGGGGCACAAGTGCGGGCTAGGCTTAATGCCGGGGCACAAGTGCGGGCTAGGCTTAAGGCCGGGGCACAAGTGCGGGCTAGGCTTAAAGCCGGGGCACAAGTGCGGGCTAGGCTTAAGGCCGGGGCACAAGTGCGGGCTAGGCTTAAGGCCTGGGCACAAATGCAGGCTAGGCTTAAGGCCTGGGCACAAGTGCAGACTAGGCTTAAGGCCTGGGCACAAGTGCGGGCTAGGCTTAAGGCCTGGGCACAAGTGCGGGCTAGGCTTAAGGCCGGGGCACAAGTGCGGGCTAGGCTTAAGGCATACAGCTAACTCTTTGCACTCTTTGCATAAAGGGTTAGGCACCCATAGGGGTGAAGAGCTAGCTTTCACCCCTCTACTCTGTACTTGGACATTTAGGACTAGATCCTTTGTTGTACAGTGCGGAGCCTCTCCATAACCCCATGCTCCAAGCGACCAGGCACTTCTTGTCTGTCCTCCGTAAATGGGTAATGCCTTCTTCCCCAATTACAGTCGTGCATGCGCATTCAGACGGGACAAGAGCGAAGAGCGTAAAGCTGGCCCTATGTGCATAACCAACATGAAGCTGAATACAAAAACAAACAAGCTTTCAAGGGGCTCAAAAGTGCAGGCTAGGCTTAAGGCCTGGGCACAGGTGCGGGCTAGGCTTAAGGCCTGGGCACAGGTGCGGGCTAGGCTTAAGGCCTGGGCACAGGTGCGGGCTAGGCTTAAGGCCTGGGCACAGGTGCGGGCTAGGCTTAAGGCCGGGGCACAGGTGCGGGCCAGGCTTAAGGCCGGGGTACAAGTGCGGGCTAGGCTTAAGGCCGGGGCACAAATGCGGTTAAGGCTTGAGGCCGGGGCACAAGTGCGGGCTAGGCTTAAGGCCGGGGCACAAGTGCGGGCTAGGCTTAAGGCCTGGGCACAAGTGCGGGCTAGGCTTAAGGCCTGGGCACAAATGCGGGCTAGGCTTAAGGCCTGGGCACAAGGGCGGGCTAGGCTTAAGGCCTGGGAACAAGTGCGGGCTAGGCTTAATGCCTGGGCACAAGTGCGGGCTAGGCTTAAGACCTGGGCACAAGTGCGGGCTAGGCTTAAGGCCTGGGCACAAGTGCTTGCTAGGCTTAAGGCCTGGGCACAAGTGCGGGCTAGGCTTAAGGCCTGGGCACAAATGCGGGCTAGGCTTAAGGCCTGGGCACAAGGGCGGGCTAGGCTTAAGGCCTGGGAACAAGTGCGGGCTAGGCTTAATGCCTGGGCACAAGTGCGGGCTAGGCTTAAGACCTGGGCACAAGTGCGGGCTAGGCTTAAGGCCTGGGCACAAGTGCGGGCTAGGCTTAAGGCCTGGGCACAAGTGCGGGCTAGGCTTAAGGCCTGGGCACAAATGCGGGCTAGGCTTAAGGCCTGGGCACAAGGGCGGGCTAGGCTTAAGGCCTGGGAACAAGTGCGGGCTAGGCTTAATGCCTGGGCACAAGTGCGGGCTAGGCTTAAGACCTGGGCACAAGTGCGGGCTAGGCTTAAGGCCTGGGCACAAGTGCTTGCTAGGCTTAAGGCCTGGGCACAAGTGCGGGCTAGGCTTAAGGCCTGGGCACAAATGCGGGCTAGGCTTAAGGCCGGGGCACAAGTGCGGGCTAGTCTTAAGGCCGGGGCACAAGTGCGGGCTAGTCTTAAGGCCGGGGCACAAGTGCGGGCTAGGCTTAAGGCCGGGGCACAAGTGCGGGCTAGTCTTAAGGCCGGGGCACAAGTGCGGGCTAGGCTTAATGCCGGGGCACAAGTGCGGGCTAGGCTTAAGGCCGGGGCACAAGTGCGGGCTAGGCTTAAGGCCGGGGCACAAGTGCGGGCTAGGCTTAAGGCCGGGGCACAAGTGCGGGCTAGGCTTAAGGCCTGGGCACAAATGCAGGCTAGGCTTAAGGCCTGGGCACAAGTGCAGACTAGGCTTAAGGCCTGGGCACAAGTGCGGGCTAGGCTTAAGGCCTGGGCACAAGTGCGGGCTAGGCTTAAGGCCGGGGCACAAGTGCGGGCTAGGCTTAAGGCATACAGCTAACTCTTTGCACTCTTTGCATAAAGGGTTAGGCACCCATAGGGGTGAAGAGCTAGCTTTCACCCCTCTACTCTGTACTTGGACATTTAGGACTAGATCCTTTGTTGTACAGTGCGGAGCCTCTCCATAACCCCATGCTCCAAGCGACCAGGCACTTCTTGTCTGTCCTCCGTAAATGGGTAATGCCTTCTTCCCCAATTACAGTCGTGCATGCGCATTCAGACGGGACAAGAGCGAAGAGCGTAAAGCTGGCCCTATGTGCATAACCAACATGAAGCTGAATACAAAAACAAACAAGCTTTCAAGGGGCTCAAAAGTGCAGGCTAGGCTTAAGGCCTGGGCACAGGTGCGGGCTAGGCTTAAGGCCTGGGCACAGGTGCGGGCTAGGCTTAAGGCCTGGGCACAGGTGCGGGCTAGGCTTAAGGCCTGGGCACAGGTGCGGGCTAGGCTTAAGGCCGGGGCACAGGTGCGGGCCAGGCTTAAGGCCGGGGTACAAGTGCGGGCTAGGCTTAAGGCCGGGGCACAAATGCGGTTAAGGCTTGAGGCCGGGGCACAAGTGCGGGCTAGGCTTAAGGCCGGGGCACAAGTGCGGGCTAGGCTTAAGGCCTGGGCACAAGTGCGGGCTAGGCTTAAGGCCTGGGCACAAATGCGGGCTAGGCTTAAGGCCTGGGCACAAGGGCGGGCTAGGCTTAAGGCCTGGGAACAAGTGCGGGCTAGGCTTAATGCCTGGGCACAAGTGCGGGCTAGGCTTAAGACCTGGGCACAAGTGCGGGCTAGGCTTAAGGCCTGGGCACAAGTGCTTGCTAGGCTTAAGGCCTGGGCACAAGTGCGGGCTAGGCTTAAGGCCTGGGCACAAATGCGGGCTAGGCTTAAGGCCTGGGCACAAGGGCGGGCTAGGCTTAAGGCCTGGGAACAAGTGCGGGCTAGGCTTAATGCCTGGGCACAAGTGCGGGCTAGGCTTAAGACCTGGGCACAAGTGCGGGCTAGGCTTAAGGCCTGGGCACAAGTGCGGGCTAGGCTTAAGGCCTGGGCACAAGTGCGGGCTAGGCTTAAGGCCTGGGCACAAGTGCGGGCTAGGCATAAGGCCTGGGCACAAGTGCGGGCTAGGCTTAAGGCCTGGGCACAAGTGCGGGCTAGGCTTAAGGCCGGGGCACAAGTGCGGGCTTAGCTTAAGGCCGGGGCACAAGTGCGGGCTAGGCTTAAGGCCGGGGCACAAGTGCGGGCTAGGCTTAAGGCCGGGGCACAAGTGCGGGCTAGTCTTAAGGCCGGGGCACAAGTGCGGGCTAGCCTTAATGCCGGGGCACAAGTGCGGGCTAGGCTTAAGGCCGGGGCACAAGTGCGGGCTAGGCTTAAGGCCGGGGCACAAGTGCGGGCTAGGCTTAAGGCCGGGGCACAAGTGCGGGCTAGGCTTAAGGCCTGGGCACAAATGCGGGCTAGGCTTAAGGCCTGGGCACAAGTGCAGACTAGGCTTAAGGCCTGGGCACAAGTGCAGACTAGGCTTAAGGCCTGGGCACAAGTGCGGGCTAGGCTTAAGGCCTGGGCACAAGTGCGGGCTAGGCTTAAGGCATACAGCTAACTCTTTGCACTCTTTGCATAAAGGGTTAGGCACCCATAGGGGTGAAGAGCTAGCTTTCACCCCTCTACTCTGTACTTGGACATTTAGGACTAGATCCTTTGTTGTACAGTGCGGAGCCTCTCCATAACCCCATGCTCCAAGCGACCAGGCACTTCTTGTCTGTCCTCCGTAAATGGGTAATGCCTTCTTCCCCAATTACAGTCGTGCATGCGCATTCAGACGGGACAAGAGCGAAGAGCGTAAAGCTGGCCCTATGTGCATAACCAACATGAAGCTGAATACAAAAACAAACAAGCTTTCAAGGGGCTCAAAAGTGCAGGCTAGGCTTAAGGCCTGGGCACAGGTGCGGGCTAGGCTTAAGGCCTGGGCACAGGTGCGGGCTAGGCTTAAGGCCTGGGCACAGGTGCGGGCTAGGCTTAAGGCCTGGGCACAGGTGCGGGCTAGGCTTAAGGCCGGGGCACAGGTGCGGGCCAGGCTTAAGGCCGGGGTACAAGTGCGGGCTAGGCTTAAGGCCGGGGCACAAATGCGGTTAAGGCTTGAGGCCGGGGCACAAGTGCGGGCTAGGCTTAAGGCCGGGGCACAAGTGCGGGCTAGGCTTAAGGCCTGGGCACAAGTGCGGGCTAGGCTTAAGGCCTGGGCACAAATGCGGGCTAGGCTTAAGGCCTGGGCACAAGGGCGGGCTAGGCTTAAGGCCTGGGAACAAGTGCGGGCTAGGCTTAATGCCTGGGCACAAGTGCGGGCTAGGCTTAAGACCTGGGCACAAGTGCGGGCTAGGCTTAAGGCCTGGGCACAAGTGCGGGCTAGGCTTAAGGCCTGGGCACAAGTGCGGGCTAGGCTTAAGGCCTGGGCACAAGTGCGGGCTAGGCATAAGGCCTGGGCACAAGTGCGGGCTAGGCTTAAGGCCTGGGCACAAGTGCGGGCTAGGCTTAAGGCCGGGGCACAAGTGCGGGCTTAGCTTAAGGCCGGGGCACAAGTGCGGGCTAGGCTTAAGGCCGGGGCCCAAGTGCGGGCTAGGCTTAAGGCCGGGGCACAAGTGCGGGCTAGTCTTAAGGCCGGGGCACAAGTGCGGGCTAGCCTTAATGCCGGGGCACAAGTGCGGGCTAGGCTTAAGGCCGGGGCACAAGTGCGGGCTAGGCTTAAGGCCGGGGCACAAGTGCGGGCTAGGCTTAAGGCCGGGGCACAAGTGCGGGCTAGGCTTAAGGCCTGGGCACAAATGCGGGCTAGGCTTAAGGCCTGGGCACAAGTGCAGACTAGGCTTAAGGCCTGGGCACAAGTGCAGACTAGGCTTAAGGCCTGGGCACAAGTGCGGGCTAGGCTTAAGGCCTGGGCACAAGTGCGGGCTAGGCTTAAGGCCGGGGCACAAGTGCGGGCTAGGCTTAAGGCATACAGCTAACTCTTTGCACTCTTTGCATAAAGGGTTAGGCACCCATAGGGGTGAAGAGCTAGCTTTCACCCCTCTACTCTGTACTTGGACATTTAGGACTAGATCCTTTGTTGTACAGTGCGGAGCCTCTCCATAACCCCATGCTCCAAGCGACCAGGCACTTCTTGTCTGTCCTCCGTAAATGGGTAATGCCTTCTTCCCCAATTACAGTCGTGCATGCGCATTCAGACGGGACAAGAGCGAAGAGCGTAAAGCTGGCCCTATGTGCATAACCAACATGAAGCTGAATACAAAAACAAACAAGCTTTCAAGGGGCTCAAATGTGCAGGCTAGGCTTAAGGCCTGGGCACAGGTGCGGGCTAGGCTTAAGGCCTGGGCACAGGTGCGGGCTAGGCTTAAGGCCTGGGCACAGGTGCGGGCTAGGCTTAAGGCCTGGGCACAGGTGCGGGCCAGGCTTAAGGCCGGGGCACAGGTGCGGGCCAGGCTTAAGGCCGGGGTACAAGTGCGGGCTAGGCTTAAGGCCGGGGCACAAATGCGGTTAAGGCTTGAGGCCGGGGCACAAGTGCGGGCTAGGCTTAAGGCCGGGGCACAAGTGCGGGCTAGGCTTGAGGCCGGGCACAAGTGCGGGCTAGGCTTGAGGCCGGGGCACAAGTGCGGGCTAGGCTTAAGGCCTGGGCACAAGTGCGGGCTAGGCTTAAGGCCGGGGCACAAGTGCGGGCTAGGCTTAAGGCCGGGGCACAAATGCGGTTAAGGCTTGAGGCCGGGGCACAAGTGCGGGCTAGGCTTAAGGCCGGGGCACAAGTGCGGGCTAGGCTTAAGGCCGGGGCACAAGTGCGGGCTAGGCTTAAGGCCGGGGCACAAGTGCGGGCTAGGCTTAAGGCCTGGGCACAAGTGCGGGCTAGGCTTAAGGCCTGGGCACAAGTGCGGGCTAGGCTTATGGCCTGGGCACAAGTGTGGGCTAGGCTTAAGGCCTGGGCACAAGTGCGGGCTAGGCTCAAGGCCTGGGCACAAGTGCGGGCTAGGCTTGAGGCCTGGGCACAAGTGCGGGCTAGGCTTGAGGCCTGGGCACAAGTGCGGACTAGGCTTGAGGCCTGGGCACAAGTGCGGGCTAGGCTTAAGGCCTGGGCACAAGTGCGGGCTAGGCATAAGGCCTGGGCACAAGTGCGGGCTAGGCTTAAGGCCTGGGCACAAATGCGGGCTAGGCTTAAGGCCTGGGCACAAGTGCAGACTAGGCTTAAGGCCTGGGCACAAGTGCAGACTAGGCTTAAGGCCTGGGCACAAGTGCGGGCTAGGCTTAAGGCCTGGGCACAAGTGCGGGCTAGGCTTAAGGCATACAGCTAACTCTTTGCACTCTTTGCATAAAGGGTTAGGCACCCATAGGGGTGAAGAGCTAGCTTTCACCCCTCTACTCTGTACTTGGACATTTAGGACTAGATCCTTTGTTGTACAGTGCGGAGCCTCTCCATAACCCCATGCTCCAAGCGACCAGGCACTTCTTGTCTGTCCTCCGTAAATGGGTAATGCCTTCTTCCCCAATTACAGTCGTGCATGCGCATTCAGACGGGACAAGAGCGAAGAGCGTAAAGCTGGCCCTATGTGCATAACCAACATGAAGCTGAATACAAAAACAAACAAGCTTTCAAGGGGCTCAAAAGTGCAGGCTAGGCTTAAGGCCTGGGCACAGGTGCGGGCTAGGCTTAAGGCCTGGGCACAGGTGCGGGCTAGGCTTAAGGCCTGGGCACAGGTGCGGGCTAGGCTTAAGGCCTGGGCACAGGTGCGGGCTAGGCTTAAGGCCGGGGCACAGGTGCGGGCCAGGCTTAAGGCCGGGGTACAAGTGCGGGCTAGGCTTAAGGCCGGGGCACAAATGCGGTTAAGGCTTGAGGCCGGGGCACAAGTGCGGGCTAGGCTTAAGGCCGGGGCACAAGTGCGGGCTAGGCTTAAGGCCTGGGCACAAGTGCGGGCTAGGCTTAAGGCCTGGGCACAAATGCGGGCTAGGCTTAAGGCCTGGGCACAAGGGCGGGCTAGGCTTAAGGCCTGGGAACAAGTGCGGGCTAGGCTTAATGCCTGGGCACAAGTGCGGGCTAGGCTTAAGACCTGGGCACAAGTGCGGGCTAGGCTTAAGGCCTGGGCACAAGTGCGGGCTAGGCTTAAGGCCTGGGCACAAGTGCGGGCTAGGCTTAAGGCCTGGGCACAAGTGCGGGCTAGGCATAAGGCCTGGGCACAAGTGCGGGCTAGGCTTAAGGCCTGGGCACAAGTGCGGGCTAGGCTTAAGGCCGGGGCACAAGTGCGGGCTTAGCTTAAGGCCGGGGCACAAGTGCGGGCTAGGCTTAAGGCCGGGGCACAAGTGCGGGCTAGGCTTAAGGCCGGGGCACAAGTGCGGGCTAGTCTTAAGGCCGGGGCACAAGTGCGGGCTAGCCTTAATGCCGGGGCACAAGTGCGGGCTAGGCTTAAGGCCGGGGCACAAGTGCGGGCTAGGCTTAAGGCCGGGGCACAAGTGCGGGCTAGGCTTAAGGCCGGGGCACAAGTGCGGGCTAGGCTTAAGGCCTGGGCACAAATGCGGGCTAGGCTTAAGGCCTGGGCACAAGTGCAGACTAGGCTTGAGGCCTGGGCACAAGTGCAGACTAGGCTTAAGGCCTGGGCACAAGTGCGGGCTAGGCTTAAGGCCTGGGCACAAGTGCGGGCTAGGCTTAAGGCCGGGGCACAAGTGCGGGCTAGGCTTAAGGCATACAGCTAACTCTTTGCACTCTTTGCATAAAGGGTTAGGCACCCATAGGGGTGAAGAGCTAGCTTTCACCCCTCTACTCTGTACTTGGACATTTAGGACTAGATCCTTTGTTGTACAGTGCGGAGCCTCTCCATAACCCCATGCTCCAAGCGACCAGGCACTTCTTGTCTGTCCTCCGTAAATGGGTAATGCCTTCTTCCCCAATTACAGTCGTGCATGCGCATTCAGACGGGACAAGAGCGAAGAGCGTAAAGCTGGCCCTATGTGCATAACCAACATGAAGCTGAATACAAAAACAAACAAGCTTTCAAGGGGCTCAAATGTGCAGGCTAGGCTTAAGGCCTGGGCACAGGTGCGGGCTAGGCTTAAGGCCTGGGCACAGGTGCGGGCTAGGCTTAAGGCCTGGGCACAGGTGCGGGCTAGGCTTAAGGCCTGGGCACAGGTGCGGGCCAGGCTTAAGGCCGGGGCACAGGTGCGGGCCAGGCATAAGGCCGGGGTACAAGTGCGGGCTAGGCTTAAGGCCGGGGCACAAATGCGGTTAAGGCTTGAGGCCGGGGCACAAGTGCGGGCTAGGCTTAAGGCCGGGGCACAAGTGCGGGCTAGGCTTGAGGCCGGGCACAAGTGCGGGCTAGGCTTGAGGCCGGGGCACAAGTGCGGGCTAGGCTTAAGGCCTGGGCACAAGTGCGGGCTAGGCTTAAGGCCGGGGCACAAGTGCGGGCTAGGCTTAAGGCCGGGGCACAAATGCGGTTAAGGCTTGAGGCCGGGGCACAAGTGCGGGCTAGGCTTAAGGCCGGGGCACAAGTGCGGGCTAGGCTTAAGGCCGGGGCACAAGTGCGGGCTAGGCTTAAGGCCGGGGCACAAGTGCGGGCTAGGCTTAAGGCCTGGGCACAAGTGCGGGCTAGGCTTAAGGCCTGGGCACAAGTGCGGGCTAGGCTTATGGCCTGGGCACAAGTGCGGGCTAGGCTTAAGGCCTGGGCACAAGTGCGGGCTAGGCTCAAGGCCTGGGCACAAGTGCGGGCTAGGCTTGAGGCCTGGGCACAAGTGCGGGCTAGGCTTGAGGCCTGGGCACAAGTGCGGACTAGGCTTGAGGCCTGGGCACAAGTGCGGGCTAGGCTTAAGGCCTGGGCACAAGTGCGGGCTAGGCATAAGGCCTGGGCACAAGTGCGGGCTAGGCTTAAGGCCGGGGCACAAGTGCGGGCTAGGCTTAAGGCCGGGGCACAAGTGCGGGCTAGGCTTAAGGCCGGGGCACAAGTGCGGGCTAGGCTTAAGGCCGGGGCACAAGTGCGGGCTAGTCTTAAGGCCGGGGCACAAGTGCGGGCTAGGCTTAATGCCGGGGCACAAGTGCGGGCTAGGCTTAAGGCCGGGGCACAAGTGCGGGCTAGGCTTAAGGCCGGGGCACAAGTGCGGGCTAGGCTTAAGGCCGGGGCACAAGTGCGGGCTAGGCTTAAGGCCTGGGCACAAATGCAGGCTAGGCTTAAGGCCTGGGCACAAGTGCAGACTAGGCTTAAGGCCTGGGCACAAGTGCGGGCTAGGCTTAAGGCCTGGGCACAAGTGCGGGCTAGGCTTAAGGCCGGGGCACAAGTGCGGGCTAGGCTTAAGGCATACAGCTAACTCTTTGCACTCTTTGCATAAAGGGTTAGGCACCCATAGGGGTGAAGAGCTAGCTTTCACCCCTCTACTCTGTACTTGGACATTTAGGACTAGATCCTTTGTTGTACAGTGCGGAGCCTCTCCATAACCCCATGCTCCAAGCGACCAGGCACTTCTTGTCTGTCCTCCGTAAATGGGTAATGCCTTCTTCCCCAATTACAGTCGTGCATGCGCATTCAGACGGGACAAGAGCGAAGAGCGTAAAGCTGGCCCTATGTGCATAACCAACATGAAGCTGAATACAAAAACAAACAAGCTTTCAAGGGGCTCAAAAGTGCAGGCTAGGCTTAAGGCCTGGGCACAGGTGCGGGCTAGGCTTAAGGCCTGGGCACAGGTGCGGGCTAGGCTTAAGGCCTGGGCACAGGTGCGGGCTAGGCTTAAGGCCTGGGCACAGGTGCGGGCTAGGCTTAAGGCCGGGGCACAGGTGCGGGCCAGGCTTAAGGCCGGGGTACAAGTGCGGGCTAGGCTTAAGGCCGGGGCACAAATGCGGTTAAGGCTTGAGGCCGGGGCACAAGTGCGGGCTAGGCTTAAGGCCGGGGCACAAGTGCGGGCTAGGCTTAAGGCCTGGGCACAAGTGCGGGCTAGGCTTAAGGCCTGGGCACAAATGCGGGCTAGGCTTAAGGCCTGGGCACAAGGGCGGGCTAGGCTTAAGGCCTGGGAACAAGTGCGGGCTAGGCTTAATGCCTGGGCACAAGTGCGGGCTAGGCTTAAGACCTGGGCACAAGTGCGGGCTAGGCTTAAGGCCTGGGCACAAGTGCTTGCTAGGCTTAAGGCCTGGGCACAAGTGCGGGCTAGGCTTAAGGCCTGGGCACAAGTGCGGGCTAGGCTTAAGGCCTGGGCACAAGTGCGAGCTAGGCATAAGTCCTGGGCACAAGTGCGGGCTAGGCTTAAGGCCTGGGCACAAGTGCGGGCTAGGCTTAAGGCCGGGGCACAAGTGCGGGCTTAGCTTAAGGCTGGGGCACAAGTGCGGGCTAGGCTTAAGGCCGGGGCACAAGTGCGGGCTAGTCTTAAGGCCGGGGCACAAGTGCGGGCTAGGCTTAATGCCGGGGCACAAGTGCGGGCTAGTCTTAAGGCCGGGGCACAAGTGCGGGCTAGGCTTAAGGCCGGGGCACAAGTGCGGGCTAGTCTTAAGGCCGGGGCACAAGTGCGGGCTAGTCTTAAGGCCGGGGCACAAGTGCGGGCTAGGCTTAAGGCCGGGGCACAAGTGCGGGCTAGTCTTAAGGCCGGGGCACAAGTGCGGGCTAGGCTTAATGCCGGGGCACAAGTGCGGGCTAGGCTTAAGGCCGGGGCACAAGTGCGGGCTAGGCTTAAGGCCGGGGCACAAGTGCGGGCTAGGCTTAAGGCCGGGGCACAAGTGCGGGCTAGGCTTAAGGCCGGGGCACAAGTGCGGGCTAGGCTTAAGGCCTGGGCACAAATGCGGGCTAGGCTTAAGGCCTGGGCACAAGTGCGGGCTAGGCTTAAGGCCTGGGCACAAGTGCGGGCTAGGCTTAAGGCCGGGGCACAAGTGCGGGCTAGGCTTAAGGCATACAGCTAACTCTTTGCACTCTTTGCATAAAGGGTTAGGCACCCATAGGGGTGAAGAGCTAGCTTTCACCCCTCTACTCTGTACTTGGACATTTAGGACTAGATCCTTTGTTGTACAGTGCGGAGCCTCTCCATAACCCCATGCTCCAAGCGACCAGGCACTTCTTGTCTGTCCTCCGTAAATGGGTAATGCCTTCTTCCCCAATTACAGTCGTGCATGCGCATTCAGACGGGACAAGAGCGAAGAGCGTAAAGCTGGCCCTATGTGCATAACCAACATGAAGCTGAATACAAAAACAAACAAGCTTTCAAGGGGCTCAAAAGTGCAGGCTAGGCTTAAGGCCTGGGCACAGGTGCGGGCTAGGCTTAAGGCCTGGGCACAGGTGCGGGCTAGGCTTAAGGCCTGGGCACAGGTGCGGGCTAGGCTTAAGGCCGGGGCACAAGTGCGGGCTAGGCTTAAGGCCGGGGCACAAGTGCGGGCTAGGCTTAAGGCCGGGGCACAAGTGCGGGCTAGGCTTAAGGCCGGGGCACAAGTGCGGGCTAGGCTTAAGGCCGGGGCACAAGTGCGGGCTAGGCTTAAGGCCGGGGCACAAGTGCGGGCTAGGCTTAAGGCCGGGGCACAAGTGCGGGCTTGTCTTAAGGCCGGGGCACAAGTGCGGGCTAGGCTTAAGGCCGGGGCACAAGTGCGGGCTAGGCTTAAGGCCGGGGCACAAGTGCGGGCTAGGCTTAAGGCCGGGGCACAAGTGCGGGCTAGGCTTAAGGCCTGGGCACAAATGCAGGCTAGGCTTAAGGCCTGGGCACAAGTGCAGACTAGGCTTAAGGCCTGGGCACAAGTGCGGGCTAGGCTTAAGGCCTGGGCACAAGTGCGGGCTAGGCTTAAGGCCGGGGCACAAGTGCGGGCTAGGCTTAAGGCATACAGCTAACTCTTTGCACTCTTTGCATAAAGGGTTAGGCACCCATAGGGGTGAAGAGCTAGCTTTCACCCCTCTACTCTGTACTTGGACATTTAGGACTAGATCCTTTGTTGTACAGTGCGGAGAATCTCCATAACCCCATGCTCCAAGCGACCAGGCACTTCTTGTCTGTCCTCCGTAAATGGGTAATGCCTTCTTCCCCAATTACAGTCGTGCATGCGCATTCAGACGGGACAAGAGCGAAGAGCGTAAAGCTGGCCCTATGTGCATAACCAACATGAAGCTGAATACAAAAACAAACAAGCTTTCAAGGGGCTCAAAAGTGCAGGCTAGGCTTAAGGCCTGGGCACAGGTGCGGGCTAGGCTTAAGGCCTGGGCACAGGTGCGGGCTAGGCTTAAGGCCTGGGCACAGGTGTGGGCTAGGCTTAAGGCCTGGGCACAGGTGCGGGCTAGGCTTAAGGCCGGGGCACAGGTGCGGGCCAGGCTTAAGGCCGGGGTACAAGTGCGGGCTAGGCTTAAGGCCGGGGCACAAATGCGGTTAAGGCTTGAGGCCGGGGCACAAGTGCGGGCTAGGCTTAAGGCCGGGGCACAAGTGCGGGCTAGGCTTAAGGCCTGGGCACAAGTGCGGGCTAGGCTTAAGGCCTGGGCACAAATGCGGGCTAGGCTTAAGGCCTGGGCACAAGGGCGGGCTAGGCTTAAGGCCTGGGAACAAGTGCGGGCTAGGCTTAATGCCTGGGCACAAGTGCGGGCTAGGCTTAAGGCCTGGGCACAAGTGCGGGCTAGGCTTAAGGCCGGGGCACAAGTGCGGGCTAGGCTTAAGGCCGGGGCACAAGTGCGGGCTAGGCTGAAGGCCTGGGCACAAGTGCGGGCTAGGCTGAAGGCCGGGGCACAAGTGCGGGCTAGGCTGAAGGCCGGGGCACAAGTGCGGGCTAGGCTGAAGGCCGGGGCACAAGTGCGGGCTAGGCTGAAGGCCGGGGCAAAAGTGCGGGCTAGGCTGAAGGCCGGGGCACAAGTGCGGGCTAGGCTGAAGGCCGGGGCACAAGTGCGGGCTAGGCTTAAGGCCGGGGCACAAGTGCGGGCTAGGCTTAAGGCCTGGGCACAAGTGCGGGCTAGGCTTAAGGCCTGGGCACAAGTTCTTGCTAGGCTTAAGGCCTGGGCACAAGTGCGGGCTAGGCTTAAGGCCTGGGCACAAGTGCGGGCTAGGCTTAAGGCCTGGGCACAAGTGCGAGCTAGGCATAAGGCCTGGGCACAAGTGCGGGCTAGGCTTAAGGCCTGGGCACAAGTGCGGGCTAGGCTTAAGGCCGGGGCACAAGTGCGGGCTTAGCTTAAGGCCGGGGCACAAGTGCGGGCTAGGCTTAAGGCCGGGGCACAAGTGCGGGCTAGGCTTAAGGCCGGGGCACAAGTGCGGGCTAGTCTTAAGGCCGGGGCACAAGTGCGGGCTAGTCTTAAGGCCGGGGCACAAGTGCGGGCTAGGCTTAATGCCGGGGTACAAGTGCGGGCTAGGCTTAAGGCCGGGGCACAAGTGCGGGCTAGGCTTAAGGCCGGGGCACAAGTGCGGGCTAGGCTTAAGGCCGGGGCACAAGTGCGGGCTAGGCTTAAGGCCTGGGCACAAATGCGGGCTAGGCTTAAGGCCTGGGCACAAGTGCGGGCTAGGCTTAAGGCCTGGGCACAAGTGCGGGCTAGGCTTAAGGCCGGGGCACAAGTGCGGGCTAGGCTTAAGGCATACAGCTAACTCTTTGCACTCTTTGCATAAAGGGTTAGGCACCCATAGGGGTGAAGAGCTAGCTTTCACCCCTCTACTCTGTACTTGGACATTTAGGACTAGATCCTTTGTTGTACAGTGCGGAGCCTCTCCATAACCCCATGCTCCAAGCGACCAGGCACTTCTTGTCTGTCCTCCGTAAATGGGTAATGCCTTCTTCCCCAATTACAGTCGTGCATGCGCATTCAGACGGGACAAGAGCGAAGAGCGTAAAGCTGGCCCTATGTGCATAACCAACATGAAGCTGAATACAAAAACAAACAAGCTTTCAAGGGGCTCAAAAGTGCAGGCTAGGCTTAAGGCCTGGGCACAAATGCGGGCTAGGCTTAAGGCCTGGGCACAGGTGCGGGCTAGGCTTAAGGCCTGGGCACAGGTGCAGACTAGGCTTAAGGCCTGGGCACAAGTGCGGGCTAGGCTTAAGGCCGGGGCACAAGTGCGGGCTAGGCTTAAGGCCGGGGCACAAGTGCGGGCTAGGCTTAAGGCCGGGACACAAGTGCGGGCTAGGCGTGAGGCCGGGGCACAAGTGCGGGCTAGGCTTAAGGCCTGGGCACAAGTGCGGGCTAGGCGTGAGGCCTGGGCACAAGTGCGGGCTAGGCTTAAGGCCTGGGCACAAGTGCGGGCTAGGCTTAAGGCCTGGGCACAAGTGCGGGCTAGGCTTAAGGCCGGGGCACAAGTGCGGGCTTAGCTTAAGGCCGGGGCACAAGTGCGGGCTAGGCTTAAGGCCGGGGCACAAGTGCGGGCTAGGCTTAAGGCCGGGGCACAAGTGCGGGCTAGTCTTAAGGCCGGGGCACAAGTGCGGGCTAGGCTTAAGGCCGGGGCACAAGTGCGGGCTAGGCTTAAGGCCGGGGCACAAGTGCGGGCTAGGCTTAAGGCCGGGGCACAAGTGCGGGCTAGGCTTAAGGCCGGGGCACAAGTGCGGGCTAGGCTTAAGGCCTGGGCACAAATGCGGGCTAGGCTTAAGGCCTGGGCACAAGTGCAGGCTAGGCTTAAGGCCTGGGCACAAGTGCGGGCTAGGCTTAAGGCCTGGGCACAAGTGCGGGCTAGGCTTAAGGCCTGGGCACAAGTGCGGGCTAGGCTTAAGGCCGGGGCACAAGTGCGGGCTAGGCTTAAGGCCGGGGCACAAGTGCGGGCTAGGCTTAAGGCCGGGGCACAAGTGCGGGCTAGGCTTAAGGCCGGGGCACAAGTGCGGGCTAGGCTTCAGGCCGGGGCACAAATGCGGTTAAGGCTTGAGGCCGGGGCACAAGTGCGGGCTAGGCTTAAGGCCGGGGCACAAGTGCGGGCTAGGCTTAAGGCCGGGGCACAAGTGCGGGCTAGGCTTAAGGCCGGGGCACAAATGCGGTTAAGGCTTGAGGCCGGGGCACAAGTGCGGGCTAGGCTTAAGGCCGGGGCACAAGTGCGGGCTAGGCTTGAGGCCGGGCACAAGTGCGGGCTAGGCTTGAGGCTGGGGCACAAGTGCGGGCTAGGCTTAAGGCCTGGGCACAAGTGCGGGCTAGGCTTAAGGCCTGGGCACAAGTGCGGGCTAGGCTTAAGGCCGGGGCACAAATGCGGTTAAGGCTTGAGGCCGGGGCACAAGTGCGGGCTAGGCTTAAGGCCGGGGCACAAGTGCGGGCTAGGCTTAAGGCCGGGGCACAAGTGCGGGCTAGGCTTAAGGCCGGGGCACAAGTGCGGGCTAGGCTTAAGGCCGGGGCACAAGTGCGGGCTAGGCTTAAGGCCTGGGCACAAGTGCGGGCTAGGCTTATGGCCTGGGCACAAGTGCGGGCTAGGCTTAAGGCCTGGGCACAAGTGCGGGCTAGGCTTAAGGCCTGGGCACAAGTGCGGGCTAGGCTTGAGGCCTGGGCACAAGTGCGGGCTAGGCTTGAGGCCTGGGCACAAGTGCGGACTAGGCTTGAGGCCTGGGCACAAGTGCGGGCTAGGCTTAAGGCCTGGGCACAAGTGCGGGCTAGGCATAAGGCCTGGGCACAAGTGCGGGCTAGGCTTAAGGCCGGGGCACAAGTGCGGGCTAGGCTTTAGGCCGGGGCACAAGTGCGGGCTAGGCTTAAGGCCGGGGCACAAGTGCGGGCTAGGCTTAAGGCCGGGGCACAAGTGCGGGCTAGGCTTAAGGCCGGGGCACAAGTGCGGGCTAGGCTTAAGGCCGGGGCACAAGTGCGGGCTTAGCTTAAGGCCGGGGCACAAGTGCGGGCTTAGCTTAAGGCCGGGGCACAAGTGCGGGCTTAGCTTAAGGCCGGGGCACAAGTGCGGGCTAGGCTTAAGGCCGTGGCACAAGTGCGGGGTAGGCTTAAGGCCGGGGCACAAGTGCGGGCTAGGCTTAAGGCCGGGGCACAAGTGCGGGCTAGGCTTAAGGCCGGGGCACAAGTGCGGGCTAGGCTTAAGACCGGGGCACAAGTGCGGGCTAGGCTTAAGGCCGGGGCACAAGTGCAGGCTAGGCTTAAGGCCGGGGCACAAGTGCGGGCTAGGCTTAAGGCCAGGGCACAAGTGCGGGCTAGGCTTAAGGCCGGGGCACAAGTGCGGGCTAGCCTTAATGCCGGGGCACAAGTGCGGGCTAGGCTTAAGGCCGGGGCACAAGTGCGGGCTAGGCTTAAGGCCGGGGCACAAGTGCGGGCTAGGCTTAAGGCCGGGGCACAAGTGCGGGCTAGGCTTAAGGCCTGGGCACAAATGCGGGCTAGGCTTAAGGCCTGGGCACAAGTGCAGACTAGGCTTAAGGCCTGGGCACAAGTGCAGACTAGGCTTAAGGCCTGGGCACAAGTGCGGGCTAGGCTTAAGGCCGGGGCACAAGTGCGGGCTAGGCTGAAGGCCGGGGCACAAGTGCGGGCTAGGCTGAAGGCCGGGGCAAAAGTGCGGGCTAGGCTGAAGGCCGGGGCACAAGTGCGGGCTAGGCTGAAGGCCGGGGCACAAGTGCGGGCTAGGCTTAAGGCCGGGGCACAAGTGCGGGCTAGGCTTAAGGCCTGGGCACAAGTGCGGGCTAGGCTTAAGGCCTGGGCACAAGTGCTTGCTAGGCTTAAGGCCTGGGCACAAGTGCGGGCTAGGCTTAAGGCCTGGGCACAAGTGCGGGCTAGGCTTAAGGCCTGGGCACAAGTGCGAGCTAGGCATAAGGCCTGGGCACAAGTGCGGGCTAGGCTTAAGGCCTGGGCACAAGTGCGGGCTAGGCTTAAGGCCGGGGCACAAGTGCGGGCTTAGCTTAAGGCCGGGGCACAAGTGCGGGCTAGGCTTAAGGCCGGGGCACAAGTGCGGGCTAGGCTTAAGGCCGGGGCACAAGTGCGGGCTAGTCTTAAGGCCGGGGCACAAGTGCGGGCTAGTCTTAAGGCCGGGGCACAAGTGCGGGCTAGGCTTAATGCCGGGGTACAAGTGCGGGCTAGGCTTAAGGCCGGGGCACAAGTGCGGGCTAGGCTTAAGGCCGGGGCACAAGTGCGGGCTAGGCTTAAGGCCGGGGCACAAGTGCGGGCTAGGCTTAAGGCCTGGGCACAAATGCGGGCTAGGCTTAAGGCCTGGGCACAAGTGCGGGCTAGGCTTAAGGCCTGGGCACAAGTGCGGGCTAGGCTTAAGGCCGGGGCACAAGTGCGGGCTAGGCTTAAGGCATACAGCTAACTCTTTGCACTCTTTGCATAAAGGGTTAGGCACCCATAGGGGTGAAGAGCTAGCTTTCACCCCTCTACTCTGTACTTGGACATTTAGGACTAGATCCTTTGTTGTACAGTGCGGAGCCTCTCCATAACCCCATGCTCCAAGCGACCAGGCACTTCTTGTCTGTCCTCCGTAAATGGGTAATGCCTTCTTCCCCAATTACAGTCGTGCATGCGCATTCAGACGGGACAAGAGCGAAGAGCGTAAAGCTGGCCCTATGTGCATAACCAACATGAAGCTGAATACAAAAACAAACAAGCTTTCAAGGGGCTCAAAAGTGCAGGCTAGGCTTAAGGCCTGGGCACAAATGCGGGCTAGGCTTAAGGCCTGGGCACAGGTGCGGGCTAGGCTTAAGGCCTGGGCACAGGTGCAGACTAGGCTTAAGGCCTGGGCACAAGTGCGGGCTAGGCTTAAGGCCGGGGCACAAGTGCGGGCTAGGCTTAAGGCCGGGGCACAAGTGCGGGCTAGGCTTAAGGCCGGGACACAAGTGCGGGCTAGGCGTGAGGCCGGGGCACAAGTGCGGGCTAGGCTTAAGGCCTGGGCACAAGTGCGGGCTAGGCGTGAGGCCTGGGCACAAGTGCGGGCTAGGCTTAAGGCCTGGGCACAAGTGCGGGCTAGGCTTAAGGCCTGGGCACAAGTGCGGGCTAGGCTTAAGGCCGGGGCACAAGTGCGGGCTTAGCTTAAGGCCGGGGCACAAGTGCGGGCTAGGCTTAAGGCCGGGGCACAAGTGCGGGCTAGGCTTAAGGCCGGGGCACAAGTGCGGGCTAGTCTTAAGGCCGGGGCACAAGTGCGGGCTAGGCTTAAGGCCGGGGCACAAGTGCGGGCTAGGCTTAAGGCCGGGGCACAAGTGCGGGCTAGGCTTAAGGCCGGGGCACAAGTGCGGGCTAGGCTTAAGGCCGGGGCACAAGTGCGGGCTAGGCTTAAGGCCTGGGCACAAATGCGGGCTAGGCTTAAGGCCTGGGCACAAGTGCAGGCTAGGCTTAAGGCCTGGGCACAAGTGCGGGCTAGGCTTAAGGCCTGGGCACAAGTGCGGGCTAGGCTTAAGGCCTGGGCACAAGTGCGGGCTAGGCTTAAGGCCGGGGCACAAGTGCGGGCTAGGCTTAAGGCCGGGGCACAAGTGCGGGCTAGGCTTAAGGCCGGGGCACAAGTGCGGGCTAGGCTTAAGGCCGGGGCACAAGTGCGGGCTAGGCTTCAGGCCGGGGCACAAATGCGGTTAAGGCTTGAGGCCGGGGCACAAGTGCGGGCTAGGCTTAAGGCCGGGGCACAAGTGCGGGCTAGGCTTAAGGCCGGGGCACAAGTGCGGGCTAGGCTTAAGGCCGGGGCACAAATGCGGTTAAGGCTTGAGGCCGGGGCACAAGTGCGGGCTAGGCTTAAGGCCGGGGCACAAGTGCGGGCTAGGCTTGAGGCCGGGCACAAGTGCGGGCTAGGCTTGAGGCTGGGGCACAAGTGCGGGCTAGGCTTAAGGCCTGGGCACAAGTGCGGGCTAGGCTTAAGGCCTGGGCACAAGTGCGGGCTAGGCTTAAGGCCGGGGCACAAATGCGGTTAAGGCTTGAGGCCGGGGCACAAGTGCGGGCTAGGCTTAAGGCCGGGGCACAAGTGCGGGCTAGGCTTAAGGCCGGGGCACAAGTGCGGGCTAGGCTTAAGGCCGGGGCACAAGTGCGGGCTAGGCTTAAGGCCGGGGCACAAGTGCGGGCTAGGCTTAAGGCCTGGGCACAAGTGCGGGCTAGGCTTATGGCCTGGGCACAAGTGCGGGCTAGGCTTAAGGCCTGGGCACAAGTGCGGGCTAGGCTTAAGGCCTGGGCACAAGTGCGGGCTAGGCTTGAGGCCTGGGCACAAGTGCGGGCTAGGCTTGAGGCCTGGGCACAAGTGCGGACTAGGCTTGAGGCCTGGGCACAAGTGCGGGCTAGGCTTAAGGCCTGGGCACAAGTGCGGGCTAGGCATAAGGCCTGGGCACAAGTGCGGGCTAGGCTTAAGGCCGGGGCACAAGTGCGGGCTAGGCTTTAGGCCGGGGCACAAGTGCGGGCTAGGCTTAAGGCCGGGGCACAAGTGCGGGCTAGGCTTAAGGCCGGGGCACAAGTGCGGGCTAGGCTTAAGGCCGGGGCACAAGTGCGGGCTAGGCTTAAGGCCGGGGCACAAGTGCGGGCTTAGCTTAAGGCCGGGGCACAAGTGCGGGCTTAGCTTAAGGCCGGGGCACAAGTGCGGGCTTAGCTTAAGGCCGGGGCACAAGTGCGGGCTAGGCTTAAGGCCGTGGCACAAGTGCGGGGTAGGCTTAAGGCCGGGGCACAAGTGCGGGCTAGGCTTAAGGCCGGGGCACAAGTGCGGGCTAGGCTTAAGGCCGGGGCACAAGTGCGGGCTAGGCTTAAGACCGGGGCACAAGTGCGGGCTAGGCTTAAGGCCGGGGCACAAGTGCAGGCTAGGCTTAAGGCCGGGGCACAAGTGCGGGCTAGGCTTAAGGCCAGGGCACAAGTGCGGGCTAGGCTTAAGGCCGGGGCACAAGTGCGGGCTAGCCTTAATGCCGGGGCACAAGTGCGGGCTAGGCTTAAGGCCGGGGCACAAGTGCGGGCTAGGCTTAAGGCCGGGGCACAAGTGCGGGCTAGGCTTAAGGCCGGGGCACAAGTGCGGGCTAGGCTTAAGGCCTGGGCACAAATGCGGGCTAGGCTTAAGGCCTGGGCACAAGTGCAGACTAGGCTTAAGGCCTGGGCACAAGTGCAGACTAGGCTTAAGGCCTGGGCACAAGTGCGGGCTAGGCTTAAGGCCTGGGCACAAGTGCGGGCTAGGCTTAAGGCCGGGGCACAAGTGCGGGCTAGGCTTAAGGCATACAGCTAACTCTTTGCACTCTTTGCATAAAGGGTTAGGCACCCATAGGGGTGAAGAGCTAGCTTTCACCCCTCTACTCTGTACTTGGACATTTAGGACTAGATCCTTTGTTGTACAGTGCGGAGCCTCTCCATAACCCCATGCTCCAAGCGACCAGGCACTTCTTGTCTGTCCTCCGTAAATGGGTAATGCCTTCTTCCCCAATTACAGTCGTGCATGCGCATTCAGACGGGACAAGAGCGAAGAGCGTAAAGCTGGCCCTATGTGCATAACCAACATGAAGCTGAATACAAAAACAAACAAGCTTTCAAGGGGCTCAAATGTGCAGGCTAGGCTTAAGGCCTGGGCACAGGTGCGGGCTAGGCTTAAGGCCTGGGCACAGGTGCGGGCTAGGCTTAAGGCCTGGGCACAGGTGCGGGCTAGGCTTAAGGCCTGGGCACAGGTGCGGGCCAGGCTTAAGGCCGGGGCACAGGTGCGGGCCAGGCTTAAGGCCGGGGTACAAGTGCGGGCTAGGCTTAAGGCCGGGGCACAAATGCGGTTAAGGCTTGAGGCCGGGGCACAAGTGCGGGCTAGGCTTAAGGCCGGGGCACAAGTGCGGGCTAGGCTTGAGGCCGGGCACAAGTGCGGGCTAGGCTTGAGGCCGGGGCACAAGTGCGGGCTAGGCTTAAGGCCTGGGCACAAGTGCGGGCTAGGCTTAAGGCCGGGGCACAAGTGCGGGCTAGGCTTAAGGCCGGGGCACAAATGCGGTTAAGGCTTGAGGCCGGGGCACAAGTGCGGGCTAGGCTTAAGGCCGGGGCACAAGTGCGGGCTAGGCTT
Source organism: Ranitomeya imitator (assembly GCF_032444005.1). NCBI lineage: Eukaryota > Metazoa > Chordata > Amphibia > Anura > Dendrobatidae > Ranitomeya > Ranitomeya imitator. The sequence goes on along the minus strand of NC_091284.1, from coordinate 312,978,731 downwards.
AAGGCCGGGGCACAAGTGCGGGCTAGGCTTAAGGCCGGGGCACAAGTGCGGGCTAGGCTTAAGGCCTGGGCACAAGTGCGGGCTAGGCTTAAGGCCTGGGCACAAGTGCGGGCTAGGCTTATGGCCTGGGCACAAGTGCGGGCTAGGCTTAAGGCCTGGGCACAAGTGCGGGCTAGGCTCAAGGCCTGGGCACAAGTGCGGGCTAGGCTTGAGGCCTGGGCACAAGTGCGGACTAGGCTTGAGGCCTGGGCACAAGTGCGGACTAGGCTTGAGGCCTGGGCACAAGTGCGGGCTAGGCTTAAGGCCTGGGCACAAGTGCGGGCTAGGCATAAGGCCTGGGCACAAGTGCGGGCTAGGCTTAAGGCCGGGGCACAAGTGCGGGCTAGGCTTAAGGCCGGGGCACAAGTGCGGGCTAGGCTTAAGGCCGGGGCACAAGTGCGGGCTAGGCTTAAGGCCGGGGCACAAGTGCGGGCTAGGCATAAGGCCTGGGCACAAGTGCGGGCTAGGCTTAAGGCCTGGGCACAAGTGCGGGCTAGGCATAAGGCCTGGGCACAAGTGCGGGCTAGGCTTAAGGCCGGGGCACAAGTGCGGGCTAGGCTTAAGGCCGGGGCACAAGTTCGGGCTAGGCTTAAGGCCGGGGCACAAGTGCGGGCTAGGCTTAAGGCCGGGGCACAAGTGCGGGCTAGTCTTAAGGCCGGGGCACAAGTGCGGGCTAGGCTTAATGCCGGGGCACAAGTGCGGGCTAGGCTTAAGGCCGGGGCACAAGTGCGGGCTAGGCTTAAGGCCGGGGCACAAGTGCGGGCTAGGCTTAAGGCCGGGGCACAAGTGCGGGCTAGGCTTAAGGCCTGGGCACAAATGCAGGCTAGGCTTAAGGCCTGGGCACAAGTGCAGACTAGGCTTAAGGCCTGGGCACAAGTGCGGGCTAGGCTTAAGGCCTGGGCACAAGTGCGGGCTAGGCTTAAGGCCTGGGCACAAGTGCGGGCTAGGCTTAAGGCCGGGGCACAAGTGCGGGCTAGGCTTAAGGCATACAGCTAACTCTTTGCACTCTTTGCATAAAGGGTTAGGCACCCATAGGGGTGAAGAGCTAGCTTTCACCCCTCTACTCTGTACTTGGACATTTAGGACTAGATCCTTTGTTGTACAGTGCGGAGCCTCTCCATAACCCCATGCTCCAAGCGACCAGGCACTTCTTGTCTGTCCTCCGTAAATGGGTAATGCCTTCTTCCCCAATTACAGTCGTGCATGCGCATTCAGACGGGACAAGAGCGAAGAGCGTAAAGCTGGCCCTATGTGCATAACCAACATGAAGCTGAATACAAAAACAAACAAGCTTTCAAGGGGCTCAAAAGTGCAGGCTAGGCTTAAGGCCTGGGCACAGGTGCGGGCTAGGCTTAAGGCCTGGGCACAGGTGCGGGCTAGGCTTAAGGCCTGGGCACAGGTGCGGGCTAGGCTTAAGGCCTGGGCACAGGTGCGGGCTAGGCTTAAGGCCGGGGCACAGGTGCGGGCCAGGCTTAAGGCCGGGGTACAAGTGCGGGCTAGGCTTAAGGCCGGGGCACAAATGCGGTTAAGGCTTGAGGCCGGGGCACAAGTGCGGGCTAGGCTTAAGGCCGGGGCACAAGTGCGGGCTAGGCTTAAGGCCTGGGCACAAGTGCGGGCTAGGCTTAAGGCCTGGGCACAAATGCGGGCTAGGCTTAAGGCCTGGGCACAAGGGCGGGCTAGGCTTAAGGCCTGGGAACAAGTGCGGGCTAGGCTTAATGCCTGGGCACAAGTGCGGGCTAGGCTTAAGACCTGGGCACAAGTGCGGGCTAGGCTTAAGGCCTGGGCACAAGTGCTTGCTAGGCTTAAGGCCTGGGCACAAGTGCGGGCTAGGCTTAAGGCCTGGGCACAAGTGCGGGCTAGGCTTAAGGCCTGGGCACAAGTGCGAGCTAGGCATAAGGCCTGGGCACAAGTGCGGGCTAGGCTTAAGGCCTGGGCACAAGTGCGGGCTAGGCTTAAGGCCGGGGCACAAGTGCGGGCTTAGCTTAAGGCTGGGGCACAAGTGCGGGCTAGGCTTAAGGCCGGGGCACAAGTGCGGGCTAGTCTTAAGGCCGGGGCACAAGTGCGGGCTAGGCTTAATGCCGGGGCACAAGTGCGGGCTAGTCTTAAGGCCGGGGCACAAGTGCGGGCTAGGCTTAAGGCCGGGGCACAAGTGCGGGCTAGTCTTAAGGCCGGGGCACAAGTGCGGGCTAGTCTTAAGGCCGGGGCACAAGTGCGGGCTAGGCTTAAGGCCGGGGCACAAGTGCGGGCTAGTCTTAAGGCCGGGGCACAAGTGCGGGCTAGGCTTAATGCCGGGGCACAAGTGCGGGCTAGGCTTAAGGCCGGGGCACAAGTGCGGGCTAGGCTTAAGGCCGGGGCACAAGTGCGGGCTAGGCTTAAGGCCGGGGCACAAGTGCGGGCTAGGCTTAAGGCCGGGGCACAAGTGCGGGCTAGGCTTAAGGCCTGGGCACAAATGCGGGCTAGGCTTAAGGCCTGGGCACAAGTGCGGGCTAGGCTTAAGGCCTGGGCACAAGTGCGGGCTAGGCTTAAGGCCGGGGCACAAGTGCGGGCTAGGCTTAAGGCATACAGCTAACTCTTTGCACTCTTTGCATAAAGGGTTAGGCACCCATAGGGGTGAAGAGCTAGCTTTCACCCCTCTACTCTGTACTTGGACATTTAGGACTAGATCCTTTGTTGTACAGTGCGGAGCCTCTCCATAACCCCATGCTCCAAGCGACCAGGCACTTCTTGTCTGTCCTCCGTAAATGGGTAATGCCTTCTTCCCCAATTACAGTCGTGCATGCGCATTCAGACGGGACAAGAGCGAAGAGCGTAAAGCTGGCCCTATGTGCATAACCAACATGAAGCTGAATACAAAAACAAACAAGCTTTCAAGGGGCTCAAAAGTGCAGGCTAGGCTTAAGGCCTGGGCACAGGTGCGGGCTAGGCTTAAGGCCTGGGCACAGGTGCGGGCTAGGCTTAAGGCCTGGGCACAGGTGCGGGCTAGGCTTAAGGCCGGGGCACAAGTGCGGGCTAGGCTTAAGGCCGGGGCACAAGTGCGGGCTAGGCTTAAGGCCGGGGCACAAGTGCGGGCTAGGCTTAAGGCCGGGGCACAAGTGCGGGCTAGGCTTAAGGCCGGGGCACAAGTGCGGGCTAGGCTTAAGGCCGGGGCACAAGTGCGGGCTAGGCTTAAGGCCGGGGCACAAGTGCGGGCTAGGCTTAAGGCCGGGGCACAAGTGCGGGCTAGGCTTAAGGCCGGGGCACAAGTGCGGGCTAGGCTTAAGGCCGGGGCACAAGTGCGGGCTAGGCTTAAGGCCGGGGCACAAGTGCGGGCTAGGCTTAAGGCCTGGGCACAAGTGCGGGCTAGGCGTGAGGCCGGGGCACAAGTGCGGGCTAGGCTTAAGGCTTTGGGCACAAATGCGGGCTAGGCGTGAGGCCGGGGCACAAGTGCGGGCTAGGCGTGAGGCCGGGGCACAAGTGCGGGCTAGGCTTAAGGCCGGGGCACAAGTGCGGGCTTGTCTTAAGGCCGGGGCACAAGTGCGGGCTAGGCTTAAGGCCGGGGCACAAGTGCGGGCTAGGCTTAAGGCCGGGGCACAAGTGCGGGCTAGGCTTAAGGCCGGGGCACAAGTGCGGGCTAGGCTTGAGGCCTGAGCACAAATGCAGGCTAGGCTTAAGGCCTGGGCACAAGTGCAGACTAGGCTTAAGGCCTGGGCACAAGTGCGGGCTAGGCTTAAGGCCTGGGCACAAGTGCGGGCTAGGCTTAAGGCCGGGGCACAAGTGCGGGCTAGGCTTAAGGCATACAGCTAACTCTTTGCACTCTTTGCATAAAGGGTTAGGCACCCATAGGGGTGAAGAGCTAGCTTTCACCCCTCTACTCTGTACTTGGACATTTAGGACTAGATCCTTTGTTGTACAGTGCGGAGAATCTCCATAACCCCATGCTCCAAGCGACCAGGCACTTCTTGTCTGTCCTCCGTAAATGGGTAATGCCTTCTTCCCCAATTACAGTCGTGCATGCGCATTCAGACGGGACAAGAGCGAAGAGCGTAAAGCTGGCCCTATGTGCATAACCAACATGAAGCTGAATACAAAAACAAACAAGCTTTCAAGGGGCTCAAAAGTGCAGGCTAGGCTTAAGGCCTGGGCACAGGTGCGGGCTAGGCTTAAGGCCTGGGCACAGGTGCGGGCTAGGCTTAAGGCCTGGGCACAGGTGTGGGCTAGGCTTAAGGCCTGGGCACAGGTGCGGGCTAGGCTTAAGGCCGGGGCACAGGTGCGGGCCAGGCTTAAGGCCGGGGTACAAGTGCGGGCTAGGCTTAAGGCCGGGGCACAAATGCGGTTAAGGCTTGAGGCCGGGGCACAAGTGCGGGCTAGGCTTAAGGCCGGGGCACAAGTGCGGGCTAGGCTTAAGGCCTGGGCACAAGTGCGGGCTAGGCTTAAGGCCTGGGCACAAATGCGGGCTAGGCTTAAGGCCTGGGCACAAGGGCGGGCTAGGCTTAAGGCCTGGGAACAAGTGCGGGCTAGGCTTAATGCCTGGGCACAAGTGCGGGCTAGGCTTAAGGCCTGGGCACAAGTGCGGGCTAGGCTTAAGGCCGGGGCACAAGTGCGGGCTAGGCTTAAGGCCGGGGCACAAGTGCGGGCTAGGCTGAAGGCCTGGGCACAAGTGCGGGCTAGGCTGAAGGCCGGGGCACAAGTGCGGGCTAGGCTGAAGGCCGGGGCACAAGTGCGGGCTAGGCTGAAGGCCGGGGCACAAGTGCGGGCTAGGCTGAAGGCCGGGGCACAAGTGCGGGCTAGGCTGAAGGCCGGGGCAAAAGTGCGGGCTAGGCTGAAGGCCGGGGCACAAGTGCGGGCTAGGCTGAAGGCCGGGGCACAAGTGCGGGCTAGGCTTAAGGCCGGGGCACAAGTGCGGGCTAGGCTTAAGGCCTGGGCACAAGTGCGGGCTAGGCTTAAGGCCTGGGCACAAGTGCTTGCTAGGCTTAAGGCCTGGGCACAAGTGCGGGCTAGGCTTAAGGCCTGGGCACAAGTGCGGGCTAGGCTTAAGGCCTGGGCACAAGTGCGAGCTAGGCATAAGGCCTGGGCACAAGTGCGGGCTAGGCTTAAGGCCTGGGCACAAGTGCGGGCTAGGCTTAAGGCCGGGGCACAAGTGCGGGCTTAGCTTAAGGCTGGGGCACAAGTGCGGGCTAGGCTTAAGGCCGGGGCACAAGTGCGGGCTAGGCTTAAGGCCGGGGCACAAGTGCGGGCTAGTCTTAAGGCCGGGGCACAAGTGCGGGCTAGTCTTAAGGCCGGGGCACAAGTGCGGGCTAGGCTTAATGCCGGGGTACAAGTGCGGGCTAGGCTTAAGGCCGGGGCACAAGTGCGGGCTAGGCTTAAGGCCGGGGCACAAGTGCGGGCTAGGCTTAAGGCCGGGGCACAAGTGCGGGCTAGGCTTAAGGCCTGGGCACAAATGCGGGCTAGGCTTAAGGCCTGGGCACAAGTGCGGGCTAGGCTTAAGGCCTGGGCACAAGTGCGGGCTAGGCTTAAGGCCGGGGCACAAGTGCGGGCTAGGCTTAAGGCATACAGCTAACTCTTTGCACTCTTTGCATAAAGGGTTAGGCACCCATAGGGGTGAAGAGCTAGCTTTCACCCCTCTACTCTGTACTTGGACATTTAGGACTAGATCCTTTGTTGTACAGTGCGGAGCCTCTCCATAACCCCATGCTCCAAGCGACCAGGCACTTCTTGTCTGTCCTCCGTAAATGGGTAATGCCTTCTTCCCCAATTACAGTCGTGCATGCGCATTCAGACGGGACAAGAGCGAAGAGCGTAAAGCTGGCCCTATGTGCATAACCAACATGAAGCTGAATACAAAAACAAACAAGCTTTCAAGGGGCTCAAAAGTGCAGGCTAGGCTTAAGGCCTGGGCACAGGTGCGGGCTAGGCTTAAGGCCTGGGCACAGGTGCGGGCTAGGCTTAAGGCCTGGGCACAGGTGCGGGCTAGGCTTAAGGCCGGGGCACAAGTGCGGGCTAGGCTTAAGGCCGGGGCACAAGTGCGGGCTAGGCTTAAGGCCGGGGCACAAGTGCGGGCTAGGCTTAAGGCCGGGACACAAGTGCGGGCTAGGCTTAAGGCCGGGGCACAGGTGCGGGCTAGGCTTAAGGCCGGGGCACAAGTGCGGGCTAGGCTTAAGGCCTGGGCACAAATGCGGGCTAGGCATAAGGCCTGGGCACAAGTGCGGGCTAGGCTTAAGGCCTGGGCACAAGTGCGGGCTAGGCTTAAGGCCGGGGCACAAGTGCGGGCTTAGCTTAAGACCGGGGCACAAGTGCGGGCTAGGCTTAAGGCCGGGGCACAAGTGCGGGCTAGGCTTAAGGCCGGGGCACAAGTGCGGGCTAGTCTTAAGGCCGGGGCACAAGTGCGGGCTAGGCTTAAGGCCTGGGCACAAGTGCGGGCTAGGCATAAGGCCTGGGCACAAGTGCGGGCTAGGCTTAAGGCCTGGGCACAAGTGCGGGCTAGGCTTAAGGCCGGGGCACAAGTGCGGGCTTAGCTTAAGGCCGGGGCACAAGTGCGGGCTAGGCTTAAGGCCGGGGCACAAGTGCGGGCTAGGCTTAAGGCCGGGGCACAAGTGCGGGCTAGTCTTAAGGCCGGGGCACAAGTGCGGGCTAGGCTTAAGGCCGGGGCACAAGTGCGGGCTAGGCTTATGGCCGGGGCACAAGTGCGGGCTAGGCTTAAGGCCGGGGCACAAGTGCGGGCTAGGCTTAAGGCCTGGGCACAAATGCGGGCTAGGCTTAAGGCCTGGGCACAAGTGCGGGCTAGGCTTAAGGCCTGGGCACAAGTGCGGGCTAGGCTTGAGGTCTGGGCACAAGTGCGGGCTAGGCTTAAGGCCTGGGCACAAGTGCGGGCTAGGCTTATGGCCTGGGCACAAGTGCGGGCTAGGCTTAAGGCCTGGGCACAAGTGCGGGCTAGGCTTATGGCCTGGGCACAAGTGCGGGCTAGGCTTAAGGCCTGGGCACAAGTGCGGGCTAGGCTTAAGGCCTGGGCACAAGTGCGGGCTAGGCTTGAGGTCTGGGCACAAGTGCGGGCTAGGCTTAAGGCCTGGGCACAAGTGCGGGCTAGGCTTATGGCCTGGGCACAAGTGCGGGCTAGGCTTAAGGCCTGGGCACAAGTGCGGGCTAGGCTTAAGGCCTGGGCACAAGTGCGGGCTAGGCTTAAGGCCGGGGCACAAGTGCGGGCTAGGCTTAAGGCCTGGGCACAAATGCGGGCTAGGCTTAAGGCCTGGGCACAAGTGCGGGCTAGGCTTAAGGCCTGGGCACAAGTGCGGGCTAGGCTTGAGGTCTGGGCACAAGTGCGGGCTAGGCTTAAGGCCTGGGCACAAGTGCGGGCTAGGCTTATGGCCTGGGCACAAGTGCGGGCTAGGCTTAAGGCCTGGGCACAAGTGCGGGCTAGGCTTATGGCCTGGGCACAAATTCGGGCTAGGCTTAAGGCCTGGGCACAAGTGCGGGCTAGGCTTAAGGCCTGGGCACAAGTGCGGGCTAGGCTTGAGGTCTGGGCACAAGTGCGGGCTAGGCTTAAGGCCTGGGCACAAGTGCGGGCTAGGCTTATGGCCTGGGCACAAGTGCGGGCTAGGCTTAAGGCCTGGGCACAAGTGCGGGCTAGGCTTAAGGCCTGGGCACAAGTGCGGGCTAGGCTTAAGGCCGGGGCACAAGTGCGGGCTAGGCTTAAGGCCGGGGCACAAGTGCGGGCTAGGCTTAAGGCCGGGCACAAGTGCGGGCTAGGCTTAAGGCCGGGGCACAAGTGCGGGCTAGGCTTAAGGCCGGGGCACAAGTGCGGGCTAGGCTTAAGGCCGGGGCACAAGTGCGGGCTAGGCTTAAGGCCGGGCACAAGTGCGGGCTAGGCTTAAGGCCGGGGCACAAGTGCGGGCTTGTCTTAAGGCCTGGGCACAAGTGCGGACTAGGCTTAAGGCCTGGGCACAAGTGCGGGCTAGGCTTAAGGCCTGGGCACAAGTGCGGGCTAGGCTTAAGGCCTGGGCACAAGTGCGGGCTAGGCTTAAGGCCGGGGCACAAGTGCGGGCTAGGATTAAGGCCGGGGCACAAGTGCTGGCTAGGCTTAAGGCCGGGGCACAAGTGCTGGCTAGGCTTAAGGCCGGGGCACAGGTGCGGGCTAGGCTTAAGGCCTGGGCACAGGTGCGGGCTAGGCTTAAGGCCTGGGCACAAGTGCGGGCTAGGCTTAAGGCCTGGGCACAAGTGCGGGCTAGGCTTAAGGCCTGGGCACAAGTGCGGGCTAGGCTTATGGCCTGGGCACAAGTGCGGGCTAGGCTTAAGGCCTGGGCACAAGTGCAGGCTAGGCTTAAGGCCTGGGCACAGGTGCGGGCTAGGCTTAAGGCCGGGGCACAGGTGCGGGCCAGGCTTAAGGCCGGGGCACAAGTGCGGGCAAGGCTTAAGGCCTGGGCACAGGTGCGGGCTAGGCTTAAGGCCGGGGCACAAGTGCTGGCTAGGCTTAAGGCCGGGGCACAAGTGCGGGCTAGGATTAAGGCCGGGGCACAAGTGCTGGCTAGGCTTAAGGCCGGGGCACAGGTGCGGGCTAGGCTTAAGGCCTGGGCACAGGTGCGGGCTAGGCTTAAGGCCGGGGCACAAGTGCGGGCTAGGCTTAAGGCCGGGGCACAAGTGCGGGCTAGGCTTAAGGCCGGGGCACAAGTGCGGGCTAGGCATAAGGCCTGGGCACAAGTGCGGGCTAGGCTTAAGGCCTGGGCACAAGTGCGAGCTAGGCTTAAGGCCGGGGCACAAGTGCGGGCTTAGCTTAAGGCCGGGGCACAAGTGCGGGCTAGGCTTAAGGCCGGGGCACAAGTGCGGGCTAGGCTTAAGGCCGGGGCACAAGTGCGGGCTAGTCTTAAGGCCGGGGCACAAGTGCGGGCTAGGCTTAATGCCGGGGCACAAGTGCGGGCTAGGCTTAAGGCCGGGGCACAAGTGCGGGCTAGGCTTAAGGCCGGGGCACAAGTGCGGGCTAGGCTTAAGGCCGGGGCACAAGTGCGGGCTAGGCTTAAGGCCTGGGCACAAATGCGGGCTAGGCTTAAGGCCTGGGCACAAGTGCAGACTAGGCTTAAGGCCTGGGCACAAGTGCGGGCTAGGCTTAAGGCCTGGGCACAAGTGCGGGCTAGGCTTAAGGCCGGGGCACAAGTGCGGGCTAGGCTTAAGGCATACAGCTAACTCTTTGCACTCTTTGCATAAAGGGTTAGGCACCCATAGGGGTGAAGAGCTAGCTTTCACCCCTCTACTCTGTACTTGGACATTTAGGACTAGATCCTTTGTTGTACAGTGCGGAGCCTCTCCATAACCCCATGCTCCAAGCGACCAGGCACTTCTTGTCTGTCCTCCGTAAATGGGTAATGCCTTCTTCCCCAATTACAGTCGTGCATGCGCATTCAGACGGGACAAGAGCGAAGAGCGTAAAGCTGGCCCTATGTGCATAACCAACATGAAGCTGAATACAAAAACAAACAAGCTTTCAAGGGGCTCAAAAGTGCAGGCTAGGCTTAAGGCCTGGGCACAGGTGCGGGCTAGGCTTAAGGCCTGGGCACAGGTGCGGGCTAGGCTTTAGGCCGGGGCACAGGTGCGGGCCAGGCTTAAGGCCGGGGTACAAGTGCGGGCTAGGCTTAAGGCCGGGGCACAAATGCGGTTAAGGCTTGAGGCCGGGGCACATGTGCGGGCTAGGCTTAAGGCCGGGGCACAAGTGCGGGCTAGGCTTGAGGCCGGGCACAAGTGCGGGCTAGGCTTGAGGCCTGGGCACAAGTGCGGGCTAGGCTTAAGGCCGGGGCACAAGTGCGGGCTAGGCTTAAGGCCGGGGCACAAGTGCGGGCTAGGCTGAAGGCCTGGGCACAAGTGCGGGCTAGGCTGAAGGCCGGGGCACAAGTGCGGGCTAGGCTGAAGGCCGGGGCACAAGTGCGGGCTAGGCTTAAGGCCGGGGCACAAGTGCGGGCTAGGCTGAAGGCCGGGGCACAAGTGCGGGCTAGGCTGAAGGCCGGGGCAAAAGTGCGGGCTAGGCTGAAGGCCGGGGCACAAGTGCGGGCTAGGCTTAAGGCCGGGGCACAAGTGCGGGCTAGGCTTAAGGCCTGGGCACAAGTGCGGGCTAGGCTTAAGGCCTGGGCACAAGTGCGGGCTAGGCTTAAGGCCTGGGCACAAGTGCGGGCTAGGCTTAAGGCCTGGGCACAAGTGCGGGCTAGGCATAAGGCCTGGGCACAAGTGCGGGCTAGGCTTAAGGCCTGGGCACAAGTGCGGGCTAGGCTTAAGGCCGGGGCACAAGTGCGGGCTAGGCTTAAGACCGGGGCACAAGTGCGGGCTAGGCTTAAGGCCGGGGCACAAGTGCGGGCTAGGCTTAAGGCCGGGGCACAAGTGCGGGCTAGTCTTAAGGCCGGGGCACAAGTGCGGGCTAGCCTTAATGCCGGGGCACAAGTGCGGGCTAGGCTTAAGGCCGGGGCACAAGTGCGGGCTAGGCTTAAGGCCGGGGCACAAGTGCGGGCTAGGCTTAAGGCCGGGGCACAAGTGCGGGCTAGGCTTAAGGCCTGGGCACAAATGCGGGCTAGGCTTAAGGCCTGGGCACAAGTGCAGACTAGGCTTAAGGCCTGGGCACAAGTGCGGGCTAGGCTTAAGGCCTGGGCACAAGTGCGGGCTAGGCTTAAGGCCGGGGCACAAGTGCGGGCTAGGCTTAAGGCATACAGCTAACTCTTTGCACTCTTTGCATAAAGGGTTAGGCACCCATAGGGGTGAAGAGCTAGCTTTCACCCCTCTACTCTGTACTTGGACATTTAGGACTAGATCCTTTGTTGTACAGTGCGGAGCCTCTCCATAACCCCATGCTCCAAGCGACCAGGCACTTCTTGTCTGTCCTCCGTAAATGGGTAATGCCTTCTTCCCCAATTACAGTCGTGCATGCGCATTCAGACGGGACAAGAGCGAAGAGCGTAAAGCTGGCCCTATGTGCATAACCAACATGAAGCTGAATACAAAAACAAACAAGCTTTCAAGGGGCTCAAAAGTGCAGGCTAGGCTTAAGGCCTGGGCACAGGTGCGGGCTAGGCTTAAGGCCTGGGCACAGGTGCGGGCTAGGCTTAAGGCCTGGGCACAGGTGCGGGCTAGGCTTAAGGCCTGGGCACAGGTGCGGGCTAGGCTTAAGGCCGGGGCACAGGTGCGGGCCAGGCTTAAGGCCGGGGTACAAGTGCGGGCTAGGCTTAAGGCCGGGGCACAAATGCGGTTAAGGCTTGAGGCCGGGGCACAAGTGCGGGCTAGGCTTAAGGCCGGGGCACAAGTGCGGGCTAGGCTTGAGGCCGGGCACAAGTGCGGGCTAGGCTTGAGGCCGGGGCACAAGTGCGGGCTAGGCTTAAGGCCTGGGCACAAGTGCGGGCTAGGCTTAAGGCCGGGGCACAAGTGCGGGCTAGGCTTAAGGCCGGGGCACAAGTGCGGGCTAGGCTTAAGGCCGGGGCACAAGTGCGGGCTAGGCTTAAGGCCGGGGCACAAGTGCGGGCTAGGCTTAAGGCCTGGGCACAAGTGCGGGCTAGGCTTAAGGCCTGGGCACAAGTGCGGGCTAGGCTTAAGGCCGGGGCACAAGTGCGGGCTAGGCTTGAGGCCGGGCACAAGTGCGGTTAAGGCTTGAGGCCGGGGCACAAGTGCGGGCTAGGCTTAAGGCCGGGGCACAAGTGCGGGCTAGGCTTAAGGCCGGGGCACAAGTGCGGGCTAGGCTTAAGGCCGGGGCACAAGTGCGGGCTAGGCTTAAGGCCTGGGCACAAGTGCGGGCTAGGCTTAAGGCCTGGGCACAAGTGCGGGCTAGGCTTATGGCCTGGGCACAAGTGCGGGCTAGGCTTAAGGCCTGGGCACAAGTGCGGGCTAGGCTCAAGGCCTGGGCACAAGTGCGGGCTAGGCTTGAGGCCTGGGCACAAGTGCGGGCTAGGCTTGAGGCCTGGGCACAAGTGCGGACTAGGCTTGAGGCCTGGGCACAAGTGCGGGCTAGGCTTAAGGCCTGGGCACAAGTGCGGGCTAGGCATAAGGCCTGGGCACAAGTGCGGGCTAGGCTTAAGGCCGGGGCACAAGTGCGGGCTAGGCTTAAGGCCGGGGCACAAGTGCGGGCTAGGCTTAAGGCCGGGGTACAAGTGCGGGCTAGGCTTAAGGCCGGGGCACAAGTGCGGGCTAGTCTTAAGGCCGGGGCACAAGTGCGGGCTAGGCTTAATGCCGGGGCACAAGTGCGGGCTAGGCTTAAGGCCGGAGCACAAGTGCGGGCTAGGCTTAAGGCCGGGGCACAAGTGCGGGCTAGGCTTAAGGCCGGGGCACAAGTGCGGGCTAGGCTTAAGGCCTGGGCACAAATGCAGGCTAGGCTTAAGGCCTGGGCACAAGTGCAGACTAGGCTTAAGGCCTGGGCACAAGTGCGGGCTAGGCTTAAGGCCTGGGCACAAGTGCGGGCTAGGCTTAAGGCCGGGGCACAAGTGCGGGCTAGGCTTAAGGCATACAGCTAACTCTTTGCACTCTTTGCATAAAGGGTTAGGCACCCATAGGGGTGAAGAGCTAGCTTTCACCCCTCTACTCTGTACTTGGACATTTAGGACTAGATCCTTTGTTGTACAGTGCGGAGCCTCTCCATAACCCCATGCTCCAAGCGACCAGGCACTTCTTGTCTGTCCTCCGTAAATGGGTAATGCCTTCTTCCCCAATTACAGTCGTGCATGCGCATTCAGACGGGACAAGAGCGAAGAGCGTAAAGCTGGCCCTATGTGCATAACCAACATGAAGCTGAATACAAAAACAAACAAGCTTTCAAGGGGCTCAAAAGTGCAGGCTAGGCTTAAGGCCTGGGCACAGGTGCGGGCTAGGCTTAAGGCCTGGGCACAGGTGCGGGCTAGGCTTAAGGCCTGGGCACAGGTGCGGGCTAGGCTTAAGGCCTGGGCACAGGTGCGGGCTAGGCTTAAGGCCGGGGCACAGGTGCGGGCCAGGCTTAAGGCCGGGGTACAAGTGCGGGCTAGGCTTAAGGCCGGGGCACAAATGCGGTTAAGGCTTGAGGCCGGGGCACAAGTGCGGGCTAGGCTTAAGGCCGGGGCACAAGTGCGGGCTAGGCTTAAGGCCTGGGCACAAGTGCGGGCTAGGCTTAAGGCCTGGGCACAAATGCGGGCTAGGCTTAAGGCCTGGGCACAAGGGCGGGCTAGGCTTAAGGCCTGGGAACAAGTGCGGGCTAGGCTTAATGCCTGGGCACAAGTGCGGGCTAGGCTTAAGACCTGGGCACAAGTGCGGGCTAGGCTTAAGGCCTGGGCACAAGTGCGGGCTAGGCTTAAGGCCTGGGCACAAGTGCGGGCTAGGCTTAAGGCCTGGGCACAAGTGCGGGCTAGGCTTAAGGCCTGGGCACAAGTGCGGGCTAGGCATAAGGCCTGGGCACAAGTGCGGGCTAGGCTTAAGGCCTGGGCACAAGTGCGGGCTAGGCTTAAGGCCGGGGCACAAGTGCGGGCTTAGCTTAAGGCTGGGGCACAAGTGCGGGCTAGGCTTAAGGCCGGGGCACAAGTGCGGGCTAGGCTTAAGGCCGGGGCACAAGTGCGGGCTAGTCTTAAGGCCGGGGCACAAGTGCGGGCTAGCCTTAATGCCGGGGCACAAGTGCGGGCTAGGCTTAAGGCCGGGGCACAAGTGCGGGCTAGGCTTAAGGCCGGGGCACAAGTGCGGGCTAGGCTTAAGGCCGGGGCACAAGTGCGGGCTAGGCTTAAGGCCTGGGCACAAATGCGGGCTAGGCTTAAGGCCTGGGCACAAGTGCAGACTAGGCTTAAGGCCTGGGCACAAGTGCAGACTAGGCTTAAGGCCTGGGCACAAGTGCGGGCTAGGCTTAAGGCCTGGGCACAAGTGCGGGCTAGGCTTAAGGCATACAGCTAACTCTTTGCACTCTTTGCATAAAGGGTTAGGCACTCATAGGGGTGAAGAGCTAGCTTTCACCCCTCTACTCTGTACTTGGACATTTAGGACTAGATCCTTTGTTGTACAGTGCGGAGCCTCTCCATAACCCCATGCTCCAAGCGACCAGGCACTTCTTGTCTATCCTCCGTAAATGGGTAATGCCTTCTTCCCCAATTACAGTCGTGCATGCGCATTCAGACGGGACAAGAGCGAAGAGCGTAAAGCTGGCCCTATGTGCATAACCAACATGAAGCTGAATACAAAAACAAACAAGCTTTCAAGGGGCTCAAAAGTGCAGGCTAGGCTTAAGGCCTGGGCACAGGTGCGGGCTAGGCTTAAGGCCTGGGCACAGGTGCGGGCTAGGCTTAAGGCCTGGGCACAGGTGCGGGCTAGGCTTAAGGCCTGGGCACAGGTGCGGGCTAGGCTTAAGGCCGGGGCACAGGTGCGGGCCAGGCTTAAGGCCGGGGTACAAGTGCGGGCTAGGCTTAAGGCCGGGGCACAAATGCGGTTAAGGCTTGAGGCCGGGGCACAAGTGCGGGCTAGGCTTAAGGCCGGGGCACAAGTGCGGGCTAGGCTTAAGGCCTGGGCACAAGTGCGGGCTAGGCTTAAGGCCTGGGCACAAATGCGGGCTAGGCTTAAGGCCTGGGCACAAGGGCGGGCTAGGCTTAAGGCCTGGGAACAAGTGCGGGCTAGGCTTAATGCCTGGGCACAAGTGCGGGCTAGGCTTAAGACCTGGGCACAAGTGCGGGCTAGGCTTAAGGCCTGGGCACAAGTGCGGGCTAGGCTTAAGGCCTGGGCACAAGTGCGGGCTAGGCTTAAGGCCTGGGCACAAGTGCGGGCTAGGCATAAGGCCTGGGCACAAGTGCGGGCTAGGCATAAGGCCTGGGCACAAGTGCGGGCTAGGCTTAAGGCCTGGGCACAAGTGCGGGCTAGGCTTAAGGCCGGGGCACAAGTGCGGGCTTAGCTTAAGGCCGGGGCACAAGTGCGGGCTAGGCTTAAGGCCGGGGCACAAGTGCGGGCTAGGCTTAAGGCCGGGGCACAAGTGCGGGCTAGTCTTAAGGCCGGGGCACAAGTGCGGGCTAGCCTTAATGCCGGGGCACAAGTGCGGGCTAGGCTTAAGGCCGGGGCACAAGTGCGGGCTAGGCTTAAGGCCGGGGCACAAGTGCGGGCTAGGCTTAAGGCCGGGGCACAAGTGCGGGCTAGGCTTAAGGCCGGGGCACAAGTGCGGGCTAGGCTTAAGGCCTGGGCACAAATGCGGGCTAGGCTTAAGGCCTGGGCACAAGTGCAGACTAGGCTTAAGGCCTGGGCACAAGTGCGGGCTAGGCTTAAGGCCTGGGCACAAGTGCGGGCTAGGCTTAAGGCCTGGGCACAAGTGCGGGCTAGGCTTAAGGCCGGGGCACAAGTGCGGGCTAGGCTTAAGGCATATAGCTAACTCTTTGCACTCTTTGCATAAAGGGTTAGGCACCCATAGGGGTGAAGAGCTAGCTTTCACCCCTCTACGCTGTACTTGGACATTTAGGACTAGATCCTTTGTTGTACAGTGCGGAGCCTCTCCATAACCCCATGCTCCAAGCGACCAGGCACTTCTTGTCTGTCCTCCGTAAATGGGTAATGCCTTCTTCCCCAATTACAGTCGTGCATGCGCATTCAGACGGGACAAGAGCGAAGAGCGTAAAGCTGGCCCTATGTGCATAACCAACATGAAGCTGAATACAAAAACAAACAAGCTTTCAAGGGGCTCAAAAGTGCAGGCTAGGCTTAAGGCCTGGGCACAGGTGCGGGCTAGGCTTAAGGCCTGGGCACAGGTGCGGGCTAGGCTTAAGGCCTGGGCACAGGTGCGGGCTAGGCTTAAGGCCGGGGCACAGGTGCGGGCCAGGCTTAAGGCCGGGGCACAAGTGCGGGCTAGGCTTAAGGCCTGGGCACAGGTGCGGGCTAGGCTTAAGGCCGGGGCACAAGTGCAGGCTAGGCTTAAGGCCGGGGCACAAGTGCGGGCTAGGCTTAAGGCCGGGGCACAAGTGCGGGCTAGGCTTAATGCCTGGGCACAAGTGCGGGCTAGGATTAAGGCCGGGGCACAAGTGCTGGCTAGGCTTAAGGCCGGGGCACAGGTGCGGGCTAGGCTTAAGGCCTGGGCACAGGTGCGGGCTAGGCTTAAGGCCGGGGCACAAGTGCGGGCTAGGCTTAAGGCCTGGGCACAAATGCGGGCTAGGCATAAGGCCTGGGCACAAGTGCGGGCTAGGCTTAAGGCCTGGGCACAAGTGCGGGCTAGGCTTAAGGCCGGGGCACAAGTGCGGGCTTAGCTTAAGGCCGGGGCACAAGTGCGGGCTAGGCTTAAGGCCGGGGCACAAGTGCGGGCTAGGCTTAAGGCCGGGGCACAAGTGCGGGCTAGTCTTAAGGCCGGGGCACAAGTGCGGGCTAGGCTTAAGGCCTGGGCACAAGTGCGGGCTAGGCATAAGGCCTGGGCACAAGTGCGGGCTAGGCTTAAGGCCTGGGCACAAGTGCGGGCTAGGCTTAAGGCCGGGGCACAAGTGCGGGCTTAGCTTAAGGCCGGGGCACAAGTGCGGGCTAGGCTTAAGGCCGGGGCACAAGTGCGGGCTAGGCTTAAGGCCGGGGCACAAGTGCGGGCTAGTCTTAAGGCCGGGGCACAAGTGCGGGCTAGGCTTAAGGCCGGGGCACAAGTGCGGGCTAGGCTTATGGCCGGGGCACAAGTGCGGGCTAGGCTTAAGGCCGGGGCACAAGTGCGGGCTAGGCTTAAGGCCGGGGCACAAGTGCGGGCTAGGCTTAAGGCCTGGGCACAAATGCGGGCTAGGCTTAAGGCCTGGGCACAAGTGCGGGCTAGGCTTAAGGCCTGGGCACAAGTGCGGGCTAGGCTTGAGGTCTGGGCACAAGTGCGGGCTAGGCTTAAGGCCTGGGCACAAGTGCGGGCTAGGCTTATGGCCTGGGCACAAGTGCGGGCTAGGCTTAAGGCCTGGGCACAAGTGCGGGCTAGGCTTAAGGCCTGGGCACAAGTGCGGGCTAGGCTTAAGGCCGGGGCACAAGTGCGGGCTAGCCTTAATGCCGGGGCACAAGTGCGGGCTAGGCTTGAGGTCTGGGCACAAGTGCGGGCTAGGCTTAAGGCCTGGGCACAAGTGCGGGCTAGGCTTATGGCCTGGGCACAAGTGCGGGCTAGGCTTAAGGCCTGGGCACAAGTGCGGGCTAGGCTTAAGGCCTGGGCACAAGTGCGGGCTAGGCTTAAGGCCGGGGCACAAGTGCGGGCTAGGCTTAAGGCATATAGCTAACTCTTTGCACTCTTTGCATAAAGGGTTAGGCACCCATAGGGGTGAAGAGCTAGCTTTCACCCCTCTACGCTGTACTTGGACATTTAGGACTAGATCCTTTGTTGTACAGTGCGGAGCCTCTCCATAACCCCATGCTCCAAGCGACCAGGCACTTCTTGTCTGTCCTCCGTAAATGGGTAATGCCTTCTTCCCCAATTACAGTCGTGCATGCGCATTCAGACGGGACAAGAGCGAAGAGCGTAAAGCTGGCCCTATGTGCATAACCAACATGAAGCTGAATACAAAAACAAACAAGCTTTCAAGGGGCTCAAAAGTGCAGGCTAGGCTTAAGGCCTGGGCACAGGTGCGGGCTAGGCTTAAGGCCTGGGCACAGGTGCGGGCTAGGCTTAAGGCCTGGGCACAGGTGCGGGCTAGGCTTAAGGCCGGGGCACAGGTGCGGGCCAGGCTTAAGGCCGGGGCACAAGTGCGGGCTAGGCTTAAGGCCTGGGCACAGGTGCGGGCTAGGCTTAAGGCCGGGGCACAAGTGCAGGCTAGGCTTAAGGCCGGGGCACAAGTGCGGGCTAGGCTTAAGGCCGGGGCACAAGTGCGGGCTAGGCTTAATGCCTGGGCACAAGTGCGGGCTAGGATTAAGGCCGGGGCACAAGTGCTGGCTAGGCTTAAGGCCGGGGCACAGGTGCGGGCTAGGCTTAAGGCCTGGGCACAGGTGCGGGCTAGGCTTAAGGCCGGGGCACAAGTGCGGGCTAGGCTTAAGGCCTGGGCACAAATGCGGGCTAGGCATAAGGCCTGGGCACAAGTGCGGGCTAGGCTTAAGGCCTGGGCACAAGTGCGGGCTAGGCTTAAGGCCGGGGCACAAGTGCGGGCTTAGCTTAAGGCCGGGGCACAAGTGCGGGCTAGGCTTAAGGCCGGGGCACAAGTGCGGGCTAGGCTTAAGGCCGGGGCACAAGTGCGGGCTAGTCTTAAGGCCGGGGCACAAGTGCGGGCTAGGCTTAAGGCCTGGGCACAAGTGCGGGCTAGGCATAAGGCCTGGGCACAAGTGCGGGCTAGGCTTAAGGCCTGGGCACAAGTGCGGGCTAGGCTTAAGGCCGGGGCACAAGTGCGGGCTTAGCTTAAGGCCGGGGCACAAGTGCGGGCTAGGCTTAAGGCCGGGGCACAAGTGCGGGCTAGGCTTAAGGCCGGGGCACAAGTGCGGGCTAGTCTTAAGGCCGGGGCACAAGTGCGGGCTAGGCTTAAGGCCGGGGCACAAGTGCGGGCTAGGCTTATGGCCGGGGCACAAGTGCGGGCTAGGCTTAAGGCCGGGGCACAAGTGCGGGCTAGGCTTAAGGCCGGGGCACAAGTGCGGGCTAGGCTTAAGGCCTGGGCACAAATGCGGGCTAGGCTTAAGGCCTGGGCACAAGTGCGGGCTAGGCTTAAGGCCTGGGCACAAGTGCGGGCTAGGCTTGAGGTCTGGGCACAAGTGCGGGCTAGGCTTAAGGCCTGGGCACAAGTGCGGGCTAGGCTTATGGCCTGGGCACAAGTGCGGGCTAGGCTTAAGGCCTGGGCACAAGTGCGGGCTAGGCTTATGGCCTGGGCACAAGTGCGGGCTAGGCTTAAGGCCTGGGCACAAGTGCGGGCTAGGCTTAAGGCCTGGGCACAAGTGCGGGCTAGGCTTGAGGTCTGGGCACAAGTGCGGGCTAGGCTTAAGGCCTGGGCACAAGTGCGGGCTAGGCTTATGGCCTGGGCACAAGTGCGGGCTAGGCTTAAGGCCTGGGCACAAGTGCGGGCTAGGCTTAAGGCCTGGGCACAAGTGCGGGCTAGGCTTAAGGCCGGGGCACAAGTGCGGGCTAGGCTTAAGGCCGGGGCACAAGTTCGGGCTAGGCTTAAGGCCGGGCACAAGTGCGGGCTAGGCTTAAGGCCGGGGCACAAGTGCGGGCTAGGCTTATGGCCGGGGCACAAGTGCGGGCTAGGCTTAAGGCCGGGGCACAAGTGCGGGCTAGGCTTAAGGCCGGGGCACAAGTGCGGGCTAGGCTTAAGGCCTGGGCACAAATGCGGGCTAGGCTTAAGGCCTGGGCACAAGTGCGGGCTAGGCTTAAGGCCTGGGCACAAGTGCGGGCTAGGCTTGAGGTCTGGGCACAAGTGCGGGCTAGGCTTAAGGCCTGGGCACAAGTGCGGGCTAGGCTTATGGCCTGGGCACAAGTGCGGGCTAGGCTTAAGGCCTGGGCACAAGTGCGGGCTAGGCTTATGGCCTGGGCACAAATGCGGGCTAGGCTTAAGGCCTGGGCACAAGTGCGGGCTAGGCTTAAGGCCTGGGCACAAGTGCGGGCTAGGCTTGAGGTCTGGGCACAAGTGCGGGCTAGGCTTAAGGCCTGGGCACAAGTGCGGGCTAGGCTTATGGCCTGGGCACAAGTGCGGGCTAGGCTTAAGGCCTGGGCACAAGTGCGGGCTAGGCTTAAGGCCTGGGCACAAGTGCGGGCTAGGCTTAAGGCCGGGGCACAAGTGCGGGCTAGGCTTAAGGCCGGGGCACAAGTGCGGGCTAGGCTTAAGGCCGGGCACAAGTGCGGGCTAGGCTTAAGGCCGGGGCACAAGTGCGGGCTAGGCTTAAGGCCGGGGCACAAGTGCGGGCTAGGCTTAAGGCCGGGGCACAAGTGCGGGCTAGGCTTAAGGCCGGGCACAAGTGCGGGCTAGGCTTAAGGCCGGGGCACAAGTGCGGGCTTGTCTTAAGGCCTGGGCACAAGTGCGGACTAGGCTTAAGGCCTGGGCACAAGTGCGGGCTAGGCTTAAGGCCTGGGCACAAGTGCGGGCTAGGCTTAAGGCCTGGGCACAAGTGCGGGCTAGGCTTAAGGCCGGGGCACAAGTGCGGGCTAGGCTTAAGGCATATAGCTAACTCTTTGCACTCTTTGCATAAAGGGTTAGGCACCCATAGGGGTGAAGAGCTAGCTTTCACCCCTCTACTCTGTACTTGGACATTTAGGACTAGATCCTTTGTTGTACAGTGCGGAGCCTCTCCATAACCCCATGCTCCAAGCGACCAGGCACTTCTTGTCTGTCCTCCGTAAATGGGTAATGCCTTCTTCCCCAATTACAGTCGTGCATGCGCATTCAGACGGGACAAGAGCGAAGAGCGTAAAGCTGGCCCTATGTGCATAACCAACATGAAGCTGAATACAAAAACAAACAAGCTTTCAAGGGGCTCAAAAGTGCAGGCTAGGCTTAAGGCCTGGGCACAGGTGCGGGCTAGGCTTAAGACCTGGGCACAGGTGCGGGCTAGGCTTAAGGCCTGGGCACAGGTGCGGGCTAGGCTTAAGGCCGGGGCACAGGTGCGGGCCAGGCTTAAGGCCGGGGCACAAGTGCGGGCTAGGCTTAAGGCCTGGGCACAGGTGCGGGCTAGGCTTAAGGCGGGGCACAAGTGCAGGCTAGGCTTAAGGCCGGGGCACAAGTGCGGGCTAGGATTAAGGCCGGGGCACAAGTGCTGGCTAGGCTTAAGGCCGGGGCACAGGTGCGGGCTAGGCTTAAGGCCTGGGCACAGGTGCGGGCTAGGCTTAAGGCCGGGGCACAAGTGCGGGCTAGGCTTAAGGCCGGGGCACAAGTGCGGGCTAGGCATAAGGCCTGGGCACAAGTGCGGGCTAGGCTTAAGGCCTGGGCACAAGTGCGAGCTAGGCTTAAGGCCGGGGCACAAGTGCGGGCTTAGCTTAAGGCCGGGGCACAAGTGCGGGCTAGGCTTAAGGCCGGGGCACAAGTGCGGGCTAGGCTTAAGGCCGGGGCACAAGTGCGGGCTAGGCTTAAGGCCGGGGCACAAGTGCGGGCTAGGCTTAAGGCCGGGGCACAAGTGCGGGCTAGGCTTAATGCCGGGGCACAAGTGCGGGCTAGGCTTAAGGCCGGGGCACAAGTGCGGGCTAGGCTTAAGGCCGGGGCACAAGTGCGGGCTAGGCTTAAGGCCGGGGCACAAGTGCGGGCTAGGCTTAAGGCCTGGGCACAAATGCGGGCTAGGCTTAAGGCCTGGGCACAAGTGCAGACTAGGCTTAAGGCCTGGGCACAAGTGCGGGCTAGGCTTAAGGCCTGGGCACAAGTGCGGGCTAGGCTTAAGGCCGGGGCACAAGTGCGGGCTAGGCTTAAGGCATACAGCTAACTCTTTGCACTCTTTGCATAAAGGGTTAGGCACCCATAGGGGTGAAGAGCTAGCTTTCACCCCTCTACTCTGTACTTGGACATTTAGGACTAGATCCTTTGTTGTACAGTGCGGAGCCTCTCCATAACCCCATGCTCCAAGCGACCAGGCACTTCTTGTCTGTCCTCCGTAAATGGGTAATGCCTTCTTCCCCAATTACAGTCGTGCATGCGCATTCAGACGGGACAAGAGCGAAGAGCGTAAAGCTGGCCCTATGTGCATAACCAACATGAAGCTGAATACAAAAACAAACAAGCTTTCAAGGGGCTCAAAAGTGCAGGCTAGGCTTAAGGCCTGGGCACAGGTGCGGGCTAGGCTTAAGGCCTGGGCACAGGTGCGGGCTAGGCTTTAGGCCGGGGCACAGGTGCGGGCCAGGCTTAAGGCCGGGGTACAAGTGCGGGCTAGGCTTAAGGCCGGGGCACAAATGCGGTTAAGGCTTGAGGCCGGGGCACATGTGCGGGCTAGGCTTAAGGCCGGGGCACAAGTGCGGGCTAGGCTTGAGGCCGGGCACAAGTGCGGGCTAGGCTTGAGGCCTGGGCACAAGTGCGGGCTAGGCTTAAGGCCGGGGCACAAGTGCGGGCTAGGCTTAAGGCCGGGGCACAAGTGCGGGCTAGGCTGAAGGCCTGGGCACAAGTGCGGGCTAGGCTGAAGGCCGGGGCACAAGTGCGGGCTAGGCTGAAGGCCGGGGCACAAGTGCGGGCTAGGCTTAAGGCCGGGGCACAAGTGCGGGCTAGGCTGAAGGCCGGGGCACAAGTGCGGGCTAGGCTGAAGGCCGGGGCAAAAGTGCGGGCTAGGCTGAAGGCCGGGGCACAAGTGCGGGCTAGGCTTAAGGCCGGGGCACAAGTGCGGGCTAGGCTTAAGGCCGGGGCACAAGTGCGGGCTAGGCTTAAGGCCTGGGCACAAGTGCGGGCTAGGCTTAAGGCCTGGGCACAAGTGCGGGCTAGGCTTAAGGCCTGGGCACAAGTGCGGGCTAGGCTTAAGGCCTGGGCACAAGTGCGGGCTAGGCATAAGGCCTGGGCACAAGTGCGGGCTAGGCTTAAGGCCTGGGCACAAGTGCGGGCTAGGCTTAAGGCCGGGGCACAAGTGCGGGCTAGGCTTAAGGCCGGGGCACAAGTGCGGGCTAGGCTTAAGGCCGGGGCACAAGTGCGGGCTAGGCTTAAGGCCGGGGCACAAGTGCGGGCTAGTCTTAAGGCCGGGGCACAAGTGCGGGCTAGCCTTAATGCCGGGGCACAAGTGCGGGCTAGGCTTAAGGCCGGGGCACAAGTGCGGGCTAGGCTTAAGGCCGGGGCACAAGTGCGGGCTAGGCTTAAGGCCGGGGCACAAGTGCGGGCTAGGCTTAAGGCCTGGGCACAAATGCGGGCTAGGCTTAAGGCCTGGGCACAAGTGCAGACTAGGCTTAAGGCCTGGGCACAAGTGCGGGCTAGGCTTAAGGCCTGGGCACAAGTGCGGGCTAGGCTTAAGGCCGGGGCACAAGTGCGGGCTAGGCTTAAGGCATACAGCTAACTCTTTGCACTCTTTGCATAAAGGGTTAGGCACCCATAGGGGTGAAGAGCTAGCTTTCACCCCTCTACTCTGTACTTGGACATTTAGGACTAGATCCTTTGTTGTACAGTGCGGAGCCTCTCCATAACCCCATGCTCCAAGCGACCAGGCACTTCTTGTCTGTCCTCCGTAAATGGGTAATGCCTTCTTCCCCAATTACAGTCGTGCATGCGCATTCAGACGGGACAAGAGCGAAGAGCGTAAAGCTGGCCCTATGTGCATAACCAACATGAAGCTGAATACAAAAACAAACAAGCTTTCAAGGGGCTCAAAAGTGCAGGCTAGGCTTAAGGCCTGGGCACAGGTGCGGGCTAGGCTTAAGGCCTGGGCACAGGTGCGGGCTAGGCTTAAGGCCTGGGCACAGGTGCGGGCTAGGCTTAAGGCCTGGGCACAGGTGCGGGCTAGGCTTAAGGCCGGGGCACAGGTGCGGGCCAGGCTTAAGGCCGGGGTACAAGTGCGGGCTAGGCTTAAGGCCGGGGCACAAATGCGGTTAAGGCTTGAGGCCGGGGCACAAGTGCGGGCTAGGCTTAAGGCCGGGGCACAAGTGCGGGCTAGGCTTGAGGCCGGGCACAAGTGCGGGCTAGGCTTGAGGCCGGGGCACAAGTGCGGGCTAGGCTTAAGGCCTGGGCACAAGTGCGGGCTAGGCTTAAGGCCGGGGCACAAGTGCGGGCTAGGCTTAAGGCCGGGGCACAAATGCGGTTAAGGCTTGAGGCCGGGGCACAAGTGCGGGCTAGGCTTAAGGCCGGGGCACAAGTGCGGGCTAGGCTTAAGGCCGGGGCACAAGTGCGGGCTAGGCTTAAGGCCGGGGCACAAGTGCGGGCTAGGCTTAAGGCCTGGGCACAAGTGCGGGCTAGGCTTAAGGCCTGGGCACAAGTGCGGGCTAGGCTTAAGGCCTGGGCACAAGTGCGGGCTAGGCTCAAGGCCTGGGCACAAGTGCGGGCTAGGCTTGAGGCCTGGGCACAAGTGCGGGCTAGGCTTGAGGCCTGGGCACAAGTGCGGACTAGGCTTGAGGCCTGGGCACCAGTACGGGCTAGGCTTAAGGCCTGGGCACAAGTGCGGGCTAGGCATAAGGCCTGGGCACAAGTGCGGGCTAGGCTTAAGGCCGGGGCACAAGTGCGGGCTAGGCTTAAGGCCGGGGCACAAGTGCGGGCTAGGCTTAAGGCCGGGGCACAAGTGCGGGCTAGGCTTAAGGCCGGGGCACAAGTGCGGGCTAGTCTTAAGGCCGGGGCACAAGTGCGGGCTAGGCTTAATGCCGGGGCACAAGTGCGGGCTAGGCTTAAGGCCGGAGCACAAGTGCGGGCTAGGCTTAAGGCCGGGGCACAAGTGCGGGCTAGGCTTAAGGCCGGGGCACAAGTGCGGGCTAGGCTTAAGGCCTGGGCACAAATGCAGGCTAGGCTTAAGGCCTGGGCACAAGTGCAGACTAGGCTTAAGGCCTGGGCACAAGTGCGGGCTAGGCTTAAGGCCTGGGCACAAGTGCGGGCTAGGCTTAAGGCCGGGGCACAAGTGCGGGCTAGGCTTAAGGCATACAGCTAACTCTTTGCACTCTTTGCATAAAGGGTTAGGCACCCATAGGGGTGAAGAGCTAGCTTTCACCCCTCTACTCTGTACTTGGACATTTAGGACTAGATCCTTTGTTGTACAGTGCGGAGCCTCTCCATAACCCCATGCTCCAAGCGACCAGGCACTTCTTGTCTGTCCTCCGTAAATGAGTAATGCCTTCTTCCCCAATTACAGTCGTGCATGCGCATTCAGACGGGACAAGAGCGAAGAGCGTAAAGCTGGCCCTATGTGCATAACCAACATGAAGCTGAATACAAAAACAAACAAGCTTTCAAGGGGCTCAAAAGTGCAGGCTAGGCTTAAGGCCTGGGCACAGGTGCGGGCTAGGCTTAAGGCCTGGGCACAGGTGCGGGCTAGGCTTAAGGCCTGGGCACAGGTGCGGGCTAGGCTTAAGGCCTGGGCACAGGTGCGGGCTAGGCTTAAGGCCTGGGCACAGGTGCGGGCTAGGCTTAAGGCCGGGGCACAGGTGCGGGCCAGGCTTAAGGCCGGGGTACAAGTGCGGGCTAGGCTTAAGGCCGGGGCACAAATGCGGTTAAGGCTTGAGGCCGGGGCACAAGTGCGGGCTAGGCTTAAGGCCGGGGCACAAGTGCGGGCTAGGCTTAAGGCCTAGGCACAAGTGCGGGCTAGGCTTAAGGCCTGGGCACAAATGCGGGCTAGGCTTAAGGCCTGGGCACAAGGGCGGGCTAGGCTTAAGGCCTGGGAACAAGTGCGGGCTAGGCTTAATGCCTGGGCACAAGTGCGGGCTAGGCTTAAGACCTGGGCACAAGTGCGGGCTAGGCTTAAGGCCTGGGCACAAGTGCGGGCTAGGCTTAAGGCCTGGGCACAAGTGCGGGCTAGGCTTAAGGCCTGGGCACAAGTGCGGGCTAGGCATAAGGCCTGGGCACAAGTGCGGGCTAGGCTTAAGGCCTGGGCACAAGTGCGGGCTAGGCTTAAGGCCGGGGCACAAGTGCGGGCTTAGCTTAAGGCCGGGGCACAAGTGCGGGCTAGGCTTAAGGCCGGGGCACAAGTGCGGGCTAGGCTTAAGGCCGGGGCACAAGTGCGGGCTAGTCTTAAGGCCGGGGCACAAGTGCGGGCTAGCCTTAATGCCGGGGCACAAGTGCGGGCTAGGCTTAAGGCCGGGGCACAAGTGCGGGCTAGGCTTAAGGCCGGGGCACAAGTGCGGGCTAGGCTTAAGGCCGGGGCACAAGTGCGGGCTAGGCTTAAGGCCTGGGCACAAATGCGGGCTAGGCTTAAGGCCTGGGCACAAGTGCAGACTAGGCTTAAGGCCTGGGCACAAGTGCAGACTAGGCTTAAGGCCTGGGCACAAGTGCGGGCTAGGCTTAAGGCCTGGGCACAAGTGCGGGCTAGGCTTAAGGCCGGGGCACAAGTGCGGGCTAGGCTTAAGGCATACAGCTAACTCTTTGCACTCTTTGCATAAAGGGTTAGGCACCCATAGGGGTGAAGAGCTAGCTTTCACCCCTCTACTCTGTACTTGGACATTTAGGACTAGATCCTTTGTTGTACAGTGCGGAGCCTCTCCATAACCCCATGCTCCAAGCGACCAGGCACTTCTTGTCTGTCCTCCGTAAATGGGTAATGCCTTCTTCCCCAATTACAGTCGTGCATGCGCATTCAGACGGGACAAGAGCGAAGAGCGTAAAGCTGGCCCTATGTGCATAACCAACATGAAGCTGAATACAAAAACAAACAAGCTTTCAAGGGGCTCAAAAGTGCAGGCTAGGCTTAAGGCCTGGGCACAGGTGCGGGCTAGGCTTAAGGCCTGGGCACAGGTGCGGGCTAGGCTTTAGGCCGGGGCACAGGTGCGGGCCAGGCTTAAGGCCGGGGTACAAGTGCGGGCTAGGCTTAAGGCCGGGGCACAAATGCGGTTAAGGCTTGAGGCCGGGGCACATGTGCGGGCTAGGCTTAAGGCCGGGGCACAAGTGCGGGCTAGGCTTGAGGCCGGGCACAAGTGCGGGCTAGGCTTGAGGCCTGGGCACAAGTGCGGGCTAGGCTTAAGGCCGGGGCACAAGTGCGGGCTAGGCTTAAGGCCGGGGCACAAGTGCGGGCTAGGCTGAAGGCCTGGGCACAAGTGCGGGCTAGGCTGAAGGCCGGGGCACAAGTGCGGGCTAGGCTGAAGGCCGGGGCACAAGTGCGGGCTAGGCTTAAGGCCGGGGCACAAGTGCGGGCTAGGCTGAAGGCCGGGGCACAAGTGCGGGCTAGGCTGAAGGCCGGGGCAAAAGTGCGGGCTAGGCTGAAGGCCGGGGCACAAGTGCGGGCTAGGCTTAAGGCCGGGGCACAAGTGCGGGCTAGGCTTAAGGCCTGGGCACAAGTGCGGGCTAGGCTTAAGGCCTGGGCACAAGTGCGGGCTAGGCTTAAGGCCTGGGCACAAGTGCGGGCTAGGCTTAAGGCCTGGGCACAAGTGCGGGCTAGGCATAAGGCCTGGGCACAAGTGCGGGCTAGGCTTAAGGCCTGGGCACAAGTGCGGGCTAGGCTTAAGGCCGGGGCACAAGTGCGGGCTAGGCTTAAGGCCGGGGCACAAGTGCGGGCTAGGCTTAAGGCCGGGGCACAAGTGCGGGCTAGGCTTAAGGCCGGGGCACAAGTGCGGGCTAGTCTTAAGGCCGGGGCACAAGTGCGGGCTAGCCTTAATGCCGGGGCACAAGTGCGGGCTAGGCTTAAGGCCGGGGCACAAGTGCGGGCTAGGCTTAAGGCCGGGGCACAAGTGCGGGCTAGGCTTAAGGCCGGGGCACAAGTGCGGGCTAGGCTTAAGGCCTGGGCACAAATGCGGGCTAGGCTTAAGGCCTGGGCACAAGTGCAGACTAGGCTTAAGGCCTGGGCACAAGTGCGGGCTAGGCTTAAGGCCTGGGCACAAGTGCGGGCTAGGCTTAAGGCCGGGGCACAAGTGCGGGCTAGGCTTAAGGCATACAGCTAACTCTTTGCACTCTTTGCATAAAGGGTTAGGCACCCATAGGGGTGAAGAGCTAGCTTTCACCCCTCTACTCTGTACTTGGACATTTAGGACTAGATCCTTTGTTGTACAGTGCGGAGCCTCTCCATAACCCCATGCTCCAAGCGACCAGGCACTTCTTGTCTGTCCTCCGTAAATGGGTAATGCCTTCTTCCCCAATTACAGTCGTGCATGCGCATTCAGACGGGACAAGAGCGAAGAGCGTAAAGCTGGCCCTATGTGCATAACCAACATGAAGCTGAATACAAAAACAAACAAGCTTTCAAGGGGCTCAAAAGTGCAGGCTAGGCTTAAGGCCTGGGCACAGGTGCGGGCTAGGCTTAAGGCCTGGGCACAGGTGCGGGCTAGGCTTAAGGCCTGGGCACAGGTGCGGGCTAGGCTTAAGGCCTGGGCACAGGTGCGGGCTAGGCTTAAGGCCGGGGCACAGGTGCGGGCCAGGCTTAAGGCCGGGGTACAAGTGCGGGCTAGGCTTAAGGCCGGGGCACAAATGCGGTTAAGGCTTGAGGCCGGGGCACAAGTGCGGGCTAGGCTTAAGGCCGGGGCACAAGTGCGGGCTAGGCTTGAGGCCGGGCACAAGTGCGGGCTAGGCTTGAGGCCGGGGCACAAGTGCGGGCTAGGCTTAAGGCCTGGGCACAAGTGCGGGCTAGGCTTAAGGCCGGGGCACAAGTGCGGGCTAGGCTTAAGGCCGGGGCACAAATGCGGTTAAGGCTTGAGGCCGGGGCACAAGTGCGGGCTAGGCTTAAGGCCGGGGCACAAGTGCGGGCTAGGCTTAAGGCCGGGGCACAAGTGCGGGCTAGGCTTAAGGCCGGGGCACAAGTGCGGGCTAGGCTTAAGGCCTGGGCACAAGTGCGGGCTAGGCTTAAGGCCTGGGCACAAGTGCGGGCTAGGCTTATGGCCTGGGCACAAGTGCGGGCTAGGCTTAAGGCCTGGGCACAAGTGCGGGCTAGGCTCAAGGCCTGGGCACAAGTGCGGGCTAGGCTTGAGGCCTGGGCACAAGTGCGGGCTAGGCTTGAGGCCTGGGCACAAGTGCGGACTAGGCTTGAGGCCTGGGCACCAGTACGGGCTAGGCTTAAGGCCTGGGCACAAGTGCGGGCTAGGCATAAGGCCTG
Organism: Ranitomeya imitator; assembly: GCF_032444005.1. Lineage (NCBI taxonomy): Eukaryota > Metazoa > Chordata > Amphibia > Anura > Dendrobatidae > Ranitomeya > Ranitomeya imitator. Next base: position 312,950,267 of record NC_091284.1, on the reverse strand, counting down.
GGCACAAGTGCGGGCTAGGCTTAAGGCCGGGGCACAAGTGCGGGCTAGGCTTAAGGCCGGGGCACAAGTGCGGGCTAGGCTTAAGGCCGGGGCACAAGTGCGGGCTAGGCTTAAGGCCGGGGCACAAGTGCGGGCTAGTCTTAAGGCCGGGGCACAAGTGCGGGCTAGGCTTAATGCCGGGGCACAAGTGCGGGCTAGGCTTAAGGCCGGAGCACAAGTGCGGGCTAGGCTTAAGGCCGGGGCACAAGTGCGGGCTAGGCTTAAGGCCGGGGCACAAGTGCGGGCTAGGCTTAAGGCCTGGGCACAAATGCAGGCTAGGCTTAAGGCCTGGGCACAAGTGCAGACTAGGCTTAAGGCCTGGGCACAAGTGCGGGCTAGGCTTAAGGCCTGGGCACAAGTGCGGGCTAGGCTTAAGGCCGGGGCACAAGTGCGGGCTAGGCTTAAGGCATACAGCTAACTCTTTGCACTCTTTGCATAAAGGGTTAGGCACCCATAGGGGTGAAGAGCTAGCTTTCACCCCTCTACTCTGTACTTGGACATTTAGGACTAGATCCTTTGTTGTACAGTGCGGAGCCTCTCCATAACCCCATGCTCCAAGCGACCAGGCACTTCTTGTCTGTCCTCCGTAAATGGGTAATGCCTTCTTCCCCAATTACAGTCGTGCATGCGCATTCAGACGGGACAAGAGCGAAGAGCGTAAAGCTGGCCCTATGTGCATAACCAACATGAAGCTGAATACAAAAACAAACAAGCTTTCAAGGGGCTCAAAAGTGCAGGCTAGGCTTAAGGCCTGGGCACAGGTGCGGGCTAGGCTTAAGGCCTGGGCACAGGTGCGGGCTAGGCTTAAGGCCTGGGCACAGGTGCGGGCTAGGCTTAAGGCCTGGGCACAGGTGCGGGCTAGGCTTAAGGCCGGGGCACAGGTGCGGGCCAGGCTTAAGGCCGGGGTACAAGTGCGGGCTAGGCTTAAGGCCGGGGCACAAATGCGGTTAAGGCTTGAGGCCGGGGCACAAGTGCGGGCTAGGCTTAAGGCCGGGGCACAAGTGCGGGCTAGGCTTAAGGCCTAGGCACAAGTGCGGGCTAGGCTTAAGGCCTGGGCACAAATGCGGGCTAGGCTTAAGGCCTGGGCACAAGGGCGGGCTAGGCTTAAGGCCTGGGAACAAGTGCGGGCTAGGCTTAATGCCTGGGCACAAGTGCGGGCTAGGCTTAAGACCTGGGCACAAGTGCGGGCTAGGCTTAAGGCCTGGGCACAAGTGCGGGCTAGGCTTAAGGCCTGGGCACAAGTGCGGGCTAGGCTTAAGGCCTGGGCACAAGTGCGGGCTAGGCATAAGGCCTGGGCACAAGTGCGGGCTAGGCTTAAGGCCTGGGCACAAGTGCGGGCTAGGCTTAAGGCCGGGGCACAAGTGCGGGCTTAGCTTAAGGCCGGGGCACAAGTGCGGGCTAGGCTTAAGGCCGGGGCACAAGTGCGGGCTAGGCTTAAGGCCGGGGCACAAGTGCGGGCTAGTCTTAAGGCCGGGGCACAAGTGCGGGCTAGCCTTAATGCCGGGGCACAAGTGCGGGCTAGGCTTAAGGCCGGGGCACAAGTGCGGGCTAGGCTTAAGGCCGGGGCACAAGTGCGGGCTAGGCTTAAGGCCGGGGCACAAGTGCGGGCTAGGCTTAAGGCCTGGGCACAAATGCGGGCTAGGCTTAAGGCCTGGGCACAAGTGCAGACTAGGCTTAAGGCCTGGGCACAAGTGCAGACTAGGCTTAAGGCCTGGGCACAAGTGCGGGCTAGGCTTAAGGCCTGGGCACAAGTGCGGGCTAGGCTTAAGGCCGGGGCACAAGTGCGGGCTAGGCTTAAGGCATACAGCTAACTCTTTGCACTCTTTGCATAAAGGGTTAGGCACCCATAGGGGTGAAGAGCTAGCTTTCACCCCTCTACTCTGTACTTGGACATTTAGGACTAGATCCTTTGTTGTACAGTGCGGAGCCTCTCCATAACCCCATGCTCCAAGCGACCAGGCACTTCTTGTCTGTCCTCCGTAAATGGGTAATGCCTTCTTCCCCAATTACAGTCGTGCATGCGCATTCAGACGGGACAAGAGCGAAGAGCGTAAAGCTGGCCCTATGTGCATAACCAACATGAAGCTGAATACAAAAACAAACAAGCTTTCAAGGGGCTCAAATGTGCAGGCTAGGCTTAAGGCCTGGGCACAGGTGCGGGCTAGGCTTAAGGCCTGGGCACAGGTGCGGGCTAGGCTTAAGGCCTGGGCACAGGTGCGGGCTAGGCTTAAGGCCTGGGCACAGGTGCGGGCCAGGCTTAAGGCCGGGGCACAGGTGCGGGCCAGGCTTAAGGCCGGGGTACAAGTGCGGGCTAGGCTTAAGGCCGGGGCACAAATGCGGTTAAGGCTTGAGGCCGGGGCACAAGTGCGGGCTAGGCTTAAGGCCGGGGCACAAGTGCGGGCTAGGCTTGAGGCCGGGCACAAGTGCGGGCTAGGCTTGAGGCCGGGGCACAAGTGCGGGCTAGGCTTAAGGCCTGGGCACAAGTGCGGGCTAGGCTTAAGGCCGGGGCACAAGTGCGGGCTAGGCTTAAGGCCGGGGCACAAATGCGGTTAAGGCTTGAGGCCGGGGCACAAGTGCGGGCTAGGCTTAAGGCCGGGGCACAAGTGCGGGCTAGGCTTAAGGCCGGGGCACAAGTGCGGGCTAGGCTTAAGGCCGGGGCACAAGTGCGGGCTAGGCTTAAGGCCTGGGCACAAGTGCGGGCTAGGCTTAAGGCCTGGGCACAAGTGCGGGCTAGGCTTATGGCCTGGGCACAAGTGCGGGCTAGGCTTAAGGCCTGGGCACAAGTGCGGGCTAGGCTCAAGGCCTGGGCACAAGTGCGGGCTAGGCTTGAGGCCTGGGCACAAGTGCGGGCTAGGCTTGAGGCCTGGGCACAAGTGCGGACTAGGCTTGAGGCCTGGGCACAAGTGCGGGCTAGGCTTAAGGCCTGGGCACAAGTGCGGGCTAGGCATAAGGCCTGGGCACAAGTGCGGGCTAGGCTTAAGGCCGGGGCACAAGTGCGGGCTAGGCTTAAGGCCGGGGCACAAGTGCGGGCTAGGCTTAAGGCCGGGGCACAAGTGCGGGCTAGGCTTAAGGCCGGGGCACAAGTGCGGGCTAGTCTTAAGGCCGGGGCACAAGTGCGGGCTAGGCTTAATGCCGGGGCACAAGTGCGGGCTAGGCTTAAGGCCGGGGCACAAGTGCGGGCTAGGCTTAAAGCCGGGGCACAAGTGCGGGCTAGGCTTAAGGCCGGGGCACAAGTGCGGGCTAGGCTTAAGGCCTGGGCACAAATGCAGGCTAGGCTTAAGGCCTGGGCACAAGTGCAGACTAGGCTTAAGGCCTGGGCACAAGTGCGGGCTAGGCTTAAGGCCTGGGCACAAGTGCGGGCTAGGCTTAAGGCCGGGGCACAAGTGCGGGCTAGGCTTAAGGCATACAGCTAACTCTTTGCACTCTTTGCATAAAGGGTTAGGCACCCATAGGGGTGAAGAGCTAGCTTTCACCCCTCTACTCTGTACTTGGACATTTAGGACTAGATCCTTTGTTGTACAGTGCGGAGCCTCTCCATAACCCCATGCTCCAAGCGACCAGGCACTTCTTGTCTGTCCTCCGTAAATGGGTAATGCCTTCTTCCCCAATTACAGTCGTGCATGCGCATTCAGACGGGACAAGAGCGAAGAGCGTAAAGCTGGCCCTATGTGCATAACCAACATGAAGCTGAATACAAAAACAAACAAGCTTTCAAGGGGCTCAAAAGTGCAGGCTAGGCTTAAGGCCTGGGCACAGGTGCGGGCTAGGCTTAAGGCCTGGGCACAGGTGCGGGCTAGGCTTAAGGCCTGGGCACAGGTGCGGGCTAGGCTTAAGGCCTGGGCACAGGTGCGGGCTAGGCTTAAGGCCGGGGCACAGGTGCGGGCCAGGCTTAAGGCCGGGGTACAAGTGCGGGCTAGGCTTAAGGCCGGGGCACAAATGCGGTTAAGGCTTGAGGCCGGGGCACAAGTGCGGGCTAGGCTTAAGGCCGGGGCACAAGTGCGGGCTAGGCTTAAGGCCTGGGCACAAGTGCGGGCTAGGCTTAAGGCCTGGGCACAAATGCGGGCTAGGCTTAAGGCCTGGGCACAAGGGCGGGCTAGGCTTAAGGCCTGGGAACAAGTGCGGGCTAGGCTTAATGCCTGGGCACAAGTGCGGGCTAGGCTTAAGACCTGGGCACAAGTGCGGGCTAGGCTTAAGGCCTGGGCACAAGTGCTTGCTAGGCTTAAGGCCTGGGCACAAGTGCGGGCTAGGCTTAAGGCCTGGGCACAAATGCGGGCTAGGCTTAAGGCCTGGGCACAAGGGCGGGCTAGGCTTAAGGCCTGGGAACAAGTGCGGGCTAGGCTTAATGCCTGGGCACAAGTGCGGGCTAGGCTTAAGACCTGGGCACAAGTGCGGGCTAGGCTTAAGGCCTGGGCACAAGTGCGGGCTAGGCTTAAGGCCTGGGCACAAGTGCGGGCTAGGCTTAAGGCCTGGGCACAAATGCGGGCTAGGCTTAAGGCCTGGGCACAAGGGCGGGCTAGGCTTAAGGCCTGGGAACAAGTGCGGGCTAGGCTTAATGCCTGGGCACAAGTGCGGGCTAGGCTTAAGACCTGGGCACAAGTGCGGGCTAGGCTTAAGGCCTGGGCACAAGTGCTTGCTAGGCTTAAGGCCTGGGCACAAGTGCGGGCTAGGCTTAAGGCCTGGGCACAAATGCGGGCTAGGCTTAAGGCCGGGGCACAAGTGCGGGCTAGTCTTAAGGCCGGGGCACAAGTGCGGGCTAGTCTTAAGGCCGGGGCACAAGTGCGGGCTAGGCTTAAGGCCGGGGCACAAGTGCGGGCTAGTCTTAAGGCCGGGGCACAAGTGCGGGCTAGGCTTAATGCCGGGGCACAAGTGCGGGCTAGGCTTAAGGCCGGGGCACAAGTGCGGGCTAGGCTTAAGGCCGGGGCACAAGTGCGGGCTAGGCTTAAGGCCGGGGCACAAGTGCGGGCTAGGCTTAAGGCCTGGGCACAAATGCAGGCTAGGCTTAAGGCCTGGGCACAAGTGCAGACTAGGCTTAAGGCCTGGGCACAAGTGCGGGCTAGGCTTAAGGCCTGGGCACAAGTGCGGGCTAGGCTTAAGGCCGGGGCACAAGTGCGGGCTAGGCTTAAGGCATACAGCTAACTCTTTGCACTCTTTGCATAAAGGGTTAGGCACCCATAGGGGTGAAGAGCTAGCTTTCACCCCTCTACTCTGTACTTGGACATTTAGGACTAGATCCTTTGTTGTACAGTGCGGAGCCTCTCCATAACCCCATGCTCCAAGCGACCAGGCACTTCTTGTCTGTCCTCCGTAAATGGGTAATGCCTTCTTCCCCAATTACAGTCGTGCATGCGCATTCAGACGGGACAAGAGCGAAGAGCGTAAAGCTGGCCCTATGTGCATAACCAACATGAAGCTGAATACAAAAACAAACAAGCTTTCAAGGGGCTCAAAAGTGCAGGCTAGGCTTAAGGCCTGGGCACAGGTGCGGGCTAGGCTTAAGGCCTGGGCACAGGTGCGGGCTAGGCTTAAGGCCTGGGCACAGGTGCGGGCTAGGCTTAAGGCCTGGGCACAGGTGCGGGCTAGGCTTAAGGCCGGGGCACAGGTGCGGGCCAGGCTTAAGGCCGGGGTACAAGTGCGGGCTAGGCTTAAGGCCGGGGCACAAATGCGGTTAAGGCTTGAGGCCGGGGCACAAGTGCGGGCTAGGCTTAAGGCCGGGGCACAAGTGCGGGCTAGGCTTAAGGCCTGGGCACAAGTGCGGGCTAGGCTTAAGGCCTGGGCACAAATGCGGGCTAGGCTTAAGGCCTGGGCACAAGGGCGGGCTAGGCTTAAGGCCTGGGAACAAGTGCGGGCTAGGCTTAATGCCTGGGCACAAGTGCGGGCTAGGCTTAAGACCTGGGCACAAGTGCGGGCTAGGCTTAAGGCCTGGGCACAAGTGCTTGCTAGGCTTAAGGCCTGGGCACAAGTGCGGGCTAGGCTTAAGGCCTGGGCACAAATGCGGGCTAGGCTTAAGGCCTGGGCACAAGGGCGGGCTAGGCTTAAGGCCTGGGAACAAGTGCGGGCTAGGCTTAATGCCTGGGCACAAGTGCGGGCTAGGCTTAAGACCTGGGCACAAGTGCGGGCTAGGCTTAAGGCCTGGGCACAAGTGCGGGCTAGGCTTAAGGCCTGGGCACAAGTGCGGGCTAGGCTTAAGGCCTGGGCACAAGTGCGGGCTAGGCATAAGGCCTGGGCACAAGTGCGGGCTAGGCTTAAGGCCTGGGCACAAGTGCGGGCTAGGCTTAAGGCCGGGGCACAAGTGCGGGCTTAGCTTAAGGCCGGGGCACAAGTGCGGGCTAGGCTTAAGGCCGGGGCACAAGTGCGGGCTAGGCTTAAGGCCGGGGCACAAGTGCGGGCTAGTCTTAAGGCCGGGGCACAAGTGCGGGCTAGCCTTAATGCCGGGGCACAAGTGCGGGCTAGGCTTAAGGCCGGGGCACAAGTGCGGGCTAGGCTTAAGGCCGGGGCACAAGTGCGGGCTAGGCTTAAGGCCGGGGCACAAGTGCGGGCTAGGCTTAAGGCCTGGGCACAAATGCGGGCTAGGCTTAAGGCCTGGGCACAAGTGCAGACTAGGCTTAAGGCCTGGGCACAAGTGCAGACTAGGCTTAAGGCCTGGGCACAAGTGCGGGCTAGGCTTAAGGCCTGGGCACAAGTGCGGGCTAGGCTTAAGGCATACAGCTAACTCTTTGCACTCTTTGCATAAAGGGTTAGGCACCCATAGGGGTGAAGAGCTAGCTTTCACCCCTCTACTCTGTACTTGGACATTTAGGACTAGATCCTTTGTTGTACAGTGCGGAGCCTCTCCATAACCCCATGCTCCAAGCGACCAGGCACTTCTTGTCTGTCCTCCGTAAATGGGTAATGCCTTCTTCCCCAATTACAGTCGTGCATGCGCATTCAGACGGGACAAGAGCGAAGAGCGTAAAGCTGGCCCTATGTGCATAACCAACATGAAGCTGAATACAAAAACAAACAAGCTTTCAAGGGGCTCAAAAGTGCAGGCTAGGCTTAAGGCCTGGGCACAGGTGCGGGCTAGGCTTAAGGCCTGGGCACAGGTGCGGGCTAGGCTTAAGGCCTGGGCACAGGTGCGGGCTAGGCTTAAGGCCTGGGCACAGGTGCGGGCTAGGCTTAAGGCCGGGGCACAGGTGCGGGCCAGGCTTAAGGCCGGGGTACAAGTGCGGGCTAGGCTTAAGGCCGGGGCACAAATGCGGTTAAGGCTTGAGGCCGGGGCACAAGTGCGGGCTAGGCTTAAGGCCGGGGCACAAGTGCGGGCTAGGCTTAAGGCCTGGGCACAAGTGCGGGCTAGGCTTAAGGCCTGGGCACAAATGCGGGCTAGGCTTAAGGCCTGGGCACAAGGGCGGGCTAGGCTTAAGGCCTGGGAACAAGTGCGGGCTAGGCTTAATGCCTGGGCACAAGTGCGGGCTAGGCTTAAGACCTGGGCACAAGTGCGGGCTAGGCTTAAGGCCTGGGCACAAGTGCGGGCTAGGCTTAAGGCCTGGGCACAAGTGCGGGCTAGGCTTAAGGCCTGGGCACAAGTGCGGGCTAGGCATAAGGCCTGGGCACAAGTGCGGGCTAGGCTTAAGGCCTGGGCACAAGTGCGGGCTAGGCTTAAGGCCGGGGCACAAGTGCGGGCTTAGCTTAAGGCCGGGGCACAAGTGCGGGCTAGGCTTAAGGCCGGGGCCCAAGTGCGGGCTAGGCTTAAGGCCGGGGCACAAGTGCGGGCTAGTCTTAAGGCCGGGGCACAAGTGCGGGCTAGCCTTAATGCCGGGGCACAAGTGCGGGCTAGGCTTAAGGCCGGGGCACAAGTGCGGGCTAGGCTTAAGGCCGGGGCACAAGTGCGGGCTAGGCTTAAGGCCGGGGCACAAGTGCGGGCTAGGCTTAAGGCCTGGGCACAAATGCGGGCTAGGCTTAAGGCCTGGGCACAAGTGCAGACTAGGCTTAAGGCCTGGGCACAAGTGCAGACTAGGCTTAAGGCCTGGGCACAAGTGCGGGCTAGGCTTAAGGCCTGGGCACAAGTGCGGGCTAGGCTTAAGGCCGGGGCACAAGTGCGGGCTAGGCTTAAGGCATACAGCTAACTCTTTGCACTCTTTGCATAAAGGGTTAGGCACCCATAGGGGTGAAGAGCTAGCTTTCACCCCTCTACTCTGTACTTGGACATTTAGGACTAGATCCTTTGTTGTACAGTGCGGAGCCTCTCCATAACCCCATGCTCCAAGCGACCAGGCACTTCTTGTCTGTCCTCCGTAAATGGGTAATGCCTTCTTCCCCAATTACAGTCGTGCATGCGCATTCAGACGGGACAAGAGCGAAGAGCGTAAAGCTGGCCCTATGTGCATAACCAACATGAAGCTGAATACAAAAACAAACAAGCTTTCAAGGGGCTCAAATGTGCAGGCTAGGCTTAAGGCCTGGGCACAGGTGCGGGCTAGGCTTAAGGCCTGGGCACAGGTGCGGGCTAGGCTTAAGGCCTGGGCACAGGTGCGGGCTAGGCTTAAGGCCTGGGCACAGGTGCGGGCCAGGCTTAAGGCCGGGGCACAGGTGCGGGCCAGGCTTAAGGCCGGGGTACAAGTGCGGGCTAGGCTTAAGGCCGGGGCACAAATGCGGTTAAGGCTTGAGGCCGGGGCACAAGTGCGGGCTAGGCTTAAGGCCGGGGCACAAGTGCGGGCTAGGCTTGAGGCCGGGCACAAGTGCGGGCTAGGCTTGAGGCCGGGGCACAAGTGCGGGCTAGGCTTAAGGCCTGGGCACAAGTGCGGGCTAGGCTTAAGGCCGGGGCACAAGTGCGGGCTAGGCTTAAGGCCGGGGCACAAATGCGGTTAAGGCTTGAGGCCGGGGCACAAGTGCGGGCTAGGCTTAAGGCCGGGGCACAAGTGCGGGCTAGGCTTAAGGCCGGGGCACAAGTGCGGGCTAGGCTTAAGGCCGGGGCACAAGTGCGGGCTAGGCTTAAGGCCTGGGCACAAGTGCGGGCTAGGCTTAAGGCCTGGGCACAAGTGCGGGCTAGGCTTATGGCCTGGGCACAAGTGTGGGCTAGGCTTAAGGCCTGGGCACAAGTGCGGGCTAGGCTCAAGGCCTGGGCACAAGTGCGGGCTAGGCTTGAGGCCTGGGCACAAGTGCGGGCTAGGCTTGAGGCCTGGGCACAAGTGCGGACTAGGCTTGAGGCCTGGGCACAAGTGCGGGCTAGGCTTAAGGCCTGGGCACAAGTGCGGGCTAGGCATAAGGCCTGGGCACAAGTGCGGGCTAGGCTTAAGGCCTGGGCACAAATGCGGGCTAGGCTTAAGGCCTGGGCACAAGTGCAGACTAGGCTTAAGGCCTGGGCACAAGTGCAGACTAGGCTTAAGGCCTGGGCACAAGTGCGGGCTAGGCTTAAGGCCTGGGCACAAGTGCGGGCTAGGCTTAAGGCATACAGCTAACTCTTTGCACTCTTTGCATAAAGGGTTAGGCACCCATAGGGGTGAAGAGCTAGCTTTCACCCCTCTACTCTGTACTTGGACATTTAGGACTAGATCCTTTGTTGTACAGTGCGGAGCCTCTCCATAACCCCATGCTCCAAGCGACCAGGCACTTCTTGTCTGTCCTCCGTAAATGGGTAATGCCTTCTTCCCCAATTACAGTCGTGCATGCGCATTCAGACGGGACAAGAGCGAAGAGCGTAAAGCTGGCCCTATGTGCATAACCAACATGAAGCTGAATACAAAAACAAACAAGCTTTCAAGGGGCTCAAAAGTGCAGGCTAGGCTTAAGGCCTGGGCACAGGTGCGGGCTAGGCTTAAGGCCTGGGCACAGGTGCGGGCTAGGCTTAAGGCCTGGGCACAGGTGCGGGCTAGGCTTAAGGCCTGGGCACAGGTGCGGGCTAGGCTTAAGGCCGGGGCACAGGTGCGGGCCAGGCTTAAGGCCGGGGTACAAGTGCGGGCTAGGCTTAAGGCCGGGGCACAAATGCGGTTAAGGCTTGAGGCCGGGGCACAAGTGCGGGCTAGGCTTAAGGCCGGGGCACAAGTGCGGGCTAGGCTTAAGGCCTGGGCACAAGTGCGGGCTAGGCTTAAGGCCTGGGCACAAATGCGGGCTAGGCTTAAGGCCTGGGCACAAGGGCGGGCTAGGCTTAAGGCCTGGGAACAAGTGCGGGCTAGGCTTAATGCCTGGGCACAAGTGCGGGCTAGGCTTAAGACCTGGGCACAAGTGCGGGCTAGGCTTAAGGCCTGGGCACAAGTGCGGGCTAGGCTTAAGGCCTGGGCACAAGTGCGGGCTAGGCTTAAGGCCTGGGCACAAGTGCGGGCTAGGCATAAGGCCTGGGCACAAGTGCGGGCTAGGCTTAAGGCCTGGGCACAAGTGCGGGCTAGGCTTAAGGCCGGGGCACAAGTGCGGGCTTAGCTTAAGGCCGGGGCACAAGTGCGGGCTAGGCTTAAGGCCGGGGCACAAGTGCGGGCTAGGCTTAAGGCCGGGGCACAAGTGCGGGCTAGTCTTAAGGCCGGGGCACAAGTGCGGGCTAGCCTTAATGCCGGGGCACAAGTGCGGGCTAGGCTTAAGGCCGGGGCACAAGTGCGGGCTAGGCTTAAGGCCGGGGCACAAGTGCGGGCTAGGCTTAAGGCCGGGGCACAAGTGCGGGCTAGGCTTAAGGCCTGGGCACAAATGCGGGCTAGGCTTAAGGCCTGGGCACAAGTGCAGACTAGGCTTGAGGCCTGGGCACAAGTGCAGACTAGGCTTAAGGCCTGGGCACAAGTGCGGGCTAGGCTTAAGGCCTGGGCACAAGTGCGGGCTAGGCTTAAGGCCGGGGCACAAGTGCGGGCTAGGCTTAAGGCATACAGCTAACTCTTTGCACTCTTTGCATAAAGGGTTAGGCACCCATAGGGGTGAAGAGCTAGCTTTCACCCCTCTACTCTGTACTTGGACATTTAGGACTAGATCCTTTGTTGTACAGTGCGGAGCCTCTCCATAACCCCATGCTCCAAGCGACCAGGCACTTCTTGTCTGTCCTCCGTAAATGGGTAATGCCTTCTTCCCCAATTACAGTCGTGCATGCGCATTCAGACGGGACAAGAGCGAAGAGCGTAAAGCTGGCCCTATGTGCATAACCAACATGAAGCTGAATACAAAAACAAACAAGCTTTCAAGGGGCTCAAATGTGCAGGCTAGGCTTAAGGCCTGGGCACAGGTGCGGGCTAGGCTTAAGGCCTGGGCACAGGTGCGGGCTAGGCTTAAGGCCTGGGCACAGGTGCGGGCTAGGCTTAAGGCCTGGGCACAGGTGCGGGCCAGGCTTAAGGCCGGGGCACAGGTGCGGGCCAGGCATAAGGCCGGGGTACAAGTGCGGGCTAGGCTTAAGGCCGGGGCACAAATGCGGTTAAGGCTTGAGGCCGGGGCACAAGTGCGGGCTAGGCTTAAGGCCGGGGCACAAGTGCGGGCTAGGCTTGAGGCCGGGCACAAGTGCGGGCTAGGCTTGAGGCCGGGGCACAAGTGCGGGCTAGGCTTAAGGCCTGGGCACAAGTGCGGGCTAGGCTTAAGGCCGGGGCACAAGTGCGGGCTAGGCTTAAGGCCGGGGCACAAATGCGGTTAAGGCTTGAGGCCGGGGCACAAGTGCGGGCTAGGCTTAAGGCCGGGGCACAAGTGCGGGCTAGGCTTAAGGCCGGGGCACAAGTGCGGGCTAGGCTTAAGGCCGGGGCACAAGTGCGGGCTAGGCTTAAGGCCTGGGCACAAGTGCGGGCTAGGCTTAAGGCCTGGGCACAAGTGCGGGCTAGGCTTATGGCCTGGGCACAAGTGCGGGCTAGGCTTAAGGCCTGGGCACAAGTGCGGGCTAGGCTCAAGGCCTGGGCACAAGTGCGGGCTAGGCTTGAGGCCTGGGCACAAGTGCGGGCTAGGCTTGAGGCCTGGGCACAAGTGCGGACTAGGCTTGAGGCCTGGGCACAAGTGCGGGCTAGGCTTAAGGCCTGGGCACAAGTGCGGGCTAGGCATAAGGCCTGGGCACAAGTGCGGGCTAGGCTTAAGGCCGGGGCACAAGTGCGGGCTAGGCTTAAGGCCGGGGCACAAGTGCGGGCTAGGCTTAAGGCCGGGGCACAAGTGCGGGCTAGGCTTAAGGCCGGGGCACAAGTGCGGGCTAGTCTTAAGGCCGGGGCACAAGTGCGGGCTAGGCTTAATGCCGGGGCACAAGTGCGGGCTAGGCTTAAGGCCGGGGCACAAGTGCGGGCTAGGCTTAAGGCCGGGGCACAAGTGCGGGCTAGGCTTAAGGCCGGGGCACAAGTGCGGGCTAGGCTTAAGGCCTGGGCACAAATGCAGGCTAGGCTTAAGGCCTGGGCACAAGTGCAGACTAGGCTTAAGGCCTGGGCACAAGTGCGGGCTAGGCTTAAGGCCTGGGCACAAGTGCGGGCTAGGCTTAAGGCCGGGGCACAAGTGCGGGCTAGGCTTAAGGCATACAGCTAACTCTTTGCACTCTTTGCATAAAGGGTTAGGCACCCATAGGGGTGAAGAGCTAGCTTTCACCCCTCTACTCTGTACTTGGACATTTAGGACTAGATCCTTTGTTGTACAGTGCGGAGCCTCTCCATAACCCCATGCTCCAAGCGACCAGGCACTTCTTGTCTGTCCTCCGTAAATGGGTAATGCCTTCTTCCCCAATTACAGTCGTGCATGCGCATTCAGACGGGACAAGAGCGAAGAGCGTAAAGCTGGCCCTATGTGCATAACCAACATGAAGCTGAATACAAAAACAAACAAGCTTTCAAGGGGCTCAAAAGTGCAGGCTAGGCTTAAGGCCTGGGCACAGGTGCGGGCTAGGCTTAAGGCCTGGGCACAGGTGCGGGCTAGGCTTAAGGCCTGGGCACAGGTGCGGGCTAGGCTTAAGGCCTGGGCACAGGTGCGGGCTAGGCTTAAGGCCGGGGCACAGGTGCGGGCCAGGCTTAAGGCCGGGGTACAAGTGCGGGCTAGGCTTAAGGCCGGGGCACAAATGCGGTTAAGGCTTGAGGCCGGGGCACAAGTGCGGGCTAGGCTTAAGGCCGGGGCACAAGTGCGGGCTAGGCTTAAGGCCTGGGCACAAGTGCGGGCTAGGCTTAAGGCCTGGGCACAAATGCGGGCTAGGCTTAAGGCCTGGGCACAAGGGCGGGCTAGGCTTAAGGCCTGGGAACAAGTGCGGGCTAGGCTTAATGCCTGGGCACAAGTGCGGGCTAGGCTTAAGACCTGGGCACAAGTGCGGGCTAGGCTTAAGGCCTGGGCACAAGTGCTTGCTAGGCTTAAGGCCTGGGCACAAGTGCGGGCTAGGCTTAAGGCCTGGGCACAAGTGCGGGCTAGGCTTAAGGCCTGGGCACAAGTGCGAGCTAGGCATAAGTCCTGGGCACAAGTGCGGGCTAGGCTTAAGGCCTGGGCACAAGTGCGGGCTAGGCTTAAGGCCGGGGCACAAGTGCGGGCTTAGCTTAAGGCTGGGGCACAAGTGCGGGCTAGGCTTAAGGCCGGGGCACAAGTGCGGGCTAGTCTTAAGGCCGGGGCACAAGTGCGGGCTAGGCTTAATGCCGGGGCACAAGTGCGGGCTAGTCTTAAGGCCGGGGCACAAGTGCGGGCTAGGCTTAAGGCCGGGGCACAAGTGCGGGCTAGTCTTAAGGCCGGGGCACAAGTGCGGGCTAGTCTTAAGGCCGGGGCACAAGTGCGGGCTAGGCTTAAGGCCGGGGCACAAGTGCGGGCTAGTCTTAAGGCCGGGGCACAAGTGCGGGCTAGGCTTAATGCCGGGGCACAAGTGCGGGCTAGGCTTAAGGCCGGGGCACAAGTGCGGGCTAGGCTTAAGGCCGGGGCACAAGTGCGGGCTAGGCTTAAGGCCGGGGCACAAGTGCGGGCTAGGCTTAAGGCCGGGGCACAAGTGCGGGCTAGGCTTAAGGCCTGGGCACAAATGCGGGCTAGGCTTAAGGCCTGGGCACAAGTGCGGGCTAGGCTTAAGGCCTGGGCACAAGTGCGGGCTAGGCTTAAGGCCGGGGCACAAGTGCGGGCTAGGCTTAAGGCATACAGCTAACTCTTTGCACTCTTTGCATAAAGGGTTAGGCACCCATAGGGGTGAAGAGCTAGCTTTCACCCCTCTACTCTGTACTTGGACATTTAGGACTAGATCCTTTGTTGTACAGTGCGGAGCCTCTCCATAACCCCATGCTCCAAGCGACCAGGCACTTCTTGTCTGTCCTCCGTAAATGGGTAATGCCTTCTTCCCCAATTACAGTCGTGCATGCGCATTCAGACGGGACAAGAGCGAAGAGCGTAAAGCTGGCCCTATGTGCATAACCAACATGAAGCTGAATACAAAAACAAACAAGCTTTCAAGGGGCTCAAAAGTGCAGGCTAGGCTTAAGGCCTGGGCACAGGTGCGGGCTAGGCTTAAGGCCTGGGCACAGGTGCGGGCTAGGCTTAAGGCCTGGGCACAGGTGCGGGCTAGGCTTAAGGCCGGGGCACAAGTGCGGGCTAGGCTTAAGGCCGGGGCACAAGTGCGGGCTAGGCTTAAGGCCGGGGCACAAGTGCGGGCTAGGCTTAAGGCCGGGGCACAAGTGCGGGCTAGGCTTAAGGCCGGGGCACAAGTGCGGGCTAGGCTTAAGGCCGGGGCACAAGTGCGGGCTAGGCTTAAGGCCGGGGCACAAGTGCGGGCTTGTCTTAAGGCCGGGGCACAAGTGCGGGCTAGGCTTAAGGCCGGGGCACAAGTGCGGGCTAGGCTTAAGGCCGGGGCACAAGTGCGGGCTAGGCTTAAGGCCGGGGCACAAGTGCGGGCTAGGCTTAAGGCCTGGGCACAAATGCAGGCTAGGCTTAAGGCCTGGGCACAAGTGCAGACTAGGCTTAAGGCCTGGGCACAAGTGCGGGCTAGGCTTAAGGCCTGGGCACAAGTGCGGGCTAGGCTTAAGGCCGGGGCACAAGTGCGGGCTAGGCTTAAGGCATACAGCTAACTCTTTGCACTCTTTGCATAAAGGGTTAGGCACCCATAGGGGTGAAGAGCTAGCTTTCACCCCTCTACTCTGTACTTGGACATTTAGGACTAGATCCTTTGTTGTACAGTGCGGAGAATCTCCATAACCCCATGCTCCAAGCGACCAGGCACTTCTTGTCTGTCCTCCGTAAATGGGTAATGCCTTCTTCCCCAATTACAGTCGTGCATGCGCATTCAGACGGGACAAGAGCGAAGAGCGTAAAGCTGGCCCTATGTGCATAACCAACATGAAGCTGAATACAAAAACAAACAAGCTTTCAAGGGGCTCAAAAGTGCAGGCTAGGCTTAAGGCCTGGGCACAGGTGCGGGCTAGGCTTAAGGCCTGGGCACAGGTGCGGGCTAGGCTTAAGGCCTGGGCACAGGTGTGGGCTAGGCTTAAGGCCTGGGCACAGGTGCGGGCTAGGCTTAAGGCCGGGGCACAGGTGCGGGCCAGGCTTAAGGCCGGGGTACAAGTGCGGGCTAGGCTTAAGGCCGGGGCACAAATGCGGTTAAGGCTTGAGGCCGGGGCACAAGTGCGGGCTAGGCTTAAGGCCGGGGCACAAGTGCGGGCTAGGCTTAAGGCCTGGGCACAAGTGCGGGCTAGGCTTAAGGCCTGGGCACAAATGCGGGCTAGGCTTAAGGCCTGGGCACAAGGGCGGGCTAGGCTTAAGGCCTGGGAACAAGTGCGGGCTAGGCTTAATGCCTGGGCACAAGTGCGGGCTAGGCTTAAGGCCTGGGCACAAGTGCGGGCTAGGCTTAAGGCCGGGGCACAAGTGCGGGCTAGGCTTAAGGCCGGGGCACAAGTGCGGGCTAGGCTGAAGGCCTGGGCACAAGTGCGGGCTAGGCTGAAGGCCGGGGCACAAGTGTGGGCTAGGCTGAAGGCCGGGGCACAAGTGCGGGCTAGGCTGAAGGCCGGGGCACAAGTGCGGGCTAGGCTGAAGGCCGGGGCAAAAGTGCGGGCTAGGCTGAAGGCCGGGGCACAAGTGCGGGCTAGGCTGAAGGCCGGGGCACAAGTGCGGGCTAGGCTTAAGGCCGGGGCACAAGTGCGGGCTAGGCTTAAGGCCTGGGCACAAGTGCGGGCTAGGCTTAAGGCCTGGGCACAAGTGCTTGCTAGGCTTAAGGCCTGGGCACAAGTGCGGGCTAGGCTTAAGGCCTGGGCACAAGTGCGGGCTAGGCTTAAGGCCTGGGCACAAGTGCGAGCTAGGCATAAGGCCTGGGCACAAGTGCGGGCTAGGCTTAAGGCCTGGGCACAAGTGCGGGCTAGGCTTAAGGCCGGGGCACAAGTGCGGGCTTAGCTTAAGGCCGGGGCACAAGTGCGGGCTAGGCTTAAGGCCGGGGCACAAGTGCGGGCTAGGCTTAAGGCCGGGGCACAAGTGCGGGCTAGTCTTAAGGCCGGGGCACAAGTGCGGGCTAGTCTTAAGGCCGGGGCACAAGTGCGGGCTAGGCTTAATGCCGGGGTACAAGTGCGGGCTAGGCTTAAGGCCGGGGCACAAGTGCGGGCTAGGCTTAAGGCCGGGGCACAAGTGCGGGCTAGGCTTAAGGCCGGGGCACAAGTGCGGGCTAGGCTTAAGGCCTGGGCACAAATGCGGGCTAGGCTTAAGGCCTGGGCACAAGTGCGGGCTAGGCTTAAGGCCTGGGCACAAGTGCGGGCTAGGCTTAAGGCCGGGGCACAAGTGCGGGCTAGGCTTAAGGCATACAGCTAACTCTTTGCACTCTTTGCATAAAGGGTTAGGCACCCATAGGGGTGAAGAGCTAGCTTTCACCCCTCTACTCTGTACTTGGACATTTAGGACTAGATCCTTTGTTGTACAGTGCGGAGCCTCTCCATAACCCCATGCTCCAAGCGACCAGGCACTTCTTGTCTGTCCTCCGTAAATGGGTAATGCCTTCTTCCCCAATTACAGTCGTGCATGCGCATTCAGACGGGACAAGAGCGAAGAGCGTAAAGCTGGCCCTATGTGCATAACCAACATGAAGCTGAATACAAAAACAAACAAGCTTTCAAGGGGCTCAAAAGTGCAGGCTAGGCTTAAGGCCTGGGCACAAATGCGGGCTAGGCTTAAGGCCTGGGCACAGGTGCGGGCTAGGCTTAAGGCCTGGGCACAGGTGCAGACTAGGCTTAAGGCCTGGGCACAAGTGCGGGCTAGGCTTAAGGCCGGGGCACAAGTGCGGGCTAGGCTTAAGGCCGGGGCACAAGTGCGGGCTAGGCTTAAGGCCGGGACACAAGTGCGGGCTAGGCGTGAGGCCGGGGCACAAGTGCGGGCTAGGCTTAAGGCCTGGGCACAAGTGCGGGCTAGGCGTGAGGCCTGGGCACAAGTGCGGGCTAGGCTTAAGGCCTGGGCACAAGTGCGGGCTAGGCTTAAGGCCTGGGCACAAGTGCGGGCTAGGCTTAAGGCCGGGGCACAAGTGCGGGCTTAGCTTAAGGCCGGGGCACAAGTGCGGGCTAGGCTTAAGGCCGGGGCACAAGTGCGGGCTAGGCTTAAGGCCGGGGCACAAGTGCGGGCTAGTCTTAAGGCCGGGGCACAAGTGCGGGCTAGGCTTAAGGCCGGGGCACAAGTGCGGGCTAGGCTTAAGGCCGGGGCACAAGTGCGGGCTAGGCTTAAGGCCGGGGCACAAGTGCGGGCTAGGCTTAAGGCCGGGGCACAAGTGCGGGCTAGGCTTAAGGCCTGGGCACAAATGCGGGCTAGGCTTAAGGCCTGGGCACAAGTGCAGGCTAGGCTTAAGGCCTGGGCACAAGTGCGGGCTAGGCTTAAGGCCTGGGCACAAGTGCGGGCTAGGCTTAAGGCCTGGGCACAAGTGCGGGCTAGGCTTAAGGCCGGGGCACAAGTGCGGGCTAGGCTTAAGGCCGGGGCACAAGTGCGGGCTAGGCTTAAGGCCGGGGCACAAGTGCGGGCTAGGCTTAAGGCCGGGGCACAAGTGCGGGCTAGGCTTCAGGCCGGGGCACAAATGCGGTTAAGGCTTGAGGCCGGGGCACAAGTGCGGGCTAGGCTTAAGGCCGGGGCACAAGTGCGGGCTAGGCTTAAGGCCGGGGCACAAGTGCGGGCTAGGCTTAAGGCCGGGGCACAAATGCGGTTAAGGCTTGAGGCCGGGGCACAAGTGCGGGCTAGGCTTAAGGCCGGGGCACAAGTGCGGGCTAGGCTTGAGGCCGGGCACAAGTGCGGGCTAGGCTTGAGGCTGGGGCACAAGTGCGGGCTAGGCTTAAGGCCTGGGCACAAGTGCGGGCTAGGCTTAAGGCCTGGGCACAAGTGCGGGCTAGGCTTAAGGCCGGGGCACAAATGCGGTTAAGGCTTGAGGCCGGGGCACAAGTGCGGGCTAGGCTTAAGGCCGGGGCACAAGTGCGGGCTAGGCTTAAGGCCGGGGCACAAGTGCGGGCTAGGCTTAAGGCCGGGGCACAAGTGCGGGCTAGGCTTAAGGCCGGGGCACAAGTGCGGGCTAGGCTTAAGGCCTGGGCACAAGTGCGGGCTAGGCTTATGGCCTGGGCACAAGTGCGGGCTAGGCTTAAGGCCTGGGCACAAGTGCGGGCTAGGCTTAAGGCCTGGGCACAAGTGCGGGCTAGGCTTGAGGCCTGGGCACAAGTGCGGGCTAGGCTTGAGGCCTGGGCACAAGTGCGGACTAGGCTTGAGGCCTGGGCACAAGTGCGGGCTAGGCTTAAGGCCTGGGCACAAGTGCGGGCTAGGCATAAGGCCTGGGCACAAGTGCGGGCTAGGCTTAAGGCCGGGGCACAAGTGCGGGCTAGGCTTTAGGCCGGGGCACAAGTGCGGGCTAGGCTTAAGGCCGGGGCACAAGTGCGGGCTAGGCTTAAGGCCGGGGCACAAGTGCGGGCTAGGCTTAAGGCCGGGGCACAAGTGCGGGCTAGGCTTAAGGCCGGGGCACAAGTGCGGGCTTAGCTTAAGGCCGGGGCACAAGTGCGGGCTTAGCTTAAGGCCGGGGCACAAGTGCGGGCTTAGCTTAAGGCCGGGGCACAAGTGCGGGCTAGGCTTAAGGCCGTGGCACAAGTGCGGGGTAGGCTTAAGGCCGGGGCACAAGTGCGGGCTAGGCTTAAGGCCGGGGCACAAGTGCGGGCTAGGCTTAAGGCCGGGGCACAAGTGCGGGCTAGGCTTAAGACCGGGGCACAAGTGCGGGCTAGGCTTAAGGCCGGGGCACAAGTGCAGGCTAGGCTTAAGGCCGGGGCACAAGTGCGGGCTAGGCTTAAGGCCAGGGCACAAGTGCGGGCTAGGCTTAAGGCCGGGGCACAAGTGCGGGCTAGCCTTAATGCCGGGGCACAAGTGCGGGCTAGGCTTAAGGCCGGGGCACAAGTGCGGGCTAGGCTTAAGGCCGGGGCACAAGTGCGGGCTAGGCTTAAGGCCGGGGCACAAGTGCGGGCTAGGCTTAAGGCCTGGGCACAAATGCGGGCTAGGCTTAAGGCCTGGGCACAAGTGCAGACTAGGCTTAAGGCCTGGGCACAAGTGCAGACTAGGCTTAAGGCCTGGGCACAAGTGCGGGCTAGGCTTAAGGCCTGGGCACAAGTGCGGGCTAGGCTTAAGGCCGGGGCACAAGTGCGGGCTAGGCTTAAGGCATACAGCTAACTCTTTGCACTCTTTGCATAAAGGGTTAGGCACCCATAGGGGTGAAGAGCTAGCTTTCACCCCTCTACTCTGTACTTGGACATTTAGGACTAGATCCTTTGTTGTACAGTGCGGAGCCTCTCCATAACCCCATGCTCCAAGCGACCAGGCACTTCTTGTCTGTCCTCCGTAAATGGGTAATGCCTTCTTCCCCAATTACAGTCGTGCATGCGCATTCAGACGGGACAAGAGCGAAGAGCGTAAAGCTGGCCCTATGTGCATAACCAACATGAAGCTGAATACAAAAACAAACAAGCTTTCAAGGGGCTCAAATGTGCAGGCTAGGCTTAAGGCCTGGGCACAGGTGCGGGCTAGGCTTAAGGCCTGGGCACAGGTGCGGGCTAGGCTTAAGGCCTGGGCACAGGTGCGGGCTAGGCTTAAGGCCTGGGCACAGGTGCGGGCCAGGCTTAAGGCCGGGGCACAGGTGCGGGCCAGGCTTAAGGCCGGGGTACAAGTGCGGGCTAGGCTTAAGGCCGGGGCACAAATGCGGTTAAGGCTTGAGGCCGGGGCACAAGTGCGGGCTAGGCTTAAGGCCGGGGCACAAGTGCGGGCTAGGCTTGAGGCCGGGCACAAGTGCGGGCTAGGCTTGAGGCCGGGGCACAAGTGCGGGCTAGGCTTAAGGCCTGGGCACAAGTGCGGGCTAGGCTTAAGGCCGGGGCACAAGTGCGGGCTAGGCTTAAGGCCGGGGCACAAATGCGGTTAAGGCTTGAGGCCGGGGCACAAGTGCGGGCTAGGCTTAAGGCCGGGGCACAAGTGCGGGCTAGGCTTAAGGCCGGGGCACAAGTGCGGGCTAGGCTTAAGGCCGGGGCACAAGTGCGGGCTAGGCTTAAGGCCGGGGCACAAGTGCGGGCTAGGCTTAAGGCCGGGGCACAAGTGCGGGCTAGGCTTAAGGCCTGGGCACAAGTGCGGGCTAGGCTTAAGGCCTGGGCACAAGTGCGGGCTAGGCTTATGGCCTGGGCACAAGTGCGGGCTAGGCTTAAGGCCTGGGCACAAGTGCGGGCTAGGCTCAAGGCCTGGGCACAAGTGCGGGCTAGGCTTGAGGCCTGGGCACAAGTGCGGACTAGGCTTGAGGCCTGGGCACAAGTGCGGACTAGGCTTGAGGCCTGGGCACAAGTGCGGGCTAGGCTTAAGGCCTGGGCACAAGTGCGGGCTAGGCATAAGGCCTGGGCACAAGTGCGGGCTAGGCTTAAGGCCGGGGCACAAGTGCGGGCTAGGCTTAAGGCCGGGGCACAAGTGCGGGCTAGGCTTAAGGCCGGGGCACAAGTGCGGGCTAGGCTTAAGGCCGGGGCACAAGTGCGGGCTAGGCATAAGGCCTGGGCACAAGTGCGGGCTAGGCTTAAGGCCTGGGCACAAGTGCGGGCTAGGCATAAGGCCTGGGCACAAGTGCGGGCTAGGCTTAAGGCCGGGGCACAAGTGCGGGCTAGGCTTAAGGCCGGGGCACAAGTTCGGGCTAGGCTTAAGGCCGGGGCACAAGTGCGGGCTAGGCTTAAGGCCGGGGCACAAGTGCGGGCTAGTCTTAAGGCCGGGGCACAAGTGCGGGCTAGGCTTAATGCCGGGGCACAAGTGCGGGCTAGGCTTAAGGCCGGGGCACAAGTGCGGGCTAGGCTTAAGGCCGGGGCACAAGTGCGGGCTAGGCTTAAGGCCGGGGCACAAGTGCGGGCTAGGCTTAAGGCCTGGGCACAAATGCAGGCTAGGCTTAAGGCCTGGGCACAAGTGCAGACTAGGCTTAAGGCCTGGGCACAAGTGCGGGCTAGGCTTAAGGCCTGGGCACAAGTGCGGGCTAGGCTTAAGGCCTGGGCACAAGTGCGGGCTAGGCTTAAGGCCGGGGCACAAGTGCGGGCTAGGCTTAAGGCATACAGCTAACTCTTTGCACTCTTTGCATAAAGGGTTAGGCACCCATAGGGGTGAAGAGCTAGCTTTCACCCCTCTACTCTGTACTTGGACATTTAGGACTAGATCCTTTGTTGTACAGTGCGGAGCCTCTCCATAACCCCATGCTCCAAGCGACCAGGCACTTCTTGTCTGTCCTCCGTAAATGGGTAATGCCTTCTTCCCCAATTACAGTCGTGCATGCGCATTCAGACGGGACAAGAGCGAAGAGCGTAAAGCTGGCCCTATGTGCATAACCAACATGAAGCTGAATACAAAAACAAACAAGCTTTCAAGGGGCTCAAAAGTGCAGGCTAGGCTTAAGGCCTGGGCACAGGTGCGGGCTAGGCTTAAGGCCTGGGCACAGGTGCGGGCTAGGCTTAAGGCCTGGGCACAGGTGCGGGCTAGGCTTAAGGCCTGGGCACAGGTGCGGGCTAGGCTTAAGGCCGGGGCACAGGTGCGGGCCAGGCTTAAGGCCGGGGTACAAGTGCGGGCTAGGCTTAAGGCCGGGGCACAAATGCGGTTAAGGCTTGAGGCCGGGGCACAAGTGCGGGCTAGGCTTAAGGCCGGGGCACAAGTGCGGGCTAGGCTTAAGGCCTGGGCACAAGTGCGGGCTAGGCTTAAGGCCTGGGCACAAATGCGGGCTAGGCTTAAGGCCTGGGCACAAGGGCGGGCTAGGCTTAAGGCCTGGGAACAAGTGCGGGCTAGGCTTAATGCCTGGGCACAAGTGCGGGCTAGGCTTAAGACCTGGGCACAAGTGCGGGCTAGGCTTAAGGCCTGGGCACAAGTGCTTGCTAGGCTTAAGGCCTGGGCACAAGTGCGGGCTAGGCTTAAGGCCTGGGCACAAGTGCGGGCTAGGCTTAAGGCCTGGGCACAAGTGCGAGCTAGGCATAAGGCCTGGGCACAAGTGCGGGCTAGGCTTAAGGCCTGGGCACAAGTGCGGGCTAGGCTTAAGGCCGGGGCACAAGTGCGGGCTTAGCTTAAGGCTGGGGCACAAGTGCGGGCTAGGCTTAAGGCCGGGGCACAAGTGCGGGCTAGTCTTAAGGCCGGGGCACAAGTGCGGGCTAGGCTTAATGCCGGGGCACAAGTGCGGGCTAGTCTTAAGGCCGGGGCACAAGTGCGGGCTAGGCTTAAGGCCGGGGCACAAGTGCGGGCTAGTCTTAAGGCCGGGGCACAAGTGCGGGCTAGTCTTAAGGCCGGGGCACAAGTGCGGGCTAGGCTTAAGGCCGGGGCACAAGTGCGGGCTAGTCTTAAGGCCGGGGCACAAGTGCGGGCTAGGCTTAATGCCGGGGCACAAGTGCGGGCTAGGCTTAAGGCCGGGGCACAAGTGCGGGCTAGGCTTAAGGCCGGGGCACAAGTGCGGGCTAGGCTTAAGGCCGGGGCACAAGTGCGGGCTAGGCTTAAGGCCGGGGCACAAGTGCGGGCTAGGCTTAAGGCCTGGGCACAAATGCGGGCTAGGCTTAAGGCCTGGGCACAAGTGCGGGCTAGGCTTAAGGCCTGGGCACAAGTGCGGGCTAGGCTTAAGGCCGGGGCACAAGTGCGGGCTAGGCTTAAGGCATACAGCTAACTCTTTGCACTCTTTGCATAAAGGGTTAGGCACCCATAGGGGTGAAGAGCTAGCTTTCACCCCTCTACTCTGTACTTGGACATTTAGGACTAGATCCTTTGTTGTACAGTGCGGAGCCTCTCCATAACCCCATGCTCCAAGCGACCAGGCACTTCTTGTCTGTCCTCCGTAAATGGGTAATGCCTTCTTCCCCAATTACAGTCGTGCATGCGCATTCAGACGGGACAAGAGCGAAGAGCGTAAAGCTGGCCCTATGTGCATAACCAACATGAAGCTGAATACAAAAACAAACAAGCTTTCAAGGGGCTCAAAAGTGCAGGCTAGGCTTAAGGCCTGGGCACAGGTGCGGGCTAGGCTTAAGGCCTGGGCACAGGTGCGGGCTAGGCTTAAGGCCTGGGCACAGGTGCGGGCTAGGCTTAAGGCCGGGGCACAAGTGCGGGCTAGGCTTAAGGCCGGGGCACAAGTGCGGGCTAGGCTTAAGGCCGGGGCACAAGTGCGGGCTAGGCTTAAGGCCGGGGCACAAGTGCGGGCTAGGCTTAAGGCCGGGGCACAAGTGCGGGCTAGGCTTAAGGCCGGGGCACAAGTGCGGGCTAGGCTTAAGGCCGGGGCACAAGTGCGGGCTAGGCTTAAGGCCGGGGCACAAGTGCGGGCTAGGCTTAAGGCCGGGGCACAAGTGCGGGCTAGGCTTAAGGCCGGGGCACAAGTGCGGGCTAGGCTTAAGGCCGGGGCACAAGTGCGGGCTAGGCTTAAGGCCTGGGCACAAGTGCGGGCTAGGCGTGAGGCCGGGGCACAAGTGCGGGCTAGGCTTAAGGCTTTGGGCACAAATGCGGGCTAGGCGTGAGGCCGGGGCACAAGTGCGGGCTAGGCGTGAGGCCGGGGCACAAGTGCGGGCTAGGCTTAAGGCCGGGGCACAAGTGCGGGCTTGTCTTAAGGCCGGGGCACAAGTGCGGGCTAGGCTTAAGGCCGGGGCACAAGTGCGGGCTAGGCTTAAGGCCGGGGCACAAGTGCGGGCTAGGCTTAAGGCCGGGGCACAAGTGCGGGCTAGGCTTGAGGCCTGAGCACAAATGCAGGCTAGGCTTAAGGCCTGGGCACAAGTGCAGACTAGGCTTAAGGCCTGGGCACAAGTGCGGGCTAGGCTTAAGGCCTGGGCACAAGTGCGGGCTAGGCTTAAGGCCGGGGCACAAGTGCGGGCTAGGCTTAAGGCATACAGCTAACTCTTTGCACTCTTTGCATAAAGGGTTAGGCACCCATAGGGGTGAAGAGCTAGCTTTCACCCCTCTACTCTGTACTTGGACATTTAGGACTAGATCCTTTGTTGTACAGTGCGGAGAATCTCCATAACCCCATGCTCCAAGCGACCAGGCACTTCTTGTCTGTCCTCCGTAAATGGGTAATGCCTTCTTCCCCAATTACAGTCGTGCATGCGCATTCAGACGGGACAAGAGCGAAGAGCGTAAAGCTGGCCCTATGTGCATAACCAACATGAAGCTGAATACAAAAACAAACAAGCTTTCAAGGGGCTCAAAAGTGCAGGCTAGGCTTAAGGCCTGGGCACAGGTGCGGGCTAGGCTTAAGGCCTGGGCACAGGTGCGGGCTAGGCTTAAGGCCTGGGCACAGGTGTGGGCTAGGCTTAAGGCCTGGGCACAGGTGCGGGCTAGGCTTAAGGCCGGGGCACAGGTGCGGGCCAGGCTTAAGGCCGGGGTACAAGTGCGGGCTAGGCTTAAGGCCGGGGCACAAATGCGGTTAAGGCTTGAGGCCGGGGCACAAGTGCGGGCTAGGCTTAAGGCCGGGGCACAAGTGCGGGCTAGGCTTAAGGCCTGGGCACAAGTGCGGGCTAGGCTTAAGGCCTGGGCACAAATGCGGGCTAGGCTTAAGGCCTGGGCACAAGGGCGGGCTAGGCTTAAGGCCTGGGAACAAGTGCGGGCTAGGCTTAATGCCTGGGCACAAGTGCGGGCTAGGCTTAAGGCCTGGGCACAAGTGCGGGCTAGGCTTAAGGCCGGGGCACAAGTGCGGGCTAGGCTTAAGGCCGGGGCACAAGTGCGGGCTAGGCTGAAGGCCTGGGCACAAGTGCGGGCTAGGCTGAAGGCCGGGGCACAAGTGCGGGCTAGGCTGAAGGCCGGGGCACAAGTGCGGGCTAGGCTGAAGGCCGGGGCACAAGTGCGGGCTAGGCTGAAGGCCGGGGCACAAGTGCGGGCTAGGCTGAAGGCCGGGGCAAAAGTGCGGGCTAGGCTGAAGGCCGGGGCACAAGTGCGGGCTAGGCTGAAGGCCGGGGCACAAGTGCGGGCTAGGCTTAAGGCCGGGGCACAAGTGCGGGCTAGGCTTAAGGCCTGGGCACAAGTGCGGGCTAGGCTTAAGGCCTGGGCACAAGTGCTTGCTAGGCTTAAGGCCTGGGCACAAGTGCGGGCTAGGCTTAAGGCCTGGGCACAAGTGCGGGCTAGGCTTAAGGCCTGGGCACAAGTGCGAGCTAGGCATAAGGCCTGGGCACAAGTGCGGGCTAGGCTTAAGGCCTGGGCACAAGTGCGGGCTAGGCTTAAGGCCGGGGCACAAGTGCGGGCTTAGCTTAAGGCTGGGGCACAAGTGCGGGCTAGGCTTAAGGCCGGGGCACAAGTGCGGGCTAGGCTTAAGGCCGGGGCACAAGTGCGGGCTAGTCTTAAGGCCGGGGCACAAGTGCGGGCTAGTCTTAAGGCCGGGGCACAAGTGCGGGCTAGGCTTAATGCCGGGGTACAAGTGCGGGCTAGGCTTAAGGCCGGGGCACAAGTGCGGGCTAGGCTTAAGGCCGGGGCACAAGTGCGGGCTAGGCTTAAGGCCGGGGCACAAGTGCGGGCTAGGCTTAAGGCCTGGGCACAAATGCGGGCTAGGCTTAAGGCCTGGGCACAAGTGCGGGCTAGGCTTAAGGCCTGGGCACAAGTGCGGGCTAGGCTTAAGGCCGGGGCACAAGTGCGGGCTAGGCTTAAGGCATACAGCTAACTCTTTGCACTCTTTGCATAAAGGGTTAGGCACCCATAGGGGTGAAGAGCTAGCTTTCACCCCTCTACTCTGTACTTGGACATTTAGGACTAGATCCTTTGTTGTACAGTGCGGAGCCTCTCCATAACCCCATGCTCCAAGCGACCAGGCACTTCTTGTCTGTCCTCCGTAAATGGGTAATGCCTTCTTCCCCAATTACAGTCGTGCATGCGCATTCAGACGGGACAAGAGCGAAGAGCGTAAAGCTGGCCCTATGTGCATAACCAACATGAAGCTGAATACAAAAACAAACAAGCTTTCAAGGGGCTCAAAAGTGCAGGCTAGGCTTAAGGCCTGGGCACAGGTGCGGGCTAGGCTTAAGGCCTGGGCACAGGTGCGGGCTAGGCTTAAGGCCTGGGCACAGGTGCGGGCTAGGCTTAAGGCCGGGGCACAAGTGCGGGCTAGGCTTAAGGCCGGGGCACAAGTGCGGGCTAGGCTTAAGGCCGGGGCACAAGTGCGGGCTAGGCTTAAGGCCGGGACACAAGTGCGGGCTAGGCGTGAGGCCGGGGCACAAGTGCGGGCTAGGCTTAAGGCCTGGGCACAAGTGCGGGCTAGGCGTGAGGCCTGGGCACAAGTGCGGGCTAGGCTTAAGGCCTGGGCACATGTGCGGGCTAGGCTTGAGGCCTGGGCACAAGTGCGGGCTAGGCTTAAGGCCTGGGCACAAGTGCGGGCTAGGCTTAAGGCCTGGGCACAAGTGCGGGCTAGGCTTAAGGCCTGGGCACAAGTGCGGGCTAGGCTTAAGGCCTGGGCACAAGTGCGGGCTAGGCTTAAGGCCTGGGCACAAGTGCGGGCTAGGCTTAAGGCCTGGGCACAAGTGCGGGCTAGGCTTAAGGCCGGGGCACAAGTGCGGGCTTAGCTTAAGGCCGGGGCACAAGTGCGGGCTAGGCTTAAGGCCGGGGCACAAGTGCGGGCTAGGCTTAAGGCCGGGGCACAAGTGCGGGCTAGTCTTAAGGCCGGGGCACAAGTGCGGGCTAGGCTTAAGGCCGGGGCACAAGTGCGGGCTAGGCTTAAGGCCGGGGCACAAGTGCGGGCTAGGCTTAAGGCCGGGGCACAAGTGCGGGCTAGGCTTAAGGCCGGGGCACAAGTGCGGGCTAGGCTTAAGGCCGGGGCACAAGTGCGGGCTAGGCTTAAGGCCTGGGCACAAATGCGGGCTAGGCTTAAGGCCTGGGCACAAGTGCAGGCTAGGCTTAAGGCCTGGGCACAAGTGCGGGCTAGGCTTGAGGTCTGGGCACAAGTGCGGGCTAGGCTTAAGGCCTGGGCACAAGTGCGGGCTAGGCTTATGGCCTGGGCACAAGTGCGGGCTAGGCTTAAGGCCTTGGGCACAAGTGCGGGCTAGGCTTAAGGCCTGGGCACAAGTGCGGGCTAGGCTTGAGGCCTGGGCACAAGTGCGGGCTAGGCTTGAGGCCTGGGCACAAGTGCGGACTAGGCTTGAGGCCTGGGCACAAGTGCGGGCTAGGCTTAAGGCCTGGGCACAAGTGCGGGCTAGGCATAAGGCCTGGGCACAAGTGCGGGCTAGGCTTAAGGCCGGGGCACAAGTGCGGGCTAGGCTTAAGGCCGGGGCACAAGTGCGGGCTAGGCTTAAGGCCGGGCACAAGTGCGGGCTAGGCTTAAGGCCGGGTCACAAGTGCGGGCTAGGCTTAAGGCCGGGGCACAAGTGCGGGCTAGGCTTAAGGCCGGGGCACAAGTGCGGGCTAGGCTTAAGGCCGGGCACAAGTGCGGGCTAGGCTTAAGGCCGGGGCACAAGTGCGGGCTTGTCTTAAGGCCTGGGCAAAAGTGCGGACTAGGCTTAAGGCCTGGGCACAAGTGCGGGCTAGGCTTAAGGCCTGGGCACAAGTGCGGGCTAGGCTTAAGGCCTGGGCACAAGTGCGGGCTAGGCTTAAGGCCGGGGCACAAGTGCGGGCTAGGCTTAAGGCCTGGGCACAAGTGCGGGCTAGGCTTAAGGCCTGGGCACAAGTGCTTGCTAGGCTTAAGGCCTGGGCACAAGTGCGGGCTAGGCTTAAGGCCTGGGCACAAGTGCGGGCTAGGCTTAAGGCCTGGGCACAAGTGCGAGCTAGGCATAAGGCCTGGGCACAAGTGCGGGCTAGGCTTAAGGCCTGGGCACAAGTGCGGGCTAGGCTTAAGGCCGGGGCACAAGTGCGGGCTTAGCTTAAGGCTGGGGCACAAGTGCGGGCTAGGCTTAAGGCCGGGGCACAAGTGCGGGCTAGGCTTAAGGCCGGGGCACAAGTGCGGGCTAGTCTTAAGGCCGGGGCACAAGTGCGGGCTAGTCTTAAGGCCGGGGCACAAGTGCGGGCTAGGCTTAATGCCGGGGTACAAGTGCGGGCTAGGCTTAAGGCCGGGGCACAAGTGCGGGCTAGGCTTAAGGCCGGGGCACAAGTGCGGGCTAGGCTTAAGGCCGGGGCACAAGTGCGGGCTAGGCTTAAGGCCTGGGCACAAATGCGGGCTAGGCTTAAGGCCTGGGCACAAGTGCGGGCTAGGCTTAAGGCCTGGGCACAAGTGCGGGCTAGGCTTAAGGCCGGGGCACAAGTGCGGGCTAGGCTTAAGGCATACAGCTAACTCTTTGCACTCTTTGCATAAAGGGTTAGGCACCCATAGGGGTGAAGAGCTAGCTTTCACCCCTCTACTCTGTACTTGGACATTTAGGACTAGATCCTTTGTTGTACAGTGCGGAGCCTCTCCATAACCCCATGCTCCAAGCGACCAGGCACTTCTTGTCTGTCCTCCGTAAATGGGTAATGCCTTCTTCCCCAATTACAGTCGTGCATGCGCATTCAGACGGGACAAGAGCGAAGAGCGTAAAGCTGGCCCTATGTGCATAACCAACATGAAGCTGAATACAAAAACAAACAAGCTTTCAAGGGGCTCAAAAGTGCAGGCTAGGCTTAAGGCCTGGGCACAGGTGCGGGCTAGGCTTAAGGCCTGGGCACAGGTGCGGGCTAGGCTTAAGGCCTGGGCACAGGTGCGGGCTAGGCTTAAGGCCGGGGCACAAGTGCGGGCTAGGCTTAAGGCCGGGGCACAAGTGCGGGCTAGGCTTAAGGCCGGGGCACAAGTGCGGGCTAGGCTTAAGGCCGGGACACAAGTGCGGGCTAGGCGTGAGGCCGGGGCACAAGTGCGGGCTAGGCTTAAGGCCTGGGCACAAGTGCGGGCTAGGCGTGAGGCCTGGGCACAAGTGCGGGCTAGGCTTAAGGCCTGGGCACATGTGCGGGCTAGGCTTGAGGCCTGGGCACAAGTGCGGGCTAGGCTTAAGGCCTGGGCACAAGTGCGGGCTAGGCTTAAGGCCTGGGCACAAGTGCGGGCTAGGCTTAAGGCCTGGGCACAAGTGCGGGCTAGGCTTAAGGCCTGGGCACAAGTGCGGGCTAGGCTTAAGGCCTGGGCACAAGTGCGGGCTAGGCTTAAGGCCTGGGCACAAGTGCGGGCTAGGCTTAAGGCCGGGGCACAAGTGCGGGCTTAGCTTAAGGCCGGGGCACAAGTGCGGGCTAGGCTTAAGGCCGGGGCACAAGTGCGGGCTAGGCTTAAGGCCGGGGCACAAGTGCGGGCTAGTCTTAAGGCCGGGGCACAAGTGCGGGCTAGGCTTAAGGCCGGGGCACAAGTGCGGGCTAGGCTTAAGGCCGGGGCACAAGTGCGGGCTAGGCTTAAGGCCGGGGCACAAGTGCGGGCTAGGCTTAAGGCCGGGGCACAAGTGCGGGCTAGGCTTAAGGCCGGGGCACAAGTGCGGGCTAGGCTTAAGGCCTGGGCACAAATGCGGGCTAGGCTTAAGGCCTGGGCACAAGTGCAGGCTAGGCTTAAGGCCTGGGCACAAGTGCGGGCTAGGCTTGAGGTCTGGGCACAAGTGCGGGCTAGGCTTAAGGCCTGGGCACAAGTGCGGGCTAGGCTTATGGCCTGGGCACAAGTGCGGGCTAGGCTTAAGGCCTTGGGCACAAGTGCGGGCTAGGCTTAAGGCCTGGGCACAAGTGCGGGCTAGGCTTGAGGCCTGGGCACAAGTGCGGGCTAGGCTTGAGGCCTGGGCACAAGTGCGGACTAGGCTTGAGGCCTGGGCACAAGTGCGGGCTAGGCTTAAGGCCTGGGCACAAGTGCGGGCTAGGCATAAGGCCTGGGCACAAGTGCGGGCTAGGCTTAAGGCCGGGGCACAAGTGCGGGCTAGGCTTAAGGCCGGGGCACAAGTGCGGGCTAGGCTTAAGGCCGGGCACAAGTGCGGGCTAGGCTTAAGGCCGGGTCACAAGTGCGGGCTAGGCTTAAGGCCGGGGCACAAGTGCGGGCTAGGCTTAAGGCCGGGGCACAAGTGCGGGCTAGGCTTAAGGCCGGGCACAAGTGCGGGCTAGGCTTAAGGCCGGGGCACAAGTGCGGGCTTGTCTTAAGGCCTGGGCAAAAGTGCGGACTAGGCTTAAGGCCTGGGCACAAGTGCGGGCTAGGCTTAAGGCCTGGGCACAAGTGCGGGCTAGGCTTAAGGCCTGGGCACAAGTGCGGGCTAGGCTTAAGGCCGGGGCACAAGTGCGGGCTAGGCTTAAGGCATATAGCTAACTCTTTGCACTCTTTGCATAAAGGGTTAGGCACCCATAGGGGTGAAGAGCTAGCTTTCACCCCTCTACTCTGTACTTGGACATTTAGGACTAGATCCTTTGTTGTACAGTGCGGAGCCTCTCCATAACCCCATGCTCCAAGCGACCAGGCACTTCTTGTCTGTCCTCCGTAAATGGGTAATGCCTTCTTCCCCAATTACAGTCGTGCATGCGCATTCAGACGGGACAAGAGCGAAGAGCGTAAAGCTGGCCCTATGTGCATAACCAACATGAAGCTGAATACAAAAACAAACAAGCTTTCAAGGGGCTCAAAAGTGCAGGCTAGGCTTAAGGCCTGGGCACAGGTGCGGGCTAGGCTTAAGGCCTGGGCACAGGTGCGGGCTAGGCTTAAGGCCTGGGCACAGGTGCGGGCTAGGCTTAAGGCCGGGGCACAGGTGCGGGCTAGGCTTAAGGCTGGGGTACAAGTGCGGGCTAGGCTTAAGGCCGGGGCACAAATGCGGTTAAGGCTTGAGGCCGGGGCACAAGTGCGGGCTAGGCTTAAGGCCGGGGCACAAGTGCGGGCTAGGCTTGAGGCCGGGCACAAGTGCGGGCTAGGCTTGAGGCTGGGGCACAAGTGCGGGCTAGGCTTAAGGCCTGGGCACAAGTGCGGGCTAGGCTTAAGGCCTGGGCACAAGTGCGGGCTAGGCTTAAGGCCGGGGCACAAGTGCGGGCTAGGCTTAAGGCCGGGGCACAAGTGCGGGCTAGGCTTAAGGCCGGGGCACAAGTGCGGGCTAGGCTTAAGGCCGGGGCACAAGTGCGGGCTAGGCTTAAGGCCGGGGCACAAATGCGGTTAAGGCTTGAGGCCGGGGCACAAGTGCGGGCTAGGCTTAAGGCCGGGGCACAAGTGCGGGCTAGGCTTAAGGCCGGGGCACAAGTGCGGGCTAGGCTTAAGGCCGGGGCACAAATGCGGTTAAGGCTTGAGGCCGGGGCACAAGTGCGGGCTAGGCTTAAGGCCGGGGCACAAGTGCGGGCTAGGCTTGAGGCCGGGCACAAGTGCGGGCTAGGCTTGAGGCTGGGGCACAAGTGCGGGCTAGGCTTAAGGCCTGGGCACAAGTGCGGGCTAGGCTTAAGGCCTGGGCACAAGTGCGGGTTAGGCTTAAGGCCGGGGCACAAGTGCGGGCTAGGCTTAAGGCCGGGGCACAAGTGCGGGCTAGGCTTAAGGCCGGGGCACAAGTGCGGGCTAGGCTTAAGGCCGGGGCACAAGTGCGGGCTAGGCTTAAGGCCGGGGCACAAATGCGGTTAAGGCTTGAGGCCGGGGCACAAGTGCGGGCTAGGCTTAAGGCCGGGGCACAAGTGCGGGCTAGGCTTAAGGCCGGGGCACAAGTGCGGGCTAGGCTTAAGGCCGGGGCACAAGTGCGGGCTAGGCTTAAGGCCGGGGCACAAGTGCGGGCTAGGCTTAAGGCCTGGGCACAAGTGCGGGCTAGGCTTATGGCCTGGGCACAAGTGCGGGCTAGGCTTAAGGCCTGGGCACAAGTGCGGGCTAGGCTTAAGGCCTGGGCACAAGTGCGGGCTAGGCTTGAGGCCTGGGCACAAGTGCGGGCTAGGCTTGAGGCCTGGGCACAAGTGCGGACTAGGCTTGAGGCCTGGGCACAAGTGCGGGCTAGGCTTAAGGCCTGGGCACAAGTGCGGGCTAGGCATAAGGCCTGGGCACAAGTGCGGGCTAGGCTTAAGGCCGGGGCACAAGTGCGGGCTAGGCTTTAGGCCGGGGCACAAGTGCGGGCTAGGCTTAAGGCCGGGGCACAAGTGCGGGCTAGGCTTAAGGCCGGGGCACAAGTGCGGGCTAGGCTTAAGGCCGGGGCACAAGTGCGGGCTAGGCTTAAGGCCGGGGCACAAGTGCGGGCTTAGCTTAAGGCCGGGGCACAAGTGCGGGCTTAGCTTAAGGCCGGGGCACAAGTGCGGGCTTAGCTTAAGGCCGGGGCACAAGTGCGGGCTAGGCTTAAGGCCGTGGCACAAGTGCGGGGTAGGCTTAAGGCCGGGGCACAAGTGCGGGCTAGGCTTAAGGCCGGGGCACAAGTGCGGGCTAGGCTTAAGGCCGGGGCACAAGTGCGGGCTAGGCTTAAGACCGGGGCACAAGTGCGGGCTAGGCTTAAGGCCGGGGCACAAGTGCAGGCTAGGCTTAAGGCCGGGGCACAAGTGCGGGCTAGGCTTAAGGCCGGGGCACAAGTGCGGGCTAGGCTTAAGGCCGGGGCACAAGTGCGGGCTAGGCTTAAGGCCGGGGCACAAGTGCGGGCTAGGCTTAAGGCCGGGCACAAGTGCGGGCTAGGCTTAAGGCCGGGGCACAAGTGCGGGCTAGGCTTAAGTCCGGGGCACAAGTGCGGGCTAGGCTTAAGGCCGGGGCACAAGTGCGGGCTAGGCTTAAGGCCGGGCACAAGTGCGGGCTAGGCTTAAGGCCGGGGCACAAGTGCGGGCTTGTCTTAAGGCCTGGGCACAAGTGCGGACTAGGCTTAAGGCCTGGGCACAAGTGCGGACTAGGCTTAAGGCCTGGGCACAAGTGCGGGCTAGGCTTAAGGCCTGGGCACAAGTGCGGGCTAGGCTTAAGGCCTGGGCACAAGTGCGGGCTAGGCTTAAGGCCGGGGCACAAGTGCGGGCTAGGCTTAAGGCCGGGGCACAAGTGCGGGCTAGGCTTAAGGCCGGGGCACAAGTGCGGGCTAGGCTTAATGCCTGGGCACAAGTGCGGGCTAGGATTAAGGCCGGGGCACAAGTGCTGGCTAGGCTTAAGGCCGGGGCACAGGTGCGGGCTAGGCTTAAGGCCTGGGCACAGGTGCGGGCTAGGCTTAAGGCCGGGGCACAAGTGCAGGCTAGGCTTAAGGCCGGGGCACAAGTGCGGGCTAGGCATAAGGCCTGGGCACAAGTGCGGGCTAGGCTTAAGGCCTGGGCACAAGTGCGGGCTAGGCTTAAGGCCGCGTCACAAGTGCGGGCTAGGCTTAAGGCCGCGTCACAAGTGCGGGCTTAGCTTAAGGCCGGGGCACAAGTGCGGGCTAGCCTTAAGGCATACAGCTAACTCTTTGCACTCTTTGCATAAAGGGTTAGGCACCCATAGGGGTGAAGAGCTAGCTTTCACCCCTCTACTCTGTACTTGGACATTTAGGACTAGATCCTTTGTTGTACAGTGCGGAGCCTCTCCATAACCCCATGCTCCAAGCGACCAGGCACTTCTTGTCTGTCCTCCGTAAATGGGTAATGCCTTCTTCCCCAATTACAGTCGTGCATGCGCATTCAGACGGGACAAGAGCGAAGAGCGTAAAGCTGGCCCTATGTGCATAACCAACATGAAGCTGAATACAAAAACAAACAAGCTTTCAAGGGGCTCAAAAGTGCAGGCTAGGCTTAAGGCCTGGGCACAGGTGCGGCTAGGCTTAAGGCCTGGGCACAGGTGCGGGCTAGGCTTAAGGCCTGGGCACAGGTGTGGGCTAGGCTTAAGGCCTGGGCACAGGTGCGGGCTAGGCTTAAGGCCGGGGCACAGGTGCGGGCCAGGCTTAAGGCCGGGGTACAAGTGCGGGCTAGGCTTAAGGCCGGGGCACAAATGCGGTTAAGGCTTGAGGCCGGGGCACAAGTGCGGGCTAGGCTTAAGGCCGGGGCACAAGTGCGGGCTAGGCTTAAGGCCTGGGCACAAGTGCGGGCTAGGCTTAAGGCCTGGGCACAAATGCGGGCTAGGCTTAAGGCCTGGGCACAAGGGCGGGCTAGGCTTAAGGCCTGGGAACAAGTGCGGGCTAGGCTTAATGCCTGGGCACAAGTGCGGGCTAGGCTTAAGGCCTGGGCACAAGTGCGGGCTAGGCTTAAGGCCGGGGCACAAGTGCGGGCTAGGCTTAAGGCCGGGGCACAAGTGCGGGCTAGGCTGAAGGCCTGGGCACAAGTGCGGGCTAGGCTGAAGGCCGGGGCACAAGTGCGGGCTAGGCTGAAGGCCGGGGCACAAGTGCGGGCTAGGCTGAAGGCCGGGGCACAAGTGCGGGCTAGGCTGAAGGCCGGGGCAAAAGTGCGGGCTAGGCTGAAGGCCGGGGCACAAGTGCGGGCTAGGCTGAAGGCCGGGGCACAAGTGCGGGCTAGGCTTAAGGCCGGGGCACAAGTGCGGGCTAGGCTTAAGGCCTGGGCACAAGTGCGGGCTAGGCTTAAGGCCTGGGCACAAGTGCTTGCTAGGCTTAAGGCCTGGGCACAAGTGCGGGCTAGGCTTAAGGCCTGGGCACAAGTGCGGGCTAGGCTTAAGGCCTGGGCACAAGTGCGAGCTAGGCATAAGGCCTGGGCACAAGTGCGGGCTAGGCTTAAGGCCTGGGCACAAGTGCGGGCTAGGCTTAAGGCCGGGGCACAAGTGCGGGCTTAGCTTAAGGCTGGGGCACAAGTGCGGGCTTAGCTTAAGGCCGGGGCACAAGTGCGGGCTAGGCTTAAGGCCGGGGCACAAGTGCGGGCTAGTCTTAAGGCCGGGGCACAAGTGCGGGCTAGTCTTAAGGCCGGGGCACAAGTGCGGGCTAGGCTTAATGCCGGGGTACAAGTGCGGGCTAGGCTTAAGGCCGGGGCACAAGTGCGGGCTAGGCTTAAGGCCGGGGCACAAGTGCGGGCTAGGCTTAAGGCCGGGGCACAAGTGCGGGCTAGGCTTAAGGCCTGGGCACAAATGCGGGCTAGGCTTAAGGCCTGGGCACAAGTGCGGGCTAGGCTTAAGGCCTGGGCACAAGTGCGGGCTAGGCTTAAGGCCGGGGCACAAGTGCGGGCTAGGCTTAAGGCATACAGCTAACTCTTTGCACTCTTTGCATAAAGGGTTAGGCACCCATAGGGGTGAAGAGCTAGCTTTCACCCCTCTACTCTGTACTTGGACATTTAGGACTAGATCCTTTGTTGTACAGTGCGGAGCCTCTCCATAACCCCATGCTCCAAGCGACCAGGCACTTCTTGTCTGTCCTCCGTAAATGGGTAATGCCTTCTTCCCCAATTACAGTCGTGCATGCGCATTCAGACGGGACAAGAGCGAAGAGCGTAAAGCTGGCCCTATGTGCATAACCAACATGAAGCTGAATACAAAAACAAACAAGCTTTCAAGGGGCTCAAAAGTGCAGGCTAGGCTTAAGGCCTGGGCACAGGTGCGGGCTAGGCTTAAGGCCTGGGCACAGGTGCGGGCTAGGCTTAAGGCCGGGCACAAGTGCGGGCTAGGCTTAAGGCCGGGCACAAGTGCGGGCTAGGCTTAAGGCCGGGGCACAAGTGCGGGCTTGTCTTAAGGCCTGGGCACAAGTGCGGACTAGGCTTAAGGCCTGGGCACAAGTGCGGACTAGGCTTAAGGCCTGGGCACAAGTGCGGGCTAGGCTTAAGGCCTGGGCACAAGTGCGGGCTAGGCTTAAGGCCTGGGCACAAGTGCGGGCTAGGCTTAAGGCCGGGGCACAAGTGCGGGCTAGGCTTAAGGCCGGGGCACAAGTGCGGGCTAGGCTTAAGGCCGGGGCACAAGTGCGGGCTAGGCTTAATGCCTGGGCACAAGTGCGGGCTAGGATTAAGGCCGGGGCACAAGTGCTGGCTAGGCTTAAGGCCGGGGAACAGGTGCGGGCTAGGCTTAAGGCCTGGGCACAGGTGCGGGCTAGGCTTAAGGCCGGGACACAAGTGCGGGCTAGGCTTAAGGCCGGGGCACAAGTGCGGGCTAGGCATAAGGCCTGGGCACAAGTGCGGGCTAGGCTTAAGGCCTGGGCACAAGTGCGGGCTAGGCTTAAGGCCGCGGCACAAGTGCGGGCTTAGCTTAAGGCCGGGGCACAAGTGCGGGCTAGGCTTAAGGCCGGGGCACAAGTGCGGGCTAGGCTTAAGGCTGGGGCACAAGTGCGGGCTAGTCTTAAGGCCGGGGCACAAGTGTGGGCTAGGCTTAATGCCGGGGCACAAGTGCGGGCTAGGCTTAAGGCCGGGGCACAAGTGCGGGCTAGGCTTAAGGCCGGGGCACAAGTGCGGGCTAGGCTTAAGGCCGGGGCACAAGTGCGGGCTAGGCTTAAGGCCTGGGCACAAATGCGGGCTAGGCTTAAGGCCTGGGCACAAGTGCAGACTAGGCTTAAGGCCTGGGCACAAGTGCGGGCTAGGCTTAAGGCCTGGGCACAAGTGCGGGCTAGGCTTAAGGCCTGGGCACAAGTGCGGGCTAGGCTTAAGGCCGGGGCACAAGTGCGGGCTAGGCTTAAGGCATACAGCTAACTCTTTGCACTCTTTGCATAAAGGGTTAGGCACCCATAGGGGTGAAGAGCTAGCTTTCACCCCTCTACTCTGTACTTGGACATTTAGGACTAGATCCTTTGTTGTACAGTGCGGAGCCTCTCCATAACCCCATGCTCCAAGCGACCAGGCACTTCTTGTCTGTCCTCCGTAAATGGGTAATGCCTTCTTCCCCAATTACAGTCGTGCATGCGCATTCAGACGGGACAAGAGCGAAGAGCGTAAAGCTGGCCCTATGTGCATAACCAACATGAAGCTGAATACAAAAACAAACAAGCTTTCAAGGGGCTCAAAAGTGCAGGCTAGGCTTAAGGCCTGGGCACAGGTGCGGGCTAGGCTTAAGGCCTGGGCACAGGTGCGGGCTAGGCTTAAGGCCTGGGCACAGGTGCGGGCTAGGCTTAAGGCCTGGGCACAGGTGCGGGCTAGGCTTAAGGCCGGGGCACAGGTGCGGGCCAGGCTTAAGGCCTGGGTACAAGTGCGGGCAAGGCTTAAGGCCGGGGCACAAATGCGGTTAAGGCTTGAGGCCGGGGCACAAGTGCGGGCTAGGCTTAAGGCCGTGGCACAAGTGCGGGCTAGGCTTGAGGCCGGGCACAAGTGCGGGCTAGGCTTGAGGCCGGGGCACAAGTGCGGGTTAGGCTTAAGGCCTGGGCACAAGTGCGGGCTAGGCTTAAGGCCTGGGCACAAGTGCGGGCTAGGCTTAAGGCCGGGGCACAAGTGCGGGCTAGGCTTAAGGCCGGGGCACAAGTGCGGGCTAGGCTTAATGCCTGAGCACAAGTGCGGGCTAGGATTAAGGCCGGGGCACAAGTGCTGGCTAGGCTTAAGGCCGGGGCACAGGTGCGGGCTAGGCTTAAGGCCTGGGCACAGGTGCGGGCTAGGCTTAAGGCCGGGGCACAAGTGCGGGCTAGGCTTAAGGCCGGGGCACAAGTGCGGGCAAGGCTTAAGGCCAGGGCACAAGTGCGGGCTAGGCTTAAGGCCAGGGCACAAGTGCGGGCTAGGCTTAAAGCCAGGGCACAAGTGCGGGCTAGGCTTGAGGCCTGGCCACAAGTGCGGGCTAGGCTTAAGGCCGGGGCACAAGTGCGGGCTAGGCTTAAGGCCGGGGCACAAGTGCGGGCTAGGCTTAAGGTCGGGGCACAAGTGCGGGCTAGGCTTAAGGCCGGGGCACAAGTGCGGGCTAGGCTTAAGGCCGGGCACAAGTGCGGGCTAGGCTTAAGGCCGGGGCACAAGTGCGGGCTAGGCTTAAGGCCGGGGCACAAGTGCGGGCTAGGCTTAAGGCCGGGGCACAAGTGCGGGCTAGGCTTAAGGCCGGGGCACAAGTGCGGGCTAGGCTTAAGGCCGGGGCACAAGTGCGGGCTAGGCTTAAGTCCTGGGCACAAGTGCGGGCTAGGCTTAAGGCCTGGGCACAAATGCGGGCTAGGCTTAAGGCCTGGGCACAAGGGCGGGCTAGGCTTAAGGCCTGGGAACAAGTGCGGGCTAGGCTTAATGCCTGGGCACAAGTGCGGGCTAGGCTTAAGACCTGGGCACAAGTGCGGGCTAGGCTTAAGGCCTGGGCACAAGTGCGGGCTAGGCTTAAGGCCGGGGCACAAGTGCGGGCTAGGCTTAAGGCTGGGGCACAAGTGCGGGCTAGGCTGAAGGCCTGGGCACAAGTGCGGGCTAGGCTTAAGGCCGGGGCACAAGTGCGGGCTAGGCTTAAGGCCTGGGCACAAGTGCGGGCTAGGCTTAAGGCCTGGGCACAAGTGCTTGCTAGGCTTAAGGCCGGGGCACAAGTGCGGGCTAGGCTTAATGCCTGGGCACAAATGCGGGCTAGGCTTAAGGCCTGGGCACAAGTGCAGGCTAGGCTTAAGGCCTGGGCACAAGTGCGGGCTAGGCTTGAGGTCTGGGCACAAGTGCGGGCTAGGCTTAAGGCCTGGGCACAAGTGCGGGCTAGGCTTATGGCCTGGGCACAAGTGCGGGCTAGGCTTAAGGCCTTGGGCACAAGTGCGGGCTAGGCTTAAGGCCTGGGCACAAGTGCGGGCTAGGCTTGAGGCCTGGGCACAAGTGCGGGCTAGGCTTGAGGCCTGGGCACAAGTGCGGACTAGGCTTGAGGCCTGGGCACAAGTGCGGGCTAGGCTTAAGGCCTGGGCACAAGTGCGGGCTAGGCATAAGGCCTGGGCACAAGTGCGGGCTAGGCTTAAGGCCGGGGCACAAGTGCGGGCTAGGCTTAAGGCCGGGGCACAAGTGCGGGCTAGGCTTAAGGCCGGGCACAAGTGCGGGCTAGGCTTAAGGCCGGGTCACAAGTGCGGGCTAGGCTTAAGGCCGGGGCACAAGTGCGGGCTAGGCTTAAGGCCGGGGCACAAGTGCGGGCTAGGCTTAAGGCCGGGCACAAGTGCGGGCTAGGCTTAAGGCCGGGGCACAAGTGCGGGCTTGTCTTAAGGCCTGGGCAAAAGTGCGGACTAGGCTTAAGGCCTGGGCACAAGTGCGGGCTAGGCTTAAGGCCTGGGCACAAGTGCGGGCTAGGCTTAAGGCCTGGGCACAAGTGCGGGCTAGGCTTAAGGCCGGGGCACAAGTGCGGGCTAGGCTTAAGGCATATAGCTAACTCTTTGCACTCTTTGCATAAAGGGTTAGGCACCCATAGGGGTGAAGAGCTAGCTTTCACCCCTCTACTCTGTACTTGGACATTTAGGACTAGATCCTTTGTTGTACAGTGCGGAGCCTCTCCATAACCCCATGCTCCAAGCGACCAGGCACTTCTTGTCTGTCCTCCGTAAATGGGTAATGCCTTCTTCCCCAATTACAGTCGTGCATGCGCATTCAGACGGGACAAGAGCGAAGAGCGTAAAGCTGGCCCTATGTGCATAACCAACATGAAGCTGAATACAAAAACAAACAAGCTTTCAAGGGGCTCAAAAGTGCAGGCTAGGCTTAAGGCCTGGGCACAGGTGCGGGCTAGGCTTAAGGCCTGGGCACAGGTGCGGGCTAGGCTTAAGGCCTGGGCACAGGTGCGGGCTAGGCTTAAGGCCGGGGCACAGGTGCGGGCTAGGCTTAAGGCTGGGGTACAAGTGCGGGCTAGGCTTAAGGCCGGGGCACAAATGCGGTTAAGGCTTGAGGCCGGGGCACAAGTGCGGGCTAGGCTTAAGGCCGGGGCACAAGTGCGGGCTAGGCTTGAGGCCGGGCACAAGTGCGGGCTAGGCTTGAGGCTGGGGCACAAGTGCGGGCTAGGCTTAAGGCCTGGGCACAAGTGCGGGCTAGGCTTAAGGCCTGGGCACAAGTGCAGGCTAGGCTTAAGGCCGGGGCACAAGTGCGGGCTAGGCTTAAGGCTGGGGCACAAGTGCGGGCTAGGCTTAAGGCCGGGGCACAAGTGCGGGCTAGGCTTAAGGCCGGGGCACAAGTGCGGGCTAGGCTTAAGGCCGGGGCACAAATGCGGTTAAGGCTTGAGGCCGGGGCACAAGTGCGGGCTAGGCCTAAGGCCGGGGCACAAGTGCGGGCTAGGCTTAAGGCCGGGGCACAAGTGCGGGCTAGGCTTAAGGCCGGGGCACAAATGCGGTTAAGGCTTGAGGCCGGGGCACAAGTGCGGGCTAGGCTTAAGGCCGGGGCACAAGTGCGGGCTAGGCTTGAGGCCGGGCACAAGTGCGGGCTAGGCTTGAGGCTGGGGCACAAGTGCGGGCTAGGCTTAAGGCCTGGGCACAAGTGCGGGCTAGGCTTAAGGCCTGGGCACAAGTGCGGGCTAGGCTTAAGGCCGCGTCACAAGTGCGGGCTTAGCTTAAGGCCGGGGCACAAGTGCGGGCTAGCCTTAAGGCATACAGCTAACTCTTTGCACTCTTTGCATAAAGGGTTAGGCACCCATAGGGGTGAAGAGCTAGCTTTCACCCCTCTACTCTGTACTTGGACATTTAGGACTAGATCCTTTGTTGTACAGTGCGGAGCCTCTCCATAACCCCATGCTCCAAGCGACCAGGCACTTCTTGTCTGTCCTCCGTAAATGGGTAATGCCTTCTTCCCCAATTACAGTCATGCATGCGCATTCAGACGGGACAAGAGCGAAGAGCGTAAAGCTGGCCCTATGTGCATAACCAACATGAAGCTGAATACAAAAACAAACAAGCTTTCAAGGGGCTCAAAAGTGCAGGCTAGGCTTAAGGCCTGGGCACAGGTGCGGGCTAGGCTTAAGGCCTGGGCACAGGTGCGGGCTAGGCTTAAGGCCTGGGCACAGGTGCGGGCTAGGCTTAAGGCCTGGGCACAGGTGCGGGCTAGGCTTAAGGCCGGGGCACAGGTGCGGGCCAGGCTTAAGGCCGGGGTACAAGTGCGGGCTAGGCTTAAGGCCGGGGCACAAATGCGGTTAAGGCTTGAGGCCGGGGCACAAGTGCGGGCTAGGCTTAAGGCCGGGGCACAAGTGCGGGCTAGGCTTGAGTCCGGGCACAAGTGCGGGCTAGGCTTGAGGCCGGGCACAAGTGCGGGCTAGGCTTGAGGCCGGGGCACAAGTGCGGGCTAGGCTTAAGGCCTGGGCACAAGTGCGGGCTAGGCTTAAGGCCGGCGCACAAGTGCGGGCTAGGCTTAAGGCCGGGGCACAAATGCGGTTAAGGCTTGAGGCCGGGGCACAAGTGCGGGCTAGGCTTAAGGCCGGGGCACAAGTGCGGGCTAGGCTTAAGGCCGGGGCACAAGTGCGGGCTAGGCTTAAGGCCGGGGCACAAGTGCGGGCTAGGCTTAAGGCCTGGGCACAAGTGCGGGCTAGGCTTAAGGCCTGGGCACAAGTGCGGGCTAGGCTTAAGGCCTGGGCACAAGTGCGGGCTAGGCTTAAGGCCGGGGCACAAGTGCGGGCTAGGCTTAAGGCCGGGGCACAAGTGCGGGCTAGGCTTAAGGCCTGGGCACAAGTGCGGGCTAGGCTTAAGGCCTGGGCACAAGTGCGGGCTAGGCTTATGGCCTGGGCACAAGTGCGGGCTAGGCTTAAGGCCTGGGCACAAGTGCGGGCTAGGCTTAAGGCCTGGGCACAAGTGCGGGCTAGGCTTGAGGCCTGGGCACAAGTGCGGGCTAGGCTTGAGGCCTGGGCACAAGTGCGGACTAGGCTTGAGGCCTGGGCACAAGTGCGGGCTAGGCTTAAGGCCTGGGCACAAGTGCGGGCTAGGCATAAGGCCTGGGCACAAGTGCGGGCTAGGCTTAAGGCCGGGGCACAAGTGCGGGCTAGGCTTAAGGCCGGGGCACAAGTGCGGACTAGGCTTAAGGCCGGGGCACAAGTGCGGGCTAGGCTTAAGGCCGGGGCACAAGTGCGGGCTTAGCTTAAGGCCGGGGCACAAGTGCGGGCTTAGCTTAAGGCCGGGGCACAAGTGCGGGCTTAGCTTAAGGCCGGGGCACAAGTGCGGGCTAGGCTTAAGGCCGTGGCACAAGTGCGGGGTAGGCTTAAGGCCGGGGCACAAGTGCGGGCTAGGCTTAAGGCCAGGGCACAAGTGCGGGCTAGGCTTAAGGCCGGGGCACAAGTGCGGGCTAGGCTTAAGGCCGGGGCACAAGTGCGGGCTAGGCTTAAGGCCGGGGCACAAGTGCGGGCTAGGCTTAAGGCCGGGGCACAAGTGCGGGCTAGGCTTAAGGCCGGGGCACAAGTGCGGGCTAGGCTTAAGGCCGGGCACAAGTGCGGGCTAGGCTTAAGGCCGGGGCACAAGTGCGGGCTAGGCTTAAGGCCGGGGCACAAGTGCGGGCTAGGCTTAAGGCCGGGGCACAAGTGCGGGCTAGGCTTAAGGCCGGGCACAAGTGCGGGCTAGGCTTAAGGCCGGGCACAAGTGCGGGCTAGGCTTAAGGCCGGGGCACAAGTGCGGGCTAGGCTTGAGGCCTGGCCACAAGTGCGGGCTAGGCTTAAGGCCGGGGCACAAGTGCGGGCTAGGCTTAAGGCCGGGGCACAAGTGCGGGCTAGGCTTAAGGTCGGGGCACAAGTGCGGGCTAGGCTTAAGGCCGGGGCACAAGTGCGGGCTAGGCTTAAGGCCGGGCACAAGTGCGGGCTAGGCTTAAGGCCGGGGCACAAGTGCGGGCTAGGCTTAAGGCCGGGGCACAAGTGCGGGCTAGGCTTAAGGCCGGGGCACAAGTGCGGGCTAGGCTTAAGGCCGGGGCACAAGTGCGGGCTAGGCTTAAGGCCGGGGCACAAGTGCGGGCTAGGCTTAAGTCCTGGGCACAAGTGCGGGCTAGGCTTAAGGCCTGGGCACAAATGCGGGCTAGGCTTAAGGCCTGGGCACAAGGGCGGGCTAGGCTTAAGGCCTGGGAACAAGTGCGGGCTAGGCTTAATGCCTGGGCACAAGTGCGGGCTAGGCTTAAGACCTGGGCACAAGTGCGGGCTAGGCTTAAGGCCTGGGCACAAGTGCGGGCTAGGCTTAAGGCCGGGGCACAAGTGCGGGCTAGGCTTAAGGCTGGGGCACAAGTGCGGGCTAGGCTGAAGGCCTGGGCACAAGTGCGGGCTAGGCTTAAGGCCGGGGCACAAGTGCGGGCTAGGCTTAAGGCCTGGGCACAAGTGCGGGCTAGGCTTAAGGCCTGGGCACAAGTGCTTGCTAGGCTTAAGGCCGGGGCACAAGTGCGGGCTAGGCTTAAGGCCTGGGCACAAATGCGGGCTAGGCTTAAGGCCTGGGCACAAGTGCAGGCTAGGCTTAAGGCCTGGGCACAAGTGCGGGCTAGGCTTGAGGTCTGGGCACAAGTGCGGGCTAGGCTTAAGGCCTGGGCACAAGTGCGGGCTAGGCTTATGGCCTGGGCACAAGTGCGGGCTAGGCTTAAGGCCTTGGGCACAAGTGCGGGCTAGGCTTGAGGCCTGGGCACAAGTGCGGGCTAGGCTTAAGGCCTGGGCACAAGTGCGGGCTAGGCATAAGGCCTGGGCACAAGTGCGGGCTAGGCTTAAGGCCGGGGCACAAGTGCGGGCTAGGCTTAAGGCCGGGGCACAAGTGCGGGCTAGGCTTAAGGCCGGGCACAAGTGCGGGCTAGGCTTAAGGCCGGGTCACAAGTGCGGGCTAGGCTTAAGGCCGGGGCACAAGTGCGGGCTAGGCTTAAGGCCGGGGCACAAGTGCGGGCTAGGCTTAAGGCCGGGCACAAGTGCGGGCTAGGCTTAAGGCCGGGGCACAAGTGCGGGCTTGTCTTAAGGCCTGGGCAAAAGTGCGGACTAGGCTTAAGGCCTGGGCACAAGTGCGGGCTAGGCTTAAGGCCTGGGCACAAGTGCGGGCTAGGCTTAAGGCCTGGGCACAAGTGCGGGCTAGGCTTAAGGCCGGGGCACAAGTGCGGGCTAGGCTTAAGGCATATAGCTAACTCTTTGCACTCTTTGCATAAAGGGTTAGGCACCCATAGGGGTGAAGAGCTAGCTTTCACCCCTCTACTCTGTACTTGGACATTTAGGACTAGATCCTTTGTTGTACAGTGCGGAGCCTCTCCATAACCCCATGCTCCAAGCGACCAGGCACTTCTTGTCTGTCCTCCGTAAATGGGTAATGCCTTCTTCCCCAATTACAGTCGTGCATGCGCATTCAGACGGGACAAGAGCGAAGAGCGTAAAGCTGGCCCTATGTGCATAACCAACATGAAGCTGAATACAAAAACAAACAAGCTTTCAAGGGGCTCAAAAGTGCAGGCTAGGCTTAAGGCCTGGGCACAGGTGCGGGCTAGGCTTAAGGCCTGGGCACAGGTGCGGGCTAGGCTTAAGGCCTGGGCACAGGTGCGGGCTAGGCTTAAGGCCGGGGCACAGGTGCGGGCTAGGCTTAAGGCTGGGGTACAAGTGCGGGCTAGGCTTAAGGCCGGGGCACAAATGCGGTTAAGGCTTGAGGCCGGGGCACAAGTGCGGGCTAGGCTTAAGGCCGGGGCACAAGTGCGGGCTAGGCTTGAGGCCGGGCACAAGTGCGGGCTAGGCTTGAGGCTGGGGCACAAGTGCGGGCTAGGCTTAAGGCCTGGGCACAAGTGCGGGCTAGGCTTAAGGCCTGGGCACAAGTGCAGGCTAGGCTTAAGGCCGGGG
This sequence comes from Ranitomeya imitator, assembly GCF_032444005.1. Classification (NCBI taxonomy): domain Eukaryota; kingdom Metazoa; phylum Chordata; class Amphibia; order Anura; family Dendrobatidae; genus Ranitomeya; species Ranitomeya imitator. Next base: position 312,905,596 of record NC_091284.1, on the reverse strand, counting down.
CACAAGTGCGGGCTAGGCTTAAGGCCGGGGCACAAGTGCGGGCTAGGCTTAAGGCCGGGGCACAAGTGCGGGCTAGGCTTAAGGCCGGGGCACAAGTGCGGGCTAGGCTTAAGGCCGGGGCACAAATGCGGTTAAGGCTTGAGGCCGGGGCACAAGTGCGGGCTAGGCTTGAGGCTGGGGCACAAGTGCGGGCTAGGCTTAAGGCCTGGGCACAAGTGCGGGCTAGGCTTAAGGCCGGGCACAAGTGCGGGCTAGGCTTAAGGCCTGGGCACAAGTGCGGGCTAGGCTTAAGGCCGGGCACAAGTGCAGGCTAGGCTTAAGGCCGGGGCACAAGTGCAGGCTAGGCTTAAGGCCTGGGCACAAGTGCGGGCTAGGCTTAAGGCCGGGCACAAGTGCGGGCTAGGCTTAAGGCCTGGGAACAAGTGCGGGCTAGGCTTAAGGCCGGGCACAAGTGCGGGCTAGGCTTAAGGCCGGGGCACAAGTGCGGGCTAGGCTTAAGGCCGGGGCACAAGTGCGGGCTAGGCTTAAGGCCGGGGCACAAGTGCGGGCTAGGCTTAAGGCCGGGCATAAGTGCGGGCTAGGCATAAGGCCGGGGCACAAGTGCGGGCTTGTCTTAAGGCCTGGGCACAAGTGCGGACTAGGCTTAAGGCCTGGGCACAAGTGCGGAATAGGCTTAAGGCCTGGGCACAAGTGCGGGCTAGGCTTAAGGCCTGGGCACAAGTGCGGGCTAGGCTTAAGGCCTGGGCACAAGTGCGGGCTAGGCTTAAGGCCGGGGCACAAGTGCGGGCTAGGCTTAAGGCCGGGGCACAAGTGCGGGCTAGGCTTAAGGCCGGGGCACAAGTGCGGGCTAGGCTTAATGCCTGGGCACAAGTGCGGGCTAGGATTAAGGCCGGGGCACAAGTGCTGGCTAGGCTTAAGGCCGGGGCACAGGTGCGGGCTAGGCTTAAGGCCTGGGCACAGGTGCGGGCTAGGCTTAAGGCCGGGGCACAAGTGCAGGCTAGGCTTAAGGCCGGGGCACAAGTGCGGGCTAGGCATAAGGCCTGGGCACAAGTGCGGGCTAGGCTTAAGGCCTGGGCACAAGTGCGGGCTAGGCTTAAGGCCGCGTCACAAGTGCGGGCTTAGCTTAAGGCCGGGGCACAAGTGCGGGCTAGCCTTAAGGCATACAGCTATCTCTTTGCACTCTTTGCATAAAGGGTTAGGCACCCATAGGGGTGAAGAGCTAGCTTTCACCCCTCTACTCTGTACTTGGACATTTAGGACTAGATCCTTTGTTGTACAGTGCGGAGCCTCTCCATAACCCCATGCTCCAAGCGACCAGGCACTTCTTGTCTGTCCTCCGTAAATGGGTAATGCCTTCTTCCCCAATTACAGTCGTGCATGCGCATTCAGACGGGACAAGAGCGAAGAGCGTAAAGCTGGCCCTATGTGCATAACCAACATGAAGCTGAATACAAAAACAAACAAGCTTTCAAGGGGCTCAAAAGTGCAGGCTAGGCTTAAGGCCTGGGCACAGGTGCGGGCTAGGCTTAAGGCCTGGGCACAGGTGCGGGCTAGGCTTAAGGCCTGGGCACAGGTGCGGGCTAGGCTTAAGGCCTGGGCACAGGTGCGGGCTAGGCTTAAGGCCGGGGCACAGGTGCGGGCCAGGCTTAAGGCCGGGGTACAAGTGCGGGCTAGGCTTAAGGCCGGGGCACAAATGCGGTTAAGGCTTGAGGCCGGGGCACAAGTGCGGGCTAGGCTTAAGGCCGGGGCACAAGTGCGGGCTAGGCTTGAGGCCGGGCACAAGTGCGGGCTAGGCTTGAGGCCGGGGCACAAGTGCGGGCTTAGCTTAAGGCCGGGGCACAAGTGCGGGCTTAGCTTAAGGCCGGGGCACAAGTGTGGGCTAGGCTTGAGGCCGTGGCACAAGTGCGGGGTAGGCTTAAGGCCGGGGCACAAGTGCGGGCTAGGCTTAAGGCCGGGGCACAAGTGCGGGCTAGGCTTAAGGCCGGGGCACAAGTGCGGGCTTAGCTTAAGGCCGGGGCACAAGTGCGGGCTTAGCTTAAGGCCGGGGCACAAGTGTGGGCTAGGCTTGAGGCCGTGGCACAAGTGCGGGGTAGGCTTAAGGCCGGGGCACAAGTGCGGGCTAGGCTTAAGGCCGGGGCACAAGTGCGGGCTAGGCTTAAGGCCGGGGCACAAGTGCGGGCTAGGCTTAAGGCCAGGGCACAAGTGCGGGCTAGGCTTAAGGCTGGGGCACAAGTGCAGGCTAGTCTTAAGGCCGGGGCACAAGTGCGGGCTAGGCTTAAGGCCGGGGCACAAGTGCGGGCTAGGCTTAAGGCCGGGGCACAAGTGCGGGCTAGGCTTAAGGCCGGGGCACAAGTGCGGGCTAGGCTTAAGGCCGGGCACAAGTGCGGGCTAGGCTTAAGGCCGGGGCACAAGTGCGGGCTAGGCTTAAGGCCTGGGCACAAGTGCAGACTAGGCTTAAGGCCTGGGCACAAGTGCGGGCTAGGCTTAAGGCCTGGGCACAAGTGCGGGCTAGGCTTAAGGCCGGGGCACAAGTGCGGGCTAGGCTTAAGGCATACAGCTAACTCTTTGCACTCTTTGCATAAAGGGTTAGGCACCCATAGGGGTGAAGAGCTAGCTTTCACCCCTCTAATCTGTACTTGGACATTTAGGACTAGATCCTTTGTTGTACAGTGCGGAGCCTCTCCATAACCCCATGCTCCAAGCGACCAGGCACTTCTTGTCTGTCCTCCGTAAATGGGTAATGCCTTCTTCCCCAATTACAGTCGTGCATGCGCATTCAGACGGGACAAGAGCGAAGAGCGTAAAGCTGGCCCTATGTGCATAACCAACATGAAGCTGAATACAAAAACAAACAAGCTTTCAAGGGGCTCAAAAGTGCAGGCTAGGCTTAAGGCCTGGGCACAGGTGCGGGCTAGGCTTAAGGCCTGGGCACAGGTGCGGGCTAGGCTTAAGGCCTGGGCACAGGTGCGGGCTAGGCTTAAGGCCTGGGCACAGGTGCGGGCTAGGCTTAAGGCCGGGGCACAGGTGCGGGCCAGGCTTAAGGCCTGGGTACAAGTGCGGGCAAGGCTTAAGGCCGGGGCACAAATGCGGTTAAGGCTTGAGGCCGGGGCACAAGTGCGGGCTAGGCTTAAGGCCGGGGCACAAGTGCGGGCTAGGCTTGAGGCCGGGCACAAGTGCGGGCTAGGCTTGAGGCCGGGGCACAAGTGCGGGTTAGGCTTAAGGCCTGGGCACAAGTGCGGGCTAGGCTTAAGGCCTGGGCACAAGTGCGGGCTAGGCTTAAGGCCGGGGCACAAGTGCGGGCTAGGCTTAAGGCCGGGGCACAAGTGCGGGCTAGGCTTAAGGCCGGGGCACAAGTGCGGGCTAGGCTTAAGGCCGGGGCACAGGTGCGGGCTAGGCTTAAGGCCTGGGCACAGGTGCGGGCTAGGCTTAAGGCCGGGGCACAAGTGCGGGCTAGGCTTAAGGCCGGGGCACAAGTGCGGGCAAGGCTTAAGGCCAGGGCACAAGTGCGGGCTAGGCTTAAGGCCAGGGCACAAGTGCGGGCTAGGCTTAAAGCCAGGGCACAAGTGCGGGCTAGGCTTGAGGCCTGGGCACAAGTGCAGGCTAGGCTTAAGGCCGGGGCACAAGTGCGGGCTAGGCTTAAGGCCGGGGCACAAGTGCGGGCTAGGCTTAAGGTCGGGGCACAAGTGCGGGCTAGGCTTAAGGCCGGGGCACAAGTGCGGGCTAGGCTTAAGGCCGGGCACAAGTGCGGGCTAGGCTTAAGGCCGGGGCACAAGTGCGGGCTAGGCTTAAGGCCGGGGCACAAGTGCGGGCTAGGCTTAAGGCCGGGGCACAAGTGCGGGCTAGGCTTAAGGCCGGGGCACAAGTGCGGGCTAGGCTTAAGGCCTGGGCACAAGTGCGGGCTAGGCTTAAGGCCTGGGCACAAATGCGGGCTAGGCTTAAGGCCTGGGCACAAGGGCGGGCTAGGCTTAAGGCCTGGGAACAAGTGCGGGCTAGGCTTAATGCCTGGGCACAAGTGCGGGCTAGGCTTAAGACCTGGGCACAAGTGCGGGCTAGGCTTAAGGCCTGGGCACAAGTGCGGGCTAGGCTTAAGGCCGGGGCACAAGTGCGGGCTAGGCTTAAGGCCGGGGCACAAGTGCGGGCTAGGCTGAAGGCCTGGGCACAAGTGCGGGCTAGGCTGAAGGCCTGGGCACAAGTGCGGGCTAGGCTGAAGGCCGGGGCACAAGTGCGGGCTAGGCTGAAGGCCGGGGCACAAGTGCGGGCTAGGCTGAAGGCCGGGGCAAAAGTGCGGGCTAGGCTGAAGGCCGGGGCACAAGTGCGGGCTAGGCTTAAGGCCGGGGCACAAGTGCGGGCTAGGCTTAAGGCCTGGGCACAAGTGCGGGCTAGGCTTAAGGCCTGGGCACAAGTGCTTGCTAGGCTTAAGGCCTAGGCACAAGTGCGGGCTAGGCTTAAGGCCTGGGCACAAGTGCGGGCTAGGCTTAAGGCCTGGGCACAAGTGCGAGCTAGGCATAAGGCCTGGGCACAAGTGCGGGCTAGGCTTAAGGCCTGGGCACAAGTGCGGGCTAGGCTTAAGGCCGGGGCACAAGTGCGGGCTTAGCTTAAGGCCGGGGCACAAGTGCGGGCTAGGCTTAAGGTCGGGGCACAAGTGCGGGCTAGGCTTAAGGCCGGGGCACAAGTGCGGGCTAGGCTTAAGGCCGGGCACAAGTGCGGGCTAGGCTTAAGGCCGGGGCACAAGTGCGGGCTAGGCTTAAGGCCGGGGCACAAGTGCGGGCTAGGCTTAAGGCCGGGGCACAAGTGCGGGCTAGGCTTAATGCCTGGGCACAAGTGCGGGCTAGGATTAAGGCCGGGGCACAAGTGCTGGCTAGGCTTAAGGCCGGGGCACAGGTGCGGGCTAGGCTTAAGGCCTGGGCACAGGTGCGGGCTAGGCTTAAGGCCGGGGCACAAGTGCGGGCTAGGCTTAAGGCCGGGGCACAAGTGCGGGCAAGGCTTAAGGCCAGGGCACAAGTGCGGGCTAGGCTTAAGGCCAGGGCACAAGTGCGGGCTAGGCTTAAAGCCAGGGCACAAGTGCGGGCTAGGCTTGAGGCCTGGGCACAAGTGCGGGCTAGGCTTAAGGCCGGGGCACAAGTGCGGGCTAGGCTTAAGGCCGGGGCACAAGTGCGGGCTAGGCTTAAGGTCGGGGCACAAGTGCGGGCTAGGCTTAAGGCCGGGGCACAAGTGCGGGCTAGGCTTAAGGCCGGGCACAAGTGCGGGCTAGGCTTAAGGCCGGGGCACAAGTGCGGGCTAGGCTTAAGGCCGGGGCACAAGTGCGGGCTAGGCTTAAGGCCGGGGCACAAGTGCGGGCTAGGCTTAAGGCCGGGGCACAAGTGCGGGCTAGGCTTAAGGCCTGGGCACAAGTGCGGGCTAGGCTTAAGGCCTGGGCACAAGTGCGGGCTAGGCTTAAGGCCTGGGCACAAATGCGGGCTAGGCTTAAGGCCTGGGCACAAGGGCGGGCTAGGCTTAAGGCCTGGGAACAAGTGCGGGCTAGGCTTAATGCCTGGGCACAAGTGCGGGCTAGGCTTAAGACCTGGGCACAAGTGCGGGCTAGGCTTAAGGCCTGGGCACAAGTGCGGGCTAGGCTTAAGGCCGGGGCACAAGTGCGGGCTAGGCTTAAGGCCGGGGCACAAGTGCGGGCTAGGCTGAAGGCCTGGGCACAAGTGCGGGCTAGGCTGAAGGCCTGGGCACAAGTGCGGGCTAGGCTGAAGGCCGGGGCACAAGTGCGGGCTAGGCTGAAGGCCGGGGCACAAGTGCGGGCTAGGCTGAAGGCCGGGGCAAAAGTGCGGGCTAGGCTGAAGGCCGGGGCACAAGTGCGGGCTAGGCTTAAGGCCGGGGCACAAGTGCGGGCTAGGCTTAAGGCCTGGGCACAAGTGCGGGCTAGGCTTAAGGCCTGGGCACAAGTGCTTGCTAGGCTTAAGGCCTGGGCACAAGTGCGGGCTAGGCTTAAGGCCTGGGCACAAGTGCGGGCTAGGCTTAAGGCCTGGGCACAAGTGCGAGCTAGGCATAAGGCCTGGGCACAAGTGCGGGCTAGGCTTAAGGCCTGGGCACAAGTGCGGGCTAGGCTTAAGGCCGGGGCACAAGTGCGGGCTTAGCTTAAGGCCGGGGCACAAGTGCGGGCTAGGCTTAAGGCCGGGGCACAAGTGCGGGCTAGGCTTAAGGCCGGGGCACATGTGCGGGCTAGTCTTAAGGCCGGGGCACAAGTGCGGGCTAGGCTTAATGCCGGGGCACAAGTGCGGGCTAGGCTTAAGGCCGGGGCACAAGTGCGGGCTAGGCTTAAGGCCGGGGCACAAGTGCGGGCTAGGCTTAAGGCCTGGGCACAAATGCGGGCTAGGCTTAAGGCCTGGGCACAAGTGCAGACTAGGCTTAAGGCCTGGGCACAAGTGCGGGCTAGGCTTAAGGCCTGGGCACAAGTGCGGGCTAGGCTTAAGGCCGGGGCACAAGTGCGGGCTAGGCTTAAGGCATACAGCTAACTCTTTGCACTCTTTGCATAAAGGGTTAGGCACCCATAGGGGTGAAGAGCTAGCTTTCACCCCTCTACTCTGTACTTGGACATTTAGGACTAGATCCTTTGTTGTACAGTGCGGAGCCTCTCCATAACCCCATGCTCCAAGCGACCAGGCACTTCTTGTCTGTCCTCCGTAAATGGGTAATGCCTTCTTCCCCAATTACAGTCGTGCATGCGCATTCAGACGGGACAAGAGCGAAGAGCGTAAAGCTGGCCCTATGTGCATAACCAACATGAAGCTGAATACAAAAACAAACAAGCTTTCAAGGGGCTCAAAAGTGCAGGCTAGGCTTAAGGCCTGGGCACAGGTGCGGGCTAGGCTTAAGGCCTGGGCACAGGTGCGGGCTAGGCTTAAGGCCTGGGCACAGGTGCGGGCTAGGCTTAAGGCCGGGGCACAAGTGCGGGCTAGGCTTAAGGCCGGGGCACAAGTGCGGGCTAGGCTTAAGGCCAGGGCACAAGTGCGGGCTAGGCTTAAGGCCGGGGCACAAGTGCGGGCTAGGCTTCAGGCCGGGGCACAAGTGCGGCCAGGCTTAAGGCCGGGGCACAAGTGCGGGCTAGGCTTAAGGCCGGGGCACAAGTGCGGGCTAGGCTTAAGGCCGGGGCACAAGTGCGGGCAAGGCTTAAGGCCTGGGCACAAGTGCGGGCTAGGCGTGAGGCCTGGGCACAAGTGCGGGCTAGGCTTAAGGCCTGGGCACAAGTGCGGGCTAGGCTTGAGGCCTGGGCACAAGTGCGGGCTAGGCTTAAGGCCTGGGCACAAGTGCAGGCTAGGCTTAAGGCCTGGGCACAAGTGCGGGCTAGGCTTAAGGCCTGGGCACAAGTGCGGGCTAGGCTTAAGGCCTGGGCACAAGTGCGGGCTAGGCATAAGGCCTGGGCACAAGTGCGGGCTAGGCTTAAGGCCTGGGCACAAGTGCGGGCTAGGCTTAAGGCCGGGGCACAAGTGCGGGCTTAGCTTAAGGCCGGGGCACAAGTGCGGGCTAGGCTTAAGGCCGGGGCACAAATGCGGGCTAGGCTTAAGGCCTGGGCACAAGGGCGGGCTAGGCTTAAGGCCTGGGAACAAGTGCGGGCTAGGCTTAATGCCTGGGCACAAGTGCGGGCTAGGCTTAAGACCTGGGCACAAGTGCGGGCTAGGCTTAAGGCCTGGGCACAAGTGCGGGCTAGGCTTAAGGCCGGGGCACAAGTGCGGGCTAGGCTTAAGGCCGGGGCACAAGTGCGGGCTAGGCTGAAGGCCTGGGCACAAGTGCGGGCTAGGCTGAAGGCCGGGGCACAAGTGCGGGTGTGATGAGGGAACAGCCGCCATCTTGGAACAGGCATGCTATCAGATTGGCGTGACTCCATTTTGTCTCCTGGACACAGGAGTGCTCCTGGCCCCCACCTTTGCTAATGAATAGAGTTCCTATTAGTATGCTAACGGGCTGAGCTCAGTGTAAACTGTAGACGGTAGTTCAAAGCCCCATGAGGAAACCACGCCACCAGGGGGCTTGGAAATGCTTGGGGGCTTAATTAAAACACGCATGCCAAGTGGCCACTGGATACACATCTATTATGGCAGCCCAGCCAAACCGTCTCCAACATGGAATTGTGAATTATGGACGCATCGTCCGAGGTACAGGCTCATAAAAAATATTCTCCTTACCCTAAAGAAATTGTGCATCCAACAGTGTGACTCCCGTGACGGTGGAAGGTCTGAAACCCGAGATATAGGGATCAGCCTCCCACAGGGACCGAATGGGTCCAGGTTTGATCCCAGTACGACCGGCAGAACAAACCACAGGCGCTGGTACTGCCCGTGTGCTGATCCGATCATCCTGAGAGAAGTTATCCCATTTATTAGATATTGGAATAAATCTTGCAGGGAGACAGAGGGGGTGGAGATTGCTAAGCCCACCCAGCTGCAGTCAGGGGGGCTCAGCCAGGTACAAGAAGAAGCTGAGGTCACTGGGAGGGTCTCACTCCACAGAAGAAGATGATGATGATGACATCTTAAGGAACAGGGTATGCCAGCCAGGGGGGAGCAAGCACATGCTTTCTGGGGGCTGCCCGGCAACTAAGATTTTGGACCTGCGGAATGCTATGCCCCCCGGCTTCCACAAGCGACCTTCGACCTGGTAAATTGACCTCCAGCTTTATACCTTTAAGCCTTGTATTATTGTTGTTATATTGTACTCTGACTGTAACTCTTGATATATTGTGATTGTATATTTCTTGTAATTATCTAGTGCGCCCTTAAGGCAATTAAATCATAAATTAATTTTGGGCTGATCCTTTTACTCTGATTGCGAATCTTAGAATACCCAGGGTGGGTAACAGGGCAGTCTCCCCGGCGGCCATTTGCTCTAGGTGCAGTCCCTTTACTGACCTGAGAGACAAAGGGGGCGCCGGAGAGCTGGGCCTGTGTAGTGACGTCACGGATTGGTGACGTGGGAGGAAGGGGTAATCCTTCACAGTGGTGGCAGCGGTGGGATCAGAGTAATAGTGTGCGTGGGACCCCTACTCCCAGACACTAAAGACTACCAGTGGTAACTTTCACTGCTGGGGTCTTAAGGTCAGCCCAGCACTAGACGGTCAGAGTGTAGATATAATAAGTTGTGTGCAAGGTCAGGGGTACAGCTGTGTCAGTAACCAGAGGTTCCAAAGATGGCGGAGGGCACCAGGAGTGCAGCGAGGGCGCAGGCCAGTGCTATGGCTTATGAGGAGGTGGTGGTGGACGGTACTGTTCCAGGCGAGGGGGAGCTCAGCCCAGACTCCCCAAGGAGCCAGCCACCCGTGCTTAGTCCGGCAAGGGACTACCCACCACCTACCCGCCCCAGCCTGTCCACATCAGCGGCCCTTGTTGCAGCGGCAGTGGCACGTCTCGAGGCGGGTAATGAAGACGCCTATGTGAGACTCATGGCAGCTGCAGAGAAAGCAGCGGAGGCCAAGCGTGCAGAACGCCGTGAAGCAGAGGAGCGGGAGAGGGCAGAACGCCGTGAGGCGGCAGAGCGAGCAGAGAGAGCGGCAGAGCGAGAGCGTGCAGAACGCCGAGAGGCGGCAGAGCGGGCAGCGGAGCAAGCAGCGGCAGAGAGAGCAGCGGAGCGCCAGCACCGTCTGGAGATGGCTCAACACGGGCTCCCGCTGGACGCCCCAGCACCACCAGAGTCCAGGGCTTCAAAAGTCCGGGCCGAGGACTTCCCTCTGCTTGAGAAGGATGGAGACCTGGATTCCTTCTTGCTGGCCTTTGAAAGGACCTGCCTTCAACACCATCTGGCCCCCGATCAGTGGGCAAGATACCTGACCCCCCGTTTGAGGGGAAAGTCCCTGGAAGTTTTGGGGGACTTACCTGCCGGGGCTGAGCAGGACTACAGCAGCATCAAGCGGGCCCTGATCCAGCACTACAACCTCACCCCAGAGTCTTACCGCAAGAAGTTCCGGAGCCTGCAGCGGGGCCCAAAGGACACCTGGACCGACCACATGCGGGCGTTGCTGAGAGCTGCAGAGCACTGGACCTCGGGTCTAGCGCTCACCACCCACCAGGAGGTCCAGGAACTGTTCGTCACGGAGCAGTTCTTGTGGAACTGCCCAGAGGACCTCCAGCAGTTCCTCCGTGACCGGAAACCGAAGGGGGCTTCTGCTACAGCCGCCCTGGCAGACGAGTATGCCAATAACAGGGCACCTGAGCCGAAGAAGCCTGCCAGCAGCACCTGGAGAGGGGGTAAGCCCAATCCTGCCCCTGTTCCCCCAGCCCCCAGAGTGCAAGGGGTGTACCCCCCTGCTGCCCTCTCCAGGCCAGGCGCAGAACCCAGACGTTGTCATCACTGCAACCAGCTGGGACACTTCAAAGCTGCATGTCCCCAGCGTCTTAAGGCCCCATCCCTGTCCCCGGAACCGTCCACTGTTTTATGTGTGGGAGGGGGTGGTGGGAGGTCCCTGGACAATTACCAACCCGTCACTATCGGCCGCTCAGCGGTCATGGGACTGCGGGACACAGGCGCTGAACGAACCCTAGTACATCCTGAGGTGGTGTCCCCTCAAGACTTGGTACCGGGGAGAACCCTTTCCGTCTCCGGAATTGGAGGCGTGGAACCGGCGCTGCCTGTCGCAAAGGTGTTTTTGGACTGGGGTGCTGGGAGGGGAATGCGGGAGGTGGGAGTAACGTCAAATATTCCTGCTAATGTGTTACTTGGGACCGATTTGGGGCGGCTAGTGTCCCAGTATGTGGCCACTGAACCCCCAAGTTCGGCTCCCCAAGAATGTCATGACTCTACTGTGAATGTTGATGTGTTGAATGTGCCTCCAACAGTGGGGGAGGGAGTGAAACCTGAGGGTACTCCATACACTGACACCACACACACAGGGCTCACAGTGAGGACAGGTGAGGAGACTGTAGGGGAGAGCTCAGAGGTGGAGGGAGGGGCTGCTATGGGCAGTGTAGGGTCCCTAAGTGAATCCCGCCTGCTGAGTCTAGGGCCCCTGCAGGAAGAGGAACAGGCCATGGGGGGAGGAGGCGTCCCAGGAGAGGAGCCACCAGGTAAGACCCCAGGGCAGGAGTTCCCCACACCCGGGATGTCAGGAGGGCAGGGAAGTCTGCCTGACCCGGCGACTTGGTCAGTAGTCGGGGGGAAGCAGGCGCTACCCATGGGCACAGTGGTCGTGGCCGCTGTCCCCAGGAGTGGGAGCGCCGGAGCCCAAGGAGCCTTGCAGAGGTCCGACGGCTTCCCCCTCTCTGACCAAGTGGCTGCCGAGTCAGACAGCAGCCAGGAGACAGATCCCGGGGAGCTGACGGTGGATGTGGCGGTGTCGTCCATTCTTGCCACATTGAGTCAGGGATTTCAGGAAGCGTTGGAAGCTGATGCTGGCCTGAAAGCTCTTAAGGAGCAGGCGGCACAGCCTCCCGGGGAGTCAGACCGCGAGCGGGTGGTCGGGGACCAGGGACGGCTGTACCGGGTAACGGTCCAGCAGGGTTCACCGGAGGCGTGGCCCAGGGACCGACAGTTAGAGGCAGCCTCTGAGAGAGGAGGAGGGGGCAGAGACAGCCTCAGCGAGAGAGAGGAGGAGGCAGAGACAGCCTCAGAGAAAGAAGGAGGAGGGAGCAGAGACAGCCTCAGAGAGAGAGAGGGAGGGGCAGAGACAGCCTCAGAGAGAGAGAGGAGGGGGCAGAGACAGCCTCAGAGAGAGACAGAGGAGGAGGAAGAAACAGCCTCAGAGAGAGGCAGGAGGGGGCAGAGACAGCCTCAGAGAGAGAAGGAGGAGGGGGCAGAGACAGCCTCAGGGAGAGAGAGGAGGGGGCAGAGACAGCCTCAGAGAAAGACGGAGGAGGAGGGGGCAGAGACAGCCTCAGAGAGAGAGAGGAGGGGGCAGAGACAGCCTCAGAGAGAGACAGAGGAGGAGGGGGCAGAGGCAGCCTCAGAGAGAGACAGAGGAGGAGGGGGCAGAGACAGCCTCAGAGAGAGAGAGGAGGGGGCAGAGACAGCCTCAGAGAGAGACAGAGGAGGAGGGGGCAGAGACAGCCTCAGAGAGAGAGAGGAGGGGGCAGAGACAGCCTCAGAGAGAGACAGAGGAGGAGGGGGCAGAGACAGCCTCAGAGAGAGGAGGGGGCAGAGACAGCCTCAGAGAGAGACAGGAGGAGGGGGCAGAGGCAGCCTCAGAGAGAGAGAGGAGGGGGCAGAGACAGCCTCAGAGAGCGACGGAGGAGGAGGCGGAGACAGCCTCAGCGAGAGAGAGAAGGAGGAGGAGGCAGAGCCAGCTTCAGGGAGAGAGGAGGGGGCAGAGACAGCCTCAGAAAGAGGGGAGAGGCAGAGACCGCCTCAGAGAGAGAGAGGAGGGACAGAGTCAGCCTCAGAGAGGAGGGGGCAGAGACAGCCTCAGAGAGAGAAGGAGGAGGGGGCCGAAACAGCCTCAGAGAGAGACCGGGGAGGAGGCAGAGACAGCCTCAGAAAGAGGGGAGAGGCAGAGACCGCCTCAGAGACAAAGAGAGAGGAGGGACAGAGTCAGCCTCAGAGAGGAGGAGGCAGGGACAGGCTCAGGGAGAGAGATGCCGAGACCATAGTAATGCTGATGGGTTGCCCCGGCAAGGAGAAGGTGCGGAAGGGCGCATGGGGGAACACAGGAATGTGATGCCCCCTAGCGCCCTCTAAAGCAGGGAGGTGTGATGAGGGAACAGCCGCCATCTTGGAACAGGCATGCTATCAGATTGGCGTGACTCCATTTTGTCTCCTGGACACAGGAGTGCTCCTGGCCCCCACCTTTGCTAATGAATAGAGTTCCTATTAGTATGCTAACGGGCTGAGCTCAGTGTAAACTGTAGACGGTAGTTCAAAGCCCCATGAGGAAACCACGCCACCAGGGGGCTTGGAAATGCTTGGGGGCTTAATTAAAACACGCATGCCAAGTGGCCACTGGATACACATCTATTATGGCAGCCCAGCCAAACTGTCTCCAACATGGAATTGTGAATTATGGACGCATCGTCCGAGGTACAGGCTCATAAAAAATATTCTCCTTACCCTAAAGAAATTGTGCATCCAACAGTGTGACTCCCGTGACGGTGGAAGGTCTGAAACCCGAGATATAGGGATCAGCCTCCCACAGGGACCGAATGGGTCCAGGTTTGATCCCAGTACGACCGGCAGAACAAACCACAGGCGCTGGTACTGCCCGTGTGCTGATCCGATCATCCTGAGAGAAGTTATCCCATTTATTAGATATTGGAATAAATCTTGCAGGGAGACAGAGGGGGTGGAGATTGCTAAGCCCACCCAGCTGCAGGCAGGGGGGCTCAGCCAGGTACAAGAAGAAGCTGAGGTCACTGGGAGGGTCTCACTCCACAGAAGAAGATGATGATGATGATGACATCTTAAGGAACAGGGTATGCCAGCCAGGGGGGAGCAAGCACATGCTTTCTGGGGGCTGCCCGGCAACTAAGATTTTGGACCTGCGGAATGCTATGCCCCCCGGCTTCCACAAGCGACCTTCGACCTGGTAAATTGACCTCCAGCTTTATACCTTTAAGCCTTGTATTATTGTTGTTATATTGTACTCTGACTGTAACTCTTGATATATTGTGATTGTATATTTCTTGTAATTATCTAGTGCGCCCTTAAGGCAATTAAATCATAAATTAATTTTGGGCTGATCCTTTTACTCTGATTGCGAATCTTAGAATACCCAGGGTGGGTAACAGGGCAGTCTCCCCGGCGGCCATTTGCTCTAGGTGCAGTCCCTTTACTGACCTGAGAGACAAAGGGGGCGCCGGAGAGCTGGGCCTGTGTAGTGACGTCACGGATTGGTGACGTGGGAGGAAGGGGTAATCCTTCACAGCGGGCTAGGCTGAAGGCCGGGGCACAAGTGCGGGCTAGGCTGAAGGCCGGGGCACAAGTGCGGGCTAGGCTGAAGGCCGGGGCAAAAGTGCGGGCTAGGCTGAAGGCCGGGGCACAAGTGCGGGCTAGGCTTAAGGCCGGGGCACAAGTGCGGGCTAGGCTTAAGGCCTGGGCACAAATGCGGGCTAGGCTTAAGGCCTGGGCACAAGGGCGGGCTAGGCTTAAGGCCTGGGAACAAGTGCGGGCTAGGCTTAATGCCTGGGCACAAGTGCGGGCTAGGCTTAAGACCTGGGCACAAGTGCGGGCTAGGCTTAAGGCCTGGGCACAAGTGCGGGCTAGGCTTAAGGCCGGGGCACAAGTGCGGGCTAGGCTTAAGGCCGGGGCACAAGTGCGGGCTAGGCTGAAGGCCTGGGCACAAGTGCGGGCTAGGCTGAAGGCCTGGGCACAAGTGCGGGCTAGGCTGAAGGCCGGGGCACAAGTGCGGGCTAGGCTGAAGGCCGGGGCACAAGTGCGGGCTAGGCTGAAGGCCGGGGCAAAAGTGCGGGCTAGGCTGAAGGCCGGGGCACAAGTGCGGGCTAGGCTTAAGGCCGGGGCACAAGTGCGGGCTAGGCTTAAGGCCTGGGCACAAGTGCGGGCTAGGCTTAAGGCCTGGGCACAAGTGCTTGCTAGGCTTAAGGCCTGGGCACAAGTGCGGGCTAGGCTTAAGGCCTGGGCACAAGTGCGGGCTAGGCTTAAGGCCTGGGCACAAGTGCGAGCTAGGCATAAGGCCTGGGCACAAGTGCGGGCTAGGCTTAAGGCCTGGGCACAAGTGCGGGCTAGGCTTAAGGCCGGGGCACAAGTGCGGGCTTAGCTTAAGGCCGGGGCACAAGTGCGGGCTAGGCTTAAGGTCGGGGCACAAGTGCGGGCTAGGCTTAAGGCCGGGGCACAAGTGCGGGCTAGGCTTAAGGCCGGGCACAAGTGCGGGCTAGGCTTAAGGCCGGGGCACAAGTGCGGGCTAGGCTTAATGCCTGGGCACAAGTGCGGGCTAGGATTAAGGCCGGGGCACAAGTGCTGGCTAGGCTTAAGGCCGGGGCACAGGTGCGGGCTAGGCTTAAGGCCTGGGCACAGGTGCGGGCTAGGCTTAAGGCCGGGGCACAAGTGCGGGCTAGGCTTAAGGCCGGGGCACAAGTGCGGGCAAGGCTTAAGGCCAGGGCACAAGTGCGGGCTAGGCTTAAGGCCAGGGCACAAGTGCGGGCTAGGCTTAAAGCCAGGGCACAAGTGCGGGCTAGGCTTGAGGCCTGGGCACAAGTGCGGGCTAGGCTTAAGGCCGGGGCACAAGTGCGGGCTAGGCTTAAGGCCGGGGCACAAGTGCGGGCTAGGCTTAAGGTCGGGGCACAAGTGCGGGCTAGGCTTAAGGCCGGGGCACAAGTGCGGGCTAGGCTTAAGGCCGGGCACAAGTGCGGGCTAGGCTTAAGGCCGGGGCACAAGTGCGGGCTAGGCTTAAGGCCGGGGCACAAGTGCGGGCTAGGCTTAAGGCCGGGGCACAAGTGCGGGCTAGGCTTAAGGCCGGGGCACAAGTGCGGGCTAGGCTTAAGGCCTGGGCACAAGTGCGGGCAAGGCTTAAGGCCTGGGCACAAATGCGGGCTAGGCTTAAGGCCTGGGCACAAGGGCGGGCTAGGCTTAAGGCCTGGGAACAAGTGCGGGCTAGGCTTAATGCCTGGGCACAAGTGCGGGCTAGGCTTAAGACCTGGGCACAAGTGCGGGCTAGGCTTAAGGCCTGGGCACAAGTGCGGGCTAGGCTTAAGGCCGGGGCACAAGTGCGGGCTAGGCTTAAGGCCGGGGCACAAGTGCGGGCTAGGCTGAAGGCCTGGGCACAAGTGCGGGCTAGGCTGAAGGCCTGGGCACAAGTGCGGGCTAGGCTGAAGGCCGGGGCACAAGTGCGGGCTAGGCTGAAGGCCGGGGCACAAGTGCGGGCTAGGCTGAAGGCCGGGGCAAAAGTGCGGGCTAGGCTGAAGGCCGGGGCACAAGTGCGGGCTAGGCTTAAGGCCGGGGCACAAGTGCGGGCTAGGCTTAAGGCCTGGGCACAAGTGCGGGCTAGGCTTAAGGCCTGGGCACAAGTGCTTGCTAGGCTTAAGGCCTGGGCACAAGTGCGGGCTAGGCTTAAGGCCTGGGCACAAGTGCGGGCTAGGCTTAAGGCCTGGGCACAAGTGCGAGCTAGGCATAAGGCCTGGGCACAAGTGCGGGCTAGGCTTAAGGCCTGGGCACAAGTGCGGGCTAGGCTTAAGGCCGGGGCACAAGTGCGGGCTTAGCTTAAGGCCGGGGCACAAGTGCGGGCTAGGCTTAAGGCCGGGGCACAAGTGCGGGCTAGGCTTAAGGCCGGGGCACATGTGCGGGCTAGTCTTAAGGCCGGGGCACAAGTGCGGGCTAGGCTTAATGCCGGGGCACAAGTGCGGGCTAGGCTTAAGGTCGGGGCACAAGTGCGGGCTAGGCTTAAGGCCTGGGCACAAGTGCGAGCTAGGCATAAGGCCTGGGCACAAGTGCGGGCTAGGCTTAAGGCCTGGGCACAAGTGCGGGCTAGGCTTAAGGCCGGGGCACAAGTGCGGGCTTAGCTTAAGGCCGGGGCACAAGTGCGGGCTAGGCTTAAGGCCGGGGCACAAGTGCGGGCTAGGCTTAAGGCCGGGGCACAAGTGCGGGCTAGGCTTAAGGCCTGGGCACAAGTGCGGGCTAGGCTTAAGGCCTGGGCACAAATGCGGGCTAGGCTTAAGGCCTGGGCACAAGGGCGGGCTAGGCTTAAGGCCTGGGAACAAGTGCGGGCTAGGCTTAATGCCTGGGCACAAGTGCGGGCTAGGCTTAAGACCTGGGCACAAGTGCGGGCTAGGCTTAAGGCCTGGGCACAAGTGCGGGCTAGGCTTAAGGCCGGGGCACAAGTGCGGGCTAGGCTTAAGGCCGGGGCACAAGTGCGGGCTAGGCTGAAGGCCTGGGCACAAGTGCGGGCTAGGCTGAAGGCCTGGGCACAAGTGCGGGCTAGGCTGAAGGCCGGGGCACAAGTGCGGGCTAGGCTGAAGGCCGGGGCACAAGTGCGGGCTAGGCTGAAGGCCGGGGCAAAAGTGCGGGCTAGGCTGAAGGCCGGGGCACAAGTGCGGGCTAGGCTTAAGGCCGGGGCACAAGTGCGGGCTAGGCTTAAGGCCTGGGCACAAGTGCGGGCTAGGCTTAAGGCCTGGGCACAAGTGCTTGCTAGGCTTAAGGCCTGGGCACAAGTGCGGGCTAGGCTTAAGGCCTGGGCACAAGTGCGGGCTAGGCTTAAGGCCTGGGCACAAGTGCGAGCTAGGCATAAGGCCTGGGCACAAGTGCGGGCTAGGCTTAAGGCCTGGGCACAAGTGCGGGCTAGGCTTAAGGCCGGGGCACAAGTGCGGGCTTAGCTTAAGGCCGGGGCACAAGTGCGGGCTAGGCTTAAGGCCGGGGCACAAGTGCGGGCTAGGCTTAAGGCCGGGGCACATGTGCGGGCTAGTCTTAAGGCCGGGGCACAAGTGCGGGCTAGGCTTAATGCCGGGGCACAAGTGCGGGCTAGGCTTAAGGTCGGGGCACAAGTGCGGGCTAGGCTTAAGGCCGGGGCACAAGTGCGGGCTAGGCTTAAGGCCTGGGCACAAATGCGGGCTAGGCTTAAGGCCTGGGCACATGTGCAGACTAGGCTTAAGGCCTGGGCACAAGTGCGGGCTAGGCTTAAGGCCTGGGCACAAGTGCGGGCTAGGCTTAAGGCCGGGGCACAAGTGCGGGCTAGGCTTAAGGCATACAGCTAACTCTTTGCACTCTTTGCATAAAGGGTTAGGCACCCATAGGGGTGAAGAGCTAGCTTTCACCCCTCTACTCTGTACTTGGACATTTAGGACTAGATCCTTTGTTGTACAGTGCGGAGCCTCTCCATAACCCCATGCTCCAAGCGACCAGGCACTTCTTGTCTGTCCTCCGTAAATGGGTAATGCCTTCTTCCCCAATTACAGTCGTGCATGCGCATTCAGACGGGATAAGAGCGAAGAGCGTAAAGCTGGCCCTATGTGCATAACCAACATGAAGCTGAATACAAAAACAAACAAGCTTTCAAGGGGCTCAAAAGTGCAGGCTAGGCTTAAGGCCTGGGCACAGGTGCGGGCTAGGCTTAAGGCCTGGGCACAGGTGCGGGCTAGGCTTAAGGCCTGGGCACAGGTGCGGGCTAGGCTTAAGGCCGGGGCACAAGTGCGGGCTAGGCTTAAGGCCGGGGCACAAGTGCGGGCTAGGCTTAAGGCCGGGGCACAAGTGCGGGCTAGGCTTAAGGCCGGGGCACAAGTGCGGGCTAGGCTTAAGGCCGGGGCACAAGTGCGGGCTAGGCTTAAGGCCAGGGCACAAGTGCGGGCTAGGCTTAAGGCCGGGGCACAAGTGCGGGCTAGGCTTCAGGCCGGGGCACAAGTGCGGCCAGGCTTAAGGCCGGGGCACAAGTGCGGGCTAGGCTTAAGGCCGGGGCACAAGTGCGGGCTAGGCTTAAGGCCGGGGCACAAGTGCGGGCTAGGCTTAAGGCCTGGGCACAAGTGCGGGCTAGGCGTGAGGCCTGGGCACAAGTGCGGGCTAGGCTTAAGGCCTGGGCACAAGTGCGGGCTAGGCTTGAGGCCTGGGCACAAGTGCGGGCTAGGCTTAAGGCCTGGGCACAAGTGCAGGCTAGGCTTAAGGCCTGGGCACAAGTGCGGGCTAGGCTTAAGGCCTGGGCACAAGTGCGGGCTAGGCTTAAGGCCTGGGCACAAGTGCGGGCTAGGCATAAGGCCTGGGCACAAGTGCGGGCTAGGCTTAAGGCCTGGGCACAAGTGCGGGCTAGGCTTAAGGCCGGGGCACAAGTGCGGGCTTAGCTTAAGGCCGGGGCACAAGTGCGGGCTAGGCTTAAGGCCGGGGCACAAATGCGGGCTAGGCTTAAGGCCTGGGCACAAGGGCGGGCTAGGCTTAAGGCCTGGGAACAAGTGCGGGCTAGGCTTAATGCCTGGGCACAAGTGCGGGCTAGGCTTAAGACCTGGGCACAAGTGCGGGCTAGGCTTAAGGCCTGGGCACAAGTGCGGGCTAGGCTTAAGGCCGGGGCACAAGTGCGGGCTAGGCTTAAGGCCGGGGCACAAGTGCGGGCTAGGCTGAAGGCCTGGGCACAAGTGCGGGCTAGGCTGAAGGCCGGGGCACAAGTGCGGGTGTGATGAGGGAACAGCCGCCATCTTGGAACAGGCATGCTATCAGATTGGCGTGACTCCATTTTGTCTCCTGGACACAGGAGTGCTCCTGGCCCCCACCTTTGCTAATGAATAGAGTTCCTATTAGTATGCTAACGGGCTGAGCTCAGTGTAAACTGTAGACGGTAGTTCAAAGCCCCATGAGGAAACCACGCCACCAGGGGGCTTGGAAATGCTTGGGGGCTTAATTAAAACACGCATGCCAAGTGGCCACTGGATACACATCTATTATGGCAGCCCAGCCAAACCGTCTCCAACATGGAATTGTGAATTATGGACGCATCGTTCGAGGTACAGGCTCATAAAAAATATTCTCCTTACCCTAAAGAAATTGTGCATCCAACAGTGTGACTCCCGTGACGGTGGAAGGTCTGAAACCCGAGATATAGGGATCAGCCTCCCACAGGGACCGAATGGGTCCAGGTTTGATCCCAGTACGACCGGCAGAACAAACCACAGGCGCTGGTACTGCCCGTGTGCTGATCCGATCATCCTGAGAGAAGTTATCCCATTTATTAGATATTGGAATAAATCTTGCAGGGAGACAGAGGGGGTGGAGATTGCTAAGCCCACCCAGCTGCAGTCAGGGGGGCTCAGCCAGGTACAAGAAGAAGCTGAGGTCACTGGGAGGGTCTCACTCCACAGAAGAAGATGATGATGATGACATCTTAAGGAACAGGGTATGCCAGCCAGGGGGGAGCAAGCACATGCTTTCTGGGGGCTGCCCGGCAACTAAGATTTTGGACCTGCGGAATGCTATGCCCCCCGGCTTCCACAAGCGACCTTCGACCTGGTAAATTGACCTCCAGCTTTATACCTTTAAGCCTTGTATTATTGTTGTTATATTGTACTCTGACTGTAACTCTTGATATATTGTGATTGTATATTTCTTGTAATTATCTAGTGCGCCCTTAAGGCAATTAAATCATAAATTAATTTTGGGCTGATCCTTTTACTCTGATTGCGAATCTTAGAATACCCAGGGTGGGTAACAGGGCAGTCTCCCCGGCGGCCATTTGCTCTAGGTGCAGTCCCTTTACTGACCTGAGAGACAAAGGGGGCGCCGGAGAGCTGGGCCTGTGTAGTGACGTCACGGATTGGTGACGTGGGAGGAAGGGGTAATCCTTCACAGTGGTGGCAGCGGTGGGATCAGAGTAATAGTGTGCGTGGGACCCCTACTCCCAGACACTAAAGACTACCAGTGGTAACTTTCACTGCTGGGGTCTTAAGGTCAGCCCAGCACTAGACGGTCAGAGTGTAGATATAATAAGTTGTGTGCAAGGTCAGGGGTACAGCTGTGTCAGTAACCAGAGGTTCCAAAGATGGCGGAGGGCACCAGGAGTGCAGCGAGGGCGCAGGCCAGTGCTATGGCTTATGAGGAGGTGGTGGTGGACGGTACTGTTCCAGGCGAGGGGGAGCTCAGCCCAGACTCCCCAAGGAGCCAGCCACCCGTGCTTAGTCCGGCAAGGGACTACCCACCACCTACCCGCCCCAGCCTGTCCACATCAGCGGCCCTTGTTGCAGCGGCAGTGGCACGTCTCGAGGCGGGTAATGAAGACGCCTATGTGAGACTCATGGCAGCTGCAGAGAAAGCAGCGGAGGCCGAGCGTGCAGAACGCCGTGAAGCAGAGGAGCGGGAGAGGGCAGAACGCCGTGAGGCGGCAGAGCGAGCAGAGAGAGCGGCAGAGCGAGAGCGTGCAGAACGCCGAGAGGCGGCAGAGCGGGCAGCGGAGCAAGCAGCGGCAGAGAGAGCAGCGGAGCGCCAGCACCGTCTGGAGATGGCTCAACACGGGCTCCCGCTGGACGCCCCAGCACCACCAGAGTCCAGGGCTTCAAAAGTCCGGGCCGAGGACTTCCCTCTGCTTGAGAAGGATGGAGACCTGGATTCCTTCTTGCTGGCCTTTGAAAGGACCTGCCTTCAACACCATCTGGCCCCCGATCAGTGGGCAAGATACCTGACCCCCCGTTTGAGGGGTAAGTCCCTGGAAGTTTTGGGGGACTTACCTGCCGGGGCTGAGCAGGACTACAGCAGCATCAAGCGGGCCCTGATCCAGCACTACAACCTCACCCCAGAGTCTTACCGCAAGAAGTTCCGGAGCCTGCAGCGGGGCCCAAAGGACACCTGGACCGACCACATGCGGGCGTTGCTGAGAGCTGCAGAGCACTGGACCTCGGGTCTAGCGCTCACCACCCACCAGGAGGTCCAGGAACTGTTCGTCACGGAGCAGTTCTTGTGGAACTGCCCAGAGGACCTCCAGCAGTTCCTCCGTGACCGGAAACCGAAGGGGGCTTCTGCTACAGCCGCCCTGGCAGACGAGTATGCCAATAACAGGGCACCTGAGCCGAAGAAGCCTGCCAGCAGCACCTGGAGAGGGGGTAAGCCCAATCCTGCCCCTGTTCCCCCAGCCCCCAGAGTGCAAGGGGTGTACCCCCCTGCTGCCCTCTCCAGGCCAGGCGCAGAACCCAGACGTTGTCATCACTGCAACCAGCTGGGACACTTCAAAGCTGCATGTCCCCAGCGTCTTAAGGCCCCATCCCTGTCCCCGGAACCGTCCACTGTTTTATGTGTGGGAGGGGGTGGTGGGAGGTCCCTGGACAATTACCAACCCGTCACTATCGGCCGCTCAGCGGTCATGGGACTGCGGGACACAGGCGCTGAACGAACCCTAGTACATCCTGAGGTGGTGTCCCCTCAAGACTTGGTACCGGGGAGAACCCTTTCCGTCTCCGGAATTGGAGGCGTGGAACCGGCGCTGCCTGTCGCAAAGGTGTTTTTGGACTGGGGTGCTGGGAGGGGAATGCGGGAGGTGGGAGTAACGTCAAATATTCCTGCTAATGTGTTACTTGGGACCGATTTGGGGCGGCTAGTGTCCCAGTATGTGGCCACTGAACCCCCAAGTTCGGCTCCCCAAGAATGTCATGACTCTACTGTGAATGTTGATGTGTTGAATGTGCCTCCAACAGTGGGGGAGGGAGTGAAACCTGAGGGTACTCCATACACTGACACCACACACACAGGGCTCACAGTGAGGACAGGTGAGGAGACTGTAGGGGAGAGCTCAGAGGTGGAGGGAGGGGCTGCTATGGGCAGTGTAGGGTCCCTAAGTGAATCCCGCCTGCTGAGTCTAGGGCCCCTGCAGGAAGAGGAACAGGCCATGGGGGGAGGAGGCGTCCCAGGAGAGGAGCCACCAGGTAAGACCCCAGGGCAGGAGTTCCCCACACCCGGGATGTCAGGAGGGCAGGGAAGTCTGCCTGACCCGGCGACTTGGTCAGTAGTCGGGGGGAAGCAGGCGCTACCCATGGGCACAGTGGTCGTGGCCGCTGTCCCCAGGAGTGGGAGCGCCGGAGCCCAAGGAGCCTTGCAGAGGTCCGACGGCTTCCCCCTCTCTGACCAAGTGGCTGCCGAGTCAGACAGCAGCCAGGAGACAGATCCCGGGGAGCTGACGGTGGATGTGGCGGTGTCGTCCATTCTTGCCACATTGAGTCAGGGATTTCAGGAAGCGTTGGAAGCTGATGCTGGCCTGAAAGCTCTTAAGGAGCAGGCGGCACAGCCTCCCGGGGAGTCAGACCGCGAGCGGGTGGTCGGGGACCAGGGACGGCTGTACCGGGTAACGGTCCAGCAGGGTTCACCGGAGGCGTGGCCCAGGGACCGACAGTTAGAGGCAGCCTCTGAGAGAGGAGGAGGGGGCAGAGACAGCCTCAGCGAGAGAGAGGAGGGGGCAGAGACAGCCTCAGAGAAAGAAGGAGGAGGGAGCAGAGACAGCCTCAGAGAGAGAGAGGGAGGGGCAGAGACAGCCTCAGAGAGAGAGAGGAGGGGGCAGAGACAGCCTCAGAGAGAGACAGAGGAGGAGGAAGAAACAGCCTCAGAGAGAGGCAGGAGGGGGCAGAGACAGCCTCAGAGAGAGAAGGAGGAGGGGGCAGAGACAGCCTCAGGGAGAGAGAGGAGGGGGCAGAGACAGCCTCAGAGAAAGACGGAGGAGGAGGGGGCAGAGACAGCCTCAGAGAGAGAGAGGAGGGGGCAGAGACAGCCTCAGAGAGAGACAGAGGAGGAGGGGGCAGAGGCAGCCTCAGAGAGAGACAGAGGAGGAGGGGGCAGAGACAGCCTCAGAGAGAGAGAGGAGGGGGCAGAGACAGCCTCAGAGAGAGACAGAGGAGGAGGGGGCAGAGACAGCCTCAGAGAGAGAGAGGAGGGGGCAGAGACAGCCTCAGAGAGAGACAGAGGAGGAGGGGGCAGAGACAGCCTCAGAGAGAGGAGGGGGCAGAGACAGCCTCAGAGAGAGACAGGAGGAGGGGGCAGAGGCAGCCTCAGAGAGAGAGAGGAGGGGGCAGAGACAGCCTCAGAGAGCGACGGAGGAGGAGGCGGAGACAGCCTCAGCGAGAGAGAGAAGGAGGAGGAGGCAGAGCCAGCTTCAGGGAGAGAGGAGGGGGCAGAGACAGCCTCAGAAAGAGGGGAGAGGCAGAGACCGCCTCAGAGAGAGAGAGGAGGGACAGAGTCAGCCTCAGAGAGGAGGGGGCAGAGACAGCCTCAGAGAGAGAAGGAGGAGGGGGCCGAAACAGCCTCAGAGAGAGACCGGGGAGGAGGCAGAGACAGCCTCAGAAAGAGGGGAGAGGCAGAGACCGCTTCAGAGAGAAAGAGAGAGGAGGGACAGAGTCAGCCTCAGAGAGGAGGAGGCAGGGACAGGCTCAGGGAGAGAGATGCCGAGACCATAGTAATGCTGATGGGTTGCCCCGGCAAGGAGAAGGTGCGGAAGGGCGCATGGGGGAACACAGGAATGTGATGCCCCCTAGCGCCCTCTAAAGCAGGGAGGTGTGATGAGGGAACAGCCGCCATCTTGGAACAGGCATGCTATCAGATTGGCGTGACTCCATTTTGTCTCCTGGACACAGGAGTGCTCCTGGCCCCCACCTTTGCTAATGAATAGAGTTCCTATTAGTATGCTAACGGGCTGAGCTCAGTGTAAACTGTAGACGGTAGTTCAAAGCCCCATGAGGAAACCACGCCACCAGGGGGCTTGGAAATGCTTGGGGGCTTAATTAAAACACGCATGCCAAGTGGCCACTGGATACACATCTATTATGGCAGCCCAGCCAAACTGTCTCCAACATGGAATTGTGAATTATGGACGCATCGTCCGAGGTACAGGCTCATAAAAAATATTCTCCTTACCCTAAAGAAATTGTGCATCCAACAGTGTGACTCCCGTGACGGTGGAAGGTCTGAAACCCGAGATATAGGGATCAGCCTCCCACAGGGACCGAATGGGTCCAGGTTTGATCCCAGTACGACCGGCAGAACAAACCACAGGCGCTGGTACTGCCCGTGTGCTGATCCGATCATCCTGAGAGAAGTTATCCCATTTATTAGATATTGGAATAAATCTTGCAGGGAGACAGAGGGGGTGGAGATTGCTAAGCCCACCCAGCTGCAGGCAGGGGGGCTCAGCCAGGTACAAGAAGAAGCTGAGGTCACTGGGAGGGTCTCACTCCACAGAAGAAGATGATGATGATGATGACATCTTAAGGAACAGGGTATGCCAGCCAGGGGGGAGCAAGCACATGCTTTCTGGGGGCTGCCCGGCAACTAAGATTTTGGACCTGCGGAATGCTATGCCCCCCGGCTTCCACAAGCGACCTTCGACCTGGTAAATTGACCTCCAGCTTTATACCTTTAAGCCTTGTATTATTGTTGTTATATTGTACTCTGACTGTAACTCTTGATATATTGTGATTGTATATTTCTTGTAATTATCTAGTGCGCCCTTAAGGCAATTAAATCATAAATTAATTTTGGGCTGATCCTTTTACTCTGATTGCGAATCTTAGAATACCCAGGGTGGGTAACAGGGCAGTCTCCCCGGCGGCCATTTGCTCTAGGTGCAGTCCCTTTACTGACCTGAGAGACAAAGGGGGCGCCGGAGAGCTGGGCCTGTGTAGTGACGTCACGGATTGGTGACGTGGGAGGAAGGGGTAATCCTTCACAGCGGGCTAGGCTGAAGGCCGGGGCACAAGTGCGGGCTAGGCTGAAGGCCGGGGCACAAGTGCGGGCTAGGCTGAAGGCCGGGGCAAAAGTGCGGGCTAGGCTGAAGGCCGGGGCACAAGTGCGGGCTAGGCTTAAGGCCGGGGCACAAGTGCGGGCTAGGCTTAAGGCCTGGGCACAAGTGCGGGCTAGGCTTAAGGCCTGGGCACAAGTGCTTGCTAGGCTTAAGGCCTGGGCACAAGTGCGGGCTAGGCTTAAGGCCTGGGCACAAGTGCAGGCTAGACTTAAGGCCGGGGCACAAGTGCAGGCTAGGCTTGAGGCCGGGGCACAAGTGCGGGCTAGGCTTAAGGCCGGGGCACAAGTGCGGGCTAGGCTTGAGGCCGGGCACAAGTGCGGGCTAGGCTTGAGGCCGGGGCACAAGTGCGGGCTAGGCTTAAGGCCTGGGCACAAGTGCGGGCTAGGCTTAAGGCCGGGGCACAAGTGCGGGCTAGGCTTAAGGCCGGGGCACAAATGCGGTTAAGGCTTGAGGCCGGGGCACAAGTGCGGGCTAGGCTTAAGGCCGGGGCACAAGTGCGGGCTAGGCTTAAGGCCGGGGCACAAGTGCGGGCTAGGCTTAAGGCCGGGGCACAAGTGCGGGCTAGGCTTAAGGCCTGGGCACAAGTGCGGGCTAGGCTTAAGGCCTGGGCAAAGGGGCGGGCTAGGCTTAAGGCCTGGGCACAAGTGCGGGCTAGGCTTAAGGCCGGGGCACAAGTGCGGGCTAGGCTTAAGGCCGGGGCACAAGTGCGGGCTAGGCTTAAGGCCGGGGCACAAGTGCGGGCTAGGCTTAAGGCCTGGGCACAAGTGCGGGCTAGGCTTAAGGCCTGGGCACAAGTGCGGGCTAGGCTTATGGCCTGGGCACAAGTGCGGGCTAGGCTTAAGGCCTGGGCACAAGTGCGGGCTAGGCTTAAGGCCTGGGCACAAGTGCGGGCTAGGCTTGAGGCCTGGGCACAAGTGCGGGCTAGGCTTGAGGCCTGGGCACAAGTGCGGACTAGGCTTGAGGCCTGGGCACAAGTGCGGGCTAGGCTTAAGGCCTGGGCACAAGTGCGGGCTAGGCATAAGGCCTGGGCACAAGTGCGGGCTAGGCTTAAGGCCGGGGCACAAGTGCGGGCTAGGCTTAAGGCCGGGGCACAAGTGCGGGCTAGGCTTAAGGCCGGGGCACAAGTGCGGGCTAGGCTTAAGGCCGGGGCACAAGTGCGGGCTTAGCTTAAGGCCGGGGCACAAGTGCGGGCTTAGCTTAAGGCCGGGGCACAAGTGCGGGCTTAGCTTAAGGCCGGGGCACAAGTGCGGGCTAGGCTTAAGGCCGTGGCACAAGTGCGGGGTAGGCTTAAGGCCGGGGCACAAGTGCGGGCTAGGCTTAAGGCCGGGGCACAAGTGCGGGCTAGGCTTAAGGCCGGGGCACAAGTGCGGGCTAGGCTTAAGGCCAGGGCACAAGTGCGGGCTAGGCTTAAGGCTGGGGCACAAGTGCGGGCTAGTCTTAAGGCCGGGGCACAAGTGCGGGCTAGGCTTAAGGCCGGGGCACAAGTGCGGGCTAGGCTTAAGGCCGGGGCACAAGTGCGGGCTAGGCTTAAGGCCGGGGCACAAGTGCGGGCTAGGCTTAAGGCCGGGCACAAGTGCGGGCTAGGCTTAAGGCCGGGGCACAAGTGCGGGCTAGGCTTAAGGCCTGGGCACAAGTGCAGACTAGGCTTAAGGCCTGGGCACAAGTGCGGGCTAGGCTTAAGGCCTGGGCACAAGTGCGGGCTAGGCTTAAGGCCTGGGCACAAGTGCGGGCTAGGCTTAAGGCCGGGGCACAAGTGCGGGCTAGGCTTAAGGCATACAGCTAACTCTTTGCACTCTTTGCATAAAGGGTTAGGCACCCATAGGGGTGAAGAGCTAGCTTTCCCCCTCTACTCTGTACTTGGACATTTAGGACTAGATCCTTTGTTGTACAGTGCGGAGCCTCTCCATAACCCCATGCTCCAAGCGACCAGGCACTTCTTGTCTGTCCTCCGTAAATGGGTAATGCCTTCTTCCCCAATTACAGTCGTGCATGCGCATTCAGACGGGACAAGAGCGAAGAGCGTAAAGCTGGCCCTATGTGCATAACCAACATGAAGCTGAAGACAAAAACAAACAAGCTTTCAAGGGGCTCAAAAGTGCAGGCTAGGCTTAAGGCCTGGGCACAGGTGCGGGCTAGGCTTAAGGCCTGGGCACAGGTGCGGGCTAGGCTTAAGGCCTGGGCACAGGTGCGGGCTAGGCTTAAGGCCGGGGCACAGGTGCGGGCTAGGCTTAAGGCCGGGGCACAGGTGCGGACCAGGCTTAAGGCCTGGGTACAAGTGCGGGCAAGGCTTAAGGCCGGGGCACAAATGCGGTTAAGGCTTGAGGCCGGGGCACAAGTGCGGGCTAGGCTTAAGGCCGGGGCACAAGTGCGGGCTAGGCTTGAGGCCGGGCACAAGTGCGGGCTAGGCTTGAGGCCGGGGCACAAGTGCGGGTTAGGCTTAAGGCCTGGGCACAAGTGCGGGCTAGGCTTAAGGCCTGGGCACAAGTGCGGGCTAGGCTTAAGGCCGGGGCACAAGTGCGGGCTAGGCTTAAGGCCGGGGCACAAGTGCGGGCTAGGCTTAAGGCCGGGGCACAAGTGCGGGCTAGGCTTAATGCCTGGGCACAAGTGCGGGCTAGGATTAAGGCCGGGGCACAAGTGCTGGCTAGGCTTAAGGCCGGGGCACAGGTGCGGGCTAGGCTTAAGGCCTGGGCACAGGTGCGGGCTAGGCTTAAGGCCGGGGCACAAGTGCGGGCTAGGCTTAAGGCCGGGGCACAAGTGCGGGCAAGGCTTAAGGCCAGGGCACAAGTGCGGGCTAGGCTTAAGGCCAGGGCACAAGTGCGGGCTAGGCTTAAAGCCAGGGCACAAGTGCGGGCTAGGCTTGAGGCCTGGGCACAAGTGCGGGCTAGGCTTAAGGCCGGGGCACAAGTGCGGGCTAGGCTTAAGGCCGGGGCACAAGTGCGGGCTAGGCTTAAGGCCGGGGCACAAGTGCGGGCTAGGCTTAAGGTCGGGGCACAAGTGCGGGCTAGGCTTAAGGCCGGGGCACAAGTGCGGGCTAGGCTTAAGGCCGGGCACAAGTGCGGGCTAGGCTTAAGGCCGGGGCACAAGTGCGGGCTAGGCTTAAGGCCGGGGCACAAGTGCGGGCTAGGCTTAAGGCCGGGGCACAAGTGCGGGCTAGGCTTAAGGCCGGGGCACAAGTGCGGGCTAGGCTTAAGGCCTGGGCACAAGTGCGGGCTAGGCTTAAGGCCTGGGCACAAATGCGGGCTAGGCTTAAGGCCTGGGCACAAGGGCGGGCTAGGCTTAAGGCCTGGGAACAAGTGCGGGCTAGGCTTAATGCCTGGGCACAAGTGCGGGCTAGGCTTAAGACCTGGGCACAAGTGCGGGCTAGGCTTAAGGCCTGGGCACAAGTGCGGGCTAGGCTTAAGGCCGGGACACAAGTGCGGGCTAGGCTTAAGGCCGGGGCACAAGTGCGGGCTAGGCTGAAGGCCTGGGCACAAGTGCGGGCTAGGCTGAAGGCCTGGGCACAAGTGCGGGCTAGGCTGAAGGCCGGGGCACAAGTGCGGGCTAGGCTGAAGGCCGGGGCACAAGTGCGGGCTAGGCTGAAGGCCGGGGCAAAAGTGCGGGCTAGGCTGAAGGCCGGGGCACAAGTGCGGGCTAGGCTTAAGGCCGGGGCACAAGTGCGGGCTAGGCTTAAGGCCTGGGCACAAGTGCGGGCTAGGCTTAAGGCCTGGGCACAAGTGCTTGCTAGGCTTAAGGCCTGGGCACAAGTGCGGGCTAGGCTTAAGGCCTGGGCACAAGTGCGGGCTAGGCTTAAGGCCTGGGCACAAGTGCGAGCTAGGCATAAGGCCTGGGCACAAGTGCGGGCTAGGCTTAAGGCCTGGGCACAAGTGCGGGCTAGGCTTAAGGCCGGGGCACAAGTGCGGGCTTAGCTTAAGGCCGGGGCACAAGTGCGGGCTAGGCTTAAGGTCGGGGCACAAGTGCGGGCTAGGCTTAAGGCCGGGGCACAAGTGCGGGCTAGGCTTAAGGCCGGGCACAAGTGCGGGCTAGGCTTAAGGCCGGGGCACAAGTGCGGGCTAGGCTTAAGGCCGGGGCACAAGTGCGAGCTAGGCTTAAGGCCGGGGCACAAGTGCGGGCTAGGCTTAATGCCTGGGCACAAGTGCGGGCTAGGATTAAGGCCGGGGCACAAGTGCTGGCTAGGCTTAAGGCCGGGGCACAGGTGCGGGCTAGGCTTAAGGCCGGGGCACAGGTGCGGGCTAGGCTTAAGGCCGGGGCACAAGTGCGGGCTAGGCTTAAGGCCGGGGCACAAGTGCGGGCTAGGCTTAAGGCCGGGGCACAAGTGCGGGCTAGGCTTAAGGCCGGGGCACAAGTGCGGGCTAGGCTTAAGGCCGGGGCACAAGTGCGGGCTAGGCTTAAGGCCGGGGCACAAGTGCGGGCTAGGCTTAAGGCCGGGGCACAAGTGCGGGCTAGGCTTAAGGCCGGGGCACAAGTGCGGGCTAGGCTTAAGGCCTGGGCACAAGTGCGGGCTAGGCTTAAGGCCTGGGCACAAGGGCGGGCTAGGCTTAAGGCCTGGGAACAAGTGCGGGCTAGGCTTAATGCCTGGGCACAAGTGCGGGCTAGGCTTAAGACCTGGGCACAAGTGCGGGCTAGGCTTAAGGCCTGGGCACAAGTGCGGGCTAGGCTTAAGGCCGGGGCACAAGTGCGGGCTAGGCTTAAGGCCGGGGCACAAGTGCGGGCTAGGCTGAAGGCCTGGGCACAAGTGCGGGCTAGGCTGAAGGCCTGGGCACAAGTGCGGGCTAGGCTGAAGGCCGGGGCACAAGTGCGGGCTAGGCTGAAGGCCGGGGCACAAGTGCGGGCTAGGCTGAAGGCCGGGGCAAAAGTGCGGGCTAGGCTGAAGGCCGGGGCACAAGTGCGGGCTAGGCTTAAGGCCGGGGCACAAGTGCGGGCTAGGCTTAAGGCCTGGGCACAAGTGCGGGCTAGGCTTAAGGCCTGGGCACAAGTGCTTGCTAGGCTTAAGGCCTGGGCACAAGTGCGGGCTAGGCTTAAGGCCTGGGCACAAGTGCGGGCTAGGCTTAAGGCCTGGGCACAAGTGCGAGCTAGGCATAAGGCCTGGGCACAAGTGCGGGCTAGGCTTAAGGCCTGGGCACAAGTGCGGGCTAGGCTTAAGGCCGGGGCACAAGTGCGGGCTTAGCTTAAGGCCGGGGCACAAGTGCGGGCTAGGCTTAAGGCCGGGGCACATGTGCGGGCTAGTCTTAAGGCCGGGGCACAAGTGCGGGCTAGGCTTAATGCCGGGGCACAAGTGCGGGCTAGGCTTAAGGCCGGGGCACAAGTGCGGGCTAGGCTTAAGGCCGGGGCACAAGTGCGGGCTAGGCTTAAGGCCTGGGCACAAATGCGGGCTAGGCTTAAGGCCTGGGCACAAGTGCAGACTAGGCTTAAGGCCTGGGCACAAGTGCGGGCTAGGCTTAAGGCCTGGGCACAAGTGCGGGCTAGGCTTAAGGCCGGGGCACAAGTGCGGGCTAGGCTTAAGGCATACAGCTAACTCTTTGCACTCTTTGCATAAAGGGTTAGGCACCCATAGGGGTGAAGAGCTAGCTTTCACCCCTCTACTCTGTACTTGGACATTTAGGACTAGATCCTTTGTTGTACAGTGCGGAGCCTCTCCATAACCCCATGCTCCAAGCGACCAGGCACTTCTTGTCTGTCCTCCGTAAATGGGTAATGCCTTCTTCCCCAATTACAGTCGTGCATGCGCATTCAGACGGGACAAGAGCGAAGAGCGTAAAGCTGGCCCTATGTGCATAACCAACATGAAGCTGAATACAAAAACAAACAAGCTTTCAAGGGGCTCAAAAGTGCAGGCTAGGCTTAAGGCCTGGGCACAGGTGCGGGCTAGGCTTAAGGCCTGGGCACAGGTGCGGGCTAGGCTTAAGGCCTGGGCACAGGTGCGGGCTAGGCTTAAGGCCGGGGCACAAGTGCGGGCTAGGCTTAAGGCCGGGGCACAAGTGCGGGCTAGGCTTAAGGCCGGGGCACAAGTGCGGGCTAGGCTTAAGGCCGGGGCACAAGTGCGGGCTAGGCTTAAGGCCGGGGCACAAGTGCGGGCTAGGCTTAAGGCCAGGGCACAAGTGCGGGCTAGGCTTAAGGCCGGGGCACAAGTGCGGGCTAGGCTTCAGGCCGGGGCACAAGTGCGGCCAGGCTTAAGGCCGGGGCACAAGTGCGGGCTAGGCTTAAGGCCGGGGCACAAGTGCGGGCTAGGCTTAAGGCCGGGGCACAAGTGCGGGCTAGGCTTAAGGCCTGGGCACAAGTGCGGGCTAGGCGTGAGGCCTGGGCACAAGTGCGGGCTAGGCTTAAGGCCTGGGCACAAGTGCGGGCTAGGCTTGAGGCCTGGGCACAAGTGCGGGCTAGGCTTAAGGCCTGGGCACAAGTGCAGGCTAGGCTTAAGGCCTGGGCACAAGTGCGGGCTAGGCTTAAGGCCTGGGCACAAGTGCGGGCTAGGCTTAAGGCCTGGGCACAAGTGCGGGCTAGGCATAAGGCCTGGGCACAAGTGCGGGCTAGGCTTAAGGCCTGGGCACAAGTGCGGGCTAGGCTTAAGGCCGGGGCACAAGTGCGGGCTTAGCTTAAGGCCGGGGCACAAGTGCGGGCTAGGCTTAAGGCCGGGGCACAAATGCGGGCTAGGCTTAAGGCCTGGGCACAAGGGCGGGCTAGGCTTAAGGCCTGGGAACAAGTGCGGGCTAGGCTTAATGCCTGGGCACAAGTGCGGGCTAGGCTTAAGACCTGGGCACAAGTGCGGGCTAGGCTTAAGGCCTGGGCACAAGTGCGGGCTAGGCTTAAGGCCGGGGCACAAGTGCGGGCTAGGCTTAAGGCCGGGGCACAAGTGCGGGCTAGGCTGAAGGCCTGGGCACAAGTGCGGGCTAGGCTGAAGGCCGGGGCACAAGTGCGGGTGTGATGAGGGAACAGCCGCCATCTTGGAACAGGCATGCTATCAGATTGGCGTGACTCCATTTTGTCTCCTGGACACAGGAGTGCTCCTGGCCCCCACCTTTGCTAATGAATAGAGTTCCTATTAGTATGCTAACGGGCTGAGCTCAGTGTAAACTGTAGACGGTAGTTCAAAGCCCCATGAGGAAACCACGCCACCAGGGGGCTTGGAAATGCTTGGGGGCTTAATTAAAACACGCATGCCAAGTGGCCACTGGATACACATCTATTATGGCAGCCCAGCCAAACCGTCTCCAACATGGAATTGTGAATTATGGACGCATCGTCCGAGGTACAGGCTCATAAAAAATATTCTCCTTACCCTAAAGAAATTGTGCATCCAACAGTGTGACTCCCGTGACGGTGGAAGGTCTGAAACCCGAGATATAGGGATCAGCCTCCCACAGGGACCGAATGGGTCCAGGTTTGATCCCAGTACGACCGGCAGAACAAACCACAGGCGCTGGTACTGCCCGTGTGCTGATCCGATCATCCTGAGAGAAGTTATCCCATTTATTAGATATTGGAATAAATCTTGCAGGGAGACAGAGGGGGTGGAGATTGCTAAGCCCACCCAGCTGCAGTCAGGGGGGCTCAGCCAGGTACAAGAAGAAGCTGAGGTCACTGGGAGGGTCTCACTCCACAGAAGAAGATGATGATGATGACATCTTAAGGAACAGGGTATGCCAGCCAGGGGGGAGCAAGCACATGCTTTCTGGGGGCTGCCCGGCAACTAAGATTTTGGACCTGCGGAATGCTATGCCCCCCGGCTTCCACAAGCGACCTTCGACCTGGTAAATTGACCTCCAGCTTTATACCTTTAAGCCTTGTATTATTGTTGTTATATTGTACTCTGACTGTAACTCTTGATATATTGTGATTGTATATTTCTTGTAATTATCTAGTGCGCCCTTAAGGCAATTAAATCATAAATTAATTTTGGGCTGATCCTTTTACTCTGATTGCGAATCTTAGAATACCCAGGGTGGGTAACAGGGCAGTCTCCCCGGCGGCCATTTGCTCTAGGTGCAGTCCCTTTACTGACCTGAGAGACAAAGGGGGCGCCGGAGAGCTGGGCCTGTGTAGTGACGTCACGGATTGGTGACGTGGGAGGAAGGGGTAATCCTTCACAGTGGTGGCAGCGGTGGGATCAGAGTAATAGTGTGCGTGGGACCCCTACTCCCAGACACTAAAGACTACCAGTGGTAACTTTCACTGCTGGGGTCTTAAGGTCAGCCCAGCACTAGACGGTCAGAGTGTAGATATAATAAGTTGTGTGCAAGGTCAGGGGTACAGCTGTGTCAGTAACCAGAGGTTCCAAAGATGGCGGAGGGCACCAGGAGTGCAGCGAGGGCGCAGGCCAGTGCTATGGCTTATGAGGAGGTGGTGGTGGACGGTACTGTTCCAGGCGAGGGGGAGCTCAGCCCAGACTCCCCAAGGAGCCAGCCACCCGTGCTTAGTCCGGCAAGGGACTACCCACCACCTACCCGCCCCAGCCTGTCCACATCAGCGGCCCTTGTTGCAGCGGCAGTGGCACGTCTCGAGGCGGGTAATGAAGACGCCTATGTGAGACTCATGGCAGCTGCAGAGAAAGCAGCGGAGGCCGAGCGTGCAGAACGCCGTGAAGCAGAGGAGCGGGAGAGGGCAGAACGCCGTGAGGCGGCAGAGCGAGCAGAGAGAGCGGCAGAGCGAGAGCGTGCAGAACGCCGAGAGGCGGCAGAGCGGGCAGCGGAGCAAGCAGCGGCAGAGAGAGCAGCGGAGCGCCAGCACCGTCTGGAGATGGCTCAACACGGGCTCCCGCTGGACGCCCCAGCACCACCAGAGTCCAGGGCTTCAAAAGTCCGGGCCGAGGACTTCCCTCTGCTTGAGAAGGATGGAGACCTGGATTCCTTCTTGCTGGCCTTTGAAAGGACCTGCCTTCAACACCATCTGGCCCCCGATCAGTGGGCAAGATACCTGACCCCCCGTTTGAGGGGTAAGTCCCTGGAAGTTTTGGGGGACTTACCTGCCGGGGCTGAGCAGGACTACAGCAGCATCAAGCGGGCCCTGATCCAGCACTACAACCTCACCCCAGAGTCTTACCGCAAGAAGTTCCGGAGCCTGCAGCGGGGCCCAAAGGACACCTGGACCGACCACATGCGGGCGTTGCTGAGAGCTGCAGAGCACTGGACCTCGGGTCTAGCGCTCACCACCCACCAGGAGGTCCAGGAACTGTTCGTCACGGAGCAGTTCTTGTGGAACTGCCCAGAGGACCTCCAGCAGTTCCTCCGTGACCGGAAACCGAAGGGGGCTTCTGCTACAGCCGCCCTGGCAGACGAGTATGCCAATAACAGGGCACCTGAGCCGAAGAAGCCTGCCAGCAGCACCTGGAGAGGGGGTAAGCCCAATCCTGCCCCTGTTCCCCCAGCCCCCAGAGTGCAAGGGGTGTACCCCCCTGCTGCCCTCTCCAGGCCAGGCGCAGAACCCAGACGTTGTCATCACTGCAACCAGCTGGGACACTTCAAAGCTGCATGTCCCCAGCGTCTTAAGGCCCCATCCCTGTCCCCGGAACCGTCCACTGTTTTATGTGTGGGAGGGGGTGGTGGGAGGTCCCTGGACAATTACCAACCCGTCACTATCGGCCGCTCAGCGGTCATGGGACTGCGGGACACAGGCGCTGAACGAACCCTAGTACGTCCTGAGGTGGTGTCCCCTCAAGACTTGGTACCGGGGAGAACCCTTTCCGTCTCCGGAATTGGAGGCGTGGAACCGGCGCTGCCTGTCGCAAAGGTGTTTTTGGACTGGGGTGCTGGGAGGGGAATGCGGGAGGTGGGAGTAACGTCAAATATTCCTGCTAATGTGTTACTTGGGACCGATTTGGGGCGGCTAGTGTCCCAGTATGTGGCCACTGAACCCCCAAGTTCGGCTCCCCAAGAATGTCATGACTCTACTGTGAATGTTGATGTGTTGAATGTGCCTCCAACAGTGGGGGAGGGAGTGAAACCTGAGGGTACTCCATACACTGACACCACACACACAGGGCTCACAGTGAGGACAGGTGAGGAGACTGTAGGGGAGAGCTCAGAGGTGGAGGGAGGGGCTGCTATGGGCAGTGTAGGGTCCCTAAGTGAATCCCGCCTGCTGAGTCTAGGGCCCCTGCAGGAAGAGGAACAGGCCATGGGGGGAGGAGGCGTCCCAGGAGAGGAGCCACCAGGTAAGACCCCAGGGCAGGAGTTCCCCACACCCGGGATGTCAGGAGGGCAGGGAAGTCTGCCTGACCCGGCGACTTGGTCAGTAGTCGGGGGGAAGCAGGCGCTACCCATGGGCACAGTGGTCGTGGCCGCTGTCCCCAGGAGTGGGAGCGCCGGAGCCCAAGGAGCCTTGCAGAGGTCCGACGGCTTCCCCCTCTCTGACCAAGTGGCTGCCGAGTCAGACAGCAGCCAGGAGACAGATCCCGGGGAGCTGACGGTGGATGTGGCGGTGTCGTCCATTCTTGCCACATTGAGTCAGGGATTTCAGGAAGCGTTGGAAGCTGATGCTGGCCTGAAAGCTCTTAAGGAGCAGGCGGCACAGCCTCCCGGGGAGTCAGACCGCGAGCGGGTGGTCGGGGACCAGGGACGGCTGTACCGGGTAACGGTCCAGCAGGGTTCACCGGAGGCGTGGCCCAGGGACCGACAGTTAGAGGCAGCCTCTGAGAGAGGAGGAGGGGGCAGAGACAGCCTCAGCGAGAGAGAGGAGGGGGCAGAGACAGCCTCAGAGAAAGAAGGAGGAGGGAGCAGAGACAGCCTCAGAGAGAGAGAGGGAGGGGCAGAGACAGCCTCAGAGAGAGAGAGGAGGGGGCAGAGACAGCCTCAGAGAGAGACAGAGGAGGAGGAAGAAACTGCCTCAGAGAGAGGCAGGAGGGGGCAGAGACAGCCTCAGAGAGAGAAGGAGGAGGGGGCAGAGACAGCCTCAGGGAGAGAGAGGAGGGGGCAGAGACAGCCTCAGAGAAAGACGGAGGAGGAGGGGGCAGAGACAGCCTCAGAGAGAGAGAGGAGGGGGCAGAGACAGCCTCAGAGAGAGACAGAGGAGGAGGGGGCAGAGGCAGCCTCAGAGAGAGACAGAGGAGGAGGGGGCAGAGACAGCCTCAGAGAGAGAGAGGAGGGGGCAGAGACAGCCTCAGAGAGAGACAGAGGAGGAGGGGGCAGAGACAGCCTCAGAGAGAGAGAGGAGGGGGCAGAGACAGCCTCAGAGAGAGACAGAGGAGGAGGGGGCAGAGACAGCCTCAGAGAGAGGAGGGGGCAGAGACAGCCTCAGAGAGAGACAGGAGGAGGGGGCAGAGGCAGCCTCAGAGAGAGAGAGGAGGGGGCAGAGACAGCCTCAGAGAGCGACGGAGGAGGAGGCGGAGACAGCCTCAGCGAGAGAGAGAAGGAGGAGGAGGCAGAGCCAGCTTCAGGGAGAGAGGAGGGGGCAGAGACAGCCTCAGAAAGAGGGGAGAGGCAGAGACCGCCTCAGAGAGAGAGAGGAGGGACAGAGTCAGCCTCAGAGAGGAGGGGGCAGAGACAGCCTCAGAGAGAGAAGGAGGAGGGGGCCGAAACAGCCTCAGAGAGAGACCGGGGAGGAGGCAGAGACAGCCTCAGAAAGAGGGGAGAGGCAGAGACCGCCTCAGAGAGAAAGAGAGAGGAGGGACAGAGTCAGCCTCAGAGAGGAGGAGGCAGGGACAGGCTCAGGGAGAGAGATGCCGAGACCATAGTAATGCTGATGGGTTG
Source organism: Ranitomeya imitator (assembly GCF_032444005.1). NCBI lineage: Eukaryota > Metazoa > Chordata > Amphibia > Anura > Dendrobatidae > Ranitomeya > Ranitomeya imitator. The sequence continues at coordinate 312,868,828 of NC_091284.1, read as the reverse complement.
CCCCGGCAAGGAGAAGGTGCGGAAGGGCGCATGGGGGAACACAAGAATGTGATGCCCCCTAGCGCCCTCTAAAGCAGGGAGGTGTGATGAGGGAACAGCCGCCATCTTGGAACAGGCATGCTATCAGATTGGCGTGACTCCATTTTGTCTCCTGGACACAGGAGTGCTCCTGGCCCCCACCTTTGCTAATGAATAGAGTTCCTATTAGTATGCTAACGGGCTGAGCTCAGTGTAAACTGTAGACGGTAGTTCAAAGCCCCATGAGGAAACCACGCCACCAGGGGGCTTGGAAATGCTTGGGGGCTTAATTAAAACACGCATGCCAAGTGGCCACTGGATACACATCTATTATGGCAGCCCAGCCAAACCGTCTCCAACATGGAATTGTGAATTATGGACGCATCGTCCGAGGTACAGGCTCATAAAAAATATTCTCCTTACCCTAAAGAAATTGTGCATCCAACAGTGTGACTCCCGTGACGGTGGAAGGTCTGAAACCCGAGATATAGGGATCAGCCTCCCACAGGGACCGAATGGGTCCAGGTTTGATCCCAGTACGACCGGCAGAACAAACCACAGGCGCTGGTACTGCCCGTGTGCTGATCCGATCATCCTGAGAGAAGTTATCCCATTTATTAGATATTGGAATAAATCTTGCAGGGAGACAGAGGGGGTGGAGATTGCTAAGCCCACCCAGCTGCAGTCAGGGGGGCTCAGCCAGGTACAAGAAGAAGCTGAGGTCACTGGGAGGGTCTCACTCCACAGAAGAAGATGATGATGATGACATCTTAAGGAACAGGGTATGCCAGCCAGGGGGGAGCAAGCACATGCTTTCTGGGGGCTGCCCGGCAACTAAGATTTTGGACCTGCGGAATGCTATGCCCCCCGGCTTCCACAAGCGACCTTCGACCTGGTAAATTGACCTCCAGCTTTATACCTTTAAGCCTTGTATTATTGTTGTTATATTGTACTCTGACTGTAACTCTTGATATATTGTGATTGTATATTTCTTGTAATTATCTAGTGCGCCCTTAAGGCAATTAAATCATAAATTAATTTTGGGCTGATCCTTTTACTCTGATTGCGAATCTTAGAATACCCAGGGTGGGTAACAGGGCAGTCTCCCCGGCGGCCATTTGCTCTAGGTGCAGTCCCTTTACTGACCTGAGAGACAAAGGGGGCGCCGGAGAGCTGGGCCTGTGTAGTGACGTCACGGATTGGTGACGTGGGAGGAAGGGGTAATCCTTCACAGTGGTGGCAGCGGTGGGATCAGAGTAATAGTGTGCGTGGGACCCCTACTCCCAGACACTAAAGACTACCAGTGGTAACTTTCACTGCTGGGGTCTTAAGGTCAGCCCAGCACTAGACGGTCAGAGTGTAGATATAATAAGTTGTGTGCAAGGTCAGGGGTACAGCTGTGTCAGTAACCAGAGGTTCCAAAGATGGCGGAGGGCACCAGGAGTGCAGCGAGGGCGCAGGCCAGTGCTATGGCTTATGAGGAGGTGGTGGTGGACGGTACTGTTCCAGGCGAGGGGGAGCTCAGCCCAGACTCCCCAAGGAGCCAGCCACCCGTGCTTAGTCCGGCAAGGGACTACCCACCACCTACCCGCCCCAGCCTGTCCACATCAGCGGCCCTTGTTGCAGCGGCAGTGGCACGTCTCGAGGCGGGTAATGAAGACGCCTATGTGAGACTCATGGCAGCTGCAGAGAAAGCAGCGGAGGCCGAGCGTGCAGAACGCCGTGAAGCAGAGGAGCGGGAGAGGGCAGAACGCCGTGAGGCGGCAGAGCGAGCAGAGAGAGCGGCAGAGCGAGAGCGTGCAGAACGCCGAGAGGCGGCAGAGCAAGCAGCGGCAGAGAGAGCAGCGGAGCGCCAGCACCGTCTGGAGATGGCTCAACACGGGCTCCCGCTGGACGCCCCAGCACCACCAGAGTCCAGGGCTTCAAAAGTCCGGGCCGAGGACTTCCCTCTGCTTGAGAAGGATGGAGACCTGGATTCCTTCTTGCTGGCCTTTGAAAGGACCTGCCTTCAACACCATCTGGCCCCCGATCAGTGGGCAAGATACCTGACCCCCCGTTTGAGGGGTAAGTCCCTGGAAGTTTTGGGGGACTTACCTGCCGGGGCTGAGCAGGACTACAGCAGCATCAAGCGGGCCCTGATCCAGCACTACAACCTCACCCCAGAGTCTTACCGCAAGAAGTTCCGGAGCCTGCAGCGGGGCCCAAAGGACACCTGGACCGACCACATGCGGGCGTTGCTGAGAGCTGCAGAGCACTGGACCTCGGGTCTAGCGCTCACCACCCACCAGGAGGTCCAGGAACTGTTCGTCACGGAGCAGTTCTTGTGGAACTGCCCAGAGGACCTCCAGCAGTTCCTCCGTGACCGGAAACCGAAGGGGGCTTCTGCTACAGCCGCCCTGGCAGACGAGTATGCCAATAACAGGGCACCTGAGCCGAAGAAGCCTGCCAGCAGCACCTGGAGAGGGGGTAAGCCCAATCCTGCCCCTGTTCCCCCAGCCCCCAGAGTGCAAGGGGTGTACCCCCCTGCTGCCCTCTCCAGGCCAGGCGCAGAACCCAGACGTTGTCATCACTGCAACCAGCTGGGACACTTCAAAGCTGCATGTCCCCAGCGTCTTAAGGCCCCATCCCTGTCCCCGGAACCGTCCACTGTTTTATGTGTGGGAGGGGGTGGTGGGAGGTCCCTGGACAATTACCAACCCGTCACTATCGGCCGCTCAGCGGTCATGGGACTGCGGGACACAGGCGCTGAACGAACCCTAGTACGTCCTGAGGTGGTGTCCCCTCAAGACTTGGTACCGGGGAGAACCCTTTCCGTCTCCGGAATTGGAGGCGTGGAACCGGCGCTGCCTGTCGCAAAGGTGTTTTTGGACTGGGGTGCTGGGAGGGGAATGCGGGAGGTGGGAGTAACGTCAAATATTCCTGCTAATGTGTTACTTGGGACCGATTTGGGGCGGCTAGTGTCCCAGTATGTGGCCACTGAACCCCCAAGTTCGGCTCCCCAAGAATGTCATGACTCTACTGTGAATGTTGATGTGTTGAATGTGCCTCCAACAGTGGGGGAGGGAGTGAAACCTGAGGGTACTCCATACACTGACACCACACACACAGGGCTCACAGTGAGGACAGGTGAGGAGACTGTAGGGGAGAGCTCAGAGGTGGAGGGAGGGGCTGCTATGGGCAGTGTAGGGTCCCTAAGTGAATCCCGCCTGCTGAGTCTAGGGCCCCTGCAGGAAGAGGAACAGGCCATGGGGGGAGGAGGCGTCCCAGGAGAGGAGCCACCAGGTAAGACCCCAGGGCAGGAGTTCCCCACACCCGGGATGTCAGGAGGGCAGGGAAGTCTGCCTGACCCGGCGACTTGGTCAGTAGTCGGGGGGAAGCAGGCGCTACCCATGGGCACAGTGGTCGTGGCCGCTGTCCCCAGGAGTGGGAGCGCCGGAGCCCAAGGAGCCTTGCAGAGGTCCGACGGCTTCCCCCTCTCTGACCAAGTGGCTGCCGAGTCAGACAGCAGCCAGGAGACAGATCCCGGGGAGCTGACGGTGGATGTGGCGGTGTCGTCCATTCTTGCCACATTGAGTCAGGGATTTCAGGAAGCGTTGGAAGCTGATGCTGGCCTGAAAGCTCTTAAGGAGCAGGCGGCACAGCCTCCCGGGGAGTCAGACCGCGAGCGGGTGGTCGGGGACCAGGGACGGCTGTACCGGGTAACGGTCCAGCAGGGTTCACCGGAGGCGTGGCCCAGGGACCGACAGTTAGAGGCAGCCTCTGAGAGAGGAGGAGGGGGCAGAGACAGCCTCAGCGAGAGAGAGGAGGGGGCAGAGACAGCCTCAGAGAAAGAAGGAGGAGGGAGCAGAGACAGCCTCAGAGAGAGAGAGGGAGGGGCAGAGACAGCCTCAGAGAGAGAGAGGAGGGGGCAGAGACAGCCTCAGAGAGAGACAGAGGAGGAGGAAGAAACTGCCTCAGAGAGAGGCAGGAGGGGGCAGAGACAGCCTCAGAGAGAGAAGGAGGAGGGGGCAGAGACAGCCTCAGGGAGAGAGAGGAGGGGGCAGAGACAGCCTCAGAGAAAGACGGAGGAGGAGGGGGCAGAGACAGCCTCAGAGAGAGAGAGGAGGGGGCAGAGACAGCCTCAGAGAGAGACAGAGGAGGAGGGGGCAGAGGCAGCCTCAGAGAGAGACAGAGGAGGAGGGGGCAGAGACAGCCTCAGAGAGAGAGAGGAGGGGGCAGAGACAGCCTCAGAGAGAGACAGAGGAGGAGGGGGCAGAGACAGCCTCAGAGAGAGAGAGGAGGGGGCAGAGACAGCCTCAGAGAGAGACAGAGGAGGAGGGGGCAGAGACAGCCTCAGAGAGAGGAGGGGGCAGAGACAGCCTCAGAGAGAGACAGGAGGAGGGGGCAGAGGCAGCCTCAGAGAGAGAGAGGAGGGGGCAGAGACAGCCTCAGAGAGCGACGGAGGAGGAGGCGGAGACAGCCTCAGCGAGAGAGAGAAGGAGGAGGAGGCAGAGCCAGCTTCAGGGAGAGAGGAGGGGGCAGAGACAGCCTCAGAAAGAGGGGAGAGGCAGAGACCGCCTCAGAGAGAGAGAGGAGGGACAGAGTCAGCCTCAGAGAGGAGGGGGCAGAGACAGCCTCAGAGAGAGAAGGAGGAGGGGGCCGAAACAGCCTCAGAGAGAGACCGGGGAGGAGGCAGAGACAGCCTCAGAAAGAGGGGAGAGGCAGAGACCGCCTCAGAGAGAAAGAGAGAGGAGGGACAGAGTCAGCCTCAGAGAGGAGGAGGCAGGGACAGGCTCAGGGAGAGAGATGCCGAGACCATAGTAATGCTGATGGGTTGCCCCGGCAAGGAGAAGGTGCGGAAGGGCGCATGGGGGAACACAAGAATGTGATGCCCCCTAGCGCCCTCTAAAGCAGGGAGGTGTGATGAGGGAACAGCCGCCATCTTGGAACAGGCATGCTATCAGATTGGCGTGACTCCATTTTGTCTCCTGGACACAGGAGTGCTCCTGGCCCCCACCTTTGCTAATGAATAGAGTTCCTATTAGTATGCTAACGGGCTGAGCTCAGTGTAAACTGTAGACGGTAGTTCAAAGCCCCATGAGGAAACCACGCCACCAGGGGGCTTGGAAATGCTTGGGGGCTTAATTAAAACACGCATGCCAAGTGGCCACTGGATACACATCTATTATGGCAGCCCAGCCAAACTGTCTCCAACATGGAATTGTGAATTATGGACGCATCGTCCGAGGTACAGGCTCATAAAAAATATTCTCCTTACCCTAAAGAAATTGTGCATCCAACAGTGTGACTCCCGTGACGGTGGAAGGTCTGAAACCCGAGATATAGGGATCAGCCTCCCACAGGGACCGAATGGGTCCAGGTTTGATCCCAGTACGACCGGCAGAACAAACCACAGGCGCTGGTACTGCCCGTGTGCTGATCCGATCATCCTGAGAGAAGTTATCCCATTTATTAGATATTGGAATAAATCTTGCAGGGAGACAGAGGGGGTGGAGATTGCTAAGCCCACCCAGCTGCAGGCAGGGGGGCTCAGCCAGGTACAAGAAGAAGCTGAGGTCACTGGGAGGGTCTCACTCCACAGAAGAAGATGATGATGATGATGATGACATCTTAAGGAACAGGGTATGCCAGCCAGGGGGGAGCAAGCACATGCTTTCTGGGGGCTGCCCGGCAACTAAGATTTTGGACCTGCGGAATGCTATGCCCCCCGGCTTCCACAAGCGACCTTCGACCTGGTAAATTGACCTCCAGCTTTATACCTTTAAGCCTTGTATTATTGTTGTTATATTGTACTCTGACTGTAACTCTTGATATATTGTGATTGTATATTTCTTGTAATTATCTAGTGCGCCCTTAAGGCAATTAAATCATAAATTAATTTTGGGCTGATCCTTTTACTCTGATTGCGAATCTTAGAATACCCAGGGTGGGTAACAGGGCAGTCTCCCCGGCGGCCATTTGCTCTAGGTGCAGTCCCTTTACTGACCTGAGAGACAAAGGGGGCGCCGGAGAGCTGGGCCTGTGTAGTGACGTCACGGATTGGTGACGTGGGAGGAAGGGGTAATCCTTCACAGCGGGCTAGGCTGAAGGCCGGGGCACAAGTGCGGGCTAGGCTGAAGGCCGGGGCACAAGTGCGGGCTAGGCTGAAGGCCGGGGCAAAAGTGCGGGCTAGGCTGAAGGCCGGGGCACAAGTGCGGGCTAGGCTTAAGGCCGGGGCACAAGTGCGGGCTAGGCTTAAGGCCGGGGCACAAGTGCGGGCTAGGCTTAAGGCCGGGGCACAAGTGCGGGCTAGGCTTAAGGCCTGGGCACAAATGCGGGCTAGGCTTAAGGCCTGGGCACAAGTGCAGACTAGGCTTAAGGCCTGGGCACGAGTGCGGGCTAGGCTTAAGGCCTGGGCACAAGTGCGGGCTAGGCTTAAGGCCGGGGCACAAGTGCGGGCTAGGCTTAAGGCATACAGCTAACTCTTTGCACTCTTTGCATAAAGGGTTAGGCACCCATAGGGGTGAAGAGCTAGCTTTCACCCCTCTACTCTGTACTTGGACATTTAGGACTAGATCCTTTGTTGTACAGTGCGGAGCCTCTCCATAACCCCATGCTCCAAGCGACCAGGCACTTCTTGTCTGTCCTCCGTAAATGGGTAATGCCTTCTTCCCCAATTACAGTCGTGCATGCGCATTCAGACGGGACAAGAGCGAAGAGCGTAAAGCTGGCCCTATGTGCATAACCAACATGAAGCTGAATACAAAAACAAACAAGCTTTCAAGGGGCTCAAAAGTGCAGGCTAGGCTTAAGGCCTGGGCACAGGTGCGGGCTAGGCTTAAGGCCTGGGCACAGGTGCGGGCTAGGCTTAAGGCCTGGGCACAGGTGCGGGCTAGGCTTAAGGCCGGGGCACAAGTGCGGGCTAGGCTTAAGGCCGGGGCACAAGTGCGGGCTAGGCTTAAGGCCGGGGCACAAGTGCGGGCTAGGCTTAAGGCCGGGGCACAAGTGCGGGCTAGGCTTAAGGCCGGGGCACAAGTGCGGGCTAGGCTTAAGGCCGGGGCACAAGTGCGGGCTAGGCTTAAGGCCGGGGCACAAGTGCGGGCTAGGCTTAAGGCCGGGGCACAAGTGCGGGCTAGGCTTAAGGCCGGGGCACAAGTGCGGGCTAGGCTTAAGGCCGGGGCACAAGTGCGGGCTAGGCTTAAGGCCGGGGCACAAGTGCGGGCTAGGCTTAAGGCCTGGGCACAAGTGCGGGCTAGGCGTGAGGCCTGGGCACAAGTGCGGGCTAGGCTTAAGGCCTGGGCACAAGTGCGGGCTAGGCTTGAGGCCTGGGCACAAGTGCGGGCTAGGCTTGAGGCCGGGGCACAAGTGCGGGCTAGGCTTAAGGCCGGGGCACAAGTGCGGGCTAGTCTTAAGGCCGGGGCACAAGTGCGCGCTAGGCTTAATGCCGGGGCACAAGTGCGGGCTAGGCTTAAGGCCTGGGCACAAGTGCGGGCTAGGCTTAAGGCCTGGGCACAAGTGCTTGCTAGGCTTAAGGCCTGGGCACAAGTGCGGGCTAGGCTTAAGGCCTGGGCACAAGTGCGGGCTTAGCTTAAGGCCGGGGCACAAGTGCGGGCTAGGCTTAAGGCCTGGGCACAAGTGCGGGCTAGGCTTAAGGCCTGGGCACAAGTGCGGGCTAGGCTTAAGGCCTGGGCACAAGTGCGGGCTAGGCTTAAGGCCTGGGCACAAGTGCGGGCTAGGCATAAGGCCTGGGCACAAGTGCGGGCTAGGCTTAAGGCCTGGGCACAAGTGCGGGCTAGGCTTAAGGCCGGGGCACAAGTGCGGGCTTAGCTTAAGGCCGGGGCACAAGTGCGGGCTAGGCTTAAGGCCGGGGCACAAGTGCGGGCTAGGCTTAAGGCCGGGGCACAAGTGCGGGCTAGTCTTAAGGCCGGGGCACAAGTGCGGGCTAGGCTTAAGGCCGGGGCACAAGTGCGGGCTAGGCTTAAGGCCGGGGCACAAGTGCGGGCTAGGCTTAAGGCCGGGGCACAAGTGCGGGCTAGGCTTAAGGCCGGGGCACAAGTGCGGGCTAGGCTTAAGGCCTGGGCACAAATGCGGGCTAGGCTTAAGGCCTGGGCACAAGTGCAGACTAGGCTTAAGGCCTGGGCACAAGTGCGGGCTAGGCTTGAGGTCTGGGCACAAGTGCGGGCTAGGCTTAAGGCCTGGGCACAAGTGCGGGCTAGGCTTATGGCCTGGGCACAAGTGCGGGCTAGGCTTAAGGCCTGGGCACAAGTGCGGGCTAGGCTTAAGGCCTGGGCACAAGTGCGGGCTAGGCTTGAGGCCTGGGCACAAGTGCGGGCTAGGCTTGAGGCCTGGGCACAAGTGCGGACTAGGCTTGAGGCCTGGGCACAAGTGCGGGCTAGGCTTAAGGCCTGGGCACAAGTGCGGGCTAGGCATAAGGCCTGGGCACAAGTGCGGGCTAGGCTTAAGGCCTGGGCACAAGTGCGGGCTAGGCTTAAGGCCGGGGCACAAGTGCGGGCTAGGCTTAAGGCCGGGCACAAGTGCGGGCTAGGCTTAAGGCCGGGGCACAAGTGCGGGCTAGGCTTAAGGCCGGGGCACAAGTGCGGGCTAGGCTTAAGGCCGGGGCACAAGTGCGGGCTAGGCTTAAGGCCGGGCACAAGTGCGGGCTAGGCTTAAGGCCGGGGCACAAGTGCGGGCTAGTCTTAAGGCCTGGGCACAAGTGCGGACTAGGCTTAAGGCCTGGGCACAAGTGCGGGCTAGGCTTAAGGCCTGGGCACAAGTGCGGGCTAGGCTTAAGGCCGGGGCACAAGTGCGGGCTAGGCTTAAGGCCGGGGCACAAGTGCGGGCTAGGCTTAAGGCATACAGCTAACTCTTTGCACTCTTTGCATAAAGGGTTAGGCACCCATAGGGGTGAAGAGCTAGCTTTCACCCCTCTACTCTGTACTTGGACATTTAGGACTAGATCCTTTGTTGTACAGTGCGGAGCCTCTCCATAACCCCATGCTCCAAGCGACCAGGCACTTCTTGTCTGTCCTCCGTAAATGGGTAATGCCTTCTTCCCCAATTACAGTCGTGCATGCGCATTCAGACGGGACAAGAGCGAAGAGCGTAAAGCTGGCCCTATGTGTATAACCAACATGAAGCTGAATACAAAAACAAACAAGCTTTCAAGGGGCTCAAAAGTGCAGGCTAGGCTTAAGGCCTGGGCACAGGTGCGGGCTAGGCTTAAGGCCTGGGCACAGGTGCGGGCTAGGCTTAAGGCCGGGGCACAAGTGCAGGCTAGGCTTAAGGCCGGGGCACAAGTGCGGGCTAGGCTTAAGGCCGGGGCACAAGTGCGGGCTAGGCTTAAGGCCGGGGCACAAGTGCGGGCTAGGCTTAAGGCCGGGGGACAAGTGCGGGCTAGGCTTAAGGCCGGGGCACAAGTGCGGGCTAGGCTTAAGGCCGGGGCACAAGTGCGGGCTAGGCTTAAGGCCGGGGCACAAGTGCGGGCTAGGCTTAAGGCCGGGGCACAAGTGCGGGCTAGGCTTAAGGCCGGGGCACAAGTGCGGGCTAGGCTTAAGGCCTGGGCACAAGTGCGGGCTAGGCGTGAGGCCTGGGCACAAGTGCGGGCTAGGCTTAAGGCCTGGGCACAAGTGCGGGCTAGGCTTGAGGCCTGGGCACAAGTGCGGGCTAGGCTTGAGGCCTGGGCACAAGTGCGGGCCAAGGCTTAAGGCCTGGGCACAAGTGCGGGCTAGGCTTAAGGCCTGGGCACAAGTGCGGGCTAGGCTTAAGGCCTGGGCACAAGTGCGGGCTAGGCTTAAGGCCTGGGCACAAGTGCGGGCTAGACATAAGGCCTGGGCACAAGTGCGGGCTAGGCTTAAGGCCTGGGCACAAGTGCGGGCTAGGCTTAAGGCCGGGGCACAAGTGCGGGCTTAGCTTAAGGCCGGGGCACAAGTGCGGGCTAGGCTTAAGGCCGGGGCACAAGTGCGGGCTAGGCTTAAGGCCGGGGCACAAGTGCGGGCTAGTCTTAAGGCCGGGGCACAAGTGCGGGCTAGGCTTAAGGCCGGGGCACAAGTGCGGGCTAGGCTTAAGGCCGGGGCACAAGTGCGGGCTAGGCTTAAGGCCTGGGCACAAGTGCGGGCTAGGCGTGAGGCCTGGGCACAAGTGCGGGCTAGGCTTAAGGCCGGGGCACAAGTGCGGGCTAGGCTTAAGGCCGGGGCACAAGTGCGGGCTAGGCTTAAGGCCGGGGCACAAGTGCGGGCTAGGCTTAAGGCCGGGGCACAAGTGCGGGCTAGGCTTAAGGCCGGGGCACAAGTGCGGGCTAGGCTTAAGGCCGGGGCACAAGTGCGGGCTAGGCTTAAGGCCGGGGCACAAGTGCGGGCTAGGCTTAAGGCCGGGGCACAAGTGCGGGCTAGGCTTAAGGCCTGGGCACAAGTGCGGGCTAGGCGTGAGGCCTGGGCACAAGTGCGGGCTAGGCTTAAGGCCTGGGCACAAGTGCGGGCTAGGCTTGAGGCCTGGGCACAAGTGCGGGCTAGGCTTGAGGCCTGGGCACAAGTGCGGGCTAGGCTTAAGGCCTGGGCACAAGTGCGGGCTAGGCTTAAGGCCTGGGCACAAGTGCGGGCTAGGCTTAAGGCCTGGGCACAAGTGCGGGCTAGGCATAAGGCCTGGGCACAAGTGCGGGCTAGGCTTAAGGCCTGGGCACAAGTGCGGGCTAGGCTTAAGGCCGGGGCACAAGTGCGGGCTAGGCTTAAGGCCGGGGCACAAGTGCGGGCTAGTCTTAAGGCCGGGGCACAAGTGCGGGCTAGGCTTAAGGCCGGGGCACAAGTGCGGGCTAGGCTTAAGGCCGGGGCACAAGTGCGGGCTAGGCTTAAGGCCGGGGCACAAGTGCGGGCTAGGCTTAAGGCCGGGGTACAAGTGCGGGCTAGGCTTAAGGCCGGGGCACAAGTGCGGGCTAGGCTTAAGGCCTGGGCACAAATGCGGGCTAGGCTTAAGGCCTGGGCACAAGTGCAGACTAGGCTTAAGGCCTGGGCACAAGTGCGGGCTAGGCTTGAGGTCTGGGCACAAGTGCGGGCTAGGCTTAAGGCCTGGGCACAAGTGCGGGCTAGGCTTATGGCCTGGGCACAAGTGCGGGCTAGGCTTAAGGCCTGGGCACAAGTGCGGGCTAGGCTTAAGGCCTGGGCACAAGTGCGGGCTAGGCTTGAGGCCTGGGCACAAGTGCGGGCTAGGCTTGAGGCCTGGGCACAAGTGCGGACTAGGCTTGAGGCCTGGGCACAAGTGCGGGCTAGGCTTAAGGCCTGGGCACAAGTGCGGGCTAGGCATAAGGCCTGGGCACAAGTGCGGGTTAGGCTTAAGGCCGGGGCACAAGTGCGGGCTAGGCTTAAGGCCGGGGCACAAGTGCGGGCTAGGCTTAAGGCCGGGCACAAGTGCGGGCTAGGCTTAAGGCCGGGGCACAAGTGCGGGCTAGGCTTAAGGCCGGGGCACAAGTGCGGGCTAGGCTTAAGGCCGGGGCACAAGTGCGGGCTAGGCTTAAGACCGGGCACAAGTGCGGGCTAGGCTTAAGGCCGGGGCACAAGTGCGGGCTTGTCTTAAGGCCTGGGCACAAGTGCGGACTAGGCTTAAGGCCTGGGCACAAGTGCGGGCTAGGCTTAAGGCCTGGGCACAAGTGCGGGCTAGGCTTAAGGCCGGGGCACAAGTGCGGGCTAGGCTTAAGGCATACAGCTAACTCTTTGCACTCTTTGCATAAAGGGTTAGGCACCCATAGGGGTGAAGAGCTAGCTTTCACCCCTCTACTCTGTACTTGGACATTTAGGACTAGATCCTTTGTTGTACAGTGCGGAGCCTCTCCATAACCCCATGCTCCAAGCGACCAGGCACTTCTTGTCTGTCCTCCGTAAATGGGTAATGCCTTCTTCCCCAATTACAGTCGTGCATGCGCATTCAGACGGGACAAGAGCGAAGAGCGTAAAGCTGGCCCTATGTGTATAACCAACATGAAGCTGAATACAAAAACAATCAAGCTTTCAAGGGGCTCAAAAGTGCAGGCTAGGCTTAAGGCCTGGGCACAGGTGCGGGCTAGGCTTAAGGCCTGGGCACAGGTGCGGGCTAGGCTTAAGGCCTGGGCACAGGTGCGGGCTAGGCTTAAGGCCGGGGCACAGGTGCGGGCCAGGCTTAAGGCCGGGGTACAAGTGCGGGCTAGGCTTAAGGCCGGGGCACAAATGCGGTTAAGGCTTGAGGCCGGGGCACAAGTGCGGGCTAGGCTTGAGGCCGGGGCACAAGTGCGGGCTAGGCTTGAGGCCGGGCACAAGTGCGGGCTAGGCTTGAGGCTGGGGCACAAGTGCGGGCTAGGCTTAAGGCCTGGGCACAAGTGCGGGCTAGGCTTAAGGCCTGGGCACAAGTGCGGGCTAGGCTTAAGGCCGGGGCACAAGTGCGGGCTAGGCTTAAGGCCGGGGCACAAGTGCGGGCTAGGCTTAAGGCCGGGGCACAAGTGCGGGCTAGGCTGAAGGCCTGGGCACAAGTGCGGGCTAGGCTGAAGGCCGGGGCACAAGTGCGGGCTAGGCTTAAGGCCGGGGCACAAGTGCGGGCTAGGCTTAAGGCCGGGGCACAAGTGCGGGCTAGGCTTAAGGCCGGGGCACAAGTGCGGGCTAGGCTGAAGGCCTGGGCACAAGTGCGGGCTAGGCTGAAGGCCGGGGCACAAGTGCGGGTGTGATGAGGGAACAGCCGCCATCTTGGAACAGGCATGCTATCAGATTGGCGTGACTCCATTTTGTCTCCTGGACACAGGAGTGCTCCTGGCCCCCACCTTTGCTAATGAATAGAGTTCCTATTAGTATGCTAACGGGCTGAGCTCAGTGTAAACTGTAGACGGTAGTTCAAAGCCCCATGAGGAAACCACGCCACCAGGGGGCTTGGAAATGCTTGGGGGCTTAATTAAAACACGCATGCCAAGTGGCCACTGGATACACATCTATTATGGCAGCCCAGCCAAACCGTCTCCAACATGGAATTGTGAATTATGGACGCATCGTCCGAGGTACAGGCTCATAAAAAATATTCTCCTTACCCTAAAGAAATTGTGCATCCAACAGTGTGACTCCCGTGACGGTGGAAGGTCTGAAACCCGAGATATAGGGATCAGCCTCCCACAGGGACCGAATGGGTCCAGGTTTGATCCCAGTACGACCGGCAGAACAAACCACAGGCGCTGGTACTGCCCGTGTGCTGATCCGATCATCCTGAGAGAAGTTATCCCATTTATTAGATATTGGAATAAATCTTGCAGGGAGACAGAGGGGGTGGAGATTGCTAAGCCCACCCAGCTGCAGTCAGGGGGGCTCAGCCAGGTACAAGAAGAAGCTGAGGTCACTGGGAGGGTCTCACTCCACAGAAGAAGATGATGATGATGACATCTTAAGGAACAGGGTATGCCAGCCAGGGGGGAGCAAGCACATGCTTTCTGGGGGCTGCCCGGCAACTAAGATTTTGGACCTGCGGAATGCTATGCCCCCCGGCTTCCACAAGCGACCTTCGACCTGGTAAATTGACCTCCAGCTTTATACCTTTAAGCCTTGTATTATTGTTGTTATATTGTACTCTGACTGTAACTCTTGATATATTGTGATTGTATATTTCTTGTAATTATCTAGTGCGCCCTTAAGGCAATTAAATCATAAATTAATTTTGGGCTGATCCTTTTACTCTGATTGCGAATCTTAGAATACCCAGGGTGGGTAACAGGGCAGTCTCCCCGGCGGCCATTTGCTCTAGGTGCAGTCCCTTTACTGACCTGAGAGACAAAGGGGGCGCCGGAGAGCTGGGCCTGTGTAGTGACGTCACGGATTGGTGACGTGGGAGGAAGGGGTAATCCTTCACAGTGGTGGCAGCGGTGGGATCAGAGTAATAGTGTGCGTGGGACCCCTACTCCCAGACACTAAAGACTACCAGTGGTAACTTTCACTGCTGGGGTCTTAAGGTCAGCCCAGCACTAGACGGTCAGAGTGTAGATATAATAAGTTGTGTGCAAGGTCAGGGGTACAGCTGTGTCAGTAACCAGAGGTTCCAAAGATGGCGGAGGGCACCAGGAGTGCAGCGAGGGCGCAGGCCAGTGCTATGGCTTATGAGGAGGTGGTGGTGGACGGTACTGTTCCAGGCGAGGGGGAGCTCAGCCCAGACTCCCCAAGGAGCCAGCCACCCGTGCTTAGTCCGGCAAGGGACTACCCGCCCCAGCCTGTCCACATCAGCGGCCCTTGTTGCAGCGGCAGTGGCACGTCTCGAGGCGGGTAATGAAGACGCCTATGTGAGACTCATGGCAGCTGCAGAGAAAGCAGCGGAGGCCGAGCGTGCAGAACGCCGTGAAGCAGAGGAGCGGGAGAGGGCAGAACGCCGTGAGGCGGCAGAGCGAGCAGAGAGAGCGGCAGAGCGAGAGCGTGCAGAACGCCGAGAGGCGGCAGAGCGGGCAGCGGAGCAAGCAGCGGCAGAGAGAGCAGCGGAGCGCCAGCACCGTCTGGAGATGGCTCAACACGGGCTCCCGCTGGACGCCCCAGCACCACCAGAGTCCAGGGCTTCAAAAGTCCGGGCCGAGGACTTCCCTCTGCTTGAGAAGGATGGAGACCTGGATTCCTTCTTGCTGGCCTTTGAAAGGACCTGCCTTCAACACCATCTGGCCCCCGATCAGTGGGCAAGATACCTGACCCCCCGTTTGAGGGGTAAGTCCCTGGAAGTTTTGGGGGACTTACCTGCCGGGGCTGAGCAGGACCACAGCAGCATCAAGCGGGCCCTGATCCAGCACTACAACCTCACCCCAGAGTCTTACCGCAAGAAGTTCCGGAGCCTGGGCACCTGGACCGACCACATGCGGGCGTTGCTGAGAGCTGCAGAGCACTGGACCTCGGGTCTAGCGCTCACCACCCACCAGGAGGTCCAGGAACTGTTCGTCACGGAGCAGTTCTTGTGGAACTGCCCAGAGGACCTCCAGCAGTTCCTCCGTGACCGGAAACCGAAGGGGGCTTCTGCTACAGCCGCCCTGGCAGACGAGTATGCCAATAACAGGGCACCTGAGCCGAAGAAGCCTGCCAGCAGCACCTGGAGAGGGGGTAAGCCCAATCCTGCCCCTGTTCCCCCAGCCCCCAGAGTGCAAGGGGTGTACCCCCCTGCTGCCCTCTCCAGGCCAGGCGCAGAACCCAGACGTTGTCATCACTGCAACCAGCTGGGACACTTCAAAGCTGCATGTCCCCAGCGTCTTAAGGCCCCATCCCTGTCCCCGGAACCGTCCACTGTTTTATGTGTGGGAGGGGGTGGTGGGAGGTCCCTGGACAATTACCAACCCGTCACTATCGGCCGCTCAGCGGTCATGGGACTGCGGGACACAGGCGCTGAACGAACCCTAGTACGTCCTGAGGTGGTGTCCCCTCAAGACTTGGTACCGGGGAGAACCCTTTCCGTCTCCGGAATTGGAGGCGTGGAACCGGTGCTGCCTGTCGCAAAGGTGTTTTTGGACTGGGGTGCTGGGAGGGGAATGCGGGAGGTGGGAGTAACGTCAAATATTCCTGCTAATGTGTTACTTGGGACCGATTTGGGGCGGCTAGTGTCCCAGTATGTGGCCACTGAACCCCCAAGTTCGGCTCCCCAAGAATGTCATGACTCTACTGTGAATGTTGATGTGTTGAATGTGCCTCCAACAGTGGGGGAGGGAGTGAAACCTGAGGGTACTCCATACACTGACACCACACACACAGGGCTCACAGTGAGGACAGGTGAGGAGACTGTAGGGGAGAGCTCAGAGGTGGAGGGAGGGGCTGCTATGGGCAGTGTAGGGTCCCTAAGTGAATCCCGCCTGCTGAGTCTAGGGCCCCTGCAGGAAGAGGAACAGGCCATGGGGGGAGGAGGCGTCCCAGGAGAGGAGCCACCAGGTAAGACCCCAGGGCAGGAGTTCCCCACACCCGGGATGTCAGGAGGGCAGGGAAGTCTGCCTGACCCGGCGACTTGGTCAGTAGTCGGGGGGAAGCAGGCGCTACCCATGGGCACAGTGGTCGTGGCCGCTGTCCCCAGGAGTGGGAGCGCCGGAGCCCAAGGAGCCTTGCAGAGGTCCGACGGCTTCCCCCTCTCTGACCAAGTGGCTGCCGAGTCAGACAGCAGCCAGGAGACAGATCCCGGGGAGCTGACGGTGGATGTGGCGGTGTCGTCCATTCTTGCCACATTGAGTCAGGGATTTCAGGAAGCGTTGGAAGCTGATGCTGGCCTGAAAGCTCTTAAGGAGCAGGCGGCACAGCCTCCCGGGGAGTCAGACCGCGAGCGGGTGGTCGGGGACCAGGGACGGCTGTACCGGGTAACGGTCCAGCAGGGTTCACCGGAGGCGTGGCCCAGGGACCGACAGTTAGAGGCAGCCTCTGAGAGAGGAGGAGGGGGCAGAGACAGCCTCAGCGAGAGAGAGGAGGGGGCAGAGACAGCCTCAGAGAAAGAAGGAGGAGGGAGCAGAGACAGCCTCAGAGAGAGAGAGGGAGGGGCAGAGACAGCCTCAGAGAGAGAGAGGAGGGGGCAGAGACAGCCTCAGAGAGAGACAGAGGAGGAGGAAGAAACAGCCTCAGAGAGAGGCAGGAGGGGGCAGAGACAGCCTCAGAGAGAGAAGGAGGAGGGGGCAGAGACAGCCTCAGGGAGAGAGAGGAGGGGGCAGAGACAGCCTCAGAGAAAGACGGAGGAGGAGGGGGCAGAGACAGCCTCAGAGAGAGAGAGGAGGGGGCAGAGACAGCCTCAGAGAGAGACAGAGGAGGAGGGGGCAGAGGCAGCCTCAGAGAGAGACAGAGGAGGAGGGGGCAGAGGCAGCCTCAGAGAGAGACAGAGGAGGAGGGGGCAGAGACAGCCTCAGAGAGAGAGAGGAGGGGGCAGAGACAGCCTCAGAGAGAGACAGAGGAGGAGGGGGCAGAGACAGCCTCAGAGAGAGAGAGGAGGGGGCAGAGACAGCCTCAGAGAGAGACAGAGGAGGAGGGGGCAGAGACAGCCTCAGAGAGAGGAGGGGGCAGAGACAGCCTCAGAGAGAGACAGGAGGAGGGGGCAGAGGCAGCCTCAGAGAGAGAGAGGAGGGGGCAGAGACAGCCTCAGAGAGCGACGGAGGAGGAGGCGGAGACAGCCTCAGCGAGAGAGAGAAGGAGGAGGAGGCAGAGCCAGCTTCAGGGAGAGAGGAGGGGGCAGAGACAGCCTCAGAAAGAGGGGAGAGGCAGAGACCGCCTCAGAGAGAGAGAGGAGGGACAGAGTCAGCCTCAGAGAGGAGGGGGCAGAGACAGCCTCAGAGAGAGAAGGAGGAGGGGGCCGAAACAGCCTCAGAGAGAGACCGGGGAGGAGGCAGAGACAGCCTCAGAAAGAGGGGAGAGGCAGAGACCGCCTCAGAGAGAAAGAGAGAGGAGGGACAGAGTCAGCCTCAGAGAGGAGGAGGCAGGGACAGGCTCAGGGAGAGAGATGCCGAGACCATAGTAATGCTGATGGGTTGCCCCGGCAAGGAGAAGGTGCGGAAGGGCGCATGGGGGAACACAGGAATGTGATGCCCCCTAGCGCCCTCTAAAGCAGGGAGGTGTGATGAGGGAACAGCCGCCATCTTGGAACAGGCATGCTATCAGATTGGCGTGACTCCATTTTGTCTCCTGGACACAGGAGTGCTCCTGGCCCCCACCTTTGCTAATGAATAGAGTTCCTATTAGTATGCTAATGGGCTGAGCTCAGTGTAAACTGTAGACGGTAGTTCAAAGCCCCATGAGGAAACCACGCCACCAGGGGGCTTGGAAATGCTTGGGGGCTTAATTAAAACACGCATGCCAAGTGGCCACTGGATACACATCTATTATGGCAGCCCAGCCAAACTGTCTCCAACATGGAATTGTGAATTATGGACGCATCGTCCGAGGTACAGGCTCATAAAAAATATTCTCCTTACCCTAAAGAAATTGTGCATCCAACAGTGTGACTCCCGTGACGGTGGAAGGTCTGAAACCCGAGATATAGGGATCAGCCTCCCACAGGGACCGAATGGGTCCAGGTTTGATCCCAGTACGACCGGCAGAACAAACCACAGGCGCTGGTACTGCCCGTGTGCTGATCCGATCATCCTGAGAGAAGTTATCCCATTTATTAGATATTGGAATAAATCTTGCAGGGAGACAGAGGGGGTGGAGATTGCTAAGCCCACCCAGCTGCAGGCAGGGGGGCTCAGCCAGGTACAAGAAGAAGCTGAGGTCACTGGGAGGGTCTCACTCCACAGAAGAAGATGATGATGATGATGACATCTTAAGGAACAGGGTATGCCAGCCAGGGGGGAGCAAGCACATGCTTTCTGGGGGCTGCCCGGCAACTAAGATTTTGGACCTGCGGAATGCTATGCCCCCCGGCTTCCACAAGCGACCTTCGACCTGGCAAATTGACCTCCAGCTTTATACCTTTAAGCCTTGTATTATTGTTGTTATATTGTACTCTGACTGTAACTCTTGATATATTGTGATTGTATATTTCTTGTAATTATCTAGTGCGCCCTTAAGGCAATTAAATCATAAATTAATTTTGGGCTGATCCTTTTACTCTGATTGCGAATCTTAGAATACCCAGGGTGGGTAACAGGGCAGTCTCCCCGGCGGCCATTTGCTCTAGGTGCAGTCCCTTTACTGACCTGAGAGACAAAGGGGGCGCCGGAGAGCTGGGCCTGTGTAGTGACGTCACGGATTGGTGACGTGGGAGGAAAGGGGTAATCCTTCACAGCGGGCTAGGCTGAAGGCCGGGGCACAAGTGCGGGCTAGGCTGAAGGCCGGGGCACAAGTGCGGGCTAGGCTGAAGGCCGGGGCAAAAGTGCGGGCTAGGCTGAAGGCCGGGGCACAAGTGCGGGCTAGGCTTAAGGCCGGGGCACAAGTGCGGGCTAGGCTTAAGGCCTGGGCACAAGTGCGGGCTAGGCTTAAGGCCTGGGCACAAGTGCTTGCTAGGCTTAAGGCCTGGGCACAAGTGCGGGCTAGGCTTAAGGCCTGGGCACAAGTGCGGGCTAGGCTTAAGGCCTGGGCACAAGTGCGGGCTAGGCTTAAGGCCGGGGCACAAGTGCGGGCTAGGCTTAATGCCGGGCCACAAGTGCGGGCTAGGCTTAAGGCCTGGGCACAAGTGCGGGCTAGGCTTAAGGCCTGGGCACAAGTGCTTGCTAGGCTTAAGGCCTGGGCACAAGTGCGGGCTAGGCTTAAGGCCTGGGCACAAGTGCGGGCTTAGCTTAAGGCCGGGGCACAAGTGCGGGCTAGGCTTAAGGCCGGGGCACAAGTGCGGGCTAGGCTTAAGGCCGGGGCACAAGTGCGGGCTAGTCTTAAGGCCGGGGCACAAGTGCGGGCTAGGCTTAATGCCGGGGCACAAGTGCGGGCTAGGCTTAAGGCCGGGGCACAAGTGCGGGCTAGGCTTAAGGCCGGGGCACAAGTGCGGGCTAGGCTTAAGGCCGGGGCACAAGTGCGGGCTAGGCTTAAGGCCTGGGCACAAATGCGGGCTAGGCTTAAGGCCTGGGCACAAGTGCAGACTAGGCTTAAGGCCTGGGCACAAGTGCGGGCTAGGCTTAAGGCCTGGGCACAAGTGCGGGCTAGGCTTAAGGCCGGGGCACAAGTGCGGGCTAGGCTTAAGGCATACAGCTAACTCTTTGCACTCTTTGCATAAAGGGTTAGGCACCCATAGGGGTGAAGAGCTAGCTTTCACCCCTCTACTCTGTACTTGGACATTTAGGACTAGATCCTTTGTTGTACAGTGCGGAGCCTCTCCATAACCCCATGCTCCAAGCGACCAGGCACTTCTTGTCTGTCCTCCGTAAATGGGTAATGCCTTCTTCCCCAATTACAGTCGTGCATGCGCATTCAGACGGGACAAGAGCGAAGAGCGTAAAGCTGGCCCTATGTGCATAACCAACATGAAGCTGAATACAAAAACAAACAAGCTTTCAAGGGGCTCAAAAGTGCAGGCTAGGCTTAAGGCCTGGGCACAGGTGCGGGCTAGGCTTAAGGCCTGGGCACAGGTGCGGGCTAGGCTTAAGGCCTGGGCACAGGTGCGGGCTAGGCTTAAGGCCGGGGCACAAGTGCGGGCTAGGCTTAAGGCCGGGGCACAAGTGCGGGCTAGGCTTAAGGCTGGGGCACAAGTGCGGGCTAGGCTTAAGGCCGGGGCACAAGTGCGGGCTAGGCTTAAGGCCGGGGCACAAGTGCGGGCTAGGCTTAAGGCCGGGGCACAAGTGCGGGCTAGGCTTAAGGCCGGGGCACAAGTGCGGGCTAGGCTTAAGGCCGGGGCACAAGTGCGGGCTAGGCTTAAGGCCGGGGCACAAGTGCGGGCTAGGCTTAAGGCCGGGGCACAAGTGCGGGCTAGGCTTAAGGCCGGGGCACAAGTGCGGGCTAGGCTTAAGGCCTGGGCACAAGTGCGGGCTAGGCGTGAGGCCTGGGCACAAGTGCGGGCTAGGCTTAAGGCCTGGGCACAAGTGCGGGCTAGGCTTGAGGCCTGGGCACAAGTGCGGGCTAGGCTTGAGGCCTGGGCACAAGTGCGGGCTAGGCTTAAGGCCTGGGCACAAGTGCGGGCTAGGCTTAAGGCCTGGGCACAAGTGCGGGCTAGGCTTAAGGCCTGGGCACAAGTGCGGGCTAGGCTTAAGGCCTGGGCACAAGTGCGGGCTAGGCATAAGGCCTGGGCACAAGTGCGGGCTAGGCTTAAGGCCTGGGCACAAGTGCGGGCTAGGCTTAAGGCCGGGGCACAAGTGCGGGCTTAGCTTAAGGCCGGGGCACAAGTGCGGGCTAGGCTTAAGGCCGGGGCACAAGTGCGGGCTAGGCTTAAGGCCGGGGCACAAGTGCGGGCTAGGCTTAAGGCCGGGGCACAAGTGCGGGCTAGGCTTAAGGCCGGGGCACAAGTGCGGGCTAGGCTTAAGGCCGGGGCACAAGTGCGGGCTAGGCTTAAGGCCGGGGCACAAGTGCGGGCTAGGCTTAAGGCCGGGGCACAAGTGCGGGCTAGGCTTAAGGCCTGGGCACAAATGCGGGCTAGGCTTAAGGCCTGGGCACAAGTGCAGACTAGGCTTAAGGCCTGGGCACAAGTGCGGGCTAGGCTTGAGGTCTGGGCACAAGTGCGGGCTAGGCTTAAGGCCTGGGCACAAGTGCGGGCTAGGCTTATGGCCTGGGCACAAGTGCGGGCTAGGCTTAAGGCCTGGGCACAAGTGCGGGCTAGGCTTAAGGCCTGGGCACAAGTGCGGGCTAGGCTTGAGGCCTGGGCACAAGTGCGGGCTAGGCTTGAGGCCTGGGCACAAGTGCGGACTAGGCTTGAGGCCTGGGCACAAGTGCGGGCTAGGCTTAAGGCCTGGGCACAAGTGCGGGCTAGGCATAAGGCCTGGGCACAAGTGCGGGCTAGGCTTAAGGCCGGGGCACAAGTGCGGGCTAGGCTTAAGGCCGGGGCACAAGTGCGGGCTAGGCTTAAGGCCAGGCACAAGTGCGGGCTAGGCTTAAGGCCGGGGCACAAGTGCGGGCTAGGCTTAAGGCCGGGGCACAAGTGCGGGCTAGGCTTAAGGCCGGGGCACAAGTGCGGGCTAGGCTTAAGGCCGGGCACAAGTGCGGGCTAGGCTTAAGGCCGGGGCACAAGTGCGGGCTAGTCTTAAGGCCTGGGCACAAGTGCGGACTAGGCTTAAGGCCTGGGCACAAGTGCGGGCTAGGCTTAAGGCCTGGGCACAAGTGCGGGCTAGGCTTAAGGCCGGGGCACAAGTGCGGGCTAGGCTTAAGGCATACAGCTAACTCTTTGCACTCTTTGCATAAAGGGTTAGGCACCCATAGGGGTGAAGAGCTAGCTTTCACCCCTCTACTCTGTACTTGGACATTTAGGACTAGATCCTTTGTTGTACAGTGCGGAGCCTCTCCATAACCCCATGCTCCAAGCGACCAGGCACTTCTTGTCTGTCCTCCGTAAATGGGTAATGCCTTCTTCCCCAATTACAGTCGTGCATGCGCATTCAGACGGGACAAGAGCGAAGAGCGTAAAGCTGGCCCTATGTGTATAACCAACATGAAGCTGAATACAAAAACAAACAAGCTTTCAAGGGGCTCAAAAGTGCAGGCTAGGCTTAAGGCCTGGGCACAGGTGCGGGCTAGGCTTAAGGCCTGGGCACAGGTGCGGGCTAGGCTTAAGGCCGGGGCACAAGTGCGGGCTAGGCTTAAGGCCGGGGCACAAGTGCGGGCTAGGCTTAAGGCCGGGGCACAAGTGCGGGCTAGGCTTAAGGCCGGGGCACAAGTGCGGGCTAGGCTTAAGGCCGGGGCACAAGTGCGGGCTAGGCTTAAGGCCGGGGCACAAGTGCGGGCTAGGCTTAAGGCCGGGGCACAAGTGCGGGCTAGGCTTAAGGCCGGGGCACAAGTGCGGGCTAGGCTTAAGGCCGGGGCACAAGTGCGGGCTAGGCTTAAGGCCTGGGCACAAGTGCGGGCTAGGCTTAAGGCCTGGGCACAAGTGCGGGCTAGGCTTGAGGCCTGGGCACAAGTGCGGGCTAGGCTTGAGGCCTGGGCACAAGTGCGGGCTAGGCTTAAGGCCTGGGCACAAGTGCGGGCTAGGCTTAAGGCCTGGGCACAAGTGCGGGCTAGGCTTAAGGCCTGGGCACAAGTGCGGGCTAGGCTTAAGGCCTGGGCACAAGTGCGGGCTAGGCATAAGGCCTGGGCACAAGTGCGGGCTAGGCTTAAGGCCTGGGCACAAGTGCGGGCTAGGCTTAAGGCCGGGGCACAAGTGCGGGCTTAGCTTAAGGCCGGGGCACAAGTGCGGGCTAGGCTTAAGGCCGGGGCACAAGTGCGGGCTAGGCTTAAGGCCGGGGCACAAGTGCGGGCTAGTCTTAAGGCCGGGGCACAAGTGCGGGCTAGGCTTAAGGCCGGGGCACAAGTGCGGGCTAGGCTTAAGGCCGGGGCACAAGTGCGGGCTAGGCTTAAGGCCGGGGCACAAGTGCGGGCTAGGCTTAAGGCCGGGGCACAAGTGCGGGCTAGGCTTAAGGCCTGGGCACAAATGCGGGCTAGGCTTAAGGCCTGGGCACAAGTGCAGACTAGGCTTAAGGCCTGGGCACAAGTGCGGGCTAGGCTTGAGGTCTGGGCACAAGTGCGGGCTAGGCTTAAGGCCTGGGCACAAGTGCGGGCTAGGCTTATGGCCTGGGCACAAGTGCGGGCTAGGCTTAAGGCCTGGGCACAAGTGCGGGCTAGGCTTAAGGCCTGGGCACAAGTGCGGGCTAGGCTTGAGGCCTGGGCACAAGTGCGGGCTAGGCTTGAGGCCTGGGCACAAGTGCGGACTAGGCTTGAGGCCTGGGCACAAGTGCGGGCTAGGCTTAAGGCCTGGGCACAAGTGCGGGCTAGGCATAAGGCCTGGGCACAAGTGCGGGCTAGGCTTAAGGCCGGGGCACAAGTGCGGGCTAGGCTTAAGGCCGGGGCACAAGTGCGGGCTAGGCTTAAGGCCGGGCACAAGTGCGGGCTAGGCTTAAGGCCGGGGCACAAGTGCGGGCTAGGCTTAAGGCCGGGGCACAAGTGCGGGCTAGGCTTAAGGCCGGGGCACAAGTGCGGGCTAGGCTTAAGGCCGGGCACAAGTGCGGGCTAGGCTTAAGGCCGGGGCACAAGTGCGGGCTTGTCTTAAGGCCTGGGCACAAGTGCGGACTAGGCTTAAGGCCTGGGCACAAGTGCGGGCTAGGCTTAAGGCCTGGGCACAAGTGCGGGCTAGGCTTAAGGCCGGGGCACAAGTGCGGGCTAGGCTTAAGGCATACAGCTAACTCTTTGCACTCTTTGCATAAAGGGTTAGGCACCCATAGGGGTGAAGAGCTAGCTTTCACCCCTCTACTCTGTACTTGGACATTTAGGACTAGATCCTTTGTTGTACAGTGCGGAGCCTCTCCATAACCCCATGCTCCAAGCGACCAGGCACTTCTTGTCTGTCCTCCGTAAATGGGTAATGCCTTCTTCCCCAATTACAGTCGTGCATGCGCATTCAGACGGGACAAGAGCGAAGAGCGTAAAGCTGGCCCTATGTGTATAACCAACATGAAGCTGAATACAAAAACAATCAAGCTTTCAAGGGGCTCAAAAGTGCAGGCTAGGCTTAAGGCCTGGGCACAGGTGCGGGCTAGGCTTAAGGCCTGGGCACAGGTGCGGGCTAGGCTTAAGGCCTGGGCACAGGTGCGGGCTAGGCTTAAGGCCGGGGCACAGGTGCGGGCCAGGCTTAAGGCCGGGGTACAAGTGCGGGCTAGGCTTAAGGCCGGGGCACAAATGCGGTTAAGGCTTGAGGCCGGGGCACAAGTGCGGGCTAGGCTTGAGGCCGGGGCACAAGTGCGGGCTAGGCTTGAGGCCGGGCACAAGTGCGGGCTAGGCTTGAGGCTGGGGCACAAGTGCGGGCTAGGCTTAAGGCCTGGGCACAAGTGCGGGCTAGGCTTAAGGCCTGGGCACAAGTGCGGGCTAGGCTTAAGGCCGGGGCACAAGTGCGGGCTAGGCTTAAGGCCGGGGCACAAGTGCGGGCTAGGCTTAAGGCCGGGGCACAAGTGCGGGCTAGGCTTAATGCCTGGGCACAAGTGCGGGCTAGGATTAAGGCCGGGGCACAAGTGCTGGCTAGGCTTAAGGCCGGGGCACAGGTGCGGGCTAGGCATAAGGCCTGGGCACAGGTGCGGGCTAGGCTTAAGGCCGGGGCACAAGTGCGGGCTAGGCTTAAGGCCGGGGCACAAGTGCGGGCTAGGCATAAGGCCTGGGCACAAGTGCGGGCTAGGCTTAAGGCCTGGGCACAAGTGCGGGCTAGGCTTAAGGCCTGGGCACAAGTGCGGGCTAGGCTTAAGGGCGGGGCACAAGTGCGGGCTAGGCTTAAGGGCGGGGCACAAGTGCGGGCTTAGCTTAAGGCCGGGGCACAAGTGCGGGCTAGGCTTAAGGCCGGGGCACAAGTGCGGGCTAGGCTTAAGGCCGGGGCACAAGTGCGGGCTAGTCTTAAGGCCGGGGCACAAGTGCGGGCTATGCTGAATGCCGGGGCACAAGTGCGGGCTATGCTGAATGCCGGGGCACAAGTGCGGGCTAGGCTTAAGGCCGGGGCACAAGTGCGGGCTAGGCTTAAGGCCGGGGCACAAGTGCGGGCTAGGCTTAAGGCCGGGGCACAAGTGCGGGCTAGGCTTAAGGCCGGGGCACAAATGCGGGCTAGGCTTAAGGCCTGAGCACAAGTGCAGACTAGGCTTAAGGCCTGGGCACAAGTGCGGGCTAGGCTTAAGGCCTGGGCACAAGTGCGGGCTAGGCTTAAGGCCGGGGCACAAGTGCGGGCTAGGCTTAAGGCATACAGCTAACTCTTTGCACTCTTTGCATAAAGGGTTAGGCACCCATAGGGGTGAAGAGCTAGCTTTCACCCCTCTACTCTGTACTTGGACATTTAGGACTAGATCCTTTGTTGTACAGTGCGGAGCCTCTCCATAACCCCATGCTCCAAGCGACCAGGCACTTCTTGTCTGTCCTCCGTAAATGGGTAATGCCTTCTTCCCCAATTACAGTCGTGCATGCGCATTCAGACGGGACAAGAGCGAAGAGCGTAAAGCTGGCCCTATGTGCATAACCAAACATGAAGCTGAATACAAAAACAAACAAGCTTTCAAGGGGCTCAAAAGTGCAGGCTAGGCTTAAGGCCTGGGCACAGGTGCGGGCTAGGCTTAAGGCCTGGGCACAGGTGCGGGCTAGGCTTAAGGCCTGGGCACAGGTGCGGGCTAGGCTTAAGGCCTGGGCACAGGTGCGGGCTAGGCTTAAGGCCGGGGCACAGGTGGGGGCCAGGCTTAAGGCCGGGGTACAAGTGCGGGCTAGGCTTAAGGCCGGGGCACAAATGCGGTTAAGGCTTGAGGCCGGGGCACAAGTGCGGGCTAGGCTTAAGGCCGGGGCACAAGTGCGGGCTAGGCTTGAGGCCGGGCACAAGTGCGGGCTAGGCTTGAGGCCGGGGCACAAGTGCGGGCTAGGCTTAAGGCCTGGGCACAAGTGCGGGCTAGGCTTAAGGCCTGGGCACAAGTGCGGGCTAGGCTTAAGGCCGGGGCACAAGTGCGGGCTAGGCTTAAGGCCGGGGCACAAGTGCGGGCTAGGCTTAAGGCCGGGGCACAAGTGCGGGCTAAGCTTAAGGCCGGGGCACAAGTGCGGGCTAGGCTTAAGGCCAGGGCACAAGTGCGGGCTAGGCTTAAAGCTAGGGCACAAGTGCGGGCTAGGCTTGAGGCCTGGGCACAAGTGCGGGCTAGGCTTAAGGCCGGGGCACAAGTGCGGGCTAGGCTTAAGGCCGGGGCACAAGTGCGGGCTAGGCTTAAGGCCGGGCACAAGTGCGGGCTAGGCTTAAGGCCGGGGCACAAGTGCGGGCTAGGCTTAAGGCCGGGGCACAAGTGCGGGCTAGGCTTAAGGCCGGGGCACAAGTGCGGGCTAGGCTTAAGGCCGGGGCACAAGTGCGGGCTAGGCTTAAGGCCTGGGCACAAGTGCGGGCTAGGCTTAAGGCCTGGGCACAAATGCGGGCTAGGCTTAAGGCCTGGGCACAAGGGCGGGCTAGGCTTAAGGCCGGGGCACAAGTGCGGGCTAGGCTTAATGCCTGGGCACAAGTGCGGGCTAGGCTTAAGACCTGGGCACAAGTGCGGGCTAGGCTTAAGGCCTGGGCACAAGTGCGGGCTAGGCTTAAGGCCGGGGCACAAGTGCGGGCTAGGCTTAAGGTCGGGGCACAAGTGCGGGCTAGGCTGAAGGCCGGGGCACAAGTGCGGGCTAGGCTGAAGGCCGGGGCACAAGTGCGGGCTAGGCTGAAGGCCGGGGCACAAGTGCGGGCTAGGCTGAAGGCCGGGGCAAAAGTGCGGGCTAGGCTGAAGGCCGGGGCACAAGTGCGGGCTAGGCTTAAGGCCGGGGCACAAGTGCGGGCTAGGCTTAAGGCCTGGGCACAAGTGCGGGCTAGGCTTAAGGCCTGGGCACAAGTGCTTGCTAGGCTTAAGGCCTGGGCACAAGTGCGGGCTAGGCTTAAGGCCTGGGCACAAGTGCGGGCTAGGCTTAAGGCCTGGGCACAAGTGCGGGCTAGGCATAAGGCCTGGGCACAAGTGCGGGCTAGGCTTAAGGCCTGGGTACAAGTGCGGGCTAGGCTTAAGGCCGGGGCACAAGTGCGGGCTTAGCTTAAGGCCGGGGCACAAGTGCGGGCTAGGCTTAAGGCCGGGGCACAAGTGCGGGCTAGGCTTAAGGCCGGGGCACAAGTGCGGGCTAGTCTTAAGGCCGGGGCACAAGTGCGGGCTAGGCTTAATGCCTGGGCACAAGTGCGGGCTAGGCTTAAGGCCGGGGCACAAGTGCGGGCTAGGCTTAGAGCCGGGGCACAAGTGCGGGCTAGGCTTAAGGCCGGGGCACAAGTGCGGGCTAGGCTTAAGGCCTGGGCACAAATGCGGGCTAGGCTTAAGGCCGGGGCACAAGTGCGGGCTAGGCTTAAGGCCTGGGCACAAATGCGGGCTAGGCTTAAGGCCTGGGCACAAGTGCAGACTAGGCTTAAGGCCTGGGCACAAGTGCGGGCTAGGCTTAAGGCCTGGGCACAAGTGCGGGCTAGGCTTAAGGCCGGGGCACAAGTGCGGGCTAGGCTTAAGGCATACAGCTAACTCTTTGCACTCTTTGCATAAAGGGTTAGGCACCCATAGGGGTGAAGAGCTAGCTTTCACCCCTCTACTCTGTACTTGGACATTTAGGACTAGATCCTTTGTTGTACAGTGCGGAGCCTCTCCATAACCCCATGCTCCAAGCGACCAGGCACTTCTTGTCTGTCCTCCGTAAATGGGTAATGCCTTCTTCCCCAATTACAGTCGTGCATGCGCATTCAGACGGGACAAGAGCGAAGAGCGTAAAGCTGGCCCTATGTGTATAACCAACATGAAGCTGAATACAAAAACAATCAAGCTTTCAAGGGGCTCAAAAGTGCAGGCTAGGCTTAAGGCCTGGGCACAGGTGCGGGCTAGGCTTAAGGCCTGGGCACAGGTGCGGGCTAGGCTTAAGGCCTGGGCACAGGTGCGGGCTAGGCTTAAGGCCGGGGCACAGGTGCGGGCCAGGCTTAAGGCCGGGGTACAAGTGCGGGCTAGGCTTAAGGCCGGGGCACAAATGCGGTTAAGGCTTGAGGCCGGGGCACAAGTGCGGGCTAGGCTTGAGGCCGGGGCACAAGTGCGGGCTAGGCTTGAGGCCGGGCACAAGTGCGGGCTAGGCTTGAGGCTGGGGCACAAGTGCGGGCTAGGCTTAAGGCCTGGGCACAAGTGCGGGCTAGGCTTAAGGCCTGGGCACAAGTGCGGGCTAGGCTTAAGGCCGGGGCACAAGTGCGGGCTAGGCTTAAGGCCGGGGCACAAGTGCGGGCTAGGCTTAAGGCCGGGGCACAAGTGCGGGCTAGGCTTAATGCCTGGGCACAAGTGCGGGCTAGGATTAAGGCCGGGGCACAAGTGCTGGCTAGGCTTAAGGCCGGGGCACAGGTGCGGGCTAGGCATAAGGCCTGGGCACAGGTGCGGGCTAGGCTTAAGGCCGGGGCACAAGTGCGGGCTAGGCTTAAGGCCGGGGCACAAGTGCGGGCTAGGCATAAGGCCTGGGCACAAGTGCGGGCTAGGCTTAAGGCCTGGGCACAAGTGCGGGCTAGGCTTAAGGCCTGGGCACAAGTGCGGGCTAGGCTTAAGGGCGGGGCACAAGTGCGGGCTAGGCTTAAGGGCGGGGCACAAGTGCGGGCTTAGCTTAAGGCCGGGGCACAAGTGCGGGCTAGGCTTAAGGCCGGGGCACAAGTGCGGGCTAGGCTTAAGGCCGGGGCACAAGTGCGGGCTAGTCTTAAGGCCGGGGCACAAGTGCGGGCTATGCTGAATGCCGGGGCACAAGTGCGGGCTATGCTGAATGCCGGGGCACAAGTGCGGGCTAGGCTTAAGGCCGGGGCACAAGTGCGGGCTAGGCTTAAGGCCGGGGCACAAGTGCGGGCTAGGCTTAAGGCCGGGGCACAAGTGCGGGCTAGGCTTAAGGCCGGGGCACAAATGCGGGCTAGGCTTAAGGCCTGAGCACAAGTGCAGACTAGGCTTAAGGCCTGGGCACAAGTGCGGGCTAGGCTTAAGGCCTGGGCACAAGTGCGGGCTAGGCTTAAGGCCGGGGCACAAGTGCGGGCTAGGCTTAAGGCATACAGCTAACTCTTTGCACTCTTTGCATAAAGGGTTAGGCACCCATAGGGGTGAAGAGCTAGCTTTCACCCCTCTACTCTGTACTTGGACATTTAGGACTAGATCCTTTGTTGTACAGTGCGGAGCCTCTCCATAACCCCATGCTCCAAGCGACCAGGCACTTCTTGTCTGTCCTCCGTAAATGGGTAATGCCTTCTTCCCCAATTACAGTCGTGCATGCGCATTCAGACGGGACAAGAGCGAAGAGCGTAAAGCTGGCCCTATGTGCATAACCAAACATGAAGCTGAATACAAAAACAAACAAGCTTTCAAGGGGCTCAAAAGTGCAGGCTAGGCTTAAGGCCTGGGCACAGGTGCGGGCTAGGCTTAAGGCCTGGGCACAGGTGCGGGCTAGGCTTAAGGCCTGGGCACAGGTGCGGGCTAGGCTTAAGGCCTGGGCACAGGTGCGGGCTAGGCTTAAGGCCGGGGCACAGGTGGGGGCCAGGCTTAAGGCCGGGGTACAAGTGCGGGCTAGGCTTAAGGCCGGGGCACAAATGCGGTTAAGGCTTGAGGCCGGGGCACAAGTGCGGGCTAGGCTTAAGGCCGGGGCACAAGTGCGGGCTAGGCTTGAGGCCGGGCACAAGTGCGGGCTAGGCTTGAGGCCGGGGCACAAGTGCGGGCTAGGCTTAAGGCCTGGGCACAAGTGCGGGCTAGGCTTAAGGCCTGGGCACAAGTGCGGGCTAGGCTTAAGGCCGGGGCACAAGTGCGGGCTAGGCTTAAGGCCGGGGCACAAGTGCGGGCTAGGCTTAAGGCCGGGGCACAAGTGCGGGCTAAGCTTAAGGCCGGGGCACAAGTGCGGGCTAGGCTTAAGGCCAGGGCACAAGTGCGGGCTAGGCTTAAAGCTAGGGCACAAGTGCGGGCTAGGCTTGAGGCCTGGGCACAAGTGCGGGCTAGGCTTAAGGCCGGGGCACAAGTGCGGGCTAGGCTTAAGGCCGGGGCACAAGTGCGGGCTAGGCTTAAGGCCGGGCACAAGTGCGGGCTAGGCTTAAGGCCGGGGCACAAGTGCGGGCTAGGCTTAAGGCCGGGGCACAAGTGCGGGCTAGGCTTAAGGCCGGGGCACAAGTGCGGGCTAGGCTTAAGGCCGGGGCACAAGTGCGGGCTAGGCTTAAGGCCTGGGCACAAGTGCGGGCTAGGCTTAAGGCCTGGGCACAAATGCGGGCTAGGCTTAAGGCCTGGGCACAAGGGCGGGCTAGGCTTAAGGCCGGGGCACAAGTGCGGGCTAGGCTTAATGCCTGGGCACAAGTGCGGGCTAGGCTTAAGACCTGGGCACAAGTGCGGGCTAGGCTTAAGGCCTGGGCACAAGTGCGGGCTAGGCTTAAGGCCGGGGCACAAGTGCGGGCTAGGCTTAAGGCCGGGGCACAAGTGCGGGCTAGGCTGAAGGCCGGGGCACAAGTGCGGGCTAGGCTGAAGGCCGGGGCACAAGTGCGGGCTAGGCTGAAGGCCGGGGCACAAGTGCGGGCTAGGCTGAAGGCCGGGGCAAAAGTGCGGGCTAGGCTGAAGGCCGGGGCACAAGTGCGGGCTAGGCTTAAGGCCGGGGCACAAGTGCGGGCTAGGCTTAAGGCCTGGGCACAAGTGCGGGCTAGGCTTAAGGCCTGGGCACAAGTGCTTGCTAGGCTTAAGGCCTGGGCACAAGTGCGGGCTAGGCTTAAGGCCTGGGCACAAGTGCGGGCTAGGCTTAAGGCCTGGGCACAAGTGCGGGCTAGGCATAAGGCCTGGGCACAAGTGCGGGCTAGGCTTAAGGCCTGGGTACAAGTGCGGGCTAGGCTTAAGGCCGGGGCACAAGTGCGGGCTTAGCTTAAGGCCGGGGCACAAGTGCGGGCTAGGCTTAAGGCCGGGGCACAAGTGCGGGCTAGGCTTAAGGCCGGGGCACAAGTGCGGGCTAGTCTTAAGGCCGGGGCACAAGTGCGGGCTAGGCTTAATGCCTGGGCACAAGTGCGGGCTAGGCTTAAGGCCGGGGCACAAGTGCGGGCTAGGCTTAGAGCCGGGGCACAAGTGCGGGCTAGGCTTAAGGCCGGGGCACAAGTGCGGGCTAGGCTTAAGGCCTGGGCACAAATGCGGGCTAGGCTTAAGGCCGGGGCACAAGTGCGGGCTAGGCTTAAGGCCTGGGCACAAATGCGGGCTAGGCTTAAGGCCTGGGCACAAGTGCAGACTAGGCTTAAGGCCTGGGCACAAGTGCGGGCTAGGCTTAAGGCCTGGGCACAAGTGCGGGCTAGGCTTAAGGCCGGGGCACAAGTGCGGGCTAGGCTTAAGGCATACAGCTAACTCTTTGCACTCTTTGCATAAAGGGTTAGGCACCCATAGGGGTGAAGAGCTAGCTTTCACCCCTCTACTCTGTACTTGGACATTTAGGACTAGATCCTTTGTTGTACAGTGCGGAGCCTCTCCATAACCCCATGCTCCAAGCGACCAGGCACTTCTTGTCTGTCCTCCGTAAATGGGTAATGCCTTCTTCCCCAATTACAGTCGTGCATGCGCATTCAGACGGGACAAGAGCGAAGAGCGTAAAGCTGGCCCTATGTGCATAACCAACATGAAGCTGAATACAAAAACAAACAAGCTTTCAAGGGGCTCAAAAGTGCAGGCTAGGCTTAAGGCCTGGGAACAGGTGCGGGCTAGGCTTAAGGCCTGGGCACAGGTGCGGGCTAGGCTTAAGGCCTGGGCACAGGTGCGGGCTAGGCTTAAGGCCTGGGCACAGGTGCGGGCTAGGCTTAAGGCCGGGGCACAGGTGCGGGCCAGGCTTAAGGCCGGGGTACAAGTGCGGGCCAGGCTTAAGGCCGGGGCACAAGTGCTGGCTAGGCTTAAGGCCGGGCACAAGTGCGGGCTAGGCTTAAGGCCGGGGCACGAGTGCGGGCTAGGCTTAAGGCCGGGGCACAAGTGCGGGCTAGGCTTAAGGCCGGGGCACAAGTGCGGGCTAGGCTTAAGGCCGGGGCACAAGTGCGGGCTAGGCTTAAGGCCTGGGCACAAGTGCGGGCTAGGCTTAAGGCCTGGGCACAACTGCGGGCTAGGCTTAAGGCCTGGGCACAACTGCGGGCTAGGCTTAAGGCCTGGGCACAAGGGCGGGCTAGGCTTAAGGCCTGGGAACAAGTGCGGGCTAGGCTTAATGCCTGGGCACAAGTGCGGGCTAGGCTTAAGACCTGGGCACAAGTACGGGCTAGGCTTAAGGTCTGGGCACAAGTGCGGGCTAGGCTTAAGGCCGGGGCACAAGTGCGGGCTAGGCTGAAGGCCTGGGCACAAGTGCGGGCTAGGCTGAAGGCCGGGGCACAAGTGCGGGCTAGGCTGAAGGCCGGGGCACAAGTGCGGGCTAGGCTGAAGGCCGGGGCACAAGTGCGGGCTAGGCTGAAGGCCGGGGCACAAGTGCGGGCTAGGCTGAAGGCCGGGGCACAAGTGCGGGCTAGGCTGAAGGCCGGGGCACAAGTGCGGGCTAGGCTGAAGGCCGGGGCACAAGTGCGGGCTAGGCTGAAGGCCGGGGCACAAGTGCGGGCTAGGCTGAAGGCCGGGGCACAAGTGCGGGCTAGGCTTAAGGCCGGGGCACAAGTGCGGGCTAGGCTTAAGGCCTGGGCACAAGTGCGGGCTAGGCTTAAGGCCTGGGCACAAGTGCTTGCTAGGCTTAAGGCCTGGGCACAAGTGCGGGCTAGGCTTAAGGCCTGGGCACAAGTGCGGGCTAGGCTTAAGGCCTGGGCACAAGTGCGGGCTAGGCATAAGGCCTGGGCACAAGTGCGGGCTAGGCTTAAGGCCTGGGCACAAGTGCGGGCTAGGCTTAAGGCCGGGGCACAAGTGCGGGCTAGGCTTAAGGCCGGGGCACAAGTGCGGGCTAGGCTTAAGGCCGGGGCACAAGTGCGGGCTAGGCTTAAGGCCGGGGCACAAGTGCGGGCTAGGCTTAAGGCCGGGGCACAAGTGCGGGCTAGGCTTAAGGCCGGGGCACAAGTGCGGGCTAGGCTTAAGGCCGGGGCACAAGTGCGGGCTAGGCTTAAGGCCGGGGCACAAGTGCGGGCTAGGCTTAAGGCCGGGGCACAAGTGCGGGCTAGGCTTAAGGCCGGGGCACAAGTGCGGGCTAGGCTTAAGGCCGGGGCACAAGTGCGGGCTAGGCTTAAGGCCGGGGCACAAGTGCGGGCTAGGCTTAAGGCCGGGGCACAAGTGCGGGCTAGGCTTAAGGCCTGGGCACAAGTGCAGACTAGGCTTAAGGCCTGGGCACAAGTGCGGGCTAGGCTTGAGGTCTGGGCACAAGTGCGGGCTAGGCTTAAGGCCTGGGCACAAGTGCGGGCTAGGCTTATGGCCTGGGCACAAGTGCGGGCTAGGCTTAAGGCCTGGGCACAAGTGCGGGCTAGGCTTAAGGCCTGGGCACAAGTGCGGGCTAGGCTTGAGGCCTGGGCACAAGTGCGGGCTAGGCTTGAGGCCTGGGCACAAGTGCGGACTAGGCTTGAGGCCTGGGCACAAGTGCGGGCTAGGCTTAAGGCCTGGGCACAAGTGCGGGCTAGGCATAAGGCCTGGGCACAAGTGCGGGCTAGGCTTAAGGCCGGGGCACAAGTGCGGGCTAGGCTTAAGGCCGGGGCACAAGTGCGGGCTAGGCTTAAGGCCGGGCACAAGTGCGGGCTAGGCTTAAGGCCGGGGCACAAGTGCGGGCTAGGCTTAAGGCCGGGGCACAAGTGCGGGCTAGGCTTAAGGCCGGGGCACAAGTGCGGGCTAGGCTTAAGGCCGGGCACAAGTGCGGGCTAGGCTTAAGGCCGGGGCACAAGTGCGGGCTTGTCTTAAGGCCTGGGCACAAGTGCGGACTAGGCTTAAGGCCTGGGCACAAGTGCGGGCTAGGCTTAAGGCCTGGGCACAAGTGCGGGCTAGGCTTAAGGCCGGGGCACAAGTGCGGGCTAGGCTTAAGGCATACAGCTAACTCTTTGCACTCTTTGCATAAAGGGTTAGGCACCCATAGGGGTGAAGAGCTAGCTTTCACCCCTCTACTCTGTACTTGGACATTTAGGACTAGATCCTTTGTTGTACAGTGCGGAGCCTCTCCATAACCCCATGCTCCAAGCGACCAGGCACTTCTTGTCTGTCCTCCGTAAATGGGTAATGCCTTCTTCCCCAATTACAGTCGTGCATGCGCATTCAGACGGGACAAGAGCGAAGAGCGTAAAGCTGGCCCTATGTGTATAACCAACATGAAGCTGAATACAAAAACAATCAAGCTTTCAAGGGGCTCAAAAGTGCAGGCTAGGCTTAAGGCCTGGGCACAGGTGCGGGCTAGGCTTAAGGCCTGGGCACAGGTGCGGGCTAGGCTTAAGGCCGGGGCACAGGTGCGGGCTAGGCTTAAGGCCGGGGCACAGGTGCGGGCCAGGCTTAAGGCCGGGGTACAAGTGCGGGCTAGGCTTAAGGCCGGGGCACAAATGCGGTTAAGGCTTGAGGCCGGGGCACAAGTGCGGGCTAGGCTTGAGGCCGGGGCACAAGTGCGGGCTAGGCTTGAGGCCGGGCACAAGTGCGGGCTAGGCTTGAGGCTGGGGCACAAGTGCGGGCTAGGCTTAAGGCCTGGGCACAAGTGCGGGCTAGGCTTAAGGCCTGGGCACAAGTGCGGGCTAGGCTTAAGGCCGGGGCACAAGTGCGGGCTAGGCTTAAGGCCGGGGCACAAGTGCGGGCTAGGCTTAAGGCCGGGGCACAAGTGCGGGCTAGGCTTAATGCCTGGGCACAAGTGCGGGCTAGGATTAAGGCCGGGGCACAAGTGCTGGCTAGGCTTAAGGCCGGGGCACAGGTGCGGGCTAGGCTTAAGGCCTGGGCACAGGTGCGGGCTAGGCTTAAGGCCGGGGCACAAGTGCGGGCTAGGCTTAAGGCCGGGGCACAAGTGCGGGCTAGGCATAAGGCCTGGGCACAAGTGCGGGCTAGGCTTAAGGCCTGGGCACAAGTGCGGGCTAGGCTTAAGGCCTGGGCACAAGTGCGGGCTAGGCTTAAGGGCGGGGCACAAGTGCGGGCTAGGCTTAAGGGCGGGGCACAAGTGCGGGCTAGGCTTAAGGGCGGGGCACAAGTGCGGGCTAGGCTTAAGGGCGGGGCACAAGTGCGGGCTTAGCTTAAGGCCGGGGCACAAGTGCGGGCTAGGCTTAAGGCCGGGGCACAAGTGCGGGCTAGTCTTAAGGCCGGGGCACAAGTGCGGGCTATGCTGAATGCCGGGGCACAAGTGCGGGCTATGCTGAATGCCGGGGCACAAGTGCGGGCTAGGCTTAAGGCCGGGGCACAAGTGCGGGCTAGGCTTAAGGCCGGGGCACAAGTGCGGGCTAGGCTTAAGGCCGGGGCACAAGTGCGGGCTAGGCTTAAGGCCTGGGCACAAATGCGGGCTAGGCTTAAGGCCTGAGCACAAGTGCAGACTAGGCTTAAGGCCTGGGCACAAGTGCGGGCTAGGCTTAAGGCCTGGGCACAAGTGCGGGCTAGGCTTAAGGCCGGGGCACAAGTGCGGGCTAGGCTTAAGGCATACAGCTAACTCTTTGCACTCTTTGCATAAAGGGTTAGGCACCCATAGGGGTGAAGAGCTAGCTTTCACCCCTCTACTCTGTACTTGGACATTTAGGACTAGATCCTTTGTTGTACAGTGCGGAGCCTCTCCATAACCCCATGCTCCAAGCGACCAGGCACTTCTTGTCTGTCCTCCGTAAATGGGTAATGCCTTCTTCCCCAATTACAGTCGTGCATGCGCATTCAGACGGGACAAGAGCGAAGAGCGTAAAGCTGGCCCTATGTGCATAACCAAACATGAAGCTGAATACAAAAACAAACAAGCTTTCAAGGGGCTCAAAAGTGCAGGCTAGGCTTAAGGCCTGGGCACAGGTGCGGGCTAGGCTTAAGGCCTGGGCACAGGTGCGGGCTAGGCTTAAGGCCTGGGCACAGGTGCGGGCTAGGCTTAAGGCCTGGGCACAGGTGCGGGCTAGGCTTAAGGCCGGGGCACAGGTGGGGGCCAGGCTTAAGGCCGGGGCACAGGTGGGGGCCAGGCTTAAGGCCGGGGTACAAGTGCGGGCTAGGCTTAAGGCCGGGGCACAAATGCGGTTAAGGCTTGAGGCCGGGGCACAAGTGCGGGCTAGGCTTAAGGCCGGGGCACAAGTGCGGGCTAGGCTTGAGGCCGGGCACAAGTGCGGACTAGGCTTGAGGCCGGGGCACAAGTGCGGGCTAGGCTTAAGGCCTGGGCACAAGTGCGGGCTAGGCTTAAGGCCTGGGCACAAGTGCGGGCTAGGCTTAAGGCCGGGGCACAAGTGCGGGCTAGGCTTAAGGCTGGGGCACAAGTGCGGGCTAGGCTTAAGGCCGGGGCACAAGTGCGGGCTAAGCTTAAGGCCGGGGCACAAGTGCGGGCTAGGCTTAAGGCCAGGGCACAAGTGCGGGCTAGGCTTAAAGCCAGGGCACAAGTGCGGGCTAGGCTTGAGGCCTGGGCACAAGTGCGGGCTAGGCTTAAGGCCGGGGCACAAGTGCGGGCTAGGCTTAAGGCCGGGGCACAAGTGCGGGCTAGGCTTAAGGCCGGGCACAAGTGCGGGCTAGGCTTAAGGCCGGGGCACAAGTGCGGGCTAGGCTTAAGGCCGGGGCACAAGTGCGGGCTAGGCTTAAGGCCGGGGCACAAGTGCGGGCTAGGCTTAAGGCCGGGGCACAAGTGCGGGCTAGGCTTAAGGCCTGGGCACAAGTGCGGGCTAGGCTTAAGGCCTGGGCACAAATGCGGGCTAGGCTTAAGGCCTGGGCACAAGGGCGGGCTAGGCTTAAGGCCTGGGAACAAGTGCGGGCTAGGCTTAATGCCTGGGCACAAGTGCGGGCTAGGCTTAAGACCTGGGCACAAGTACGGGCTAGGCTTAAGGTCTGGGCACAAGTGCGGGCTAGGCTGAAGGCCGGGGCACAAGTGCGGGCTAAGCTGAAGGCCGGGGCACAAGTGCGGGCTAGGCTGAAGGCCGGGGCACAAGTGCGGGCTAGGCTGAAGGCCGGGGCAAAAGTGCGGGCTAGGCTGAAGGCCGGGGCACAAGTGCGGGCTAGGCTTAAGGCCGGGGCACAAGTGCGGGCTAGGCTTAAGGCCTGGGCACAAGTGCGGGCTAGGCTTAAGGCCTGGGCACAAGTGCTTGCTAGGCTTAAGGCCTGGGCACAAGTGCGGGCTAGGCTTAAGGCCTGGGCACAAGTGCGGGCTAGGCTTAAGGCCTGGGCACAAGTGCGGGCTAGGCATAAGGCCTGGGCACAAGTGCGGGCTAGGCTTAAGGCCTGGGTACAAGTGCGGGCTAGGCTTAAGGCCGGGGCACAAGTGCGGGCTTAGCTTAAGGCCGGGGCACAAGTGCGGGCTAGGCTTAAGGCCGGGGCACAAGTGCGGGCTAGGCTTAAGGCCGGGGCACAAGTGCGGGCTAGTCTTAAGGCCGGGGCACAAGTGCGGGCTAGGCTTAATGCCTGGGCACAAGTGCGGGCTAGGCTTAAGGCCGGGGCACAAGTGCGGGCTAGGCTTAAGGCCGGGGCACAAGTGCGGGCTAGGCTTAAGGCCGGGGCACAAGTGCGGGCTAGGCTTAAGGCCGGGGCACAAGTGCGGGCTAGGCTTAAGGCCTGGGCACAAATGCGGGCTAGGCTTAAGGCCGGGGCACAAGTGCGGGCTAGGCTTAAGGCCTGGGCACAAATGCGGGCTAGGCTTAAGGCCTGGGCACAAGTGCAGACTAGGCTTAAGGCCTGGGCACAAGTGCGGGCTAGGCTTAAGGCCTGGGCACAAGTGCGGGCTAGGCTTAAGGCCGGGGCACAAGTGCGGGCTAGGCTTAAGGCATACAGCTAACTCTTTGCACTCTTTGCATAAAGGGTTAGGCACCCATAGGGGTGAAGAGCTAGCTTTCACCCCTCTACTCTGTACTTGGACATTTAGGACTAGATCCTTTGTTGTACAGTGCGGAGCCTCTCCATAACCCCATGCTCCAAGCGACCAGGCACTTCTTGTCTGTCCTCCGTAAATGGGTAATGCCTTCTTCCCCAATTACAGTCGTGCATGCGCATTCAGACGGGACAAGAGCGAAGAGCGTAAAGCTGGCCCTATGTGCATAACCAACATGAAGCTGAATACAAAAACAAACAAGCTTTCAAGGGGCTCAAAAGTGCAGGCTAGGCTTAAGGCCTGGGAACAGGTGCGGGCTAGGCTTAAGGCCTGGGCACAGGTGCGGGCTAGGCTTAAGGCCTGGGCACAGGTGCGGGCTAGGCTTAAGGCCTGGGCACAGGTGCGGGCTAGGCTTAAGGCCGGGGCACAGGTGCGGGCCAGGCTTAAGGCCGGGGTACAAGTGCGGGCTAGGCTTAAGGCCGGGGCACAAGTGCTGGCTAGGCTTAAGGCCGGGCACAAGTGCGGGCTAAGCTTAAGGCCGGGGCACGAGTGCGGGCTAGGCTTAAGGCCGGGGCACGAGTGCGGGCTAGGCTTAAGGCCGGGGCACAAGTGCGGGCTAGGCTTAAGGCCTGGGCACAAGTGCGGGCTAGGCTTAAGGCCTGGGCACAACTGCGGGCTAGGCTTAAGGCCTGGGCACAAGGGCGGGCTAGGCTTAAGGCCTGGGAACAAGTGCGGGCTAGGCTTAATGCCTGGGCACAAGTGCGGGCTTGTCTTAAGGCCTGGGCACAAGTGCGGACTAGGCTTAAGGCCTGGGCACAAGTGCGGACTAGGCTTAAGGCCTGGGCACAAGTGCGGGCTAGGCTTAAGGCCGGGGCACAAGTGCGGGCTAGGCTTAAGGCCGGGGCACAAGTGCGGGCTAGGCTTAAGGCCGGGCACAATTGCGGGCTAGGCTTAAGGCCGGGGCACAAGTGCGGGCTAGGCTTAAGGCCGGGGCACAAGTGCGGGCTAGGCTTAAGGCCGGGGCACAAGTGCGGGCTAGGCTTAAGGCCGGGGCACAAGTGCGGGCTAGGCTTAAGGCCGGGCACAAGTGCGGACTAGGCTTAAGGCCGGGGCACAAGTGCGGGCTTGTCTTAAGGCCTGGGCACAAGTGCGGACTAGGCTTAAGGCCTGGGCACAAGTGCGGGCTAGGCTTAAGGCCTGGGCACAAGTGCGGGCTAGGCTTAAGGCCGGGGCACAAGTGCGGGCTAGGCTTAAGGCATACAGCTAACTCTTTGCACTCTTTGCATAAAGGGTTAGGCACCCATAGGGGTGAAGAGCTAGCTTTCACCCCTCTACTCTGTACTTGGACATTTAGGACTAGATCCTTTGTTGTACAGTGCGGAGCCTCTCCATAACCCCATGCTCCAAGCGACCAGGCACTTCTTGTCTGTCCTCCGTAAATGGGTAATGCCTTCTTCCCCAATTACAGTCGTGCATGCGCATTCAGACGGGACAAGAGCGAAGAGCGTAAAGCTGGCCCTATGTGCATAACCAACATGAAGCTGAATACAAAAACAAACAAGCTTTCAAGGGGCTCAAAAGTGCAGGCTAGGCATAAGGCCTGGGCACAGGTGCGGGCTAGGCTTAAGGCCTGGGCACAGGTGCGGGCTAGGCTTAAGGCCTGGGCACAGGTGCGGGCTAGGCTTAAGGCCGGGGCACAGGTGCGGGCCAGGCTTAAGGCCGGGGTACAAGTGCGGGCTAGGCTTAAGGCCGGGGCACAAATGCGGTTAAGGCTTGAGGCCGGGGCACAAGTGCGGGCTAGGCTTAAGGCCGGGGCACAAGTGCGGGCTAGGTTTGAGGCCGGGCACAAGTGCGGGCTAGGCTTGAGGCTGGGGCACAAGTGCGGGCTAGGCTTAAGGCCTGGGCACAAGTGCGGGCTAGGCTTAAGGCCTGGGCACAAGTGCGGGCTAGGCTTAAGGCCGGGGCACAAGTGCGGGCTAGGCTTAAGCCCGGGGCACAAGTGCGGGCTAGGCTTAAGGCCGGGGCACAAGTGCGGGCTAGGCTTAATGCCTGGGCACAAGTGCGGCCTAGGATTAAGGCCGGGGCACAAGTGCTGGCTAGGCTTAAGGCCGGGGCACAGGTGCGGGCTAGGCTTAAGGCCGGGGCACAGGTGCGGGCTAGGCTTAAGGCCGGGGCACAAGTGCGGGCTAGGCTTAAGGCCGGGGCACAAGTGCGGGCTAGGCATAAGGCCTGGACACAAGTGTGGGCTAGGCTTAAGGCCTGGGCACAAGTGCGGGCTAGGCTTAAGGCCGGGGCACAAGTGCGGGCTTAGCTTAAGGCCGGGGCACAAGTGCGGGCTAGGCTTAAGGCCGGGGCACAAGTGCGGGCTAGGCTTAAGGCCGGGGCACAAGTGCGGGCTAGTCTTAAGGCCGGGGCACAAGTGCGGGCTAGGCTTAATGCCGGGGCACAAGTGCGGGCTAGGCTTAAGGCCAGGGCACAAGTGCGGGCTAGGCTTAAGGCCGGGGCACAAGTGCGGGCTAGGCTTAAGGCCGGGGCACAAGTGCGGGCTAGGCTTAAGGCCGGTGCACAAGTGCGGGCTAGGCTTAATGCCGGGGCACAAGTGCGGGCTAGGCTTAATGCCGGGGCACAAGTGCGGGCTAGGCTTAAGGCCGGGGCACAAGTGCGGGCTAGGCTTAAGGCCGGGGCACAAGTGCGGGCTAGGCTTAAGGCCGGGGCACAAGTGCAGGCTAGGCTTAAGGCCAGGGCACAAGTGCAGGCTAGGCTTAAGGCCAGGGCACAAGTGCGGGCTAGGCTTAAGGCCGGGGCACAAGTGCGGGCTAGGCTTAAGGCCGGGGCACAAGTGCGGGCTAGGCTTAAGGCCGGGGCACAAGTGCGGGCTAGGCTTAAGGCCGGGGCACAAGTGCGGGCTAGGCTTAAGGCCGGGGCACAAGTGCGGGCTAGGCTTAAGGCCGGGCACAAGTGCGGGCTAGGCTTAAGGCCGGGGCACAAGTGCGGGCTAGGCTTAAGGCCGGGGCAAAAGTGCGGGCTAGGCTTAAGGCCGGGGCACAAGTGCGGGCTAGGCTTAAGGCCGGGGCACAAGTGCGGGCTAGGCTTAAGGCCGGGCACAAGTGCGGGCTAGGCTTAAGGCCGGGGCACAAGTGCGGGCTTGTCTTAAGGCCTGGGCACAAGTGCGGACTAGGCTTAAGGCCTGGGCACAAGTGCGGACTAGGCTTAAGGCCTGGGCACAAGTGCGGGCTAGGCTTAAGGCCGGGCACAAGTGCGGGCTAGGCTTAAGGCCGGGGCACAAGTGCGGGCTTGTCTTAAGGCCTGGGCACAAGTGCGGACTAGGCTTAAGGCCTGGGCACAAGTGCGGGCTAGGCTTAAGGCCTGGGCACAAGTGCGGGCTAGGCTTAAGGCCGGGGCACAAGTGCGGGCTAGGCTTAAGGCATACAGCTAACTCTTTGCACTCTTTGCATAAAGGGTTAGGCACCCATAGGGGTGAAGAGCTAGCTTTCACCCCTCTACTCTGTACTTGGACATTTAGGACTAGATCCTTTGTTGTACAGTGCGGAGCCTCTCCATAACCCCATGCTCCAAGCGACCAGGCACTTCTTGTCTGTCCTCCGTAAATGGGTAATGCCTTCTTCCCCAATTACAGTCGTGCATGCGCATTCAGACGGGACAAGAGCGAAGAGCGTAAAGCTGGCCCTATGTGCATAACCAACATGAAGCTGAATACAAAAACAAACAAGCTTTCAAGGGGCTCAAAAGTGCAGGCTAGGCTTAAGGCCTGGGCACAGGTGCGGGCTAGGCTTAAGGCCTGGGCACAGGTGCGGGCTAGGCTTAAGGCCTGGGCACAGGTGCGGGCTAGGCTTAAGGCCGGGGCACAGGTGCGGGCCAGGCTTAAGGCTGGGGTACAAGTGCGGGCTAGGCTTAAGGCCGGGGCACAAATGCGGTTAAGGCTTGAGGCCGGGGCACAAGTGCGGGCTAGGCTTGAGGCCGGGGCACAAGTGTGGGCTAGGCTTGAGGCCGGGCACAAGTGCGGGCTAGGCTTGAGGCTGGGGCACAAGTGCGGGCTAGGCTTAAGGCCTGGGCACAAGTGCGGGCTAGGCTTAAGGCCTGGGCACAAGTGCGGGCTAGGCTTAAGGCCTGGGCACAAGTGCGGGCTAGGCTTAAGGCCGGGGCACAAGTGCGGGCTAGGCTTAAGGCCGGGGCACAAGTGCGGGCTAGGCTTAATGCCTGGGCACAAGTGCGGGCTAGGATTAAGGCCGGGGCACAAGTGCTGGCTAGGCTTAAGGCCGGGGCACAGGTGCGGGCTAGGCTTAAGGCCTGGGCACAGGTGCGGGCTAGGCTTAAGGCCGGGGCACAAGTGCGGGCTAGGCTTAAGGCCGGGGCACAAGTCCGGGCTAGGCATAAGGCCTGGGCACAAGTGCGGGCTAGGCTTAAGGCCTGGGCACAAGTGCGGGCTAGGCTTAAGGCCTGGGCACAAGTGCGGGCTAGGCTTAAGGGCGGGGCACAAGTGCGGGCTTAGCTTAAGGCCGGGGCACAAGTGCGGGCTAGGCTTAAGGCCGGGGCACAAGTGCGGGCTAGGCTTAAGGCCGGGGCACAAGTGCGGGCTAGTCTTAAGGCCGGGGCACAAGTGCGGGCTATGCTGAATGCCGGGGCACAAGTGCGGGCTATGCTGAATGCCGGGGCACAAGTGCGGGCTAGGCTTAAGGCCGGGGCACAAGTGCGGGCTAGGCTTAAGGCCGGGGCACAAGTGCGGGCTAGGCTTAAGGCTGGGGCACAAGTGCGGGCTAGGCTTAAGGCCGGGGCACAAGTGCGGGCTAG
Organism: Ranitomeya imitator; assembly: GCF_032444005.1. Lineage (NCBI taxonomy): Eukaryota > Metazoa > Chordata > Amphibia > Anura > Dendrobatidae > Ranitomeya > Ranitomeya imitator. The sequence continues at coordinate 312,826,133 of NC_091284.1, read as the reverse complement.
GCTTAAGGCCTGGGCACAAATGCGGGCTAGGCTTAAGGCCTGGGCACAAGTGCAGACTAGGCTTAAGGCCTGGGCACAAGTGCGGGCTAGGCTTAAGGCCTGGGCACAAGTGCGGGCTAGGCTTAAGGCCGGGGCACAAGTGCGGGCTAGGCTTAAGGCATACAGCTAACTCTTTGCACTCTTTGCATAAAGGGTTAGGCACCCATAGGGGTGAAGAGCTAGCTTTCACCCCTCTACTCTGTACTTGGACAATTAGGACTAGATCCTTTGTTGTACAGTGCGGAGCCTCTCCATAACCCCATGCTCCAAGCGACCAGGCACTTCTTGTCTGTCCTCCGTAAATGGGTAATGCCTTCTTCCCCAATTACAGTCGTGCATGCGCATTCAGACGGGACAAGAGCGAAGAGCGTAAAGCTGGCCCTATGTGCATAACCAACATGAAGCTGAATACAAAAACAAACAAGCTTTCAAGGGGCTCAAAAGTGCAGGCTAGGCTTAAGGCCTGGGCACAGGTGCGGGCTAGGCTTAAGGCCTGGGCACAGGTGCGGGCTAGGCTTAAGGCCTGGGCACAGGTGCGGGCTAGGCTTAAGGCCTGGGCACAGGTGCGGGCTAGGCTTAAGGCCGGGGCACAGGTGGGGGCCAGGCTTAAGGCCGGGGTACAAGTGCGGGCTAGGCTTAAGGCCGGGGCACAAATGCGGTTAAGGCTTGAGGCCGGGGCACAAGTGCGGGCTAGGCTTAAGGCCGGGGCACAAGTGCGGGCTAGGCTTGAGGCCGGGCACAAGTGCGGGCTAGGCTTGAGGCCGGGGCACAAGTGCGGGCTAGGCTTAAGGCCTGGGCACAAGTGCGGGCTAGGCTTAAGGCCTGGGCACAAGTGCGGGCTAGGCTTAAGGCCGGGGCACAAGTGCGGGCTAGGCTTAAGGCCGGGGCACAAGTGCGGGCTAGGCTTAAGGCCAGGGCACAAGTGCGGGCTAAGCTTAAGGCCAGGGCACAAGTGCGGGCTAGGCTTAAGGCCAGGGCACAAGTGCGGGCTAGGCTTAAAGCCAGGGCACAAGTGCGGGCTAGGCTTGAGGCCTGGGCACAAGTGCGGGCTAGGCTTAAGGCCGGGGCACAAGTGCGGGCTAGGCTTAAGGCCGGGGCACAAGTGCGGGCTAGGCTTAAGGCCGGGCACAAGTGCGGGCTAGGCTTAAGGCCGGGGCACAAGTGCGGGCTAGGCTTAAGGCCGGGGCACAAGTGCGGGCTAGGCTTAAGGCCGGGGCACAAGTGCGGGCTAGGCTTAAGGCCGGGGCACAAGTGCGGGCTAGGCTTAAGGCCTGGGCACAAGTGCGGGCTAGGCTTAAGGCCTGGGCACAAATGCGGGCTAGGCTGAAGACCTGGGCACAAGGGCGGGCTAGGCTTAAGGCCTGGGAACAAGTGCGGGCTAGGCTTAAGGCCTGGGAACAAGTGCGGGCTAGGCTTAATGCCTGGGCACAAGTGCGGGCTAGGCTTAAGACCTGGGCACAAGTGCGGGCTAGGCTTAAGGCCTGGGCACAAGTGCGGGCTAGGCATAAGGCCTGGGCACAAGTGCGGGCTAGGCTTAAGGCCGGGGCACAAGTGCGGGCTAGGCTTAAGGCCGGGGCACAAGTGCGGGCTAGGCTGAAGGCCGGGGCACAAGTGCGGGCTAGGCTGAAGGCCGGGGCACAAGTGCGGGCTAGGCTGAAGGCCGGGGCACAAGTGCGGGCTAGGCTGAAGGCCGGGGCAAAAGTGCGGGCTAGGCTGAAGGCCGGGGCACAAGTGCAGGCTAGGCTTAAGGCCGGGGCACAAGTGCGGGCTAGGCTTAAGGCCTGGGCACAAGTGCGGGCTAGGCTTAAGGCCTGGGCACAAGTGCTTGCTAGGCTTAAGGCCTGGGCACAAGTGCGGGCTAGGCTTAAGGCCTGGGCACAAGTGCGGGCTAGGCTTAAGGCCTGGGCACAAGTGCGGGCTAGGCATAAGGCCTGGGCACAAGTGCGGGCTAGGCTTAAGGCCTGGGTACAAGTGCGGGCTAGGCTTAAGGCCGGGGCACAAGTGCGGGCTTAACTTAAGGCCGGGGCACAAGTGCGGGCTAGGCTTAAGGCCGGGGCACAAGTGCGGGCTAGGCTTAAGGCCGGGGCACAAGTGCGGGCTAGTCTTAAGGCCGGGGCACAAGTGCGGGCTAGGCTTAATGCCTGGGCACAAGTGCGGGCTAGGCTTAAGGCCGGGGCACAAGTGCGGGCTAGGCTTAAGGCCGGGGCACAAGTGCTGGCTAGGCTTAAGGCCGGGCACAAGTGCGGGCTAGGCTTAAGGCCGGGGCACAAGTGCGGGCTAGGCTTAAGGCCGGGGCACAAGTGCGGGCTAGTCTTAAGGCCGGGGCACAAGTGCGGGCTAGGTTTAATGCCTGGGCACAAGTGCGGGCTAGGCTTAAGGCCGGGGCACAAGTGCGGGCTAGGCTTAAGGCCGGGGCACAAGTGCTGGCTAGGCTTAAGGCCGGGCACAAGTGCGGGCTAAGCTTAAGGCCGGGGCACAAGTGCGGGCTAGGCTTAAGGCCGGGGCACAAGTGCGGGCTAGGCTTAAGGCCGGGGCACAAGTGCGGGCTAGGCTTAAGGCCGGGGCACAAGTGCGGGCTAGGCTTAAGGCCTGGGCACAAGTGCGGGCTAGGCTTAAGGCCTGGGCACAAATGCGGGCTAGGCTTAAGGCCTGGGCACAAGGGCGGGCTAGGCTTAAGGCCTGGGAACAAGTGCGGGCTAGGCTTAATGCCTGGGCACAAGTGCGGGCTAGGCTTAATGCCTGGGCACAAGTGCGGGCTAGGCTTAAGGCCTGGGCACAAGTGCGGGCTAGGCTTAAGGCCGGGGCACAAGTGCGGGCTAGGCTTAAGGCCGGGGCCCAAGTGCGGGCTAGGCTGAAGGCCTGGGCACAAGTGCGGGCTAGGCTGAAGGCCGGGGCACAAGTGCGGGCTAGGCTGAAGGCCGGGGCACAAGTGCGGGCTAGGCTGAAGGCCGGGGCACAAGTGCGGGCTAGGCTGAAGGCCGGGGCACAAGTGCGGGCTAGGCTTAAGGCCGGGGCACAAGTGCGGGCTAGGCTTAAGGCCGGGGCACAAGTGCGGGCTAGGCTTAAGGCCTGGGCACAAGTGCGGGCTAGGCTTAAGGCCTGGGCACATGTGCTTGCTAGGCTTAAGGCCTGGGCACAAGTGCGGGCTAGGCTTAAGGCCTGGGCACAAGTGCGGGCTAGGCTTAAGGCCTGGGCACAAGTGCGGGCTAGGCATAAGGCCTGGGCACAAGTGCGGGCTAGGCTTAAGGCCTGGGCACAAGTGCGGGCTAGGCTTAAGGCCGGGGCACAAGTAAGGGCTAGGCTTAAGGCCGGGGCACAAGTGCGGGCTAGGCTTAAGGCCGGGGCACAAGTGCGGGCTAGGCTTAAGGCCGGGGCACAAGTGCGGGCTAGGCTTAAGGCCGGGGCACAAGTGCGGGCTAGGCTTAAGGCCGGGGCACAAGTGCGGGCTAGGCTTAAGGCCGGGGCACAAGTGCGGGCTAGGCTTAAGGCCGGGGCACAAGTGCGGGCTAGGCTTAAGGCCGGGGCACAAGTGCGGGCTAGGCTTAAGGCCGGGGCACAAGTGCGGGCTAGGCTTAAGGCCGGGCACAAGTGCGGGCTAGGCTTAAGGCCGGGGCACAAGTGCGGGCTAGGCTTAAGGCCGGGGCACAAGTGCGGGCTAGGCTTAAGGCCGGGGCACAAGTGCGGGCTAGGCTTAAGGCCGGGGCACAAGTGCGGGCTAGGCTTAAGGCCGGGGCACAAGTGCGGGCTAGGCTTAAGGCCGGGGCACAAGTGCGGGCTAGGCTTAAGGCCGGGGCACAAGTGCGGGCTAGGCTTAAGGCCGGGGCACAAGTGCGGGCTAGGCTTAAGGCCTGGGCACAAGTGCGGGCTAGGCGTGAGGCCTGGGCACAAGTGCGGGCTAGGCTTAAGGCCTGGGCACAAGTGCGGGCTAGGCTTGAGGCCTGGGCACAAGTGCGGGCTAGGCTTAAGGCCTGGGCACAAGTGCGGGCTAGGCTTAAGGCCTGGGCACAAGTGCGGGCTAGGCTTAAGGCCTGGGCACAAGTGCGGGCTAGGCTTAAGGCCTGGGCACAAGTGCGGGCTAGGCTTAAGGCCTGGGCACAAGTGCGGGCTAGGCATAAGGCCTGGGCACAAGTGCGGGCTAGGCTTAAGGCCTGGGCACAAGTGCGGGCTAGGCTTAAGGCCGGGGCACAAGTGCGGGCTTAGCTTAAGGCCGGGGCACAAGTGCGGGCTAGGCTTAAGGCCGGGGCACAAGTGCGGGCTAGGCTTAAGGCCGGGGCACAAGTGCGGGCTAGTCTTAAGGCCGGGGCACAAGTGCGGGCTAGGCTTAAGGCCGGGGCACAAGTGCGGGCTAGGCTTAAGGCCGGGGCACAAGTGCGGGCTAGGCTTAAGGCCGGGGCACAAGTGCGGGCTAGGCTTAAGGCCGGGGCACAAGTGCGGGCTAGGCTTAAGGCCGGGGCACAAGTGCGGGCTAGGCTTAAGGCCTGGGCACAAATGCGGGCTAGGCTTAAGGCCTGGGCACAAGTGCAGACTAGGCTTAAGGCCTGGGCACAAGTGCGGGCTAGGCTTAAGGCCTGGGCACAAGTGCGGACTAGGCTTAAGGCCTGGGCACAAGTGCGGGCTAGGCTTAAGGCCGGGGCACAAGTGCGGGCTAGGCTTAAGGCCGGGGCACAAGTGCGGGCTAGGCTTAAGGCCGGGCACAAGTGCGGGCTAGGCTTAAGGCCGGGGCACAAGTGCGGGCTAGGCTTAAGGCCGGGGCACAAGTGCGGGCTAGGCTTAAGGCCGGGCACAAGTGCGGACTAGGCTTAAGGCCGGGGCACAAGTGCGGGCTTGTCTTAAGGCCTGGGCACAAGTGCGGACTAGGCTTAAGGCCTGGGCACAAGTGCGGGCTAGGCTTAAGGCCTGGGCACAAGTGCGGGCTAGGCTTAAGGCCGGGGCACAAGTGCGGGCTAGGCTTAAGGCATACAGCTAACTCTTTGCACTCTTTGCATAAAGGGTTAGGCACCCATAGGGGTGAAGAGCTAGCTTTCACCCCTCTACTCTGTACTTGGACATTTAGGACTAGATCCTTTGTTGTACAGTGCGGAGCCTCTCCATAACCCCATGCTCCAAGCGACCAGGCACTTCTTGTCTGTCCTCCGTAAATGGGTAATGCCTTCTTCCCCAATTACAGTCGTGCATGCGCATTCAGACGGGACAAGAGCGAAGAGCGTAAAGCTGGCCCTATGTGCATAACCAACATGAAGCTGAATACAAAAACAAACAAGCTTTCAAGGGGCTCAAAAGTGCAGGCTAGGCATAAGGCCTGGGCACAGGTGCGGGCTAGGCATAAGGCCTGGGCACAGGTGCGGGCTAGGCTTAAGGCCTGGGCACAGGTGCGGGCTAGGCTTAAGGCCGGGGCAAAGGTGTGGGCCAGGCTTAAGGCCGGGGTACAAGTGCGGGCTAGGCTTAAGGCCGGGGCACAAATGCGGTTAAGGCTTGAGGCCGGGGCACAAGTGCGGGCTAGGCTTAAGGCCGGGGCACAAGTGCGGGCTAGGTTTGAGGCCGGGCACAAGTGCGGGCTAGGCTTGAGGCTGGGGCACAAGTGCGGGCTAGGCTTAAGGTCTGGGCACAAGTGCGGGCTAGGCTTAAGGCCTGGGCACAAGTGCGGGCTAGGCTTAAGGCCGGGGCACAAGTGCGGGCTAGGCTTAAGGCCGGGGCACAAGTGCGGGCTAGGCTTAAGGCCGGGGCACAAGTGCGGGCTAGGCTTAATGCCTGGGCACAAGTGCGGGCTAGGATTAAGGCCGGGGCACAAGTGCTGGCTAGGCTTAAGGCCGGGGCACAGGTGCGGGCTAGGCTTAAGGCCGGGGCACAGGTGCGGGCTAGGCTTATGGCCGGGGCACAAGTGCGGGCTAGGCTTAAGGCCGGGGCACAAGTGCGGGCTAGGCATAAGGCCTGGGCACAAGTGTGGGCTAGGCTTAAGGCCTGGGCACAAGTGCGGGCTAGGCTTAAGGCCGGGGCACAAGTGCGGGCTTAGCTTAAGGCCGGGGCACAAGTGCGGGCTAGGCTTAAGGCCGGGGCACAAGTGCGGGCTAGGCTTAAGGCCGGGGCACAAGTGCGGGCTAGTCTTAAGGCCGGGGCACAAGTGCGGGCTAGGCTTAATGCCGGGGCACAAGTGCGGGCTAGGCTTAAGGCCGGGGCACAAGTGCGGGCTAGGCTTAAGGCCGGGGTACAAGTGCGGGCTAGGCTTAAGGCCGGGGCAAAAGTGCGGGCTAGGCTTAAGGCCTGTGCACAAATGCGGGCTAGGCTTAAGGCCTGGGCACAAGTGCAGACTAGGCTTAAGGCCTGGGCACAAGTGCGGGCTAGGCTTGAGGTCTGGGCACAAGTGCGGGCTAGGCTTAAGGCCTGGGCACAAGTGCGGGCTAGGCTTATGGCCTGGGCACAAGTGCGGGCTAGGCTTAAGGCATGGGCACAAGTGCGGGCTAGGCTTAAGGCCTGGGCACAAGTGCGGGCTAGGCTTGAGGCCTGGGCACAAGTGCGGGCTAGGCTTGAGGCCTGGGCACAAGTGTGGGCTAGGCTTGAGGCCTGGGCACAAGTGCGGGCTAGGCTTAAGGCCTGGGCACAAGTGCGGGCTAGGCATAAGGCCTGGGCACAAGTGCGGGCTAGGCTTAAGGCCTGGGCACAAGTGCGGGCTAGGCTTAAGGCCGGGGCACAAGTGCGGGCTAGGCTTAAGGCCGGGGCACAAGTGCGGGCTAGGCTTAAGGCCGGGGCACAAGTGCGGGCTAGGCTTAAGGCCGGGGCACAAGTGCGGGCTAGGCTTAAGGCCGGGGCACAAGTGCGGGCTTAGCTTAAGGCCGGGGCACAAGTGCGGGCTTAGCTTAAGGCCGGGGCACAAGTGCGGGCTAGGCTTAAGGCCGTGGCACAAGTGCGGGCTAGGCTTAAGGCCGGGGCACAAGTGCGGGCTAGGCTTAAGGCCGGGGCACAAGTGCGGGCTAGGCTTAAGGCCGGGGCACAAGTGCAGGCTAGGCTTAAGGCCAGAGCACAAGTGCAGGCTAGGCTTAAGGCCAGGGCACAAGTGCGGGCTAGGCTTAAGGCCGGGGCACAAGTGCGGGCTAGGCTTAAGGCCGGGGCACAAGTGCGGGCTAGGCTTAAGGCCGGGGCACAAGTGCGGGCTAGGCTTAAGGCCGGGGCACAAGTGCGGGCTAGGCTTAAGGCCGGGCACAAGTGCGGGCTAGGCTTAAGGCCGGGGCACAAGTGCGGGCTAGGCTTAAGGCCGGGGCACAAGTGCGGGCTAGGCTTAAGGCCGGGGCACAAGTGCGGGCTAGGCTTAAGGCCGGGGCACAAGTGCGGGCTAGGCTTAAGGCCGGGCACAAGTGCGGGCTAGGCTTAAGGCCGGGGCACAAGTGCGGGCTTGTCTTAAGGCCTGGGCACAAGTGCGGACTAGGCTTAAGGCCTGGGCACAAGTGCGGACTAGGCTTAAGGCCTGGGCACAAGTGCGGGCTAGGCTTAAGGCCGGGCACAAGTGCGGGCTAGGCTTAAGGCCGGGCACAAGTGCGGGCTTGTCTTAAGGCCTGGGCACAAGTGCGGACTAGGCTTAAGGCCTGGGCACAAGTGCGGGCTAGGCTTAAGGCCTGGGCACAAGTGCGGGCTAGGCTTAAGGCCGGGGCACAAGTGCGGGCTAGGCTTAAGGCATACAGCTAACTCTTTGCACTCTTTGCATAAAGGGTTAGGCACCCATAGGGGTGAAGAGCTAGCTTTCACCCCTCTACTCTGTACTTGGACATTTAGGACTAGATCCTTTGTTGTACAGTGCGGAGCCTCTCCATAACCCCATGCTCCAAGCGACCAGGCACTTCTTGTCTGTCCTCCGTAAATGGGTAATGCCTTCTTCCCCAATTACAGTCGTGCATGCGCATTCAGACGGGACAAGAGCGAAGAGCGTAAAGCTGGCCCTATGTGCATAACCAACATGAAGCTGAATACAAAAACAAACAAGCTTTCAAGGGGCTCAAAAGTGCAGGCTAGGCTTAAGGCCTGGGCACAGGTGCGGGCTAGGCTTAAGGCCGGGGCACAAGTAAGGGCTAGGCTTAAGGCCGGGGCACAAGTGCGGGCTAGGCTTAAGGCCGGGGCACAAGTGCGGGCTAGGCTTAAGGCCGGGGCACAAGTGCGGGCTAGGCTTAAGGCCGGGGCACAAGTGCGGGCTAGGCTTAAGGCCGGGGCACAAGTGCGGGCTAGGCTTAAGGCCGGGGCACAAGTGCGGGCTAGGCTTAAGGCCGGGGCACAAGTGCGGGCTAGGCTTAAGGCCGGGCCACAAGTGCGGGCTAGGCTTAAGGCCGGGCACAAGTACGGGCTAGGCTTAAGGCCGGGGCACAAGTGCGGGCTAGGCTTAAGGCCGGGGCACAAGTGCGGGCTAGGCTTGAGGCCGGGGCACAAGTGCGGGCTAGGCTTGAGGCCGGGCACAAGTGCGGGCTAGGCTTGAGGCTGGGGCACAAGTGCGGGCTAGGCTTAAGGCCTGGGCACAAGTGCGGGCTAGGCTTAAGGCCTGGGCACAAGTGCGGGCTAGGCTTAAGGCCGGGGCACAAGTGCGGGCTAGGCTTAAGGCCGGGGCACAAGTGCGGGCTAGGCTTAAGGCCGGGGCACAAGTGCGGGCTAGGCTTAATGCCTGGGCACAAGTGCGGGCTAGGATTAAGGCCGGGGCACAAGTGCTGGCTAGGCTTAAGGCCGGGGCACAGGTGCGGGCTAGGCTTAAGGCCTGGGCACAGGTGCGGGCTAGGCTTAAGGCCGGGGCACAAGTGCGGGCTAGGCTTAAGGCCGGGGCACAAGTGCGGGCTAGGCTTAAGGCCGGGGCACAAGTGCGGGCTAGGCTTAAGGCCTGGGCACAAGTGCGGGCTAGGCGTGAGGCCTGGGCACAAGTGCGGGCTAGGCTTAAGGCCTGGGCACAAGTGCGGGCTAGGCTTGAGGCCTGGGCACAAGTGCGGGCTAGGCTTAAGGCCTGGGCACAAGTGCGGGCTAGGCTTAAGGCCTGGGCACAAGTGCGGGCTAGGCTTAAGGCCTGGGCACAAGTGCGGGCTAGGCTTAAGGCCTGGGCACAAGTGCGGGCTAGGCTTAAGGCCTGGGCACAAGTGCGGGCTAGGCATAAGGCCTGGGCACAAGTGCGGGCTAGGCTTAAGGCCTGGGCACAAGTGCGGGCTAGGCTTAAGGCCGGGGCACAAGTGCGGGCTAGGCTTAAGGCCGGGGCACAAGTGCGGGCTAGGCTTAAGGCCGGGGCACAAGTGCGGGCTAGGCTTAAGGCCGGGGCACAAGTGCGGGCTAGTCTTAAGGCCGGGGCACAAGTGCGGGCTAGGCTTAAGGCCGGGGCACAAGTGCGGGCTAGGCTTAAGGCCGGGGCACAAGTGCGGGCTAGGCTTAAGGCCGGGGCACAAGTGCGGGCTAGGCTTAAGGCCTGGGCACAAATGCAGGCTAGGCTTAAGGCCTGGGCACAAGTGCAGACTAGGCTTAAGGCCTGGGCACAAGTGCGGGCTAGGCTTAAGGCCTGGGCACAAGTGCGGACTAGGCTTAAGGCCTGGGCACAAGTGCGGGCTAGGCTTAAGGCCGGGGCACAAGTGCGGGCTAGGCTTAAGGCCGGGGCACAAGTGCGGGCTAGGCTTAAGGCCGGGCACAAGTGCGGGCTAGGCTTAAGGCCGGGGCACAAGTGCGGGCTAGGCTTAAGGCCGGGGCACAAGTGCGGGCTAGGCTTAAGGCCGGGGCACAAGTGCGGGCTAGGCTTAAGGCCGGGCACAAGTGCGGACTAGGCTTAAGGCCGGGGCACAAGTGCGGGCTTGTCTTAAGGCCTGGGCACAAGTGCGGACTAGGCTTAAGGCCTGGGCACAAGTGCGGGCTAGGCTTAAGGCCTGGGCACAAGTGCGGGCTAGGCTTAAGGCCGGGGCACAAGTGCGGGCTAGGCTTAAGGCATACAGCTAACTCTTTGCACTCTTTGCATAAAGGGTTAGGCACCCATAGGGGTGAAGAGCTAGCTTTCACCCCTCTACTCTGTACTTGGACATTTAGGACTAGATCCTTTGTTGTACAGTGCGGAGCCTCTCCATAACCCCATGCTCCAAGCGACCAGGCACTTCTTGTCTGTCCTCCGTAAATGGGTAATGCCTTCTTCCCCAATTACAGTCGTGCATGCGCATTCAGACGGGACAAGAGCGAAGAGCGTAAAGCTGGCCCTATGTGCATAACCAACATGAAGCTGAATACAAAAACAAACAAGCTTTCAAGGGGCTCAAAAGTGCAGGCTAGGCATAAGGCCTGGGCACAGGTGCGGGCTAGGCTTAAGGCCTGGGCACAGGTGCGGGCTAGGCTTAAGGCCTGGGCACAGGTGCGGGCTAGGCTTAAGGCCGGGGCACAGGTGCGGGCCAGGCTTAAGGCCGGGGTACAAGTGCGGGCTAGGCTTAAGGCCGGGGCACAAATGCGGTTAAGGCTTGAGGCCGGGGCACAAGTGCGGGCTAGGCTTAAGGCCGGGGCACAAGTGCGGGCTAGGTTTGAGGCCGGGCACAAGTGCGGGCTAGGCTTGAGGCTGGGGCACAAGTGCGGGCTAGGCTTAAGGCCTGGGCACAAGTGCGGGCTAGGCTTAAGGCCTGGGCACAAGTGCGGGCTAGGCTTAAGGCCTGGGCACAAGTGCGGGCTAGGCTTAAGGCCGGGGCACAAGTGCGGGCTAGGCTTAAGGCCGGGGCACAAGTGCGGGCTAGGCTTAAGGCCGGGGCACAAGTGCGGGCTAGGCTTAAGGCCGGGGCACAAGTGCGGGCTTAGCTTAAGGCCGGGGCACAAGTGCGGGCTAGGCTTAAGGCCGGGGCACAAGTGCGGGCTAGTCTTAAGGCCGGGGCACAAGTGCGGGCTAGTCTTAAGGCCGGGGCACAAGTGCGGGCTAGGCTTAATGCCGGGGCACAAGTGCGGGCTAGGCTTAAGGCCGGGGCACAAGTGCGGGCTAGGCTTAAGGCCGGGGCACAAGTGCGGGCTAGGCTTAAGGCCGGGGCAAAAGTGCGGGCTAGGCTTAAGGCCTGTGCACAAATGCGGGCTAGGCTTAAGGCCTGGGCACAAGTGCAGACTAGGCTTAAGGCCTGGGCACAAGTGCGGGCTAGGCTTGAGGTCTGGGCACAAGTGCGGGCTAGGCTTAAGGCCTGGGCACAAGTGCGGGCTAGGCTTATGGCCTGGGCACAAGTGCGGGCTAGGCTTAAGGCATGGGCACAAGTGCGGGCTAGGCTTAAGGCCTGGGCACAAGTGCGGGCTAGGCTTGAGGCCTGGGCACAAGTGCGGGCTAGGCTTGAGGCCTGGGCACAAGTGCGGGCTAGGCTTGAGGCCTGGGCACAAGTGCGGGCTAGGCTTAAGGCCTGGGCACAAGTGCGGGCTAGGCATAAGGCCTGGGCACAAGTGCGGGCTAGGCTTAAGGCCGGGGCACAAGTGCGGGCTAGGCTTAAGGCCGGGGCGCAAGTGCGGGCTAGGCTTAAGGCCGGGGCACAAGTGCGGGCTAGGCTTAAGGCCGGGGCACAAGTGCGGGCTAGGCTTAAGGCCGGGGCACAAGTGCGGGCTTAGCTTAAGGCCGGGGCACAAGTGCGGGCTTAGCTTAAGGCCGGGGCACAAGTGCGGGCTAGGCTTAAGGCCGTGGCACAAGTGCGGGCTAGGCTTAAGGCCGGGGCACAAGTGCGGGCTAGGCTTAAGGCCGGGGCACAAGTGCGGGCTAGGCTTAAGGCCGGGGCACAAGTGCAGGCTAGGCTTAAGGCCAGGGCACAAGTGCAGGCTAGGCTTAAGGCCAGGGCACAAGTGCGGGCTAGGCTTAAGGCCGGGGCACAAGTGCGGGCTAGGCTTAAGGCCGGGGCACAAGTGCGGGCTAGGCTTAAGGCCGGGGCACAAGTGCGGGCTAGGCTTAAGGCCGGGGCACAAGTGCGGGCTAGGCTTAAGGCCGGGCACAAGTGCGGGCTAGGCTTAAGGCCGGGGCACAAGTGCGGGCTAGGCTTAAGGCCGGGGCACAAGTGCGGGCTAGGCTTAAGGCCGGGGCACAAGTGCGGGCTAGGCTTAAGGCCGGGGCACAAGTGCGGGCTAGGCTTAAGGCCGGGGCACAAGTGCGGGCTAGGCTTAAGGCCGGGCACAAGTGCGGGCTAGGCTTAAGGCCGGGGCACAAGTGCGGGCTTGTCTTAAGGCCTGGGCACAAGTGCGGACTAGGCTTAAGGCCTGGGCACAAGTGCGGACTAGGCTTAAGGCCTGGGCACAAGTGCGGGCTAGGCTTAAGGCCGGGCACAAGTGCGGGCTAGGCTTAAGGCCGGGGCACAAGTGCGGGCTTGTCTTAAGGCCTGGGCACAAGTGCGGACTAGGCTTAAGGCCTGGGCACAAGTGCGGGCTAGGCTTAAGGCCTGGGCACAAGTGCGGGCTAGGCTTAAGGCCGGGGCACAAGTGCGGGCTAGGCTTAAGGCATACAGCTAACTCTTTGCACTCTTTGCATAAAGGGTTAGGCACCCATAGGGGTGAAGAGCTAGCTTTCACCCCTCTACTCTGTACTTGGACATTTAGGACTAGATCCTTTGTTGTACAGTGCGGAGCCTCTCCATAACCCCATGCTCCAAGCGACCAGGCACTTCTTGTCTGTCCTCCGTAAATGGGTAATGCCTTCTTCCCCAATTACAGTCGTGCATGCGCATTCAGACGGGACAAGAGCGAAGAGCGTAAAGCTGGCCCTATGTGCATAACCAACATGAAGCTGAATACAAAAACAAACAAGCTTTCAAGGGGCTCAAAAGTGCAGGCTAGGCTTAAGGCCTGGGCACAGGTGCGGGCTAGGCTTAAGGCCGGGGCACAAGTAAGGGCTAGGCTTAAGGCCGGGGCACAAGTGCGGGCTAGGCTTAAGGCCGGGGCACAAGTGCGGGCTAGGCTTAAGGCCGGGGCACAAGTGCGGGCTAGGCTTAAGGCCGGGGCACAAGTGCGGGCTAGGCTTAAGGCCGGGGCACAAGTGCGGGCTAGGCTTAAGGCCGGGCACAAGTGCGGGCTAGGCTTAAGGCCGGGGCACAAGTGCGGGCTTGTCTTAAGGCCTGGGCACAAGTGCGGACTAGGCTTAAGGCCTGGGCACAAGTGCGGACTAGGCTTAAGGCCTGGGCACAAGTGCGGGCTAGGCTTAAGGCCTGGGCACAAGTGCGGGCTAGGCTTAAGGCCGGGGCACAAGTGCGGGCTTGTCTTAAGGCCTGGGCACAAGTGCGGACTAGGCTTAAGGCCTGGGCACAAGTGCGGGCTAGGCTTAAGGCCTGGGCACAAGTGCGGGCTAGGCTTAAGGCCTGGGCACAAGTGCGGGCTAGGCTTAAGGCATACAGCTAACTCTTTGCATAAAGGGTTAGGCACCCATAGGGGTGAAGAGCTAGCTTTCACCCCTCTACTCTGTACTTGGACATTTAGGACTAGATCCTTTGTTGTACAGTGCGGAGCCTCTCCATAACCCCATGCTCCAAGCGACCAGGCACTTCTTGTCTGTCCTCCGTAAATGGGTAATGCCTTCTTCCCCAATTACAGTCGTGCATGCGCATTCAGACGGGACAAGAGCGAAGAGCGTAAAGCTGGCCCTATGTGCATAACCAACATGAAGCTGAATACAAAAACAAACAAGCTTTCAAGGGGCTCAAAAGTGCAGGCTAGGCTTAAGGCCTGGGCACAGGTGCGGGCTAGGCTTAAGGCCGGGGAACAAGTAAGGGCTAGGCTTAAGGCCGGGGCACAAGTGCGGGCTAGGCTTAAGGCCGGGGCACAAGTGCGGGCTAGGCTTAAGGCCGGGGCACAAGTGCGGGCTAGGCTTAAGGCCGGGGCACAAGTGCGGGCTAGGCTTAAGGCCGGGGCACAAGTGCGGGCTAGGCTTAAGGCCGGGGCACAAGTGCGGGCTAGGCTTAAGGCCGGGGCACAAGTGCGGGCTAGGCTTAAGGCCGGGGCACAAGTGCGGGCTAGGCTTAAGGCCGGGCACAAGTGCGGGCTAGGCTTAAGGCCGGGGCACAAGTGCGGGCTAGGCTTAAGGCCGGGGCACAAGTGCGGGCTAGGCTTAAGGCCGGGGCACAAGTGCGGGCTAGGCTTAAGGCCGGGGCACAAGTGCGGGCTAGGCTTAAGGCCGGGGCACAAGTGCGGGCTAGGCTTAAGGCCGGGGCACAAGTGCGGGCTAGGCTTAAGGCCGGGGCACAAGTGCGGGCTAGGCTTAAGGCCGGGGCACAAGTGCGGGCTAGGCTTAAGGCCGGGGCACAAGTGCGGGCTAGGCTTAAGGCCTGGGCACAAGTGCGGGCTAGGCGTGAGGCCTGGGCACAAGTGCGGGCTAGGCTTAAGGCCTGGGCACAAGTGCGGGCTAGGCTTGAGGCCTGGGCACAAGTGCGGGCTAGGCTTAAGGCCTGGGCACAAGTGCGGGCTAGGCTTAAGGCCTGGGCACAAGTGCGGGCTAGGCTTAAGGCCTGGGCACAAGTGCGGGCTAGGCTTAAGGCCTGGGCACAAGTGCGGGCTAGGCTTAAGGCCTGGGCACAAGTGCGGGCTAGGCATAAGGCCTGGGCACAAGTGCGGGCTAGGCTTAAGGCCGGGGCACAAGTGCGGGCTAGGCTTAAGGCCGGGGCACAAGTGCGGGCTTAGCTTAAGGCCGGGGCACAAGTGCGGGCTAGGCTTAAGGCCGGGGCACAAGTGCGGGCTAGGCTTAAGGCCGGGGCACAAGTGCGGGCTAGTCTTAAGGCCGGGGCACAAGTGCGGGCTAGTCTTAAGGCCGGGGCACAAGTGCGGGCTAGGCTTAAGGCCGGGGCACAAGTGCGGGCTAGGCTTAAGGCCGGGGCACAAGTGCGGGCTAGGCTTAAGGCCGGGGCACAAGTGCGGGCTAGGCTTAAGGCCGGGGCACAAGTGCGGGCTAGGCTTAAGGCCTGGGCACAAATGCGGGCTAGGCTTAAGGCCTGGGCACAAGTGCGGACTAGGCTTAAGGCCTGGGCACAAGTGCAGGCTAGGCTTAAGGCCTGGGCACAAGTGCGGACTAGGCTTAAGGCCTGGGCACAAGTGCGGGCTAGGCTTAAGGCCGGGGCACAAGTGCGGGCTAGGCTTAAGGCCGGGGCACAAGTGCGGGCTAGGCTTAAGGCCGGGCACAAGTGCGGGCTAGGCTTAAGGCCGGGGCACAAGTGCGGGCTAGGCTTAAGGCCGGGGCACAAGTGCGGGCTAGGCTTAAGGCCGGGGCACAAGTGCGGGCTAGGCTTAAGGCCGGGGCACAAGTGCGGGCTAGGCTTAAGGCCGGGCACAAGTGCGGACTAGGCTTAAGGCCGGGGCACAAGTGCGGGCTTGTCTTAAGGCCTGGGCACAAGTGCGGACTAGGCTTAAGGCCTGGGCACAAGTGCGGGCTAGGCTTAAGGCCTGGGCACAAGTGCGGGCTAGGCTTAAGGCCGGGACACAAGTGCGGGCTAGGCTTAAGGCATACAGCTAACTCTTTGCACTCTTTGCATAAAGGGTTAGGCACCCATAGGGGTGAAGAGCTAGCTTTCACCCCTCTACTCTGTACTTGGACATTTAGGACTAGATCCTTTGTTGTACAGTGCGGAGCCTCTCCATAACCCCATGCTCCAAGCGACCAGGCACTTCTTGTCTGTCCTCCGTAAATGGGTAATGCCTTCTTCCCCAATTACAGTCGTGCATGCGCATTCAGATGGGACAAGAGCGAAGAGCGTAAAGCTGGCCCTATGTGCATAACCAACATGAAGCTGAATACAAAAACAAACAAGCTTTCAAGGGGCTCAAAAGTGCAGGCTAGGCATAAGGCCTGGGCACAGGTGCGGGCTAGGCTTAAGGCCTGGGCACAGGTGCGGGCTAGGCTTAAGGCCTGGGCACAGGTGCGGGCTAGGCTTAAGGCCGGGGCACAGGTGCGGGCCAGGCTTAAGGCCGGGGTACAAGTGCGGGCTAGGCTTAAGGCCGGGGCACAAATGCGGTTAAGGCTTGAGGCCGGGGCACAAGTGCGGGCTAGGCTTAAGGCCGGGCACAAGTGCGGACTAGGCTTAAGGCCGGGGCACAAGTGCGGGCTTGTCTTAAGGCCTGGGCACAAGTGCGGACTAGGCTTAAGGCCTGGGCACAAGTGCGGGCTAGGCTTAAGGCCTGGGCACAAGTGCGGGCTAGGCTTAAGGCCGGGGCACAAGTGCGGGCTAGGCTTAAGGCATACAGCTAACTCTTTGCACTCTTTGCATAAAGGGTTAGGCACCCATAGGGGTGAAGAGCTAGCTTTCACCCCTCTACTCTGTACTTGGACATTTAGGACTAGATCCTTTGTTGTACAGTGCGGAGCCTCTCCATAACCCCATGCTCCAAGCGACCAGGCACTTCTTGTCTGTCCTCCGTAAATGGGTAATGCCTTCTTCCCCAATTACAGTCGTGCATGCGCATTCAGACGGGACAAGAGCGAAGAGCGTAAAGCTGGCCCTATGTGCATAACCAACATGAAGCTGAATACAAAAACAAACAAGCTTTCAAGGGGCTCAAAAGTGCAGGCTAGGCATAAGGCCTGGGCACAGGTGCGGGCTAGGCTTAAGGCCTGGGCACAGGTGCGGGCTAGGCTTAAGGCCTGGGCACAGGTGCGGGCTAGGCTTAAGGCCGGGGCACAGGTGCGGGCCAGGCTTAAGGCCGGGGTACAAGTGCGGGCTAGGCTTAAGGCCGGGGCACAAATGCGGTTAAGGCTTGAGGCCGGGGCACAAGTGCGGGCTAGGCTTAAGGCCGGGGCACAAGTGCGGGCTAGGTTTGAGGCCGGGCACAAGTGCGGGCTAGGCTTGAGGCTGGGGCACAAGTGCGGGCTAGGCTTAAGGCCTGGGCACAAGTGCGGGCTAGGCTTAAGGCCTGGGCACAAGTGCGGGCTAGGCTTAAGGCCTGGGCACAAGTGCGGGCTAGGCTTAAGGCCGGGGCACAAGTGCGGGCTAGGCTTAAGGCCGGGGCACAAGTGCGGGCTAGGCTTAAGGCCGGGGCACAAGTGCGGGCTAGGCTTAATGCCTGGGCACAAGTGCGGGCTAGGATTAAGGCCGGGGCACAAGTGCTGGCTAGGCTTAAGGCCGGGGCACAGGTGCGGGCTAGGCTTAAGGCCGGGGCACAGGTGCGGGCTAGGCTTATGGCCGGGGCACAAGTGCGGGCTAGGCTTAAGGCCGGGGCACAAGTGCGGGCTAGGCATAAGGCCTGGGCACAAGTGCGGGCTAGGCTTAAGGCCTGGGCACAAGTGCGGGCTAGGCTTAAGGCCGGGGCACAAGTGCGGGCTTAGCTTAAGGCCGGGGCACAAGTGCGGGCTAGGCTTAAGGCCGGGGCACAAGTGCGGGCTAGGCTTAAGGCCGGGGCACAAGTGCGGGCTAGTCTTAAGGCCGGGGCACAAGTGCGGGCTAGGCTTAATGCCGGGGCACAAGTGCGGGCTAGGCTTAAGGCCGGGGCACAAGTGCGGGCTAGGCTTAAGGCCGGGGCACAAGTGCGGGCTAGGCTTAAGGCCGGGGCAAAAGTGCGGGCTAGGCTTAAGGCCGGGGCAAAAGTGCGGGCTAGGCTTAAGGCCTGTGCACAAATGCGGGCTAGGCTTAAGGCCTGGGCACAAGTGCAGACTAGGCTTAAGGCCTGGGCACAAGTGCGGGCTAGGCTTGAGGTCTGGGCACAAGTGCGGGCTAGGCTTAAGGCCTGGGCACAAGTGCGGGCTAGGCTTAAGGCCAGGGCACAAGTGCAGGCTAGGCTTAAGGCCAGGGCACAAGTGCGGGCTAGGCTTAAGGCCGGGGCACAAGTGCGGGCTAGGCTTAAGGCCGGGGCACAAGTGCGGGCTAGGCTTAAGGCCGGGGCACAAGTGCGGGCTAGGCTTAAGGCCGGGGCACAAGTGCGGGCTAGGCTTAAGGCCGGGCACAAGTGCGGGCTAGGCTTAAGGCCGGGGCACAAGTGCGGGCTAGGCTTAAGGCCGGGGCACAAGTGCGGGCTAGGCTTAAGGCCGGGGCACAAGTGCGGGCTAGGCTTAAGGCCGGGGCACAAGTGCGGGCTAGGCTTAAGGCCGGGCACAAGTGCGGGCTAGGCTTAAGGCCGGGGCACAAGTGCGGGCTTGTCTTAAGGCCTGGGCACAAGTGGGGACTAGGCTTAAGGCCTGGGCACAAGTGCGGACTAGGCTTAAGGCCTGGGCACAAGTGCGGGCTAGGCTTAAGGCCGGGCACAAGTGCGGGCTAGGCTTAAGGCCGGGGCACAAGTGCGGGCTTGTCTTAAGGCCTGGGCACAAGTGCGGACTAGGCTTAAGGCCTGGGCACAAGTGCGGGCTAGGCTTAAGGCCTGGGCACAAGTGCGGGCTAGGCTTAAGGCCGGGGCACAAGTGCGGGCTAGGCTTAAGGCATACAGCTAACTCTTTGCACTCTTTGCATAAAGGGTTAGGCACCCATAGGGGTGAAGAGCTAGCTTTCACCCCTCTACTCTGTACTTGGACATTTAGGACTAGATCCTTTGTTGTACAGTGCGGAGCCTCTCCATAACCCCATGCTCCAAGCGACCAGGCACTTCTTGTCTGTCCTCCGTAAATGGGTAATGCCTTCTTCCCCAATTACAGTCGTGCATGCGCATTCAGACGGGACAAGAGCGAAGAGCGTAAAGCTGGCCCTATGTGCATAACCAACATGAAGCTGAATACAAAAACAAACAAGCTTTCAAGGGGCTCAAAAGTGCAGGCTAGGCTTAAGGCCTGGGCACAGGTGCGGGCTAGGCTTAAGGCCGGGGCACAAGTAAGGGCTAGGCTTAAGGCCGGGGCACAAGTGCGGGCTAGGCTTAAGGCCGGGGCACAAGTGCGGGCTAGGCTTAAGGCCGGGGCACAAGTGCGGGCTAGGCTTAAGGCCGGGGCACAAGTGCGGGCTAGGCTTAAGGCCGGGGCACAAGTGCGGGCTAGGCTTAAGGCCGGGGCACAAGTGCGGGCTAGGCTTAAGGCCGGGGCACAAGTGCGGGCTAGGCTTAAGGCCGGGGCACAAGTGCGGGCTAGGCTTAAGGCCGGGCACAAGTACGGGCTAGGCTTAAGGCCGGGGCACAAGTGCGGGCTAGGCTTAAGGCCGGGGCACAAGTGCGGGCTAGGCTTAAGGCCGGGGCACAAGTGCGGGCTAGGCTTGAGGCCGGGGCACAAGTGCGGGCTAGGCTTGAGGCCGGGCACAAGTGCGGGCTAGGCTTGAGGCTGGGGCACAAGTGCGGGCTAGGCTTAAGGCCTGGGCACAAGTGCGGGCTAGGCTTAAGGCCTGGGCACAAGTGCGGGCTAGGCTTAAGGCCGGGGCACAAGTGCGGGCTAGGCTTAAGGCCGGGGCACAAGTGCGGGCTAGGCTTAAGGCCGGGGCACAAGTGCGGGCTAGGCTTAATGCCTGGGCACAAGTGCGGGCTAGGATTAAGGCCGGGGCACAAGTGCTGGCTAGGCTTAAGGCCGGGGCACAGGTGCGGGCTAGGCTTAAGGCCTGGGCACAGGTGCGGGCTAGGCTTAAGGCCGGGGCACAAGTGCGGGCTAGGCTTAAGGCCGGGGCACAAGTGCGGGCTAGGCATAAGGCCTGGGCACAAGTGCGGGCTAGGCTTAAGGCCTGGGCACAAGTGCGGGCTAGGCTTAAGGCCTGGGCACAAGTGCGGGCTAGGCTTAAGGGCGGGGCACAAGTGCGGGCTTAGCTTAAGGCCGGGGCACAAGTGCGGGCTAGGCTTAAGGCCGGGGCACAAGTGCGGGCTAGGCTTAAGGCCGGGGCACAAGTGCGGGCTAGTCTTAAGGCCGGGGCACAAGTGCGGGCTATGCTGATTGCCGGGGCACAAGTGCGGGCTATGCTGAATGCCGGGGCACAAGTGCGGGCTAGGCTTAAGGCCGGGGCACAAGTGCGGGCTAGGCTTAAGGCCGGGCACAAGTGCGGGCTAGGCTTAAGGCCTGGGCACAAATGCGGGCTAGGCTTAAGGCCTGGGCACAAGTGCAGACTAGGCTTAAGGCCTGGGCACAAGTGCGGGCTAGGCTTAAGACCTGGGCACAAGTGCGGGCTAGGCTTAAGGCCGGGGCACAAGTGCGGGCTAGGCTTAAGGCATACAGCTAACTCTTTGCACTCTTTGCATAAAGGGTTAGGCACCCATAGGGGTGAAGAGCTAGCTTTCACCCCTCTACTCTGTACTTGGACATTTAGGACTAGATCCTTTGTTGTACAGTGCGGAGCCTCTCCATAACCCCATGCTCCAAGCGACCAGGCACTTCTTGTCTGTCCTCCGTAAATGGGTAATGCCTTCTTCCCCAATTACAGTCGTGCATGCGCTTTCAGACGGGACAAGAGCGAAGAGCGTAAAGCTGGCCCTATGTGCATAACCAACATGAAGCTGAATACAAAAACAAACAAGCTTTCAAGGGGCTCAAAAGTGCAGGCTAGGCTTAAGGCCTGGGCACAGGTGCGGGCTAGGCTTAAGGCCTGGGCACAGGTGCGGGCTAGGCTTAAGGCCTGGGCACAGGTGCGGGCTAGGCTTAAGGCCTGGGCACAGGTGCGGGCTAGGCTTAAGGCCGGGGCACAGGTGGGGGCCAGGCTTAAGGCCGGGGTACAAGTGCGGGCTAGGCTTAAGGCCGGGGCACAAATGCGGTTAAGGCTTGAGGCCGGGGCACAAGTGCGGGCTAGGCTTAAGGCCGGGGCACAAGTGCGGGCTAGGCTTAAGGCATACAGCTAACTCTTTGCACTCTTTGCATAAAGGGTTAGGCACCCATAGGGGTGAAGAGCTAGCTTTCACCCCTCTACTCTGTACTTGGACATTTAGGACTAGATCCTTTGTTGTACAGTGCGGAGCCTCTCCATAACCCCATGCTCCAAGCGACCAGGCACTTCTTGTCTGTCCTCCGTAAATGGGTAATGCCTTCTTCCCCAATTACAGACGTGCATGCGCATTCAGACGGGACAAGAGCGAAGAGCGTAAAGCTGGCCCTATGTGCATAACCAACATGAAGCTGAATACAAAAACAAACAAGCTTTCAAGGGGCTCAAAAGTGCAGGCTAGGCATAAGGCCTGGGCACAGGTGCGGGCTAGGCTTAAGGCCTGGGCACAGGTGCGGGCTAGGCTTAAGGCCTGGGCACAGGTGCGGGCTAGGCTTAAGGCCGGGGCACAGGTGCGGGCCAGGCTTAAGGCCGGGGCACAGGTGCGGGCCAGGCTTAAGGCCGGGGTACAAGTGCGGGCTAGGCTTAAGGCCGGGGCACAAATGCGGTTAAGGCTTGAGGCCGGGGCACAAGTGCGGGCTAGGCTTAAGGCCGGGGCACAAGTGCGGGCTAGGTTTGAGGCCGGGCACAAGTGCGGGCTAGGCTTGAGGCTGGGGCACAAGTGCGGGCTAGGCTTAAGGCCTGGGCACAAGTGCGGGCTAGGCTTAAGGCCTGGGCACAAGTGCGGGCTAGGCTTAAGGCCGGGGCACAAGTGCGGGCTAGGCTTAAGGCCGGGGCACAAGTGCGGGCTAGGCTTAAGGCCGGGGCACAAGTGCGGGCTAGGCTTAAGGCCGGGGCACAAGTGCGGGCTAGGCTTAATGCCTGGGCACAAGTGCGGGCTAGGATTAAGGCCGGGGCACAAGTGCTGGCTAGGCTTAAGGCCGGGGCACAGGTGCGGGCTAGGCTTAAGGCCGGGGCACAGGTGCGGGCTAGGCTTATGGCCGGGGCACAAGTGCGGGCTAGGCTTAAGGCCGGGGCACAAGTGCGGGCTAGGCATAAGGCCTGGGCACAAGTGCGGGCTAGGCTTAAGGCCTGGGCACAAGTGCGGGCTAGGCTTGAGGTCTGGGCACAAGTGCGGGCTAGGCTTGAGGTCTGGGCACAAGTGCGGGCTAGGCTTAAGGCCTGGGCACAAGTGCGGGCTAGGCTTATGGCCTGGGCACAAGTGCGGGCTAGGCTTAAGGCATGGGCACAAGTGCGGGCTAGGCTTAAGGCCTGGGCACAAGTGCGGGCTAGGCTTGAGGCCTGGGCACAAGTGCGGGCTAGGCTTGAGGCCTGGGCACAAGTGCGGGCTAGGCTTGAGGCCTGGGCACAAGTGCGGGCTAGGCTTAAGGCCTGGGCACAAGTGCGGGCTAGGCATAAGGCCTGGGCACAAGTGCGGGCTAGGCTTAAGGCCTGGGCACAAGTGCGGGCTAGGCTTAAGGCCGGGGCACAAGTGCGGGCTAGGCTTAAGGCCGGGGCACAAGTGCGGGCTAGGCTTAAGGCCGGGGCACAAGTGCGGGCTAGGCTTAAGGCCGGGGCACAAGTGCGGGCTAGGCTTAAGGCCGGGGCACAAGTGCGGGCTTAGCTTAAGGCCGGGGCACAAGTGCGGGCTTAGCTTAAGGCCGGGGCACAAGTGCGGGCTAGGCTTAAGGCCGGGGCACAAGTGCGGGCTAGGCTTAAGGCCGGGGCACAAGTGCGGGCTAGGCTTAAGGCCGGGGCACAAGTGCGGGCTAGGCTTAAGGCCGGGGCACAAGTGCGGGCTAGGCTTAAGGCCGGGGCACAAGTGCGGGCTAGGCTTAAGGCCAGGGCACAAGTGCGGGCTAGGCTTAAGGCCGGGGCACAAGTGCGGGCTAGGCTTAAGGCCGGGGCACAAGTGCGGGCTAGGCTTAAGGCCGGGGCACAAGTGCGGGCTAGGCTTAAGGCCGGGGCACAAGTGCGGGCTAGGCTTAAGGCCGGGGCACAAGTGCGGGCTAGGCTTAAGGCCGGGGCACAAGTGCGGGCTAGGCTTAAGGCCGGGCACAAGTGCGGGCTAGGCTTAAGGCCGGGGCACAAGTGCGGGCTAGGCTTAAGGCCGGGGCACAAGTGCGGGCTAGGCTTAAGGCCGGGGCACAAGTGCGGGCTAGGCTTAAGGCCGGGGCACAAGTGCGGGCTAGGCTTAAGGCCGGGCACAAGTGCGGGCTAGGCTTAAGGCCGGGGCACAAGTGCGGGCTTGTCTTAAGGCCTGGGCACAAGTGCGGACTAGGCTTAAGGCCTGGGCACAAGTGCGGACTAGGCTTAAGGCCTGGGCACAAGTGCGGGCTAGGCTTAAGGCCGGGCACAAGTGCGGGCTAGGCTTAAGGCCGGGGCACAAGTGCGGGCTTGTCTTAAGGCCTGGGCACAAGTGCGGACTAGGCTTAAGGCCTGGGCACAAGTGCGGGCTAGGCTTAAGGCCTGGGCACAAGTGCGGGCTAGGCTTAAGGCCGGGGCACAAGTGCGGGCTAGGCTTAAGGCATACAGCTAACTCTTTGCATAAAGGGTTAGGCACCCATAGGGGTGAAGAGCTAGCTTTCACCCCTCTACTCTGTACTTGGACATTTAGGACTAGATCCTTTGTTGTACAGTGCGGAGCCTCTCCATAACCCCATGCTCCAAGCGACCAGGCACTTCTTGTCTGTCCTCCGTAAATGGGTAATGCCTTCTTCCCCAATTACAGTCGTGCATGCGCATTCAGACGGGACAAGAGCGAAGAGCGTAAAGCTGGCCCTATGTGCATAACCAACATGAAGCTGAATACAAAAACAAACAAGCTTTCAAGGGGCTCAAAAGTGCAGGCTAGGCTTAAGGCCTGGGCACAGGTGCGGGCTAGGCTTAAGGCCGGGGAACAAGTAAGGGCTAGGCTTAAGGCCGGGGCACAAGTGCGGGCTAGGCTTAAGGCCGGGGCACAAGTGCGGGCTAGGCTTAAGGCCGGGGCACAAGTGCGGGCTAGGCTTAAGGCCGGGGCACAAGTGCGGGCTAGGCTTAAGGCCGGGGCACAAGTGCGGGCTAGGCTTAAGGCCGGGGCACAAGTGCGGGCTAGGCTTAAGGCCGGGGCACAAGTGCGGGCTAGGCTTAAGGCCGGGGCACAAGTGCGGGCTAGGCTTAAGGCCGGGCACAAGTGCGGGCTAGGCTTAAGGCCGGGGCACAAGTGCGGGCTAGGCTTAAGGCCGGGGCACAAGTGCGGGCTAGGCTTAAGGCCGGGGCACAAGTGCGGGCTAGGCTTAAGGCCGGGGCACAAGTGCGGGCTAGGCTTAAGGCCGGGGCACAAGTGCGGGCTAGGCTTAAGGCCGGGGCACAAGTGCGGGCTAGGCTTAAGGCCGGGGCACAAGTGCGGGCTAGGCTTAAGGCCGGGGCACAAGTGCGGGCTAGGCTTAAGGCCTGGGCACAAGTGCGGGCTAGGCGTGAGGCCTGGGCACAAGTGCGGGCTAGGCTTAAGGCCTGGGCACAAGTGCGGGCTAGGCTTGAGGCCTGGGCACAAGTGCGGGCTAGGCTTAAGGCCTGGGCACAAGTGCGGGCTAGGCTTAAGGCCTGGGCACAAGTGCGGGCTAGGCTTAAGGCCTGGGCACAAGTGCGGGCTAGGCTTAAGGCCTGGGCACAAGTGCGGGCTAGGCTTAAGGCCTGGGCACAAGTGCGGGCTAGGCATAAGGCCTGGGCACAAGTGCGGGCTAGGCTTAAGGCCTGGGCACAAGTGCGGGCTAGGCTTAAGGCCGGGGCACAAGTGCGGGCTTAGCTTAAGGCCGGGGCACAAGTGCGGGCTAGGCTTAAGGCCGGGGCACAAGTGCGGGCTAGGCTTAAGGCCGGGGCACAAGTGCGGGCTTAGCTTAAGGCCGGGGCACAAGTGCGGGCTTAGCTTAAGGCCGGGGCACAAGTGCGGGCTAGGCTTAAGGCCGTGGCACAAGTGCGGGCTAGGCTTAAGGCCGGGGCACAAGTGCGGGCTAGGCTTAAGGCCGGGGCACAAGTGCGGGCTAGGCTTAAGGCCGGGGCACAAGTGCAGGCTAGGCTTAAGGCCAGGGCACAAGTGCAGGCTAGGCTTAAGGCCAGGGCACAAGTGCGGGCTAGGCTTAAGGCCGGGGCACAAGTGCGGGCTAGGCTTAAGGCCGGGGCACAAGTGCGGGCTAGGCTTAAGGCCGGGGCACAAGTGCGGGCTAGGCTTAAGGCCGGGCACAAGTGCGGGCTAGGCTTAAGGCCGGGGCACAAGTGCGGGCTAGGCTTAAGGCCGGGGCACAAGTGCGGGCTAGGCTTAAGGCCGGGGCACAAGTGCGGGCTAGGCTTAAGGCCGGGGCACAAGTGCGGGCTAGGCTTAAGGCCGGGCACAAGTGCGGGCTAGGCTTAAGGCCGGGGCACAAGTGCGGGCTTGTCTTAAGGCCTGGGCACAAGTGGGGACTAGGCTTAAGGCCTGGGCACAAGTGCGGACTAGGCTTAAGGCCTGGGCACAAGTGCGGGCTAGGCTTAAGGCCGGGCACAAGTGCGGGCTAGGCTTAAGGCCGGGGCACAAGTGCGGGCTTGTCTTAAGGCCTGGGCACAAGTGCGGACTAGGCTTAAGGCCTGGGCACAAGTGCGGGCTAGGCTTAAGGCCTGGGCACAAGTGCGGGCTAGGCTTAAGGCCGGGGCACAAGTGCGGGCTAGGCTTAAGGCATACAGCTAACTCTTTGCACTCTTTGCATAAAGGGTTAGGCACCCATAGGGGTGAAGAGCTAGCTTTCACCCCTCTACTCTGTACTTGGACATTTAGGACTAGATCCTTTGTTGTACAGTGCGGAGCCTCTCCATAACCCCATGCTCCAAGCGACCAGGCACTTCTTGTCTGTCCTCCGTAAATGGGTAATGCCTTCTTCCCCAATTACAGTCGTGCATGCGCATTCAGACGGGACAAGAGCGAAGAGCGTAAAGCTGGCCCTATGTGCATAACCAACATGAAGCTGAATACAAAAACAAACAAGCTTTCAAGGGGCTCAAAAGTGCAGGCTAGGCTTAAGGCCTGGGCACAGGTGCGGGCTAGGCTTAAGGCCGGGGCACAAGTGCGGGCTAGGCTTAAGGCCGGGGCACAAGTGCGGGCTAGGCTTAAGGCCGGGGCACAAGTGCGGGCTAGGCTTAAGGCCGGGGCACAAGTGCGGGCTAGGCTTAAGGCCGGGGCACAAGTGCGGGCTAGGCTTAAGGCCGGGCACAAGTACGGGCTAGGCTTAAGGCCGGGGCACAAGTGCGGGCTAGGCTTGAGGCCGGGCACAAGTGCGGGCTAGGCTTGAGGCTGGGGCACAAGTGCGGGCTAGGCTTAAGGCCTGGGCACAAGTGCGGGCTAGGCTTAAGGCCTGGGCACAAGTGCGGGCTAGGCTTAAGGCCGGGGCACAAGTGCGGGCTAGGCTTAAGGCCGGGGCACAAGTGCGGGCTAGGCTTAAGGCCGGGGCACAAGTGCGGGCTAGGCTTAATGCCTGGGCACAAGTGCGGGCTAGGATTAAGGCCGGGGCACAAGTGCTGGCTAGGCTTAAGGCCGGGGCACAGGTGCGGGCTAGGCTTAAGGCCTGGGCACAGGTGCGGGCTAGGCTTAAGGCCGGGGCACAAGTGCGGGCTAGTCTTAAGGCCTGGGCACAAGTGCGGACTAGGCTTAAGGCCTGGGCACAAGTGCGGGCTAGGCTTAAGGCCTGGGCACAAGTGCGGGCTAGGCTTAAGGCCGGGGCACAAGTGCGGGCTAGGCTTAAGGCATACAGCTAACTCTTTGCATAAAGGGTTAGGCACCCATAGGGGTGAAGAGCTAGCTTTCACCCCTCTACTCTGTACTTGGACATTTAGGACTAGATCCTTTGTTGTACAGTGCGGAGCCTCTCCATAACCCCATGCTCCAAGCGACCAGGCACTTCTTGTCTGTCCTCCGTAAATGGGTAATGCCTTCTTCCCCAATTACAGTCGTGCATGCGCATTCAGACGGGACAAGAGCGAAGAGCGTAAAGCTGGCCCTATGTGCATAACCAACATGAAGCTGAATACAAAAACAAACAAGCTTTCAAGGGGCTCAAAAGTGCAGGCTAGGCTTAAGGCCTGGGCACAGGTGCGGGCTAGGCTTAAGGCCGGGGAACAAGTAAGGGCTAGGCTTAAGGCCGGGGCACAAGTGCGGGCTAGGCTTAAGGCCGGGGCACAAGTGCGGGCTAGGCTTAAGGCCGGGGCACAAGTGCGGGCTAGGCTTAAGGCCGGGGCACAAGTGCGGGCTAGGCTTAAGGCCGGGGCACAAGTGCGGGCTAGGCTTAAGGCCGGGGCACAAGTGCGGGCTAGGCTTAAGGCCGGGGCACAAGTGCGGGCTAGGCTTAAGGCCGGGGCACAAGTGCGGGCTAGGCTTAAGGCCGGGCACAAGTGCGGGCTAGGCTTAAGGCCGGGGCACAAGTGCGGGCTAGGCTTAAGGCCGGGGCACAAGTGCGGGCTAGGCTTAAGGCCGGGGCACAAGTGCGGGCTAGGCTTAAGGCCGGGGCACAAGTGCGGGCTAGGCTTAAGGCCGGGGCACAAGTGCGGGCTAGGCTTAAGGCCGGGGCACAAGTGCGGGCTAGGCTTAAGGCCGGGGCACAAGTGCGGGCTAGGCTTAAGGCCGGGGCACAAGTGCGGGCTAGGCTTAAGGCCTGGGCACAAGTGCGGGCTAGGCGTGAGGCCTGGGCACAAGTGCGGGCTAGGCTTAAGGCCTGGGCACAAGTGCGGGCTAGGCTTGAGGCCTGGGCACAAGTGCGGGCTAGGCTTAAGGCCTGGGCACAAGTGCGGGCTAGGCTTAAGGCCTGGGCACAAGTGCGGGCTAGGCTTAAGGCCTGGGCACAAGTGCGGGCTAGGCTTAAGGCCTGGGCACAAGTGCGGGCTAGGCTTAAGGCCTGGGCACAAGTGCGGGCTAGGCATAAGGCCTGGGCACAAGTGCGGGCTAGGCTTAAGGCCTGGGCACAAGTGCGGGCTAGGCTTAAGGCCGGGGCACAAGTGCGGGCTTAGCTTAAGGCCGGGGCACAAGTGCGGGCTAGGCTTAAGGCCGGGGCACAAGTGCGGGCTAGGCTTAAGGCCGGGGCACAAGTGCGGGCTAGGCTTAAGGCCGGGGCACAAGTGCGGGCTAGGCTTAAGGCCGGGGCACAAGTGCAGGCTAGGCTTAAGGCCAGGGCACAAGTGCAGGCTAGGCTTAAGGCCAGGGCACAAGTGCGGGCTAGGCTTAAGGCCGGGGCACAAGTGCGGGCTAGGCTTAAGGCCGGGGCACAAGTGCGGGCTAGGCTTAAGGCCGGGGCACAAGTGCGGGCTAGGCTTAAGGCCGGGCACAAGTGCGGGCTAGGCTTAAGGCCGGGGCACAAGTGCGGGCTAGGCTTAAGGCCGGGGCACAAGTGCGGGCTAGGCTTAAGGCCGGGGCACAAGTGCGGGCTAGGCTTAAGGCCGGGGCACAAGTGCGGGCTAGGCTTAAGGCCGGGCACAAGTGCGGGCTAGGCTTAAGGCCGGGGCACAAGTGCGGGCTTGTCTTAAGGCCTGGGCACAAGTGGGGACTAGGCTTAAGGCCTGGGCACAAGTGCGGACTAGGCTTAAGGCCTGGGCACAAGTGCGGGCTAGGCTTAAGGCCGGGCACAAGTGCGGGCTAGGCTTAAGGCCGGGGCACAAGTGCGGGCTTGTCTTAAGGCCTGGGCACAAGTGCGGACTAGGCTTAAGGCCTGGGCACAAGTGCGGGCTAGGCTTAAGGCCTGGGCACAAGTGCGGGCTAGGCTTAAGGCCGGGGCACAAGTGCGGGCTAGGCTTAAGGCATACAGCTAACTCTTTGCACTCTTTGCATAAAGGGTTAGGCACCCATAGGGGTGAAGAGCTAGCTTTCACCCCTCTACTCTGTACTTGGACATTTAGGACTAGATCCTTTGTTGTACAGTGCGGAGCCTCTCCATAACCCCATGCTCCAAGCGACCAGGCACTTCTTGTCTGTCCTCCGTAAATGGGTAATGCCTTCTTCCCCAATTACAGTCGTGCATGCGCATTCAGACGGGACAAGAGCGAAGAGCGTAAAGCTGGCCCTATGTGCATAACCAACATGAAGCTGAATACAAAAACAAACAAGCTTTCAAGGGGCTCAAAAGTGCAGGCTAGGCTTAAGGCCTGGGCACAGGTGCGGGCTAGGCTTAAGGCCGGGGCACAAGTAAGGGCTAGGCTTAAGGCCGGGGCACAAGTGCGGGCTAGGCTTAAGGCCGGGGCACAAGTGCGGGCTAGGCTTAAGGCCGGGGCACAAGTGCGGGCTAGGCTTAAGGCCGGGGCACAAGTGCGGGCTAGGCTTAAGGCCGGGGCACAAGTGCGGGCTAGGCTTAAGGCCGGGGCACAAGTGCGGGCTAGGCTTAAGGCCGGGGCACAAGTGCGGGCTAGGCTTAAGGCCGGGCACAAGTACGGGCTAGGCTTAAGGCCGGGGCACAAGTGCGGGCTAGGCTTAAGGCCGGGGCACAAGTGCGGGCTAGGCTTAAGGCCGGGGCACAAGTGCGGGCTAGGCTTGAGGCCGGGGCACAAGTGCGGGCTAGGCTTGAGGCCGGGCACAAGTGCGGGCTAGGCTTGAGGCTGGGGCACAAGTGCGGGCTAGGCTTAAGGCCTGGGCACAAGTGCGGGCTAGGCTTAAGGCCTGGGCACAAGTGCGGGCTAGGCTTAAGGCCGGGGCACAAGTGCGGGCTAGGCTTAAGGCCGGGGCACAAGTGCGGGCTAGGCTTAAGGCCGGGGCACAAGTGCGGGCTAGGCTTAATGCCTGGGCACAAGTGCGGGCTAGGATTAAGGCCGGGGCACAAGTGCTGGCTAGGCTTAAGGCCGGGGCACAGGTGCGGGCTAGGCTTAAGGCCTGGGCACAGGTGCGGGCTAGGCTTAAGGCCGGGGCACAAGTGCGGGCTAGGCTTAAGGCCGGGGCACAAGTGCGGGCTAGGCATAAGGCCTGGGCACAAGTGCGGGCTAGGCTTAAGGCCTGGGCACAAGTGCGGGCTAGGCTTAAGGCCTGGGCACAAGTGCGGGCTAGGCTTAAGGGCGGGGCACAAGTGCGGGCTTAGCTTAAGGCCGGGGCACAAGTGCGGGCTAGGCTTAAGGCCGGGGCACAAGTGCGGGCTAGGCTTAAGGCCGGGGCACAAGTGCGGGCTAGTCTTAAGGCCGGGGCACAAGTGCGGGCTATGCTGATTGCCGGGGCACAAGTGCGGGCTATGCTGAATGCCGGGGCACAAGTGCGGGCTAGGCTTAAGGCCGGGGCACAAGTGCGGGCTAGGCTTAAGGCCGGGGCACAAGTGCGGGCTAGGCTTAAGGCCTGGGCACAAATGCGGGCTAGGCTTAAGGCCTGGGCACAAGTGCAGACTAGGCTTAAGGCCTGGGCACAAGTGCGGGCTAGGCTTAAGACCTGGGCACAAGTGCGGGCTAGGCTTAAGGCCGGGGCACAAGTGCGGGCTAGGCTTAAGGCATACAGCTAACTCTTTGCACTCTTTGCATAAAGGGTTAGGCACCCATAGGGGTGAAGAGCTAGCTTTCACCCCTCTACTCTGTACTTGGACATTTAGGACTAGATCCTTTGTTGTACAGTGCGGAGCCTCTCCATAACCCCATGCTCCAAGCGACCAGGCACTTCCTGTCTGTCCTCCGTAAATGGGTAATGCCTTCTTCCCCAATTACAGTCGTGCATGCGCTTTCAGACGGGACAAGAGCGAAGAGCGTAAAGCTGGCCCTATGTGCATAACCAACATGAAGCTGAATACAAAAACAAACAAGCTTTCAAGGGGCTCAAAAGTGCAGGCTAGGCTTAAGGCCTGGGCACAGGTGCGGGCTAGGCTTAAGGCCTGGGCACAGGTGCGGGCTAGGCTTAAGGCCTGGGCACAGGTGCGGGCTAGGCTTAAGGCCTGGGCACAGGTGCGGGCTAGGCTTAAGGCCGGGGCACAGGTGGGGGCCAGGCTTAAGGCCGGGGTACAAGTGCGGGCTAGGCTTAAGGCCGGGGCACAAATGCGGTTAAGGCTTGAGGCCGGGGCACAAGTGCGGGCTAGGCTTAAGGCCGGGGCACAAGTGCGGGCTAGGCTTAAGGCATACAGCTAACTCTTTGCACTCTTTGCATAAAGGGTTAGGCACCCATAGGGGTGAAGAGCTAGCTTTCACCCCTCTACTCTGTACTTGGACATTTAGGACTAGATCCTTTGTTGTACAGTGCGGAGCCTCTCCATAACCCCATGCTCCAAGCGACCAGGCACTTCTTGTCTGTCCTCCGTAAATGGGTAATGCCTTCTTCCCCAATTACAGACGTGCATGCGCATTCAGACGGGACAAGAGCGAAGAGCGTAAAGCTGGCCCTATGTGCATAACCAACATGAAGCTGAATACAAAAACAAACAAGCTTTCAAGGGGCTCAAAAGTGCAGGCTAGGCATAAGGCCTGGGCACAGGTGCGGGCTAGGCTTAAGGCCTGGGCACAGGTGCGGGCTAGGCTTAAGGCCTGGGCACAGGTGCGGGCTAGGCTTAAGGCCGGGGCACAGGTGCGGGCCAGGCTTAAGGCCGGGGCACAGGTGCGGGCCAGGCTTAAGGCCGGGGTACAAGTGCGGGCTAGGCTTAAGGCCGGGGCACAAATGCGGTTAAGGCTTGAGGCCGGGGCACAAGTGCGGGCTAGGCTTAAGGCCGGGGCACAAGTGCGGGCTAGGTTTGAGGCCGGGCACAAGTGCGGGCTAGGCTTGAGGCTGGGGCACAAGTGCGGGCTAGGCTTAAGGCCTGGGCACAAGTGCGGGCTAGGCTTAAGGCCTGGGCACAAGTGCGGGCTAGGCTTAAGGCCGGGGCACAAGTGCGGGCTAGGCTTAAGGCCGGGGCACAAGTGCGGGCTAGGCTTAAGGCCGGGGCACAAGTGCGGGCTAGGCTTAAGGCCGGGGCACAAGTGCGGGCTAGGCTTAATGCCTGGGCACAAGTGCGGGCTAGGATTAAGGCCGGGGCACAAGTGCTGGCTAGGCTTAAGGCCGGGGCACAGGTGCGGGCTAGGCTTAAGGCCGGGGCACAGGTGCGGGCTAGGCTTATGGCCGGGGCACAAGTGCGGGCTAGGCTTAAGGCCGGGGCACAAGTGCGGGCTAGGCATAAGGCCTGGGCACAAGTGTGGGCTAGGCTTAAGGCCTGGGCACAAGTGCGGGCTAGGCTTAAGGCCGGGGCACAAGTGCGGGCTTAGCTTAAGGCCGGGGCACAAGTGCGGGCTAGGCTTAAGGCCGGGGCACAAGTGCAGGCTAGGCTTAAGGCCAGGGCACAAGTGCGGGCTAGGCTTAAGGCCGGGGCACAAGTGCGGGCTAGGCTTAAGGCCGGGGCACAAGTGCGGGCTAGGCTTAAGGCCGGGGCACAAGTGCGGGCTAGGCTTAAGGCCGGGGCACAAGTGCGGGCTAGGCTTAAGGCCGGGCACAAGTGCGGGCTAGGCTTAAGGCCGGGGCACAAGTGCGGGCTAGGCTTAAGGCCGGGGCACAAGTGCGGGCTAGGCTTAAGGCCGGGGCACAAGTGCGGGCTAGGCTTAAGGCCGGGGCACAAGTGCGGGCTAGGCTTAAGGCCGGGCACAAGTGCGGGCTAGGCTTAAGGCCGGGGCACAAGTGCGGGCTTGTCTTAAGGCCTGGGCACAAGTGCGGACTAGGCTTAAGGCCTGGGCACAAGTGCGGACTAGGCTTAAGGCCTGGGCACAAGTGCGGGCTAGGCTTAAGGCCGGGCACAAGTGCGGGCTAGGCTTAAGGCCGGGGCACAAGTGCGGGCTTGTCTTAAGGCCTGGGCACAAGTGCGGACTAGGCTTAAGGCCTGGGCACAAGTGCGGGCTAGGCTTAAGGCCTGGGCACAAGTGCGGGCTAGGCTTAAGGCCGGGGCACAAGTGCGGGCTAGGCTTAAGGCATACAGCTAACTCTTTGCATAAAGGGTTAGGCACCCATAGGGGTGAAGAGCTAGCTTTCACCCCTCTACTCTGTACTTGGACATTTAGGACTAGATCCTTTGTTGTACAGTGCGGAGCCTCTCCATAACCCCATGCTCCAAGCGACCAGGCACTTCTTGTCTGTCCTCCGTAAATGGGTAATGCCTTCTTCCCCAATTACAGTCGTGCATGCGCATTCAGACGGGACAAGAGCGAAGAGCGTAAAGCTGGCCCTATGTGCATAACCAACATGAAGCTGAATACAAAAACAAACAAGCTTTCAAGGGGCTCAAAAGTGCAGGCTAGGCTTAAGGCCTGGGCACAGGTGCGGGCTAGGCTTAAGGCCGGGGAACAAGTAAGGGCTAGGCTTAAGGCCGGGGCACAAGTGCGGGCTAGGCTTAAGGCCGGGGCACAAGTGCGGGCTAGGCTTAAGGCCGGGGCACAAGTGCGGGCTAGGCTTAAGGCCGGGGCACAAGTGCGGGCTAGGCTTAAGGCCGGGGCACAAGTGCGGGCTAGGCTTAAGGCCGGGGCACAAGTGCGGGCTAGGCTTAAGGCCGGGGCACAAGTGCGGGCTAGGCTTAAGGCCGGGCACAAGTGCGGGCTAGGCTTAAGGCCGGGGCACAAGTGCGGGCTAGGCTTAAGGCCGGGGCACAAGTGCGGGCTAGGCTTAAGGCCGGGGCACAAGTGCGGGCTAGGCTTAAGGCCGGGGCACAAGTGCGGGCTAGGCTTAAGGCCGGGGCACAAGTGCGGGCTAGGCTTAAGGCCGGGGCACAAGTGCGGGCTAGGCTTAAGGCCGGGGCACAAGTGCGGGCTAGGCTTAAGGCCGGGGCACAAGTGCGGGCTAGGCTTAAGGCCGGGGCACAAGTGCGGGCTAGGCTTAAGGCCTGGGCACAAGTGCGGGCTAGGCGTGAGGCCTGGGCACAAGTGCGGGCTAGGCTTAAGGCCTGGGCACAAGTGCGGGCTAGGCTTGAGGCCTGGGCACAAGTGCGGGCTAGGCTTAAGGCCTGGGCACAAGTGCGGGCTAGGCTTAAGGCCTGGGCACAAGTGCGGGCTAGGCTTAAGGCCTGGGCACAAGTGCGGGCTAGGCTTAAGGCCTGGGCACAAGTGCGGGCTAGGCTTAAGGCCTGGGCACAAGTGCGGGCTAGGCATAAGGCCTGGGCACAAGTGCGGGCTAGGCTTAAGGCCTGGGCACAAGTGCGGGCTAGGCTTAAGGCCGGGGCACAAGTGCGGGCTTAGCTTAAGGCCGGGGCACAAGTGCGGGCTAGGCTTAAGGCCGGGGCACAAGTGCGGGCTAGGCTTAAGGCCGGGGCACAAGTGCGGGCTAGTCTTAAGGCCGGGGCACAAGTGCGGGCTAGGCTTAAGGCCGGGGCACAAGTGCGGGCTAGGCTTAAGGCCGGGGCACAAGTGCGGGCTAGGCTTAAGGCCGGGGCACAAGTGCGGGCTAGGCTTAAGGCCGGGGCACAAGTGCGGGCTAGGCTTAAGGCCTGGGCACAAATGCGGGCTAGGCTTAAGGCCTGGGCACAAGTGCGGACTAGGCTTAAGGCCTGGGCACAAGTGCAGGCTAGGCTTAAGGCCTGGGCACAAGTGCGGACTAGGCTTAAAGCCTGGGCACAAGTGCGGGCTAGGCTTAAGGCCGGGGCACAAGTGCGGGCTAGGCTTAAGGCCGGGGCACAAGTGCGGGCTAGGCTTAAGGCCGGGCACAAGTGCGGGCTAGGCTTAAGGCCGGGGCACAAGTGCGGGCTAGGCTTAAGGCCGGGGCACAAGTGCGGGCTAGGCTTAAGGCCGGGGCACAAGTGCGGGCTAGGCTTAAGGCCGGGGCACAAGTGCGGGCTAGGCTTAAGGCCGGGGCACAAGTGCGGGCTAGGCTTAAGGCCGGGCACAAGTGCGGACTAGGCTTAAGGCCGGGGCACAAGTGCGGGCTTGTCTTAAGGCCTGGGCACAAGTGCGGACTAGGCTTAAGGCCTGGGCACAAGTGCGGGCTAGGCTTAAGGCCTGGGCACAAGTGCGGGCTAGGCTTAAGGCCGGGACACAAGTGCGGGCTAGGCTTAAGGCATACAGCTAACTCTTTGCACTCTTTGCATAAAGGGTTAGGCACCCATAGGGGTGAAGAGCTAGCTTTCACCCCTCTACTCTGTACTTGGACATTTAGGACTAGATCCTTTGTTGTACAGTGCGGAGCCTCTCCATAACCCCATGCTCCAAGCGACCAGGCACTTCTTGTCTGTCCTCCGTAAATGGGTAATGCCTTCTTCCCCAATTACAGTCGTGCATGCGCATTCAGACGGGACAAGAGCGAAGAGCGTAAAGCTGGCCCTATGTGCATAACCAACATGAAGCTGAATACAAAAACAAACAAGCTTTCAAGGGGCTCAAAAGTGCAGGCTAGGCATAAGGCCTGGGCACAGGTGCGGGCTAGGCTTAAGGCCTGGGCACAGGTGCGGGCTAGGCTTAAGGCCTGGGCACAGGTGCGGGCTAGGCTTAAGGCCGGGGCACAGGTGCGGGCCAGGCTTAAGGCCGGGGCACAAGTGCGGACTAGGCTTAAGGCCTGGGCACAAGTGCGGGCTAGGCTTAAGGCCTGGGCACAAGTGCGGGCTAGGCTTAAGGCCGGGGCACAAGTGCGGGCTAGGCTTAAGGCATACAGCTAACTCTTTGCATAAAGGGTTAGGCACCCATAGGGGTGAAGAGCTAGCTTTCACCCCTCTACTCTGTACTTGGACATTTAGGACTAGATCCTTTGTTGTACAGTGCGGAGCCTCTCCATAACCCCATGCTCCAAGCGACCAGGCACTTCTTGTCTGTCCTCCGTAAATGGGTAATGCCTTCTTCCCCAATTACAGTCGTGCATGCGCATTCAGACGGGACAAGAGCGAAGAGCGTAAAGCTGGCCCTATGTGCATAACCAACATGAAGCTGAATACAAAAACAAACAAGCTTTCAAGGGGCTCAAAAGTGCAGGCTAGGCTTAAGGCCTGGGCACAGGTGCGGGCTAGGCTTAAGGCCGGGGAACAAGTAAGGGCTAGGCTTAAGGCCGGGGCACAAGTGCGGGCTAGGCTTAAGGCCGGGGCACAAGTGCGGGCTAGGCTTAAGGCCGGGGCACAAGTGCGGGCTAGGCTTAAGGCCGGGGCACAAGTGCGGGCTAGGCTTAAGGCCGGGGCACAAGTGCGGGCTAGGCTTAAGGCCGGGGCACAAGTGCGGGCTAGGCTTAAGGCCGGGGCACAAGTGCGGGCTAGGCTTAAGGCCGGGGCACAAGTGCGGGCTAGGCTTAAGGCCTGGGCACAAGTGCGGGCTAGGCGTGAGGCCTGGGCACAAGTGCGGGCTAGGCTTAAGGCCTGGGCACAAGTGCGGGCTAGGCTTGAGGCCTGGGCACAAGTGCGGGCTAGGCTTAAGGCCTGGGCACAAGTGCGGGCTAGGCTTAAGGCCTGGGCACAAGTGCGGGCTAGGCTTAAGGCCTGGGCACAAGTGCGGGCTAGGCTTAAGGCCTGGGCACAAGTGCGGGCTAGGCTTAAGGCCTGGGCACAAGTGCGGGCTAGGCATAAGGCCTGGGCACAAGTGCGGGCTAGGCTTAAGGCCTGGGCACAAGTGCGGGCTAGGCTTAAGGCCGGGGCACAAGTGCGGGCTTAGCTTAAGGCCAGGGCACAAGTGCGGGCTAGGCTTAAGGCCGGGGCACAAGTGCGGGCTAGGCTTAAGGCCGGGGCACAAGTGCGGGCTAGTCTTAAGGCCGGGGCACAAGTGCGGGCTAGGCTTAAGGCCGGGGCACAAGTGCGGGCTAGGCTTAAGGCCGGGGCACAAGTGCGGGCTAGGCTTAAGGCCGGGGCACAAGTGCGGGCTAGGCTTAAGGCCGGGGCACAAGTGCGGGCTAGGCTTAAGGCCTGGGCACAAATGCGGGCTAGGCTTAAGGCCTGGGCACAAGTGCGGACTAGGCTTAAGGCCTGGGCACAAGTGCAGGCTAGGCTTAAGGCCTGGGCACAAGTGCGGACTAGGCTTAAAGCCTGGGCACAAGTGCGGGCTAGGCTTAAGGCCGGGGCACAAGTGCGGGCTAGGCTTAAGGCCGGGGCACAAGTGCGGGCTAGGCTTAAGGCCGGGCACAAGTGCGGGCTAGGCTTAAGGCCGGGGCACAAGTGCGGGCTAGGCTTAAGGCCGGGGCACAAGTGCGGGCTAGGCTTAAGGCCGGGGCACAAGTGCGGGCTAGGCTTAAGGCCGGGGCACAAGTGCGGGCTAGGCTTAAGGCCGGGCACAAGTGCGGACTAGGCTTAAGGCCGGGGCACAAGTGCGGGCTTGTCTTAAGGCCTGGGCACAAGTGCGGACTAGGCTTAAGGCCTGGGCACAAGTGCGGGCTAGGCTTAAGGCCTGGGCACAAGTGCGGGCTAGGCTTAAGGCCGGGACACAAGTGCGGGCTAGGCTTAAGGCCGGGACACAAGTGCGGGCTAGGCTTAAGGCATACAGCTAACTCTTTGCACTCTTTGCATAAAGGGTTAGGCACCCATAGGGGTGAAGAGCTAGCTTTCACCCCTCTACTCTGTACTTGGACATTTAGGACTAGATCCTTTGTTGTACAGTGCGGAGCCTCTCCATAACCCCATGCTCCAAGCGACCAGGCACTTCTTGTCTGTCCTCCGTAAATGGGTAATGCCTTCTTCCCCAATTACAGTCGTGCATGCGCATTCAGACGGGACAAGAGCGAAGAGCGTAAAGCTGGCCCTATGTGCATAACCAACATGAAGCTGAATACAAAAACAAACAAGCTTTCAAGGGGCTCAAAAGTGCAGGCTAGGCATAAGGCCTGGGCACAGGTGCGGGCTAGGCTTAAGGCCTGGGCACAGGTGCGGGCTAGGCTTAAGGCCTGGGCACAGGTGCGGGCTAGGCTTAAGGCCGGGGCACAGGTGCGGGCCAGGCTTAAGGCCGGGGTACAAGTGCGGGCTAGGCTTAAGGCCGGGGCACAAATGCGGTTAAGGCTTGAGGCCGGGGCACAAGTGCGGGCTAGGCTTAAGGCCGGGGCACAAGTGCGGGCTAGGTTTGAGGCCGGGCACAAGTGCGGGCTAGGCTTGAGGCTGGGGCACAAGTGCGGGCAAGGCTTAAGGCCTGGGCACAAGTGCGGGCTAGGCTTAAGGCCTGGGCACAAGTGCGGGCTAGGCTTAAGGCCGGGGCACAAGTGCGGGCTAGGCTTAAGGCCGGGGCACAAGTGCGGGCTAGGCTTAAGGCCGGGGCACAAGTGCGGGCTAGGCTTAAGGCCGGGGCACAAGTGCGGGCTAGGCTTAATGCCTGGGCACAAGTGCGGGGTAGGATTAAGGCCGGGGCACAAGTGCTGGCTAGGCTTAAGGCCGGGGCACAGGTGCGGGCTAGGCTTAAGGCCGGGGCACAGGTGCGGGCTAGGCTTATGGCCGGGGCACAAGTGCGGGCTAGGCTTAAGGCCGGGGCACAAGTGCGGGCTAGGCATAAGGCCTGGGCACAAGTGTGGGCTAGGCTTAAGGCCTGGGCACAAGTGCGGGCTAGGCTTAAGGCCGGGGCACAAGTGCGGGCTTAGCTTAAGGCCGGGGCACAAGTGCGGGCTAGGCTTAAGGCCGGGGCACAAGTGCGGGCTAGGCTTAAGGCCGGGGCACAAGTGCGGGCTAGTCTTAAGGCCGGGGCACAAGTGCGGGCTAGGCTTAATGCCGGGGCACAAGTGCGGGCTAGGCTTAAGGCCGGGGCACAAGTGCGGGCTAGGCTTAAGGCCGGGGCACAAGTGCGGGCTAGGCTTAAGGCCGGGGCACAAGTGCGGGCTAGGCTTAAGGCCTGTGCACAAATGCGGGCTAGGCTTAAGGCCTGGGCACAAGTGCAGACTAGGCTTAAGGCCTGGGCACAAGTGCGGGCTAGGCTTGAGGTCTGGGCACAAGTGCGGGCTAGGCTTAAGGCCTGGGCACAAGTGCGGGCTAGGCTTATGGCCTGGGCACAAGTGCGGGCTAGGCTTAAGGCATGGGCACAAGTGCGGGCTAGGCTTAAGGCCTGGGCACAAGTGCGGGCTAGGCTTGAGGCCTGGGCACAAGTGCGGGCTAGGCTTGAGGCCTGGGCACAAGTGCGGGCTAGGCTTGAGGCCTGGGCACAAGTGCGGGCTAGGCTTAAGGCCTGGGCACAAGTGCGGGCTAGGCATAAGGCCTGGGCACAAGTGCGGGCTAGGCTTAAGGCCTGGGCACAAGTGCGGGCTAGGCTTAAGGCCAGGGCACAAGTGCGGGCTAGGCTTAAGGCCGGGGCACAAGTGCGGGCTAGGCTTAAGGCCGGGGCACAAGTGCGGGCTAGGCTTAAGGCCGGGGCACAAGTGCGGGCTAGGCTTAAGGCCGGGGCACAAGTGCGGGCTAGGCTTAAGGCCGGGCACAAGTGCGGGCTAGGCTTAAGGCCGGGGCACAAGTGCGGGCTAGGCTTAAGGCCGGGGCACAAGTGCGGGCTAGGCTTAAGGCCGGGGCACAAGTGCGGGCTAGGCTTAAGGCCGGGGCACAAGTGCGGGCTAGGCTTAAGGCCGGGCACAAGTGCGGGCTAGGCTTAAGGCCGGGGCACAAGTGCGGGCTTGTCTTAAGGCCTGGGCACAAGTGCGGACTAGGCTTAAGGCCTGGGCACAAGTGCGGACTAGGCTTAAGGCCTGGGCACAAGTGCGGGCTAGGCTTAAGGCCTGGGCACAAGTGCGGGCTAGGCTTAAGGCCGGGGCACAAGTGCGGGCTAGGCTTAAGGCATACAGCTAACTCTTTGCACTCTTTGCATAAAGGGTTAGGCACCCATAGGGGTGAAGAGCTAGCTTTCACCCCTCTACTCTGTACTTGGACATTTAGGACTAGATCCTTTGTTGTACAGTGCGGAGCCTCTCCATAACCCCATGCTCCAAGCGACCAGGCACTTCTTGTCTGTCCTCCGTAAATGGGTAATGCCTTCTTCCCCAATTACAGTCGTGCATGCGCATTCAGACGGGACAAGAGCGAAGAGCGTAAAGCTGGCCCTATGTGCATAACCAACATGAAGCTGAATACAAAAACAAACAAGCTTTCAAGGGGCTCAAAAGTGCAGGCTAGGCTTAAGGCCTGGGCACAGGTGCGGGCTAGGCTTAAGGCCTGGGCACAGGTGCGGGCTAGGCTTAAGGCCGGGGCACAAGTGCGGGCTTAGCTTAAGGCCGGGGCACAAGTGCGGGCTAGGCTTAAGGCCTGGGCACAAGTGCGGGCTAGGCTTACGGCCTGGGCACAAGTGCGGGCTAGGCATAAGGCCTGGGCACAAGTGCGGGCTAGGCTTAAGGCCTGGGCACAAGTGCGGGCTAGGCTTAAGGCCGGGGCACAAGTGCGGGCTTGGCTTAAGGCCGGGGCACAAGTGCGGGCTAGGCTTAAGGCCGGGGCACAAGTGCGGGCTAGGCTTAAGGCCGGGGCACAAGTGCGGGCTAGGCTTAAGGCCGGGGCACAAGTGCGGGCTAGGCTTAAGGCCGGGGCACTAGTGCGGGCTAGGCTTAAGGCCGGGGCACAAGTGCGGGCTAGGCTTAAGGCCGGGGCACAAGTGCGGGCTAGGCTTAAGGCCGGGGCACAAGTGCGGGCTAGGCTTAAGGCCGGGGCACAAGTGCGGGCTAGGCTTAAGGCCGGGGCACAAGTGCGGGCTAGGCTTAAGGCCGGGGCACAAGTGCGGGCTAGGCTTAAGGCCGGGGCACAAGTGCGGGCTAGGCTTAAGGCCGGGGCACAAGTGCGGGCTAGGCTTAAGGCCGGGGCACAAGTGCGGGCTAGGCTTAAGGCCGGGGCACAAGTGCGGGCTAGGCTTAAGGCCGGGGCACAAGTGCGGGCTAGGCTTAAGGCCGGGGCACAAGTGCGGGCTAGGCTTAAGGCCTGGGCACAAGTGCGGGCTAGGCGTGAGGCCTGGGCACAAGTGCGGGCTAGGCTTAAGGCCTGGGCACAAGTGCGGGCTAGGCTTGAGGCCTGGGCACAAGTGCGGGCTAGGCTTAAGGCCTGGGCACAAGTGCGGGCTAGGCTTAAGGCCTGGGCACAAGTGCGGGCTAGGCTTAAGGCCTGGGCACAAGTGCGGGCTAGGCTTAAGGCCTGGGCACAAGTGCGGGCTAGGCATAAGGCCTGGGCACAAGTGCGGGCTAGGCTTAAGGCCTGGGCACAAGTGCGGGCTAGTCTTAAGGCCGGGGCACAAGTGCGGGCTTAGCTTAAGGCCGGGGCACAAGTGCGGGCTAGGCTTAAGGCCGGGGCACAAGTGCGGGCTAGGCTTAAGGCCGGGGCACAAGTGCGGGCTAGTCTTAAGGCCGGGGCACAAGTGCGGGCTAGGCTTAAGGCCGGGGCACAAGTGCGGGCTAGGCTTAAGGCCGGGGCACAAGTGCGGGCTAGGCTTAAGGCCGGGGCACAAGTGCGGGCTAGGCTTAAGGCCGGGGCACAAGTGCGGGCTAGGCTTAAGGCCGGGGCACAAGTGCGGGCTAGGCTTAAGGCCTGGGCACAAATGCGGGCTAGGCTTAAGGCCTGGGCACAAGTGCAGACTAGGCTTAAGGCCTGGGCACAAGTGCGGGCTTGGCTTAAGGCCTGGGCACAAGTGCGGACTAGGCTTAAGGCCTGGGCACAAGTGCGGGCTAGGCTTAAGGCCGGGGCACAAGTGCGGGCTAGGCTTAAGGCCGGGGCACAAGTGCGGGCTAGGCTTAAGGCCGGGCACAAGTGCGGGCTAGGCTTAAGGCCGGGGCACAAGTGCGGGCTAGGCTTAACCCCTTCATGACCCAGCCTATTTTGACCTTAATGACCTGGCCGTTTTTTGCAATTCTGACCAGTGTCCCTTTATGAGGTAATAACTCAGGAACGCTTCAACGGATCCTAGCGGTTCTGAGATTGTTTTTTCGTGACATATTGGGCTTCATGTTAGTGGTAAATTTAGGTCAATAAATTCTGCGTTTATTTGTGATAAAAACGGAAATTTGGCGAAAATTTTGAAAATTTCGCAATTTTCACATTTTGAATTTTTATTCTGTTAAACCAGAGAGTTATGTGACACAAAATAGTTAATAAATAACATTTCCCACATGTCTACTTTACACCAGCACAATTTTGGAAACAAAATTTTTTTTTGCTAGGAAGTTATAAGAGTTAAAATTTGACCAGCGATTTCTCATTTTTACAACGAAATTTACAAAACCATTTTTTTTAGGGACCACCTCACATTTGAAGTCAGTTTGAGGGGTCTATATGGCTGAAAATACCCAAAAGTGACACCATTCTAAAAAATGCACCCCTCAAGGTGCTCAAAACCACATTCAAGAAGTTTTTTAACCCTTCAGGTGCTTCACAGCAGCAGAAGCAACATGGAAGGAAAAAATGAACATTTAACTTTTTAGTCACAAAAATTATCTTTTAGCAACATTTTTTTTTATTTTCCCAATGGTACAAGGAGAAACTGAACCACGAAAGTTGTTGTCCAATTTGTCCTGAGTACGCTGATACCTCATATGTGGGGGTAAACCACTGTTTGGGCGCACGGCAGGGCTTGGAAGGGAAGGAGCGCCATTTGACTTTTTGAATGAAAAATTGGCTCCACTCTTTAGCGGACACCATGTCACGTTTGGAGAGCCCCCGTGTGCCTAAAAATTGGAGCTCCCCCACACGTGACCCCATTTTGGAAACTAGACGCCCCAAGGAACTTATCTAGATGCATAGTGAGAACTTTGAACCCCCGGGGGCTTCACAAATTGATCCGTAAAAATGAAAAAGTACTTTTTTTTCACAAAAAAATTCTTTTAGCCTCAATTTTTTTCATTTTCACATGGGCAACAGGATAAAATGGATCCTAAAATTTGTTGGGCAATTTCTCATGAGTACACCGATACCTCACATGTGGGGGTAAACCACTGTTTGGGCACATGGTAAGGTTCGGAAGGGAAGGAGCGCCATTTGACTTTTTGAATGAAAAATTATCTCCATCGTTAGCGGACACCATGTCGTGTTTGGAGAGCCCCCGTGTGCCTAAACATTGGAGCTCCCCCACAAATGACCCCATTTTGGAAACTAGACCCCCCAAGGAACTTATCTAGATGCATATTGAGCACTTTAAACCCTCAGGTGCTTCACAAATTGATCTGTAAAAATGAAAAAGTACTTTTGTTTTTCACAAAAAAATTATTTTCGCCTCAGTTTTTCATTTTCACATGGGCAATAGGATAAAATGAATCCTAAAATTTGTTGGGCAATTTCTCCCGAGTACGCCGATACCTCATATGTGGGGGTAAACCACTGTTTGGGCACACGGCAGGGCTCGGAAGGGAAGGCGCGCCATTTGACTTTTTGAATGGAAAATTAGCTCCAATTGTTAGCGGACACCATGTCGCGTTTGGAGAGCCCCTGTGTGCCTATGCATTGGAGCTCCCCCACAAGTGACCCCATTTTGGAAACTAGACCCCCCAAGGAACTTATCTAGATGCATATTGAGCACTTTAAACCCCCAGGTGCTTCACAGAAGTTTATAATGCAGAGCCATGAAAATAAAAAATAATGTTTCTTTCCTCAAAAATGATTTTTAGCCTGGAATTTCCTATTTTGCCAAGGGTAATAGGAGAAATTGGACCGCAAATGTTGTTGTCCAGTTTGTCCTGAGTACGCTGATACCCCATATGTGGGGGTAAACCACTGTTTGGGCGCACGGCAGGGCTCGGAAGGGAAGGCACGCCAATTGGCTTTTTAAATGGAAAATTAGCTCCAATCATTAGTGGACACCATGTCACGTTTGGAGAGCCCCTGTGTGCCTAAACATTGGAGATCCCCCACATATGACCCCATTTTGGAAACTAGACCCCCAAAGGAACTAATCTAGATGTGTGGTGAGGACTTTGAACTTCCAAGTGCTTCACAGAAGTTTATAACGCAGAGCCATGAAAATAAAATAAAAATTTTATTTTCTCTAAAATGATTTTTTAGCCTGCAATTTATTATTTTCCCAAGGGTAACAGGAGAAATTTGACCCCAAAAGTTGTTGTACAGTTTCTCCTGAGTACGCTGATACCCCATATGTGGGGGTAAACCACAGTTTGGGCACATGTCGGGGCTCAGAAGGGAAGTAGTGACTTTTGAAATGCAGACTTTGATGGAATGGTCTGCGGGCGTCACGTTGCGTTTGCAGAGCCCCTGGTGTGCCTAAACAGTAGAAACCCCCCACAAGTGACCCCATTTTGGAAACTAGACCCCGAAAGGAACTTATCTAGATGTGAGGTGAGCACTTTGAACCCCCAAGTGCTTCACAGAAGTTTATAACACAGAGCAGTGAAAATAATAAATACGTTTTCTTTCCTCAAAAATAATTTTTTAGCCCAGAATTTTTTATTTTCCCAAGGGTTACAGGAGAAATTGGACCCCAAAAGTTGTTGTCCAGTTTCTCCTGAGTACGCTGATACCCCATATGTGGGGGTAAACCACTGTTTGGGCACACGTCGGGGCTCAGAAGGGAAGTAGTGACTTTTGAAATGCAGACTTTGATGGAATGGTCTGCGGGCGTCACGTTGCGTTTGCAGAGCCCCTGGTGTGCCTAAACAGTAGAAACCCCCCACAAGTGACCCCATTTTGGAAACTAGACCCCCCAAGGAACTTATCTAGATATGTGGTGAGCACTTTGAACCCCCAAGTGCTTCACAGACGTTTACAACGCAGAGCCGTGAAAATAAAAAATCATTTTTCTTTCCTCAAAAATGATGTTTTAGCAAGCAATTTTTTATTTTCTCAAGGGTAACAGGAGAAATTGGACCCCAGTAAT
The DNA here is from genome assembly GCF_032444005.1 of Ranitomeya imitator. Lineage (NCBI taxonomy): Eukaryota > Metazoa > Chordata > Amphibia > Anura > Dendrobatidae > Ranitomeya > Ranitomeya imitator. The sequence goes on along the minus strand of NC_091284.1, from coordinate 312,781,911 downwards.
TGTTGCCCAGTTTGTCCTGAGTACACTGATACCCCATATGTGGGGGTAAACCACTGTTTGGGCACACGTCGGGGCTCGGAAGGGAAGGAGCACCATTTGACTTTTTGAATAAAAGATTGGCTGGAATCAATGGTGGCGCCATGTTGCGTTTGGAGACCCCCTGATGTGCCTAAACAGTGGAAACCCCTCAATTCTAACGCCAACACACCCCTAACCCTTATCCCAACTGTAGCCGTAACCCTAACCCCAACACACCCCTAACCCTAACCACAACCCTAATTCCAACCCAACCCTAACCCTAAGGCTATGTACCCACGTTGCGGATTCGTATGAGATTTTTCCGCACCATTTTTGAAAAATCCGCGGGTAAAAGGCACTGCGTTTTACCTGCGGATTTACTGCGGATTTCACCTGCGGATTCCTATTGAGGAATAGGTGTAAAACGCTGCGGAATCCGCACAAAGAATTGACATGCTGCGGAAAATACAACGCAGCGTTTTCGTGCGGTATTTTCCGCACCATGGGCACAGCGGATTTGGTTTTCCATAGGTTTACATGGTACTGTAAACCTGATGGAACACTGCTGCGGATCCGCAGCGGCCAATCCGCTGCGGATCCGCAGCCAAATCCGCACCGTGTGCACATAGCCTAATTCTAAAGGTATGTGCACACGCTGCGGAAAACGCTGCGGATCCGCAGCAGTTTCCCATGAGTTTACATTTCAATGTAAACCTATGGGAAACAAAAATCGCTGTACACATGCTGCGGAAAAACTGCACGGAAACGCAGCGGTTTACATTCCGCAGCATGTCACTTCTTTCTGCGGATTCCACAGCGGTTTTACAACTGCTCCAATAGAAAATCGCAGTTGTAAAACCGCAGTGAAATGCGCAGAAAAACCGCGGTAAATCTGCCATAAATCCGCAGCGGTTTAGCACTGCGGATTTATCAAATCCGCTGCGGAAAAATCCGCAGAGGACCAGAATACGTGTGCACATATCGAAACCCTAACCCTAACCCTACCCCTAACCCTACCCCTAACCCTAGTTCTAACTCCAACCTTAGTGGAAAAAAAAAAAATTCTTTATTTTATTATTGTCCCTATCTATGGGGGACAAATGGGGGGGGTCATTTACTGTTTTTTTATTTTGACCACTGTGATAGATTATATCACAGTGATCAAAATTCACATTGGAACGAATCTGCCGGCCGGCAGATTCGGCGGGCGCACTGCGCATGCGCCCGCCATTTTGGAACATTGCGGCGCTCGGGGAAGAAGACGGACGGACCCCGCCAGGATCGGTAAGTATAAGGGGGGGAGATCAGGGCACAGGGGGGGGAGATCAGGGCACGGGGGGGCGTCGGAGCACGGGGGGGGAGGGATCGGAGCATGGGGGAGAGTGATCGGTGTGCGGGCGGGTGGATCGGTGTGCAGGGGGGGTGGATCGGTGTGCAGGGGGGGTGGATCGGAGCACGGGGGGGGATCGGAGTGCGGGGGGGTTTGATTGGAGCACGGGGGGGTGTGATTGGAGCACGGGGGGAGCGGACAGGAGGACGGGGGAGCGGAGCACAGGACCGAGGGGAGCGGACCACAGATCGGGGGGCTGGGGGGGCGATCGGTGGGGTGGGGTGGGGGCACATTAGTATTTCCAGCCATGGCCGATAATATTGCAGCATCGGCCATGGCTGGATTGTAATATTTCACCATTTTTTTAGGTGAAATATTACAAATCGCTCTGATTGGCAGTTTCACTTTCAACAGCCAATCAGAGCGATCGTAGCCACGAGGGGGTGAAGCCACCCCCCCTGGGCTAAACTACCACTCCCCCTGTCCCTGCAGATCGGGTGAAATGGGAGTTAACCCTTTCACCCGATCTGCAGGGACGCGATCTTTCTGTGACACAGCATATGCGTCACAGGTCGGATTGGCACCGACTTTCATGACGCATACGCTGTGTCACAGGTCGGGAAGGGGTTAAGGCCGGGGCACAAGTGCGGGCTAGGCTTAAGGCCGGGGCACAAGTGCGGGCTAGGCTTAAGGCCGGGCACAAGTGCGGACTAGGCTTAAGGCCGGGGCACAAGTGCGGGCTTGTCTTAAGGCCTGGGCACAAGTGCGGACTAGGCTTAAGGCCTGGGCACAAGTGCGGGCTAGGCTTAAGGCCTGGGCACAAGTGCGGGCTAGGCTTAAGGCCGGGGCACAAGTGCAGGCTAGGCTTAAGGCCAGGGCACAAGTGCAGGCTAGGCTTAAGGCCAGGGCACAAGTGCGGGCTAGGCTTAAGGCCGGGGCACAAGTGCGGGCTAGGCTTAAGGCCGGGGCACAAGTGCGGGCTAGGCTTAAGGCCGGGGCACAAGTGCGGGCTAGGCTTAAGGCCGGGGCACAAGTGCGGGCTAGGCTTAAGGCCGGGGCACAAGTGCGGGCTAGGCTTAAGGCCGGGGCACAAGTGCGGGCTAGGCTTAAGGCCGGGGCACAAGTGCGGGCTAGGCTTAAGGCCGGGGCACAAGTGCGGGCTAGGCTTAAGGCCGGGGCACAAGTGCGGGCTAGGCTTAAGGCCGGGCACAAGTGCGGGCTAGGCTTAAGGCCGGGGCACAAGTGCGGGCTTGTCTTAAGGCCTGGGCACAAGTGCGGACTAGGCTTAAGGCCTGGGCACAAGTGCGGACTAGGCTTAAGGCCTGGGCACAAGTGCGGGCTAGGCTTAAGGCCGGGCACAAGTGCGGGCTAGGCTTAAGGCCGGGGCACAAGTGCGGGCTTGTCTTAAGGCCTGGGCACAAGTGCGGACTAGGCTTAAGGCCTGGGCACAAGTGCGGGCTAGGCTTAAGGCCTGGGCACAAGTGCGGGCTAGGCTTAAGGCCGGGGCACAAGTGCGGGCTAGGCTTAAGGCATACAGCTAACTCTTTGCACTCTTTGCATAAAGGGTTAGGCACCCATAGGGGTGAAGAGCTAGCTTTCACCCCTCTACTCTGTACTTGGACATTTAGGACTAGATCCTTTGTTGTACAGTGCGGAGCCTCTCCATAACCCCATGCTCCAAGCGACCAGGCACTTCTTGTCTGTCCTCCGTAAATGGGTAATGCCTTCTTCCCCAATTACAGTCGTGCATGCGCATTCAGACGGGACAAGAGCGAAGAGCGTAAAGCTGGCCCTATGTGCATAACCAACATGAAGCTGAATACAAAAACAAACAAGCTTTCAAGGGGCTCAAAAGTGCAGGCTAGGCTTAAGGCCTGGGCACAGGTGCGGGCTAGGCTTAAGGCCTGGGCACAGGTGCGGGCTAGGCTTAAGGCCGGGGCACAAGTGCGGGCTTAGCTTAAGGCCGGGGCACAAGTGCGGGCTAGGCTTAAGGCCTGGGCACAAGTGCGGGCTAGGCTTAAGGCCTGGGCACAAGTGCGGGCTAGGCATAAGGCCTGGGCACAAGTGCGGGCTAGGCTTAAGGCCTGGGTACAAGTGCGGGCTAGGCTTAAGGCCGGGGCACAAGTGCGGGCTTGGCTTAAGGCCGGGGCACAAGTGCGGGCTAGGCTTAAGGCCGGGGCACAAGTGCGGGCTAGGCTTAAGGCCGGGGCACAAGTGCGGGCTAGTCTTAAGGCCGGGGCACAAGTGCGGGCTAGGCTTAATGCCTGGGCACAAGTGCGGGCTAGGCTTAAGGCCGGGGCACAAGTGCGGGCTAGGCTTAAGGCCGGGGCACAAGTGCTGGCTAGGCTTAAGGCCGGGCACAAGTGCGGGCTAGGCTTAAGGCCGGGGCACAAGTGCGGGCTAGGCTTAAGGCCGGGGCACAAGTGCGGGCTAGTCTTAAGGCCGGGGCACAAGTGCGGGCTAGGCTTAATGCCTGGGCACAAGTGCGGGCTAGGCTTAAGGCCGGGGCACAAGTGCGGGCTAGGCTTAAGGCCGGGGCACAAGTGCTGGCTAGGCTTAAGGCCGGGCACAAGTGCGGGCTAAGCTTAAGGCCGGGGCACAAGTGCGGGCTAGGCTTAAGGCCGGGGCACAAGTGCGGGCTAGGCTTAAGGCCGGGGCACAAGTGCGGGCTAGGCTTAAGGCCGGGGCACAAGTGCGGGCTAGGCTTAAGGCCTGGGCACAAGTGCGGGCTAGGCTTAAGGCCTGGGCACAAATGCGGGCTAGGCTTAAGGCCTGGGCACAAGGGCGGGCTAGGCTTAAGGCCTGGGAACAAGTGCGGGCTAGGCTTAATGCCTGGGCACAAGTGCGGGCTAGGCTTAAGACCTGGGCACAAGTGCGGGCTAGGCTTAAGGCCTGGGCACAAGTGCGGGCTAGGCTTAAGGCCGGGGCACAAGTGCGGGCTAGGCTTAAGGCCGGGGCACAAGTGCGGGCTAGGCTGAAGGCCTGGGCACAAGTGCGGGCTAGGCTGAAGGCCGGGGCACAAGTGCGGGCTAGGCTGAAGGCCGGGGCACAAGTGCGGGCTAGGCTGAAGGCCGGGGCACAAGTGCGGGCTAGGCTTAAGGCCGGGGCACAAGTGCGGGCTAGGCTTAAGGCCGGGGCACAAGTGCGGGCTAGGCTTAAGGCCTGGGCACAAGTGCGGGCTAGGCTTAAGGCCTGGTCACAAGTGCTTGCTAGGCTTAAGGCCTGGGCACAAGTGCGGGCTAGGCTTAAGGCCTGGGCACAAGTGCGGGCTAGGCTTAAGGCCTGGGCACAAGTGCGGGCTAGGCATAAGGCCTGGGCACAAGTGCGGGCTAGGCTTAAGGCCTGGGCACAAGTGCGGGCTAGGCTTAAGGCCGGGGCACAAGTAAGGGCTAGGCTTAAGGCCAGGGCACAAGTGCGGGCTAGGCTTAAGGCCGGGGCACAAGTGCGGGCTAGGCTTAAGGCCGGGGCACAAGTGCGGGCTAGGCTTAAGGCCGGGGCACAAGTGCGGGCTAGGCTTAAGGCCGGGGCACAAGTGCGGGCTAGGCTTAAGGCCGGGGCACAAGTGCGGGCTAGGCTTAAGGCCGGGGCACAAGTGCGGGCTAGGCTTAAGGCCGGGGCACAAGTGCAGGCTAGGCTTAAGGCCGGGGCACAAGTGCGGGCTAGGCTTAAGGCCGGGGCACAAGTGCGGGCTAGGCTTAAGGCCGGGGCACAAGTGCGGGCTAGGCTTAAGGCCGGGGCACAAGTGCGGGCTAGGCTTAAGGCCGGGGCACAAGTGCGGGCTAGGCTTAAGGCCGGGGCACAAGTGCGGGCTAGGCTTAAGGCCGGGGCACAAGTGCGGGCTAGGCTTAAGGCCGGGGCACAAGTGCGGGCTAGGCTTAAGGCCGGGGCACAAGTGCGGGCTAGGCTTAAGGCCTGGGCACAAGTGCAGGCTAGGCGTGAGGCCTGGGCACAAGTGCGGGCTAGGCTTAAGGCCTGGGCACAAGTGCGGGCTAGGCTTAAGGCCGGGGCACAAGTGCGGGCTAGGCTTAAGGCATACAGCTAACTCTTTGCACTCTTTGCATAAAGGGTTAGGCACCCATAGGGGTGAAGAGCTAGCTTTCACCCCTCTACTCTGTACTTGGACATTTAGGACTAGATCCTTTGTTGTACAGTGCGGAGCCTCTCCATAACCCCATGCTCCAAGCGACCAGGCACTTCTTGTCTGTCCTCCGTAAATGGGTAATGCCTTCTTCCCCAATTACAGTCGTGCATGCGCATTCAGACGGGACAAGAGCGAAGAGCGTAAAGCTGGCCCTATGTGCATAACCAACATGAAGCTGAATACAAAAACAAACAAGCTTTCAAGGGGCTCAAAAGTGCAGGCTAGGCTTAAGGCCTGGGCACAGGTGCGGGCTAGGCTTAAGGCCGGGGCACAAGTAAGGGCTAGGCTTAAGGCCGGGGCACAAGTGCGGGCTAGGTTTAAGGCCGGGGCACAAGTGCGGGCTAGGCTTAAGGCCGGGGCACAAGTGCGGGCTAGGCTTAAGGCCGGGGCACAAGTGCGGGCTAGGCTTAAGGCCGGGGCACAAGTGCGGGCTAGGCTTAAGGCCGGGGCACAAGTGCGGGCTAGGCTTAAGGCCGGGGCACAAGTGCGGGCTAGGCTTAAGGCCGGGCACAAGTGCGGGCTAGGCTTAAGGCCGGGGCACAAGTGCGGGCTAGGCTTAAGGCCTGGGCACAAGTGCGGGCTAGGCGTGAGGCCTGGGCACAAGTGCGGGCTAGGCTTAAGGCCTGGGCACAAGTGCGGGCTAGGCTTGAGGCCTGGGCACAAGTGCGGGCTAGGCTTAAGGCCTGGGCACAAGTGCGGGCTAGGCTTAAGGCCTGGGCACAAGTGCGGGCTAGGCTTAAGGCCTGGGCACAAGTGCGGGCTAGGCTTAAGGCCTGGGCACAAGTGCGGGCTAGGCATAAGGCCTGGGCACAAGTGCGGGCTAGGCTTAAGGCCTGGGCACAAGTGCGGGCTAGGCTTAAGGCCGGGGCACAAGTGCGGGCTAGGCTTAAGGCCTGGGCACAAGTGCGGGCTAGGCTTAAGGCCGGGGCACAAGTGCGGGCTTAGCTTAAGGCCGGGGCACAAGTGCGGGCTAGGCTTAAGGCCGGGGCACAAGTGCGGGCTAGGCTTAAGGCCGGGGCACAAGTGCGGGCTAGTCTTAAGGCCGGGGCACAAGTGCGGGCTAGGCTTAAGGCCGGGGCACAAGTGCGGGCTAGGCTTAAGGCCGGGGCACAAGTGCGGGCTAGGCTTAAGGCCGGGGCACAAGTGCGGGCTAGGCTTAAGGCCGGGGCACAAGTGCGGGCTAGGCTTAAGGCCTGGGCACAAATGCGGGCTAGGCTTAAGGCCTGGGCACAAGTGCAGACTAGGCTTAAGGCCTGGGCACAAGTGCGGGCTAGGCTTAAGGCCTGGGCACAAGTGCGGACTAGGCTTAAGGCCTGGGCACAAGTGCGGGCTAGGCTTAAGGCCGGGGCACAAGTGCGGGCTAGGCTTAAGGCCGGGGCACAAGTGCGGGCTAGGCTTAAGGCCGGGGCACAAGTGCGGGCTAGGCTTAAGGCCGGGGCACAAGTGCGGGCTAGGCTTAAGGCCGGGCACAAGTGCGGACTAGGCTTAAGGCCGGGGCACAAGTGCGGGCTTGTCTTAAGGCCTGGGCACAAGTGCGGACTAGGCTTAAGGCCTGGGCACAAGTGTGGGCTAGGCTTAAGGCCTGGGCACAAGTGCGGGCTAGGCTTAAGGCCGGGGCACAAGTGCGGGCTAGGCTTAAGGCATACAGCTAACTCTTTGCACTCTTTGCATAAAGGGTTAGGCACCCATAGGGGTGAAGAGCTAGCTTTCACCCCTCTACTCTGTACTTGGACATTTAGGACTAGATCCTTTGTTGTACAGTGCGGAGCCTCTCCATAACCCCATGCTCCAAGCGACCAGGCACTTCTTGTCTGTCCTCCGTAAATGGGTAATGCCTTCTTCCCCAATTACAGTCGTGCATGCGCATTCAGACGGGACAAGAGCGAAGAGCGTAAAGCTGGCCCTATGTGCATAACCAACATGAAGCTGAATACAAAAACAAACAAGCTTTCAAGGGGCTCAAAAGTGCAGGCTAGGCATAAGGCCTGGGCACAGGTGCGGGCTAGGCTTAAGGCCTGGGCACAGGTGCGGGCTAGGCTTAAGGCCTGGGCACAGGTGCGGGCTAGGCTTAAGGCCGGGGCACAGGTGCGGGCCAGGCTTAAGGCCGGGGTACAAGTGCGGGCTAGGCTTAAGGCCGGGGCACAAATGCGGTTAAGGCTTGAGGCCGGGGCACAAGTGCGGGCTAGGCTTAAGGCCGGGGCACAAGTGCGGGCTAGGTTTGAGGCCGGGCACAAGTGCGGGCTAGGCTTGAGGCTGGGGCACAAGTGCGGGCTAGGCTTAAGGCCTGGGCACAAGTGCGGGCTAGGCTTAAGGCCTGGGCACAAGTGCGGGCTAGGCTTAAGGCCGGGGCACAAGTGCGGGCTAGGCTTAAGGCCGGGGCACAAGTGCGGGCTAGGCTTAAGGCCGGGGCACAAGTGCGGGCTAGGCTTAAGGCCGGGGCACAAGTGCGGGCTAGGCTTAAGGCCGGGGCACAAGTGCGGGCTAGGCTTAAGGCCGGGGCACAAGTGCGGGCTAGGCTTAAGGCCGGGGCACAAGTGCGGGCTAGGCTTAAGGCCGGGGCACAAGTGCGGGCTAGGCTTAAGGCCTGGGCACAAGTGCGGGCTAGGCGTGAGGCCTGGGCACAAGTGCGGGCTAGGCTTAAGGCCTGGGCACAAGTGCGGGCTAGGCTTGAGGCCTGGGCACAAGTGCGGGCTAGGCTTAAGGCCTGGGCACAAGTGCGGGCTAGGCTTAAGGCCTGGGCACAAGTGCGGGCTAGGCTTAAGGCCTGGGCACAAGTGCGGGCTAGGCTTAAGGCCTGGGCACAAGTGCGGGCTAGGCATAAGGCCTGGGCACAAGTGCGGGCTAGGCATAAGGCCTGGGCACAAGTGCGGGCTAGTCTTAAGGCCGGGGCACAAGTGCGGGCTTAGCTTAAGGCCGGGGCACAAGTGCGGGCTAGGCTTAAGGCCGGGGCACAAGTGCGGGCTAGGCTTAAGGCCGGGGCACAAGTGCAGGCTAGTCTTAAGGCCGGGGCACAAGTGCGGGCTAGGCTTAAGGCCGGGGCACAAGTGCGGGCTAGGCTTAAGGCCGGGGCACAAGTGCGGGCTAGGCTTAAGGCCGGGGCACAAGTGCGGGCTAGGCTTAAGGCCGGGGCACAAGTGCGGGCTAGGCTTAAGGCCGGGGCACAAGTGCGGGCTAGGCTTAAGGCCTGGGCACAAATGCGGGCTAGGCTTAAGGCCTGGGCACAAGTGCAGACTAGGCTTAAGGCCTGGGCACAAGTGCGGGCTAGGCTTAAGGCCTGGGCACAAGTGCGGACTAGGCTTAAGGCCTGGGCACAAGTGCGGGCTAGGCTTAAGGCCGGGGCACAAGTGCGGGCTAGGCTTAAGGCCGGGGCACAAGTGCGGGCTAGGCTTAAGGCCGGGCACAAGTGCGGGCTAGGCTTAAGGCCGGGGCACAAGTGCGGGCTAGGCTTAAGGCCGGGGCACAAGTGCGGGCTAGGCTTAAGGCCGGGGCACAAGTGCGGGCTAGGCTTAAGGCCGGGCACAAGTGCGGACTAGGCTTAAGGCCGGGGCACAAGTGCGGGCTTGTCTTAAGGCCTGGGCACAAGTGCGGACTAGGCTTAAGGCCTGGGCACAAGTGCGGGCTAGGCTTAAGGCCTGGGCACAAGTGCGGGCTAGGCTTAAGGCCGGGGCACAAGTGCAGGCTAGGCTTAAGGCCAGGGCACAAGTGCAGGCTAGGCTTAAGGCCAGGGCACAAGTGCGGGCTAGGCTTAAGGCCGGGGCACAAGTGCGGGCTAGGCTTAAGGCCGGGGCACAAGTGCGGGCTAGGCTTAAGGCCGGGGCACAAGTGCGGGCTAGGCTTAAGGCCTGGGCACAAGTGCGGGCTAGGCTTAAGGCCTGGGCACAAGTGCGGGCTAGGCATAAGGCCTGGGCACAAGTGCGGGCTAGGCTTAAGGCCTGGGTACAAGTGCGGGCTAGGCTTAAGGCCGGGGCACAAGTGCAGGCTAGGCTTAAGGCCAGGGCACAAGTGCAGGCTTAGCTTAAGGCCAGGGCACAAGTGCGGGCTAGGCTTAAGGCCGGGGCACAAGTGCGGGCTAGGCTTAAGGCCGGGGCACAAGTGCGGGCTAGGCTTAAGGCCGGGGCACAAGTGCGGGCTAGGCTTAAGGCCGGGGCACAAGTGCGGGCTAGGCTTAAGGCCGGGGCACAAGTGCGGGCTAGGCTTAAGGCCGGGGCACAAGTGCGGGCTAGGCTTAAGGCCGGGGCACAAGTGCGGGCTAGGCTTAAGGCCGGGGCACAAGTGCGGGCTAGGCTTAAGGCCGGGGCACAAGTGCGGGCTAGGCTTAAGGCCGGGGCACAAGTGCGGGCTAGGCTTAAGGCCGGGGCACAAGTGCGGGCTAGGCTTAAGGCCGGGCACAAGTGCGGGCTAGGCTTAAGGCCGGGGCACAAGTGCGGGCTTGTCTTAAGGCCTGGGCACAAGTGCGGACTAGGCTTAAGGCCTGGGCACAAGTGCGGACTAGGCTTAAGGCCTGGGCACAAGTGCGGGCTAGGCTTAAGGCCGGGCACAAGTGCGGGCTAGGCTTAAGGCCGGGGCACAAGTGCGGGCTTGTCTTAAGGCCTGGGCACAAGTGCGGACTAGGCTTAAGGCCGGGGCACAAGTGCGGGCTAGGCTTAAGGCCTGGGCACAAGTGCGGGCTAGGCTTAAGGCCGGGGCACAAGTGCGGGCTAGGCTTAAGGCATACAGCTAACTCTTTGCACTCTTTGCATAAAGGGTTAGGCACCCATAGGGGTGAAGAGCTAGCTTTCACCCCTCTACTCTGTACTTGGACATTTAGGACTAGATCCTTTGTTGTACAGTGCGGAGCCTCTCCATAACCCCATGCTCCAAGCGACCAGGCACTTCTTGTCTGTCCTCCGTAAATGGGTAATGCCTTCTTCCCCAATTACAGTCGTGCATGCGCATTCAGACGGGACAAGAGCGAAGAGCGTAAAGCTGGCCCTATGTGCATAACCAACATGAAGCTGAATACAAAAACAAACAAGCTTTCAAGGGGCTCAAAAGTGCAGGCTAGGCTTAAGGCCTGGGCACAGGTGCGGGCTAGGCTTAAGGCCTGGGCACAGGTGCGGGCTAGGCTTAAGGCCGGGGCACAAGTGCGGGCTTAGCTTAAGGCCTGGGTACAAGTGCGGGCTAGGCTTAAGGCCGGGGCACAAGTGCAGGCTAGGCTTAAGGCCAGGGCACAAGTGCAGGCTAGGCTTAAGGCCAGGGCACAAGTGCGGGCTAGGCTTAAGGCCTGGGCACAAGTGCGGGCTAGGCTTAAGGCCTGGGCACAAGTGCGGGCTAGGCATAAGGCCTGGGCACAAGTGCGGGCTAGGCTTAAGGCCTGGGTACAAGTGCGGGCTAGGCTTAAGGCCGGGGCACAAGTGCAGGCTAGGCTTAAGGCCAGGGCACAAGTGCAGGCTAGGCTTAAGGCCAGGGCACAAGTGCGGGCTAGGCTTAAGGCCGGGGCACAAGTGCGGGCTAGGCTTAAGGCCGGGGCACAAGTGCGGGCTAGGCTTAAGGCCGGGGCACAAGTGCGGGCTAGGCTTAAGGCCGGGGCACAAGTGCGGGCTAGGCTTAAGGCCGGGGCACAAGTGCGGGCTAGGCTTAAGGCCGGGGCACAAGTGCGGGCTAGGCTTAAGGCCGGGGCACAAGTGCGGGCTAGGCTTAAGGCCGGGGCACAAGTGCGGGCTAGGCTTAAGGCCGGGGCACAAGTGCGGGCTAGGCTTAAGGCCGGGGCACAAGTGCGGGCTAGGCTTAAGGCCGGGGCACAAGTGCGGGCTAGGCTTAAGGCCGGGCACAAGTGCGGGCTAGGCTTAAGGCCGGGGCACAAGTGCGGGCTTGTCTTAAGGCCTGGGCACAAGTGCGGACTAGGCTTAAGGCCTGGGCACAAGTGCGGACTAGGCTTAAGGCCTGGGCACAAGTGCGGGCTAGGCTTAAGGCCGGGCACAAGTGCGGGCTAGGCTTAAGGCCGGGGCACAAGTGCGGGCTTGTCTTAAGGCCTGGGCACAAGTGCGGACTAGGCTTAAGGCCGGGGCACAAGTGCGGGCTAGGCTTAAGGCCTGGGCACAAGTGCGGGCTAGGCTTAAGGCCGGGGCACAAGTGCGGGCTAGGCTTAAGGCATACAGCTAACTCTTTGCACTCTTTGCATAAAGGGTTAGGCACCCATAGGGGTGAAGAGCTAGCTTTCACCCCTCTACTCTGTACTTGGACATTTAGGACTAGATCCTTTGTTGTACAGTGCGGAGCCTCTCCATAACCCCATGCTCCAAGCGACCAGGCACTTCTTGTCTGTCCTCCGTAAATGGGTAATGCCTTCTTCCCCAATTACAGTCGTGCATGCGCATTCAGACGGGACAAGAGCGAAGAGCGTAAAGCTGGCCCTATGTGCATAACCAACATGAAGCTGAATACAAAAACAAACAAGCTTTCAAGGGGCTCAAAAGTGCAGGCTAGGCTTAAGGCCTGGGCACAGGTGCGGGCTAGGCTTAAGGCCGGGGCACAAGTGCGGGCTTAGCTTAAGGCCGGGGCACAAGTGCGGGCTAGGCTTAAGGCCTGGGCACAAGTGCGGGCTAGGCTTAAGGCCTGGGCACAAGTGCGGGCTAGGCATAAGGCCTGGGCACAAGTGCGGGCTAGGCTTAAGGCCTGGGTACAAGTGCGGGCTAGGCTTAAGGCCGGGGCACAAGTGCGGGCTAGGCTTAAGGCCGGGGCACAAGTGCGGGCTAGGCTTAAGGCCGGGGCACAAGTGCGGGCTAGGCTTAAGGCCGGGGCACAAGTGCGGGCTAGGCTTAAGGCCGGGCACAAGTGCGGGCTAGGCTTAAGGCCGGGGCACAAGTGCGGGCTAGGCTTAAGGCCGGGGCACAAGTGCGGGCTAGGCTTAAGGCCGGGGCACAAGTGCGGGCTAGGCTTAAGGCCGGGCACAAGTGCGGACTAGGCTTAAGGCCGGGGCACAAGTGCGGGCTTGTCTTAAGGCCTGGGCACAAGTGCGGACTAGGCTTAAGGCCTGGGCACAAGTGCGGGCTAGGCTTAAGGCCTGGGCACAAGTGCGGGCTAGGCTTAAGGCCGGGGCACAAGTGCAGGCTAGGCTTAAGGCCAGGGCACAAGTGCAGGCTAGGCTTAAGGCCAGGGCACAAGTGCGGGCTAGGCTTAAGGCCGGGGCACAAGTGCGGGCTAGGCTTAAGGCCGGGGCACAAGTGCGGGCTAGGCTTAAGGCCGGGGCACAAGTGCGGGCTAGGCTTAAGGCCTGGGCACAAGTGCGGGCTAGGCTTAAGGCCTGGGCACAAGTGCGGGCTAGGCATAAGGCCTGGGCACAAGTGCGGGCTAGGCTTAAGGCCTGGGTACAAGTGCGGGCTAGGCTTAAGGCCGGGGCACAAGTGCAGGCTAGGCTTAAGGCCAGGGCACAAGTGCAGGCTTAGCTTAAGGCCAGGGCACAAGTGCGGGCTAGGCTTAAGGCCGGGGCACAAGTGCGGGCTAGGCTTAAGGCCGGGGCACAAGTGCGGGCTAGGCTTAAGGCCGGGGCACAAGTGCGGGCTAGGCTTAAGGCCGGGGCACAAGTGCGGGCTAGGCTTAAGGCCGGGGCACAAGTGCGGGCTAGGCTTAAGGCCGGGGCACAAGTGCGGGCTAGGCTTAAGGCCGGGGCACAAGTGCGGGCTAGGCTTAAGGCCGGGGCACAAGTGCGGGCTAGGCTTAAGGCCGGGGCACAAGTGCGGGCTAGGCTTAAGGCCGGGGCACAAGTGCGGGCTAGGCTTAAGGCCGGGGCACAAGTGCGGGCTAGGCTTAAGGCCGGGCACAAGTGCGGGCTAGGCTTAAGGCCGGGGCACAAGTGCGGGCTTGTCTTAAGGCCTGGGCACAAGTGCGGACTAGGCTTAAGGCCTGGGCACAAGTGCGGACTAGGCTTAAGGCCTGGGCACAAGTGCGGGCTAGGCTTAAGGCCGGGCACAAGTGCGGGCTAGGCTTAAGGCCGGGGCACAAGTGCGGGCTTGTCTTAAGGCCTGGGCACAAGTGCGGACTAGGCTTAAGGCCGGGGCACAAGTGCGGGCTAGGCTTAAGGCCTGGGCACAAGTGCGGGCTAGGCTTAAGGCCGGGGCACAAGTGCGGGCTAGGCTTAAGGCATACAGCTAACTCTTTGCACTCTTTGCATAAAGGGTTAGGCACCCATAGGGGTGAAGAGCTAGCTTTCACCCCTCTACTCTGTACTTGGACATTTAGGACTAGATCCTTTGTTGTACAGTGCGGAGCCTCTCCATAACCCCATGCTCCAAGCGACCAGGCACTTCTTGTCTGTCCTCCGTAAATGGGTAATGCCTTCTTCCCCAATTACAGTCGTGCATGCGCATTCAGACGGGACAAGAGCGAAGAGCGTAAAGCTGGCCCTATGTGCATAACCAACATGAAGCTGAATACAAAAACAAACAAGCTTTCAAGGGGCTCAAAAGTGCAGGCTAGGCTTAAGGCCTGGGCACAGGTGCGGGCTAGGCTTAAGGCCTGGGCACAGGTGCGGGCTAGGCTTAAGGCCGGGGCACAAGTGCGGGCTTAGCTTAAGGCCTGGGTACAAGTGCGGGCTAGGCTTAAGGCCGGGGCACAAGTGCAGGCTAGGCTTAAGGCCAGGGCACAAGTGCAGGCTAGGCTTAAGGCCAGGGCACAAGTGCGGGCTAGGCTTAAGGCCTGGGCACAAGTGCGGGCTAGGCTTAAGGCCTGGGCACAAGTGCGGGCTAGGCATAAGGCCTGGGCACAAGTGCGGGCTAGGCTTAAGGCCTGGGTACAAGTGCGGGCTAGGCTTAAGGCCGGGGCACAAGTGCAGGCTAGGCTTAAGGCCAGGGCACAAGTGCGGGCTAGGCTTAAGGCCGGGGCACAAGTGCGGGCTTGTCTTAAGGCCTGGGCACAAGTGCGGACTAGGCTTAAGGCCGGGGCACAAGTGCGGGCTAGGCTTAAGGCCTGGGCACAAGTGCGGGCTAGGCTTAAGGCCGGGGCACAAGTGCGGGCTAGGCTTAAGGCATACAGCTAACTCTTTGCACTCTTTGCATAAAGGGTTAGGCACCCATAGGGGTGAAGAGCTAGCTTTCACCCCTCTACTCTGTACTTGGACATTTAGGACTAGATCCTTTGTTGTACAGTGCGGAGCCTCTCCATAACCCCATGCTCCAAGCGACCAGGCACTTCTTGTCTGTCCTCCGTAAATGGGTAATGCCTTCTTCCCCAATTACAGTCGTGCATGCGCATTCAGACGGGACAAGAGCGAAGAGCGTAAAGCTGGCCCTATGTGCATAACCAACATGAAGCTGAATACAAAAACAAACAAGCTTTCAAGGGGCTCAAAAGTGCAGGCTAGGCTTAAGGCCTGGGCACAGGTGCGGGCTAGGCTTAAGGCCGGGGCACAAGTGCGGGCTTAGCTTAAGGCCGGTGCACAAGTGCGGGCTAGGCTTAAGGCCTGGGCACAAGTGCGGGCTAGGCTTAAGGCCTGGGCACAAGTGCGGGCTAGGCATAAGGCCTGGGCACAAGTGCGGGCTAGGCTTAAGGCCTGGGTACAAGTGCGGGCTAGGCTTAAGGCCGGGGCACAAGTGCGGGCTTGGCTTAAGGCCGGGGCACAAGTGCGGGCTAGGCTTAAGGCCGGGGCACAAGTGCGGGCTAGGCTTAAGGCCGGGGCACAAGTGCGGGCTAGTCTTAAGGCCGGGGCACAAGTGCGGGCTAGGCTTAATGCCTGGGCACAAGTGCGGGCTAGGCTTAAGGCCGGGGCACAAGTGCTGGCTAGGCTTAAGGCCGGGCACAAGTGCGGGCTAGGCTTAAGGCCGGGGCACAAGTGCGGGCTAGGCTTAAGGCCGGGGCACAAGTGCGGGCTAGTCTTAAGGCCGGGGCACAAGTGCGAGCTAGGCTTAATGCCTGGGCACAAGTGCGGGCTAGGCTTAAGGCCGGGGCACAAGTGCGGGCTAGGCTTAAGGCCGGGGCACAAGTGCTGGCTAGGCTTAAGGCCGGGCACAAGTGCGGGCTAAGCTTAAGGCCGGGGCACAAGTGCGGGCTAGGCTTAAGGCCGGGGCACAAGTGCGGGCTAGGCTTAAGGCCGGGGCACAAGTGCGGGCTAGGCTTAAGGCCGGGGCACAAGTGCGGGCTAGGCTTAAGGCCTGGGCACAAGTGCGGGCTAGGCTTAAGGCCTGGGCACAAATGCGGGCTAGGCTTAAGGCCTGGGCACAAGGGCGGGCTAGGCTTAAGGCCTGGGAACAAGTGCGGGCTAGGCTTAATGCCTGGGCACAAGTGCGGGCTAGGCTTAAGACCTGGGCACAAGTGCGGGCTAGGCTTAAGGCCTGGGCACAAGTGCGGGCTAGGCTTAAGGCCGGGGCACAAGTGCGGGCTAGGCTTAAGGCCGGGGCACAAGTGCGGGCTAGGCTGAAGGCCTGGGCACAAGTGCGGGCTAGGCTGAAGGCCGGGGCACAAGTGCGGGCTAGGCTGAAGGCCGGGGCACAAGTGCGGGCTAGGCTGAAGGCCGGGGCACAAGTGCGGGCTAGGCTTAAGGCCGGGGCACAAGTGCGGGCTAGGCTTAAGGCCGGGGCACAAGTGCGGGCTAGGCTTAAGGCCTGGGCACAAGTGCGGGCTAGGCTTAAGGCCTGGGCACAAGTGCTTGCTAGGCTTAAGGCCTGGGCACAAGTGCGGGCTAGGCTTAAGGCCTGGGCACAAGTGCGGGCTAGGCTTAAGGCCTGGGCACAAGTGCGGGCTAGGCATAAGGCCTGGGCACAAGTGCGGGCTAGGCTTAAGGCCTGGGCACAAGTGCGGGCTAGGCTTAAGGCCGGGGCACAAGTAAGGGCTAGGCTTAAGGCCGGGGCACAAGTGCGGGCTAGGCTTAAGGCCGGGGCACAAGTGCGGGCTAGGCTTAAGGCCGGGGCACAAGTGCGGGCTAGGCTTAAGGCCGGGGCACAAGTGCGGGCTAGGCTTAAGGCCGGGGCACAAGTGCGGGCTAGGCTTAAGGCCGGGGCACAAGTGCGGGCTAGGCTTAAGGCCGGGGCACAAGTGCGGGCTAGGCTTAAGGCCGGGGCACAAGTGCGGGCTAGGCTTAAGGCCGGGCACAAGTGCGGGCTAGGCTTAAGGCCGGGGCACAAGTGCGGGCTAGGCTTAAGGCCGGGGCACAAGTGCGGGCTAGGCTTAAGGCCGGGGCACAAGTGCGGGCTAGGCTTAAGGCCGGGGCACAAGTGCGGGCTAGGCTTAAGGCCGGGGCACAAGTGCGGGCTAGGCTTAAGGCCGGGGCACAAGTGCGGGCTAGGCTTAAGGCCGGGGCACAAGTGCGGGCTAGGCTTAAGGCCGGGGCACAAGTGCGGGCTAGGCTTAAGGCCGGGGCACAAGTGCGGGCTAGGCTTAAGGCCTGGGCACAAGTGCGGGCTAGGCGTGAGGCCTGGGCACAAGTGCGGGCTAGGCTTAAGGCCTGGGCACAAGTGCGGGCTAGGCTTAAGGCCTGGGCACAAGTGCGGGCTAGGCTTAAGGCCTGGGCACAAGTGCGGGCTAGGCTTAAGGCCGGGGCACAAGTGCGGGCTAGGCGTGAGGCCTGGGCACAAGTGCGGGCTAGGCTTAAGGCCTGGGCACAAGTGCGGGCTAGGCTTGAGGCCTGGGCACAAGTGCGGGCTAGGCTTAAGGCCTGGGCACAAGTGCGGGCTAGGCTTAAGGCCTGGGCACAAGTGCGGGCTAGGCTTAAGGCCTGGGCACAAGTGCGGGCTAGGCTTAAGGCCTGGGCACAAGTGCGGGCTAGGCTTAAGGCCTGGGCACAAGTGCGGGCTAGGCGTGAGGCCTGGGCACAAGTGCGGGCTAGGCTTAAGGCCTGGGCACAAGTGCGGGCTAGGCTTAAGGCCTGGGCACAAGTGCGGGCTAGGCTTAAGGCCTGGGCACAAGTGCGGGCTAGGCTTAAGGCCGGGGCACAAGTGCGGGCTAGGCTTAAGGCATACAGCTAACTCTTTGCACTCTTTGCATAAAGGGTTAGGCACCCATAGGGGTGAAGAGCTAGCTTTCACCCCTCTACTCTGTACTTGGACATTTAGGACTAGATCCTTTGTTGTACAGTGCGGAGCCTCTCCATAACCCCATGCTCCAAGCGACCAGGCACTTCTTGTCTGTCCTCCGTAAATGGGTAATGCCTTCTTCCCCAATTACAGTCGTGCATGCGCATTCAGACGGGACAAGAGCGAAGAGCGTAAAGCTGGCCCTATGTGCATAACCAACATGAAGCTGAATACAAAAACAAACAAGCTTTCAAGGGGCTCAAAAGTGCAGGCTAGGCTTAAGGCCTGGGCACAGGTGCGGGCTAGGCTTAAGGCCGGGGCACAAGTAAGGGCTAGGCTTAAGGCCGGGGCACAAGTGCGGGCTAGGTTTAAGGCCGGGGCACAAGTGCGGGCTAGGCTTAAGGCCGGGGCACAAGTGCGGGCTAGGCTTAAGGCCGGGGCACAAGTGCGGGCTAGGCTTAAGGCCGGGGCACAAGTGCGGGCTAGGCTTAAGGCCGGGGCACAAGTGCGGGCTAGGCTTAAGGCCGGGGCACAAGTGCGGGCTAGGCTTAAGGCCGGGGCACAAGTGCGGGCTAGGCTTAAGGCCGGGGCACAAGTGCGGGCTAGGCTTAAGGCCGGGGCACAAGTGCGGGCTAGGCTTAAGGCCGGGGCACAAGTGCGGGCTAGGCTTAAGGCCGGGGCACAAGTGCGGGCTAGGCTTAAGGCCGGGGCACAAGTGCGGGCTAGGCTTAAGGCCGGGGCACAAGTGCGGGCTAGGCTTAAGGCCGGGGCACAAGTGCGGGCTAGGCTTAAGGCCTGGGCACAAGTGCGGGCTAGGCGTGAGGCCTGGGCACAAGTGCGGGCTAGGCTTAAGGCCTGGGCACAAGTGCGGGCTAGGCTTGAGGCCTGGGCACAAGTGCGGGCTAGGCTTAAGGCCTGGGCACAAGTGCGGGCTAGGCTTAAGGCCTGGGCACAAGTGCGGGCTAGGCTTAAGGCCTGGGCACAAGTGCGGGCTAGGCTTAAGGCCTGGGCACAAGTGCGGGCTAGGCATAAGGCCTGGGCACAAGTGCGGGCTAGGCTTAAGGCCTGGGCACAAGTGCGGGCTAGGCTTAAGGCCGGGGCACAAGTGCGGGCTAGGCTTAAGGCCTGGGCACAAGTGCGGGCTAGGCTTAAGGCCGGGGCACAAGTGCGGGCTTAGCTTAAGGCCGGGGCACAAGTGCGGGCTAGGCTTAAGGCCGGGGCACAAGTGCGGGCTAGGCTTAAGGCCGGGGCACAAGTGCGGGCTAGTCTTAAGGCCGGGGCACAAGTGCGGGCTAGGCTTAAGGCCGGGGCACAAGTGCGGGCTAGGCTTAAGGCCGGGGCACAAATGCGGGCTAGGCTTAAGGCCGGGGCACAAGTGCGGGCTAGGCTTAAGGCCGGGGCACAAGTGCGGGCTAGGCTTAAGGCCTGGGCACAAATGCGGGCTAGGCTTAAGGCCTGGGCACAAGTGCAGACTAGGCTTAAGGCCTGGGCACAAGTGCGGGCTAGGCTTAAGGCCTGGGCACAAGTGCGGACTAGGCTTAAGGCCTGGGCACAAGTGCGGGCTAGGCTTAAGGCCGGGGCACAAGTGCGGGCTAGGCTTAAGGCCGGGGCACAAGTGCGGGCTAGGCTTAAGGCCGGGCACAAGTGCGGGCTAGGCTTAAGGCCGGGGCACAAGTGCGGGCTAGGCTTAAGGCCGGGGCACAAGTGCGGGCTAGGCTTAAGGCCGGGGCACAAGTGCGGGCTAGGCTTAAGGCCGGGGCACAAGTGCGGGCTAGGCTTAAGGCCGGGGCACAAGTGCGGGCTAGGCTTAAGGCCGGGCACAAGTGCGGACTAGGCTTAAGGCCGGGGCACAAGTGCGGGCTTGTCTTAAGGCCTGGGCACAAGTGCGGACTAGGCTTAAGGCCTGGGCACAAGTGTGGGCTAGGCTTAAGGCCTGGGCACAAGTGCGGGCTAGGCTTAAGGCCGGGGCACAAGTGCGGGCTAGGCTTAAGGCATACAGCTAACTCTTTGCACTCTTTGCATAAAGGGTTAGGCACCCATAGGGGTGAAGAGCTAGCTTTCACCCCTCTACTCTGTACTTGGACATTTAGGACTAGATCCTTTGTTGTACAGTGCGGAGCCTCTCCATAACCCCATGCTCCAAGCGACCAGGCACTTCTTGTCTGTCCTCCGTAAATGGGTAATGCCTTCTTCCCCAATTACAGTCGTGCATGCGCATTCAGACGGGACAAGAGCGAAGAGCGTAAAGCTGGCCCTATGTGCATAACCAACATGAAGCTGAATACAAAAACAAACAAGCTTTCAAGGGGCTCAAAAGTGCAGGCTAGGCATAAGGCCTGGGCACAGGTGCGGGCTAGGCTTAAGGCCTGGGCACAGGTGCGGGCTAGGCTTAAGGCCTGGGCACAGGTGCGGGCTAGGCTTAAGGCCGGGGCACAGGTGCGGGCCAGGCTTAAGGCCGGGGTACAAGTGCGGGCTAGGCTTAAGGCCGGGGCACAAATGCGGTTAAGGCTTGAGGCCGGGGCACAAGTGCGGGCTAGGCTTAAGGCCGGGGCACAAGTGCGGGCTAGGTTTGAGGCCGGGCACAAGTGCGGGCTAGGCTTGAGGCTGGGGCACAAGTGCGGGCTAGGCTTAAGGCCTGGGCACAAGCGCGGGCTAGGCTTAAGGCCTGGGCACAAGTGCGGGCTAGGCTTAAGGCCGGGGCACAAGTGCGGGCTAGGCTTAAGGCCGGGGCACAAGTGCGGGCTAGGCTTAAGGCCGGGGCACAAGTGCGGGCTAGGCTTAAGGCCGGGCACAAGTGCGGACTAGGCTTAAGGCCGGGGCACAAGTGCGGGCTTGTCTTAAGGCCTGGGCACAAGTGCGGACTAGGCTTAAGGCCTGGGCACAAGTGCGGGCTAGGCTTAAGGCCTGGGCACAAGTGCGGGCTAGGCTTAAGGCCGGGGCACAAGTGCGGGCTAGGCTTAAGGCATACAGCTAACTCTTTGCACTCTTTGCATAAAGGGTTAGGCACCCATAGGGGTGAAGAGCTAGCTTTCACCCCTCTACTCTGTACTTGGACATTTAGGACTAGATCCTTTGTTGTACAGTGCGGAGCCTCTCCATAACCCCATGCTCCAAGCGACCAGGCACTTCTTGTCTGTCCTCCGTAAATGGGTAATGCCTTCTTCCCCAATTACAGTCGTGCATGCGCATTCAGACGGGACAAGAGCGAAGAGCGTAAAGCTGGCCCTATGTGCATAACCAACATGAAGCTGAATACAAAAACAAACAAGCTTTCAAGGGGCTCAAAAGTGCAGGCTAGGCATAAGGCCTGGGCACAGGTGCGGGCTAGGCTTAAGGCCTGGGCACAGGTGCGGGCTAGGCTTAAGGCCTGGGCACAGGTGCGGGCTAGGCTTAAGGCCGGGGCACAGGTGCGGGCCAGGCTTAAGGCCTGGGCACAAGTGCGGGCTAGGCTTAAGGCCTGGGCACAAGTGCGGGCTAGGCTTAAGGCCGGGGCACAAGTGCGGGCTAGGCTTAAGGCCGGGGCACAAGTGCGGGCTAGGCTTAATGCCTGGGCACAAGTGCGGGCTAGGATTAAGGCCGGGGCACAAGTGCTGGCTAGGCTTAAGGCCGGGGCACAGGTGCGGGCTAGGCTTAAGGCCGGGGCACAGGTGCGGGCTAGGCTTATGGCCGGGGCACAAGTGCGGGCTAGGCTTAAGGCCGGGGCACAAGTGCGGGCTAGGCATAAGGCCTGGGCACAAGTGTGGGCTAGGCTTAAGGCCTGGGCACAAGTGCGGGCTAGGCTTAAGGCCGGGGCACAAGTGCGGGCTTAGCTTAAGGCCGGGGCACAAGTGCGGGCTAGGCTTAAGGCCGGGGCACAAGTGCGGGCTAGGCTTAAGGCCGGGGCACAAGTGCGGGCTAGGCATAAGGCCGGGGCACAAGTGCGGGCTAGTCTTAAGGCCGGGGCACAAGTGCGGGCTAGGCTTAATGCCGGGGCACAAGTGCGGGCTAGGCTTAAGGCCGGGGCACAAGTGCGGGCTAGGCTTAAGGCCGGGGCACAAGTGCGGGCTAGGCTTAAGGCCGGGGCAAAAGTGCGGGCTAGGCTTAAGGCCTGTGCACAAATGCGGGCTAGGCTTAAGGCCTGGGCACAAGTGCAGACTAGGCTTAAGGCCTGGGCACAAGTGCGGGCTAGGCTTGAGGTCTGGGCACAAGTGCGGGCTAGGCTTAAGGCCTGGGCACAAGTGCGGGCTAGGCTTATGGCCTGGGCACAAGTGCGGGCTAGGCTTAAGGCATGGGCACAAGTGCGGGCTAGGCTTAAGGCCTGGGCACAAGTGCGGGCTAGGCTTGAGGCCTGGGCACAAGTGCGGGCTAGGCTTGAGGCCTGGGCACAAGTGCGGGCTAGGCTTGAGGCCTGGGCACAAGTGCGGGCTAGGCTTAAGGCCTGGGCACAAGTGCGGGCTAGGCATAAGGCCTGGGCACAAGTGCGGGCTAGGCTTAAGGCCTGGGCACAAGTGCGGGCTAGGCTTAAGGCCGGGGCACAAGTGCGGGCTAGGCTTAAGGCCGGGGCACAAGTGCGGGCTAGGCTTAAGGCCGGGGCACAAGTGCGGGCTAGGCTTAAGGCCGGGGCACAAGTGCGGGCTAGGCTTAAGGCCGGGGCACAAGTGCGGGCTTAGCTTAAGGCCGGGGCACAAGTGCGGGCTTAGCTTAAGGCCGGGGCACAAGTGCGGGCTAGGCTTAAGGCCGTGGCACAAGTGCGGGCTAGGCTTAAGGCCGGGGCACAAGTGCGGGCTAGGCTTAAGGCCGGGGCACAAGTGCGGGCTAGGCTTAAGGCCGGGGCACAAGTGCAGGCTAGGCTTAAGGCCAGGGCACAAGTGCAGGCTAGGCTTAAGGCCAGGGCACAAGTGCGGGCTAGGCTTAAGGCCGGGGCACAAGTGCGGGCTAGGCTTAAGGCCGGGGCACAAGTGCGGGCTAGGCTTAAGGCCGGGGCACAAGTGCGGGCTAGGCTTAAGGCCGGGGCACAAGTGCGGGCTAGGCTTAAGGCCGGGCACAAGTGCGGGCTAGGCTTAAGGCCGGGGCACAAATGCGGGCTAGGCTTAAGGCCGGGGCACAAGTGCGGGCTAGGCTTAAGGCCGGGGCACAAGTGCGGGCTAGGCTTAAGGCCGGGGCACAAGTGCGGGCTAGGCTTAAGGCCGGGCACAAGTGCGGGCTAGGCTTAAGGCCGGGGCACAAGTGCGGGCTTGTCTTAAGGCCTGGGCACAAGTGCGGACTAGGCTTAAGGCCTGGGCACAAGTGCGGACTAGGCTTAAGGCCTGGGCACAAGTGCGGGCTAGGCTTAAGGCCGGGCACAAGTGCGGGCTAGGCTTAAGGCCGGGGCACAAGTGCGGGCTTGTCTTAAGGCCTGGGCACAAGTGCGGACTAGGCTTAAGGCCTGGGCACAAGTGCGGGCTAGGCTTAAGGCCTGGGCACAAGTGCGGGCTAGGCTTAAGGCCGGGGCACAAGTGCGGGCTAGGCTTAAGGCATACAGCTAACTCTTTGCACTCTTTGCATAAAGGGTTAGGCACCCATAGGGGTGAAGAGCTAGCTTTCACCCCTCTACCCTCTACTAGAAGAGGGGACGGGAAGAAAAACATTAGACTCGAACAAAGACGACCCAGGAAAACATACTCAGAAGGGAGGTAAGAACATTTCTAAAACAATCCACAGTGAGGAGATTGGAACAAAACAAAATCCTCTAAACTGCATGCTCGCAAACGCCAGAAGCCTGACAAACAAGATGGAAGAACTAGAAGCAGAAATATCTACAGGTAACTTTGACATAGTGGGAATAACCGAGACATGGTTAGATGAAAGCTATGACTGGGCAGTTAACTTACAGGGTTACAGTCTGTTTAGAAAGGATCGTAAAAATCGGAGAGGAGGAGGGGTTTGTCTCTATGTAAAGTCTTGTCTAAAGTCCACTTTAAGGGAGGATATTAGCGAAGGGAATGAGGATGTCGAGTCCATATGGGTTGAAATTCATGGAGGGAAAAATGGTAACAAAATTCTCATTGGGGTCTGTTACAAACCCCCAAATATAACAGAAACCATGGAAAGTCTACTTCTAAAGCAGATAGATGAAGCTGCAACCCATAATGAGGTCCTGGTTATGGGGGACTTTAACTACCCGGATATTAACTGGGAAACAGAAACCTGTGAAACCCATAAAGGCAACAGGTTTCTGCTAATAACCAAGAAAAATTATCTTTCACAATTGGTGCAGAATCCAACCAGAGGAGCAGCACTTTTAGACCTAATACTATCTAATAGACCTGACAGAATAACAAATCTGCAGGTGGTTGGGCATTTAGGAAATAGCGACCACAATATTGTGCAGTTTCACCTGTCTTTCACTAGGGGGACTTGTCAGGGAGTCACAAAAACATTCAACTTTAGGAAGGCAAAGTTTGAACAGCTTAGAGATGCCCTTAATCTGGTAGACTGGGACAATATCCTCAGAAATGAGAATACAGATAATAAATGGGAAATGTTTAAGAACATCCTAAATAGGCAGTGTCAGCGGTTTATACCTTGTGGGAATAAAAGGACTAGAAATAGGAAAAACCCAATGTGGCTAAACAAAGAAGTAAGACAGGCAATTAACAGTAAAAAGAAAGCATTTGCACTACTAAAGCAGGATGGCACCATTGAAGCTCTAAAAAACTATAGGGAGAAAAATACTTTATCTAAAAAACTAATTAAAGCTGCCAAAAAGGAAACAGAGAAGCACATTGCTAAGGAGAGTAAAACTAATCCCAAACTGTTCTTCAACTATATCAATAGTAAAAGAATAAAAACTGAAAATGTAGGCCCCTTAAAAAATAGTGAGGAAAGAATGGTTGTAGATGACGAGGAAAAAGCTAACATATTAAACACCTTCTTCTCCACGGTATTCACGGTGGAAAATGAAATGCTAGGTGAAATCCCAAGAAGCAATGAAAACCCAATATTAAGGGTCACCAATCTAACCCAAGAAGAGGTGCGAAACCGGCTAAATAAGATTAAAATAGATAAATCTCCGGGTCCGGATGGCATACACCCACGAGTACTAAGAGAACTAAGTAATGTAATAGATAAACCATTATTTCTTATTTTTAGTGACTCTATAGCGACAGGGTCTGTTCCGCAGGACTGGCGCATAGCAAATGTGGTGCCAATATTCAAAAAGGGCTCTAAAAGTGAACCTGGAAATTATAGGCCAGTAAGTCTAACCTCTATTGTTGGTAAAATATTTGAAGGGTTTCTGAGGGATGTTATTCTGGATTATCTCAATGAGAATAACTGTTTAACTCCATATCAGCATGGGTTTATGAGAAATCGCTCCTGTCAAACCAATCTAATCAGTTTTTATGAAAAGGTAAGCTATAGACTGGACCACGGTGAGTCATTGGACGTGGTATATCTCGATTTTTCCAAAGCGTTTGATACCGTGCCGCACAAGAGGTTGGTACACAAAATGAGAATGCTTGGTCTGGGGGAAAATGTGTGTAAATGGGTTAGTAACTGGCTTAGTGATAGAAAGCAGAGGGTGGTTATAAATGGTATAGTCTCTAACTGGGTCGCTGTGACCAGTGGGGTACCGCAGGGGTCAGTATTGGGACCTGTTCTCTTCAACATATTCATTAATGATCTGGTAGAAGGTTTACACAGTAAAATATCGATATTTGCAGATGATACAAAACTATGTAAAGCAGTTAATACAAGAGAAGATAGTATTCTGCTACAGATGGATCTGGATAAGTTGGAAACTTGGGCTGAAAGGTGGCAGATGAGGTTTAACAATGATAAATGTAAGGTTATACACATGGGAAGAGGGAATCAATATCACCATTACACACTGAACGGGAAACCACTGGGTAAATCTGACAGGGAGAAGGACTTGGGGATCCTAGTTAATGATAAACTTACCTGGAGCAGCCAGTGCCAGGCAGCAGCTGCCAAGGCAAACAGGATCATGGGGTGCATTAAAAGAGGTCTGGATACACATGATGAGAGCATTATACTGCCTCTGTACAAATCCCTAGTTAGACCGCACATGGAGTACTGTGTCCAGTTTTGGGCACCGGTGCTCAGGAAGGATATAATGGAACTAGAGAGAGTACAAAGGAGGGCAACAAAATTAATAAAGGGGATGGGAGAACTACAATACCCAGATAGATTAGCGAAATTAGGATTATTTAGTCTAGAAAAAAGACGACTGAGGGGCGATCTAATAACCATGTATAAGTATATAAGGGGACAATACAAATATCTCGCTGAGGATCTGTTTATACCAAGGAAGGTGACGGGCACAAGGGGGCATTCTTTGCGTCTGGAGGAGAGAAGGTTTTTCCACCAACATAGAAGAGGATTCTTTACTGTTAGGGCAGTGAGAATCTGGAATTGCTTGCCTGAGGAGGTGGTGATGGCGAACTCAGTCGAGGGGTTCAAGAGAGGCCTGGATGTCTTCCTGGAGCAGAACAATATTGTATCATACAAATATTAGGTTCTGTAGAAGGACGTAGATCTGGGTATTTATTATGATGGAATATAGGCTGAACTGGATGGACAAATGTCTTTTTTCGGCCTTACTAACTATGTTACTATGTTACTATGTTACTCTGTACTTGGACATTTAGGACTAGATCCTTTGTTGTACAGTGCGGAGCCTCTCCATAACCCCATGCTCCAAGCGACCAGGCACTTCTTGTCTGTCCTCCGTAAATGGGTAATGCCTTCTTCCCCAATTACAGTCGTGCATGCGCATTCAGACGGGACAAGAGCGAAGAGCGTAAAGCTGGCCCTATGTGCATAACCAACATGAAGCTGAATACAAAAACAAACAAGCTTTCAAGGGGCTCAAAAGTGCAGGCTAGGCTTAAGGCCTGGGCACAGGTGCGGGCTAGGCTTAAGGCCTGGGCACAGGTGCGGGCTAGGCTTAAGGCCGGGGCACAAGTGCGGGCTTAGCTTAAGGCCGGGGCACAAGTGCGGGCTAGTCTTAAGGCCAGGGCACAAGTGCGGGCTAGGCTTAATGCCTGGGCACAAGTGCGGGCTAGGCTTAAGGCCGGGGCACAAGTGCGGGCTAGGCTTAAGGCCGGGGCACAAGTGCTGGCTAGGCTTAAGGCCGGGCACAAGTGCGGGCTAAGCTTAAGGCCGGGGCACAAGTGCGGGCTAGGCTTAAGGCCGGGGCACAAGTGCGGGCTAGGCTTAAGGCCGGGGCACAAGTGCGGGCTAGGCTTAAGGCCGGGGCACAAGTGCGGGCTAGGCTTAAGGCCTGGGCACAAGTGCGGGCTAGGCTTAAGGCCTGGGCACAAATGCGGGCTAGGCTTAAGGCCTGGGCACAAGGGCGGGCTAGGCTTAAGGCCTGGGAACAAGTGCGGGCTAGGCTTAATGCCTGGGCACAAGTGCGGGCTAGGCTTAAGACCTGGGCACAAGTGCGGGCTAGGCTTAAGGCCTGGGCACAAGTGCGGGCTAGGCTTAAGGCCGGGGCACAAGTGCGGGCTAGGCTTAAGGCCGGGGCACAAGTGCGGGCTAGGCTGAAGGCCTGGGCACAAGTGCGGGCTAGGCTGAAGGCCGGGGCACAAGTGCGGGCTAGGCTGAAGGCCGGGGCACAAGTGCGGGCTAGGCTGAAGGCCGGGGCACAAGTGCGGGCTAGGCTGAAGGCCGGGGCACAAGTGCGGGCTAGGCTTAAGGCCGGGGCACAAGTGCGGGCTAGGCTTAAGGCCTGGGCACAAGTGCGGGCTAGGCTTAAGGCCTGGGCACAAGTGCTTGCTAGGCTTAAGGCCTGGGCACAAGTGCGGGCTAGGCTTAAGGCCTGGGCACAAGTGCGGGCTAGGCTTAAGGCCTGGGCACAAGTGCGGGCTAGGCATAAGGCCTGGGCACAAGTGCGGGCTAGGCTTTAGGCCTGGGCACAAGTGCGGGCTAGGCTTAAGGCCGGGGCACAAGTAAGGGCTAGGCTTAAGGCCGGGGCACAAGTGCGGGCTAGGCTTAAGGCCGGGGCACAAGTGCGGGCTAGGCTTAAGGCCGGGGCACAAGTGCGGGCTAGGCTTAAGGCCGGGGCACAAGTGCGGGCTAGGCTTAAGGCCGGGGCACAAGTGCGGGCTAGGCTTAAGGCCGGGGCACAAGTGCGGGCTAGGCTTAAGGCCGGGGCACAAGTGCGGGCTAGGCTTAAGGCCGGGGCACAAGTGCGGGCTAGGCTTAAGGCCGGGCACAAGTGCGGGCTAGGCTTAAGGCCGGGGCACAAGTGCGGGCTAGGCTTAAGGCCGGGGCACAAGTGCGGGCTAGGCTTAAGGCCGGGGCACAAGTGCGGGCTAGGCTTAAGGCCGGGGCACAAGTGCGGGCTAGGCTTAAGGCCGGGGCACAAGTGCGGGCTAGTCTTAAGGCCGGGGCACAAGTGCGGGCTAGGCTTAAGGCCGGGGCACAAGTGCGGGCTAGGCTTAAGGCCGGGGCACAAGTGCGGGCTAGGCTTAAGGCCGGGGCACAAGTGCGGGCTAGGCTTAAGGCCGGGGCACAAGTGCGGGCTAGGCTTAAGGCCTGGGCACAAATGCGGGCTAGGCTTAAGGCCTGGGCACAAGTGCAGACTAGGCTTAAGGCCTGGGCACAAGTGCGGGCTAGGCTTAAGGCCTGGGCACAAGTGCGGACTAGGCTTAAGGCCTGGGCACAAGTGCGGGCTAGGCTTAAGGCCGGGGCACAAGTGCGGGCTAGGCTTAAGGCCGGGGCACAAGTGCGGGCTAGGCTTAAGGCCGGGCACAAGTGCGGGCTAGGCTTAAGGCCGGGGCACAAGTGCGGGCTAGGCTTAAGGCCGGGGCACAAGTGCGGGCTAGGCTTAAGGCCGGGGCACAAGTGCGGGCTAGGCTTAAGGCCGGGCACAAGTGCGGACTAGGCTTAAGGCCGGGGCACAAGTGCGGGCTTGTCTTAAGGCCTGGGCACAAGTGCGGGCTAGGCATAAGGCCTGGGCACAAGTGCGGGCTAGGCTTAAGGCCTGGGCACAAGTGCGGGCTAGGCTTAAGGCCGGGGCACAAGTGCGGGCTTAGCTTAAGGCCGGGGCACAAGTGCGGGCTAGGCTTAAGGCCGGGGCACAAGTGCGGGCTAGGCTTAAGGCCGGGGCACAAGTGCGGGCTAGTCTTAAGGCCGGGGCACAAGTGCGGGCTAGGCTTAAGGCCGGGGCACAAGTGCGGGCTAGGCTTAAGGCCGGGGCACAAGTGCGGGCTAGGCTTAAGGCCGGGGCACAAGTGCGGGCTAGGCTTAAGGCCGGGGCACAAGTGCGGGCTAGGCTTAAGGCCTGGGCACAAATGCGGGCTAGGCTTAAGGCCTGGGCACAAGTGCAGACTAGGCTTAAGGCCTGGGCACAAGTGCGGGCTAGGCTTAAGGTCTGGGCACAAGTGTGGACTAGGCTTAAGGCCTGGGCACAAGTGCGGGCTAGGCTTAAGGCCGGGGCACAAGTGCGGGCTAGGCTTAAGGCCGGGGCACAAGTGCGGGCTAGGCTTAAGGCCGGGCACAAGTGCGGGCTAGGCTTAAGGCCGGGGCACAAGTGCGGGCTAGGCTTAAGGCCGGGGCACAAGTGCGGGCTAGGCTTAAGGCCGGGGCACAAGTGCGGGCTAGGCTTAAGGCCGGGCACAAGTGCGGACTAGGCTTAAGGCCGGGGCACAAGTGCGGGCTTGTCTTAAGGCCTGGGCACAAGTGCGGACTAGGCTTAAGGCCTGGGCACAAGTGCGGGCTAGGCTTAAGGCCTGGGCACAAGTGCGGGCTAGGCTTAAGGCCGGGGCACAAGTGCGGGCTAGGCTTAAGGCATACAGCTAACTCTTTGCACTCTTTGCATAAAGGGTTAGGCACCCATAGGGGTGAAGAGCTAGCTTTCACCCCTCTACTCTGTACTTGGACATTTAGGACTAGATCCTTTGTTGTACAGTGCGGAGCCTCTCCATAACCCCATGCTCCAAGCGACCAGGCACTTCTTGTCTGTCCTCCGTAAATGGGTAATGCCTTCTTCCCCAATTACAGTCGTGCATGCGCATTCAGACGGGACAAGAGCGAAGAGCGTAAAGCTGGCCCTATGTGCATAACCAACATGAAGCTGAATACAAAAACAAACAAGCTTTCAAGGGGCTCAAAAGTGCAGGCTAGGCATAAGGCCTGGGCACAGGTGCGGGCTAGGCTTAAGGCCTGGGCACAGGTGCGGGCTAGGCTTAAGGCCTGGGCACAGGTGCGGGCTAGGCTTAAGGCCGGGGCACAGGTGCGGGCCAGGCTTAAGGCCGGGGTACAAGTGCGGGCTAGGCTTAAGGCCGGGGCACAAGTGTGGGCTAGGCTTAAGGCCGGGCACAACTGCGGGCTAGGCTTAAGGCCGGGGCACAAGTGCGGGCTAGGCTTAAGGCCGGGGCACAAGTGCGGGCTAGGCTTAAGGCCGGGGCACAAGTGCGGGCTAGGCTTAAGGCCGGGGCACAAGTGCGGGCTAGGCTTAAGGCCGGGCACAAGTGCGGGCTAGGCTTAAGGCCGGGGCACAAGTGCGGGCTTGTCTTAAGGCCTGGGCACAAGTGCGGACTAGGCTTAAGGCCTGGGCACAAGTGCGGACTAGGCTTAAGGCCTGGGCACAAGTGCGGGCTAGGCTTAAGGCCGGGCACAAGTGCGGGCTAGGCTTAAGGCCGGGGCACAAGTGCGGGCTTGTCTTAAGGCCTGGGCACAAGTGCGGACTAGGCTTAAGGCCTGGGCACAAGTGCGGGCTAGGCTTAAGGCCTGGGCACAAGTGCGGGCTAGGCTTAAGGCCGGGGCACAAGTGCGGGCTAGGCTTAAGGCATACAGCTAACTCTTTGCACTCTTTGCATAAAGGGTTAGGCACCCATAGGGGTGAAGAGCTAGCTTTCACCCCTCTACTCTGTACTTGGACATTTAGGACTAGATCCTTTGTTGTACAGTGCGGAGCCTCTCCATAACCCCATGCTCCAAGCGACCAGGCACTTCTTGTCTGTCCTCCGTAAATGGGTAATGCCTTCTTCCCCAATTACAGTCGTGCATGCGCATTCAGACGGGACAAGAGCGAAGAGCGTAAAGCTGGCCCTATGTGCATAACCAACATGAAGCTGAATACAAAAACAAACAAGCTTTCAAGGGGCTCAAAAGTGCAGGCTAGGCATAAGGCCTGGGCACAGGTGCGGGCTAGGCTTAAGGCCTGGGCACAGGTGCGGGCTAGGCTTAAGGCCTGGGCACAGGTGCGGGCTAGGCTTAAGGCCGGGGCACAGGTGCGGGCCAGGCTTAAGGCCGGGGTACAAGTGCGGGCTAGGCTTAAGGCCGGGGCACATGTGTGGGCTAGGCTTAAGGCCGGGCACAAGTGCGGGCTAGGCTTAAGGCCGGGGCACAAGTGCGGGCTAGGCTTAAGGCCGGGGCACAAGTGCGGGCTAGGCTTAAGGCCGGGGCACAAGTGCGGGCTAGGCTTAAGGCCGGGGCACAAGTGCGGGCTAGGCTTAAGGCCGGGCACAAGTGCGGGCTAGGCTTAAGGCCGGGGCACAAGTGCGGGCTTGTCTTAAGGCCTGGGCACAAGTGCGGACTAGGCTTAAGGCCTGGGCACAAGTGCGGACTAGGCTTAAGGCCTGGGCACAAGTGCGGGCTAGGCTTAAGGCCGGGCACAAGTGCGGGCTAGGCTTAAGGCCGGGGCACAAGTGCGGGCTTGTCTTAAGGCCTGGGCACAAGTGCGGACTAGGCTTAAGGCCTGGGCACAAGTGCGGGCTAGGCTTAAGGCCTGGGCACAAGTGCGGGCTAGGCTTAAGGCCGGGGCACAAGTGCGGGCTAGGCTTAAGGCATACAGCTAACTCTTTGCACTCTTTGCATAAAGGGTTAGGCACCCATAGGGGTGAAGAGCTAGCTTTCACCCCTCTACTCTGTACTTGGACATTTAGGACTAGATCCTTTGTTGTACAGTGCGGAGCCTCTCCATAACCCCATGCTCCAAGCGACCAGGCACTTCTTGTCTGTCCTCCGTAAATGGGTAATGCCTTCTTCCCCAATTACAGTCGTGCATGCGCATTCAGACGGGACAAGAGCGAAGAGCGTAAAGCTGGCCCTATGTGCATAACCAACATGAAGCTGAATACAAAAACAAACAAGCTTTCAAGGGGCTCAAAAGTGCAGGCTAGGCTTAAGGCCTGGGCACAGGTGCGGGCTAGGCTTAAGGCCTGGGCACAGGTCCGGGCTAGGCTTAAGGCCGGGGCACAAGTGCGGGCTTAGCTTAAGGCCGGGGCACAAGTGCGGGCTAGGCTTAAGGCCTGGGCACAAGTGCGGGCTAGGCATAAGGCCTGGGCACAAGTGCGGGCTAGGCTTAAGGCCTGGGTACAAGTGCGGGCTAGGCTTAAGGCCGGGGCACAAGTGCGGGCTTGGCTTAAGGCCGGGGCACAAGTGCGGGCTAGGCTTAAGGCATGGGCACAAGTGCTGGCTAAGGCTTAAGGCATGGGCACAAGTGTTGGCTAAGGCTTAAGGCATGGGCAAAAGTGCTGGCTAAGTCTTAAGGCATGGGCACAAGTGCTGGCTAAGGCTTAAGGCATGGGCACAAGTGCTGGCTAAGGCGTAAGGCCTGGGCACAAGTGCTGGCTAAGGCGTAAGGCCTGGGCACAAGTGCTGGCTAAGGCTTAAGGCATGGGCACAAGTGCTGGGTGAGGCTTAAGGCATGGGCACAAGTGCTGGTTAAGGCTTAAGGCATGGGCACAAGTGCTGGCTAAGGCTTAAGGCATGGGCAAAAGTGCTGGCTAAGGCGTAAGGCCTGGGCACAAGTGCTGGCTAGGCGTAAGGCGTTAAACACTACAACACAGAGCTCAAACATACACAGTAAACAATACAGAGCGGGCAATGCAGAGCGCCCCACTGAGCGGAAAATTCTGAGCGAGCAATGCAGAGTCCTCCCTCCCCAACACAACAAAGAACAAATGCAGAGGCCCCCAGGAAGTACACACAATGCACTACACAACACAGAGCTCAAACATACACAGTATACAATTCAGGGCGCCCCACGGAGAGGGGAATGCAGAGCGCCCCACAGAGCGGGCAATGCAGAGCGCCCCACGGAGCGGGCAATGCAGAGCGCCCAACGGAGCGGGCAATGCAGAGCACCCCACATAGAGGGCAAATTTAGAGCACCCCACAGAGCGAGCACTGCAGTCATCCCTCCCCACCGCAACAAAGAGCAAATGCAGTGGTCCCCAGGAAGTACACACAATGCAGTACACACACAGCTCAAACATACACAGTATACAATGCAGAGCGGGCAATGCGGGGCTCCCCACGCAGCTGGCAATGCAGAGCGCCCCACAGAGCGGGCAATGCAGAGCGCCCCACAGAGGAGGCAAATCCAGAGCGCCCCACAGAGGAGGCAAATCCAGAGCGCCCCACAGAGCGAGCAATGCAGAATCCTCTCTCCCCACCGCAACAAAGAGCAAATGCAGAGGCCCCCAGGAAGTACACAATGCACTACACAACACAGAGCTCAAACATACACAGTATACAATGCAGAGCAGGCAATGCAGAGCGCCCCACAGAGCGGGCAATGCAGAGTCCTCCCTCCCCACCACAACAAAGAGCAAATGCAGAGGTCCCCAGGAAGTACACACAATGCACTACACAACACAGAGCTCAAACATACACAGTATACAATGCAGAGCAGGCAATGCAGAGCGCCCCACTAGGCTGGCAATGCAGAGGCCCTCAGGCAGCACACACAAAACACTACAACACAGAGCTCAAACATACACAGTAAACAATACAGAGCGGGCAATGCAAAGCGGAAAAAGCAGAGCGAGCGACGCAGAGTCCTCCCTCCCCAATGCAACAAAGAGCAAATGCAGAGGCCCCCAGGAAGTACACACAATGCACTACACAACACAGAGCTGTGTACATACACAGAGCTCAAACATACACAGTATACAATGCAGAGCGCCCCACGGAGAGGGGAATGCGGGGAGCCCAATGGAAGCGGACAACGCAGAGCGCCCCACGGAGCGGTCAATGCAGAAGCCCCCCAAGAACAACACACAACGCAGTACACAAAGCAGAGCTCACATATACAGTACATAGTGAAGAGCAGGCAATGAGCGCCCCATGCAGCGGGCAATGCAGAGCGCCCCACGCAGCGGGCAATGCAGAGCGCCCCACGCAGCGGGCAATGAAGAGCACCCCACGCAGCGGGCAATGCAGAGCGCCCCACGCAGCGGGCAATGCAGAGCGCCCCACGCAGCGGGCAATGCAGAGCGCCCCACGCAGCGGGCAATGCAGAGCACCCCACGCAGCGGGCAATGCAGAGCGCCCCACAGAGCTGGCAATGCAGAGGTCCCCAGAAAGCACACACAATGCACTACAACACAGAGCTCAAACATACACAGTATACAATGCAGAGCGGGCAATGTGGGGCTCCCCACGCAGCGGGCAATGCACAGCGCCCCACATAGCTGGCAATGCAGAGGCCCCCAGAAAGCACACACAATGCACTATAACACAGAGCTCAAACATACACAGTATACAATGCACAGCGGGCAATGCAGAGCGCCCCACGGAGCAGGCAATGCAGAGCACCCCACAGAGCGGGCAATGCAGAGTCCTCCCTCCCCACCGCAACAAAGAGCAAATGCAGAGGCCCCCAGGAAGAACACACAATACACTACACAACACAGAGCTCAAACATACACAGTATACAATGCAGGGTGCCCCAAAGAGCGGCCAATGCAGGGCGCCCCACGGAGCAGTTAATGCAGAGGGCCCCGCAGAGGGCCCCACAGAGCGAGCAATGCAGAGGGCCCCACAGAGCGAGCAATGCAGAGGGCCCTACAGAGCGAGCAATGAAGAGCGCCCCACAGAGCGAGCAATGAAGAGCGCCCCACAGAGCGAGCAATGCAGAGCGCCCCACAGAGCAAGCAATGCAGAGCGCCCCACAGAGCGAGCAATGCAGAGCGCCCCACAGAGCGAGCAATGCAGAACGCCCCACAGAGCGAGCAATGCAGAGCGCCCCACAGAGCGAGCAATGCAGAGCGCCCCACAGAGCGAGCAATGCAGAGCGCCCAACAGAGCGAGCAATGCAGAGCGCCCCACAGAGCGAGCAATGCAGGGCGCCCCACAGAGCGGGCAATGCAGGGCGCCCCACAGAGCGTGCAATGCAGGGCGCCCCACAGAGCGGGCAATGCAGGGCGCCCCACAGAGCGGGCAATGCAGAGTCCTCCCTCCCCATTGCAACAAAGAGCAAATGCAGAGGCCCCCAGGAGGTACACATAATGCACTACACAAAAGAGCTCATACATACACAGTATACAATGCAGAGCGCCCCACGGAGCGGCCAATGCAGAGTCCTCCCTCCCCACCACAAGAAATAGCAAATGCAGAGGTCCCCAAGAAGTACACACATTGCACTGCACAACACAGAGCTCAAACATACACAGTACACAATGCAGGGCGCCCCACAGAGCAGGCAATGCAGGGCACCCCACAGTGCGGGCAATGCAGGGCGCCCCACAGTGCGGGCAATGCTGGGCGCCCCAAAGAGCTAGCAATGCAGAGTGTGCCCCACAGAGCGGGCAATGCAGAGCGCCCCACAGAGCGGGCAATGCAGAGCGCCACACAGAGCGGAAAATGCAGAGGGCCCCACAGAGCGAGCAATGCAGAGAGCCCCACAGAGCGATTAAATCCAGAGCACCCCACAGAGCGGGCAATGCAGAGTCCTCCCTCCCCACCACAACAAAGAGCAAATGCAGAGGTCCCCAGGAAGTACACACAATGCACTACACAACACAGAGCTCAAACATACACAGTACACAATGCAGGGCACCCCACAGAGCGGGCAATGCAGGGCGCTCCACAGTGCGGGCAATGCAGGGCGCCACACAGAGCGGGCAATGCAGAGGGCCCCACAGAGCGGGCAATGCAGAGGGCCCCCCAGAGCGGGCAATGCAGAGGGCCCCACAGAGCGAGCAATTTAGAGAGCTCCACAGAGCGAGCAATGCAGAGTGCCCCACAGAGCAATTAAATCCAGAGCACCCCACAGAGCGGGCAATGCAGTCCTCCCTCCCCAGCACAACAAATAGCAAATGCAGAGGTCCCCAGGAAGTACACACAATGCACTACACAACACAGAGCTCAAACATACACAGTACACAATACAGGGCGCCCCACAGTGCGGTAAATGCAGGGCGCCCCACAGTGCGGGAAATGCAGGGCGCCCCAAAGAGCTAGCAATGCAGAGCGCGCCCCACAGAGCGAGCAATGCACAGCGCCCCACAGAGCGAGCAATGCACAGCGCCCCACAGAGCGAGCAATGCACAGCGCCCCACAGAGCGAGCAATGCAGAGCGCCCCACAGAGCGAGCAATGCACAGCGCCCCACAGAGCGAGCAATGCAGAGCGCCCCACAGAGCGAGCAATGCAGAGCGCCCCACAGAGCGAGCAATGCAGAGCGCCCCACAGAGCGAGCAATGCAGAGCGCCCCACAGAGCGAGCAATGCAGAGCGCGCCCCAGAGCGAGCAATGCAGAGCGCCCCACAGAGCGACCAATGCAGAGCGCCCCACAGAGCGAGCAATGCAGAGCGCCCCCCAGAGCGAGCAATGCAGAGCGCGCCCCAGAGCGAGCAATGCAGAGCGCCCCACAGAGCGAGCAATGCAGAGCGCCCCACAGAGCGGGCAATGCAGGGCGCCCCACAGAGCGGGCAATGCAGGGCGCCCCACAGAGCGGGCAATGCAGAGTCCTCCCTCCCCATTGCAACAAAGAGCAAATGCAGAGGCCCCCAGGAGGTACACATAATGCACTACACAACAGAGCTCATACATACACAGTATACAATGCAGAGCGCCCCACGGAGCGGCCAATGCAGAGGCCCCCAAGAAGAAGACAATGCAGTACACAAAGCAGAGCTCACATATACAGCACACAGTGAAGAGCGGAGAATGCGGAGAGCCCCAAGGAAGGGGCCAATGCAGAGAGCTCCACAGAGCGAGCAATGCAGAGTGCCCCACAGAGCGATTAAATCCAGAGCACCCCACAGAGCGGGCAATGCAGAGTCTTCCCTCCCCACAAGAAATAGCAAATGCAGAGGTCCCCAAGAAGTACACACATTGCACTACACAACACAGAGCTCAAACATACACAGTACACAATGCAGGGCGCCCCACAGAGCAGGCAATGCAGGGCGCCCCACAGTGCGGGCAATGCAGGGCGCCCCACAGTGCGGGCAATGCTGGGCGCCCCAAAGAGCTAGAAATGCAGAGCGTGCCCCACAGAGCGGGCAATGCAGAGCGCCCCACAGAGCGAGCAATGCAGAGCGCCCCACAGAGCGAGCAATGCAGAGCGCCCCATAGAGCGATTAAATCCAGAGCACCCCACAGAGCGGGCAATGCAGAGTCCTCCCTCCCCACCACAACAAAGAGCAAATGCAGAGGTCCCCAGGAAGTACACACAATGCACTACACAACACAGAGCTCAAACATACACAGTACACAATGCAGGGCACCCCACAGAGCGGGCAATGCAGGGCGCTCCACAGTGCGGGCAATGCCGAGGGCCCCACAGAGCGGGCAATGCAGAGGGCCCCACAGAGCGGGCAATGCAGAAGGCCCCACAGAGCGAGCAATGCAGAGCGCCCCACAGAGCGAGCAATGCAGAGAGCCCCACAGAGCGAGCAATGCAGAGAGCTCCACAGAGCGAGCAATGCAGAGTGCCCCACAGAGCGATTAAATCCAGAGCACCCCACAGAGCGGGCAATGCAGTCCTACCTCCCCACAACAAATAGCAAATGCAGAGGTCCCCAGGAAGTACACACAATGCACTACACAACACAGAGCTCAAACATACACAGTACACAATGCATGGCGCCCTACAGAGCGGGCAATGCAGGGCGCCCCACAGTGCGGGAAATGCAGGGCGCCCCACAGAGCGGGCAATGCAGGGCGCCCCAAAGAGCTAGCAATGCAGAGCGCGCCCCACAGAGCGAGCAATGCAGAGCGCCCCACAGAGCGAGCAATGCAGAGCGCCCCACAGAGCGAGCAATGCAGAGCGCCCCATAGAGCGATTAAATCCAGAGCACCCCACAGAGCGGGCAATGCAGAGTCCTCCCTCCCCACCACAACAAATAGCAAATGCAGAGGTCCCCAGGAAGTACACACAATGCACTACACAACACAGAGCTCAAACATACACAGTACACAATGCAGGGCGCCCCACAGTGCGGGAAATGCAGGGCGCCCCAAAGAGCTA
Source organism: Ranitomeya imitator (assembly GCF_032444005.1). Taxonomy (NCBI): domain Eukaryota; kingdom Metazoa; phylum Chordata; class Amphibia; order Anura; family Dendrobatidae; genus Ranitomeya; species Ranitomeya imitator. The sequence continues at coordinate 312,744,245 of NC_091284.1, read as the reverse complement.
GCAATGCAGAGCGCGCCCCACAGAGCGAGCAATGCACAGCGCCCCACAGAGCGAGCAATGCACAGCGCCCCACAGAGCGAGCAATGCAGAGCGCCCCACAGAGCGAGCAATGCAGAGCGCGAAACAGGGCGAGCAATGCAGAGCGCCCCACAGAGCGAGCAATGCAGAGCGCCCCACAGAGCGAGCAATGCAGAGCGTGCCCCAGAGTGAGCAATGCAGAGCGCCCCACAGAGCGAGCAATGCAGAGCGCCCCACAGAGCGAGCAATGCAGAGCGCCCCACAGAGCGAGCAATGCAGAGCGCGCCCCAGATCGAGCAATGCAGAGCGCCCCACAGAGCGAGCAATGCAGAGAGCGCCCCACAGAGCGAGCAATGCAGAGGGCCCCACAGAGCGAGCAATGCAGAGGGCCCCACAGAGCGAGCAATGCAGAGGGCCCCATAGAGCGGGCAATGCAGAGTCCTCCCTCCCCACCACAACAAATAGCAAATGCAGAGGTCCCTAAGAAGTACACACAATACACTACACAACACAGAGCTCAAACATACACAGTACACAATGCAGGGCGCCCCACAGAGCGGGCAATGCAGGGCGCCCACAGAGCGGGCAATGCAGAGGGCCCCACAAAGCGGGCAATGAAGGGGGCCCCACAGTGCGGGCAATGCAGAGGGCCCTACAGAGCGAGCAATGAAGAGCGCCCCACAGAGCGAGCAATGCAGAGCGCCCCACAGAGCGAGCAATGCAGAGCGCGCCCCACAGAGCGAGCAATGCAGAGCGCCCCACAGAGCGAGCAATGCAGAGCGCCCCACAGAGCGAACAATGCAGAGCGCCCCATAGAGCGATTAAATCCAGAGCACCCCACAGAGCGGGCAATGCAGAGTCCTCCCTCCCCACCACAACAAATAGCAAATGCAGAGGTCCCCAGGAAGTACACACAATGCACTACACAACACAGAGCTCAAACATACACAGTACACAATGCAGGGCGCCCCACAGTGCGGGAAATGCAGGGCACCCCAAAGAGCTAGCAATGCAGAGCGCGCCCCACAGAGCGAGCAATGCACAGCGCCCCACAGAGCGAGCAATGCACAGCGCCCCACAGAGCGAGCAATGCAGAGCGCCCCACAGAGCGAGCAATGTAGAGCGCCAAACAGGGCGAGCAATGCAGAGCGCCAAACAGGGCGAGCAATGCAGAGCGCCCCACAGAGCGAGCAATGCAGAGCGCCCCACAGAGCGAGCAATGCAGAGCGCCACACAGAGCGAGCAATGCAGAGCGCGCCCCAGATCGAGCAATGCAGAGCGCCCCACAGAGCGAGCAATGCAGAGAGCGCCCCACAGAGCGAGCAATGCAGAGGGCCCCACAGAGCGAGCAATGCAGAGGGCCCCACAGAGCGAGCAATGCAGAGGGCCCCATAGAGCGGGCAATGCAGAGTCCTCCCTCCCCACCACAACAAATAGCAAATGCAGAGGTCCCAAAGAAGTACACACAATACACTACACAACACAGAGCTCAAACATACACAGTACACAATGCAGGGCGCCCCACAGAGCGGGCAATGCAGGGCGCCCACAGAGCGGGCAATGCAGAGGGCCCCACAGAGCGGGCAATGAAGGGGGCCCCACAGTGCGGGCAATGCAGAGGGCCCTACAGAGCGAGCAATGAAGAGCGCCCCACAGAGCGAGCAATGCAGAGCGCCCCACAGAGCGAGCAATGCAGAACGCCCCACAGAGCGGGCAATGCAGGGCGCTCCACAGAGCGGGCAATGCAGAGGGCCCCACAGAGTGGGCAATCCAGAGGGCCCCACAGAGCGAGCAATGCAGAGCGCCCCACAGAGCGAGCAATGCACAGAGCCAGCAATGCAGAGCGCCCCACAGAGCTAGCAATGCAGAGCGCCCCACAGAGCGAGCAATGCAGAGCGCCCCACAGAGCGAGCAATGCACAGAGCGAGCAATGCAGATCGCCCCACAGAGCGAGCAATGCAGAGCGCCCCACAGAGCGAGCAATGCAGAGCGCCCCACAGAGCGAGCAATGCAGAGCGCCCCACAGAGCGGAAAATGCAGAGGGCCCAACAGAGCGAGCAATGCAGAGGTCACCAGAGCGATTAAATCCAGAGCACCCCACAGAGCGGGCAATGCAGAGTCCTCCCTCCCCACCACAACAAAGAGCAAATGCAGAGGTCCCCAGGAAGTACACACAATGCACTACACAACACCGAGCTCAAACATACACAGTACACAATGCAGGGCGCCCCACAGAGCGGGCAATGCAGGGCGCCCCACAGTGCGGGAAATGCAGGGCGCCCCTTAGAGCTAGCAATGCAGAGCGCGCCCCACAGAGCGAGCAATGCACAGCGCCCCACAGAGCGAGCAATGCACAGCGCCCCACAGAGCGAGCAAAGCACAGCGCCCCACAGAGCGAGCAAAGCACAGCGCCCCACAGAGCGAGCAATGCACAGCGCCCCACAGTGCGGGAAATGCAGGGCGCCCCAAAGAGCTAGCAATGCAGAGCGCGCCCCACAGAGCAAGCAATGCAGAGCACCCCCCAGAGCGAGCAATGCAGAGCGCCCCACAGAGCAAGCAATGCAGAGCTCCCCAGAGCGAGCAATGCACAGCGCCCCACAGAGCGAGCAATGCACAGCGCCCCACAGAGCGAGCAAAGCACAGCGCCCCACAGAGCGAGCAATGCAGAGGTCACCAGAGCGATTAAATCCAGAGCACCCCACAGAGCGGGCAATGCAGAGTCCTCCCGCCCCACCACAACAAAGAGCAAATGCAGAGGTCCCCAGGAAGTACACACAATGCACTACACAACACAGAGCTCAAACATACACAGTACACAATGCAGGGCACCCCACAGAGCGGGCAATGCAGGGCGCTCCACAGTGCGGGCAATGCAGGGCGCCACACAGAGCGGGCAATGCAGGGCGCCCACAGAGCAGGCAATGTGGAGCGCCCTACAGAGCGGGCAATGCAGAAGGCCCCACAGACCGAGCAATGCAGAGAGCCCCACAGAGCGAGCAATGCAGAGAGCTCCACAGAGCGAGCAATGCAGAGTGCCCCACAGAGCGATTAAATCCAGAGCACCCCACAGAGCGGGCAATGCAGTCCTCCCTCCCCACCACAACAAATAGCAAATGCAGAGGTCCCCAGGAAGTACACACAATGCACTACACAACACAGAGCTCAAACATACACAGTATACAATGCATGGCGCCCCACAGAGCGGGCAATGCAGGGCGCCCCACAGAGCGAGCAATGCAGAGGGCCCCATAGAGCGATTAAATCCAGAGCACCCCACAGAGCGAGCAATGCAGAGCGCCCCACAGAAGCGAGCAATGCAGAGCGCCCCACAGAGCGAGCAATGCAGAGCGCCCCACAGCGAGCAATGCAGAGCGCCCCACAGAGCGAGCAATGCAGAGCGCCCCACAGAGCGCCCCACAGAGCGAGCAATGCAGAGCGCGCCCCAGAGCGAGCAATGCAGAGCGCCCCACAGAGCGAGCAATGCAGAGAGCGCCCCACAGAGCGAGCAATGCAGAGAGCCCCACAGAGCGAGCAATGCAGAGGGCCCCACAGAGCGGGCAATGCAGAGTCCTCCCTCCCCACCACAACAAATAGCAAATGCAAAGGTCCCCAAGAAGTACACACAATGCACTACACAACACAGAGCTCAAACATACACAGTACACAATGCAGGGCGCCCCACAGAGCGGGCAATGCAGGGCGCCCACAGAGCGGGCAATGCAGAGGGCCCCACAGAGAGGGCAATGAAGGGGGCCCCACAATGCGGGCAATGCAGAGCGTGCCCCACAGAGCGAGCAATGCAGAGCGCCCCACAGAGCGAGCAATGCAGAGCGCCCCACAGAGCGAGCAATGCAGAGCGCCCCACAGAGCGAGCAATGCAGAGCGCCCCACAGAGCGAGCAATGCAGAGCGCCCCACAGAGCGAGCAATGCAGAGCGCCCCACAGATCGAGCAATGCAGAGCGCCCCACAGAGCGAGCAATGCAGAGCTCCCCACAGAGCGAGCAATGCAGAGCGCCCCACAGAGCGAGCAATGCAGAGCGCCCCACAGAGCGAGCAATGCAGAGCCCCCCACAGAGCGAGTAGTGCAGAGTGCCCCACAGAGCGAGCAATGCAGTCATCACTCCCCACCGCAACAAAGAGCATATTCAGAGGCCCCCAGGAAGTACACCCAATGCACTACACAGAGCTCAAACATACACAGTATACAATGCAGAGCGGGCAATGCCAGGCTCCCCATGCAGCGGTTAATGCAGAGCGCCCCACAGAGCAACCAATGCAGAGCGCCCCACAGAGCCTCCAATGGAGGTCACCCCACAGAGCGGGCAATGTAGAGTCCTCCCTCCCCATTGCAACACAGAGCAAATGCAGAGGCCCCCAGGAGGTACACATAATGCACTACACAACACAGAGCTCATACATACACAGTATACAATGCAGAGCGCCACACGGAACGGCCAATGCAGAGGCCCCCAAGAAGAACACACAATGCAGTACACAAAGCAGAGCTCACATATACAGTACACAGTGAGGAGCGGAGAATGTGGTGAGACCCAAGTTAGGGGCCAATGCAGAGCGCCCCACAGAGCGGGCAATGCAGAGCGCCCCACAGAGCGGGCAATGCAGAGCGCCCAAAAGAGCGAGCAATGCAGAGGTCACCAGAGCGATTAAATCCAGAGCACCCCACAGAGCGGGCAATGCAGGGAGCCCCACCACAGAGCAGGCAATGCAGAGGGCCCCACAGAGCGGGCAATGCAGAGGGCCCCACAGAGCGGGCAATGCAGAGGCCCCACAGAGCGGGCAATGCAGAGGGCCCCACAGAGCGGGCAATGCAGAGGGCCCCACAGAGCGGGCAATGCAGAGGGCCCCACAGAGCGGGCAATGCAGAGGGCCACACAGAGCGGGCAATGCAGAGGGCCCCACAGAGCGGGCAATGCAGAGGGCCCCACAGAGCGAGCAATGCAGAGAGCCCCACAGAGCGAGCAATGCAGATTGCCCCACAGAACGATTAAATCCAGAGCACCCCACAGAGCGGGCAATGCAGTCCTCCCTCCCCACAACAAATAGCAAATGCAGAGGTCCCCAGGAAGTACACACAATGCACTACACAACACAGAGCTCAAACATACACAGTACACAATGCATGGCGCCCCACAGAGCGGGGAATGCAGGGCGCCCCACAGTGTGGGAAATGCAGGGCGCCCCACTGAGCGGGCAATGCAGGGCGCGCCCCAGAGCGAGCAATGCAGAGCGCGCCCCACAGAGCGAGCAATGCAGAGCGCCCCACAGAGCGAGCAATGCACAGCGCCCCACAGAGCGGGCAAGGCAGGGCGCCCCACAGAGCGGGCAATGCAGGGCGCCCCACAGAGCGGGCAACGCAGGGCGCCCCACAGAGCGGGCAACGCAGAGCGCCCCACAGAGCGGGCAACGCAGAGCGCCCCACAGAGCGGGCAACACAGAGCGCCCCACAGAGCGGGCAACGCAGAGCGCCCCACAGAGCGGGCAACGCAGAGCGCCCCACAGAGCGGGCAACGCAGAGCGCCCCACAGAGCGGGCAACGCAGAGGGCCCCACAGAGCGAGCCATGCAGAGGGCCCCACAGAGCGAGCAATGCAGAGGGCCCCACAGAGCGAGCAATGCAGAGGGCCCCACAGAGCGAGCAATGCAGAGAGCCCCACAGAGCGATTAAATCCAGAGCACCCCACAGAGCGGGCAATGCAGAGTCCTCCCTCCCCACCACAACAAAAGAGCAAATGCAGAGGTCCCCAGGAAGTACACACAATGCCCTACACAACACAGAGCTCAAACATACACAGTACACAATGCAGGGCGCCCCACAGAGCGGGCAATGCAGGGCGCCCCACAGAGCGGGCAATGCAGGGCGCCCCACTGAGCGGGCAATGCAGAGGGCCCCACAGAGTGGGCAATGCAGAGGGCCCCACAGAGCGGGCAATGCAGAGGGCCCCACAGAGCGGACAATGCAGAGGGCCCCACAGAGCGAGCAATGCAGAGGGCCCCACAGAGCGAGCAATGCAGAGAGCCCTACAGAGCGATTAAATCCAGAGCACCCCACAGAGCGGGCAATGCAGAGTCCTCCCTCCCCACCACAACAAAAGAGCAAATGCAGAGGTCCCCAGGAAGTACACACAATGCCCTACACAACACAGAGCTCAAACATACACAGTACACAATGCAGGGCGCCCCACAGAGCGGGCAATGCAGGGCGCCCCACAGTGCGGGAAATACAGGGCGCCCCTTAGAGCTAGCAATGCAGAGCGCGCCCCACAGAGCTAGCAATGCAGAGCGCGCCCCACAGAGCTAGCAATGCAGAGCGCGCCCCACAGAGCGAGCAAAGCAGAGCGTTTCCCACAGAGCGAGCAAAGCAGAGCGCCCCACAGAGCGAGCAATGCACAGCGCCCCACAGAGCGAGCAATGCACAGCGCCCCACAGAGCGAGCAATGCACGGCGCCCCACAGAGCGAGCAATGCACGGCGCCCCACAGTGCGGGAAATGCAGGGCGCCCCAAAGAGCTAGCAATGCAGAGCGCGCCCCACAGAGCGAGCAATGCAGAGCGCCCCCCAGAGCGAGCAATGCAGAGCGCCCCCCAGAGCGAGGAATGCAGAGCGCCCCCCAGAGCGAGCAATGCAGAGCGCCCCCCAGAGCGAGCAATGCAGAGCGCCCCACAGAGCGAGCAATGCACAGCGCCCCACAGAGCGAGCAATGCACAGCGCCCCACAGAGCGAGCAATGCACAGCGCCCCACAGAGCGAGCAATGCAGAGCGCCCCACAGAGCGAGCAATGCAGAGCGCCCCACAGAGCGAGCAATGCAGAGCGCCCCACAGAGCGAGCAATGCAGAGCGCCCCACAGAGCGAGCAATGCAGAGCGCCCCACAGAGCGAGCAATGCAGAGCGCCCCACAGAGCGAGCAATGCAGAGCGCCCCACAGAGCGAGCAATGCAGAGCGCCCCACAGAGCGAGCAATGCAGAGCGCCCCACAGAGCGAGCAATGCAGAGCGCCCCACAGAGCGAGCAATGCAGAGCGCCCCACAGAGCGAGCAATGCAGAGCGCCCCACAGAGCGAGCAATGCAGAGCGCCCCACAGAGCGAGCAATGCAGAGCGCCCCACAGAGCGAGCAATGCAGAGCGCCCCACAGAGCGAGCAATGCAGAGCGCCCCACAGAGCGAGCAATGCAGAGCGCCCCACAGAGCGAGCAATGCAGAGCGCCCCACAGAGCGAGCAATGCAGAGCGCCCCACAGAGCGAGCAATGCAGAGGCCCCCAAGAAGAACACAATGCAGTATACAGAGATCACATATACAGTACACAGTGAATAGCGGGCAATGAGGGGCTCCCCACAGAGCGGCCAATGCAGAGGCCCCCAAGAAGATCACAATGCAGTATACAGAGATCACATATACAGTACACAGTGAAGAGCGGGCAATGAGGGGCTCCCCACAGAGCGGCCAATGCAGAGGCCCCCAAGAAGAACACAATGCAGTATACAGAGATCACATATACAGTACACAGTGAAGAGCGGGCAATGAGGGGCTCCCCACGGAGAGGGGAATGCAGAGGGCCCCAAGAAGAACACAATGCAGTATACAGAGATCACATATACAGTACACAGTGAACAGCGGGCAATGAGGGGCTCCCCACAGAGCGGCCAATGCAGAGGCCCCCAAGAAGAACACAATGCAGTATACAGAGATCACATATACAGTACACAGTGAAGAGCGGGCAATGAGGGGCTCCCCACAGAGCGGCCAATGCAGAGGCCCCCAAGAAGAACACAATGCAGTATACAGAGATCACATATACAGTACACAGTGATGAGCAAACAATGAGGGGCTCCCCACGGAGCGGCCAATGCAGAGGCCCCCAAGAAGAACACAATGCAGTATACAGAGATCACATATACAGTACACAGTGAAGAGCGGGCAAAGAGGGGCTCCCCACGGAGAGGGGAATGCAGGGAGTCCCAAGGAAGCGGCCAATGCAGAGCGCCCCACGGAGAGGGCAATTAAGAGGCCCCCAAGTAGTACACACAATGCAGTACACAATGCAGTGCTCACATATACAGTACACAATGAAAAGCGGCAATGAAGGGCTCCCCACGGAGGTAGGTAGAGAACACAACGCCGCCAATGAAACAATTACAAAAAATACATTGCTTTCGTATCCCCATTTCTCCGCTGCTCCTCAGCAGGGTGGCGCGCACTGCAGTGACGTTGAGGCCAGTGTGGCGCGCAGTGCAGTGACGTAAAGGGAGCGTAGCCGGACGCTCTGTCTCCTCCATCATCGCTTTCATGTGTATCGGCATGTATCGCGCTGATACAGATGAATGCGCGATGGAAGAACCTGGCAACGGGCCCTAGAGAAATGCCAAGTGTGCCAGCCCAATCAGGGCGTGCAGCAGGTCTTACCTTGCTCTGACGTGCGGTTGGCGTGCTCCCGCGCTTTTGATATGTATAACAATGCACGTGGCAGGCATTTATAGAGCGCGGCACCGGAAATGACACGTAGCACCGGAAATGCGTCATCTCTGCTGCCGTGTCACGTGGGTGGTCACCAGTTGACAGACAAGACATTGTGGGCAGTATTATATGTTAACTGCGCATGCGCCACATGCACGCGCGGCACTCGCGTCCGCACGGCCGCGCGCACCTGGCGCCGCCCGAGACTGCACTGCCGCGCGCACCTGGCGCACCTAGCGCATGCGCAGTAGCTGCGCGCCGCCGGAGGCTGTAATAGCAATGCCTTGTGGTGGGCGGGTGGTCTCCTGGGCGGGTTCTCTCCCAGCGAAACACGCCCCAACCCCCTTCTCCCGACTTTTCGTTTTGGCGGCATGCCAGACAGCGGACAGTGACACTGCTACCGGTATTAACCCTTTAGGGGGGGTGCCAACACTGCTACCGGTATTAACCCTTTAGGGGGGGGTGCCAACACTTCTACCGGTATTAACCCTTTGGGGGGGTGCCAACACTGCTACCGGTATTAACCCTTTAGGGGGGTGCCAACACTGCTACCGTTATTAACCCTTTGGGGGTGAGAGGGTGCGGGGGGCTCAGAGAGGGGGGAGAGGGCGCGGGGGGGGGGGGGTGAGCACGGATAGATAGGGGGGTACGTTATGGCTGGGGTCAGTGTATGGATGGATAGGGGGTCCCTTACTGGGGGGGGCCTGTGTATGGATGGATAGTGGGTCCCTTATGACGGGGGGGTTGTGAGTACGGATAGATAGGGGGTCCCTTACTGGTGTGGGGGGTGCACTCTGATCCAGTGCGCTCAGTGATCTGCGCTCAGTGATCCGCTGCACTTAGTGATCCAGTGCGCTCAGAGATCTGCTGCGCTCAGTGATGCAGTGCGCTCAGTAGTCCAGTGCGCTCATTGATCGGCTGCACTCAGTGATCCAGTGCGCTCAGCGATTCGATGCTCTCAGTGATCCGATGCTCTCAGTGATCCGATGCTCTCAGTGATCCGATGCTCTCAGTGATCCGATGCTCAGTGATCCGCTGCACTCAGTGATCCGCTGCACTCAGTGGTCCAGTGCGCTCAGTGGTCCAGTGCGCTCAGTGATTCAGTGTGCTCAGTGATCCGCTGCACTCAGTTATCCAGTGCGCTCAGTGATCCGCTGTGCTCAGTGATCGGCTGCTCTCAGTGATCCGATGCTCTCAGTGATCCAGTGCGCTCAGTGATCCGATGCTCTGTGATCCGCTGCACTCAGTGATCCAGTGCGCTGTTATGATAAGGCAATTCAGTACCACAATGGACATAGAAGCCAGAGCACATACAGTGACCTGACAATAACCCAAAAACATAGAACGAGCTCTGAGACGTGGAAACTCTGCTGACCGCAATCCCTAATCCTCTCCAACACACACTAGAGGCAGCCGTGGATTGCGCCTAACGCTCCCTATGCAACTCGGCACAGCCTGAGAAACTAGCTAGCCTGAAGATAGAAAATAAGCCTACCTTGCCTCAAAGAAATACCCCAAAGGAAAAGGCAGCCCCCACATATAATGACTGTGAGTTAAGATGAATAGACAAACGTAGAGATGAAATAGATTTAACAAAGTGAGGCCCGACTTTCTGAACAGAGCGAGGATAGGAAAGATAACTTTGCGGTCAACACAAAACCCTACAAACAACCATGCAAAGGGGGCAAAAAGACCCTCCGTACCGAACTAACGGCACGGAGGTACACCCTCTGCGTCCCAGAGCTTCTAGCAAGCAAGAAAAAACAAATACGCAAGCTGGACAGGAAAAAACAGCAAACAAAATAACAAAAGCGGAACTTAGCTATGCAGAGCAGCAGGCCACAGGAACGATCCAGGAGGAAGCAAGCCCTATACTAGAACACTGACTGGAGGCCAGGATCAGAGCACCAGGTGGAGTTAAATAGAGCAGTACCTAACGACTTCACCACATCACCTGAGGAAGGAAACTCAGAAGCCGCAGTACCACTCTCCTCCACCAACGGAAGCTCACAGAATCAGCCGAAGTACCACTTGTGACCACAGGAGGGAGCTCTGCCACAGAATTCACAACAGTACCCCCCCCTTGAGGAGGGGTCACCGAACCCTCACCAGAGCCCCCAGGACGACCAGGATGAGCCATATGAAAGGCACGAACAAGATTGGGAGCATGGACATCAGAGGCAAAGACCCAGGAATTATCTTCCTGAGCATAACCCTTCCACTTAACCAGATACTGGAGTTTCCGTCTCGAAACACGAGAATCCAAAATCTTCTCCACAATATACTCCAACTCCCCCTCCACCAAAACCGGGGCAGGAGGATCAACAGATGGAACCATAGGTGCCACGTATCTCCGCAACAATGACCTATGGAAAACGTTATGGATTAAAAAAGAATCTGGAAGGGTCAAACGAATCGACACAGAATTAAGAACCTCAGAAATCCTATACGGACCAATGAAACGAGGCTTAAATTTAGGAGAGGAAACCTTCATAGGAATATGACGAGATGACAACCAAACCAAATCCCCAACACGAAGTCGGGGACCCACACAGCGTCTGCGATTAGCAAAACGTTGAGCCTTCTCCTGGGACAAGGTCAAATTGTCCACTACATGAGTCCAGATCTGCTGCAACCTGTCCACCACAGTATCTACACCAGGACAGTCCGAAGACTCAACCTGCCCTGAAGAGAAACGAGGATGGAACCCAGAGTTGCAGAAAAACGGCGAAACCAAGGTAGCCGAGCTAGCCCGATTATTAAGGGCGAATTCAGCCAAAGGCAAAAAGGACACCCAGTCATCCTGATCAGCAGAAACAAAGCATCTCAGATATGTTTCCAAGGTCTGATTGGTTCGTTCGGTCTGGCCATTAGTCTGAGGATGGAAAGCCGAGGAAAAAGACAAGTCAATGCCCATCCTAGCACAAAAGGCTCACCAAAACCTTGAAACAAACTGGGAACCTCTGTCAGAAACGATATTCTCCGGAATGCCATGTAAACGAACCACATGCTGGAAGAACAATGGCACCAAATCAGAGGAGGAAGGTAATTTAGACAAGGGTACCAAAAGGACCATCTTAGAGAAGCGATCACAAACCACCCAAATGACTGACATTTTTTGAGAGACGGGAAGATCTGAAATAAAATCCATAGAGATATGTGTCCAAGGCCTCTTCGGGACCGGCAAGGGCAAAAGCAACCCACTGGCACGAGAACAGCAGGGCTTAGCCCGAGCACAAATCCCACAGGACTGCACAAAAGAACGCACATCCCGTGACAGAGATGGCCACCAAAAGGATCTAGCCACTAACTCTCTGGTACCAAAGATTCCAGGATGACCAGCCAACACCGAACAATGAACCTCAGAGATAACTCTATTCGTCCACCTATCAGGGACAAACAGTTTCTCCGCTGGGCAACGATCAGGTTTATTAGCCTGAAATTTTTGCAGCACCCGCCGCAAATCAGGGGAGATGGCAGACACAATTACTCCCTCTTTGAGAATACCCGCCGGCTCAGATAAACCCGGAGAGTCGGGCACAAAACTCCTAGACAGGGCATCCGCCTTCACATTTTTAGAGCCCGGAAGGTACGAAACCACAAAGTCGAAACGGAAGAAAAACAGCGACCAGCGAGCCTGTCTAGGATTCAACCGTTTGGCAGACTCGAGATAAGTCAAGTTCTTATGATCAGTCAAGACCACCACGCGATGCTTAGCTCCTTCAAGCCAATGACGCCACTCCTCGAATGCCCACTTCATGGCCAGCAACTCTCGATTGCCAACATCATAATTTCGCTCAGCAGGCGAAAACTTCCTGGAAAAGAAGGCGCATGGTTTCATCACCGAGCAATCAGAACTTCTCTGCGACAAAACAGCCCCCGCTCCAATTTCAGAAGCATCAACCTCGACCTGGAACGGAAGCGAAACATCTGGCTGACATAACACAGGGGCAGAAGAAAAACGACGCTTCAACTCTTGAAAAGCTTCCACAGCAGCAGAAGACCAATTGACCACATCAGCACCCTTCTTGGTCAAATCGGTCAATGGTTTAGCAATACTAGAAAAATTGCAGATGAAGCGACGATAAAAATTAGCAAAGCCCAGGAACTTTTGCAGACTCTTCAGAGAAGTCGGCTGAGTCCAATCATGGATGGCCTGGACCTTAACAGGATCCATCTCGATAGTAGAAGGGGAAAAAATGAACCCCAAAAATGAAACCTTCTGAACACCAAAGAGACACTTTGATCCCTTCACAAACAAAGAATTAGCACGCAGGACCTGAAACACCGTTCTGACCTGCTTCACATGAGACTCCCAATCATCCGAGAAGACCAAAATATCATCCAAGTACACAATCAGGAATTTATCCAGGTACTCTCGGAAGATGTCATGCATAAAGGACTGAAACACTTATGGAGCATTGGCAAGTCCGAATGGCATAACTAGGTATTCAAAATGGCCCTCGGGCGTATTAAATGCAGTTTTCCATTCATCGCCTCGCTTTATACGCACAAGATTATATGCACCACGAAGATCTATCTTGGTGAACCAACTAGCCCCCTTAATCCGAGCAAACAAATCAGATAACAGCGGCAAGGGGTACTGAAATTTGACCGTGATCTTATTTAGAAGGCGGTAATCTATACAAGGTCTCAGCGAACCATCCTTCTTGGCCACAAAAAAGAACCCCGCTCCCAATGGCGACGATGACGGGCGAATGTGGCCCTTCTCCAAGGACTCCTTCACGCAACTCCGCATAGCGGCGTGCTCAGGTACAGATAAATTAAACAGTCGCCCTTTTGGAAATTTACTACCAGGAATCAAATCGATAGCACAATCACAATCCCTATGCGGAGGTAGGGCATCGGACTTGGGCTCATCAAATACATCCCGGTAATCAGACAAGAACTCTGGGACCTCAGAAGGGGTGGATGATGAAATAGACAGGAATGGAACATCACCATGTACCCCCTGACAACCCCAGCAGGACACAGACATGGATTTCCAATCTAATACTGGATTATGGACCTGTAGCCATGGCAACCCCAACACGACCACATCATGCAGATTATGCAACACCAGAAAGCGAATATCCTCCTGATGTTCAGGAGCCATGAACATGGTCAGCTGGGTCCAATACTGAGGCTTATTCTTGGCCAAAGGCGTAGCATCAATTCCTCTCAGTGGAATAGGACACTGCAAGGGCTCCAAGAAAAACCCACAACGCCTGGCATACTCCAAGTCCATCAAATTCAGGGCAGCGCCTGAATCCACAAATGCCATGACAGAATAAGATGACAAAGAGCAGATCAAAGTAACGGACAAAAGAAATTTTGACTGTACTGTACCAATGGTGGCAGACCTAGCGAACCGCTTAGTGCGCTTAGGACAATCGGAGATAGCATGAGTGGAATCACCACAGTAAAAACATAGCCCATTCCGACGTCTGTGTTCTTGCCGTTCAACTCTGGTCAAAGTCCTATCGCACTGCATAGGCTCAGGTTTATGCTCAGATAATACCGCCAAATGGTGCACAGATTTACGCTCACGCAAGCGTCGACCGATCTGAATGGCCAGAGACATAGACTCATTTAGGCCCGCAGGCATAGGAAATCCCACCATGACATCCTTAAGGGCTTCAGAGAGACCCTTTCTGAAAATAGCTGCGAGCGCACCTTCATTCCATTGAGTGAGCACGGACCACCTTCTAAATTTCTGACAGTAAATCTCAATCTCATCCGGACCCTGACACAGATCCAGCAAATTTTTCTCTGCCTGATCCACTGAATTAGGTTCATTGTACAGCAATCCGAGCGCCAGGAAAAACGCATCAATATTACTTAATGCAGGATCTCCTGGCGCAAGGGAAAATGCCCAGTCTTGAGGGTCGCCACGCAAAAAAGAAATAATAATTCTCACTTGTTGAACTGGGTCACCAGAGGAGCGTGGTTTCAAGGCCAGAAACAGTTTGCAATTATTTTTGAAATTCACAAACTTAGTTCTATCTCCAAAAAACAAATCCGGAATAGGAATTCTTGGTTCCAACATAGAATTCTGAACCACAAAGTCTTGAATATTTTGTACTCTTGCCGTGAGCTGATCCACACATGAAGACAGACCTTTAATGTCCATCACTACACCTGTGTCCTGAACCACCCAAATGTCTAGGGGAAAAAAAGGCAAAACACAGTGCAGAGAAAAAAAAAATGGTCTCAGAACATCTTTTTTCCCTCTATTGAGAATCATTAGTACTTTGGGCCTCCAGTACTGTTATGATAAGGCAATTCAGTACCACAATGGACATAGAAGCCAGAGCACATACAGTGACCTGACAATAACCCAAAAACATAGAACGAGCTCTGAGACGTGGAAACTCTGCTGACCGCAATCCCTAATCCTCTCCAACACACACTAGAGGCAGCCGTGGATTGCGCCTAACGCTCCCTATGCAACTCGGCACAGCCTGAGAAACTAGCTAGCCTGAAGATAGAAAATAAGCCTACCTTGCCTCAAAGAAATACCCCAAAGGAAAAGGCAGCCCCCACATATAATGACTGTGAGTTAAGATGAATAGACAAACGTAGAAATGAAATAGATTTAGCAAAGTGAGGCCCGACTTTCTGAACAGAGCGAGGATAGGAAAGATAACTTTGCGGTCAACACAAAACCCTACAAACAACCACGCAAAGGGGGCAAAAAGACCCTCCGTACCGAACTAACGGCACGGAGGTACACCCTCTGCGTCCCAGAGCTTCCAGCAAGCAAGAAAAAACAAATACGCAAGCTGGACAGGAAAAAACAGCAAACAAAATAACAAAAGCGGAACTTAGCTATGCAGAGCAGCAGGCCACAGGAACGATCCAGGAGGAAGCAAGCCCTATACTAGAACATTGACTGGAGGCCAGGATCAGAGCACCAGGTGGAGTTAAATAGAGCAGTACCTAACGACTTCACCACATCACCTGAGGAAGGAAACTCAGAAGCCGCAGTACCACTCTCCTCCACCAACGGAAGCTCACAGAATCAGCCGAAGTACCACTTGTGACCACAGGAGGGAGCTCTGCCACAGAATTCACAACAGTACCCCCCCCTTGAGGAGGGGTCACCGAACCCTCACCAGAGCCCCCAGGACGACCAGGATGAGCCATATGAAAGGCACGAACAAGATTGGGAGCATGGACATCAGAGGCAAAGACCCAGGAATTATCTTCCTGAGCATAACCCTTCCACTTAACCAGATACTGGAGTTTCCGTCTCGAAACACGAGAATCCAAAATCTTCTCCACAATATACTCCAACTCCCCCTCCACCAAAACCGGGGCAGGAGGATCAACAGATGGAACCATAGGTGCCACGTATCTCCGCAACAATGACCTATGGAAAACGTTATGGATTAAAAAAGAATCTGGAAGGGTCAAACGAATCGACACAGAATTAAGAACCTCAGAAATCCTATACGGACCAATGAAACGAGGCTTAAATTTAGGAGAGGAAACCTTCATAGGAATATGACGAGATGACAACCAAACCAAATCCCCAACACGAAGTCGGGGACCCACACAGCGTCTGCGATTAGCAAAACGTTGAGCCTTCTCCTGAGACAAGGTCAAATTGTCCACTACATGAGTCCAGATCTGCTGCAACCTGTCCACCACAGTATCTACACCAGGACAGTCCGAAGACTCAACCTGCCCTGAAGAGAAACGAGGATGGAACCCAGAGTTGCAGAAAAACGGCGAAACCAAGGTAGCCGAGCTAGCCCGATTATTAAGGGCGAATTCAGCCAAAGGCAAAAAGGACACCCAGTCATCCTGATCAGCAGAAACAAAGCATCTCAGATATGTTTCCAAGGTCTGATTGGTTCGTTCGGTCTGGCCATTAGTCTGAGGATGGAAAGCCGAGGAAAAAGACAAGTCAATGCCCATCCTAGCACAAAAGGCTCACCAAAACCTTGAAACAAACTGGGAACCTCTGTCAGAAACGATATTCTCCGGAATGCCATGTAAACGAACCACATGCTGGAAGAACAATGACACCAAATCAGAGGAGGAAGGTAATTTAGACAAGGGTACCAAATGGACCATCTTAGAGAAGCGATCACAAACCACCCAAATGACTGACATTTTTTGAGAGACGGGAAGATCTGAAATAAAATCCATAGAGATATGTGTCCAAGGCCTCTTCGGGACCGGCAAGGGCAAAAGCAACCCACTGGCACGAGAACAGCAGGTCTTAGCCCGAGCACAAATCCCACAGGACTGCACAAAAGAACGCACATCCCGTGACAGAGATGGCCACCAATTGGATCTAGCCACTAACTCTCTGGTACCAAAGATTCCAGGATGACCAGCCAACACCGAACAATGAACCTCAGAGATAACTCTATTCGTCTCTACTCTATTCGTCTATTTGGGCACCGGTGCTCAGGAAGGATATAATGGAACTAGAGAGAGTACAAAGGAGGGCAACAAAATTAATAAAGGGGATGGGAGAACTACAATACCCAGATAGATTAGCGAAATTAGGATTATTTAGTCTAGTAAAAAGACGACTGAGGGGCGATCTAATAACCATGTATAAGTATATAAGGGGACAATACAAATATCTCGCTGAGGATCTGTTTATACCAAGGAAGGTGACGGGCACAAGGGGGCATTCTTTGCGTCTGGAGGAGAGAAGGTTTTTCCACCAACATAGAAGAGGATTCTTTACTGTTAGGGCAGTGAGAATCTGGAATTGCTTGCCTGAGGAGGTGGTGATGGCGAACTCAGTCGAGGGGTTCAAGAGAGGCCTGGATGTCTTCCTGGAGCAGAACAATATTGTATCATACAATTATTAGGTTCTGTAGAAGGACGTAGATCTGGGTATTTATTATGATGGAATATAGGCTGAACTGGATGGACAAATGTCTTTTTTCGGCCTTACTAACTATGTTACTATGTTACTATGTCCACCTATCAGGGACAAACAGTTTCTCCGCTGGGCAACGATCAGGTTTATTAGCCTGAAATTTTTGCAGCACCCGCCGCAAATCAGGGGAGATGGCAGACACAATTACTCCCTCTTTGAGAATACCCGCCGGCTCAGATAAACCCGGAGACTCGGGCACAAAACTCCTAGACAGGGCATCCGCCTTCACATTTTTAGAGCCCGGAAGGTACGAAACCACAAAGTCAAAATGGAAGAAAAACAGCGACCAGCGAGCCTGTCTAAGATTCAACCGTTTGGCAGACTCGAGATAAGTCAAGTTCTTATGATCAGTCAAGACCACCACGCGATGCTTATCTCCTTCAAGCAAATGACGCCACTCCTCGAATGCCCACTTCATGGCCAGCAACTCTCGATTGCCAACATCATAATTTCGCTCAGCAGGCGAAAACTTCCTGGAAAAGAAGGCGCATGGTTTCATCACCGAGCAATCAGAACTTCTCTGCGACAAAACAGCCCCCGCTCCAATTTCAGAAGCATCAACCTCGACCTGGAACGGAAGCGAAACATCTGGCTGACATAACACAGGGGCAGAAGAAAAACGACGCTTCAACTCTTGAAAAGCTTCCACAGCAGCAGAAGACCAATTGACCACATCAGCACCCTTCTTCGTCAAATCGGTCAATGGTTTAGCAATACTAGAAAAATTGCAGATGAAGCGATGATAAAAATTAGCAAAGCCCAGGAACTTTTGCAGACTCTTCAGAGAAGTCGGCTGAGTCCAATCATGGATGGCCTGGACCTTAACAGGATCCATCTCGATAGTAGAAGGGGAAAAAATGAACCCCAAAAATGAAACCTTCTGAACACCAAAGAGACACTTTGATCACTTCACAAACAAAGAATTAGCACGCAGGACCTGAAACACCGTTCTGACCTGCTTCACATGAGACTCCCAATCATCCGAGAAGACCAAAATATCATCCAAGTACACAATCAGGAATTTATACAGGTACTCTCGGAAGATGTCATGCATAAAGGACTGAAACACTGGTGGAGCATTGGCAAGTCCGAATGGCATAACTAGGTATTCAAAATGGCCCTCGGGCGTATTAAATGCAGTTTTCCATTAAGGCTTAAGGCCTGGGCACAAGTGCGGGCTAGGCTTAAGGCCTGGGCACAAGTGCGGGCTAGGCTTAAGGCCTGGGCTCAAGTGCGGGCTTGGCTTAAGGCCTGGGCACAAGTGCGGGCTAGGCTTAAGGCCGGGGCACAAGTGCGGGCTAGGCTTAAGGCCGGCGCACAAGTGCGGGCTAGGCTTAAGGCCGGGGCACAAGTGCGGGCTAGGCTTAAGGCTGGGGCACAAATGCGGGCTAGGCTTAAGGCCGGGGCACAAGTGCGGGCTAGGCTTAAGGCCGGGGAACAAGTGCGGGCTAGACTTAAGGCCGGGGCACAAGTGCGGGCTAGGCTTAAGGCCTGGGCACAAGTGCGGGCTAGGCTTAAGGCCGGGGCACAAGTGCGGGCTAGGCGTCAGGCCTGGGAACAAGTGCGGGCTAGGCGTCAGGCCTGGGAACAAGTGCGGGCTAGGCGTCAGGCCTGGGCACAAGTGCGGGCTAGGCTTAAGGCCTGGGCACAATTGCGGGCTAGGCTTAAGGCCTGGGCACAAGTGCGGCCTAGGCTTAAGGCCTGGGCACAAGTGCGGGCTAGGCTTAAGGCCTGGGCACAAGTGCGGGCTAGGCTTAAGGCCGGGGCACAAGTGCGGGCTAGGCTTAAGGCCGGCGCACAAGTGCGGGCTAGGCTTAAGGCCGGGGCACAAGTGCGGGCTAGGCTTAAGGCCGGGGCACAAGTGCGGGCTAGGCTTAAGGTCGGGGCACAAGTGCGGGCTAGGCTTAAGGCCGGGGCACAAGTGCGGGCTAGGCTTAAGGCCGGGGCACAAGTGCGGGCTAGGCTTAAGGCCGGGACACAAGTGCGGGCTAGGCTTAAGGCCGGGGCACAAGTGCGGGCTAGGCTTAAGGCCGGGGCACAAGTGCGGGCTAGGCTTAAGGCCGGGGCACAAGTGCGGGCTAGGCTTAAGGCCGGGGCACAAGTGCGGGCTAGGCTTAAGGCCGGGGCACAAGTGCGGGCTAGGCTTAAGGCCGGGGCACAAGTGCGGGCTAGGATTAAGGCCGGGGCACAAGTGCGGGCTAGGATTAAGGCATACAGCTAACTCTTTGCACTCTTTGCATAAAGGGTTAGGCACCCATAGGGGTGAAGAGCTAGCTTTCACCCCTCTGCTCTGTACTTGGACATTTAGGAATAGATCATTTGTAGTACAGTGCGGAGCCTCTCCATAACCCCATGCTCCAAGCGACCAGGCACTTCTTGTCTGTCCTCTGTAAATGGGTAATGCCTTCTTCCCCAATTACAGTCGTGCATGCGCATTCAGATGGGACAAGAGCGAAGAGCGTAAAGCTGGCCCTATGTGCATAACCAACATGAAGCTGAAGACAAAAACAAACAAACAAGCATTCAAGGGGCTCAAAAGTGCAGGCTAGGCTTAAGGCCTGGGCACAAGTGCGGGCTAGGCTTAAGGCCTGGGCACAAGTGTGCGGGCTAGGCTTAAGGCCTGGGCACAAGTGCGGGTTAGGCTTAAGGCCTGGGCACAAGTGCGGACTAGGCTTAAGGCCGGGGTACAAGTGCGGGCTAGGCTTAAGGCCTGGGCACAAGTGCAGGCTAGGCTTAAGGCCTGGGCACAAGTGCGGGCTAGGCTTCAGGCCTGGGCACAAGTGCGGGCTAGGCTTCAGGCCTGGGCACAAGTGCGGGCTAGGCTTCAGGCCTGGGCACAAGTGCGGGCTAGGCTTAAGGCCTGGGCACAAGTGCGGGCTAGGCTTAAGGCCTGGGCACAAGTGCGGGCTAGGCGTCAGGCCTGGGAACAAGTGCGGGCTAGGCGTCAGGCCTGGGCACAAGTGCGGGCTAGGCTTAAGGCCTGGGCACAATTGCGGGCTAGGCTTAAGGCCTGGGCACAAGTGCGGCCTAGGCTTAAGGCCTGGGCACAAGTGCGGGCTAGGCTTAAGGCCTGGGCACAAGTGCGGGCTAGGCTTAAGGCCGGGGCACAAGTGCGGGCTAGGCTTAAGGCCGGCGCACAAGTGCGGGCTAGGCTTAAGGCCGGGGCACAAGTGCAGGCTAGGCTTAAGGCCGGGGCACAAGTGCGGGCTAGGCTTAAGGCCGGGGCACAAGTGCGGGCTAGGCTTAAGGTCGGGGCACAAGTGCGGGCTAGGCTTAAGGCCGGGGCACAAATGCGGGCTAGGCTTAAGGCCGGGGCACAAGTGCGGGCTAGGCTTAAGGCCAGGACACAAGTGCGGGCTAGGCGTCAGGGATTCAAGCTTCAGGAGGCTAATTTGCATATTCCAGGTGCCTTCTGGGAGAAGCGAAGTCTCCCTAAGCTAGAAGATCGTTGGGTACAGCCGGGACCAGCTGCTTCGAAAGCATCACCAAACCGCGCGCCGTAAATTTTTGCCTGTAGGACATTATTGCAAGAGAGCTTGGCTGAGTAGATTACACAAGAAGGAAAACACACAGCAAGTCAGCAGGATCTAGGAGCAACATGGCAGATGTGACAACCTACATGGTGAGCTGCAGCATGTGCTACATGTTCACAGATCGACCAGAAGAAGAATCCAATTTCACCTGTCAGAAGTGTAGACTAGTGGCCCTTTTAGAAGAAAAGGTGCGGGGTCTGGAAGAAAGAATAGCAACTTTGAAACTCATCAAAGAGAATGAAGACTTTCTAGACAGAACAGAAGCATCTCTACTGGTCACAGAAGGTGCAAAAAGTGTCAGAGAACCTCCAAAAGCAGATGAGTGGAAGCATGTGACCAAAAGAAGCAAGAAGACCATGGAGAAATCACCAACCACACAACTGAAGAACCGATATCAAATCTTTGTAGAGGATGAAGATGGCACACCTAAGAATGAAGCAATACCAGCAAGCAAAAAAGAAAAGGGCACACAGCAACAAGTGACAGCAAAAAGTACAGCCAAGAAGCAACGAAGAGTGGTGGTGGTGGGAGACTCACTACTGAGAGGCACCGAAGCAGCCATCTGCAGACCGGACATAACTGCAAGAGAAGTATGCTGCCTTCCAGGTGCGATGATCAAGGATGTGACCGATAGGATACCAAAGCTCTTCAGCTCCAAGGACGTCCACCCATTTCTTCTGATACATGTTGGCACCAATGACACGGCAAGGAAGGACCTACCGACAATCTGCAAGGACTTTGAAGAGTTGGGGAAGAAAGTAAAGGAACTGGATGCACAGGTAGTTTTTTCTTCTATCCTTCCAGTAGACGGGCATGGCACCAGGAGATGGAACAGGATCCTTGATGCAAACAACTGGCTAAGACGATGGTGCAGACAACAAGGATTTGGATTCCTGGACCACGGTGTGAATTACTGGTATGATGGACTCCTCGCCAGAGACGGACTACACCTCAACAAACCTGGGAAACACACATTCGCCAGAAGACTCGCTACACTCATCAGGAGGGCGTTAAACTAGAAGAAGAGGGGACGGGAAGAAAAACATTAGACTCGAACAAAGACGACCCAGGAAAACATACTCAGAAGGGAGGTAAGAACATTTCTAAAACAATCCACAGTGAGGAGATTGGAACAAAACAAAACCCTCTAAACTGCATGCTCGCAAACGCCAGAAGCCTGACAAACAAGATGGAAGAACTAGAAGCAGAAATATCTACAGGTAACTTTGACATAGTGGGAATAACCGAGACATGGTTAGATGAAAGCTATGACTGGGCAGTTAACTTACAGGGTTACAGTCTGTTTAGAAAGGATCGTAAAAATCGGAGAGGAGGAGGGGTTTGTCTCTATGTAAAGTCTTGTCTAAAGTCCACTTTAAGGGAGGATATTAGCGAAGGGAATGAGGATGTCGAGTCCATATGGGTTGAAATTCATGGAGGGAAAAATGGTAACAAAATTCTCATTGGGGTCTGTTACAAACCCCCAAATATAACAGAAAGCATGGAAAGTCTACTTCTAAAGCAGATAGATGAAGCTGCAACCCATAATGAGGTCCTGGTTATGGGGGACTTTAACTACCCGGATATTAACTGGGAAACAGAAACCTGTGAAACCCATAAAGGCAACAGGTTTCTGCTAATAACCAAGAAAAATTATCTTTCACAATTGGTGCAGAATCCAACCAGAGGAGCAGCACTTTTAGACCTAATACTATCTAATAGACCTGACAGAATAACAAATCTGCAGGTGGTTGGGCATTTAGGAAATAGCGACCACAATATTGTGCAGTTTCACCTGTCTTTCACTAGGGGGACTTGTCAGGGAGTCACAAAAACATTGAACTTTAGGAAGGCAAAGTTTGAACAGCTTAGAGATGCCCTTAATCTGGTAGACTGGGACAATATCCTCAGAAATGAGAATACAGATAATAAATGGGAAATGTTTAAGAACATCCTAAATAGGCAGTGTAAGCGGTTTATACCTTGTGGGAATAAAAGGACTAGAAATAGGAAAAACCCAATGTGGCTAAACAAAGAAGTAAGACAGGCAATTAACAGTAAAAAGAAAGCATTTGCACTACTAAAGCAGGATGGCACCATTGAAGCTCTAAAAAACTATAGGGAGAAAAATACTTTATCTAAAAAACTAATTAAAGCTGCCAAAAAGGAAACAGAGAAGCACATTGCTAAGGAGAGTAAAACTAATCCCAAACTGTTCTTCAACTATATCAATAGTAAAAGAATAAAAACTGAAAATGTAGGCCCTTTAAAAAATAGTGAGGAAAGAATGGTTGTAGATGACGAGGAAAAAGCTAACATATTAAACACCTTCTTCTCCACGGTATTCACGGTGGAAAATGAAATGCTAGGTGAAATCCCAAGAAACAATGAAAACCCTATATTAAGGGTCACCAATCTAACCCAAGAAGAGGTGCGAAACCGGCTAAATAAGATTAAAATAGATAAATCTCCGGGTCCGGATGGCATACACCCACGAGTACTAAGAGAACTAAGTAATGTAATAGATAAACCATTATTTCTTATTTTTAGTGACTCTATAGCGACAGGGTCTGTTCCGCAGGACTGGCGCATAGCAAATGTGGTGCCAATATTCAAAAAGGGCTCTAAAAGTGAACCTGGAAATTATAGGCCAGTAAGTCTAACCTCTATTGTTGGTAAAATATTTGAAGGGTTTCTGAGGGATGTTATTCTGGATTATCTCAATGAGAATAACTGTTTAACTCCATATCAGCATGGGTTTATGAGAAATCGCTCCTGTCAAACCAATCTAATCAGTTTTTATGAAGAGGTAAGCTATAGACTGGACCACGGTGAGTCATTGGACGTGGTATATCTCGATTTTTCCAAAGCGTTTGATACCGTGCCGCACAAGAGGTTGGTACACAAAATGAGAATGCTTGGTCTGGGGGAAAATGTGTGTAAATGGGTTAGTAACTGGCTTAGTGATAGAAAGCAGAGGGTGGTTATAAATGGTATAGTCTCTAACTGGGTCGCTGTGACCAGTGGGGTACCGCAGGGGTCAGTATTGGGACCTGTTCTCTTCAACATATTCATTAATGATCTGGTAGAAGGTTTACACAGTAAAATATCGATATTTGCAGATGATACAAAACTATGTAAAGCAGTTAATACAAGAGAAGATAGTATTCTGCTACAGATGGATCTGGATAAGTTGGAAACTTGGGCTGAAAGGTGGCAGATGAGGTTTAACAATGATAAATGTAAGGTTATACACATGGGAAGAGGGAATCAATATCACCATTACACACTGAACGGGAAACCACTGGGTAAATCTGACAGGGAGAAGGACTTGGGGATCCTAGTTAATGATAAACTTACCTGGAGCAGCCAGTGCCAGGCAGCAGCTGCCAAGGCAAACAGGATCATGGGGTGCATTAACCCCTTCAAGACCCAGCCTATTTTGACCTTAAAGACCTTGCCGTTTTTTGCAATTCTGACCAGTGTCCCTTTATGAGGTAATAACTCAGGAACGCTTCAACGGATCCTAGCGGTTCTGAGATTGTTTTTTCGTGACATATTGGGCTTCATGTTAGTGGTAAATTTAGGTCAATAAATTCTGCATTTATTTGTGATAAACACGGAAATTTGGCGAAAATTTTAAAAATTTCGCAATTTTCACATTTTGAATTTTTATTCTGTTAAACCAGAGAGATATGTGACACAAAATAGTTAATAAATAACATTTCCCACATGTTTACTTTACATCAGCACAATTTTGGAAACAAAATTTTTTTTTGTTACGAAGTTATAAGGGTTAAAATTCGACCAGCGATTTGTCATTTTTACAACGAAATTTACAAAACCATTTTTTTTAGGGACCACCTCACATTTGAAGTCAGTTTGAGGGGTCTATATGGCTGAAAATACCCAAAAGTGACACCATTCTAAAAACTGCACCCCTCAAGGTACTCAAAACCACATT
Organism: Ranitomeya imitator; assembly: GCF_032444005.1. Taxonomy (NCBI): domain Eukaryota; kingdom Metazoa; phylum Chordata; class Amphibia; order Anura; family Dendrobatidae; genus Ranitomeya; species Ranitomeya imitator. The sequence goes on along the minus strand of NC_091284.1, from coordinate 312,719,348 downwards.
CAAGAAGTTTATTAACCCTTCAGGTGCTTCACAGCAGCAGAAGCAACATGGAAGGAAAAAATGAACATTTAACTTTTTAGTCACAAAAATTATCTTTTAGCAACAATTTTTTTATTTTCCCAATGGTAAAAGGAGAAACTGAACCACGAACGTTGTTGTCCAATTTGTCCTGAGTACGCTGATACCTCATATGTGGGGGTAAACCACTGTTTTGGCGCACGGCAGGGCTTGGAAGGGAAGGAGCGCCATTTGACTTTTTGAATCAAAAATTGGCTCCACTCTTTAGCGGACACCATGTCACGTTTGGAGAGCCCCCGTGTGCCTAAAAATTGGAGCTCCCCCACAAGTGACCCCATTTTGGAAACTAGACGCCCCAAGGAACTTATCTAGATGCATAGTGAGCACTTTGAACCCCCAGGTGCTTCACAAATTGATCCGTAAAAATGAAAAAGTACTTTTTTTTCACAAAAAAATTCTTTTAGCCTCAATTTTTTAATTTTCACATGGGCAATAGGATAAAATGGATCCTAAAATGTGTTGGGCAATTTCTCCTGAGTACACCAATACCTCACATGTGGAGGTAAACCACTGTTTGGGCACATGGTAAGGCTCGGAAGGGAAGGAGCGCCATTTGACTTTTTGAATGAAAAATTATTTCCATCGTTAGCGGACACCATGTCGCGTTTGGAGAGCTCCTGTGTGCCTAAACATTGGCGCTCCCCCACAAGTGACCCCATTTTGGAAACTAGACCCCCCAAGGAACTAATTTAGATGCCTAGTGAGCACTTTAAACCCTCAGGTGCTTCACAAATTGATCTGTAAAAATGAAAAAGTAATTTTTTTTCACAAAAAAATTCTTTTCGCCTCAATTTTCTCATTTTCACATGGGCAGTAGGATAAAATGGATCATAAAATTTGTTGGGCAATTTCTCCCGAGTACGCCGATACCTCATATGTGGGGGTAAACCACTGTTTGGGCACTCGGCAGGGCTCGGAAGAGAAGGCGTGCCATTTGACTTTTTGAATGGAAAATTAGCTCCAATTGTTAGCGGACACCATGTCGCGTTTGGAGAGCCCCTGTGTGCCTAAACATTGGAGCTCCCCCACAAGTGACCCCATTTTGGAAACTAGACCCCCCAAGGAACTTATCTAGATGCATATTGAGCACTTTAAACCCCCAGGTGCTTCACAGAAGTTTATAACGCAGAGCCATGAAAATAAAAAATAATTTTTCTTTCCTCAAAAATGATTTTTTAGCCTGGAATTTCCTATTTTGCCAAGGATAATAGGAGAAATTGGACCCCAAATATTGTTGTCCAGTTTGTCCTGAGTACGCTGATACCCCATATGTGGGGGTAAACCACTGTTTGGGCGCACGGCAGGGCTCGGAAGGGATGGCACGCCATTTGGCTTTTTAAATGGAAAATTAGCTCCAATCATTAGCGGACACCATGTCACGTTTGGAGAGCCCCTGTGTGCCTAAACATTGGAGATCCCCCAGAAATGACACCATTTTAGAAACTAGACCCCCAAAGGAACTAATCTAGATGTGTGGTGAGGACTTTGAACCCCCAAGTGCTTCACAGAAGTTTATAACGCAGAGCCATGAAAAAAAAAAAAAAAATTATTTTCTCAAAAATGATCTTTTAGCCTGCAATTTTTTATTTTCCCAAGGGTAACAGGAGAAATTTGACCCCAAAAGTTGTTGTCCAGTTTCTCCTGAGTACGCTGATACCCCATATGTGGGGGTAAATCACTGTTTGGGCACATGCCGGGGCTCGGAAGTGAAGTAGTGACGTTTTGAAATGCAGACTTTGATGGAATGCTCTGTGGGCGTCACGTTGCGTTTGCAGAGCCCCTGATGTGGCTTAACAGTAGAAACCCCCCACAAGTGACCCCATTTTGGAAACTAGACCCCCAAAGGAACTTATCTAGATGTGTGGTGAGCACTTTGAACCCCCAAGTGCTTCATAGAAGTTTATAATGCAGAGCCGTGAAAATAATAAATACGTTTTCTTTCCTCAAAAATAATTATTTAGCCCAGAATTTTTTATTTTCCCAAGGGTTACAGGAGAAATTGGACCCCAAAAGTTGTTGTCCAGTTTCTCCTGAGTACGCTGATACCCCATATGTGGGGGTAAACCACTGTTTGGGCACACGTCGGGGCTCAGAAGGGAAGTAGTGACTTTTGAAATGCAGACTTTGATGGAATGGTCTGCGGGTGTCACGTTGCGTTTGCAGAGCCCCTGGTGTGCCTAAACAGTAGAAACCCCCCACAAGTGACCCCATTTTAGAAACTAGACCCCCCAAGGAACTTATCTAGATATGTGGTGAGCACTTTGAACCCCCAAGTGCTTCACAGACGTTTACAACGCAGAGCCGTGAAAATAAAAAATCATTTTTCTTTCCTCAAAAATTATGTTTTAGCAAGCATTTTTTTAGATTCACAAGGGTAACAGGAGAAATTGGACCCCAGTAATTGTTGCGCAGTTTGTCCTGAGTATGCTGGTACCCCATATGTGGGGGTAAACCACTGTTTGGGCACACGTCAGGGCTCGGAAGTGAGGGAGCACCATTTGACTTTTTGAATACGAGATTGGCTGGAATCAATGGTGGCGCCATGTTGCGTTTGGAGACCCCTGATGTGCCTAAACAGTGGTAACCCCTCAATTCTACCTCCAACACTAACCCCAACACACCCCTAACCCTAATCCCAACTGTAGCCATAATCCTAATCACAACCCTAACCCCAACACACCCCTAACCACAACACTAACCCCAACACACCCCTAACCCTAACCACAACCCTAATTCCAACCCTAACCCTAAGGCTATGTGCCCACGTTGCGGATTCGTGTGAGATATTTCCGCACCATTTTTGAAAAATCTGCGGGTAAAAGGCACTGTGTTTTACCTGCGGATTTTCCGCGGATTTCCAGTGTTTTTTGTGCGGATTTCACCTGCGGATTCCTATTGAGGAACAGGTGTAAAACGCTGCGGAATCCGCACAAAGAATTGACATGCTGCGGAAAATACAACGCAGCGTTTCCGCGTGGTATTTTCTGCACCATGGGCACAGCGGATTTGGTTTTTCATATGTTTACATGGTACTGTAAACCTGATGGAACACTGCTGCGAATCCGCAGCCAAATCCGCACCGTGTGCACATAGCCTAATTCTAAAGGTATGTGCACACGCTGCGGAAAACGCTGCGGATCCGCAGCAGTTTCCCATGAGTGTACAGTTCAATGTAAACCTATGGGAAACAAAAATCGCTGTACACATGCTGCGGAAAAACTGCACGGAAACGCAGCGGTTTACATTCCGCAGCATGTCACTTCTTTGTGCGGATTCCGCAGCGGTTTTACAACTGCTCCAATAGAAAATCGCAATTGTAAAACCGCAGTGAAATGCGCAGAAAAAAACGCGGTAAATCCGCCATAAATCCGCAGCGGTTTAGCACTGCGGATTTATCAAATCCGCAGCGGAAAAATCCGCAGAGGACCAGAATACGTGTGCACATTCCTAACCCTAACCCTAGCCCTAACCCTAGCCCTAACCCTAACCCTACCCCTAACCCTACCCCTAACCCTACCCCTACCCCTAACCCTACCCCTAACCCTACCCCTAACCCTACCCCTAACCCTACCCCTACCCCTAACCCTATTCTAACAGTGGAAAAAAAAAAAATTCTTTATTTTTTTATTGTCCCTACCTATGGGGGTGACAAGGGGGGGGGTCATTTATTATTTTTTTTATTTTGATCACTGAGATAGATTATATCTCAGTGATCAAAATGCACTTTGGAACGAATCTGCCGGCCGGCAGATTCGGCGGGCGCACTGCGCATGCGCCCGCCATTTTGGAAGATGGCGGCGCCCGGGAGAAGACGGACGGGACCACGGCTGGATCGGTAAGTATGATAGGGTGGGGGGGGACCACGGGGGGGGGATCGGAGCACGGGGGGGGGAATCGGAGCGCGGGAGGGGTGGAACGGAGCGCGGGGGGCGTGGAACGGAGCACGGGGGGGCTGGAATGGAGCACGGGGGGGTGGAACGGAGCACGGGGGGGGGTGGATCGGAGTGCAGGGGGGGTGATTGGAGCACGGGGGGGTGATTGGAGCACGGGGGGAGCGGGCACGAGCACGGGGGGGAGCGGAGCACTGGACGGAGGGGAGCCGGAGCAGTGTACCGGCCAGATCGGGGGGGTGGGGGGGCGATCGGAGGGGTGGGGTGGGGGCACACTAGTATTTCCAGCCATGGCCGATGATATTTCAGCATCGGCCATGGCTGGATTGTAATATTTCACCCGTTATAATGGGTGAAATATTACAAATCGCTCTGATTGGCAGTTTCACTTTCAACAGCCAATCAGAGCGATCGTAGCCACGAGGGGGTGAAGCCACCCCCCCTGGGCTAAACTACCACTCCCCCTGTCCCTGCAGATCGGGTGAAATGGGAGTTAACCCTTTCACCCGGTCTGCAGGGACGCGATCTTTCCATGACGCCGCATAGGCGTCATGGGTCGGAATGGCACCGACTTTCATGACGCCTACGTGGCGTCATGGGTCGGGAAGGGGTTAAAAGAGGTCTGGATACACATGATGAGAGCATTATACTGCCTCTGTACAAATCCCTAGTTAGACCGCACATGGAGTACTGTGTCCAGTTTTGGGCACCGGTGCTCAGGAAGGATATAATGGAACTAGAGAGAGTACAAAGGAGGGCAACAAAATTAATAAAGGGGATGGGAGAACTACAATACCCAGATAGATTAGCGAAATTAGGATTATTTAGTCTAGAAAAAAGACGACTGAGGAGCGATCTAATAACCATGTATAAGTATATAAGGGGACAATACAAATATCTCGCTGAGGATCTGTTTATACCAAGGAAGGTGACAGGCACAAGGGGGCATTCTTTGCGTCTGGAGGAGAGAAGGTTTTTCCACCAACATAGAAGAGGATTCTTTACTGTTAGGGCAGTGAGAATCTGGAATTGCTTGCCTGAGGAGGTGGTGATGGCGAACTCAGTCGAGGGGTTCAAGAGAGGCCTGGATGTCTTCCTGGAGCAGAACAATATTGTATCATACAATTATTAGGTTCTGTAGAAGGACGTAGATCTGGGTATTTATTATGATGGAATATAGGCTCAACTGGATGGACAAATGTCTTTTTTCGGCCTTACTAACTAAGTGCGGGCTAGGCTTAAGGCCGGGGCACAAGTGCGGGCTAGGCTTAAGGCCGGGGCACAAGTGCGGGCTAGGCTTAAGGCCTGGGCACAAGTGCGGGCTAGGCTTAAGGCCTGGGCACAAGTGCGGGCTAGGCTTAAGGCCGGGGCACAAGTGCGGGCTAGGCTTAAGGCCGGGGCACAAGTGCGGGCTAGGCTTAAGGCCAGGGCACAAGTGCGGGCTAGGCTTAAGGCCGGGGCACAAGTGCGGGCTAGGCTTAAGGCCGGGGCACAAGTGCGGGCTAGGATTAAGGCCGGGGCACAAGTGCGGGCTAGGATTAAGGCATACAGCTAACTCTTTGCACTCTTTGCATAAAGGGTTAGGCACCCATAGGGGTGAAGAGCTAGCTTTCACCCCTCTGCTCTGTACTTGGACATTTAGGAATAGATCCTTTGTAGTACAGTGCGGAGCCTCTCCATAACCCCATGCTCCAAGCGACCAGGCACTTCTTGTCTGTCCTCTGTAAATGGGTAATGCCTTCTTCCCCAATTACAGTCGTGCATGCGCATTCAGATGGGACAAGAGCGAAGAGCGTAAAGCTGGCCCTATGTGCATAACCAACATGAAGCTGAAGACAAAAACAAACAAACAAGCATTCAAGGGGCTCAAAAGTGCAGGCTAGGCTTAAGGCCTGGGCACAAGTGCGGGCTAGGCTTAAGGCCTGGGCACAAGTGCGGGCTAGGCTTAAGGCCTGGGCACAAGTGCGGGCTAGGCTTAAGGCCTGGGCACAAGTGCGGGCTAGGCTTAAGGCCGGGGTACAAGTGCGGGCTAGGCTTAAGGCCTGGGCACAAGTGCAGGCTAGGCTTAAGGCCTGGGCACAAGTGCGGGCTAGGCTTCAGGCCTGGGCACAAGTGCGGGCTAGGCTTCAGGCCTGGGCACAAGTGCGGGCTAGGCTTAAGGCCTGGGCACAAGTGCGGGCTAGGCTTAAGGCCTGGGCACAAGTGCGGGCTAGGCTTAAGGCCTGGGCACAAGTGCGGGCTAGGCTTAAGGCCTGGGCACAAGTGCGGGCTAGGCTTAAGGCCTGGGCACAAGTGCGGGCTAGGCTTAAGGCCTGGGCACAAGTGCGGGCTAGGCTTAAGGTCGGCGCACAAGTGCGGGCTAGGCTTAAGGCCGGCGCACAAGTGCGGGCTAGGCTTAAGGCCGGCGCACAAGTGCGGGCTAGGCTTAAGGCCGGCGCACAACTGCGGGCTAGGCTTAAGGCCTGGGCACAAGTGCGGGCTAGGCTTAAGGCCGGGGCACAAGTGCGGGCTAGGCTTAAGGCCTGGGCACAAGTGCGGGCTAGGCTTAAGGCCGGGGCACAAGTGCGGGCTAGGCTTAAGGCCTGGGCACAAGTGCGGGCTAGGCTTAAGGCCGGGGCACAAGTGCGGGCTAGGCTTCAGGCCTGGGCACAAGTGCGGGCTAGGCTTAAGGCCGGGGCACAAGTCCGGGCTAGGATTAAGGCATACAGCTAACTCTTTGCACTCTTTGCATAAAGGGTTAGGCACCCATAGGGGTGAAGAGCTAGCTTTCACCCCTCTGCTCTGTACTTGGACATTTAGGAATAGATCCTTTGTTGTACAGTGCGGAGACTCTCCATAACCCCATGCTCCAAGCGACCAGGCACTTCTTGTCTGTCCTCCGTAAATGGGTAATGCCTTCTTCCCCAATTACAGTCGTGCATGCGCATTCAGACGGGACAAGAGCGAAGAGCGTAAAGCTGGCCCTATGTGCATAACCAACATGAAGCTGAAGACAAAAACAAACAAACAAACAAGCATTCAAGGGGCTCAAAAGTGCAGGCTAGGCTTAAGGCCTGGGCACAAGTGCGGGCTAGGCTTAAGGCCTGGGCACAAGTGCGGGCAAGGCTTAAGGCCTGGGCACAAGTGCAGGCTAGGCTTAAGGCCTGGGCACAAGTGCGGGCTAGGCTTAAGGCCGGGGCACAAGTGCGGGCTAGGCTTAAGGCCGGGGCACAAGTGCGGGCTAGGCTTCAGGCCTGGGCACAAGTGCGGGCTAGGCTTAAGGCCGGGGCACAAGTCCGGGCTAGGATTAAGGCATACAGCTAACTCTTTGCACTCTTTGCATAAAGGGTTAGGCACCCATTGGGGTGAAGAGCTAGCTTTCACCCCTCTGCTCTGTACTTGGACATTTAGGAATAGATCCTTTGTAGTACAGTGCGGAGCCTCTCCATAACCCCATGCTCCAAGCGACCAGGCACTTCTTGTCTGTCCTCTGTAAATGGGTAATGCCTTCTTCCCCAATTACAGTCGTGCATGCGCATCCAGACGGGACAAGAGCGAAGAGCGTAAAGCTGGCCCTATGTGCATAACCAACATGAAGCTGAAGACAAAAACAAACAAACAAGCATTCAAGGGGCTCAAAAGTGCAGGCTAGGCTTAAGGCCTGGGAACAAGTGCAGGCTAGGCTTAAGGCCTGGGCACAAGTGCGGGCTAGGCTTAAGGCCTGGGCACAAGTGCGGGCTAGGCTTAAGGCCTGGGCACAAGTGCGGGCTAGGCTTCAGGCCTGGGCACAAGTGCGGGCTAGGCTTCAGGCCTGGGCACAAGTGCGGGCTAGGCTTAAGGCCTGGGCACAAGTGCGGGCTAGGCTTAAGGCCGGGGCACAAGTGCGGGCTAGGCTTAAGGCCGGGGCACATGTGCGGGCTAGGCTTAAGGCCTGGGCACAAGTGCGGGCTAGGCTTAAGGCCTGGGCACAAGCGCGGGCTAGGATTAAGGCCTGGGCACAAGCGCGGGCTAGGCCTAAGGCCTGGGCACACGTGCGGGCTAGGCTTAAGGCCTGGGCACACGTGCGGGCTAGGCTTAAGGCCTGGGCACAAGTGCGGGCTAGGCTTAAGGCCTGGGCACAAGTGCGGGCTAGGCTTAAGGCCGGCGCACAAGTGCGGGCTAGGCATAAGGCCGGGGCACAAGTGCGGGCTAGGCTTAAGGCCGGGGCACAAGTGCGGGCTAGGCTTAAGGCCGGGGCACAAGTGCGGGCTAGGCTTAAGGCCGAGGCACAAGTGCGGGCTAGGCTTAAGGCTGGGGCACAAGTGCGGGCTAGGCTTAAGGCCGGGGCACAAGTGCGGGCTAGGCTTAAGGCCGGGGCACAAGTGCGGGCTAGGCTTAAGGCATACAGCTAACTCTTTGCACTCTTTGCATAAAGGGTTAGGCACCCATAGGGGTGAAGAGCTAGCTTTCACCCCTCTACTCTGTACTTGGACATTTAGGACTAGATCCTTTGTTGTACAGTGCGGAGCCTCTCCATACCAAATGCTCCAAGCGACCAGGCACTTCTTGTCTGTCCTCCGTAAATGGGTAATGCCTTCTTCCCCAATTACAGTCGTGCATGCGCATTCAGACGGGACAAGAGCGAAGAGCGTAAAGCTGGCCCTATGTGCTTAACCAACATGAAGCTGAAGACAAAAACAAACAAACAAGCATTCAAGGGGTTCAAAAGTGCAGGCTAGGCTTAAGGCCTGGGCACAAGTGCGGGCTAGGCTTAAGGCCTGGGCACAAGTGCGGGCTAGGCTTAAGGCCTGGGCACAAGTGCGGGCTAGGCTTAAGGCCTGGGCACAAGTGCGGGCTAGGCTTAAGGCCTGGGCACAAGTGCGGGCTAGGCTTAAGGCCGGGGCACATGTGCGGGCTAGGCTTAAGGCCGGGGCACAAGTGCGGGCTAGGCTTAAGGCCGGGGCACATGTGCGGGCTAGGCTTAAGGCCTGGGCACAAGTGCGGGCTAGGCTTAAGGCCGGGGAACAAGTGCGGGTAAGGCTTAAGGCCTGGGCACAAGTGCGGGGTAGGTTTAAGGCCTGGGCACAAGTGCGGGCTAGGCTTAAGACCTGGGCACAAGTGCGGGCTAGGCTTAAGGCCTGGGCACAAGTGCGGGCTAGGCTTAAGGCCTGGGCACAAGTGCGGGCTAGGCTTAAGGCCTGGGCACAAGTGCGGGCTAGGCTTAAGGCCTGGGCACAAGTGCGGGCTAGGCTTAAGGCCGAGGCGCAATTGGGGGCTAGGCTTAAGGCCGGGGCGCAAGTGGGGGCTAGGCTTATGGCCGGGGCACAAGTGCAGGCTAGGCTTAAGGCCGGGGCACAAGTGCGGGCTAGGCTTAAGGCCGGGACACAAGTGCGGGCTAGGCTTAAGGCCGGGGCACAAGTGCGGGCTAGGCTTAAGGCCGGGGCACAAGTGCGGGCTAGGCTTAAGGCCGGGGCACAAGTGCGGGCTAGGCTTAAGGCCGGGGCACAAGTGCGGGCTAGGCTTAAGGCCGGGGCACAAGTGCGGGCTAGGCTTAAGGCCTGGGCACAAGTGCTTGCTAGGCTTAAGGCCTGGGCACAAGTGCGGGCTAGGCTTAAGGCCTGGGCACAAGTGCGGGCTAGGCATAAGGAGTGGGCACAAGTGCGGGCTAGGCTTAAGGCCTGGGCACAAGTGCGGGCTAGGCATAAGGCCTGGGCACAAGTGCGGGCTAGGCTTAAGGCCTGGGCACAAGTGCGGGCTAGGCTTAAGGCCGGGGCAGAAGTGCGGGCTAGGCTTAAGGCCGGGGCACAAGTGCGGGCTAGGCTTAAGGCCGGGGCACAAGTGCGGGCTAGGCTTAAGGCCGGGGCACAGGTGCGGGCTAGGCTTAAGGCCGGGGCACAAGTGCGGGCTAGGCTTAAGGCCGGGGCACAAGTGCGGGCTAGGCTTAAGGCCGGGGCACAAGTGCGGGCTAGGCTTAAGGCCGGGGCACAAGTGCGGGCTAGGCTTAAGGCCGGGGCACAAGTGCGGGCTAGGCTTAAGGCCGGGGCACAAGTGCGGGCTAGGCTTAAGGCTGGGGCACAAGTGCGGGCTAGGCTTAAGGCCGGGGCACAAGTGCGGGCTAGGCTTAAGGCCGGGGCACAAGTGCCGGCTAGTCTTAAGGCCGGGGCACAAGTGCGGGCTAGGCTTAAGGCCGGGGCACAAGTGCGGGCTAGGCTTAAGGCCGGGGCACAAGTGCGGGCTAGGCTTAAGGCCTGGGCACAAGTGCGGGCTAGGCTTAAGGCCTGGGCACAAGTGCGGGCTAGGCTTAAGGCCTGGGCACAAGTGCGGGCTAGGCTTAAGGCCTGGGCACAAGTGCGGGCTAGGCTTAAGGCCTGGGCACAAGTGCGGGCTAGGCTTAAGGTCGGCGCACAAGTGCGGGCTAGGCTTAAGGCCGGCGCACAAGTGCGGGCTAGGCTTAAGGCCGGCGCACAACTGCGGGCTAGGCTTAAGGCCTGGGCACAAGTGCGGGCTAGGCTTAAGGCCGGGGCACAAGTGCGGGCTAGGCTTAAGGCCTGGGCACAAGTGCGGGCTAGGCTTAAGGCCGGGGCACAAGTGCGGGCTAGGCTTAAGGCCTGGGCACAAGTGCGGGCTAGGCTTAAGGCCTGGGCACAAGTGCGGGCTAGGCTTAAGGCCTGGGCACAAGTGCGGGCTAGGCTTCAGGCCTGGGCACAAGTGCGGGCTAGGCTTAAGGCCGGGGCACAAGTCCGGGCTAGGATTAAGGCATACAGCTAACTCTTTGCACTCTTTGCATAAAGGGTTAGGCACCCATAGGGGTGAAGAGCTAGCTTTCACCCCTCTGCTCTGTACTTGGACATTTAGGAATAGATCCTTTGTTGTACAGTGCGGAGCCTCTCCATAACCCCATGCTCCAAGCGACCAGGCACTTCTTGTCTGTCCTCCGTAAATGGGTAATGCCTTCTTCCCCAATTACAGTCGTGCATGCGCATTCAGACGGGACAAGAGCGAAGAGCGTAAAGCTGGCCCTATGTGCATAACCAACATGAAGCTGAAGACAAAAACAAACAAACAAACAAGCATTCAAGGGGCTCAAAAGTGCAGGCTAGGCTTAAGGCCTGGGCACAAGTGCGGGCTAGGCTTAAGGCCTGGGCACAAGTGCGGGCAAGGCTTAAGGCCTGGGCACAAGTGCGGGCTAGGCTTAAGGCCTGGGCACAAGTGCGGGCTAGGCTTAAGGCCGGGGCACAAGTGCGGGCTAGGCTTAAGGCCGGGGCACAAGTGCGGGCTAGGCTTCAGGCCTGGGCACAAGTGCGGGCTAGGCTTAAGGCCGGGGCACAAGTCCGGGCTAGGATTAAGGCATACAGCTAACTCTTTGCACTCTTTGCATAAAGGGTTAGGCACCCATTGGGGTGAAGAGCTAGCTTTCACCCCTCTGCTCTGTACTTGGACATTTAGGAATAGATCCTTTGTAGTACAGTGCGGAGCCTCTCCATAACCCCATGCTCCAAGCGACCAGGCACTTCTTGTCTGTCCTCTGTAAATGGGTAATGCCTTCTTCCCCAATTACAGTCGTGCATGCGCATTCAGACGGGACAAGAGCGAAGAGCGTAAAGCTGGCCCTATGTGCATAACCAACATGAAGCTGAAGACAAAAACAAACAAGCATTCAAGGGGCTCAAAAGTGCAGGCTAGGCTTAAGGCCTGGGCACAAGTGCGGGCTAGGCTTAAGGCCTGGGCACAAGTGCGGGCTAGGCTTAAGGCCTGGGCACAAGTGCGGGCTATGCTTAAGGCCTGGGCACAAGTGCGGGCTAGGCTTAAGGCCGGGGTACAAGTGCGGGCTAGGCTTAAGACCTGGGCACAAGTGCGGGCTAGGCTTAAGGCCTGGGCACAAGTGCGGGCTAGGCTTCAGGCCTGGGCACAAGTGCGGGCTAGGCTTCAGGCCTGGGCACAAGTGCGGGCTAGGCTTAAGGCCTGGGCACAAGTGCGGGCTAGGCTTAAGGCCGGGGCAGAAGTGCGGGCTAGGCTTAAGGCCGGGGCACATGTGCGGGCTAGGCTTAAGGCCTGGGCACAAGTGCGGGCTAGGCTTAAGGCCTGGGCACAAGCGCGGGCTAGGATTAAGGCCTGGGCACAAGCGCGGGCTAGGCCTAAGGCCTGGGCACACGTGCGATCTAGGCTTAAGGCCTGGGCACACGTGCGGGCTAGGCTTAAGGCCTGGGCACAAGTGCGGGCTAGGCTTAAGGCCTGGGCACAAGTGCGGGCTTGGCTTAATGCCTGGGCACAAGTGCGGGCTAGGCTTAAGGCCGGCGCACAAGTGCGGGCTAGGCATAAGGCCGGGGCACAAGTGCGGGCTAGGCTTAAGGCCGGGGCACAAGTGCGGGCTAGGCTTAAGGCCGGGGCACAAGTGCGGGCTAGGCTTAAGGCCGGGGCACAAGTGCGGGCTAGGCTTAAGGCCGGGGCACAAGTGCGGGCTAGGCTTAAGGCCGGGGCACAAGTGCGGGCTAGGCTTAAGGCCGGGGCACAAGTGCGGGCTAGGCTTAAGGCATACAGCTAACTCTTTGCACTCTTTGCATAAAGGGTTAGGCACCCATAGGGGTGAAGAGCTAGCTTTCACCCCTCTACTCTGTACTTGGACATTTAGGACTCGATCCTTTGTTGTACAGTGCGGAGCCTCTCCATACCAAATGCTCCAAGCGACCAGGCACTTCTTGTCTGTCCTCCGTAAATGGGTAATGCCTTCTTCCCCAATTACAGTCGTGCATGCGCATTCAGACGGGACAAGAGCGAAGAGCGTAAAGCTGGCCCTATGTGCTTAACCAACATGAAGCTGAAGACAAAAACAAACAAACAAGCATTCAAGGGGTTCAAAAGTGCAGGCTAGGCTTAAGGCCTGGGCACAAGTGCGGGCTAGGCTTAAGGCCTGGGCACAAGTGCGGGCTAGGCTTAAGGCCTGGGCACAAGTGCGGGCTAGGCTTAAGGCCTGGGCACAAGTGCGGGCTAGGCTTAAGGCCTGGGCACAAGTGTGGGCTAGGCTTAAGGCCGGGGCACATGTGCGGGCTAGGCTTAAGGCCGGGGCACAAGTGCGGGCTAGGCTTAAGGCCGGGGCACATGTGCGGGCTAGGCTTAAGGCCTGGGCACAAGTGCGGGCTAGGCTTAAGGCCGGGGAACAAGTGCGGGTAAGGCTTAAGGCCTGGGCACAAGTGCGGGCTAGGTTTAAGGCCTGGGCACAAGTGCGGGCTAGGCTTAAGGCCTGGGCACAAGTGTGGGCTAGGCTTAAGGCCTGGGCACAAGTGCGGGCTAGGCTTAAGGCCTGGGCACAAGTGCGGGCTAGGCTTAAGGCCTGGGCACAAGTGCGGGCTAGGCTTAAGGCCTGGGCACAAGTGCGGGCTAGGCTTAAGGCCGGGGCGCAAGTGGGGGCTAGGCTTAAGGCCGGGGCGCAAGTGGGGGCTAGGCTTATGGCCGGGGCACAAGTGCAGGCTAGGCTTAAGGCCGGGGCACAAGTGCGGGCTAGGCTTAAGGCCGGGACACAAGTGCGGGCTAGGCTTAAGGCCGGGGCACAAGTGCGGGCTAGGCTTAAGGCCGGGGCACAAGTGCGGGCTAGGCTTAAGGCCGGGGCACAAGTGCGGGCTAGGCTTAAGGCCGGGGCACAAGTGCGGGCTAGGCTTAAGGCCTGGGCACAAGTGCTTGCTAGGCTTAAGGCCTGGGCACAAGTGCGGGCTAGGCTTAAGGCCTGGGCACAAGTGCGGGCTAGGCATAAGGAGTGGGCACAAGTGCGGGCTAGGCTTAAGGCCTGGGCACAAGTGCGGGCTAGGCATAAGGCCTGGGCACAAGTGCGGGCTAGGCTTAAGGCCGGGGCACAAGTGCGGGCTAGGCTTAAGGCCGGGGCACAAGTGCGGGCTAGGCTTAAGGCCGGGGCACAAGTGCGGGCTAGGCTTAAGGCCGGGGCACAAGTGCGGGCTAGGCTTAAGGCCGGGGCACAAGTGCGGGCTAGGCTTAAGGCCGGGGCACAAGTGCGGGCTAGGCTTAAGGCCGGGGCACAAGTGCGGGCTAGGCTTAAGGCCGGGGCACAAGTGCGGGCTAGGCTTAAGGCCGGGGCACAAGTGCGGGCTAGGCTTAAGGCCGGGGCACAAGTGCGGGCTAGGCTTAAGGCCGGGGCACAAGTGCGGGCTAGGCTTAAGGCCGGGGCACAAGTGCGGGCTAGGCTTAAGGCCGGGGCACAAGTGCGGGCTAGGCTTAAGGCCGGGGCACAAGTGCGGGCTAGGCTTAAGGCCGGGGCACAAGTGCGGGCTAGGCTTAAGGCCGGGGCACAAGTGCGGGCTAGGCTTAAGGCCGGGGCACAAGTGCGGGCTAGGCTTAAGGCCGGGGCACAAGTGCGGGCTAGGCTTAAGGCCGGGGCACAAGTGCGGGCTAGGCTTAAGGCCGGGGCACAAGTGCGGGCTTGTCTTAAGGCCTGGGCACAAGTGCGGACTAGGCTTAAGGCCTGGGCACAAGTGCGGGCTAGGCTTAAGGCCTGGGCACAAGTGCGGGCTAGGCTTAAGGCTGGGGCACAAGTGCGGGCTAGGCTTAAGGCCGGGGCACAAGTACGGGCTAGGCTTAAGGCATACAGCTAACTCTTTGCGCTCTTTGCATAAAGGGTTAGGCACCCATAGGGGTGAAGAGCTAGCTTTTACCCCTCTACTCTGTACTTGGACATTTAGGACTAGATCCTTTGTTGTACAGTGCGGAGCCTCTCCATAACCCCATGCTCCAAGCGACCAGGCACTTCTTGTCTGTCCTCCGTAAATGGGTAATGCCTTCTTCCCCAATTACAGTCGTGCATGCGCATTCAGACGGGACAAGAGCGAAGAGCGTAAAGCTGGCCCTATGTGCATAACCAACATGAAGCTGAATACAAAAACAAACAAGCATTCAAGGGGCTCAAAAGTGCAGGCTAGGCTTAAGGCCTGGGCACAAGTGCGGGCTAGGCTTGAGGCCTGGGCACAAGTGCGGGCTAGGCTTAAGGCCTGGGCACAAGTGCGGGCTAGGCTTAAGGCCTGGGCACAAGTGCGGGCTAGGCTTGAGGCCTGGGCACAAGTGCGGGCTAGGCTTGAGGCCTGGGCACAAGTGCGGGCTAGGCTTAAGGCCTGGGCACAAGTGCGGGCTAGGCATAAGGCCTGGGCACAAGTGCGGGCTAGGCTTAAGGCCTGGGCACAAGTGCGGGCTAGGCTTAAGGCCGGGGCGCAAGTGGGGGCTAGGCTTAAGGCCGGGGCGCAAGTGGGGGCTAGGCTTATGGCCGGGGCGCAAGTGCGGGCTAGGCTTAAGGCCGGGGCACAAGTGCGGGCTAGGCTTAAGGCCGGGGCACAAGTGCGGGCTAGGCTTAAGGCCGGGGCACAAGTGCGGGCTAGGCTTAAGGCCGGGGCACAAGTGCGGGCTAGGCTTAAGGCCGGGCACAAGTGCGGGCTTGTCTTAAGGCCTGGGCACAAGTGCGGACTAGGCTTAAGGCCTGGGCACAAGTGCGGGCTAGGCTTAAGGCCTGGGCACAAGTGCGGGCTAGGCTTAAGGCCGGGGCACAAGTGCGGGCTAGGCTTAAGGCCGGGGAACAAGTGCAGGCTAGGCTTAAGGCATACAGCTAACTCTTTGCACTCTTTGCATAAAGGGTTAGGCACCCATAGGGGTGAAGAGCTAGCTTTCACCCCTCTACTCTGTACTTGGACATTTAGGACTAGATCCTTTGTTGTACAGTGCGGAGCCTCTCCATAACCCCATGCTCCAAGCGACCAGGCACTTCTTGTCTGTCCTCCGTAAATGGGTAATGCCTTCTTCCCCAATTACAGTCGTGCATGCGCATTCAGACGGGACAAGAGCGAAGAGCGTAAAGCTGGCCCTATGTGCTTAACCAACATGAAGCTGAAGACAAAAACAAACAAACAAGCATTCAAGAGGTTCAAAAGTGAGGGCTAGGCTTAAGGCCTGGGCACAAGTGCGGGCTAGGCTTAAGGCCGGGGCGCAAGTGGGGGCTAGGCTTAAGGCCGGGGCGCAAGTGGGGGCTAGGCTTATGGCCGGGGCGCAAGTGCGGGCTAGGCTTAAGGCCGGGGCACAAGTGCGGGCTAGGCTTAAGGCCGGGGCACAAGTGCGGGCTAGGCTTAAGGCCGGGGCACAAGTGCGGGCTAGGCTTAAGGCCGGGGCACAAGTGCGGGCTAGGCTTAAGGCCGGGGCACAAGTGCGGGCTAGGCTTAAGGCCGGGGCACAAGTGCGGGCTAGGCTTAAGGCCTGGGCACAAGTGCTTGCTAGGCTTAAGGCCTGGGCACAAGTGCGGGCTAGGCTTAAGGCCTGGGCACAAGTGCGGGCTAGGCATAAGGAGTGGGCACAAGTGCGGGCTAGGCTTAAGGAGTGGGCACAAGTGCGGGCTAGGCTTAAGGCCTGGGCACAAGTGCGGGCTAGCCATAAGGCCTGGGCACAAGTGCGGGCTAGGCTTAAGGCCGGGGCACAAGTGCGGGCTAGGCTTAAGGCCGGGGCACAAGTGCGGGCTAGGCTTAAGGCCGGGGCACAAGTGCGGGCTAGGCTTAAGGCCGGGGCACAAGTGCGGGCTAGGCTTAAGGCCGGGGCACAAGTGCGGGCTAGGCTTAAGGCCGGGGCACAAGTGCGGGCTAGGCTTAAGGCCGGGGCACAAGTGCGGGCTAGGCTTAAGGCCGGGGCACAAGTGCGGGCTAGTCTTAAGGCCGGGGCACAAGTGCGGGCTAGGCTTAAGGCCGGGGCGCAAGTGCGGGCTAGGCTTAAGGCCGGGGCGCAAGTGCGGGCTAGGCTTAAGGCCGGGGCGCAAGTGCGGGCTAGGCTTAAGGCCGGGGCACAAGTGCGGGCTAGGCTTAAGGCCGGCGCACAAGTGCGGGCTAGGCTTAAGGCCGAGCACAAGTGCCGGCTAGGCTTAAGGCCGGGGCACAAGTGCGGGCTAGGCTTAAGGCCGGGGAACAAGTGCGGGCTAGGCTTAAGGCCTGGGCACAAGTGCGGGCTAGGCTTAAGGCCTGGGCACAAGTGCGGGCTAGGCTTAAGGCCGGGGCACAAGTGCGGGCTAGGCTTAAGGCCTGGGCACAAGAGCGGGCTAGGCATAAGGCCTGGGCACAAGTGCGGGCTAGGCTTAAGGCCGGGGCACAAGTGCGGGCTAGGCTTAAGGCCTGGGCACAAGTGCGGGCTAGGCTTAAGGCCTGGGCACAAGTGCGGGATAGGCTTAAGGCCTGGGCACAAGTTCGGGCTAGGCTTAAGGCCTGGGCACAAGTTCGGGCTAGGCTTAAGGCCGGGGCACAAGTGCGGGCTAGGCTTAAGGCCTGGGCACAAGTGCTTGCTAGGCTTAAGGCCTGGGCACAAGTGCGGGCTAGGCTTAAGGCCTGGGCACAAGTGCGGGCTAGGCATAAGGAGTGGGCACAAGTGCGGGCTAGGCTTAAGGCCGGGGCACAAGTGCGGGCTAGGATTAAGGCCGGGGCACAAGTGCGGGCTAGGCTTAAGGCCGGGGCACAAGTGCGGGCTAGGCTTAAGGCCGGGGCACAAGTGCGGGCTAGTCTTAAGGCCGGGGCACAAGTGCGGGCTAGGCTTAAGGCCGGGGCACAAGTGCGGGCTAGGCTTAAGGCCGGGGCACAAGTGCGGGCTAGGCTTAAGGCCGGGGCACAAGTGCGGGCTAGGCTTAAGGCCGGGGCACAAGTGCGGGCTAGGCTTAAGGCCGGGGCACAAGTGCGGGCTAGGCTTAAGGCCGGCGCACAAGTGCGGGCTAGGCTTAAGGCCGAGCACAAGTGCCGGATAGGCTTAAGGCCGGGGCACAAGTGCGGGCTAGGCTTAAGGCCGGGGCGCAAGTGCGGGCTAGGCTTAAGGCCGGGGCGCAAGTGCGGGCTAGGCTTAAGGCCGGGGCGCAAGTGCGGGCTAGGCTTAAGGCCGGGGCACAAGTGCGGGCTAGGCTTAAGGCCGGCGCACAAGTGCGGGCTAGGCTTAAGGCCGAGCACAAGTGCCGGCTAGGCTTAAGGCCGGGGCACAAGTGCGGGCTAGGCTTAAGGCCGGGGAACAAGTGCGGGCTAGGCTTAAGGCCTGGGCACAAGTGCGGGCTAGGCTTAAGGCCTGGGCACAAGTGCGGGCTAGGCTTAAGGCCGGGGCACAAGTGCGGGCTAGGCTTAAGGCCTGGGCACAAGAGCGGGCTAGGCATAAGGCCTGGGCACAAGTGCGGGCTAGGCTTAAGGCCGGGGCACAAGTGCGGGCTAGGCTTAAGGCCTGGGCACAAGTGCGGGCTAGGCTTAAGGCCTGGGCACAAGTGCGGGATAGGCTTAAGGCCTGGGCACAAGTTCGGGCTAGGCTTAAGGCCTGGGCACAAGTTCGGGCTAGGCTTAAGGCCGGGGCACAAGTGCGGGCTAGGCTTAAGGCCTGGGCACAAGTGCTTGCTAGGCTTAAGGCCTGGGCACAAGTGCGGGCTAGGCTTAAGGCCTGGGCACAAGTGCGGGCTAGGCATAAGGAGTGGGCACAAGTGCGGGCTAGGCTTAAGGCCGGGGCACAAGTGCGGGCTAGGATTAAGGCCGGGGCACAAGTGCGGGCTAGGCTTAAGGCCGGGGCACAAGTGCGGGCTAGGCTTAAGGCCGGGGCACAAGTGCGGGCTAGTCTTAAGGCCGGGGCACAAGTGCGGGCTAGGCTTAAGGCCGGGGCACAAGTGCGGGCTAGGCTTAAGGCCGGGGCACAAGTGCGGGCTAGGCTTAAGGCCGGGGCACAAGTGCGGGCTAGGCTTAAGGCCGGGGCACAAGTGCGGGCTAGGCTTAAGGCCGGGGCACAAGTGCGGGCTAGGCTTAAGGCCGGCGCACAAGTGCGGGCTAGGCTTAAGGCCGAGCACAAGTGCCGGATAGGCTTAAGGCCGGGGCACAAGTGCGGGCTAGGCTTAAGGCCGGGGCACAAGTGCGGGCTAGGCTTAAGGCCTGGGCACAAGTGCGGGCTAGGCTTAAGGCCGGGGCACAAGTGCGGGCTAGGCTTAAGGCCTGGGCACAAGAGCGGGCTAGGCTTAAGGCCTGGGCACAAGTGCGGGCTAGGCTTAAGGTCGGGGCACAAGTGCGGGCTAGGCTTAAGGACGGCGCACAAGTGCGGGCTAGGCTTAAGGCCGAGCACAAGTGCCGGCTAGGCTTAAGGCCGGGGCACAAGTGCGGGCTAGGCTTAAGGCCGGGGCACAAGTGCGGGCTAGGCTTAAGGCCGGGGCACAAGTGCGGGCTAGGCTTAAGGCCGGGGCACAAGTGCGGGCTAGGCTTAAGGCCGGGGCACAAGTGCGGGCTAGGCTTAAGGCCGGGGCACAAGTGCGGGCTAGGCTTAAGGCCTGGGCACAAGTGCGGGCTAGGCTTAAGGCCTGGGCACAAGTGCGGGCTAGGCTTAAGGCCTGGGCACAAGTGCGGGCTAGGCTTAAGGCCTGGGCACAAGTTCGGGCTAGGCTTAAGGCCGGGGCACAAGTGCGGGCTAGGCTTAAGGCCGGGGCACAAGTGCGGGCTAGGCTTAAGGCCGGGGCACAAGTGCGGGCTAGGCTTAAGGCCTGGGCACAAGAGCGGGCTAGGCT
This sequence comes from Ranitomeya imitator, assembly GCF_032444005.1. NCBI lineage: Eukaryota > Metazoa > Chordata > Amphibia > Anura > Dendrobatidae > Ranitomeya > Ranitomeya imitator. The sequence goes on along the minus strand of NC_091284.1, from coordinate 312,699,896 downwards.
TAAGGGCTGGGCACAAGTGCGGGCTAGGCTTAAGGCCTGGGCACAAGTGTGGGCTAGGCTTAAGGCCGGGGCACAAGTGCGGGCTAGGCTTAAGGCCGGGGCACATGTGCGGGCTAGGCTTAAGGCCTGGGCACAAGTGCGGGCTAGGCTTAAGGCCTGGGCACAAGCGCGGGCTAGGATTAAGGCCTGGGCACAAGTGCGGGCTAGGCCTAAGGCCTGGGCACACGTGCGGGCTAGGCTTAAGGCCTGGGCACACGTGCGGGCTAGGCTTAAGGCCTGGGCACAAGTGGGGGCTAGGCTTAAGGCCGGGGCGCAAGTGGGGGCTAGGCTTATGGCCGGGGCGCAAGTGCGGGCTAGGCTTAAGGCCGGGGCACAAGTGCGGGCTAGGCTTAAGGCCGGGGCACAAGTGCGGGCTAGGCTTAAGGCCGGGGCACAAGTGCGGGCTAGGCTTAAGGCCGGGGCACAAGTGCGGGCTAGTCTTAAGGCCGGGGCACAAGTGCGGGCTAGGCTTAAGGCCGGGGCACAAGTGCGGGCTAGGCTTAAGGCCGGGGCACAAGTGCGGGCTAGGCTTAAGGCCGGGGCACAAGTGCGGGCTAGGCTTAAGGCCGGGGCACAAGTGCGGGCTAGGCTTAAGGCCGGGGCACAAGTGCGGGCTAGGCTTAAGGCCGGGGCACAAGTGCGGGCTAGGCTTAAGGCCGGGGCACAAGTGCGGGCTAGTCTTAAGGCCGGGGCACAAGTGCGGGCTAGGCTTAAGGCCTGGGCACAAGCGCGGGCTAGGATTAAGGCCTGGGCACAAGTGCGGGCTAGGCCTAAGGCCTGGGCACACGTGCGGGCTAGGCTTAAGGCCTGGGCACACGTGCGGGCTAGGCTTAAGGCCTGGGCACAAGTGGGGGCTAGGCTTAAGGCCGGGGCGCAAGTGGGGGCTAGGCTTATGGCCGGGGCGCAAGTGCGGGCTAGGCTTAAGGCCGGGGCACAAGTGCGGGCTAGGCTTAAGGCCGGGGCACAAGTGCGGGCTAGGCTTAAGGCCGGGGCACAAGTGCGGGCTAGGCTTAAGGCCGGGGCACAAGTGCGGGCTAGTCTTAAGGCCGGGGCACAAGTGCGGGCTAGGCTTAAGGCCGGGGCACAAGTGCGGGCTAGGCTTAAGGCCGGGGCACAAGTGCGGGCTAGGCTTAAGGCCGGGGCACAAGTGCGGGCTAGGCTTAAGGCCGGGGCACAAGTGCGGGCTAGGCTTAAGGCCGGGGCACAAGTGCGGGCTAGGCTTAAGGCCGGGGCACAAGTGCGGGCTAGGCTTAAGGCCGGGGCACAAGTGCGGGCTAGTCATAAGGCCGGGGCACAAGTGCGGGCTAGGCTTAAGGCCGGGGCACAAGTGCGGGCTAGGCTTAAGGCCGGGGCACAAGTGCGGGCTAGGCTTAAGGCCGGGGCACAAGTGCGGGCTAGGCTTAAGGCCGGGGCACAAGTGCGGGCTAGGCTTAAGGCCGGGGCACAAGTGCGGGCTAGGCTTAAGGCCAGCGCACAAGTGCGGGCTAGGCTTAAGGCCGAGCACAAGTGCCGGATAGGCTTAAGGCCGGGGCACAAGTGCGGGCTAGGCTTAAGGCCGGGGCACAAGTGCGGGCTAGGCTTAAGGCCTGGGCACAAGTGCGGGCTAGGCTTAAGGCCGGGGCACAAGTGCGGGCTAGGCTTAAGGCCTGGGCACAAGAGCGGGCTAGGCTTAAGGCCTGGGCACAAGTGCGGGCTAGGCTTAAGGTCGGGGCACAAGTGCGGGCTAGGCTTAAGGACGGCGCACAAGTGCGGGCTAGGCTTAAGGCCGAGCACAAGTGCCGGCTAGGCTTAAGGCCGGGGCACAAGTGCGGGCTAGGCTTAAGGCCGGGGCACAAGTGCGGGCTAGGCTTAAGGCCGGGGCACAAATGCGGGCTAGGCTTAAGGCCGGGGCACAAGTGCGGGCTAGGCTTAAGGCCGGGGCACAAGTGCGGGCTAGGCTTAAGGCCGGGGCACAAGTGCGGGCTAGGCTTAAGGCCTGGGCACAAGTGCGGGCTAGGCTTAAGGCCTGGGCACAAGTGCGGGCTAGGCTTAAGGCCTGGGCACAAGTGCGGGCTAGGCTTAAGGCCTGGGCACAAGTTCGGGCTAGGCTTAAGGCCTGGGCACAAGTTCGGGCTAGGCTTAAGGCCGGGGCACAAGTGCGGGCTAGGCTTAAGGCCGGGGCACAAGTGCGGGCTAGGCTTAATGCCGGGGCACAAGTGCGGGCTAGGCTTAAGGTCTGGGCACAAGAGCGGGCTAGGCTTAAGGGCTGGGCACAAGTGCGGGCTAGGCTTAAGGCCTGGGCACAAGTGTGGGCTAGGCTTAAGGCCGGGGCACAAGTGCGGGCTAGGCTTAAGGCCGGGGCACATGTGCGGGCTAGGCTTAAGGCCTGGGCACAAGCGCGGGCTAGGCTTAAGGCCTGGGCACAAGCGCGGGCTAGGATTAAGGCCTGGGCACAAGTGCGGGCTAGGCCTAAGGCCTGGTCACACGTGCGGGCTAGGCTTAAGGCCTGGGCACACGTGCGGGCTAGGCTTAAGGCCTGGGCACAAGTGGGGGCTAGGCTTAAGGCCGGGGCGCAAGTGGGGGCTAGGCTTATGGCCGGGGCGCAAGTGCGGGCTAGGCTTAAGGCCGGGGCACAAGTGCGGGCTAGGCTTAAGGCCGGGGCACAAGTGCGGGCTAGGCTTAAGGCCGGGGCACAAGTGCGGGCTAGGCTTAAGGCCGGGGCACAAGTGCGGGCTAGGCTTAAGGCCGGGGCACAAGTGCGGGCTAGGCTTAAGGCCGGGGCACAAGTGCGGGCTAGGCTTAAGGCCGGGGCACAAGTGCAGGCTAGGCTTAAGGCCGGCGCACAAGTGCGGGCTAGGCTTAAGGCCGAGCACAAGTGCCGGATAGGCTTAAGGCCGGGGCACAAGTGCGGGCTAGGCTTAAGGCCGGGGCACAAGTGCGGGCTAGGCTTAAGGCCTGGGCACAAGTGCGGGCTAGGCTTAAGGCCGGGGCACAAGTGCGGGCTAGGCTTAAGGCCTGGGCACAAGAGCGGGCTAGGCTTAAGGCCTGGGCACAAGTGCGGGCTAGGCTTAAGGTCGGGGCACAAGTGCGGGCTAGGCTTAAGGACGGCGCACAAGTGCGGGCTAGGCTTAAGGCCGAGCACAAGTGCCGGCTAGGCTTAAGGCCGGGGCACAAGTGCGGGCTAGGCTTAAGGCCGGGGCACAAGTGCGGGCTAGGCTTAAGGCCGGGGCACAAGTGCGGGCTAGGCTTAAGGCCGGGGCACAAGTGCGGGCTAGGTTTAAGGCTGGGGCACAAGTGCGGGCTAGGCTTAAGGCCGGGGCACAAGTGCGGGCTAGGCTTAAGGCCTGGGCACAAGTGCGGGCTAGGCTTAAGGCCTGGGCACAAGTGCGGGCTAGGCTTAAGGCCTGGGCACAAGTGCGGGCTAGGCTTAAGGCCTGGGCACAAGTTCGGGCTAGGCTTAAGGCCTGGGCACAAGTTCGGGCTAGGCTTAAGGCCGGGGCACAAGTGCGGGCTAGGCTTAAGGCCGGGGCACAAGTGCGGGCTAGGCTTAAGGCCGGGGCACAAGTGCGGGCTAGGCTTAAGGCCTGGGCACAAGAGCGGGCTAGGCTTAAGGGCTGGGCACAAGTGCGGGCTAGGCTTAAGGCCTGGGCACAAGTGCGGGCTAGGCTTAAGGCCGGGGCACAAGTGCGGGCTAGGCTTAAGGCCGGGGCACGTGTGCGGGCTAGGCTTAAGGCCTGGGCACAAGTGCGGGCTAGGCTTAAGGCCGGGGCACAAGTGCGGGCTAGGCTTAAGGCCGGGGCACAAGTGCGGGCTAGGCTTAAGGCCGGGGCACAAGTGCGGGCTAGGCTTAAGGCCGGGGCACAAGTGCGGGCTAGGCTTAAGGCCGGGGCACAAGTGCGGGCTTGTCTTAAGGCCTGGGCACAAGTGCGGACTAGGCTTAAGGCCTGGGCACAAGTGCGGGCTAGGCTTAAGGCCTGGGCACAAGTGCGGGCTAGGCTTAAGGCTGGGGCACAAGTGCGGGCTAGGCTTAAGGCCGGGGCACAAGTACGGGCTAGGCTTAAGGCATACAGCTAACTCTTTGCACTCTTTGCATAAAGGGTTAGGCACCCATAGGGGTGAAGAGCTAGCTTTTACCCCTCTACTCTGTACTTGGACATTTAGGACTAGATCCTTTGTTGTACAGTGCGGAGCCTCTCCATAACCCCATGCTCCAAGCGACCAGGCACTTCTTGTCTGTCCTCCGTAAATGGGTAATGCCTTCTTCCCCAATTACAGTCGTGCATGCGCATTCAGACGGGACAAGAGCGAAGAGCGTAAAGCTGGCCCTATGTGCATAACCAACATGAAGCTGAATACAAAAACAAACAAGCATTCAAGGGGCTCAAAAGTGCAGGCTAGGCTTAAGGCCTGGGCACAAGTGCGGGCTAGGCTTGAGGCCTGGGCACAAGTGCGGGCTAGGCTTAAGGCCTGGGCACAAGTGCGGGCTAGGCTTAAGGCCTGGGCACAAGTGCGGGCTAGGCTTGAGGCCTGGGCACAAGTGCGGGCTAGGCTTGAGGCCTGGGCACAAGTGCGGGCTAGGCTTAAGGCCTGGGCACAAGTGCGGGCTAGGCATAAGGCCTGGGCACAAGTGCGGGCTAGGCTTAAGGCCTGGGCACAAGTGCGGGCTAGGCTTAAGGCCGGGGCGCAAGTGGGGGCTAGGCTTAAGGCCGGGGTGCAAGTGGGGGCTAGGCTTATGGCCGGGGCGCAAGTGCGGGCTAGGCTTAAGGCCGGGGCGCAAGTGCGGGCTAGGCTTAAGGCCGGGGCACAAGTGCGGGCTAGGCTTAAGGCCGGGGCACAAGTGCGGGCTAGGCTTAAGGCCGGGGCACAAGTGCGGGCTAGGCTTAAGGCCGGGGCACAAGTGCGGGCTAGGCTTAAGGCCGGGCACAAGTGCGGGCTAGGCTTAAGGCCTGGGCACAAGTGCGGGCTAGGCTTAAGGCCGGGGCACAAGTGCGGGCTAGGCTTAAGGCCGGGGAACAAGTGCAGGCTAGGCTTAAGGCATACAGCTAACTCTTTGCACTCTTTGCATAAAGGGTTAGGCACCCATAGGGGTGAAGAGCTAGCTTTCACCCCTCTACTCTGTACTTGGACATTTAGGACTAGATCCTTTGTTGTACAGTGCGGAGCCTCTCCATAACCCCATGCTCCAAGCGACCAGGCACTTCTTGTCTGTCCTCCGTAAATGGGTAATGCCTTCTTCCCCAATTACAGTCGTGCATGCGCATTCAGACGGGACAAGAGCGAAGAGCGTAAAGCTGGCCCTATGTGCTTAACCAACATGAAGCTGAAGACAAAAACAAACAAACAAGCATTCAAGAGGTTCAAAAGTGAGGGCTAGGCTTAAGGCCTGGGCACAAGTGCGGGCTAGGCTTAAGGCCGGGGCGCAAGTGGGGGCTAGGCTTAAGGCCGGGGCGCAAGTGGGGGCTAGGCTTATGGCCGGGGCGCAAGTGCGGGCTAGGCTTAAGGCCGGGGCACAAGTGCGGGCTAGGCTTAAGGCCGGGGCACAAGTGCGGGCTAGGCTTAAGGCCGGGGCACAAGTGCGGGCTAGGCTTAAGGCCGGGGCACAAGTGCGGGCTAGGCTTAAGGCCGGGGCACAAGTGCGGGCTAGGCTTTAGGCCTGGGCACAAGTGCTTGCTAGGCTTAAGGCCTGGGCACAAGTGCGGGCTAGGCTTAAGGCCTGGGCACAAGTGCGGGCTAGGCATAAGGAGTGGGCACAAGTGCGGGCTAGGCTTAAGGAGTGGGCACAAGTGCGGGCTAGGCTTAAGGCCTGGGCACAAGTGCGGGCTAGCCATAAGGCCTGGGCACAAGTGCGGGCTAGGCTTAAGGCCGGGGCACAAGTGCGGGCTAGGCTTAAGGCCGGGGCACAAGTGCGGGCTAGGCTTAAGGCCGGGGCACAAGTGCGGGCTAGGCTTAAGGCCGGGGCACAAGTGCGGGCTAGGCTTAAGGCCGGGGCACAAGTGCGGGCTAGGCTTAAGGCCGGGGCACAAGTGCGGGCTAGGCTTAAGGCCGGGGCACAAGTGCGGGCTAGGCTTAAGGCCGGGGCACAAGTGCGGGCTAGTCTTAAGGCCGGGGCACAAGTGCGGGCTAGGCTTAAGGCCGGGGCACAAGTGCGGGCTAGGCTTAAGGCCGGGGCGCAAGTGCGGGCTAGGCTTAAGGCCGGGGCGCAAGTGCGGGCTAGGCTTAAGGCCGGGGCACAAGTGCGGGCTAGGCTTAAGGCCGGCGCACAAGTGCGGGCTAGGCTTAAGGCCGAGCACAAGTGCCGGCTAGGCTTAAGGCCGGGGCACAAGTGCGGGCTAGGCTTAAGGCCGGGGCACAAGTGCGGGCTAGGCTTAAGGCCTGGGCACAAGTGCGGGCTAGGCTTAAGGCCTGGGCACAAGTGCGGGCTAGGCTTAAGGCCGGGGCACAAGTGCGGGCTAGGCTTAAGGCCTGGGCACAAGAGCGGGCTAGGCATAAGGCCTGGGCACAAGTGCGGGCTAGGCTTAAGGCCGGGGCACAAGTGCGGGCTAGGCTTAAGGCCTGGGCACAAGTGCGGGCTAGGCTTAAGGCCTGGGCACAAGTGCGGGCTAGGCTTAAGGCCTGGGCACAAGTTCGGGCTAGGCTTAAGGCCTGGGCACAAGTTCGGGCTAGGCTTAAGGCCGGGGCACAAGTGCGGGCTAGGCTTAAGGCCTGGGCACAAGTGCTTGCTAGGCTTAAGGCCTGGGCACAAGTGCGGGCTAGGCTTAAGGCCGGGGCACAAGTGCGGGCTAGGCTTAAGGCCGGGGCACAAGTGCGGGCTAGGCTTAAGGCCGGGCACAAGTGCGGGCTTGTCTTAAGGCCTGGGCACAAGTGCGGACTAGGCTTAAGGCCTGGGCACAAGTGCGGGCTAGGCTTAAGGCCTGGGCACAAGTGCGGGCTAGGCTTAAGGCCGGGGCACAAGTGCGGGCTAGGCTTAAGGCCGGGGAACAAGTGCAGGCTAGGCTTAAGGCATACAGCTAACTCTTTGCACTCTTTGCATAAAGGGTTAGGCACCCATAGGGGTGAAGAGCTAGCTTTCACCCCTCTACTCTGTACTTGGACATTTAGGACTAGATCCTTTGTTGTACAGTGCGGAGCCTCTCCATAACCCCATGCTCCAAGCGACCAGGCACTTCTTGTCTGTCCTCCGTAAATGGGTAATGCCTTCTTCCCCAATTACAGTCGTGCATGCGCATTCAGACGGGACAAGAGCGAAGAGCGTAAAGCTGGCCCTATGTGCTTAACCAACATGAAGCTGAAGACAAAAACAAACAAACAAGCATTCAAGAGGTTCAAAAGTGAGGGCTAGGCTTAAGGCCTGGGCACAAGTGCGGGCTAGGCTTAAGGCCGGGGCGCAAGTGGGGGCTAGGCTTAAGGCCGGGGCGCAAGTGGGGGCTAGGCTTATGGCCGGGGCGCAAGTGCGGGCTAGGCTTAAGGCCGGGGCACAAGTGCGGGCTAGGCTTAAGGCCGGGGCACAAGTGCGGGCTAGGCTTAAGGCCGGGGCACAAGTGCGGGCTAGGCTTAAGGCCGGGGCACAAGTGCGGGCTAGGCTTAAGGCCGGGGCACAAGTGCGGGCTAGGCTTAAGGCCTGGGCACAAGTGCTTGCTAGGCTTAAGGCCTGGGCACAAGTGCGGGCTAGGCTTAAGGCCTGGGCACAAGTGCGGGCTAGGCATAAGGAGTGGGCACAAGTGCGGGCTAGGCTTAAGGAGTGGGCACAAGTGCGGGCTAGGCTTAAGGCCTGGGCACAAGTGCGGGCTAGCCATAAGGCCTGGGCACAAGTGCGGGCTAGGCTTAAGGCCGGGGCACAAGTGCGGGCTAGGCTTAAGGCCGGGGCACAAGTGCGGGCTAGGCTTAAGGCCGGGGCACAAGTGCGGGCTAGGCTTAAGGCCGGGGCACAAGTGCGGGCTAGGCTTAAGGCCGGGGCACAAGTGCGGGCTAGGCTTAAGGCCGGGGCACAAGTGCGGGCTAGGCTTAAGGCCGGGGCACAAGTGCGGGCTAGGCTTAAGGCCGGGGCACAAGTGCGGGCTAGTCTTAAGGCCGGGGCACAAGTGCGGGCTAGGCTTAAGGCCGGGGCACAAGTGCGGGCTAGGCTTAAGGCCGGGGCGCAAGTGCGGGCTAGGCTTAAGGCCGGGGCGCAAGTGCGGGCTAGGCTTAAGGCCGGGGCACAAGTGCGGGCTAGGCTTAAGGCCGGCGCACAAGTGCGGGCTAGGCTTAAGGCCGAGCACAAGTGCCGGCTAGGCTTAAGGCCGGGGCACAAGTGCGGGCTAGGCTTAAGGCCGGGGCACAAGTGCGGGCTAGGCTTAAGGCCTGGGCACAAGTGCGGGCTAGGCTTAAGGCCTGGGCACAAGTGCGGGCTAGGCTTAAGGCCGGGGCACAAGTGCGGGCTAGGCTTAAGGCCTGGGCACAAGAGCGGGCTAGGCATAAGGCCTGGGCACAAGTGCGGGCTAGGCTTAAGGCCGGGGCACAAGTGCGGGCTAGGCTTAAGGCCTGGGCACAAGTGCGGGCTAGGCTTAAGGCCTGGGCACAAGTGCGGGCTAGGCTTAAGGCCTGGGCACAAGTTCGGGCTAGGCTTAAGGCCTGGGCACAAGTTCGGGCTAGGCTTAAGGCCGGGGCACAAGTGCGGGCTAGGCTTAAGGCCTGGGCACAAGTGCGGGCTAGGCTTAAGGCCTGGGCACAAGTGCGGGCTAGGCTTAAGGCCTGGGCACAAGTGCGGGCTAGGCATAAGGAGTGGGCACAAGTGCGGGCTAGGCTTAAGGCCGGGGCACAAGTGCAGGCTAGGATTAAGGCCGGGGCACAAGTGCGGGCTAGGCTTAAGGCCGGGGCACAAGTGCGGGCTAGGCTTAAGGCCGGGGCACAAGTGCGGGCTAGTCTTAAGGCCGGGGCACAAGTGCGGGCTAGGCTTAAGGCCGGGGCACAAGTGTGGGCTAGGCTTAAGGCCGGGGCACAAGTGCGGGCTAGGCTTAAGGCCGGGGCACAAGTGCGGGCTAGGCTTAAGGCCGGCGCACAAGTGCGGGCTAGGCTTAAGGCCGAGCACAAGTGCCGGATAGGCTTAAGGCCGGGGCACAAGTGCGGGCTAGGCTTAAGGCCGGGGCACAAGTGCGGGCTAGGCTTAAGGCCTGGGCACAAGTGCGGGCTAGGCTTAAGGCCGGGGCACAAGTGCGGGCTAGGCTTAAGGCCTGGGCACAAGAGCGGGCTAGGCTTAAGGCCTGGGCACAAGTGCGGGCTAGGCTTAAGGTCGGGGCACAAGTGCGGGCTAGGCTTAAGGACGGCGCACAAGTGCGGGCTAGGCTTAAGGCCGAGCACAAATGCGGGCTAGGCTTAAGGCCGGGGCACAAGTGCGGGCTAGGCTTAAGGCCGGGGCACAAGTGCGGGCTAGGCTTAAGGCCGGGGCACAAGTGCGGGCTAGGCTTAAGGCCGGGGCACAAGTGCGGGCTAGGCTTAAGGCCGGGGCACAAGTGCGGGCTAGTCTTAAGGCCGGGGCACAAGTGCGGGCTAGGCTTAAGGCCGGGGCACAAGTGCGGGCTAGGCTTAAGGCCGGGGCGCAAGTGCGGGCTAGGCTTAAGGCCGGGGCGCAAGTGCGGGCTAGGCTTAAGGCCGGGGCACAGGTGCGGGCTAGGCTTAAGGCCGAGCACAAGTGCCGGCTAGGCTTAAGACCGGGGCACAAGTGCGGGCTAGGCTTAAGGCCGGGGCACAAGTGCGGGCTAGGCTTAAGGCCTGGGCACAAGTGCGGGCTAGGCTTAAGGCCTAGGCACAAGTGCGGGCTAGGCTTAAGGCCGGGGCACAAGTGCGGGCTAGGCTTAAGGCCTGGGCACAAGAGCGGGCTAGGCATAAGGCCTGGGCACAAGTGCGGGCTAGGCTTAAGGCCGGGGCACAAGTGCGGGCTAGGCTTAAGGCCTGGGCACAAGTGCGGGCTAGGCTTAAGGCCTGGGCACAAGTGCGGGATAGGCTTAAGGCCTGGGCACAAGTGCGGGCTAGGCATAAGGAGTGCGCACAAGTGCGGGCTAGGCTTAAGGCCGGGGCACAAGTGCGGGCTAGGATTAAGGCCGGGTCACAAGTGCGGGCTAGGATTAAGGCCGGGGCACAAGTGCGGGCTAGGCTTAAGGCCGGGGCACAAGTGCGGGCTAGGCTTAAGGCCGGGGCACAAGTGCGGGCTAGTCTTAAGGCCGGGGCACAAGTGCGGGCTAGGCTTAAGGCCGGGGCACAAGTGCGGGCTAGGCTTAAGGCCAGGGCACAAGTGCGGGCTAGGCTTAAGGCCGGGGCACAAGTGCGGGCTAGGCTTAAGGCCGGGGCACAAGTGCGGGCTAGGCTTAAGGCCGGGGCACAAGTGCGGGCTAGGCTTAAGGCCGGGGCATAAGTGCGGGCTAGGCTTAAGGCCGGGGCACAAGTGCGGGCTAGGCTTAAGGCCGGCGCTCAAGTGCGGGCTAGGCTTTAGGCCGGGGCACAAGTGCGGGCTAGGCTTAAGGCCGGGGCACAAGTGCGGGCTAGGCTTAAGGCCGGGGCACAAGTGCGGGCTAGGCTTAAGGCCGGGGCACAAGTGCGGGCTAGGCTTAAGGCCGGGGCACAAGTGCGGGCTAGGCTTAAGGCCGGGGCACAAGTGCGGGCTAGGCTTAAGGCCGGGGCACAAGTGCGGGCTAGGCTTAAGGCCGAGCACAAGTGCCGGCTAGGCTTAAGGCCGGGGCACAAGTGCGGGCTAGGCTTAAGGCCGGGGCACAAGTGCGGGCTAGGCTTAAGGCCTGGGCACAAGTGCGGGCTAGGCTTAAGGCCTGGGCACAAGTGCGGGCTAGGCTTAAGGCCGGGGCACAAGTGCGGGCTAGGCTTAAGGCCTGGGCACAAGAGCGGGCTAGGCTTAAGGCCTGGGCACAAGTGCGGGCTAGGCTTAAGGCCGGGGCACAAGTGCGGGCTAGGCTTAAGGCCTGGGCACAAGTGCGGGCTAGGCTTAAGGCCTGGGCACAAGTGCGGGCTAGGCTTAAGGCCTGGGCACAAGTTCGGGCTAGGCTTAAGGCCTGGGCACAAGTTCGGGCTAGGCTTAAGGCCGGGGCACAAGTGCGGGCTAGGCTTAAGGCCGGGGCACAAGTGCGGGCTAGGCTTAAGGCCGGGGCACAAGTGCGGGCTAGGCTTAAGGCCTGGGCACAAGAGCGGGCTAGGCTTAAGGCCTGGGCACAAGAGCGGGCTAGGCTTAAGGCCGGGGCACAAGTGCGGGCTAGGCTTAAGGCCGGGGCACAAGTGCGGGCTAGGCTTAAGGCCGGGGCACAAGTGCGGGCTAGGCTTAAGGCCGGGGCACAAGTGCGGGCTAGGCTTAAGGCCGGGGCACAAGTGCGGGCTAGGCTTAAGGCCGGGGCACAAGTGCGGGCTAGGCTTAAGGCCTGGGCACAAGTGCGGGCTAGGCTTAAGGCCGGGGCACAAGTGCGGGCTAGGCTTAAGGCCGGGGCACAAGAGCGGGCTAGGCTTAAGGCCAGGGCACAAGTGCGGGCTAGGCTTAAGGCCGGGGCACAAGTGCGGGCTAGGCTTAAGGCCGGGGCACAAGTGCGGGCTAGGCTTAAGGCCGTGGCACAAGTGCGGGCTAGGCTTAAGGCCTGGGCACAAGTGCTTGCTAGGCTTAAGGCCTGGGCACAAGTGCAGGCTAGGCTTAAGGCCTGGGCACAAGTGCGGGCTAGGCATAAGGAGTGGGCACAAGTGCGGGCTAGGCTTAAGGCCTGGGCACAAGAGCGGGCTAGGCTTAAGGCCTGGGCACAAGTGCGGGCTAGGCTTAAGGCCGGGGCACAAGTGCGGGCTAGGCTTAAGGCCGGGGCACAAGTGCGGGCTAGGCTTAAGGCCGGGGCACAAGTGCGGGCTAGGCTTAAGGCCGGGGCACAAGTGCGGGCTAGGCTTAAGGCCTGGGCACAAGTGCTTGCTAGGCTTAAGGCCTGGGCACAAGTGCAGGCTAGGCTTAAGGCCTGGGCACAAGTGCGGGCTAGGCATAAGGAGTGGGCACAAGTGCGGGCTAGGCTTAAGGAGTGGGCACAAGTGCGGGCTAGGCTTAAGGCCTGGGCACAAGTGCGGGCTAGCCATAAGGCCTGGGCACAAGTGCGGGCTAGGCTTAATGCCGGGGCACAAGTGCGGGCTAGGCTTAAGGCCGGGGCACAAGTGCGGGCTAGGCTTAAGGCCGGGGCACAAGTGCGGGCTAGGCTTAAGGCCGGGGCACAAGTGCGGGCTAGGCTTAAGGCCGGGGCACAAGTGCGGGCTAGGCTTAAGGCCGGGGCACAAGTGCGGGCTAGGCTTAAGGCCGGGGCACAAGTGCGGGCTAGGCTTAAGGCCGGGGCACAAGTGCGGGCTAGTCTTAAGGCCGGGGCACAAGTGCGGGCTAGGCTTAAGGCCGGGGCACAAGTGCGGGCTAGGCTTAAGGCCGGGGCGCAAGTGCGGGCTAGGCTTAAGGCCGGGGCGCAAGTGCGGGCTAGGCTTAAGGCCGGGGCACAAGTGCGGGCTAGGCTTAAGGCCGGCGCACAAGTGCGGGCTAGGCTTAAGGCCGAGCACAAGTGCCGGCTAGGCTTAAGGCCGGGGCACAAGTGCGGGCTAGGCTTAAGGCCGGGGCACAAGTGCGGTCTAGGCTTAAGGCCTGGGCACAAGTGCGGGCTAGGCTTAAGGCCTAGGCACAAGTGCGGGCTAGGCTTAAGGCCGGGGCACAAGTGCGGGCTAGGCTTAAGGCCTGGGCACAAGAGCGGGCTAGGCATAAGGCCTGGGCACAAGTGCGGGCTAGGCTTAAGGCCGGGGCACAAGTGCGGGCTAGGCTTAAGGCCTGGGCACAAGTGCGGGATAGGCTTAAGGCCTGGGCACAAGTGCGGGATAGGCATAAGGAGTGGGCACAAGTGCGGGCTAGGCTTAAGGCCGGGGCACAAGTGCGGGCTAGGATTAAGGCCGGGGCACAAGTGCGGGCTAGGCTTAAGGCCGGGGCACAAGTGCGGGCTAGGCTTAAGGCCGGGGCACAAGTGCGGGCTAGGCTTAAGGCCGGCGCACAAGTGCGGGCTAGGCTTAAGGCCGAGCACAAGTGCCGGCTAGGCTTAAGGCCGGGGCACAAGTGCGGGCTAGGCTTAAGGCCGGGGCACAAGTGCGGGCTAGGCTTAAGGCCTGGGCACAAGTGCGGGCTAGGCTTAAGGCCTGGGCACAAGAGCGGGCTAGGCTTAAGGCCTGGGCACAAGTGCGGGTTAGGCTTAAGGCCGGGGCACAAGTGCGGGCTAGGCTTAAGGCCTGGGCACAAGTGCGGGCTAGGCTTAAGGCCTGGCCACAAGTGCGGGCTAGGCTTAAGGCCTGGGCACAAGTTCGGGCTAGGCTTAAGGCCTGGGCACAAGTTCGGGCTAGGCTTAAGGCCTGGGCACAAGTGCGGGCTAGGCTTAAGGCCTGGGCACAAGAGCGGGCTAGGCTTAAGGCCTGGGCACAAGTGCGGGCTAGGCTTAAGGTCGGGGCACAAGTGCAGGCTAGGCTTAAGGACGGCGCACAAGTGCGGGCTAGGCTTAAGGCCGAGCACAAGTGCCGGCTAGGCTTAAGGCCGGGGCACAAGTGCGGGCTAGGCTTAAGGCCGGGGCACAAGTGCGGGCTAGGCTTAAGGCCGGGGCACAAGTGCGGGCTAGGCTTAAGGCCGGGGCACAAGTGCGGGCTAGGCTTAAGGCCGGGGCACAAGTGCGGGCTAGGCTTAAGGCCGGGGCACAAGTGCGGGCTAGGCTTAAGGCCTGGGCACAATTGCGGGCTAGGCATAAGGCCTGGGCACAAGTGCGGGCTAGGCATAAGGCCTGGGCACAAGTGTGGCCTAGGCTTAAGGCCTGGGCACAAGTTCGGGCTAGGCTTAAGGCCGGGGCACAAGTGCGGGCTAGGCTTAAGGCCGGGGCACAAGTGCGGGCTAGGCTTAAGGCCGGGGCACAAGTGCGGGCTAGGCTTAAGGCCTGGGCACAAGAGCGGGCTAGGCTTAAGGGCTGGGCACAAGTGCGGGCTAGGCTTAAGGCCTGGGCACAAGTGTGGGCTAGGCTTAAGGCCGGGGCACAAGTGCGGGCTAGGCTTAAGGCCGGGGCACATGTGCGGGCTAGGCTTAAGGCCTGGGCACAAGTGCGGGCTAGGCTTAAGGCCTGGGCACAAGCGCGGGCTAGGATTAAGGCCTGGGCACAAGTGCGGGCTAGGCCTAAGGCCTGGGCACACGTGCGGGCTAGGCTTAAGGCCTGGGCACACGTGCGGGCTAGGCTTAAGGCCTGGGCACAAGTGCGGGCTAGGCTTAAGGCCTGGGCACAAGTGCGGGCTTGGCTTAATGCCTGGGCACAAGTGCGGGCTAGGCCTAAGGCCTGGGCACACGTGCGGGCTAGGCTTAAGGCCGGGGCACAAGTGCGGGCTAGGCTTAAGGCCGGGGCACAAGTGCGGGCTAGGCTTAAGGCCGGGGCACAAGTGCGGGCTAGGCTTATGGCATACAGCTAACTCTTTGCACTCTTTGCATAAAGGGTTAGGCACCCATAGGGGTGAAGAGCTAGCTTTCACCCCTCTACTCTGTACTTGGACATTTAGGACTAGATCCTTTGTTGTACAGTGCGGAGCCTCTCCATAACCCCATGCTCCAAGCGACCAGGCACTTCTTGTCTGTCCTCCGTAAATGGGTAATGCCTTCTTCCCCAATTACAGTCGTGCATGCGCATTCAGACGGGACAAGAGCGAAGAGCGTAAAGCTGGCCCTATGTGCTTAACCAACATGAAGCTGAAGACAAAAACAAACAAACAAGCATTCAAGGGGTTCAAAAGTGCGGGCTAGGCTTAAGGCCTGGGCACAAGTGCGGGCTAGGCTTAAGGCCGGGGCGCAAGTGGGGGCTAGGCTTAAGGCCGGGGCGCAAGTGGGGGCTAGGCTTATGGCCGGGGCGCAAGTGCGGGCTAGGCTTAAGGCCGGGGCACAAGTGCGGGCTAGGCTTAAGGCCGGGGCACAAGTGCGGGCTAGGCTTAAGGCCGGGGCACAAGTGCGGGCTAGGCTTAAGGCCGGGGCACAAGTGCGGGCTAGGCTTAAGGCCGGGGCACAAGTGCGGGCTAGGCTTAAGGCCGGGGCACAAGTGCGGGCTAGGCTTAAGGCCTGGGCACAAGTGCTTGCTAGGCTTAAGGCCTGGGCACAAGTGCAGGCTAGGCTTAAGGCCTGGGCACAAGTGCGGGCTAGGCATAAGGAGTGGGCACAAGTGCGGGCTAGGCTTAAGGAGTGGGCACAAGTGCGGGCTAGGCTTAAGGCCTGGGCACAAGTGCGGGCTAGCCATAAGGCCTGGGCACAAGTGCGGGCTAGGCTTAAGGCCGGGGCACAAGTGCGGGCTAAGCTTAAGGCCGGGGCACAAGTGCGGGCTAGGCTTAAGGCCGGGGCACAAGTGCGGGCTAGGCTTAAGGCCGGGGCACAAGTGCGGGCTAGGCTTAAGGCCGGGGCACAAGTGCGGGCTAGGCTTAAGGCCGGGGCACAAGTGCGGGCTAGGCTTAAGGCCGGGGCACAAGTGCGGGCTAGGCTTAAGGCCGGGGCACAAGTGCGGGCTAGTCTTAAGGCCGGGGCACAAGTGCGGGCTAGGCTTAAGGCCGGGGCACAAGTGCGGGCTAGGCTTAAGGCCGGGGCGCAAGTGCGGGCTAGGCTTAAGGCCGGGGCGCAAGTGCGGGCTAGGCTTAAGGCCGGGGCGCAAGTGCGGGCTAGGCTTAAGGCCGAGCACAAGTGCCGGCTAGGCTTAAGGCCGGGGCACAAGTGCGGGCTAGGCTTAAGGCCGGGGCACAAGTGCGGGCTAGGCTTAAGGCCTGGGCAGAAGTGCGGGCTAGGCTTAAGGCCTAGGCACAAGTGCGGGCTAGGCTTAAGGCCTGGGCACAAGTGCTTGCTAGGCTTAAGGCCTGGGCACAAGTGCAGGCTAGGCTTAAGGAGTGGGCACAAGTGCGGGCTAGGCTTAAGGCCTGGGCACAAGTGCGGGCTAGCCATAAGGCCTGGGCACAAGTGCGGGCTAGGCTTAAGGCCGGGGCACAAGTGCGGGCTAGGCTTAAGGCCGGGGCACAAGTGCGGGCTAGGCTTAAGGCCGGGGCACAAGTGCGGGCTAGGCTTAAGGCCGGGGCACAAGTGCGGGCTAGGCTTAAGGCCGGGGCACAAGTGCGGGCTAGGCTTAAGGCCGGGGCACAAGTGCGGGCTAGGCTTAAGGCCGGGGCACAAGTGCGGGCTAGGCTTAAGGCCGGGGCACAAGTGCGGGCTAGTCTTAAGGCCGGGGCACAAGTGCGGGCTAGGCTTAAGGCCGGGGCACAAGTGCGGGCTAGGCTTAAGACCGGGGCGCAAGTGCGGGCTAGGCTTAAGGCCGGGGCGCAAGTGCGGGCTAGGCTTAAGGCCGGGGCGCAAGTGCGGGCTAGGCTTAAGGCCGAGCACAAGTGCCGGCTAGGCTTAAGGCCGGGGCACAAGTGCGGGCTAGGCTTAAGGCCGGGGCACAAGTGCGGGCTAGGCTTAAGGCCTGGGCACAAGTGCGGGCTAGGCTTAAGGCCTAGGCACAAGTGCGGGCTAGGCTTAAGGCCGGGGCACAAGTGCGGGCTAGGCTTAAGGCCTGGGCACAAGTGCGGGCTAGGCTTAAGGCCTGGGCACAAGTGCGGGCTAGGCTTAAGGCTGGGGCACAAGTGCGGGCTAGGCTTAAGGCCGGGGCACAAGTACGGGCTAGGCTTAAGGCATACAGCTAACTCTTTGCACTCTTTGCATAAAGGGTTAGGCACCCATAGGGGTGAAGAGCTAGCTTTTACCCCTCTACTCTGTACTTGGACATTTAGGACTAGATCCTTTGTTGTACAGTGCGGAGCCTCTCCATAACCCCATGCTCCAAGCGACCAGGCACTTCTTGTCTGTCCTCCGTAAATGGGTAATGCCTTCTTCCCCAATTACAGTCGTGCATGCGCATTCAGACGGGACAAGAGCGAAGAGCGTAAAGCTGGCCCTATGTGCATAACCAACATGAAGCTGAATACAAAAACAAACAAGCATTCAAGGGGCTCAAAAGTGCAGGCTAGGCTTAAGGCCTGGGCACAAGTGCGGGCTAGGCTTGAGGCCTGGGCACAAGTGCGGGCTAGGCTTAAGGCCTGGGCACAAGTGCGGGCTAGGCTTAAGGCCTGGGCACAAGTGCGGGCTAGGCTTGAGGCCTGGGCACAAGTGCGGGCTAGGCTTGAGGCCTGGGCACAAGTGCGGGCTAGGCTTAAGGCCTGGGCACAAGTGCGGGCTAGGCATAAGGCCTGGGCACAAGTGCGGGCTAGGCTTAAGGCCTGGGCACAAGTGCGGGCTAGGCTTAAGGCCGGGGCGCAAGTGGGGGCTAGGCTTAAGGCCGGGGCGCAAGTGGGGGCTAGGCTTATGGCCGGGGCGCAAGTGCGGGCTAGGCTTAAGGCCGGGGCACAAGTGCGGGCTAGGCTTAAGGCCGGGGCACAAGTGCGGGCTAGGCTTAAGGCCGGGGCACAAGTGCGGGCTAGGCTTAAGGCCGGGGCACAAGTGCGGGCTAGGCTTAAGGCCGGGCACAAGTGCGGGCTTGTCTTAAGGCCTGGGCACAAGTGCGGACTAGGCTTAAGGCCTGGGCACAAGTGCGGGCTAGGCTTAAGGCCTGGGCACAAGTGCGGGCTAGGCTTAAGGCCGGGGCACAAGTGCGGGCTAGGCTTAAGGCCGGGGAACAAGTGCAGGCTAGGCTTAAGGCATACAGCTAACTCTTTGCACTCTTTGCATAAAGGGTTAGGCACCCATAGGGGTGAAGAGCTAGCTTTCACCCCTCTACTCTGTACTTGGACATTTAGGACTAGATCCTTTGTTGTACAGTGCGGAGCCTCTCCATAACCCCATGCTCCAAGCGACCAGGCACTTCTTGTCTGTCCTCCGTAAATGGGTAATGCCTTCTTCCCCAATTACAGTCGTGCATGCGCATTCAGACGGGACAAGAGCGAAGAGCGTAAAGCTGGCCCTATGTGCTTAACCAACATGAAGCTGAAGACAAAAACAAACAAACAAGCATTCAAGAGGTTCAAAAGTGAGGGCTAGGCTTAAGGCCTGGGCACAAGTGCGGGCTAGGCTTAAGGCCGGGGCGCAAGTGGGGGCTAGGCTTAAGGCCGGGGCGCAAGTGGGGGCTAGGCTTATGGCCGGGGCGCAAGTGTGGGCTAGGCTTAAGGCCGGGGCACAAGTGCGGGCTAGGCTTAAGGCCGGGGCACAAGTGCGGGCTAGGCTTAAGGCCGGGGCACAAGTGCGGGCTAGGCTTAAGGCCGGGGCACAAGTGCGGGCTAGGCTTAAGGCCGGGGCACAAGTGCGGGCTAGGCTTAAGGCCGGGGCACAAGTGCGGGCTAGGCTTAAGGCCTGGGCACAAGTGCTTGCTAGGCTTAAGGCCTGGGCACAAGTGCGGGCTAGGCTTAAGGCCTGGGCACAAGTGCGGGCTAGGCATAAGGAGTGGGCACAAGTGCGGGCTAGGCTTAAGGAGTGGGCACAAGTGCGGGCTAGGCTTAAGGCCTGGGCACAAGTGCGGGCTAGCCATAAGGCCTGGGCACAAGTGCGGGCTAGGCTTAAGGCCGGGGCACAAGTGCGGGCTAGGCTTAAGGCCGGGGCACAAGTGCGGGCTAGGCTTAAGGCCGGGGCACAAGTGCGGGCTAGGCTTAAGGCCGGGGCACAAGTGCGGGCTAGGCTTAAGGCCGGGGCACAAGTGCGGGCTAGGCTTAAGGCCGGGGCACAAGTGCGGGCTAGGCTTAAGGCCGGGGCACAAGTGCGGGCTAGGCTTAAGGCCGGGGCACAAGTGCGGGCTAGTCTTAAGGCCGGGGCACAAGTGCGGGCTAGGCTTAAGGCCGGGGCACAAGTGCGGGCTAGGCTTAAGGCCGGGGCGCAAGTGCGGGCTAGGCTTAAGGCCGGGGCGCAAGTGCGGGCTAGGCTTAAGGCCGGGGCACAAGTGCGGGCTAGGCTTAAGGCCGGCGCACAAGTGCGGGCTAGGCTTAAGGCCGAGCACAAGTGCCGGCTAGGCTTAAGGCCGGGGCACAAGTGCGGGCTAGGCTTAAGGCCGGGGCACAAGTGCGGGCTAGGCTTAAGGCCTGGGCACAAGTGCGGGCTAGGCTTAAGGCCTGGGCACAAGTGCGGGCTAGGCTTAAGGCCGGGGCACAAGTGCGGGCTAGGCTTAAGGCCTGGGCACAAGAGCGGGCTAGGCATAAGGCCTGGGCAAAAGTGCGGGCTAGGCTTAAGGCCGGGGCACAAGTGCGGGCTAGGCTTAAGGCCTGGGCACAAGTGCGGGCTAGGCTTAAGGCCTGGGCACAAGTGCGGGATAGGCTTAAGGCCTGGGCACAAGTTCGGGCTAGGCTTAAGGCCTGGGCACAAGTTCGGGCTAGGCTTAAGGCCGGGGCACAAGTGCGGGCTAGGCTTAAGGCCTGGGCACAAGTGCTTGCTAGGCTTAAGGCCTGGGCACAAGTGCGGGCTAGGCTTAAGGCCTGGGCACAAGTGCGGGCTAGGCATAAGGAGTGGGCACAAGTGCGGGCTAGGCTTAAGGCCGGGGCACAAGTGCGGGCTAGGATTAAGGCCGGGGCACAAGTGCGGGCTAGGCTTAAGGCCGGGGCACAAGTGCGGGCTAGGCTTAAGGCCGGGGCACAAGTGCGGGCTAGTCTTAAGGCCGGGGCACAAGTGCGGGCTAGGCTTAAGGCCGGGGCACAAGTGCGGGCTAGGCTTAAGGCCGGGGCACAAGTGCGGGCTAGGCTTAAGGCCGGGGCACAAGTGCGGGCTAGGCTTAAGGCCGGGGCACAAGTGCGGGCTAGGCTTAAGGTCGGGGCACAAGTGCGGGCTAGGCTTAAGGCCGGCGCACAAGTGCGGGCTAGGCTTAAGGCCGAGCACAAGTGCCGGATAGGCTTAAGGCCGGGGCACAAGTGCGGGCTAGGCTTAAGGCCGGGGCACAAGTGCGGGCTAGGCTTAAGGCCTGGGCACAAGTGCGGGCTAGGCTTAAGGCCGGGGCACAAGTGCGGGCTAGGCTTAAGGCCTGGGCACAAGAGCGGGCTAGGCTTAAGGCCTGGGCACAAGTGCGGGCTAGGCTTAAGGTCGGGGCACAAGTGCGGGCTAGGCTTAAGGACGGCGCACAAGTGCGGGCTAGGCTTAAGGCCGAGCACAAGTGCCGGCTAGGCTTAAGGCCGGGGCACAAGTGCGGGCTAGGCTTAAGGCCGGGGCACAAGTGCGGGCTAGGCTTAAGGCCGGGGCACAAGTGCGGGCTAGGCTTAAGGCCGGGGCACAAGTGCGGGCTAGGCTTAAGGCCGGGGCACAAGTGCGGGCTAGGCTTAAGGCCGGGGCACAAGTGCGGGCTAGGCTTAAGGCCTGGGCACAAGTGCGGGCTAGGCTTAAGGCCTGGGCACAAGTGCGGGCTAGGCTTAAGGCCTGGGCACAAGTGCGGGCTAGGCTTAAGGCCTGGGCACAAGTTCGGGCTAGGCTTAAGGCCGGGGCACAAGTGCGGGCTAGGCTTAAGGCCGGGGCACAAGTGCGGGCTAGGCTTAAGGCCGGGGCACAAGTGCGGGCTAGGCTTAAGGCCTGGGCACAAGAGCGGGCTAGGCTTAAGGGCTGGGCACAAGTGCGGGCTAGGCTTAAGGCCTGGGCACAAGTGTGGGCTAGGCTTAAGGCCGGGGCACAAGTGCGGGCTAGGCTTAAGGCCGGGGCACATGTGCGGGCTAGGCTTAAGGCCTGGGCACAAGTGCGGGCTAGGCTTAAGGCCTGGGCACAAGCGCGGGCTAGGATTAAGGCCTGGGCACAAGTGCGGGCTAGGCCTAAGGCCTGGGCACACGTGCGGGCTAGGCTTAAGGCCTGGGCACACGTGCGGGCTAGGCTTAAGGCCTGGGCACAAGTGGGGGCTAGGCTTAAGGCCGGGGCGCAAGTGGGGGCTAGGCTTATGGCCGGGGCGCAAGTGCGGGCTAGGCTTAAGGCCGGGGCGCAAGTGCGGGCTAGGCTTAAGGCCGGGGCGCAAGTGCGGGCTAGGCTTAAGGCCGGGGCACAAGTGCGGGCTAGGCTTAAGGCCGGGGCACAAGTGCGGGCTAGGCTTAAGGCCGGGGCACAAGTGCGGGCTAGTCTTAAGGCCGGGGCACAAGTGCGGGCTAGGCTTAAGGCCGGGGCACAAGTGCGGGCTAGGCTTAAGGCCGGGGCACAAGTGCGGGCTAGGCTTAAGGCCGGGGCACAAGTGCGGGCTAGGCTTAAGGCCGGGGCACAAGTGCGGGCTAGGCTTAAGGCCGGGGCACAAGTGCGGGCTAGGCTTAAGGCCGGGGCACAAGTGCGGGCTAGGCTTAAGGCCGGGGCACAAGTGCGGGCTAGTCTTAAGGCCGGGGCACAAGTGCGGGCTAGGCTTAAGGCCGGGGCACAAGTGCGGGCTAGGCTTAAGGCCGGGGCACAAGTGCGGGCTAGGCTTAAGGCCGGGGCACAAGTGCGGGCTAGGCTTAAGGCCGGGGCACAAGTGCGGGCTAGGCTTAAGGCCGGGGCACAAGTGCGGGCTAGGCTTAAGGCCGGCGCACAAGTGCGGGCTAGGCTTAAGGCCGAGCACAAGTGCCGGATAGGCTTAAGGCCGGGGCACAAGTGCGGGCTAGGCTTAAGGCCGGGGCACAAGTGCGGGCTAGGCTTAAGGCCTGGGCACAAGTGCGGGCTAGGCTTAAGGCCGGGGCACAAGTGCGGGCTAGGCTTAAGGCCTGGGCACAAGAGCGGGCTAGGCTTAAGGCCTGGGCACAAGTGCGGGCTAGGCTTAAGGTCGGGGCACAAGTGCGGGCTAGGCTTAAGGACGGCGCACAAGTGCGGGCTAGGCTTAAGGCCGAGCACAAGTGCCGGCTAGGCTTAAGGCCGGGGCACAAGTGCGGGCTAGGCTTAAGGCCGGGGCACAAGTGCGGGCTAGGCTTAAGGCCGGGGCACAAGTGCGGGCTAGGCTTAAGGCCGGGGCACAAGTGCGGGCTAGGCTTAAGGCCGGGGCACAAGTGCGGGCTAGGCTTAAGGCCGGGGCACAAGTGCGGGCTAGGCTTAAGGCCTGGGCACAAGTGCGGGCTAGGCTTAAGGCCTGGGCACAAGTGCGGGCTAGGCTTAAGGCCTGGGCACAAGTGCGGGCTAGGCTTAAGGCCGGGGCACAAGTTCGGGCTAGGCTTAAGGCCTGGGCACAAGTTCGGGCTAGGCTTAAGGCCGGGGCACAAGTGCGGGCTAGGCTTAAGGCCGGGGCACAAGTGCGGGCTAGGCTTAAGGCCGGGGCACAAGTGCGGGCTAGGCTTAAGGCCTGGGCACAAGAGCGGGCTAGGCTTAAGGGCTGGGCACAAGTGCGGGCTAGGCTTAAGGCCTGGGCACAAGTGTGGGCTAGGCTTAAGGCCGGGGCACAAGTGCGGGCTAGGCTTAAGGCCGGGGCACATGTGCGGGCTAGGCTTAAGGCCTGGGCACAAGTGCGGGCTAGGCTTAAGGCCTGGGCACAAGCGCGGGCTAGGATTAAGGCCTGGGCACAAGTGCGGGCTAGGCCTAAGGCCTGGGCACACGTGCGGGCTAGGCTTAAGGCCTGGGCACACGTGCGGGCTAGGCTTAAGGCCTGGGCACAAGTGGGGGCTAGGCTTAAGGCCGGGGCGCAAGTGGGGGCTAGGCTTATGGCCGGGGCGCAAGTGCGGGCTAGGCTTAAGGCCGGGGCACAAGTGCGGGCTAGGCTTAAGGCCGGGGCACAAGTGCGGGCTAGGCTTAAGGCCGGGGCACAAGTGCGGGCTAGGCTTAAGGCCGGGGCACAAGTGCGGGCTAGGCTTAAGGCCGGGGCACAAGTGCGGGCTAGGCTTAAGGCCGGGGCACAAGTGCGGGCTAGGCTTAAGGCCGGGGCACAAGTGCGGGCTAGGCTTAAGGCCGGCGCACAAGTGCGGGCTAGGCTTAAGGCCGAGCACAAGTGCCGGATAGGCTTAAGGCCGGGGCACAAGTGCGGGCTAGGCTTAAGGCCGGGGCACAAGTGCGGGCTAGGCTTAAGGCCTGGGCACAAGTGCGGGCTAGGCTTAAGGCCGGGGCACAAGTGCGGGCTAGGCTTAAGGCCTGGGCACAAGTGCGGGCTAGGCTTAAGGCCTGGGCACAAGTGCGGGCTAGGCTTAAGGTCGGGGCACAAGTGCGGGCTAGGCTTAAGGACGGCGCACAAGTGCGGGCTAGGCTTAAGGCCGAGCACAAGTGCCGGCTAGGCTTAAGGCCGGGGCACAAGTGCGGGCTAGGCTTAAGGCCGGGGCACAAGTGCGGGCTAGGCTTAAGGCCGGGGCACAAGTGCGGGCTAGGCTTAAGGCCGGGGCACAAGTGCGGGCTAGGCTTAAGGCTGGGGCACAAGTGCGGGCTAGGTTTAAGGCCGGGGCACAAGTGCGGGCTAGGCTTAAGGCCTGGGCACAAGTGCGGGCTAGGCTTAAGGCCTGGGCACAAGTGCGGGCTAGGCTTAAGGCCTGGGCACAAGTGCGGGCTAGGCTTAAGGCCTGGGCACAAGTTCGGGCTAGGCTTAAGGCCTGGGCACAAGTTCGGGCTAGGCTTAAGGCCGGGGCACAAGTGCGGGCTAGGCTTAAGGCCGGGGCACAAGTGCGGGCTAGGCTTAAGGCCGGGGCACAAGTGCGGGCTAGGCTTAAGGCCTGGGCACAAGAGCGGGCTAGGCTTAAGGGCTGGGCACAAGTGCGGGCTAGGCTTAAGGCCTGGGCACAAGTGCGGGCTAGGCTTAAGGCCGGGGCACAAGTGCGGGCTAGGCTTAAGGCCGGGGCACATGTGCGGGCTAGGCTTAAGGCCTGGGCACAAGTGCGGGCTAGGCTTAAGGCCGGGGCACAAGTGCGGGCTAGGCTTAAGGCCGGGGCACAAGTGCGGGCTAGGCTTAAGGCCGGGGCACAAGTGCGGGCTAGGCTTAAGGCCGGGGCACAAGTGCGGGCTAGGCTTAAGGCCGGGGCACAAGTGCGGGCTTGTCTTAAGGCCTGGGCACAAGTGCGGACTAGGCTTAAGGCCTGGGCACAAGTGCGGGCTAGGCTTAAGGCCTGGGCACAAGTGCGGGCTAGGCTTAAGGCTGGGGCACAAGTGCGGGCTAGGCTTAAGGCCGGGGCACAAGTACGGGCTAGGCTTAAGGCATACAGCTAACTCTTTGCACTCTTTGCATAAAGGGTTAGGCACCCATAGGGGTGAAGAGCTAGCTTTTACCCCTCTACTCTGTACTTGGACATTTAGGACTAGATCCTTTGTTGTACAGTGCGGAGCCTCTCCATAACCCCATGCTCCAAGCGACCAGGCACTTCTTGTCTGTCCTCCGTAAATGGGTAATGCCTTCTTCCCCAATTACAGTCGTGCATGCGCATTCAGACGGGACAAGAGCGAAGAGCGTAAAGCTGGCCCTATGTGCATAACCAACATGAAGCTGAATACAAAAACAAACAAGCATTCAAGGGGCTCAAAAGTGCAGGCTAGGCTTAAGGCCTGGGCACAAGTGCGGGCTAGGCTTGAGGCCTGGGCACAAGTGCGGGCTAGGCTTAAGGCCTGGGCACAAGTGCGGGCTAGGCTTAAGGCCTGGGCACAAGTGCGGGCTAGGCTTGAGGCCTGGGCACAAGTGCGGGCTAGGCTTGAGGCCTGGGCACAAGTGCGGGCTAGTCTTAAGGCCTGGGCACAAGTGCGGGCTAGGCATAAGGCCTGGGCACAAGTGCGGGCTAGGCTTAAGGCCTGGGCACAAGTGCGGGCTAGGCTTAAGGCCGGGGCGCAAGTGGGGGCTAGGCTTAAGGCCGGGGCGCAAGTGGGGGCTAGGCTTATGGCCGGGGCGCAAGTGCGGGCTAGGCTTAAGGCCGGGGCGCAAGTGCGGGCTAGGCTTAAGGCCGGGGCACAAGTGCGGGCTAGGCTTAAGGCCGGGGCACAAGTGCGGGCTAGGCTTAAGGCCGGGGCACAAGTGCGGGCTAGGCTTAAGGCCGGGGCACAAGTGCGGGCTAGGCTTAAGGCCGGGCACAAGTGCGGGCTTGTCTTAAGGCCTGGGCACAAGTGCGGACTAGGCTTAAGGCCTGGGCACAAGTGCGGGATAGGCTTAAGGCCTGGGCACAAGTGCGGGCTAGGCTTAAGGCCGGGGCACAAGTGCGGGCTAGGCTTAAGGCCGGGGAACAAGTGCAGGCTAGGCTTAAGGCATACAGCTAACTCTTTGCACTCTTTGCATAAAGGGTTAGGCACCCATAGGGGTGAAGAGCTAGCTTTCACCCCTCTACTCTGTACTTGGACATTTAGGACTAGATCCTTTGTTGTACAGTGCGGAGCCTCTCCATAACCCCATGCTCCAAGCGACCAGGCACTTCTTGTCTGTCCTCCGTAAATGGGTAATGCCTTCTTCCCCAATTACAGTCGTGCATGCGCATTCAGACGGGACAAGAGCGAAGAGCGTAAAGCTGGCCCTATGTGCTTAACCAACATGAAGCTGAAGACAAAAACAAACAAACAAGCATTCAAGAGGTTCAAAAGTGAGGGCTAGGCTTAAGGCCTGGGCACAAGTGCGGGCTAGGCTTAAGGCCGGGGCGCAAGTGGGGGCTAGGCTTAAGGCCGGGGCGCAAGTGGGGGCTAGGCTTATGGCCGGGGCGCAAGTGCGGGCTAGGCTTAAGGCCGGGGCACAAGTGCGGGCTAGGCTTAAGGCCGGGGCACAAGTGCGGGCTAGGCTTAAGGCCGGGGCACAAGTGCGGGCTAGGCTTAAGGCCGGGGCACAAGTGCGGGCTAGGCTTAAGGCCGGGGCACAAGTGCGGGCTAGGCTTAAGGCCTGGGCACAAGTGCTTGCTAGGCTTAAGGCCTGGGCACAAGTGCGGGCTAGGCTTAAGGCCTGGGCACAAGTGCGGGCTAGGCATAAGGAGTGGGCACAAGTGCGGGCTAGGCTTAAGGAGTGGGCACAAGTGCGGGCTAGGCTTAAGGCCTGGGCACAAGTGCGGGCTAGCCATAAGGCCTGGGCACAAGTGCGGGCTAGGCTTAAGGCCGGGGCACAAGTGCGGGCTAGGCTTAAGGCCGGGGCACAAGTGCGGGCTAGGCTTAAGGCCGGGGCACAAGTGCGGGCTAGGCTTAAGGCCGGGGCACAAGTGCGGGCTAGGCTTAAGGCCGGGGCACAAGTGCGGGCTAGGCTTAAGGCCGGGGCACAAGTGCGGGCTAGGCTTAAGGCCGGGGCACAAGTGCGGGCTAGGCTTAAGGCCGGGGCACAAGTGCGGGCTAGTCTTAAGGCCGGGGCACAAGTGCGGGCTAGGCTTAAGGCCGGGGCACAAGTGCGGGCTAGGCTTAAGGCCGGGGCGCAAGTGCGGGCTAGGCTTAAGGCCGGGGCGCAAGTGCGGGCTAGGCTTAAGGCCGGGGCACAAGTGCGGGCTAGGCTTAAGGCCGGCGCACAAGTGCGGGCTAGGCTTAAGGCCGAGCACAAGTGCCGGCTAGGCTTAAGGCCGGGGCACAAGTGCGGGCTAGGCTTAAGGCCGGGGCACAAGTGCAGGCTAGGCTTAAGGCCTGGGCACAAGTGCGGGCTAGGCTTAAGGCCTGGGCACAAGTGCGGGCTAGGCTTAAGGCCGGGGCACAAGTGCGGGCTAGGCTTAAGGCCTGGGCACAAGAGCGGGCTAGGCATAAGGCCTGGGCACAAGTGCGGGCTAGGCTTAAGGCCGGGGCACAAGTGCGGGCTAGGCTTAAGGCCTGGGCACAAGTGCGGGCTAGGCTTAAGGCCTGGGCACAAGTGCGGGATAGGCTTAAGGCCTGGGCACAAGTTCGGGCTAGGCTTAAGGCCTGGGCACAAGTTCGGGCTAGGCTTAAGGCCGGGGCACAAGTTCGGGCTAGGCTTAAGGCCTGGGCACAAGTGCTTGCTAGGCTTAAGGCCTGGGCACAAGTGCGGGCTAGGCTTAAGGCCTGGGCACAAGTGCGGGCTAGGCATAAGGAGTGGGCACAAGTGCGGGCTAGGCTTAAGGCCGGGGCACAAGTGCGGGCTAGGATTAAGGCCGGGGCACAAGTGCGGGCTAGGCTTAAGGCCGGGGCACAAGTGCGGGCTAGGCTTAAGGCCGGGGCACAAGTGCGGGCTAGTCTTAAGGCCGGGGCACAAGTGCGGGCTAGGCTTAAGGCCGGGGCACAAGTGCGGGCTAGGCTTAAGGCCGGGGCACAAGTGCGGGCTAGGCTTAAGGCCGGCGCACAAGTGCGGGCTAGGCTTAAGGCCGAGCACAAGTGCCGGATAGGCTTAAGGCCGGGGCACAAGTGCGGGCTAGGCTTAAGGCCGGGGCACAAGTGCGGGCTAGGCTTAAGGCCTGGGCACAAGTGCGGGCTAGGCTTAAGGCCGGGGCACAAGTGCGGGCTAGGCTTAAGGCCTGGGCACAAGTGCGGGCTAGGCTTAAGGCCTGGGCACAAGTGCGGGCTAGGCTTAAGGTCGGGGCACAAGTGCGGGCTAGGCTTAAGGACGGCGCACAAGTGCGGGCTAGGCTTAAGGCCGAGCACAAGTGCCGGCTAGGCTTAAGGCCGGGGCACAAGTGCGGGCTAGGCTTAAGGCCGGGGCACAAGTGCGGGCTAGGCTTAAGGCCGGGGCACAAGTGCGGGCTAGGCTTAAGGCCGGGGCACAAGTGCGGGCTAGGCTTAAGGCTGGGGCACAAGTGCGGGCTAGGTTTAAGGCCGGGGCACAAGTGCGGGCTAGGCTTAAGGCCTGGGCACAAGTGCGGGCTAGGCTTAAGGCCTGGGCACAAGTGCGGGCTAGGCTTAAGGCCTGGGCACAAGTGCGGGCTAGGCTTAAGGCCTGGGCACAAGTTCGGGCTAGGCTTAAGGCCTGGGCACAAGTTCGGGCTAGGCTTAAGGCCGGGGCACAAGTGCGGGCTAGGCTTAAGGCCGGGGCACAAGTGCGGGCTAGGCTTAAGGCCGGGGCACAAGTGCGGGCTAGGCTTAAGGCCTGGGCACAAGAGCGGGCTAGGCTTAAGGGCTGGGCACAAGTGCGGGCTAGGCTTAAGGCCTGGGCACAAGTGCGGGCTAGGCTTAAGGCCGGGGCACAAGTGCGGGCTAGGCTTAAGGCCGGGGCACATGTGCGGGCTAGGCTTAAGGCCTGGGCACAAGTGCGGGCTAGGCTTAAGGCCGGGGCACAAGTGCGGGCTAGGCTTAAGGCCGGGGCACAAGTGCGGGCTAGGCTTAAGGCCGGGGCACAAGTGCGGGCTAGGCTTAAGGCCGGGGCACAAGTGCGGGCTAGGCTTAAGGCCGGGGCACAAGTGCGGGCTTGTCTTAAGGCCTGGGCACAAGTGCGGACTAGGCTTAAGGCCTGGGCACAAGTGCGGGCTAGGCTTAAGGCCTGGGCACAAGTGCGGGCTAGGCTTAAGGCTGGGGCACAAGTGCGGGCTAGGCTTAAGGCCGGGGCACAAGTACGGGCTAGGCTTAAGGCATACAGCTAACTCTTTGCACTCTTTGCATAAAGGGTTAGGCACCCATAGGGGTGAAGAGCTAGCTTTTACCCCTCTACTCTGTACTTGGACATTTAGGACTAGATCCTTTGTTGTACAGTGCGGAGCCTCTCCATAACCCCATGCTCCAAGCGACCAGGCACTTCTTGTCTGTCCTCCGTAAATGGGTAATGCCTTCTTCCCCAATTACAGTCGTGCATGCGCATTCAGACGGGACAAGAGCGAAGAGCGTAAAGCTGGCCCTATGTGCATAACCAACATGAAGCTGAATACAAAAACAAACAAGCATTCAAGGGGCTCAAAAGTGCAGGCTAGGCTTAAGGCCTGGGCACAAGTGCGGGCTAGGCTTGAGGCCTGGGCACAAGTGCGGGCTAGGCTTAAGGCCTGGGCACAAGTGCGGGCTAGGCTTAAGGCCTGGGCACAAGTGCGGGCTAGGCTTGAGGCCTGGGCACAAGTGCGGGCTAGGCTTGAGGCCTGGGCACAAGTGCGGGCTAGTCTTAAGGCCTGGGCACAAGTGCGGGCTAGGCATAAGGCCTGGGCACAAGTGCGGGCTAGGCTTAAGGCCTGGGCACAAGTGCGGGCTAGGCTTAAGGCCGGGGCGCAAGTGGGGGCTAGGCTTAAGGCCGGGGCGCAAGTGGGGGCTAGGCTTATGGCCGGGGCGCAAGTGCGGGCTAGGCTTAAGGCCGGGGCGCAAGTGCGGGCTAGGCTTAAGGCCGGGGCACAAGTGCGGGCTAGGCTTAAGGCCGGGGCACAAGTGCGGGCTAGGCTTAAGGCCGGGGCACAAGTGCGGGCTAGGCTTAAGGCCGGGGCACAAGTGCGGGCTAGGCTTAAGGCCGGGCACAAGTGCGGGCTTGTCTTAAGGCCTGGGCACAAGTGCGGACTAGGCTTAAGGCCTGGGCACAAGTGCGGGCTAGGCTTAAGGCCTGGGCACAAGTGCGGGCTAGGCTTAAGGCCGGGGCACAAGTGCGGGCTAGGCTTAAGGCCGGGGAACAAGTGCAGGCTAGGCTTAAGGCATACAGCTAACTCTTTGCACTCTTTGCATAAAGGGTTAGGCACCCATAGGGGTGAAGAGCTAGCTTTCACCCCTCTACTCTGTACTTGGACATTTAGGACTAGATCCTTTGTTGTACAGTGCGGAGCCTCTCCATAACCCCATGCTCCAAGCGACCAGGCACTTCTTGTCTGTCCTCCGTAAATGGGTAATGCCTTCTTCCCCAATTACAGTCGTGCATGCGCATTCAGACGGGACAAGAGCGAAGAGCGTAAAGCTGGCCCTATGTGCTTAACCAACATGAAGCTGAAGACAAAAACAAACAAACAAGCATTCAAGAGGTTCAAAAGTGAGGGCTAGGCTTAAGGCCTGGGCACAAGTGCGGGCTAGGCTTAAGGCCGGGGCGCAAGTGGGGGCTAGGCTTAAGGCCGGGGCGCAAGTGGGGGCTAGGCTTATGGCCGGGGCGCAAGTGCGGGCTAGGCTTAAGGCCGGGGCACAAGTGCGGGCTAGGCTTAAGGCCGGGGCACAAGTGCGGGCTAGGCTTAAGGCCGGGGCACAAGTGCGGGCTAGGCTTAAGGCCGGGGCACAAGTGCGGGCTAGGCTTAAGGCCGGGGCACAAGTGCGGGCTAGGCTTAAGGCCTGGGCACAAGTGCTTGCTAGGCTTAAGGCCTGGGCACAAGTGCGGGCTAGGCTTAAGGCCTGGGCACAAGTGCGGGCTAGGCATAAGGAGTGGGCACAAGTGCGGGCTAGGCTTAAGGAGTGGGCACAAGTGCGGGCTAGGCTTAAGGCCTGGGCACAAGTGCGGGCTAGCCATAAGGCCTGGGCACAAGTGCGGGCTAGGCTTAAGGCCGGGGCACAAGTGCGGGCTAGGCTTAAGGCCGGGGCACAAGTGCGGGCTAGGCTTAAGGCCGGGGCACAAGTGCGGGCTAGGCTTAAGGCCGGGGCACAAGTGCGGGCTAGGCTTAAGGCCGGGGCACAAGTGCGGGCTAGGCTTAAGGCCGGGGCACAAGTGCGGGCTAGGCTTAAGGCCGGGGCACAAGTGCGGGCTAGGCTTAAGGCCGGGGCACAAGTGCGGGCTAGTCTTAAGGCCGGGGCACAAGTGCGGGCTAGGCTTAAGGCCGGGGCACAAGTGCGGGCTAGGCTTAAGGCCGGGGCGCAAGTGCGGGCTAGGCTTAAGGCCGGGGCGCAAGTGCGGGCTAGGCTTAAGGCCGGGGCGCAAGTGCGGGCTAGGCTTAAGGCCGGCGCACAAGTGCGGGCTAGGCTTAAGGCCGAGCACAAGTGCCGGCTAGGCTTAAGGCCGGGGCACAAGTGCGGGCTAGGCTTAAGGCCGGGGCACAAGTGCAGGCTAGGCTTAAGGCCTGGGCACAAGTGCGGGCTAGGCTTAAGGCCTGGGCACAAGTGCGGGCTAGGCTTAAGGCCGGGGCACAAGTGCGGGCTAGGCTTAAGGCCTGGGCACAAGAGCGGGCTAGGCATAAGGCCTGGGCACAAGTGCGGGCTAGGCTTAAGGCCGGGGCACAAGTGCGGGCTAGGCTTAAGGCCTGGGCACAAGTGCGGGCTAGGCTTAAGGCCTGGGCACAAGTGCGGGATAGGCTTAAGGCCTGGGCACAAGTTCGGGCTAGGCTTAAGGCCTGGGCACAAGTTCGGGCTAGGCTTAAGGCCGGGGCACAAGTTCGGGCTAGGCTTAAGGCCTGGGCACAAGTGCTTGCTAGGCTTAAGGCCTGGGCACAAGTGCGGGCTAGGCTTAAGGCCTGGGCACAAGTGCGGGCTAGGCATAAGGAGTGGGCACAAGTGCGGGCTAGGCTTAAGGCCGGGGCACAAGTGCGGGCTAGGATTAAGGCCGGGGCACAAGTGCGGGCTAGGCTTAAGGCCGGGGCACAAGTGCGGGCTAGGCTTAAGGCCGGGGCACAAGTGCGGGCTAGTCTTAAGGCCGGGGCACAAGTGCGGGCTAGGCTTAAGGCCGGGGCACAAGTGCGGGCTAGGCTTAAGGCCGGGGCACAAGTGCGGGCTAGGCTTAAGGCCGGCGCACAAGTGCGGGCTAGGCTTAAGGCCGAGCACAAGTGCCGGATAGGCTTAAGGCCGGGGCACAAGTGCGGGCTAGGCTTAAGGCCGGGGCACAAGTGCGGGCTAGGCTTAAGGCCTGGGCACAAGTGCGGGCTAGGCTTAAGGCCGGGGCACAAGTGCGGGCTAGGCTTAAGGCCTGGGCACAAGTGCGGGCTAGGCTTAAGGCCTGGGCACAAGTGCGGGCTAGGCTTAAGGTCGGGGCACAAGTGCGGGCTAGGCTTAAGGACGGCGCACAAGTGCGGGCTAGGCTTAAGGCCGAGCACAAGTGCCGGCTAGGCTTAAGGCCGGGGCACAAGTGCGGGCTAGGCTTAAGGCCGGGGCACAAGTGCGGGCTAGGCTTAAGGCCGGGGCACAAGTGCGGGCTAGGCTTAAGGCCGGGGCACAAGTGCGGGCTAGGCTTAAGGCTGGGGCACAAGTGCGGGCTAGGTTTAAGGCCGGGGCACAAGTGCGGGCTAGGCTTAAGGCCTGGGCACAAGTGCGGGCTAGGCTTAAGGCCTGGGCACAAGTGCGGGCTAGGCTTAAGGCCTGGGCACAAGTGCGGGCTAGGCTTAAGGCCTGGGCACAAGTTCGGGCTAGGCTTAAGGCCTGGGCACAAGTTCGGGCTAGGCTTAAGGCCGGGGCACAAGTGCGGGCTAGGCTTAAGGCCGGGGCACAAGTGCGGGCTAGGCTTAAGGCCGGGGCACAAGTGCGGGCTAGGCTTAAGGCCTGGGCACAAGAGCGGGCTAGGCTTAAGGGCTGGGCACAAGTGCGGGCTAGGCTTAAGGCCTGGGCACAAGTGCGGGCTAGGCTTAAGGCCGGGGCACAAGTGCGGGCTAGGCTTAAGGCCGGGGCACATGTGCGGGCTAGGCTTAAGGCCTGGGCACAAGTGCGGGCTAGGCTTAAGGCCGGGGCACAAGTGCGGGCTAGGCTTAAGGCCGGGGCACAAGTGCGGGCTAGGCTTAAGGCCGGGGCACAAGTGCGGGCTAGGCTTAAGGCCGGGGCACAAGTGCGGGCTAGGCTTAAGGCCGGGGCACAAGTGCGGGCTTGTCTTAAGGCCTGGGCACAAGTGCGGACTAGGCTTAAGGCCTGGGCACAAGTGCGGGCTAGGCTTAAGGCCTGGGCACAAGTGCGGGCTAGGCTTAAGGCTGGGGCACAAGTGCGGGCTAGGCTTAAGGCCGGGGCACAAGTACGGGCTAGGCTTAAGGCATACAGCTAACTCTTTGCACTCTTTGCATAAAGGGTTAGGCACCCATAGGGGTGAAGAGCTAGCTTTTACCCCTCTACTCTGTACTTGGACATTTAGGACTAGATCCTTTGTTGTACAGTGCGGAGCCTCTCCATAACCCCATGCTCCAAGTGACCAGGCACTTCTTGTCTGTCCTCCGTAAATGGGTAATGCCTTCTTCCCCAATTACAGTCGTGCATGCGCATTCAGACGGGACAAGAGCGAAGAGCGTAAAGCTGGCCCTATGTGCATAACCAACATGAAGCTGAATACAAAAACAAACAAGCATTCAAGGGGCTCAAAAGTGCAGGCTAGGCTTAAGGCCTGGGCACAAGTGCGGGCTAGGCTTGAGGCCTGGGCACAAGTGCGGGCTAGGCTTAAGGCCTGGGCACAAGTGCGGGCTAGGCTTAAGGCCTGGGCACAAGTGCGGGCTAGGCTTGAGGCCTGGGCACAAGTGCGGGCTAGGCTTGAGGCCTGGGCACAAGTGCGGGCTAGTCTTAAGGCCTGGGCACAAGTGCGGGCTAGGCATAAGGCCTGGGCACAAGTGCGGGCTAGGCTTAAGGCCTGGGCACAAGTGCGGGCTAGGCTTAAGGCCGGGGCGCAAGTGGGGGCTAGGCTTAAGGCCGGGGCGCAAGTGGGGGCTAGGCTTATGGCCGGGGCGCAAGTGCGGGCTAGGCTTAAGGCCGGGGCGCAAGTGCGGGCTAGGCTTAAGGCCGGGGCACAAGTGCGGGCTAGGCTTAAGGCCGGGGCACAAGTGCGGGCTAGGCTTAAGGCCGGGGCACAAGTGCGGGCTAGGCTTAAGGCCGGGGCACAAGTGCGGGCTAGGCTTAAGGCCGGGCACAAGTGCGGGCTTGTCTTAAGGCCTGGGCACAAGTGCGGACTAGGCTTAAGGCCTGGGCACAAGTGCGGGCTAGGCTTAAGGCCTGGGCACAAGTGCGGGCTAGGCTTAAGGCCGGGGCACAAGTGCGGGCTAGGCTTAAGGCCGGGGAACAAGTGCAGGCTAGGCTTAAGGCATACAGCTAACTCTTTGCACTCTTTGCATAAAGGGTTAGGCACCCATAGGGGTGAAGAGCTAGCTTTCACCCCTCTACTCTGTACTTGGACATTTAGGACTAGATCCTTTGTTGTACAGTGCGGAGCCTCTCCATAACCCCATGCTCCAAGCGACCAGGCACTTCTTGTCTGTCCTCCGTAAATGGGTAATGCCTTCTTCCCCAATTACAGTCGTGCATGCGCATTCAGACGGGACAAGAGCGAAGAGCGTAAAGCTGGCCCTATGTGCTTAACCAACATGAAGCTGAAGACAAAAACAAACAAACAAGCATTCAAGAGGTTCAAAAGTGAGGGCTAGGCTTAAGGCCTGGGCACAAGTGCGGGCTAGGCTTAAGGCCGGGGCGCAAGTGGGGGCTAGGCTTAAGGCCGGGGCGCAAGTGGGGGCTAGGCTTATGGCCGGGGCGCAAGTGCGGGCTAGGCTTAAGGCCGGGGCACAAGTGCGGGCTAGGCTTAAGGCCGGGGCACAAGTGCGGGCTAGGCTTAAGGCCGGGGCACAAGTGCGGGCTAGGCTTAAGGCCGGGGCACAAGTGCGGGCTAGGCTTAAGGCCGGGGCACAAGTGCGGGCTAGGCTTAAGGCCTGGGCACAAGTGCTTGCTAGGCTTAAGGCCTGGGCACAAGTGCGGGCTAGGCTTAAGGCCTGGGCACAAGTGCGGGCTAGGCATAAGGAGTGGGCACAAGTGCGGGCTAGGCTTAAGGAGTGGGCACAAGTGCGGGCTAGGCTTAAGGCCTGGGCACAAGTGCGGGCTAGCCATAAGGCCTGGGCACAAGTGCGGGCTAGGCTTAAGGCCGGGGCACAAGTGCGGGCTAGGCTTAAGGCCGGGGCACAAGTGCGGGCTAGGCTTAAGGCCGGGGCACAAGTGCGGGCTAGGCTTAAGGCCGGGGCACAAGTGCGGGCTAGGCTTAAGGCCGGGGCACAAGTGCGGGCTAGGCTTAAGGCCGGGGCACAAGTGCGGGCTAGGCTTAAGGCCGGGGCACAAGTGCGGGCTAGGCTTAAGGCCGGGGCACAAGTGCGGGCTAGTCTTAAGGCCGGGGCACAAGTGCGGGCTAGGCTTAAGGCCGGGGCACAAGTGCGGGCTAGGCTTAAGGCCGGGGCGCAAGTGCGGGCTAGGCTTAAGGCCGGGGCGCAAGTGCGGGCTAGGCTTAAGGCCGGGGCACAAGTGCGGGCTAGGCTTAAGGCCGGCGCACAAGTGCGGGCTAGGCTTAAGGCCGAGCACAAGTGCCGGCTAGGCTTAAGGCCGGGGCACAAGTGCGGGCTAGGCTTAAGGCCGGGGCACAAGTGCAGGCTAGGCTTAAGGCCTGGGCACAAGTGCGGGCTAGGCTTAAGGCCTGGGCACAAGTGCGGGCTAGGCTTAAGGCCGGGGCACAAGTGCGGGCTAGGCTTAAGGCCTGGGCACAAGAGCGGGCTAGGCATAAGGCCTGGGCACAAGTGCGGGCTAGGCTTAAGGCCGGGGCACAAGTGCGGGCTAGGCTTAAGGCCTGGGCACAAGTGCGGGCTAGGCTTAAGGCCTGGGCACAAGTGCGGGATAGGCTTAAGGCCTGGGCACAAGTTCGGGCTAGGCTTAAGGCCTGGGCACAAGTTCGGGCTAGGCTTAAGGCCGGGGCACAAGTTCGGGCTAGGCTTAAGGCCTGGGCACAAGTGCTTGCTAGGCTTAAGGCCTGGGCACAAGTGCGGGCTAGGCTTAAGGCCTGGGCACAAGTGCGGGCTAGGCATAAGGAGTGGGCACAAGTGCGGGCTAGGCTTAAGGCCGGGGCACAAGTGCGGGCTAGGATTAAGGCCGGGGCACAAGTGCGGGCTAGGCTTAAGGCCGGGGCACAAGTGCGGGCTAGGCTTAAGGCCGGGGCACAAGTGCGGGCTAGTCTTAAGGCCGGGGCACAAGTGCGGGCTAGGCTTAAGGCCGGGGCACAAGTGCGGGCTAGGCTTAAGGCCGGGGCACAAGTGCGGGCTAGGCTTAAGGCCGGGGCACAAGTGCGGGCTAGG
This sequence comes from Ranitomeya imitator, assembly GCF_032444005.1. NCBI lineage: Eukaryota > Metazoa > Chordata > Amphibia > Anura > Dendrobatidae > Ranitomeya > Ranitomeya imitator. The sequence goes on along the minus strand of NC_091284.1, from coordinate 312,664,259 downwards.
CTTAAGGCCGGCGCACAAGTGCGGGCTAGGCTTAAGGCCGAGCACAAGTGCCGGATAGGCTTAAGGCCGGGGCACAAGTGCGGGCTAGGCTTAAGGCCGGGGCACAAGTGCGGGCTAGGCTTAAGGCCTGGGCACAAGTGCGGGCTAGGCTTAAGGCCGGGGCACAAGTGCGGGCTAGGCTTAAGGCCTGGGCACAAGAGCGGGCTAGGCTTAAGGCCTGGGCACAAGTGCGGGCTAGGCTTAAGGTCGGGGCACAAGTGCGGGCTAGGCTTAAGGACGGCGCACAAGTGCGGGCTAGGCTTAAGGCCGAGCACAAGTGCCGGCTAGGCTTAAGGCCGGGGCACAAGTGCGGGCTAGGCTTAAGGCCGGGGCACAAGTGCGGGCTAGGCTTAAGGCCGGGGCACAAGTGCAGGCTAGGCTTAAGGCCGGGGCACAAGTGCGGGCTAGGCTTAAGGCCGGGGCACAAGTGCGGGCTAGGCTTAAGGCCGGGGCACAAGTGCGGGCTAGGCTTAAGGCCTGGGCACAAGTGCGGGCTAGGCTTAAGGCCTGGGCACAAGTGCGGGCTAGGCTTAAGGCCTGGGCACAAGTGCGGGCTAGGCTTAAGGCCTGGGCACAAGTTCGGGCTAGGCTTAAGGCCGGGGCACAAGTGCGGGCTAGGCTTAAGGCCGGGGCACAAGGGCGGGCTAGGCTTAAGGCCGGGGCACAAGTGCGGGCTAGGCTTAAGGCCTGGGCACAAGAGCGGGCTAGGCTTAAGGGCTGGGCACAAGTGTGGGCTAGGCTTAAGGCCGGGGCACAAGTGCGGGCTAGGCTTAAGGCCGGGGCACATGTGCGGGCTAGGCTTAAGGCCTGGGCACAAGCGCGGGCTAGGCTTAAGGCCTGGGCACAAGCGCGGGCTAGGATTAAGGCCTGGGCACAAGTGCGGGCTAGGCCTAAGGCCTGGGCACACGTGCGGGCTAGGCTTAAGGCCTGGGCACACGTGCGGGCTAGGCTTAAGGCCTGGGCACAAGTGGGGGCTAGGCTTAAGGCCGGGGCGCAAGTGGGGGCTAGGCTTATGGCCGGGGCGCAAGTGCGGGCTAGGCTTAAGGCCGGGGCACAAGTGCGGGCTAGGCTTAAGGCCGGGGCACAAGTGCGGGCTAGGCTTAAGGCCTGGGCACAAGTGCGGGCTAGGCTTAAGGCCTGGGCACAAGTGCGGGCTAGGCTTAAGGCCGGGGCACAAGTGCGGGCTAGGCTTAAGGCCTGGGCACAAGAGCGGGCTAGGCATAAGGCCTGGGCACAAGTGCGGGCTAGGCTTAAGGCCGGGGCACAAGTGCGGGCTAGGCTTAAGGCCTGGGCACAAGTGCGGGCTAGGCTTAAGGCCTGGGCACAAGTGCGGGATAGGCTTAAGGCCTGGGCACAAGTTCGGGCTAGGCTTAAGGCCTGGGCACAAGTTCGGGCTAGGCTTAAGGCCGGGGCACAAGTGCGGGCTAGGCTTAAGGCCTGGGCACAAGTGCTTGCTAGGCTTAAGGCCTGGGCACAAGTGCGGGCTAGGCTTAAGGCCTGGGCACAAGTGCGGGCTAGGCATAAGGAGTGGGCACAAGTGCGGGCTAGGCTTAAGGCCTGGGCACAAGTGTGGGCTAGGCTTAAGGCCGGGGCACAAGTGCGGGCTAGGCTTAAGGCCGGGGCACATGTGCGGGCTAGGCTTAAGGCCTGGGCACAAGTGCGGGCTAGGCTTAAGGCCTGGGCACAAGCGCGGGCTAGGATTAAGGCCTGGGCACAAGTGCGGGCTAGGCCTAAGGCCTGGGCACACGTGCGGGCTAGGCTTAAGGCCTGGGCACACGTGCGGGCTAGGCTTAAGGCCTGGGCACAAGTGGGGGCTAGGCTTAAGGCCGGGGCGCAAGTGGGGGCTAGGCTTATGGCCGGGGCGCAAGTGCGGGCTAGGCTTAAGGCCGGGGCACAAGTGCGGGCTAGGCTTAAGGCCGGGGCACAAGTGCGGGCTAGGCTTAAGGCCGGGGCACAAGTGCGGGCTAGGCTTAAGGCCGGGGCACAAGTGCGGGCTAGGCTTAAGGCCGGGGCACAAGTGCGGGCTAGGCTTAAGGCCGGGGCACAAGTGCGGGCTAGGCTTAAGGCCGGCGCACAAGTGCGGGCTAGGCTTAAGGCCGAGCACAAGTGCCGGATAGGCTTAAGGCCGGGGCACAAGTGCGGGCTAGGCTTAAGGCCGGGGCACAAGTGCGGGCTAGGCTTAAGGCCTGGGCACAAGTGCGGGCTAGGCTTAAGGCCGGGGCACAAGTGCGGGCTAGGCTTAAGGCCTGGGCACAAGAGCGGGCTAGGCTTAAGGCCTGGGCACAAGTGCGGGCTAGGCTTAAGGTCGGGGCACAAGTGCGGGCTAGGCTTAAGGACGGCGCACAAGTGCGGGCTAGTCTTAAGGCCGGGGCACAAGTGCCGGCTAGGCTTAAGGCCGGGGCACAAGTGCGGGCTAGGCTTAAGGCCGGGGCACAAGTGCGGGCTAGGCTTAAGGCCGGGGCACAAGTGCGGGCTAGGCTTAAGGCCGGGGCACAAGTGCGGGCTAGGCTTAAGGCTGGGGCACAAGTGCGGGCTAGGCTTAAGGCCGGGGCACAAGTGCGGGCTAGGCTTAAGGCCTGGGCACAAGTGCGGGCTAGGCTTAAGGCCTGGGCACAAGTGCGGGCTAGGCTTAAGGCCTGGGCACAAGTGCGGGCTAGGCTTAAGGCCTGGGCACAAGTTCGGGCTAGGCTTAAGGCCTGGGCACAAGTTCGGGCTAGGCTTAAGGCCGGGGCACAAGTGCGGGCTAGGCTTAAGGCCGGGGCACAAGTGCGGGCTAGGCTTAAGGCCGGGGCACAAGTGCGGGCTAGGCTTAAGGCCTGGGCACAAGAGCGGGCTAGGCTTAAGGGCTGGGCACAAGTGCGGGCTAGGCTTAAGGCCTGGGCACAAGTGTGGGCTAGGCTTAAGGCCGGGGCACAAGTGCGGGCTAGGCTTAAGGCCGGGGCACATGTGCGGGCTAGGCTTAAGGCCTGGGCACAAGTGCGGGCTAGGCTTAAGGCCGGGGCACAAGTGCGGGCTAGGCTTAAGGCCGGGGCACAAGTGCGGGCTAGGCTTAAGGCCGGGGCACAAGTGCGGGCTAGGCTTAAGGCCGGGGCACAAGTGCGGGCTAGGCTTAAGGCCGGGGCACAAGTGCGGGCTTGTCTTAAGGCCTGGGCACAAGTGCGGACTAGGCTTAAGGCCTGGGCACAAGTGCGGGCTAGGCTTAAGGCCTGGGCACAAGTGCGGGCTAGGCTTAAGGCTGGGGCACAAGTGCGGGCTAGGCTTAAGGCCGGGGCACAAGTACGGGCTAGGCTTAAGGCATACAGCTAACTCTTTGCACTCTTTGCATAAAGGGTTAGGCACCCATAGGGGTGAAGAGCTAGCTTTTACCCCTCTACTCTGTACTTGGACATTTAGGACTAGATCCTTTGTTGTACAGTGCGGAGCCTCTCCATAACCCCATGCTCCAAGCGACCAGGCACTTCTTGTCTGTCCTCCGTAAATGGGTAATGCCTTCTTCCCCAATTACAGTCGTGCATGCGCATTCAGACGGGACAAGAGCGAAGAGCGTAAAGCTGGCCCTATGTGCATAACCAACATGAAGCTGAATACAAAAACAAACAAGCATTCAAGGGGCTCAAAAGTGCAGGCTAGGCTTAAGGCCTGGGCACAAGTGCGGGCTAGGCTTGAGGCCTGGGCACAAGTGCGGGCTAGGCTTAAGGCCTGGGCACAAGTGCGGGCTAGGCTTAAGGCCTGGGCACAAGTGCGGGCTAGGCTTGAGGCCTGGGCACAAGTGCGGGCTAGGCTTGAGGCCTGGGCACAAGTGCGGGCTAGGCTTAAGGCCTGGGCACAAGTGCGGGCTAGGCATAAGGCCTGGGCACAAGTGCGGGCTAGGCTTAAGGCCTGGGCACAAGTGCGGGCTAGGCTTAAGGCCGGGGCGCAAGTGGGGGCTAGGCTTAAGGCCGGGGCGCAAGTGGGGGCTAGGCTTATGGCCGGGGCGCAAGTGCGGGCTAGGCTTAAGGCCGGGGCGCAAGTGCGGGCTAGGCTTAAGGCCGGGGCACAAGTGCGGGCTAGGCTTAAGGCCGGGGCACAAGTGCGGGCTAGGCTTAAGGCCGGGGCACAAGTGCGGGCTAGGCTTAAGGCCGGGGCACAAGTGCGGGCTAGGCTTAAGGCCGGGCACAAGTGCGGGCTTGTCTTAAGGCCTGGGCACAAGTGCAGACTAGGCTTAAGGCCTGGGCACAAGTGCGGGCTAGGCTTAAGGCCTGGGCACAAGTGCGGGCTAGGCTTAAGGCCGGGGCACAAGTGCGGGCTAGGCTTAAGGCCGGGGAACAAGTGCAGGCTAGGCTTAAGGCATACAGCTAACTCTTTGCACTCTTTGCATAAAGGGTTAGGCACCCATAGGGGTGAAGAGCTAGCTTTCACCCCTCTACTCTGTACTTGGACATTTAGGACTAGATCCTTTGTTGTACAGTGCGGAGCCTCTCCATAACCCCATGCTCCAAGCGACCAGGCACTTCTTGTCTGTCCTCCGTAAATGGGTAATGCCTTCTTCCCCAATTACAGTCGTGCATGCGCATTCAGACGGGACAAGAGCGAAGAGCGTAAAGCTGGCCCTATGTGCTTAACCAACATGAAGCTGAAGACAAAAACAAACAAACAAACAAGCATTCAAGAGGTTCAAAAGTGAGGGCTAGGCTTAAGGCCTGGGCACAAGTGCGGGCTAGGCTTAAGGCCGGGGCGCAAGTGGGGGCTAGGCTTAAGGCCGGGGCGCAAGTGGGGGCTAGGCTTATGGCCGGGGCGCAAGTGCGGGCTAGGCTTAAGGCCGGGGCACAAGTGCGGGCTAGGCTTAAGGCCGGGGCACAAGTGCGGGCTAGGCTTAAGGCCGGGGCACAAGTGCGGGCTAGGCTTAAGGCCGGGGCACAAGTGCGGGCTAGGCTTAAGGCCGGGGCACAAGTGCGGGCTAGGCTTAAGGCCTGGGCACAAGTGCTTGCTAGGCTTAAGGCCTGGGCACAAGTGCGGGCTAGGCTTAAGGCCTGGGCACAAGTGCGGGCTAGGCATAAGGAGTGGGCACAAGTGCGGGCTAGGCTTAAGGAGTGGGCACAAGTGCGGGCTAGGCTTAAGGCCTGGGCACAAGTGCGGGCTAGCCATAAGGCCTGGGCACAAGTGCGGGCTAGGCTTAAGGCCGGGGCACAAGTGCGGGCTAGGCTTAAGGCCGGGGCACAAGTGCGGGCTAGGCTTAAGGCCGGGGCACAAGTGCGGGCTAGGCTTAAGGCCGGGGCACAAGTGCGGGCTAGGCTTAAGGCCGGGGCACAAGTGCGGGCTAGGCTTAAGGCCGGGGCACAAGTGCGGGCTAGGCTTAAGGCCGGGGCACAAGTGCGGGCTAGGCTTAAGGCCGGGGCACAAGTGCGGGCTAGTCTTAAGGCCGGGGCACAAGTGCGGGCTAGGCTTAAGGCCGGGGCACAAGTGCGGGCTAGGCTTAAGGCCGGGGCGCAAGTGCGGGCTAGGCTTAAGGCCGGGGCGCAAGTGCGGGCTAGGCTTAAGGCCGGGGCGCAAGTGCGGGCTAGGCTTAAGGCCGGCGCGCAAGTGCGGGCTAGGCTTAAGGCCGAGCACAAGTGCCGGCTAGGCTTAAGGCCGGGGCACAAGTGCGGGCTAGGCTTAAGGCCGGGGCACAAGTGCGGGCTAGGCTTAAGGCCTGGGCACAAGAGCGGGCTAGGCATAAGGCCTGGGCACAAGTGCGGGCTAGGCTTAAGGCCGGGGCACAAGAGCGGGCTAGGCATAAGGCCTGGGCACAAGTGCGGGCTAGGCTTAAGGCCGGGGCACAAGTGCGGGCTAGGCTTAAGGCCTGGGCACAAGTGCGGGCTAGGCTTAAGGCCTGGGCACAAGTGCGGGATAGGCTTAAGGCCTGGGCACAAGTTCGGGCTAGGCTTAAGGCCTGGGCACAAGTTCGGGCTAGGCTTAAGGCCGGGGCACAAGTGCGGGCTAGGCTTAAGGCCTGGGCACAAGTGCTTGCTAGGCTTAAGGCCTGGGCACAAGTGCGGGCTAGGCTTAAGGCCTGGGCACAAGTGCGGGCTAGGCATAAGGAGTGGGCACAAGTGCGGGCTAGGCTTAAGGCCGGGGCACAAGTGCGGGCTAGGATTAAGGCCGGGGCACAAGTGCGGGCTAGGCTTAAGGCCGGGGCACAAGTGCGGGCTAGGCTTAAGGCCGGGGCACAAGTGCGGGCTAGTCTTAAGGCCGGGGCACAAGTGCGGGCTAGGCTTAAGGCCGGGGCACAAGTGCGGGCTAGGCTTAAGGCCGGGGCACAAGTGCGGGCTAGGCTTAAGGCCGGGGCACAAGTGCGGGCTAGGCTTAAGGCCGGCGCACAAGTGAGGGCTAGGCTTAAGGCCGAGCACAAGTGCCGGATAGGCTTAAGGCGGGGCACAAGTGCGGGCTAGGCTTAAGGCCGGGGCACAAGTGCGGGCTAGGCTTAAGGCCTGGGCACAAGTGCGGGCTAGGCTTAAGGCCGGGGCACAAGTGCGGGCTAGGCTTAAGGCCTGGGCACAAGAGCGGGCTAGGCTTAAGGCCTGGGCACAAGTGCGGGCTAGGCTTAAGGTCGGGGCACAAGTGCGGGCTAGGCTTAAGGACGGCGCACAAGTGCGGGCTAGGCTTAAGGCCGAGCACAAGTGCCGGCTAGGCTTAAGGCCGGGGCACAAGTGCGGGCTAGGCTTAAGGCCGGGGCACAAGTGCGGGCTAGGCTTAAGGCCGGGGCACAAGTGCGGGCTAGGCTTAAGGCCGGGGCACAAGTGCGGGCTAGGCTTAAGGCCGGGGCACAAGTGCGGGCTAGGCTTAAGGCCGGGGCACAAGTGCGGGCTAGGCTTAAGGCCTGGGCACAAGTGCGGGCTAGGCTTAAGGCCTGGGCACAAGTGCGGGCTAGGCTTAAGGCCTGGGCACAAGTGCGGGCTAGGCTTAAGGCCTGGGCACAAGTTTGGGCTAGGCTTAAGGCCGGGGCACAAGTGCGGGCTAGGCTTAAGGCCTGGGCACAAGTGCGGGCTAGGCTTAAGGCCGGGGCACAAGTGCGGGCTAGGCTTAAGGCCGGGGCACAAGTGCGGGCTAGGCTTAAGGCCGGGGCACAAGTGCGGGCTAGGCTTAAGGCCTGGGCACAAGTGCTTGCTAGGCTTAAGGCCTGGGCACAAGTGCAGGCTAGGCTTAAGGCCTGGGCACAAGTGCGGGCTAGGCATAAGGAGTGGGCACAAGTGCGGGCTAGGCTTAAGGCCTGGGCACAAGAGCGGGCTAGGCTTAAGGCCTGGGCACAAGTGCGGGCTAGGCTTAAGGCCGGGGCACAAGTGCGGGCTAGGCTTAAGGCCGGGGCACAAGTGCGGGCTAGGCTTAAGGCCGGGGCACAAGTGCGGGCTAGGCTTAAGGCCGGGGCACAAGTGCGGGCTAGGCTTAAGGCCTGGGCACAAGTGCTTGCTAGGCTTAAGGCCTGGGCACAAGTGCAGGCTAGGCTTAAGGCCTGGGCACAAGTGCGGGCTAGGCATAAGGAGTGGGCACAAGTGCGGGCTAGGCTTAAGGAGTGGGCACAAGTGCGGGCTAGGCTTAAGGCCTGGGCACAAGTGCGGGCTAGCCATAAGGCCTGGGCACAAGTGCGGGCTAGGCTTAAGGCCGGGGCACAAGTGCGGGCTAGGCTTAAGGCCGGGGCACAAGTGCGGGCTAGGCTTAAGGCCGGGGCACAAGTGCGGGCTAGGCTTAAGGCCGGGGCACAAGTGCGGGCTAGGCTTAAGGCCGGGGCACAAGTGCGGGCTAGGCTTAAGGCCGGGGCACAAGTGCGGGCTAGGCTTAAGGCCGGGGCACAAGTGCGGGCTAGGCTTAAGGCCGGGGCACAAGTGCGGGCTAGGCTTAAGGCCGGGGCACAAGTGCGGGCTAGGCTTAAGGCCGGGGCGCAAGTGCGGGCTAGGCTTAAGGCCGGGGCGCAAGTGCGGGCTAGGCTTAAGGCCGGGGCACAAGTGCGGGCTAGGCTTAAGGCCGGCGCACAAGTGCGGGCTAGGCTTAAGGCCGAGCACAAGTGCCGGCTAGGCTTAAGGCCGGGGCACAAGTGCGGGCTAGGCTTAAGGCCGGGGCACAAGTGCGGTCTAGGCTTAAGGCCTGGGCACAAGTGCGGGCTAGGCTTAAGGCCTAGGCACAAGTGCGGGCTAGGCTTAAGGCCGGGGCACAAGTGCGGGCTAGGCTTAAGGCCTGGGCACAAGAGCGGGCTAGGCATAAGGCCTGGGCACAAGTGCGGGCTAGGCTTAAGGCCGGGGCACAAGTGCGGGCTAGGCTTAAGGCCTGGGCACAAGTGCGGGATAGGCTTAAGGCCTGGGCACAAGTGCGGGATAGGCATAAGGAGTGGGCACAAGTGCGGGCTAGGCTTAAGGCCGGGGCACAAGTGCGGGCTAGGATTAAGGCCGGGGCACAAGTGCGGGCTAGGCTTAAGGCCGGGGCACAAGTGCGGGCTAGGCTTAAGGCCGGGGCACAAGTGCGGGCTAGTCTTAAGGCCGGGGCACAAGTGCGGGCTAGGCTAAAGGCCGGGGCACAAGTGCGGGCTAGGCTTAAGGCCGGGGCACAAGTGCGGGCTAGGCTTAAGGCCGGCGCACAAGTGCGGGCTAGGCTTAAGGCCGAGCACAAGTGCCGGCTAGGCTTAAGGCCGGGGCACAAGTGCGGGCTAGGCTTAAGGCCGGGGCACAAGTGCGGGCTAGGCTTAAGGCCTGGGCACAAGTGCGGGCTAGGCTTAAGGCCTGGGCACAAGAGCGGGCTAGGCTTAAGGCCTGGGCACAAGTGCGGGTTAGGCTTAAGGCCGGGGCACAAGTGCGGGCTAGGCTTAAGGCCTGGGCACAAGTGCGGGCTAGGCTTAAGGCCTGGCCACAAGTGCGGGCTAGGCTTAAGGCCTGGGCACAAGTTCGGGCTAGGCTTAAGGCCTGGGCACAAGTTCGGGCTAGGCTTAAGGCCTGGGCACAAGTGCGGGCTAGGCTTAAGGCCTGGGCACAAGAGCGGGCTAGGCTTAAGGCCTGGGCACAAGTGCGGGCTAGGCTTAAGGTCGGGGCACAAGTGCGGGCTAGGCTTAAGGACGGCGCACAAGTGCGGGCTAGGCTTAAGGCCGAGCACAAGTGCCGGCTAGGCTTAAGGCCGGGGCACAAGTGCGGGCTAGGCTTAAGGCCGGGGCACAAGTGCGGGCTAGGCTTAAGGCCGGGGCACAAGTGCGGGCTAGGCTTAAGGCCGGGGCACAAGTGCGGGCTAGGCTTAAGGCCGGGGCACAAGTGCGGGCTAGGCTTAAGGCCGGGGCACAAGTGCGGGCTAGGCTTAAGGCCTGGGCACAATTGCGGGCTAGGCTTAAGGCCTGGGCACAAGTGCGGGCTAGGCTTAAGGCCTGGGCACAAGTGTGGGCTAGGCTTAAGGCCTGGGCACAAGTTCGGGCTAGGCTTAAGGCCGGGGCACAAGTGCGGGCTAGGCTTAAGGCCGGGGCACAAGTGCGGGCTAGGCTTAAGGCCTGGGCACAAGAGCGGGCTAGGCTTAAGGCCTGGGCACAAGTGCGGGCTAGGCTTAAGGCCTGGGCACAAGCGCGGGCTAGGATTAAGGCCTGGGCACAAGTGCGGGCTAGGCCTAAGGCCAAGGCACACGTGCGGGCTAGGCTTAAGGCCTGGGCACACGTGCGGGCTAGGCTTAAGGCCTGGGCACAAGTGCGGGCTAGGCTTAAGGCCTGGGCACAAGTGCGGGCTTGGCTTAATGCCTGGGCACAAGTGCGGGCTAGGCCTAAGGCCTGGGCACACGTGCGGGCTAGGCTTAAGGCCGGGGCACAAGTGCGGGCTAGGCTTAAGGCCGGGGCACAAGTGCGGGCTAGGCTTAAGGCCGGGGCACAAGTGCGGGCTAGGCTTATGGCATACAGCTAACTCTTTGCACTCTTTGCATAAAGGGTTAGGCACCCATAGGGGTGAAGAGCTAGCTTTCACCCCTCTACTCTGTACTTGGACATTTAGGACTAGATCCTTTGTTGTACAGTGCGGAGCCTCTCCATAACCCCATGCTCCAAGCGACCAGGCACTTCTTGTCTGTCCTCCGTAAATGGGTAATGCCTTCTTCCCCAATTACAGTCGTGCATGCGCATTCAGACGGGACAAGAGCGAAGAGCGTAAAGCTGGCCCTATGTGCTTAACCAACATGAAGCTGAAGACAAAAACAAACAAACAAGCATTCAAGGGGTTCAAAAGTGCGGGCTAGGCTTAAGGCCTGGGCACAAGTGCGGGCTAGGCTTAAGGCCGGGGCGCAAGTGGGGGCTAGGCTTAAGGCCGGGGCGCAAGTGGGGGCTAGGCTTATGGCCGGGGCGCAAGTGCGGGCTAGGCTTAAGGCCGGGGCACAAGTGCGGGCTAGGCTTAAGGCCGGGGCACAAGTGCGGGCTAGGCTTAAGGCCGGGGCACAAGTGCGGGCTAGGCTTAAGGCCGGGGCACAAGTGCGGGCTAGGCTTAAGGCCGGGGCACAAGTGCGGGCTAGGCTTAAGGCCGGGGCACAAGTGCGGGCTAGGCTTAAGGCCTGGGCACAAGTGCTTGCTAGGCTTAAGGCCTGGGCACAAGTGCAGGCTAGGCTTAAGGCCTGGGCACAAGTGCGGGCTAGGCATAAGGAGTGGGCACAAGTGCGGGCTAGGCTTAAGGAGTGGGCACAAGTGCGGGCTAGGCTTAAGGCCTGGGCACAAGTGCGGGCTAGCCATAAGGCCTGGGCACAAGTGCGGGCTAGGCTTAAGGCCGGGGCACAAGTGCGGGCTAGGCTTAAGGCCGGGGCACAAGTGCGGGCTAGGCTTAAGGCCGGGGCACAAGTGCGGGCTAGGCTTAAGGCCGGGGCACAAGTGCGGGCTAGGCTTAAGGCCGGGGCACAAGTGCGGGCTAGGCTTAAGGCCGGGGCACAAGTGCGGGCTAGGCTTAAGGCCGGGGCACAAGTGCGGGCTAGGCTTAAGGCCGGGGCACAAGTGCGGGCTAGTCTTAAGGCCGGGGCACAAGTGCGGGCTAGGCTTAAGGCCGGGGCACAAGTGCGGGCTAGGCTTAAGGCCGGGGCGCAAGTGCGGGCTAGGCTTAAGGCCGGGGCGCAAGTGCGGGCTAGGCTTAAGGCCGGGGCGCAAGTGCGGGCTAGGCTTAAGGCCGAGCACAAGTGCCGGCTAGGCTTAAGGCCGGGGCACAAGTGCGGGCTAGGCTTAAGGCCGGGGCACAAGTGCGGGCTAGGCTTAAGGCCTGGGCAGAAGTGCGGGCTAGGCTTAAGGCCTAGGCACAAGTGCGGGCTAGGCTTAAGGCCTGGGCACAAGTGCTTGCTAGGCTTAAGGCCTGGGCACAAGTGCAGGCTAGGCTTAAGGAGTGGGCACAAGTGCGGGCTAGGCTTAAGGCCTGGGCACAAGTGCGGGCTAGCCATAAGGCCTGGGCACAAGTGCGGGCTAGGCTTAAGGCCGGGGCACAAGTGCGGGCTAGGCTTAAGGCCGGGGCACAAGTGCGGGCTAGGCTTAAGGCCGGGGCACAAGTGCGGGCTAGGCTTAAGGCCGGGGCACAAGTGCGGGCTAGGCTTAAGGCCGGGGCACAAGTGCGGGCTAGGCTTAAGGCCGGGGCACAAGTGCGGGCTAGGCTTAAGGCCGGGGCACAAGTGCGGGCTAGGCTTAAGGCCGGGGCACAAGTGCGGGCTAGTCTTAAGGCCGGGGCACAAGTGCGGGCTAGGCTTAAGGCCGGGGCACAAGTGCGGGCTAGGCTTAAGGCCGGGGCGCAAGTGCGGGCTAGGCTTAAGGCCGGGGCGCAAGTGCGGGCTAGGCTTAAGGCCGGGGCGCAAGTGCGGGCTAGGCTTAAGGCCGAGCCGCAAGTGCCGGCTAGGCTTAAGGCCGGGGCACAAGTGCGGGCTAGGCTTAAGGCCGGGGCACAAGTGCGGGCTAGGCTTAAGGCCTGGGCACAAGTGCGGGCTAGGCTTAAGGCCTAGGCACAAGTGCGGGCTAGGCTTAAGGCCGGGGCACAAGTGCGGGCTAGGCTTAAGGCCTGGGCACAAGAGCGGGCTAGGCATAAGGCCTGGGCACAAGTGCGGGCTAGGCTTAAGGCCGGGGCACAAGTGCGGGCTAGGCTTAAGGCCTGGGCACAAGTGCGGGCTAGGCTTAAGGCCTGGGCACAAGTGCGGGATAGGCTTAAGGCCTGGGCACAAGTGCGGGCTAGGCATAAGGAGTGGGCACAAGTGCGGGCTAGGCTTAAGGCCGGGGCACAAGTGCGGGCTAGGATTAAGGCCGGGGCACAAGTGCGGGCTAGGCTTAAGGCCGGGGCACAAGTGCGGGCTAGGCTTAAGGCCGGGCCACAAGTGCGGGCTAGGCTTAAGGCCGGGGCACAAGTGCGGGCTAGGCTTAAGGCCGGGGCACAAGTGCGGGCTAGGCTTAAGGCCGGGGCACAAGTGCGGGCTAGGCTTAAGGCCGGGGCACAAGTGCGGGCTAGGCTTAAGGCCGGGGCACAAGTGCGGGCTAGGCTTAAGGCCGGGGCACAAGTGCGGGCTAGGCTTAAGGCCGGCGCACAAGTGCGGGCTAGGCTTAAGGCCGAGCACAAGTGCCGGCTAGGCTTAAGGCCGGGGCACAAGTGCGGGCTAGGCTTAAGGCCGGGGCACAAGTGCGGGCTAGGCTTAAGGCCTGGGCACAAGTGCGGGCTAGGCTTAAGGCCTGGGCACAAGAGCGGGCTAGGCTTAAGGCCTGGGCACAAGTGCGGGCTAGGCTTAAGGCCGGGGCACAAGTGCGGGCTAGGCTTAAGGCCTGGGCACAAGTGCGGGCTAGGCTTAAGGCTTGGGCACAAGTGCGGGCTAGGCTTAAGGCCTGGGCACAAGTTCGGGCTAGGCTTAAGGCCTGGGCACAAGTTCGGGCTAGGCTTAAGGCCTGGGCACAAGTGCGGGCTAGGCTTAAGGCCTGGGCACAAGTTCGGGCTAGGCTTAAGGCCTGGGCACAAGTTCGGGCTAGGCTTAAGGCCGGGGCACAAGTGCTTGCTAGGCTTAAGGCCTGGGCACAAGTGCGGGCTAGGCTTAAGGCCTGGGCACAAGTGCGGGCTAGGCATAAGGAGTGGGCACAAGTGCGGGCTAGGCTTAAGGCCTGGGCACAAGTGCGGGCTAGCCATAAGGCCTGGGCACAAGTGCGGGCTAGGCTTAAGGCCGGGGCACAAGTGCGGGCTAGGCTTAAGGCCGGGGCACAAGTGCGGGCTAGGCTTAAGGCCGGGGCACAAGTGCGGGCTAGGCTTAAGGCCGGGGCACAAGTGCGGGCTAGGCTTAAGGCCGGGGCACAAGTGCGGGCTAGGCTTAAGGCCGGGGCACAAGTGCGGGCTAGGCTTAAGGCCGGGGCACAAGTGCGGGCTAGGCTTAAGGCCGGGGCACAAGTGCGGGCTAGGCTTAAGGCCGGCGCACAAGTGCGGGCTAGGCTTAAGGCCGAGCACAAGTGCCGGCTAGGCTTAAGGCCGGGGCACAAGTGCGGGCTAGGCTTAAGGCCGGGGCACAAGTGCGGGCTAGGCTTAAGGCCTGGGCACAAGTGCGGGCTAGGCTTAAGGCCTGGGCACAAGTGCGGGCTAGGCTTAAGGCCGGGGCACAAGTGCGGGCTAGGCTTAAGGCCTGGGCACAAGAGCGGGCTAGGCTTAAGGCCTGGGCACAAGTGCGGGCTAGGCTTAAGGCCGGGGCACAAGTGCGGGCTAGGCTTAAGGCCTGGGCACAAGTGCGGGCTAGGCTTAAGGCCTGGGCACAAGTGCGGGCTAGGCTTAAGGCCTGGGCACAAGTTCGGGCTAGGCTTAAGGCCTGGGCACAAGTTCGGGCTAGGCTTAAGGCCGGGGCACAAGTGCGGGCTAGGCTTAAGGCCGGGGCACAAGTGCGGGCTAGGCTTAAGGCCGGGGCACAAGTGCGGGCTAGGCTTAAGGCCTGGGCACAAGAGCGGGCTAGGCTTAAGGCCTGGGCACAAGTGCGGGCTAGGCTTAAGGCCGGGGCACAAGTGCGGGCTAGGCTTAAGGCCGGGGCACAAGTGCGGGCTAGGCTTAAGGCCAGGGCACAAGTGCGGGCTAGGCTTAAGGCCGGGGCACAAGTGCGGGCTAGGCTTAAGGCCGGGGCACAAGTGCGGGCTAGGCTTAAGGCCGGGGCACAAGTGCGGGCTAGGCTTAAAGCCTGGGCACAAGTGCGGGCTAGGCTTAAGGCCGGGGCACAAGTGCGGGCTAGGCTTAAGGCCGGGGCACAAGAGCGGGCTAGGCTTAAGGCCTGGGCACAAGTGCGGGCTAGGCTTAAGGCCGGGGCACAAGTGCGGGCTAGGATTAAGGCCGGGGCACAAGTGCGGGCTAGGCTTAAGGCCGGGGCACAAGTGCGGGCTAGGCTTAAGGCCGGGGCACAAGTGCGGTCTAGGCTTAAGGCCTGGGCACAAGTGCGGGCTAGGCTTAAGGCCTGGGCACAAGAGCGGGCTAGGCTTAAGGCCTGGGCACAAGTGCGGGCTAGGCTTAAGGCCGGGGCACAAGTGCGGGCTAGGCTTAAGGCCGGGGCACAAGTGCGGGCTAGGCTTAAGGCCGGGGCACAAGTGCGGGCTAGGCTTAAGGCCGGGGCACAAGTGCGGGCTAGGCTTAAGGCCTGGGCACAAGTGCTTGCTAGGCTTAAGGCCTGGGCACAAGTGCAGGCTAGGCTTAAGGCCTGGGCACAAGTGCGGGCTAGGCATAAGGAGTGGGCACAAGTGCGGGCTAGGCTTAAGGAGTGGGCACAAGTGCGGGCTAGGCTTAAGGCCTGGGCACAAGTGTGGGCTAGCCATAAGGCCTGGGCACAAGTGCGGGCTAGGCTTAAGGCCGGGGCACAAGTGCGGGCTAGGCTTAAGGCCGGGGCACAAGTGCGGGCTAGGCTTAAGGCCGGGGCACAAGTGAGGGCTAGGCTTAAGGCCGGGGCACAAGTGCGGGCTAGGCTTAAGGCCGGGGCACAAGTGCGGGCTAGGCTTAAGGCCGGGGCACAAGTGCGGGCTAGGCTTAAGGCCGGGGCACAAGTGCGGGCTAGGCTTAAGGCCGGGGCACAAGTGCGGGCTAGTCTTAAGGCCGGGGCACAAGTGCGGGCTAGGCTTAAGGCCGGGGCGCAAGTGCGGGCTAGGCTTAAGGCCGGGGCGCAAGTGCGGGCTAGGCTTAAGGCCGGGGCGCAAGTGCGGGCTAGGCTTAAGGCCGGCGCACAAGTGCGGGCTAGGCTTAAGGCCGAGCACAAGTGCCGGCTAGGCTTAAGGCCGGGGCACAAGTGCGGGCTAGGCTTAAGGCCTGGGCACAAGAGCGGGCTAGGCTTAAGACCTGGGCACAAGTGCGGGCTAGGCTTAAGGCCGGGGCACAAGTGCGGGCTAGGCTTAAGGCCTGGGCACAAGTGCGGGCTAGGCTTAAGGCCTGGGCACAAGTGCGGGCTAGGCTTAAGGCCTGGGCACAAGTTCGGGCTAGGCTTAAGGCCTGGGCACAAGTTCGGGCTAGGCTTAAGGCCGGGGCACAAGTGCGGGCTAGGCTTAAGGCCGGGGCACAAGTGCGGGCTAGGCTTAAGGCCGGGGCACAAGTGCGGGCTAGGCTTAAGGCCTGGGCACAAGAGCGGGCTAGGCTTAAGGCCTGGGCACAAGTGCGGGCTAGGCTTAAGGCCGGGGCACAAGTGCGGGCTAGGCTTAAGGCCGGGGCACAAGTGCGGGCTAGGCTTAAGGCCGGGGCACAAGTGCGGGCTAGGCTTAAGGCCGGGGCACAAGTGCGGGCTAGGCTTAAGGCCGGGGCACAAGTGCGGGCTAGGCTTAAGGCCGGGGCACAAGTGCGGGCTAGGCTTAAGGCCGGGGCACAAGTGCGGGCTAGGCTTAAGGCCTGGGCACAAGTGCGGGCTAGGCTTAAGGCCGGGGCACAAGTGCGGGCTAGGCTTAAGGCCGGGGCACAAGAGCGGGCTAGGCTTAAGGCCTGGGCACAAGTGCGGGCTAGGCTTAAGGCCGGGGCACAAGTGCGGGCTAGGCTTAAGGCCTGGGCACAAGAGCGGGCTAGGCTTAAGACCTGGGCACAAGTGCGGGCTAGGCTTAAGGCCGGGGCACAAGTGCGGGCTAGGCTTAAGGCCTGGGCACAAGTGCGGGCTAGGCTTAAGGCCTGGGCACAAGTGCGGGCTAGGCTTAAGGCCTGGGCACAAGTTCGGGCTAGGCTTAAGGCCTGGGCACAAGTTCGGGCTAGGCTTAAGGCCGGGGCACAAGTGCGGGCTAGGCTTAAGGCCGGGGCACAAGTGCGGGCTAGGCTTAAGGCCGGGGCACAAGTGCGGGCTAGGCTTAAGGCCTGGGCACAAAAGCGGGCTAGGCTTAAGGCCTGGGCACAAGTGCGGGCTAGGCTTAAGGCCGGGGCACAAGTGCGGGCTAGGCTTAAGGCCGGGGCACAAGTGCGGGCAAGGCTTAAGGCCGGGGCACAAGTGCGGGCTAGGCTTAAGGCCGGGGCACAAGTGCGGGCTAGGCTTAAGGCCGGGGCACAAGTGCGGGCTAGGCTTAAGGCCGGGGCACAAGTGCGGGCTAGGCTTAAGGCCGGGGCACAAGTGCGGGCTAGGCTTAAGGCCTGGGCACAAGTGCGGGCTAGGCTTAAGGCCGAGGCACAAGTGCGGGCTAGGCTTAAGGCCGGGGCACAAGAGCGGGCTAGGCTTAAGGCCTGGGCACAAGTGCGGGCTAGGTTTAAGGCCGGGGCACAAGTGCGGGCTAGGCTTAAGGCCGGGGCACAAGTGCAGGCTAGGCTTAAGGCCGGGGCACAAGTGCGGGCTAGGCTTAAGGCCGGGGCACAAGTGCGGTCTAGGCTTAAGGCCTGGGCACAAGTGCGGGCTAGGCTTAAGGCCTGGGCACAAGAGCGGGCTAGGCTTAAGGCCTGGGCACAAGTGCGGGCTAGGCTTAAGGCCGGGGCACAAGTGCGGGCTAGGCTTAAGGCCGGGGCACAAGTGCGGGCTAGGCTTAAGGCCGGGGCACAAGTGCGGGCTAGGCTTAAGGCCGGGGCACAAGTGCGGGCTAGGCTTAAGGCCGGGGCACAAGTGCGGTCTAGGCTTAAGGCCTGGGCACAAGTGCGGGCTAGGCTTAAGGCCTGGGCACAAGTGCGGGCTAGGCTTAAGGCCGGGGCACAAGTGCGGGCTAGGCTTAAGGCCGGGGCACAAGTGCGGGCTAGGCTTAAGGCCGGGGCACAAGTGCGGGCTAGGCTTAAGGCCTGGGCACAAGTGCGGGCTTGGCTTAAGGCCTGGGCACAAGTGCTTGCTAGGCTTAAGGCCTGGGCACAAGTGCAGGCTAGGCTTAAGGCCTGGGCACAAGTGCGGGCTAGGCATAAGGAGTGGGCACAAGTGCGGGCTAGGCTTAAGGAGTGGGCACAAGTGCGGGCTAGGCTTAAGGCCTGGGCACAAGTGCGGGCTAGCCATAAGGCCTGGGCACAAGTGCGGGCTAGGCTTAAGGCCGGGGCACAAGTGCGGGCTAGGCTTAAGGCCGGGGCACAAGTGCGGGCTAGGCTTAAGGCCGGGGCACAAGTGCGGGCTAGGCTTAAGGCCGGGGCACAAGTGCGGGCTAGGCTTAAGGCCGGGGCACAAGTGCGGGCTAGGCTTAAGGCCTAGGCACAAGTGCGGGCTAGGCTTAAGGCCGGGGCACAAGTGCGGGCTAGGCTTAAGGCCTGGGCACAAGAGCGGGCTAGGCATAAGGCCTGGGCACAAGTGCGGGCTAGGCTTAAGGCCGGGGCACAAGTGCGGGCTAGGCTTAAGGCCTGGGCACAAGTGCGGAATAGGCTTAAGGCCTGGGCACAAGTGCGGGATAGGCATAAGGAGTGGGCACAAGTGCGGGCTAGGCTTAAGGCCGGGGCACAAGTGCGGGCTAGGATTAAGGCCGGGGCACAAGTGCGGGCTAGGCTTAAGGCCGGGGCACAAGTGCGGGCTAGGCTTAAGGCCGGGGCACAAGTGCGGGCTAGTCTTAAGGCCGGGGCACAAGTGCGGGCTAGGCTTAAGGCCGGGGCACAAGTGCGGGCTAGGCTTAAGGCCGGGGCACAAGTGCGGGCTAGGCTTAAGGCCTAGGCACAAGTGCGGGCTAGGCTTAAGGCCGGGGCACAAGTGCGGGCTAGGCTTAAGGCCGGGGCACAAGTGCGGGCTAGGCTTAAGGCCGGCGCACAAGTGCGGGCTAGGCTTAAGGCCGAGCACAAGTGCCGGCTAGGCTTAAGGCCGGGGCACAAGTGCGGAATAGGCTTAAGGCCTGGGCACAAGTGCGGGATAGGCATAAGGAGTGGGCACAAGTGCGGGCTAGGCTTAAGGCCGGGGCACAAGTGCGGGCTAGGATTAAGGCCGGGGCACAAGTGCGGGCTAGGCTTAAGGCCGGGGCACAAGTGCGGGCTAGGCTTAAGGCCGGGGCACAAGTGCGGGCTAGTCTTAAGGCCGGGGCACAAGTGCGGGCTAGGCTTAAGGCCGGGGCACAAGTGCGGGCTAGGCTTAAGGCCGGGGCACAAGTGCGGGCTAGGCTTAAGGCCGGGGCACAAGTGCGGGCTAGGCTTAAGGCCGGGGCACAAGTGCGGGCTAGGCTTAAGGCCGGGGCACAAGTGCGGGCTAGGCTTAAGGCCGGCGCACAAGTGCGGGCTAGGCTTAAGGCCGAGCACAAGTGCCGGCTAGGCTTAAGGCCGGGGCACAAGTGCGGGCTAGGCTTAAGGCCGGGGCACAAGTGCGGGCTAGGCTTAAGGCCTGGGCACAAGTGCGGGCTAGGCTTAAGGCCTGGGCACAAGAGCGGGCTAGGCTTAAGGCCTGGGCACAAGTGCGGGTTAGGCTTAAGACCGGGGCACAAGTGCGGGCTAGGCTTAAGGCCTGGGCACAAGTGCGGGCTAGGCTTAAGGCCTGGGCACAAGTGCGGGCTAGGCTTAAGGCCTGGGCACAAGTTCGGGCTAGGCTTAAGGCCTGGGCACAAGTTCGGGCTAGGCTTAAGGCCTGGGCACAAGTGCGGGCTAGGCTTAAGGCCTGGGCACAAGAGCGGGCTAGGCTTAAGGCCTGGGCACAAGTGCGGGCTAGGCTTAAGGTCGGGGCACAAGTGCGGGCTAGGCTTAAGGACGGCGCACAAGTGCGGGCTAGGCTTAAGGCCGAGCACAAGTGCCGGCTAGGCTTAAGGCCGGGGCACAAGTGCGGGCTAGGCTTAAGGCCGGGGCACAAGTGCGGGCTAGGCTTAAGGCCGGGGCACAAGTGCGGGCTAGGCTTAAGGCCGGGGCACAAGTGCGGGCTAGACTTAAGGCCGGAGCACAAGTGCGGGCTAGGCTTAAGGCCGGGGCACAAGTGCGGGCTAGGCTTAAGGCCTGGGCACAATTGCGGGCTAGGCTTAAGGCCTGGGCACAAGTGCGGGCTAGGCTTAAGGCCTGGGCACAAGTGCGGGCTAGGATTAAGGCCTGGGCACAAGTTCGGGCTAGGCTTAAGGCCGGGGCACAAGTGCGGGCTAGGCTTAAGGCCGGGGCACAAGTGCGGGCTAGGCTTAAGGCCGGGGCACAAGTGCGGGCTAGGCTTAAGGCCTGGGCACAAGAGCGGGCTAGGCTTAAAGGCTTAAGGGCTGGGCACAAGTGCGGGCTAGGCTTAAGGCCTGGGCACAAGTGTGGGCTAGGCTTAAGGCCGGGGCACAAGTGCGGGCTAGGCTTAAGGCCGGGGCACATGTGCGGGCTAGGCTTAAGGCCTGGGCACAAGTGCGGGCTAGGCTTAAGGCCTGGGCACAAGCGCGGGCTAGGATTAAGGCCTGGGCACAAGTGCGGGCTAGGCCTAAGGCCTGGGCACACGTGCGGGCTAGGCTTAAGGCCTGGGCACACGTGCGGGCTAGGCTTAAGGCCTGGGCACAAGTGCGGGCTAGGCTTAAGGCCTGGGCACAAGTGCGGGCTTGGCTTAATGCCTGGGCACAAGTGCGGGCTAGGCCTAAGGCCTGGGCACACGTGCGGGCTAGGCTTAAGGCCGGGGCACAAGTGCGGGCTAGGCTTAAGGCCAGGGCACAAGTGCGGGCTAGGCTTAAGGCCGGGGCACAAGTGCGGGCTAGGCTTATGGCATACAGCTAACTCTTTGCACTCTTTGCATAAAGGGTTAGGCACCCATAGGGGTGAAGAGCTAGCTTTCACCCCTCTACTCTGTACTTGGACATTTAGGACTAGATCCTTTGTTGTACAGTGCGGAGCCTCTCCATAACCCCATGCTCCAAGCGACCAGGCACTTCTTGTCTGTCCTCCGTAAATGGGTAATGCCTTCTTCCCCAATTACAGTCGTGCATGCGCATTCAGACGGGACAAGAGCGAAGAGCGTAAAGCTGGCCCTATGTGCTTAACCAACATGAAGCTGAAGACAAAAACAAACAAACAAGCATTCAAGGGGTTCAAAAGTGCGGGCTAGGCTTAAGGCCTGGGCACACGTGCGGGCTAGGCTTAAGGCCGGGGCGCAAGTGGGGGCTAGGCTTAAGGCCGGGGCGCAAGTGGGGGCTAGGCTTATGGCCGGGGCGCAAGTGCGGGCTAGGCTTAAGGCCGGGGCACAAGTGCGGGCTAGGCTTAAGGCCGGGGCACAAGTGCGGGCTAGGCTTAAGGCCGGGGCACAAGTGCGGGCTAGGCTTAAGGCCGGGGCACAAGTGCGGGCTAGGCTTAAGGCCGGGGCACAAGTGCGGGCTAGGCTTAAGGCCGGGGCACAAGTGCGGGCTAGGCTTAAGGCCTGGGCACAAGTGCTTGCTAGGCTTAAGGCCTGGGCACAAGTGCAGGCTAGGCTTAAGGCCTGGGCACAAGTGCGGGCTAGGCTTAAGGCCTGGGCACAAGTGCAGGCTAGGCTTAAGGCCTGGGCACAAGTGCGGGCTAGGCATAAGGAGTGGGCACAAGTGCGGGCTAGGCTTAAGGAGTGGGCACAAGTGCGGGCTAGGCTTAAGGCCTGGGCACAAGTGCGGGCTAGCCATAAGGCCTGGGCACAAGTGCGGGCTAGGCTTAAGGCCGGGGCACAAGTGCGGGCTAGGCTTAAGGCCGGGGCACAAGTGCGGGCTAGGCTTAAGGCCGGGGCACAAGTGCGGGCTAGGCTTAAGGCCGGGGCACAAGTGCGGGCTAGGCTTAAGGCCGGGGCACAAGTGCGGGCTAGGCTTAAGGCCGGGGCACAAGTGCGGGCTAGGCTTAAGGCCGGGGCACAAGTGCGGGCTAGGCTTAAGGCCGGGGCACAAGTGCGGGCTAGTCTTAAGGCCGGGGCACAAGTGCGGGCTAGGCTTAAGGCCGGGGCACAAGTGCGGGCTAGGCTTAAGGCCGGGGCGCAAGTGCGGGCTAGGCTTAAGGCCGGGGCGCAAGTGCGGGCTAGGCTTAAGGCCGGGGCGCAAGTGCGGGCTAGGCTTAAGGCCGAGCACAAGTGCCGGCTAGGCTTAAGGCCGGGGCACAAGTGCGGGCTAGGCTTAAGGCCGGGGCACAAGTGCGGGCTAGGCTTAAGGCCTGGGCAGAAGTGCGGGCTAGGCTTAAGGCCTAGGCACAAGTGCGGGCTAGGCTTAAGGCCTGGGCACAAGTGCTTGCTAGGCTTAAGGCCTGGGCACAAGTGCAGGCTAGGCTTAAGGAGTGGGCACAAGTGCGGGCTAGGCTTAAGGCCTGGGCACAAGTGCGGGCTAGCCATAAGGCCTGGGCACAAGTGCGGGCTAGGCTTAAGGGTGGGGCACAAGTGCGGGCTAGGCTTAAGGCCGGGGCACAAGTGCGGGCTAGGCTTAAGGCCGGGGCACAAGTGCGGGCTAGGCTTAAGGCCGGGGCACAAGTGCGGGCTAGGCTTAAGGCCGGGGCACAAGTGCGGGCTAGGCTTAAGGCCGGGGCACAAGTGCGGGCTAGGCTTAAGGCCGGGGCACAAGTGCGGGCTAGGCTTAAGGCCGGGGCACAAGTGCGGGCTAGTCTTAAGGCCGGGGCACAAGTGCGGGCTAGGCTTAAGGCCGGGGCACAAGTGCGGGCTAGGCTTAAGGCCGGGGCGCAAGTGCGGGCTAGGCTTAAGGCCGGGGCGCAAGTGCGGGCTAGGCTTAAGGCCGGGGCGCAAGTGCGGGCTAGGCTTAAGGCCGAGCACAAGTGCCGGCTAGGCTTAAGGCCGGGGCACAAGTGCGGGCTAGGCTTAAGGCCGGGGCACAAGTGCGGGCTAGGCTTAAGGCCTGGGCACAAGTGCGGGCTAGGCTTAAGGCCTAGGCACAAGTGCGGGCTAGGCTTAAGGCCGGGGCACAAGTGCGGGCTAGGCTTAAGGCCTGGGCACAAGAGCGGGCTAGGCATAAGGCCTGGGCACAAGTGCGGGCTAGGCTTAAGGCCGGGGCACAAGTGCGGGCTAGGCTTAAGGCCTGGGCACAAGTGCGGGCTAGGCTTAAGGCCTGGGCACAAGTGCGGGATAGGCTTAAGGCCTGGGCACAAGTGCGGGCTAGGCATAAGGAGTGGGCACAAGTGCGGGCTAGGCTTAAGGCCGGGGCACAAGTGCGGGCTAGGATTAAGGCCGGGGCACAAGTGCGGGCTAGGCTTAAGGCCGGGGCACAAGTGCGGGCTAGGCTTAAGGCCGGGCCACAAGTGCGGGCTAGTCTTAAGGCCGGGGCACAAGTGCGGGCTAGGCTTAAGGCCGGGGCACAAGTGCGGGCTAGGCTTAAGGCCGGGGCACAAGTGCGGGCTAGGCTTAAGGCCGGGGCACAAGTGCGGGCTAGGCTTAAGGCCGGGGCACAAGTGCGGGCTAGGCTTAAGGCCGGGGCACAAGTGCGGGCTAGGCTTAAGGCCGGCGCACAAGTGCGGGCTAGGCTTAAGGCCGAGCACAAGTGCCGGCTAGGCTTAAGGCCGGGGCACAAGTGCGGGCTAGGCTTAAGGCCGGAGCACAAGTGCGGGCTAGGCTTAAGGCCTGGGCACAAGTGCGGGCTAGGCTTAAGGCCTGGGCACAAGAGCGGGCTAGGCTTAAGGCCTGGGCACAAGTGCGGGCTAGGCTTAAGGCCGGGGCACAAGTGCGGGCTAGGCTTAAGGCCTGGGCACAAGTGCGGGCTAGGCTTAAGGCCTGGGCACAAGTGCGGGCTAGGCTTAAGGCCTAGGCACAAGTGCGGGCTAGGCTTAAGGCCGGGGCACAAGTGCGGGCTAGGCTTAAGGCCTGGGCACAAGAGCGGGCTAGGCATAAGGCCTGGGCACAAGTGCGGGCTAGGCTTAAGGCCGGGGCACAAGTGCGGGCTAGGCTTAAGGCCTGGGCACAAGTGCGGGCTAGGCTTAAGGCCTGGGCACAAGTGCGGGCTAGGCTTAAGGCCTGGGCACAAGTGCGGGCTAGGCATAAGGAGTGGGCACAAGTGCGGGCTAGGCTTAAGGCCGGGGCACAAGTGCGGGCTAGGATTAAGGCCGGGGCACAAGTGCGGGCTAGGCTTAAGGCCTGGGCACAAGTGCGGGCTAGGCTTAAGGCCTGGGCACAAGTGCGGGCTAGGCTTAAGGCCGGGGCACAAGTGCGGGCTAGGCTTAAGGCCTGGGCACAAGTGCGGGCTAGGCTTAAGGCCTGGGCACAAGTGCGGGCTAGGCTTAAGGCCTGGGCACAAGTGCGGGCTAGGCATAAGGAGTGGGCACAAGTGCGGGCTAGGCTTAAGGAGTGGGCACAAGTGCGGGCTAGGCTTAAGGCCTGGGCACAAGTGTGGGCTAGCCATAAGGCCTGGGCACAAGTGCGGGCTAGGCTTAAGGCCGGGGCACAAGTGCGGGCTAGGCTTAAGGCCGGGGCACAAGTGCGGGCTAGGCTTAAGGCCGGGGCACAAGTGCGGGCTAGGCTTAAGGCCGGGGCGCAAGTGCGGGCTAGGCTTAAGGCCGGGGCGCAAGTGCGGGCTAGGCTTAAGGCCGGGGCGCAAGTGCGGGCTAGGCTTAAGGCCGAGCACAAGTGCCGGCTAGGCTTAAGGCCGGGGCACAAGTGCGGGCTAGGCTTAAGGCCGGGGCACAAGTGCGGGCTAGGCTTAAGGCCTGGGCAGAAGTGCGGGCTAGGCTTAAGGCCTAGGCACAAGTGCGGGCTAGGCTTAAGGCCTGGGCACAAGTGCTTGCTAGGCTTAAGGCCTGGGCACAAGTGCAGGCTAGGCTTAAGGAGTGGGCACAAGTGCGGGCTAGGCTTAAGGCCTGGGCACAAGTGCGGGCTAGCCATAAGGCCTGGGCACAAGTGCGGGCTAGGCTTAAGGCCGGGGCACAAGTGCGGGCTAGGCTTAAGGCCGGGGCACAAGTGCGGGCTAGGCTTAAGGCCGGGGCACAAGTGCGGGCTAGGCTTAAGGCCGGGGCACAAGTGCGGGCTAGGCTTAAGGCCGGGGCACAAGTGCGGGCTAGGCTTAAGGCCGGGGCACAAGTGCGGGCTAGGCTTAAGGCCGGGGCACAAGTGCGGGCTAGGCTTAAGGCCGGGGCACAAGTGCGGGCTAGTCTTAAGGCCGGGGCACAAGTGCGGGCTAGGCTTAAGGCCGGGGCGCAAGTGCGGGCTAGGCTTAAGGCCGGGGCGCAAGTGCGGGCTAGGCTTAAGGCCGGGGCGCAAGTGCGGGCTAGGCTTAAGGCCGAGCACAAGTGCCGGCTAGGCTTAAGGCCGGGGCACAAGTGCGGGCTAGGCTTAAGGCCGGGGCACAAGTGCGGGCTAGGCTTAAGGCCTGGGCACAAGTGCGGGCTAGGCTTACGGCCTAGGCACAAGTGCGGGCTAGGCTTAAGGCCGGGGCACAAGTGTGGGCTAGGCTTAAGGCCTGGGCACAAGAGCGGGCTAGGCATAAGGCCTGGGCACAAGTGCGGGCTAGGCTTAAGGCCGGGGCACAAGTGCGGGCTAGGCTTAAGGCCTGGGCACAAGTGCGGGCTAGGCTTAAGGCCTGGGCACAAGTGCGGGATAGGCTTAAGGCCTGGGCACAAGTGCGGGCTAGGCATAAGGAGTGGGCACAAGTGCGGGCTAGGCTTAAGGCCGGGGCACAAGTGCGGGCTAGGATTAAGGCCGGGGCACAAGTGCGGGCTAGGCTTAAGGCCGGGGCACAAGTGCGGGCTAGGCTTAAGGCCGGGCCACAAGTGCGGGCTAGTCTTAAGGCCGGGGCACAAGTGCGGGCTAGGCTTAAGGCCGGGGCACAAGTGCGGGCTAGGCTTAAGGCCGGGGCACAAGTGCGGGCTAGGCTTAAGGCCGGGGCACAAGTGCGGGCTAGGCTTAAGGCCGGGGCACAAGTGCGGGCTAGGCTTAAGGCCGGGGCACAAGTGCGGGCTAGGCTTAAGGCCGGCGCACAAGTGCGGGCTAGGCTTAAGGCCGAGCACAAGTGCCGGCTAGGCTTAAGGCCGGGGCACAAGTGCGGGCTAGGCTTAAGGCCGGGGCACAAGTGCGGGCTAGGCTTAAGGCCTGGGCACAAGTGCGGGCTAGGCTTAAGGCCTGGGCACAAGAGCGGGCTAGGCTTAAGGCCTGGGCACAAGTGCGGGCTAGGCTTAAGGCCGGGGCACAAGTGCGGGCTAGGCTTAAGGCCTGGGCACAAGTGCGGGCTAGGCTTAAGGCCTGGGCACAAGTGCGGGCTAGGCTTAAGGCCTAGGCACAAGTGCGGGCTAGGCTTAAGGCCGGGGCACAAGTGCGGGCTAGGCTTAAGGCCTGGGCACAAGAGCGGGCTAGGCATAAGGCCTGGGCACAAGTGCGGGCTAGGCTTAAGGCCGGGGCACAAGTGCGGGCTAGGCTTAAGGCCTGGGCACAAGTGCGGGCTAGGCTTAAGGCCTGGGCACAAGTGCGGGCTAGGCTTAAGGCCTGGGCACAAGTGCGGGCTAGGCATAAGGAGTGGGCACAAGTGCGGGCTAGGCTTAAGGCCGGGGCACAAGTGCGGGCTAGGATTAAGGCCGGGGCACAAGTGCGGGCTAGGCTTAAGGCCTGGGCACAAGTGCGGGCTAGGCTTAAGGCCTGGGCACAAGTGCGGGCTAGGCTTAAGGCCGGGGCACAAGTGCGGGCTAGGCTTAAGGCCTGGGCACAAGTGCGGGCTAGGCTTAAGGCCTGGGCACAAGTGCGGGCTAGGCTTAAGGCCTGGGCACAAGTGCGGGCTAGGCATAAGGAGTGGGCACAAGTGCGGGCTAGGCTTAAGGAGTGGGCACAAGTGCGGGCTAGGCTTAAGGCCTGGGCACAAGTGTGGGCTAGCCATAAGGCCTGGGCACAAGTGCGGGCTAGGCTTAAGGCCGGGGCACAAGTGCGGGCTAGGCTTAAGGCCGGGGCACAAGTGCGGGCTAGGCTTAAGGCCGGGGCACAAGTGCGGGCTAGGCTTAAGGCCGGGGCACAAGTGCGGGCTAGGCTTAAGGCCGGGGCACAAGTGCGGGCTAGGCTTAAGGCCGGGGCACAAGTGCGGGCTAGGCTTAAGGCCGGGCACAAGTGCGGGCTAGGCTTAAGGCCGGGGCACAAGTGCGGGCTAGTCTTAAGGCCGGGGCACAAGTGCGGGCTAGGCTTAAGGCCGGGGCACAAGTGCGGGCTAGGCTTAAGGCCGGGGCGCAAGTGCGGGCTAGGCTTAAGGCCGGGGCGCAAGTGCGGGCTAGGCTTAAGGCCGGGGCACAAGTGCGGGCTAGGCTTAAGGCCGGCGCACAAGTGCGGGCTAGGCTTAAGGCCGAGCACAAGTGCCGGCTAGGCTTAAGGCCGGGGCACAAGTGCGGGCTAGGCTTAAGGCCGGGGCACAAGTGCGGGCTAGGCTTAAGGCCTGGGCACAAGTGCGGGCTAGGCTTAAGGCCTAGGCACAAGTGTGGGCTAGGCTTAAGGCCGGGGCACAAGTGCGGGCTAGGCTTAAGGCCTGGGCACAAGAGCGGGCTAGGCATAAGGCCTGGGCACAAGTGCGGGCTAGGCTTAAGGCCGGGGCACAAGTGCGGGCTAGGCTTAAGGCCTGGGCACAAGTGCGGGCTAGGCTTAAGGCCTGGGCACAAGTGCGGGATAGGCTTAAGGCCTGGGCACAAGTGCGGGCTAGGCATAAGGAGTGGGCACAAGTGCGGGCTAGGCTTAAGGCCGGGGCACAAGTGCGGGCTAGGATTAAGGCCGGGGCACAAGTGCGGGCTAGGCTTAAGGCCGGGGCACAAGTGCGGGCTAGGCTTAAGGCCGGGGCACAAGTGCGGGCTAGTCTTAAGGCCGGGGCACAAGTGCAGGCTAGGCTTAAGGCCGGGGCACAAGTGCGGGCTAGGCTTAAGGCCGGGGCACAAGTGCGGGCTAGGCTTAAGGCCGGGGCACAAGTGCGGGCTAGGCTTAAGGCCGGGGCACAAGTGCGGGCTAGGCTTAAGGCCGGGGCACAAGTGCGGGCTAGGCTTAAGGCCGGCACACAAGTGCGGGCTAGGCTTAAGGCCGAGCACAAGTGCCGGCTAGGCTTAAGGCCGGGGCACAAGTGCGGGCTAGGCTTAAGGCCGGGGCACAAGTGCGGGCTAGGCTTAAGGCCTGGGCACAAGTGCGGGCTAGGCTTAAGGCCTGGGCACAAGAGCGGGCTAGGCTTAAGGCCTGGGCACAAGTGCGGGCTAGGCTTAAGGCCGGGGCACAAGTGCGGGCTAGGCTTAAGGCCTGGGCACAAGTGCGGGCTAGGCTTAAGGCCTGGGCACAAGTGCGGGCTAGGCTTAAGGCCTGGGCACAAGTGCGGGCTAGGCTTAAGGCCTGGGCACAAGTTCGGGCTAGGCTTAAGGCCTGGGCACAAGTTCGGGCTAGGCTTAAGGCCTGGGCACAAGTGCGGGCTAGGCTTAAGGCCTGGGCACAAGTTCGGGCTAGGCTTAAGGCCTGGGCACAAGTTCGGGCTAGGCTTAAGGCCGGGGCACAAGTGCTTGCTAGGCTTAAGGCCTGGGCACAAGTGCGGGCTAGGCTTAAGGCCTGGGCACAAGTGCGGGCTAGGCATAAGGAGTGGGCACAAGTGCGGGCTAGGCTTAAGGCCTGGGCACAAGTGCGGGCTCGCCATAAGGCCTGGGCACAAGTGCGGGCTAGGCTTAAGGCCGGGGCACAAGTGCGGGCTAGGCTTAAGGCCGGGGCACAAGTGCGGGCTAGGCTTAAGGCCGGGGCACAAGTGCGAGCTAGGCTTAAGGCCGGGGCACAAGTGCGGGCTAGGCTTAAGGCCGGGGCACAAGTGCGGGCTAGGCTTAAGGCCGGGGCACAAGTGCGGGCTAGGCTTAAGGCCGGGGCACAAGTGCGGGCTAGGCTTAAGGCCGGGGCACAAGTGCGGGCTAGGCTTAAGGCCGGCGCACAAGTGCGGGCTAGGCTTAAGGCCGAGCACAAGTGCCGGCTAGGCTTAAGGCCGGGGCACAAGTGCGGGCTAGGCTTAAGGCCGGGGCACAAGTGCGGGCTAGGCTTAAGGCCTGGGCACAAGTGCGGGCTAGGCTTAAGGCCTGGGCACAAGTGCGGGCTAGGCTTAAGGCCGGGGCACAAGTGCGGGCTAGGCTTAAGGCCTGGGCACAAGAGCGGGCTAGGCTTAAGACCTGGGCACAAGTGCGGGCTAGGCTTAAGGCCGGGGCACAAGTGCGGGCTAGGCTTAAGGCCTGGGCACAAGTGCGGGCTAGGCTTAAGGCCTGGGCACAATTGCGGGCTAGGCTTAAGGCCTGGGCACAAGTTCGGGCTAGGCTTAAGGCCTGGGCACAAGTTCGGGCTAGGCTTAAGGCCGGGGCACAAGTGCGGGCTAGGCTTAAGGCCGGGGCACAAGTGCGGGCTAGGCTTAAGGCCGGGGCACAAGTGCGGGCTAGGCTTAAGGCCTGGGCACAAGAGCGGGCTAGGCTTAAGGCCTGGGCACAAGTGCGGGCTAGGCTTAAGGCCGGGGCACAAGTGCGGGCTAGGCTTAAGGCCGGGGCACAAGTGCGGGCTAGGCTTAAGGCCGGGGCACAAGTGCGGGCTAGGCTTAAGGCCGGGGCACAAGTGCGGGCTAGGCTTAAGGCCGGGGCACAAGTGCGGGCTAGGCTTAAGGCCGGGGCACAAGTGCGGGCTAGGCTTAAGGCCGGGGCACAAGTGCGGGCTAGGCTTAAGGCCTGGGCACAAGTGCGGGCTAGGCTTAAGGCCGGGGCACAAGTGCGGGCTAGGCTTAAGGCCGGGGCACAAGAGCGGGCTAGGCTTAAGGCCTGGGCACAAGTGCGGGCTAGGCTTAAGGCCGGGGCACAAGTGCGGGCTAGGCTTAAGGCCGGGGCACAAGTGCAGGCTAGGCTTAAGGCCGGGGCACAAGTGCGGGCTAGGCTTAAGGCCGGGGCACAAGTGCGGTCTAGGCTTAAGGCCTGGGCACAAGTGCGGGCTAGGCTTAAGGCCTGGGCACAAGAGCGGGCTAGGCTTAAGGCCTGGGCACAAGTGCGGGCTAGGCTTAAGGCCGGGGCACAAGTGCGGGCTAGGCTTAAGGCCGGGGCACAAGTGCGGGCTAGGCTTAAGGCCTGGGCACAAGTGCGGGCTAGGCTTAAGGCCTGGGCACAAGAGCGGACTAGGCTTAAGGCCTGGGCACAAGTGCGGGCTAGGCTTAAGGCCGGGGCACAAGTGCGGGCTAGGCTTAAGGCCGGGGCACAAGTGCGGGCTAGGCTTAAGGCCGGGGCACAAGTGCGGGCTAGGCTTAAGGCCGGGGCACAAGTGCGGTCTAGGCTTAAGGCCTGGGCACAAGTGCGGGCTAGGCTTAAGGCCTGGGCACAAGTGCGGGCTAGGCTTAAGGCCGGGGCACAAGTGCGGGCTAGGCTTAAGGCCGGGGCACAAGTGCGGGCTAGGCTTAAGGCCGGGGCACAAGTGCGGGCTAGGCTTAAGGCCTGGGCACAAGTGCGGGCTTGGCTTAAGGCCTGGGCACAAGTGCTTGCTAGGCTTAAGGCCTGGGCACAAGTGCAGGCTAGGCTTAAGGCCTGGGCACAAGTGCGGGCTAGGCATAAGGAGTGGGCACAAGTGCGGGCTAGGCTTAAGAAATGGGCACAAGTGCGGGCTAGGCTTAAGGCCTGGGCACAAGTGCGGGCTAGCCATAAGGCCTGGGCACAAGTGCGGGCTAGGCTTAAGGCCGGGGCACAAGTGCGGGCTAGGCTTAAGGCCGGGGCACAAGTGCGGGCTAGGCTTAAGGCCGGGGCACAAGTGCGGGCTAGGCTTAAGGCCGGGGCACAAGTGCGGGCTAGGCTTAAGGCCGGGGCACAAGTGCGGGCTAGGCTTAAGGCCGGGGCACAAGTGCGGGCTAGGCTTAAGGCCGGGGCACAAGTGCGGGCTAGGCTTAAGGCCGGGGCACAAGTGCGGGCTAGGCTTAAGGCCGGGGCACAAGTGCGGGCTAGTCTTAAGGCCGGGGCACAAGTGCGGGCTAGGCTTAAGGCCTGGGCACAAGTGCGGGCTAGGATTAAGGCCTGGCCAAAAGTGCGGGCTTGGCTTAAGGCCTGGGCACAAGTGCGGGCTAGGCTTAAGGCCTGGGCACAAGTGCGGGCTAGGATTAAGGCCTGGGCACAAGTGCAGTGCTAGCTAGGATCAAGGCAGGAGGCACAAGTGCCGGCTAGGCTTAAGGCCTGGGCACAAGTGCGGGCTAGGCTTAAGGCCTGGGCACAAGTGCGGGCTAGGCTTAAGGCCTGGGCACAAGTGCGGGCTTGGCTTAAAGCAGGGGCACAAGTGTGGGCTAGGCTTAAGGCCTGGGCACAAGTGCGGGCTAGGCTTAAGGCCTGGGCACAAGTGCGGGCTAGGCTTAAGGCCTGGGCACAAGTGCAGTGCTAGCTAGGATCAAGGCAGGAGGCACAAGTGCCGGCTAGGCTTAAGGCCTGGGCACAAGTGCGGGCTAGGCTTAAGGCTTGGGCACAAGTGCGGGCTAGGCTTAAGGCCTGGGCACAAGTGCGGGCTAGGCTTAAGGCCTGGGCACAAGTGCGGGCTAGGCTTAAGGCCTGGGCACAAGTGCGGGCTAGGCTTAAGGCCTGGGCACAAGTGCGGGCTAGGATTAAGGCCTGGGCACAAGTGCGGGCTAGGATTAAGGCCTGGGCACAAGTGCGGGCTAGGCTTAAGGCCTAGGCACAAGTGCGGGCTAGGATTAAGGCCTGGGCACAAGTGCGGGCTAGGCTTAAGGCCTGGGCACAAGTGCGGGCTTGGCTTAAGACAGGGGCACAAGAGCGGGCTTAGCTTAAGGCAGGGGCACAAGTGCGGGCTTGGCTTAAGGCAGGGGCACAAGTGCGGGCTTGGCTTAAGGCAGGGGCACAAGTGCGGGCTTGGCTTAAGGCCAGGGCACAAGTGCGGGCTTGGCTTAAGGACGGGCACAAGTGCGGGCTAGGCTTAAGGCCGGGGCACAAGTGCGGGCTAGGCTTACGGCCGGGGCACAAGTGCGGGCTAGACTTAAGGCCTGGGCACAAGTTCGGGCTTGGCTTAAGGCAGAGGCACAAGTGTGGGCTAGGCTTAAGGCAGGAGCACAAGTGTGGGCTAGGCTTAAGGCCTGGGCACAAGTGCGGGCTAGGCTTAAGGCCTGGGCACAAGTGCGGGCTAGGCTTAAGGCCTGGGCACAAGTGCGGGCTAGGGTTAAGGCCTGGGCACAAGTGCGGGCTAGCCTTAAGGCCTGGGCACAAGTGTGGGCTAGTCTTAAGGCCTGGGCACAAGTGCGGACTAGGCTTAAGGCCTGGGCACAAGTGCAGGCTAGGCTTAAGGCCTGGGCACAAGTGCGGGCTAGGCTTAAGGCCTGGGCACAAGTGCGGGCTAGGCTTAAGGCCTGGGCACAAGTGCGGGCTAGGCTTAAGGCCTGGGCACAAGTGCGGGGTAGGCTTAAGGCCTGGGCACAAGTGCAGGCTAGGCTTAAGGCCTGGGCACAAGTGCAGGCTAGGCTTAAGGCCTGGGCACAAGTGCGGGGTAGGCTTAAGACCTGGGCACAAGTGCAGGCTAGGCTTAAGGCCTGGGCACAAGTGCAGGCTAGGCTTAAGGCCTGGGCACAAGTGCGGGGTAGGCTTAAGACCTGGGCACAAATGCAGGCTAGGCTTAAGGCCTGGGCACAAGTGCGGGCTTGGCTTAAAGCAGGGGCACAAGTGCGGGCTAGGCTTAAGGCCTGGGCACAAGTGCGGGCTAGGCTTAAGGCCTGGGCACAAGTGCGGTCTAGGATTAAGGCCTGGGCACAAGTGCAGTGCTAGCTAGGATCAAGGCAGGAGGCACAAGTGCCGGCTAGCCTTAAGGCCTGGGCACAAGTGCGAGCTAGGCTTAAGGCTGGGCACAAGTGCGGGCTAGGCTTAAGGCCTGGGCACAAGTGCGGGCTAGGATTAAGGCCTGGGCACAAGTGCACGCTAGGATTAAGGCCTGGGCACAAGTGCGGGCTAGGCTTAAGGCCTGGGCACAAGTGCGGGCTAGGATTAAGGCCTGGGCACAAGTGCGGGCTAGGCTTAAGGCCTGGGCACAAGTGCAGGCTTGGCTTAAGACAGAGGCACAAGAGCGGGCTTGGCTTAAGGCAGGGGCACAAGTGCGGGTTTGGCTTAAGGCAGGGGCACAAGTGCGGGCTTGGCTTAAGGCAGGGGCACAAGTGCGGGCTTGGCTTAAGGCAGGGGCACAAGTGCGGGCTTGGCTTAAGGCCGGGGCACAAGTGCGGGCTTGGCTTAAGGCCGGGCACAAGTGCGGGCTAGGCTTACGGCCGGGGCACAAGTGCGGGCTAGACTTAAGGCCTGGGCACAAGTTCGGGCTTGGCTTAAGGCAGAGGCACAAGTATGGGCTAGGCTTAAGGCAGGAGCACAAGTGTGGGCTAGGCTTAAGGCCTGGGCACAAGTGCGGGCTAGGCTTAAGGCCTGGGCACAAGTGCAGTGCTGACTAGGATCAAGGCAGGGGGCACAAGTGCCGGCAAGGCTTAAGGCATGGGCACAAGTGCCAGCTAGGCTTAAGGCCTGGGCACAAGTGTGAGCTAGGCTTAAGGCCTGGGCACAAGTGCCGGCTAGGCTTAAGGCATGGGCACAAGTGCCAGCTAGGCTTAAGGCCTGGGCACAAGTGCGAGCTAGGTTTAAGGCCTGGGCACAAGTGCGGGCTAGGCTTAAGGCATGGGCACAAGTGCAGTGCTGGCTAGGATCAAGGCAGGGGGCACAAGTGCTGGCTAGGCTTAAGGCATGGGCACAAGTGCTGGCTAGGTTTAAGGCATTCAGCTAACATTTTGCACTCTTTGCATAAAGGGTTAGGCACCCATAGGGGTGAAGAGCTAGCTTTCACCCCTCTACTCTGTACTTGGACATTTAGGACTAGATCCTTTGTTGTACAGTGCGGAGCCTCTCCATAACTCCATGCTCCAAGCGACCAGGCACTTCTTGTCTGTCCTCCGTAAATGGGTAATGCCTTCTTCCCCAATTACAGTCGTGCATGCGCATTCAGACGGGACAAGAGCGAAGAGCGTAAAGCTGGCCCTATGTGCATAACCAACATGAAGCTGAAGACAAAAACAAAAAAACAAGCATTCAAGGGGCTCAAAAGTGCAGGCTAGGCTTAAGGCCTGGGTACAAGTGCGGGCTAGGCTTAAGGCCTGGGCACAAGTGCGGGCTAGGCTTAAGGCCTGGGCACAAGTGCGGGCTAGGCTTAAGGCCTGGGCACAAGTGCAGTGCTGGCTAGGATCAAGGCAGGAGGCACAAGTGCAGGCTAGGCTTAAGGCCTGGGCACAAGTGCGGGCTAGGCTTAAGGCCTGGGCACAAGTGCAGTGCTGGCTAGGATCAAGGCAGGAGGCACAAGTGCGGGCTAGGCTTAAGGCCTGGGCACAAGTGCGGGCTAGGCTTAAGGCCTGGGCACAAGTGCGGGCTAGGCTTATGGCCTGGGCACAAGTGCGGGCTAGGCTTAAGGCCTGGGCACAAGTGCGGGCTAGGCTTAAGGCCTGGGCACAAGTGCGGGCTAGGATTAAGGCCTGGGCACAAGTGCGGGCTAGGATTAAGGCCTGGGCACAAGTGCGGGCTAGGCTTAAGGCCTGGGCACAAGTGCGGGCTAGACTTAAGTCCTGGGCACAAGTGCGGGCTAGGATTAAGGCCTGGGCACAAGTGCAGTGCTGGCTAGGATCAAGGCAGGAGGCACAAGTGCCGGCTAGGCTTAAGGCCTGGGCACAAGTGCGGGCTAGGCTTAAGGCCTGGGCACAAGTGCGGGCTGGGCTTAAGGCCTGGGCACAAGTGCGGGCTTGGCTTAAAGCAGGAGCACAAGTGTGGGCTAGGCTTAAGGCCTGGGCACAAGTGCGGGCTAGGCTTAAGGCCTGGGCACAAGTGCGGGCTAGGCTTAAGGCCTGGGCACAAGTGCAGTGCTAGCTAGGATCAAGGCAGGAGGCACAAGTGCCGGCTAGGCTTAAGGCCTGGGCACAAGTGCGGGCTAGGCTTAAGGCCTGGGCACAAGTGCGGGCTAGGCTTAAGGCCTGGGCACAAGTGCGGGCTAGGCATAAGGCCTGGGCACAAGTGCGGGCTAGGCTTAAGGCCTGGGCACAAGTGCGGGCTAGGCTTAAGGCCTGGGCACAAGTGCGGGCTAGGATTAAGGCCTGGGCACAAGTGCGGGCTAGGATTAAGGCCTGGGCACAAGTGCGGGCTAGGCTTAAGGCCTGGGCACAAGTGCGGGCTAGGATTAAGGCCTGGGCACAAGTGCGGGCTAGGCTTAAGGCCTGGGCACAAGTGCGGGCTTGGCTTAAGACAGGGGCACAAGAGCGGGCTTGGCTTAAGGCAGGGGCACAAGTGCGGGCTTGGCTTAAGGCAGGGGCACAAGAGCGGGCTTGGCTTAAGGCAGGGGCACAAGTGCGGGCTTGGCTTAAGGCCAGGGCACAAGTGCGGGCTTGGCTTAAGGCCGGGCACAAGTGCGGGCTAGGCTTAAGGCCGGGGCACAAGTGCGGGCTAGGCTTACGGCCGGGGCACAAGTGCGGGCTAGACTTAAGGCCTGGGCACAAGTTCGGGCTTGGCTTAAGGCAGAGGCACAAGTGTGGGCTAGGCTTAAGGCAGGAGCACAAGTGTGGGCTAGGCTTAAGACCTGGGCACAAATGCGGGCTAGGCTTAAGGCCTGGGCACAAGTGCGGGCTAGGCTTAAGGCCTGGGCACAAGTGCGGGCTAGGGTTAAGGCCTGGGCACAAGTGCGGGCTAGGCTTAAGGCCTGGGCACAAGTGTGGGCTAGTCTTAAGGCCTGGGCACAAGTGCGGACTAGGCTTAAGGCCTGGGCACAAGTGCAGGCTAGGCTTAAGGCCTGGGCACAAGTGCGGGCTAGGCTTAAGGCCTGGGCACAAGTGCGGGCTAGGCTTAAGGCCTGGGCACAAGTGCGGGCTAGGCTTAAAGCCTGGGCACAAGTGCGGGGTAGGCTTAAGGCCTGGGCACAAGTGCAGGCTAGGCTTAAGGCCTGGGCACAAGTGCAGGCTAGGCTTAAGGCCTGGGCACAAGTGCGGGGTAGGCTTAAGACCTGGGCACAAATGCGGGCTAGGCTTAAGGCCTGGGCACAAGTGCGGGCTAGGCTTAAGGCCTGGGCACAAGTGCAGGGTAGGCTTAAGACCTGGGCACAAATGCGGGCTAGGCTTAAGGCCTGGGCACAAGTGCGGGCTAGGCTTAAGGCCTGGGCACAAGTGCGGGGTAGGCTTAAGGCCTGGGCACAAGTGCGGGCTAGGCTTAAGGCCTGGGCACAAGTGCGGGCTTGGCTTAAAGCAGGGGCACAAGTGCAGGCTAGGCTTAAGGCCTGGGCACAAGTGCGGGCTAGGCTTATGGCCTGGGCACAAGTGCGGGCTAGGCTTAAGGCCTGGGCACAAGTGCGGGCTAGGCTTAAGGCCTGGGCACAAGTGCGGGCTAGGATTAAGGCCTGGGCACAAGTGCGGTCTAGGCTTAAGGCCTGGGCACAAGTGCAGTGCTAGCTAGGATCAAGGCAGGAGGCACAAGTGCCGGCTAGCCTTAAGGCCTGGGCACAAGTGCGAGCTAGGCTTAAGGCCTGGGCACAAGTGCGGGCTAGGCTTAAGGCCTGGGCACAAGTGCGGGCTAGGCTTAAGGCCTGGGCACAAGTGCGGGCTAGGCTTAAGGCCTGGGCACAAGTGCGGGCTAGGCTTAAGGCCTGGGCACAAGTGCGGGCTAGGATTAAGGCCTGGGCACAAGTGCGGGCTAGGATTAAGGCCTGGGCACAAGTGCGGGCTAGGCTTAAGGCCTGGGCACAAGTGCGGGCTAGGATTAAGGCCTGGGCACAAGTGCGGGCTAGGCTTAAGGCCTGGGCACAAGTGCGGGCTTGGCTTAAGACAGAGGCACAAGAGCGGGCTTGGCTTAAGGCAGGGGCACAAGTGCGGGCTTGGCTTAAGGCAGGGGCACAAGTGCGGGCTTGGCTTAAGGCAGGGGCACAAGTGCGGGCTTGGCTTAAGGCAGGGGCACAAGTGCGGGCTTGGCTTAAGGCCGGGGCACAAGTGCGGGCTTGGCTTAAGGCCGGGCACAAGTGCGGGCTAGGCTTAAGGCCGGGGCACAAGTGCGGGCTAGGCTTACGGCCGGGGCACAAGTGCGGGCTAGACTTAAGGCCTGGGCACAAGTTCGGGCTTGGCTTAAGGCAGAGGCACAAGTGTGGGCTAGGCTTAAGGCAGGAGCACAAGTGTGGGCTAGGCTTAAGGCCTGGGCACAAGTGCGGGCTAGGCTTAAGGCCTGGGCACAAGTGCAGTGCTGACTAGGATCAAGGCAGGGGGCACAAGTGCCGGCTAGGCTTAAGGCATGGGCACAAGTGCCAGCTAGGCTTAAGGCCTGGGCACAAGTGTGAGCTAGGCTTAAGGCCTGGGCACAAGTGCCGGCTAGGCTTAAGGCATGGGCACAAGTGCCGGCTAGGCTTAAGGCCTGGGCACAAGTGCGAGCTAGGTTTAAGGCCTGGGCACAAGTGCGGGCTAGGCTTAAGGCATGGGCACAAGTGCAGTGCTGGCTAGGATCAAGGCAGGGGGCACAAGTGCTGGCTAGGCTTAAGGCATGGGCACAAGTGCTGGCTAGGTTTAAGGCATTCAGCTAACATTTTGCACTCTTTGCATAAAGGGTTAGGCACCCATAGGGGTGAAGAGCTAGCTTTCACCCCTCTACTCTGTACTTGGACATTTAGGACTAGATCCTTTGTTGTACAGTGCGGAGCCTCTCCATAACTCCATGCTCCAAGCGACCAGGCACTTCTTGTCTGTCCTCCGTAAATGGGTAATGCCTTCTTCCCCAATTACAGTCGTGCATGCGCATTCAGACGGGACAAGAGCGAAGAGCGTAAAGCTGGCCCTATGTGCATAACCAACATGAAGCTGAAGACAAAAACAAAAAAACAAGCATTCAAGGGGCTCAAAAGTGCAGGCTAGGCTTAAGGCCTGGGCACAAGTGCGGGCTAGGCTTAAGGCCTGGGCACAAGTGCGGGCTAGGCTTAAGGCCTGGGCACAAGTGCGGGCTAGGCTTAAGGCCTGGGCACAAGTGCGGGCTAGGCTTAAGGCCTGGGCACAAGTGCAGTGCTGGCTAGGATCAAGGCAGGAGGCACAAGTGCAGGCTAGGCTTAAGGCCTGGGCACAAGTGCGGGCTAGGCTTAAGGCCTGGGCACAAGTGCAGTGCTGGCTAGGATCAAGGCAGGAGGCACAAGTGCGGGCTAGGCTTAAGGCCTGGGCACAAGTGCGGGCTAGGCTTAAGGCCTGGGCACAAGTTCGGGCTAGGCTTATGGCCTGGGCACAAGTGCGGGGTAGGCTTAAGGCCTGGGCACAAGTGCGGGCTAGGCTTAAGGCCTGGGCACAAGTGCGGGCTAGGATTAAGGCCTGGGCACAAGTGCGGGCTAGGAATAAGGCCTGGGCACAAGTGCGGGCTAGGCTTAAGGCCTGGGCACAAGTGCGGGCTAGACTTAAGGCCTGGGCACAAGTGCGGGCTAGGATTAAGGCCTGGGCACAAGTGCAGTGCTAGCTAGGATCAAGGCAGGAGGCACAAGTGCCGGCTAGGCTTAAGGCCTGGGCATAAGTGCGGGCTAGGCTTAAGGCCTGGGCACAAGTGCGGGCTAAGCTTAAGGCCTGGGCACAAGTGCGGGCTTGGCTTAAAGCAGGGGCACAAGTGTGGGCTAGGCTTAAGGCCTGGGCACAAGTGCGGGCTAGGCTTAAGGCCTGGGCACAAGTGCGGGCTAGGCTTAAGGCCTGGGCACAAGTGCAGTGCTGGCTAGGATCAAGGCAGGAGGCACAAGTGCCGGCTAGGCTTAAGGCCTGGGCACAAGTGCGGGCTAGGCTTAAGGCCTGGGAACAAGTGCGGGCTAGGCTTAAGGCCTGGGCACAAGTGCGGGCTAAGCTTAAGGCCTGGGCACAAGTGTGGGCTAGTCTTAAGGCCTGGGCACAAGTGCGGACTAGGCTTAAGGCCTGGGCACAAGTGCAGGCTAGGCTTAAGGCCTGGGCACAAGTGCGGGCTAGGCTTAAGGCCTGGGCACAAGTGCGGGCTAGGCTTAAGACCTGGGCACAAATGCGGGCTAGGCTTAAGGCCTGGGCACAAGTGGGGGCTAGGCTTAAGGCCTGGGCACAAGTGCGGGGTAGGCTTAAGGCCTGGGCACAAGTGCGGGCTAGGCTTAAGGCCTGGGCACAAGTGCGGGCTTGGCTTAAAGCAGGGGCACAAGTGCGGGCTAGGCTTAAGGCCTGGGCACAAGTGCGGGCTAGGCTTAAGGCCTGGGCACAAGTGCGGGCTAGGCTTAAGGCCTGGGCACAAGTGCAGTGCTAGCTAGGATCAAGGCAGGAGGCACAAGTGCCGGTTAGGCTTAAGGCCTGGGCACAAGTGCGAGCTAGGCTTAAGGCCTGGGCACAAGTGCGGGCTAGGCTTAAGGCCTGGGCACAAGTGCGGGCTAGGCTTAAGGCCTGGGCACAAGTGCGGGCTAGGCTTAAGGCCTGGGCACAAGTGCGGGCTAGGCTTAAGGCCTGGGCACAAGTGCGGGCTAGGATTAAGGCCTGGGCACAAGTGCGGGCTAGGATTAAGGCCTGGGCACAAGTGCGGGCTAGGCTTAAGGCCTGGGCACAAGTGCGGGCTAGGATTAAGGCCTGGGCACAAGTGCGGGCTAGGCTTAAGGCCTGGGCACAAGTGCGGGCTTGGCTTATGACAGGGGCACAAGAGCGAGCTTGGCTTAAGGCAGGGGCACAAGTGCGGGCTTGGCTTAAGGCAGGGGCACAAGTGCGGGCTTGGCTTAAGGCAGGGGCACAAGTGCGGGCTTGGCTTAAGGCCGGGGCACAAGTGCGGGCTTGGCTTAAGGCCGGGCACAAGTGCGGGCTAGGCTTAAGGCCGGGGCACAAGTGCGGGCTAGGCTTACGGCCGGGGCACAAGTGCGGGCTAGACTTAAGGCCTGGGCACAAGTTCGGGCTTGGCTTAAGGCAGAGGCACAAGTGTGGGCTAGGCTTAAGGCAGGAGCACAAGTGTGGGCTAGGCTTAAGGCCTGGGCACAAGTGCGGGCTAGGCTTAAGGCCTGGGCACAAGTGCAGTGCTGACTAGGATCAAGGCAGGGGGCACAAGTGCCGGCTAGGCTTAAGGCATGGGCACAAGTGCCAGCTAGGCTTAAGGCCTGGGCACAAGTGTGAGCTAGGCTTAAGGCCTGGGCACAAGTGCCGGCTAGGCTTAAGGCATGGGCACAAGTGCCAGCTAGGCTTAAGGCCTGGGCACAAGTGCGAGCTAGGTTTAAGGCCTGGGCACAAGTGCGGGCTAGGCTTAAGGCATGGGCACAAGTGCAGTGCTGGCTAGGATCAAGGCAGGGGGCACAAGTGCTGGCTAGGCTTAAGGCATGGGCACAAGTGCTGGCTAGGTTTAAGGCATTCAGCTAACATTTTGCACTCTTTGCATAAAGGGTTAGGCACCCATAGGGGTGAAGAGCTAGCTTTCACCCCTCTACTCTGTACTTGGACATTTAGGACTAGATCCTTTGTTGTACAGTGCGGAGCCTCTCCATAACTCCATGCTCCAAGCGACCAGGCACTTCTTGTCTGTCCTCCGTAAATGGGTAATGCCTTCTTCCCCAATTACAGTCGTGCATGCGCATTCAGACGGGACAAGAGCGAAGAGCGTAAAGCTGGCCCTATGTGCATAACCAACATGAAGCTGAAGACAAAAACAAAAAAACAAGCATTCAAGGGGCTCAAAAGTGCAGGCTAGGCTTAAGGCCTGGGCACAAGTGCGGGCTAGGCTTAAGGCCTGGGCACAAGTGCGGGCTAGGCTTAAGGCCTGGGCACAAGTGCGGGCTAGGCTTAAGGCCTGGGCACAAGTGCAGTGCTGGCTAGGATCAAGGCAGGAGGCACAAGTGCAGGCTAGGCTTAAGGCCTGGGCACAAGTGCGGGCTAGGCTTAAGGCCTGGGCACAAGTGCGGGCTAGGCTTATGGCCTGGGCACAAGTGCGGGCTAGGCTTAAGGCCTGGGCACAAGTGCGGGCTAGGCTTAAGGCCTGGGCACAAGTGCGGGCTAGGATTAAGGCCTGGGCACAAGTGCGGGCTAGGATTAAGGCCTGGGCACAAGTGCGGGCTAGGCTTAAGGCCTGGGCACAAGTGCGGGCTAGACTTAAGGCCTGGGCACAAGTGCGGGCTAGGATTAAGGCCTGGGCACAAGTGCAGTGCTAGCTAGGATCAAGGCAGGAGGCACAAGTGCCGGCTAGACTTAAGGCCTGGGCACAAGTGCGGGCTAGGATTAAGGCCTGGGCACAAGTGCGGGCTAGGATTAAGGCCTGGGCACAAGTGCGGGCTAGGCTTAAGGCCTGGGCACAAGTGCGGGCTAGACTTAAGGCCTCGGCACAAGTGCGGGCTAGGATTAAGGCCTGGGCACAAGTGCAGTGCTAGCTAGGATCAAGGCAGGAGGCACAAGTGCCGGCTAGGCTTAAGGCCTGGGCACAAGTGCGGGCTAGGCTTAAGGCCTGGGCACAAGTGCGGGCTAGGCTTAAGGCCTGGGCACAAGTGCGGGCTTGGCTTAAAGCAGGGGCACAAGTGTGGGCTAGGCTTAAGGCCTGGGCACAAGTGCGGGCTAGGCTTAAGGCCTGGGCACAAGTGCGGGCTAGGCTTAAGGCCTGGGTACAAGTGCGGGCTAGGGTTAAGGCCTGGGCACAAGTGCGGGCTAGGCTTAAGGCCTGGGCACAAGTGTGGGCTAGTCTTAAGGCCTGGGCACAAGTGCGGACTAGGCTTAAGGCCTGGGCACAAGTGCAGGCTAGGCTTAAGGCCTGGGCACAAGTGCGGGCTAGGCTTAAGGCCTGGGCACAAGTGCGGGCTAGGCTTAAGGCCTGGGCACAAGTGCGGGCTAGGCTTAAGGCCTGGGCACAAGTGCGGGGTAGGCTTAAGGCCTGGGCACAAGTGCAGGCTAGGCTTAAGGCCTGGGCACAAGTGCAGGCTAGGCTTAAGGCCTGGGCACAAGTGCGGGGTAGGCTTAAGACCTGGGCACAAATGCGGGCTAGGCTTAAGGCCTGGGCACAAGTGCGGGCTAGGCTTAAGGCCTGGGCACAAGTGTGGGGTAGGCTTAAGACCTGGGCACAAATGCGGGCTAGGCTTAAGGCCTGGGCACAAGTGCGGGCTAGGCTTAAGGCCTGGGCACAAGTGCGGGCTTGGCTTAAGACAGGGGCACAAGAGCGGGCTTGGCTTAAGGCAGGGGCACAAGTGCGGGCTTGGCTTAAGGCAGGGGCACAAGTGCGGGCTTGGCTTAAGGCAGGGGCACAAGTGCGGGCTTGGCTTAAGGCCAGGGCACAAGTGCGGGCTTGGCTTAAGGACGGGCACAAGTGCGGGCTAGGCTTAAGGCCGGGGCACAAGTGCGGGCTAGGCTTACGGCCGGGGCACAAGTGCGGGCTAGACTTAAGGCCTGGGCACAAGTTCGGGCTTGGCTTAAGGCAGAGGCACAAGTGTGGGCTAGGCTTAAGGCAGGAGCACAAGAGTGGGCTAGGCTTAAGGCCTGGGCACAAGTGCGGGCTAGGCTTAAGGCCTGGGCACAAGTGCGGGCTAGGCTTAAGGCCTGGGCACAAGTGCGGGCTAGGGTTAAGGCCTGGGCACAAGTGCGGGCTAGCCTTAAGGCCTGGGCACAAGTGTGGGCTAGTCTTAAGGCCTGGGCACAAGTGCGGACTAGGCTTAAGGCCTGGGCACAAGTGCGGGCTAGGCTTAAGGCCTGGGCACAAGTGCGGGCTAGGCTTAAGGCCTGGGCACAAGTGCGGGCTAGGCTTAAGGCCTGGGCACAAGTGCGGGCTAGGCTTAAGGCCTGGGCACAAGTGCGGGGTAGGCTTAAGGCCTGGGCACAAGTGCAGGCTAGGCTTAAGGCCTGGGCACAAGTGCAGGCTAGGCTTAAGGCCTGGGCACAAGTGCGGGGTAGGCTTAAGACCTGGGCACAAGTGCAGGCTAGGCTTAAGGCCTGGGCACAAGTGCAGGCTAGGCTTAAGGCCTGGGCACAAGTGCGGGGTAGGCTTAAGACCTGGGCACAAATGCAGGCTAGGCTTAAGGCCTGGGCACAAGTGCGGGCTTGGCTTAAAGCAGGGGCACAAGTGCGGGCTAGGCTTAAGGCCTGGGCACAAGTGCGGGCTTGGCTTAAGGCCTGGGCACAAGTGCGGTCTAGGATTAAGGCCTGGGCACAAGTGCAGTGCTAGCTAGGATCAAGGCAGGAGGCACAAGTGCCGGCTAGCCTTAAGGCCTGGGCACAAGTGCGAGCTAGGCTTAAGGCTGGGCACAAGTGCGGGCTAGGCTTAAGGCCTGGGCACAAGTGCGGGCTAGGATTAAGGCCTGGGCACAAGTGCACGCTAGGATTAAGGCCTGGGCACAAGTGCGGGCTAGGCTTAAGGCCTGGGCACAAGTGCGGGCTAGGATTAAGGCCTGGGCACAAGTGCGGGCTAGGCTTAAGGCCTGGGCACAAGTGCAGGCTTGGCTTAAGACAGAGGCACAAGAGCGGGCTTGGCTTAAGGCAGGGGCACAAGTGCGGGTTTGGCTTAAGGCAGGGGCACAAGTGCGGGCTTGGCTTAAGGCAGGGGCACAAGTGCGGGCTTGGCTTAAGGCAGGGGCACAAGTGCGGGCTTGGCTTAAGGCCGGGGCACAAGTGCGGGCTTGGCTTAAGGCCGGGCACAAGTGCGGGCTAGGCTTACGGCCGGGGCACAAGTGCGGGCTAGACTTAAGGCCTGGGCACAAGTTCGGGCTTGGCTTAAGGCAGAGGCACAAGTATGGGCTAGGCTTAAGGCAGGAGCACAAGTGTGGGCTAGGCTTAAGGCCTGGGCACAAGTGCGGGCTAGGCTTAAGGCCTGGGCACAAGTGCAGTGCTGACTAGGATCAAGGCAGGGGGCACAAGTGCCGGCAAGGCTTAAGGCATGGGCACAAGTGCCAGCTAGGCTTAAGGCCTGGGCACAAGTGTGAGCTAGGCTTAAGGCCTGGGCACAAGTGCCGGCTAGGCTTTAGGCATGGGCACAAGTGCCAGCTAGGCTTAAGGCCTGGGCACAAGTGCGAGCTAGGTTTAAGGCCTGGGCACAAGTGCGGGCTAGGCTTAAGGCATGGGCACAAGTGCAGTGCTGGCTAGGATCAAGGCAGGGGGCACAAGTGCTGGCTAGGCTTAAGGCATGGGCACAAGTGCTGGC
Organism: Ranitomeya imitator; assembly: GCF_032444005.1. Taxonomy (NCBI): domain Eukaryota; kingdom Metazoa; phylum Chordata; class Amphibia; order Anura; family Dendrobatidae; genus Ranitomeya; species Ranitomeya imitator. The sequence continues at coordinate 312,621,003 of NC_091284.1, read as the reverse complement.
TAGGTTTAAGGCATTCAGCTAACATTTTGCACTCTTTGCATAAAGGGTTAGGCACCCATAGGGGTGAAGAGCTAGCTTTCACCCCTCTACTCTGTACTTGGACATTTAGGACTAGATCCTTTGTTGTACAGTGCGGAGCCTCTCCATAACTCCATGCTCCAAGCGACCAGGCACTTCTTGTCTGTCCTCCGTAAATGGGTAATGCCTTCTTCCCCAATTACAGTCGTGCATGCGCATTCAGACGGGACAAGAGCGAAGAGCGTAAAGCTGGCCCTATGTGCATAACCAACATGAAGCTGAAGACAAAAACAAAAAAACAAGCATTCAAGGGGCTCAAAAGTGCAGGCTAGGCTTAAGGCCTGGGTACAAGTGCGGGCTAGGCTTAAGGCCTGGGCACAAGTGCGGGCTAGGCTTAAGGCCTGGGCACAAGTGCGGGCTAGGCTTAAGGCCTGGGCACAAGTGCGGGCTAGGCTTAAGGCCTGGGCACAAGTGCAGTGCTGGCTAGGATCAAGGCAGGAGGCACAAGTGCAGGCTAGGCTTAAGGCCTGGGCACAAGTGCGGGCTAGGCTTAAGGCCTGGGCACAAGTGCAGTGCTGGCTAGGATCAAGGCAGGAGGCACAAGTGCGGGCTAGGCTTAAGGCCTGGGCACAAGTGCGGGCTAGGCTTAAGGCCTGGGCACAAGTGCGGGCTAGGCTTATGGCCTGGGCACAAGTGCGGGCTAGGCTTAAGGCCTGGGCACAAGTGCGGGCTAGGCTTAAGGCCTGGGCACAAGTGCGGGCTAGGATTAAGGCCTGGGCACAAGTGCGGGCTAGGATTAAGGCCTGGGCACAAGTGCGGGCTAGGCTTAAGGCCTGGGCACAAGTGCGGGCTAGACTTAAGTCCTGGGCACAAGTGCGGGCTAGGATTAAGGCCTGGGCACAAGTGCAGTGCTGGCTAGGATCAAGGCAGGAGGCACAAGTGCCGGCTAGGCTTAAGGCCTGGGCACAAGTGCGGGCTAGGCTTAAGGCCTGGGCACAAGTGCGGGCTGGGCTTAAGGCCTGGGCACAAGTGCGGGCTTGGCTTAAAGCAGGAGCACAAGTGTGGGCTAGGCTTAAGGCCTGGGCACAAGTGCGGGCTAGGCTTAAGGCCTGGGCACAAGTGCGGGCTAGGCTTAAGGCCTGGGCACAAGTGCAGTGCTAGCTAGGATCAAGGCAGGAGGCACAAGTGCCGGCTAGGCTTAAGGCCTGGGCACAAGTGCGGGCTAGGCTTAAGGCCTGGGCACAAGTGCGGGCTAGGCTTAAGGCCTGGGCACAAGTGCGGGCTAGGCATAAGGCCTGGGCACAAGTGCGGGCTAGGCTTAAGGCCTGGGCACAAGTGCGGGCTAGGCTTAAGGCCTGGGCACAAGTGCGGGCTAGGATTAAGGCCTGGGCACAAGTGCGGGCTAGGATTAAGGCCTGGGCACAAGTGCGGGCTAGGCTTAAGGCCTGGGCACAAGTGCGGGCTAGGATTAAGGCCTGGGCACAAGTGCGGGCTAGGCTTAAGGCCTGGGCACAAGTGCGGGCTTGGCTTAAGACAGGGGCACAAGAGCGGGCTTGGCTTAAGGCAGGGGCACAAGTGCGGGCTTGGCTTAAGGCAGGGGCACAAGAGCGGGCTTGGCTTAAGGCAGGGGCACAAGTGCGGGCTTGGCTTAAGGCCAGGGCACAAGTGCGGGCTTGGCTTAAGGCCGGGCACAAGTGCGGGCTAGGCTTAAGGCCGGGGCACAAGTGCGGGCTAGGCTTACGGCCGGGGCACAAGTGCGGGCTAGACTTAAGGCCTGGGCACAAGTTCGGGCTTGGCTTAAGGCAGAGGCACAAGTGTGGGCTAGGCTTAAGGCAGGAGCACAAGTGTGGGCTAGGCTTAAGACCTGGGCACAAATGCGGGCTAGGCTTAAGGCCTGGGCACAAGTGCGGGCTAGGCTTAAGGCCTGGGCACAAGTGCGGGCTAGGGTTAAGGCCTGGGCACAAGTGCGGGCTAGGCTTAAGGCCTGGGCACAAGTGTGGGCTAGTCTTAAGGCCTGGGCACAAGTGCGGACTAGGCTTAAGGCCTGGGCACAAGTGCAGGCTAGGCTTAAGGCCTGGGCACAAGTGCGGGCTAGGCTTAAGGCCTGGGCACAAGTGCGGGCTAGGCTTAAGGCCTGGGCACAAGTGCGGGCTAGGCTTAAGGCCTGGGCACAAGTGCGGGGTAGGCTTAAGGCCTGGGCACAAGTGCAGGCTAGGCTTAAGGCCTGGGCACAAGTGCAGGCTAGGCTTAAGGCCTGGGCACAAGTGCGGGGTAGGCTTAAGACCTGGGCACAAATGCGGGCTAGGCTTAAGGCCTGGGCACAAGTGCGGGCTAGGCTTAAGGCCTGGGCACAAGTGCAGGGTAGGCTTAAGACCTGGGCACAAATGCGGGCTAGGCTTAAGGCCTGGGCACAAGTGCGGGCTAGGCTTAAGGCCTGGGCACAAGTGCGGGGTAGGCTTAAGGCCTGGGCACAAGTGCGGGCTAGGCTTAAGGCCTGGGCACAAGTGCGGGCTTGGCTTAAAGCAGGGGCACAAGTGCGGGCTAGGCTTAAGGCCTGGGCACAAGTGCGGGCTAGGCTTAAGGCCTGGGCACAAGTGCGGTCTAGGCTTAAGGCCTGGGCACAAGTGCAGTGCTAGCTAGGATCAAGGCAGGAGGCACAAGTGCCGGCTAGCCTTAAGGCCTGGGCACAAGTGCGAGCTAGGCTTAAGGCCTGGGCACAAGTGCGGGCTAGGCTTAAGGCCTGGGCACAAGTGCGGGCTAGGCTTAAGGCCTGGGCACAAGTGCGGGCTAGGCTTAAGGCCTGGGCACAAGTGCGGGCTAGGCTTAAGGCCTGGGCACAAGTGCGGGCTAGGATTAAGGCCTGGGCACAAGTGCGGGCTAGGATTAAGGCCTGGGCACAAGTGCGGGCTAGGCTTAAGGCCTGGGCACAAGTGCGGGCTAGGATTAAGGCCTGGGCACAAGTGCGGGCTAGGCTTAAGGCCTGGGCACAAGTGCGGGCTTGGCTTAAGGCAGGGGCACAAGAGCGGGCTTGGCTTAAGGCAGGGGCACAAGTGCGGGCTTGGCTTAAGGCAGGGGCACAAGTGCGGGCTTGGCTTAAGGCAGGGGCACAAGTGCGGGCTTGGCTTAAGGCCAGGGCACAAGTGCGGGCTTGGCTTAAGGACGGGCACAAGTGCGGGCTAGGCTTAAGGCCGGGGCACAAGTGCGGGCTAGGCTTACGGCCGGGGCACAAGTGCGGGCTAGACTTAAGGCCTGGGCACAAGTTCGGGCTTGGCTTAAGGCAGAGGCACAAGTGTGGGCTAGGCTTAAGGCAGGAGCACAAGTGTGGGCTAGGCTTAAGGCCTGGGCACAAGTGCGGGCTAGGCTTAAGGCCTGGGCACAAGTGCGGGCTAGGCTTAAGGCCTGGGCACAAGTGCGGGCTAGGGTTAAGGCCTGGGCACAAGTGCGGGCTAGCCTTAAGGCCTGGGCACAAGTGTGGGCTAGTCTTAAGGCCTGGGCACAAGTGCGGACTAGGCTTAAGGCCTGGGCACAAGTGCAGGCTAGGCTTAAGGCCTGGGCACAAGTGCGGGCTAGGCTTAAGGCCTGGGCACAAGTGCGGGCTAGGCTTAAGGCCTGGGCACAAGTGCGGGCTAGGCTTAAGGCCTGGGCACAAGTGCGGGCTAGGCTTAAGGCCTGGGCACAAGTGCGGGCTAGGGTTAAGGCCTGGGCACAAGTGCGGGCTAGCCTTAAGGCCTGGGCACAAGTGTGGGCTAGTCTTAAGGCCTGGGCACAAGTGCGGACTAGGCTTAAGGCCTGGGCACAAGTGCAGGCTAGGCTTAAGGCCTGGGCACAAGTGCGGGCTAGGCTTAAGGCCTGGGCACAAGTGCGGGCTAGGCTTAAGGCCTGGGCACAAGTGCGGGCTAGGCTTAAGGCCTGGGCACAAGTGCGGGCTAGGCTTAAGGCCTGGGCACAAGTGCGGGCTAGGCTTATGGCCTGGGCACAAGTGCGGGCTAGGCTTAAGGCCTGGGCACAAGTGCGGGCTAGGCTTAAGGCCTGGGCACAAGTGCGGGCTAGGATTAAGGCCTGGGCACAAGTGCGGGCTAGGATTAAGGCCTGGGCACAAGTGCGGGCTAGGCTTAAGGCCTGGGCACAAGTGCGGGCTAGACTTAAGGCCTGGGCACAAGTGCGGGCTAGGATTAAGGCCTGGGCACAAGTGCAGTGCTAGCTAGGATCAAGGCAGGAGGCACAAGTGCCGGCTAGACTTAAGGCCTGGGCACAAGTGCGGGCTAGGATTAAGGCCTGGGCACAAGTGCGGGCTAGGATTAAGGCCTGGGCACAAGTGCGGGCTAGGCTTAAGGCCTGGGCACAAGTGCGGGCTAGACTTAAGGCCTCGGCACAAGTGCGGGCTAGGATTAAGGCCTGGGCACAAGTGCAGTGCTAGCTAGGATCAAGGCAGGAGGCACAAGTGCCGGCTAGGCTTAAGGCCTGGGCACAAGTGCGGGCTAGGCTTAAGGCCTGGGCACAAGTGCGGGCTAGGCTTAAGGCCTGGGCACAAGTGCGGGCTTGGCTTAAAGCAGGGGCACAAGTGTGGGCTAGGCTTAAGGCCTGGGCACAAGTGCGGGCTAGGCTTAAGGCCTGGGCACAAGTGCGGGCTAGGCTTAAGGCCTGGGTACAAGTGCGGGCTAGGGTTAAGGCCTGGGCACAAGTGCGGGCTAGGCTTAAGGCCTGGGCACAAGTGTGGGCTAGTCTTAAGGCCTGGGCACAAGTGCGGACTAGGCTTAAGGCCTGGGCACAAGTGCAGGCTAGGCTTAAGGCCTGGGCACAAGTGCGGGCTAGGCTTAAGGCCTGGGCACAAGTGCGGGCTAGGCTTAAGGCCTGGGCACAAGTGCGGGCTAGGCTTAAGGCCTGGGCACAAGTGCGGGGTAGGCTTAAGGCCTGGGCACAAGTGCAGGCTAGGCTTAAGGCCTGGGCACAAGTGCAGGCTAGGCTTAAGGCCTGGGCACAAGTGCGGGGTAGGCTTAAGACCTGGGCACAAATGCGGGCTAGGCTTAAGGCCTGGGCACAAGTGCGGGCTAGGCTTAAGGCCTGGGCACAAGTGTGGGGTAGGCTTAAGACCTGGGCACAAATGCGGGCTAGGCTTAAGGCCTGGGCACAAGTGCGGGCTAGGCTTAAGGCCTGGGCACAAGTGCGGGCTTGGCTTAAGACAGGGGCACAAGAGCGGGCTTGGCTTAAGGCAGGGGCACAAGTGCGGGCTTGGCTTAAGGCAGGGGCACAAGTGCGGGCTTGGCTTAAGGCAGGGGCACAAGTGCGGGCTTGGCTTAAGGCCAGGGCACAAGTGCGGGCTTGGCTTAAGGACGGGCACAAGTGCGGGCTAGGCTTAAGGCCGGGGCACAAGTGCGGGCTAGGCTTACGGCCGGGGCACAAGTGCGGGCTAGACTTAAGGCCTGGGCACAAGTTCGGGCTTGGCTTAAGGCAGAGGCACAAGTGTGGGCTAGGCTTAAGGCAGGAGCACAAGAGTGGGCTAGGCTTAAGGCCTGGGCACAAGTGCGGGCTAGGCTTAAGGCCTGGGCACAAGTGCGGGCTAGGCTTAAGGCCTGGGCACAAGTGCGGGCTAGGGTTAAGGCCTGGGCACAAGTGCGGGCTAGCCTTAAGGCCTGGGCACAAGTGTGGGCTAGTCTTAAGGCCTGGGCACAAGTGCGGACTAGGCTTAAGGCCTGGGCACAAGTGCGGGCTAGGCTTAAGGCCTGGGCACAAGTGCGGGCTAGGCTTAAGGCCTGGGCACAAGTGCGGGCTAGGCTTAAGGCCTGGGCACAAGTGCGGGCTAGGCTTAAGGCCTGGGCACAAGTGCGGGGTAGGCTTAAGGCCTGGGCACAAGTGCAGGCTAGGCTTAAGGCCTGGGCACAAGTGCAGGCTAGGCTTAAGGCCTGGGCACAAGTGCGGGGTAGGCTTAAGACCTGGGCACAAGTGCAGGCTAGGCTTAAGGCCTGGGCACAAGTGCAGGCTAGGCTTAAGGCCTGGGCACAAGTGCGGGGTAGGCTTAAGACCTGGGCACAAATGCAGGCTAGGCTTAAGGCCTGGGCACAAGTGCGGGCTTGGCTTAAAGCAGGGGCACAAGTGCGGGCTAGGCTTAAGGCCTGGGCACAAGTGCGGGCTTGGCTTAAGGCCTGGGCACAAGTGCGGTCTAGGATTAAGGCCTGGGCACAAGTGCAGTGCTAGCTAGGATCAAGGCAGGAGGCACAAGTGCCGGCTAGCCTTAAGGCCTGGGCACAAGTGCGAGCTAGGCTTAAGGCTGGGCACAAGTGCGGGCTAGGCTTAAGGCCTGGGCACAAGTGCGGGCTAGGATTAAGGCCTGGGCACAAGTGCACGCTAGGATTAAGGCCTGGGCACAAGTGCGGGCTAGGCTTAAGGCCTGGGCACAAGTGCGGGCTAGGATTAAGGCCTGGGCACAAGTGCGGGCTAGGCTTAAGGCCTGGGCACAAGTGCAGGCTTGGCTTAAGACAGAGGCACAAGAGCGGGCTTGGCTTAAGGCAGGGGCACAAGTGCGGGTTTGGCTTAAGGCAGGGGCACAAGTGCGGGCTTGGCTTAAGGCAGGGGCACAAGTGCGGGCTTGGCTTAAGGCAGGGGCACAAGTGCGGGCTTGGCTTAAGGCCGGGGCACAAGTGCGGGCTTGGCTTAAGGCCGGGCACAAGTGCGGGCTAGGCTTACGGCCGGGGCACAAGTGCGGGCTAGACTTAAGGCCTGGGCACAAGTTCGGGCTTGGCTTAAGGCAGAGGCACAAGTATGGGCTAGGCTTAAGGCAGGAGCACAAGTGTGGGCTAGGCTTAAGGCCTGGGCACAAGTGCGGGCTAGGCTTAAGGCCTGGGCACAAGTGCAGTGCTGACTAGGATCAAGGCAGGGGGCACAAGTGCCGGCAAGGCTTAAGGCATGGGCACAAGTGCCAGCTAGGCTTAAGGCCTGGGCACAAGTGTGAGCTAGGCTTAAGGCCTGGGCACAAGTGCCGGCTAGGCTTTAGGCATGGGCACAAGTGCCAGCTAGGCTTAAGGCCTGGGCACAAGTGCGAGCTAGGTTTAAGGCCTGGGCACAAGTGCGGGCTAGGCTTAAGGCATGGGCACAAGTGCAGTGCTGGCTAGGATCAAGGCAGGGGGCACAAGTGCTGGCTAGGCTTAAGGCATGGGCACAAGTGCTGGCTAGGTTTAAGGCATTCAGCTAACATTTTGCACTCTTTGCATAAAGGGTTAGGCACCCATAGGGGTGAAGAGCTAGCTTTCACCCCTCTACTCTGTACTTGGACATTTAGGACTAGATCCTTTGTTGTACAGTGCGGAGCCTCTCCATAACTCCATGCTCCAAGCGACCAGGCACTTCTTGTCTGTCCTCCGTAAATGGGTAATGCCTTCTTCCCCAATTACAGTCGTGCATGCGCATTCAGACGGGACAAGAGCGAAGAGCGTAAAGCTGGCCCTATGTGCATAACCAACATGAAGCTGAAGACAAAAACAAAAAAACAAGCATTCAAGGGGCTCAAAAGTGCAGGCTAGGCTTAAGGCCTGGGTACAAGTGCGGGCTAGGCTTAAGGCCTGGGCACAAGTGCGGGCTAGGCTTAAGGCCTGGGCACAAGTGCGGGCTAGGCTTAAGGCCTGGGCACAAGTGCGGGCTAGGCTTAAGGCCTGGGCACAAGTGCAGTGCTGGCTAGGATCAAGGCAGGAGGCACAAGTGCAGGCTAGGCTTAAGGCCTGGGCACAAGTGCGGGCTAGGCTTAAGGCCTGGGCACAAGTGCAGTGCTGGCTAGGATCAAGGCAGGAGGCACAAGTGCGGGCTAGGCTTAAGGCCTGGGCACAAGTGCGGGCTAGGCTTAAGGCCTGGGCACAAGTGCGGGCTAGGCTTATGGCCTGGGCACAAGTGCGGGCTAGGCTTAAGGCCTGGGCACAAGTGCGGGCTAGGCTTAAGGCCTGGGCACAAGTGCGGGCTAGGATTAAGGCCTGGGCACAAGTGCGGGCTAGGATTAAGGCCTGGGCACAAGTGCGGGCTAGGCTTAAGGCCTGGGCACAAGTGCGGGCTAGACTTAAGTCCTGGGCACAAGTGCGGGCTAGGATTAAGGCCTGGGCACAAGTGCAGTGCTGGCTAGGATCAAGGCAGGAGGCACAAGTGCCGGCTAGGCTTAAGGCCTGGGCACAAGTGCGGGCTAGGCTTAAGGCCTGGGCACAAGTGCGGGCTGGGCTTAAGGCCTGGGCACAAGTGCGGGCTTGGCTTAAAGCAGGAGCACAAGTGTGGGCTAGGCTTAAGGCCTGGGCACAAGTGCGGGCTAGGCTTAAGGCCTGGGCACAAGTGCGGGCTAGGCTTAAGGCCTGGGCACAAGTGCAGTGCTAGCTAGGATCAAGGCAGGAGGCACAAGTGCCGGCTAGGCTTAAGGCCTGGGCACAAGTGCGGGCTAGGCTTAAGGCCTGGGCACAAGTGCGGGCTAGGCTTAAGGCCTGGGCACAAGTGCGGGCTAGGCATAAGGCCTGGGCACAAGTGCGGGCTAGGCTTAAGGCCTGGGCACAAGTGCGGGCTAGGCTTAAGGCCTGGGCACAAGTGCGGGCTAGGATTAAGGCCTGGGCACAAGTGCGGGCTAGGATTAAGGCCTGGGCACAAGTGCGGGCTAGGCTTAAGGCCTGGGCACAAGTGCGGGCTAGGATTAAGGCCTGGGCACAAGTGCGGGCTAGGCTTAAGGCCTGGGCACAAGTGCGGGCTTGGCTTAAGACAGGGGCACAAGAGCGGGCTTGGCTTAAGGCAGTGGCACAAGTGCGGGCTTGGCTTAAGGCAGGGGCACAAGAGCGGGCTTGGCTTAAGGCAGGGGCACAAGTGCGGGCTTGGCTTAAGGCCAGGGCACAAGTGCGGGCTTGGCTTAAGGCCGGGCACAAGTGCGGGCTAGGCTTAAGGCCGGGGCACAAGTGCGGGCTAGGCTTACGGCCGGGGCACAAGTGCGGGCTAGACTTAAGGCCTGGGCACAAGTTCGGGCTTGGCTTAAGGCAGAGGCACAAGTGTGGGCTAGGCTTAAGGCAGGAGCACAAGTGTGGGCTAGGCTTAAGACCTGGGCACAAATGCGGGCTAGGCTTAAGGCCTGGGCACAAGTGCGGGCTAGGCTTAAGGCCTGGGCACAAGTGCGGGCTAGGGTTAAGGCCTGGGCACAAGTGCGGGCTAGGCTTAAGGCCTGGGCACAAGTGTGGGCTAGTCTTAAGGCCTGGGCACAAGTGCGGACTAGGCTTAAGGCCTGGGCACAAGTGCAGGCTAGGCTTAAGGCCTGGGCACAAGTGCGGGCTAGGCTTAAGGCCTGGGCACAAGTGCGGGCTAGGCTTAAGGCCTGGGCACAAGTGCGGGCTAGGCTTAAGGCCTGGGCACAAGTGCGGGGTAGGCTTAAGGCCTGGGCACAAGTGCAGGCTAGGCTTAAGGCCTGGGCACAAGTGCAGGCTAGGCTTAAGGCCTGGGCACAAGTGCGGGGTAGGCTTAAGACCTGGGCACAAATGCGGGCTAGGCTTAAGGCCTGGGCACAAGTGCGGGCTAGGCTTAAGGCCTGGGCACAAGTGCAGGGTAGGCTTAAGACCTGGGCACAAATGCGGGCTAGGCTTAAGGCCTGGGCACAAGTGCGGGCTAGGCTTAAGGCCTGGGCACAAGTGCGGGGTAGGCTTAAGGCCTGGGCACAAGTGCGGGCTAGGCTTAAGGCCTGGGCACAAGTGCGGGCTTGGCTTAAAGCAGGGGCACAAGTGCGGGCTAGGCTTAAGGCCTGGGCACAAGTGCGGGCTAGGCTTAAGGCCTGGGCACAAGTGCGGTCTAGGCTTAAGGCCTGGGCACAAGTGCAGTGCTAGCTAGGATCAAGGCAGGAGGCACAAGTGCCGGCTAGCCTTAAGGCCTGGGCACAAGTGCGAGCTAGGCTTAAGGCCTGGGCACAAGTGCGGGCTAGGCTTAAGGCCTGGGCACAAGTGCGGGCTAGGCTTAAGGCCTGGGCACAAGTGCGGGCTAGGCTTAAGGCCTGGGCACAAGTGCGGGCTAGGCTTAAGGCCTGGGCACAAGTGCGGGCTAGGATTAAGGCCTGGGCACAAGTGCGGGCTAGGATTAAGGCCTGGGCACAAGTGCGGGCTAGGCTTAAGGCCTGGGCACAAGTGCGGGCTAGGATTAAGGCCTGGGCACAAGTGCGGGCTAGGCTTAAGGCCTGGGCACAAGTGCGGGCTTGGCTTAAGGCAGGGGCACAAGAGCGGGCTTGGCTTAAGGCAGGGGCACAAGTGCGGGCTTGGCTTAAGGCAGGGGCACAAGTGCGGGCTTGGCTTAAGGCAGGGGCACAAGTGCGGGCTTGGCTTAAGGCCAGGGCACAAGTGCGGGCTTGGCTTAAGGACGGGCACAAGTGCGGGCTAGGCTTAAGGCCGGGGCACAAGTGCGGGCTAGGCTTACGGCCGGGGCACAAGTGCGGGCTAGACTTAAGGCCTGGGCACAAGTTCGGGCTTGGCTTAAGGCAGAGGCACAAGTGTGGGCTAGGCTTAAGGCAGGAGCACAAGTGTGGGCTAGGCTTAAGGCCTGGGCACAAGTGCGGGCTAGGCTTAAGGCCTGGGCACAAGTGCGGGCTAGGCTTAAGGCCTGGGCACAAGTGCGGGCTAGGGTTAAGGCCTGGGCACAAGTGCGGGCTAGCCTTAAGGCCTGGGCACAAGTGTGGGCTAGTCTTAAGGCCTGGGCACAAGTGCGGACTAGGCTTAAGGCCTGGGCACAAGTGCAGGCTAGGCTTAAGGCCTGGGCACAAGTGCGGGCTAGGCTTAAGGCCTGGGCACAAGTGCGGGCTAGGCTTAAGGCCTGGGCACAAGTGCGGGCTAGGCTTAAGGCCTGGGCACAAGTGCGGGGTAGGCTTAAGGCCTGGGCACAAGTGCAGGCTAGGCTTAAGGCCTGGGCACAAGTGCAGGCTAGGCTTAAGGCCTGGGCACAAGTGCGGGGTAGGCTTAAGACCTGGGCACAAGTGCAGGCTAGGCTTAAGGCCTGGGCACAAGTGCGGGCTAGGCTTAAGGCCTGGGCACAAATGCAGGCTAGGCTTAAGGCCTGGGCACAAGTGCGGGCTTGGCTTAAAGCAGGGGCACAAGTGCGGGCTAGGCTTAAGGCCTGGGCACAAGTGCGGGCTAGGCTTAAGGCCTGGGCACAAGTGCGGTCTAGGATTAAGGCCTGGGCACAAGTGCAGTGCTAGCTAGGATCAAGGCAGGAGGCACAAGTGCCGGCTAGCCTTAAGGCCTGGGCACAAGTGCGAGCTAGGCTTAAGGCTGGGCACAAGTGCGGGCTAGGCTTAAGGCCTGGGCACAAGTGCGGGCTAGGATTAAGGCCTGGGCACAAGTGCACGCTAGGATTAAGGCCTGGGCACAAGTGCGGGCTAGGCTTAAGGCCTGGGCACAAGTGCGGGCTAGGATTAAGGCCTGGGCACAAGTGCGGGCTAGGCTTAAGGCCTGGGCACAAGTGCAGGCTTGGCTTAAGACAGAGGCACAAGAGCGGGCTTGGCTTAAGGCAGGGGCACAAGTGCGGGTTTGGCTTAAGGCAGGGGCACAAGTGCGGGCTTGGCTTAAGGCAGGGGCACAAGTGCGGGCTTGGCTTAAGGCAGGGGCACAAGTGCGGGCTTGGCTTAAGGCCGGGGCACAAGTGCGGGCTTGGCTTAAGGCCGGGCACAAGTGCGGGCTAGGCTTACGGCCGGGGCACAAGTGCGGGCTAGACTTAAGGCCTGGGCACAAGTTCGGGCTTGGCTTAAGGCAGAGGCACAAGTATGGGCTAGGCTTAAGGCAGGAGCACAAGTGTGGGCTAGGCTTAAGGCCTGGGCACAAGTGCGGGCTAGGCTTAAGGCCTGGGCACAAGTGCAGTGCTGACTAGGATCAAGGCAGGGGGCACAAGTGCCGGCAAGGCTTAAGGCATGGGCACAAGTGCCAGCTAGGCTTAAGGCCTGGGCACAAGTGTGAGCTAGGCTTAAGGCCTGGGCACAAGTGCCAGCTAGGCTTAAGGCCTGGGCACAAGTGCCAGCTAGGCTTAAGGCCTGGGCACAAGTGCGAGCTAGGTTTAAGGCCTGGGCACAAGTGCGGGCTAGGCTTAAGGCATGGGCACAAGTGCAGTGCTGGCTAGGATCAAGGCAGGGGGCACAAGTGCTGGCTAGGCTTAAGGCATGGGCACAAGTGCTGGCTAGGTTTAAGGCATTCAGCTAACATTTTGCACTCTTTGCATAAAGGGTTAGGCACCCATAGGGGTGAAGAGCTAGCTTTCACAGCTCTACTCTGTACTTGGACATTTAGGACTAGATCCTTTGTTGTACAGTGCGGAGCCTCTCCATAACTCCATGCTCCAAGCGACCAGGCACTTCTTGTCTGTCCTCCGTAAATGGGTAATGCCTTCTTCCCCAATTACAGTCGTGCATGCGCATTCAGACGGGACAAGAGCGAAGAGCGTAAAGCTGGCCCTATGTGCATAACCAACATGAAGCTGAAGACAAAAACAAAAAAACAAGCATTCAAGGGGCTCAGAAGTGCAGGCTAGGCTTAAGGCCTGGGTACAAGTGCGGGCTAGGCTTAAGGCCTGGGCACAAGTGCGGGCTAGGCTTAAGGCCTGGGCACAAGTGCGGGCTAGGCTTAAGGCCTGGGCACAAGTGCGGGCTAGGCTTAAGGCCTGGGCACAAGTGCAGTGCTGGCTAGGATCAAGGCAGGAGGCACAAGTGCAGGCTAGGCTTAAGGCCTGGGCACAAGTGCGGGCTAGGCTTAAGGCCTGGGCACAAGTGCAGTGCTGGCTAGGATCAAGGCAGGAGGCACAAGTGCGGGCTAGGCTTAAGGCCTGGGCACAAGTGCGGGCTAGGCTTAAGGCCTGGGCACAAGTGCGGGCTAGGCTTATGGCCTGGGCACAAGTGCGGGCTAGGCTTAAGGCCTGGGCACAAGTGCGGGCTAGGCTTAAGGCCTGGGCACAAGTGCGGGCTAGGATTAAGGCCTGGGCACAAGTGCGGGCTAGGATTAAGGCCTGGGAACAAGTGCGGGCTAGGCTTAAGGCCTGGGCACAAGTGCGGGCTAGACTTAAGTCCTGGGCACAAGTGCGGGCTAGGATTAAGGCCTGGGCACAAGTGCAGTGCTGGCTAGGATCAAGGCAGGAGGCACAAGTGCCGGCTAGGCTTAAGGCCTGGGCACAAGTGCGGGCTAGGCTTAAGGCCTGGGCACAAGTGCGGGCTGGGCTTAAGGCCTGGGCACAAGTGCGGGCTTGGCTTAAAGCAGGAGCACAAGTGTGGGCTAGGCTTAAGGCCTGGGCACAAGTGCGGGCTAGGCTTAAGGCCTGGGCACAAGTGCGGGCTAGGCTTAAGGCCTGGGCACAAGTGCAGTGCTAGCTAGGATCAAGGCAGGAGGCACAAGTGCCGGCTAGGCTTAAGGCCTGGGCACAAGTGCGGGCTAGGCTTAAGGCCTGGGCACAAGTGCGGGCTAGGCTTAAGGCCTGGGCACAAGTGCGGGCTAGGCATAAGGCCTGGGCACAAGTGCGGGCTAGGCTTAAGGCCTGGGCACAAGTGCGGGCTAGGCTTAAGGCCTGGGCACAAGTGCGGGCTAGGATTAAGGCCTGGGCACAAGTGCGGGCTAGGATTAAGGCCTGGGCACAAGTGCGGGCTAGGCTTAAGGCCTGGGCACAAGTGCGGGCTAGGATTAAGGCCTGGGCACAAGTGCGGGCTAGGCTTAAGGCCTGGGCACAAGTGCGGGCTTGGCTTAAGACAGGGGCACAAGAGCGGGCTTGGCTTAAGGCAGGGGCACAAGTGCGGGCTTGGCTTAAGGCAGGGGCACAAGAGCGGGCTTGGCTTAAGGCAGGGGCACAAGTGCGGGCTTGGCTTAAGGCCAGGGCACAAGTGCGGGCTTGGCTTAAGGCCGGGCACAAGTGCGGGCTAGGCTTAAGGCCGGGGCACAAGTGCGGGCTAGGCTTACGGCCGGGGCACAAGTGCGGGCTAGACTTAAGGCCTGGGCACAAGTTCGGGCTTGGCTTAAGGCAGAGGCACAAGTGTGGGCTAGGCTTAAGGCAGGAGCACAAGTGTGGGCTAGGCTTAAGACCTGGGCACAAATGCGGGCTAGGCTTAAGGCCTGGGCACAAGTGCGGGCTAGGCTTAAGGCCTGGGCACAAGTGCGGGCTAGGGTTAAGGCCTGGGCACAAGTGCGGGCTAGGCTTAAGGCCTGGGCACAAGTGTGGGCTAGTCTTAAGGCCTGGGCACAAGTGCGGACTAGGCTTAAGGCCTGGGCACAAGTGCAGGCTAGGCTTAAGGCCTGGGCACAAGTGCGGGCTAGGCTTAAGGCCTGGGCACAAGTGCGGGCTAGGCTTAAGGCCTGGGCACAAGTGCGGGCTAGGCTTAAGGCCTGGGCACAAGTGCGGGGTAGGCTTAAGGCCTGGGCACAAGTGCAGGCTAGGCTTAAGGCCTGGGCACAAGTGCAGGCTAGGCTTAAGGCCTGGGCACAAGTGCGGGGTAGGCTTAAGACCTGGGCACAAATGCGGGCTAGGCTTAAGGCCTGGGCTCAAGTGCGGGCTAGGCTTAAGGCCTGGGCACAAGTGCAGGGTAGGCTTAAGACCTGGGCACAAATGCGGGCTAGGCTTAAGGCCTGGGCACAAGTGCGGGCTAGGCTTAAGGCCTGGGCACAAGTGCGGGGTAGGCTTAAGGCCTGGGCACAAGTGCGGGCTAGGCTTAAGGCCTGGGCACAAGTGCGGGCTTGGCTTAAAGCAGGGGCACAAGTGCGGGCTAGGCTTAAGGCCTGGGCACAAGTGCGGGCTAGGCTTAAGGCCTGGGCACAAGTGCGGTCTAGGCTTAAGGCCTGGGCACAAGTGCAGTGCTAGCTAGGATCAAGGCAGGAGGCACAAGTGCCGGCTAGCCTTAAGGCCTGGGCACAAGTGCGAGCTAGGCTTAAGGCCTGGGCACAAGTGCGGGCTAGGCTTAAGGCCTGGGCACAAGTGCGGGCTAGGCTTAAGGCCTGGGCACAAGTGCGGGCTAGGCTTAAGGCCTGGGCACAAGTGCGGGCTAGGCTTAAGGCCTGGGCACAAGTGCGGGCTAGGATTAAGGCCTGGGCACAAGTGCGGGCTAGGATTAAGGCCTGGGCACAAGTGCGGGCTAGGCTTAAGGCCTGGGCACAAGTGCGGGCTAGGATTAAGGCCTGGGCACAAGTGCGGGCTAGGCTTAAGGCCTGGGCACAAGTGCGGGCTTGGCTTAAGACAGAGGCACAAGAGCGGGCTTGGCTTAAGGCATTGGCACAAGTGCGGGCTTGGCTTAAGGCAGGGGCACAAGTGCGGGCTTGGCTTAAGGCAGGGGCACAAGTGCGGGCTTGGCTTAAGGCAGGGGCACAAGTGCGGGCTTGGCTTAAGGCCGGGGCACAAGTGCGGGCTTGGCTTAAGGCCGGGCACAAGTGCGGGCTAGGCTTAAGGCCGGGGCACAAGTGCGGGCTAGGCTTACGGCCGGGGCACAAGTGCGGGCTAGACTTAAGGCCTGGGCACAATTTCGGGCTTGGCTTAAGGCAGAGGCACAAGTGTGGGCTAGGCTTAAGGCAGGAGCACAAGTGTGGGCTAGGCTTAAGGCCTGGGCACAAGTGCGGGCTAGGCTTAAGGCCTGGGCACAAGTGCAGTGCTGACTAGGATCAAGGCAGGGGGCACAAGTGCCGGCTAGGCTTAAGGCATGGGCACAAGTGCCAGCTAGGCTTAAGGCCTGGGCACAAGTGTGAGCTAGGCTTAAGGCCTGGGCACAAGTGCCGGCTAGGCTTAAGGCATGGGCACAAGTGCCGGCTAGGCTTAAGGCCTGGGCACAAGTGCGAGCTAGGTTTAAGGCCTGGGCACAAGTGCGGGCTAGGCTTAAGGCATGGGCACAAGTGCAGTGCTGGCTAGGATCAAGGCAGGGGGCACAAGTGCTGGCTAGGCTTAAGGCATGGGCACAAGTGCTGGCTAGGTTTAAGGCATTCAGCTAACATTTTGCACTCTTTGCATAAAGGGTTAGGCACCCATAGGGGTGAAGAGCTAGCTTTCACCCCTCTACTCTGTACTTGGACATTTAGGACTAGATCCTTTGTTGTACAGTGCAGAGCCTCTCCATAACTCCATGCTCCAAGCGACCAGGCACTTCTTGTCTGTCCTCCGTAAATGGGTAATGCCTTCTTCCCCAATTACAGTCGTGCATGCGCATTCAGACGGGACAAGAGCGAAGAGCGTAAAGCTGGCCCTATGTGCATAACCAACATGAAGCTGAAGACAAAAACAAAAAAACAAGCATTCAAGGGGCTCAAAAGTGCAGGCTAGGCTTAAGGCCTGGGCACAAGTGCGGGCTAGGCTTAAGGCCTGGGCACAAGTGCGGGCTAGGCTTAAGGCCTGGGCACAAGTGCGGGCTAGGCTTAAGGCCTGGGCACAAGTGCGGGCTAGGCTTAAGGCCTGGGCACAAGTGCAGTGCTGGCTAGGATCAAGGCAGGAGGCACAAGTGCAGGCTAGGCTTAAGGCCTGGGCACAAGTGCGGGCTAGGCTTAAGGCCTGGGCACAAGTGCAGTGCTGGCTAGGATCAAGGCAGGAGGCACAAGTGCGGGCTAGGCTTAAGGCCTGGGCACAAGTGCGGGCTAGGCTTAAGGCCTGGGCACAAGTTCGGGCTAGGCTTATGGCCTGGGCACAAGTGCGGGGTAGGCTTAAGGCCTGGGCACAAGTGCGGGCTAGGCTTAAGGCCTGGGCACAAGTGCGGGCTAGGATTAAGGCCTGGGCACAAGTGCGGCCTAGGAATAAGGCCTGGGCACAAGTGCGGGCTAGGCTTAAGGCCTGGGCACAAGTGCGGGCTAGACTTAAGGCCTGGGCACAAGTGCGGGCTAGGATTAAGGCCTGGGCACAAGTGCAGTGCTAGCTAGGATCAAGGCAGGAGGCACAAGTGCCGGCTAGGCTTAAGGCCTGGGCATAAGTGCGGGCTAGGCTTAAGGCCTGGGCACAAGTGCGGGCTAAGCTTAAGGCCTGGGCACAAGTGCGGGCTTGGCTTAAAGCAGGGGCACAAGTGTGGGCTAGGCTTAAGGCCTGGGCACAAGTGCGGGCTAGGCTTAAGGCCTGGGCACAAGTGCGGGCTAGGCTTAAGGCCTGGGCACAAGTGCAGTGCTGGCTAGGATCAAGGCAGGAGGCACAAGTGCCGGCTAGGCTTAAGGCCTGGGCACAAGTGCGGGCTAGGCTTAAGGCCTGGGAACAAGTGCGGGCTAGGCTTAAGGCCTGGGCACAAGTGCGGGCTAGGCTTAAGGCCTGGGCACAAGTGTGGGCTAGTCTTAAGGCCTGGGCACAAGTGCGGACTAGGCTTAAGGCCTGGGCACAAGTGCAGGCTAGGCTTAAGGCCTGGGCACAAGTGCGGGCTAGGCTTAAGGCCTGGGCACAAGTGCGGGCTAGGCTTAAGACCTGGGCACAAATGCGGGCTAGGCTTAAGGCCTGGGCACAAGTGGGGGCTAGGCTTAAGGCCTGGGCACAAGTGCGGGGTAGGCTTAAGGCCTGGGCACAAGTGCGGGCTAGGCTTAAGGCCTGGGCACAAGTGCGGGCTTGGCTTAAAGCAGGGGCACAAGTGCGGGCTAGGCTTAAGGCCTGGGCACAAGTGCGGGCTAGGCTTAAGGCCTGGGCACAAGTGCGGGCTAGGCTTAAGGCCTGGGCACAAGAGCAGTGCTAGCTAGGATCAAGGCAGGAGGCACAAGTGCCGGTTAGGCTTAAGGCCTGGGCACAAGTGCGAGCTAGGCTTAAGGCCTGGGCACAAGTGCGGGCTAGGCTTAAGGCCTGGGCACAAGTGCGGGCTAGGCTTAAGGCCTGGGCACAAGTGCGGGCTAGGCTTAAGGCCTGGGCACAAGTGCGGGCTAGGCTTAAGGCCTGGGCACAAGTGCGGGCTAGGATTAAGGCCTGGGCACAAGTGCGGGCTAGGATTAAGGCCTGGGCACAAGTGCGGGCTAGGCTTAAGGCCTGGGCACAAGTGCGGGCTAGGATTAAGGCCTGGGCACAAGTGCGGGCTAGGCTTAAGGCCTGGGCACAAGTGCGGGCTTGGCTTATGACAGGGGCACAAGAGCGAGCTTGGCTTAAGGCAGGGGCACAAGTGCGGGCTTGGCTTAAGGCAGGGGCACAAGTGCGGGCTTGGCTTAAGGCAGGGGCACAAGTGCGGGCTTGGCTTAAGGCCGGGGCACAAGTGCGGGCTTGGCTTAAGGCCGGGCACAAGTGCGGGCTAGGCTTAAGGCCGGGGCACAAGTGCGGGCTAGGCTTACGGCCGGGGCACAAGTGCGGGCTAGACTTAAGGCCTGGGCACAAGTTCGGGCTTGGCTTAAGGCAGAGGCACAAGTGTGGGCTAGGCTTAAGGCAGGAGCACAAGTGTGGGCTAGGCTTAAGGCCTGGGCACAAGTGTGGGCTAGGCTTAAGGCCTGGGCACAAGTGCAGTGCTGACTAGGATCAAGGCAGGGGGCACAAGTGCCGGCTAGGCTTAAGGCATGGGCACAAGTGCCAGCTAGGCTTAAGGCCTGGGCACAAGTGTGAGCTAGGCTTAAGGCCTGGGCACAAGTGCCGGCTAGGCTTAAGGCATGGGCACAAGTGCCAGCTAGGCTTAAGGCCTGGGCACAAGTGCGAGCTAGGTTTAAGGCCTGGGCACAAGTGCGGGCTAGGCTTAAGGCATGGGCACAAGTGCAGTGCTGGCTAGGATCAAGGCAGGGGGCACAAGTGCTGGCTAGGCTTAAGGCATGGGCACAAGTGCTGGCTAGGTTTAAGGCATTCAGCTAACATTTTGCACTCTTTGCATAAAGGGTTAGGCACCCATAGGGGTGAAGAGCTAGCTTTCACCCCTCTACTCTGTACTTGGACATTTAGGACTAGATCCTTTGTTGTACAGTGCGGAGCCTCTCCATAACTCCATGCTCCAAGCGACCAGGCACTTCTTGTCTGTCCTCCGTAAATGGGTAATGCCTTCTTCCCCAATTACAGTCGTGCATGCGCATTCAGACGGGACAAGAGCGAAGAGCGTAAAGCTGGCCCTATGTGCATAACCAACATGAAGCTGAAGACAAAAACAAAAAAACAAGCATTCAAGGGGCTCAAAAGTGCAGGCTAGGCTTAAGGCCTGGGCACAAGTGCGGGCTAGGCTTAAGGCCTGGGCACAAGTGCGGGCTAGGCTTAAGGCCTGGGCACAAGTGCGGGCTAGGCTTAAGGCCTGGGCACAAGTGCAGTGCTGGCTAGGATCAAGGCAGGAGGCACAAGTGCAGGCTAGGCTTAAGGCCTGGGCACAAGTGCGGGCTAGGCTTAAGGCCTGGGCACAAGTGCGGGCTAGGCTTATGGCCTGGGCACAAGTGCGGGCTAGGCTTAAGGCCTGGGCACAAGTGCGGGCTAGGCTTAAGGCCTGGGCACAAGTGCGGGCTAGGATTAAGGCCTGGGCACAAGTGCGGGCTAGGATTAAGGCCTGGGCACAAGTGCGGGCTAGGCTTAAGGCCTGGGCACAAGTGCGGGCTAGACTTAAGGCCTGGGCACAAGTGCGGGCTAGGATTAAGGCCTGGGCACAAGTGCAGTGCTAGCTAGGATCAAGGCAGGAGGCACAAGTGCCGGCTAGGCTTAAGGCCTGGGCACAAGTGCGGGCTAGGCTTAAGGCCTGGGCACAAGTGCGGGCTAGGCTTAAGGCCTGGGCACAAGTGCGGGCTTGGCTTAAAGCAGGGGCACAAGTGTGGGCTAGGCTTAAGGCCTGGGCACAAGTGCGGGCTAGGCTTAAGGCCTGGGCACAAGTGCGGGCTAGGCTTAAGGCCTGGGTACAAGTGCGGGCTAGGGTTAAGGCCTGGGCACAAGTGCGGGCTAGGCTTAAGGCCTGGGCACAAGTGTGGGCTAGTCTTAAGGCCTGGGCACAAGTGCGGACTAGGCTTAAGGCCTGGGCACAAGTGCAGGCTAGGCTTAAGGCCTGGGCACAAGTGCGGGCTAGGCTTAAGGCCTGGGCACAAGTGCGGGCTAGGCTTAAGGCCTGGGCACAAGTGCGGGCTAGGCTTAAGGCCTGGGCACAAGTGCGGGGTAGGCTTAAGGCCTGGGCACAAGTGCAGGCTAGGCTTAAGGCCTGGGCACAAGTGCAGGCTAGGCTTAAGGCCTGGGCACAAGTGCGGGGTAGGCTTAAGACCTGGGCACAAATGCGGGCTAGGCTTAAGGCCTGGGCACAAGTGCGGGCTAGGCTTAAGGCCTGGGCACAAGTGTGGGGTAGGCTTAAGACCTGGGCACAAATGCGGGCTAGGCTTAAGGCCTGGGCACAAGTGCGGGCTAGGCTTAAGGCCTGGGCACAAGTGCGGGCTTGGCTTAAGACAGGGGCACAAGAGCGGGCTTGGCTTAAGGCAGGGGCACAAGTGCGGGCTTGGCTTAAGGCAGGGGCACAAGTGCGGGCTTGGCTTAAGGCAGGGGCACAAGTGCGGGCTTGGCTTAAGGCCAGGGCACAAGTGCGGGCTTGGCTTAAGGACGGGCACAAGTGCGGGCTAGGCTTAAGGCCGGGGCACAAGTGCGGGCTAGGCTTACGGCCGGGGCACAAGTGCGGGCTAGACTTAAGGCCTGGGCACAAGTTCGGGCTTGGCTTAAGGCAGAGGCACAAGTGTGGGCTAGGCTTAAGGCAGGAGCACAAGTGTGGGCTAGGCTTAAGGCCTGGGCACAAGTGCGGGCTAGGATTAAGGCCTGGGCACAAGTGCGGGCTAGGCTTAAGGCCTGGGCACAAGTGCAGGCTTGGCTTAAGACAGAGGCACAAGAGCGGGCTTGGCTTAAGGCAGGGGCACAAGTGCGGGTTTGGCTTAAGGCAGGGGCACAAGTGCGGGCTTGGCTTAAGGCAGGGGCACAAGTGCGGGCTTGGCTTAAGGCAGGGGCACAAGTGCGGGCTTGGCTTAAGGCCGGGGCACAAGTGCGGGCTTGGCTTAAGGCCGGGCACAAGTGCGGGCTAGGCTTACGGCCGGGGCACAAGTGCGGGCTAGACTTAAGGCCTGGGCACAAGTTCGGGCTTGGCTTAAGGCAGAGGCACAAGTATGGGCTAGGCTTAAGGCAGGAGCACAAGTGTGGGCTAGGCTTAAGGCCTGGGCACAAGTGCGGGCTAGGCTTAAGGCCTGGGCACAAGTGCAGTGCTGACTAGGATCAAGGCAGGGGGCACAAGTGCCGGCAAGGCTTAAGGCATGGGCACAAGTGCCAGCTAGGCTTAAGGCCTGGGCACAAGTGTGAGCTAGGCTTAAGGCCTGGGCACAAGTGCCGGCTAGGCTTAAGGCATGGGCACAAGTGCCAGCTAGGCTTAAGGCCTGGGCACAAGTGCGAGCTAGGTTTAAGGCCTGGGCACAAGTGCGGGCTAGGCTTAAGGCATGGGCACAAGTGCAGTGCTGGCTAGGATCAAGGCAGGGGGCACAAGTGCTGGCTAGGCTTAAGGCATGGGCACAAGTGCTGGCTAGGTTTAAGGCATTCAGCTAACATTTTGCACTCTTTGCATAAAGGGTTAGGCACCCATAGGGGTGAAGAGCTAGCTTTCACCCCTCTACTCTGTACTTGGACATTTAGGACTAGATCCTTTGTTGTACAGTGCGGAGCCTCTCCATAACTCCATGCTCCAAGCGACCAGGCACTTCTTGTCTGTCCTCCGTAAATGGGTAATGCCTTCTTCCCCAATTACAGTCGTGCATGCGCATTCAGACGGGACAAGAGCGAAGAGCGTAAAGCTGGCCCTATGTGCATAACCAACATGAAGCTGAAGACAAAAACAAAAAAACAAGCATTCAAGGGGCTCAAAAGTGCAGGCTAGGCTTAAGGCCTGGGCACAAGTGCGGGCTAGGCTTAAGGCCTGGGCACAAGTGCGGGCTAGGCTTAAGGCCTGGGCACAAGTGCAGTGCTGGCTAGGATCAAGGCAGGAGGCACAAGTGCAGGCTAGGCTTAAGGCCTGGGCACAAGTGCGGGCTAGGCTTAAGGCCTGGGCACAAGTGCAGTGCTGGCTAGGATCAAGGCAGGAGGCACAAGTGCGGGCTAGGCTTAAGGCCTGGGCACAAGTGCGGGCTAGGCTTAAGGCCTGGGCACAAGTGCGGGCTAGGCTTATGGCCTGGGCACAAGTGCGGGCTAGGCTTAAGGCCTGGGCACAAGTGCGGGCTAGGCTTAAGGCCTGGGCACAAGTGCGGGCTAGGATTAAGGCCTGGGCACAAGTGCGGGCTAGGATTAAGGCCTGGGCACAAGTGCGGGCTAGGCTTAAGGCCTGGGCACAAGTGCGGGCTAGACTTAAGTCCTGGGCACAAGTGCGGGCTAGGATTAAGGCCTGGGCACAAGTGCAGTGCTGGCTAGGATCAAGGCAGGAGGCACAAGTGCCGGCTAGGCTTAAGGCCTGGGCACAAGTGCGGGCTAGGCTTAAGGCCTGGGCACAAGTGCGGGCTGGGCTTAAGGCCTGGGCACAAGTGCGGGCTTGGCTTAAAGCAGGAGCACAAGTGTGGGCTAGGCTTAAGGCCTGGGCACAAGTGCGGGCTAGGCTTAAGGCCTGGGCACAAGTGCGGGCTAGGCTTAAGGCCTGGGCACAAGTGCAGTGCTAGCTAGGATCAAGGCAGGAGGCACAAGTGCCGGCTAGGCTTAAGGCCTGGGCACAAGTGCGGGCTAGGCTTAAGGCCTGGGCACAAGTGCGGGCTAGGCTTAAGGCCTGGGCACAAGTGCGGGCTAGGCATAAGGCCTGGGCACAAGTGCGGGCTAGGCTTAAGGCCTGGGCACAAGTGCGGGCTAGGCTTAAGGCCTGGGCACAAGTGCGGGCTAGGATTAAGGCCTGGGCACAAGTGCGGGCTAGGATTAAGGCCTGGGCACAAGTGCGGGCTAGGCTTAAGGCCTGGGCACAAGTGCGGGCTAGGATTAAGGCCTGGGCACAAGTGCGGGCTAGGCTTAAGGCCTGGGCACAAGTGCGGGCTTGGCTTAAGACAGGGGCACAAGAGCGGGCTTGGCTTAAGGCAGGGGCACAAGTGCGGGCTTGGCTTAAGGCAGGGGCACAAGAGCGGGCTTGGCTTAAGGCAGGGGCACAAGTGCGGGCTTGGCTTAAGGCCAGGGCACAAGTGCGGGCTTGGCTTAAGGCCGGGCACAAGTGCGGGCTAGGCTTAAGGCCGGGGCACAAGTGCGGGCTAGGCTTACGGCCGGGGCACAAGTGCGGGCTAGACTTAAGGCCTGGGCACAAGTTCGGGCTTGGCTTAAGGCAGAGGCACAAGTGTGGGCTAGGCTTAAGGCAGGAGCACAAGTGTGGGCTAGGCTTAAGACCTGGGCACAAATGCGGGCTAGGCTTAAGGCCTGGGCACAAGTGCGGGCTAGGCTTAAGGCCTGGGCACAAGTGCGGGCTAGGGTTAAGGCCTGGGCACAAGTGCGGGCTAGGCTTAAGGCCTGGGCACAAGTGTGGGCTAGTCTTAAGGCCTGGGCACAAGTGCGGACTAGGCTTAAGGCCTGGGCACAAGTGCAGGCTAGGCTTAAGGCCTGGGCACAAGTGCGGGCTAGGCTTAAGGCCTGGGCACAAGTGCGGGCTAGGCTTAAGGCCTGGGCACAAGTGCGGGCTAGGCTTAAGGCCTGGGCACAAGTGCGGGGTAGGCTTAAGGCCTGGGCACAAGTGCAGGCTAGGCTTAAGGCCTGGGCACAAGTGCAGGCTAGGCTTAAGGCCTGGGCACAAGTGCGGGGTAGGCTTAAGACCTGGGCACAAATGCGGGCTAGGCTTAAGGCCTGGGCACAAGTGCGGGCTAGGCTTAAGGCCTGGGCACAAGTGCAGGGTAGGCTTAAGACCTGGGCACAAATGCGGGCTAGGCTTAAGGCCTGGGCACAAGTGCGGGCTAGGCTTAAGGCCTGGGCACAAGTGCGGGGTAGGCTTAAGGCCTGGGCACAAGTGCGGGCTAGGCTTAAGGCCTGGGCACAAGTGCGGGCTTGGCTTAAAGCAGGGGCACAAGTGCGGGCTAGGCTTAAGGCCTGGGCACAAGTGCGGGCTAGGCTTAAGGCCTGGGCACAAGTGCGGTCTAGGCTTAAGGCCTGGGCACAAGTGCAGTGCTAGCTAGGATCAAGGCAGGAGGCACAAGTGCCGGCTAGCCTTAAGGCCTGGGCACAAGTGCGAGCTAGGCTTAAGGCCTGGGCACAAGTGCGGGCTAGGCTTAAGGCCTGGGCACAAGTGCGGGCTAGGCTTAAGGCCTGGGCACAAGTGCGGGCTAGGCTTAAGGCCTGGGCACAAGTGCGGGCTAGGCTTAAGGCCTGGGCACAAGTGCGGGCTAGGATTAAGGCCTGGGCACAAGTGCGGGCTAGGATTAAGGCCTGGGCACAAGTGCGGGCTAGGCTTAAGGCCTGGGCACAAGTGCGGGCTAGGATTAAGGCCTGGGCACAAGTGCGGGCTAGGCTTAAGGCCTGGGCACAAGTGCGGGCTTGGCTTAAGACAGGGGCACAAGAGCGGGCTTGGCTTAAGACAGAGGCACAAGAGCGGGCTTGGCTTAAGGCAGGGGCACAAGTGCGGGCTTGGCTTAAGGCAGGGGCACAAGTGCGGGCTTGGCTTAAGGCAGGGGCACAAGTGCGGGCTTGGCTTAAGGCAGGGGCACAAGTGCGGGCTTGGCTTAAGGCCGGGGCACAAGTGCGGGCTTGGCTTAAGGCCGGGCACAAGTGCGGGCTAGGCTTAAGGCCGGGGCACAAGTGCGGGCTAGGCTTACGGCCGGGGCACAAGTGCGGGCTAGACTTAAGGCCTGGGCACAAGTTCGGGCTTGGCTTAAGGCAGAGGCACAAGTGTGGGCTAGGCTTAAGGCAGGAGCACAAGTGTGGGCTAGGCTTAAGGCCTGGGCACAAGTGCGGGCTAGGCTTAAGGCCTGGGCACAAGTGCAGTGCTGACTAGGATCAAGGCAGGGGGCACAAGTGCCGGCTAGGCTTAAGGCATGGGCACAAGTGCCAGCTAGGCTTAAGGCCTGGGCACAAGTGTGAGCTAGGCTTAAGGCCTGGGCACAAGTGCCGGCTAGGCTTAAGGCATGGGCACAAGTGATAGCTAGGCTTAAGGCCTGGGCACAAGTGCGAGCTAGGTTTAAGGCCTGGGCACAAGTGCGGGCTAGGCTTAAGGCATGGGCACAAGTGCAGTGCTGGCTAGGATCAAGGCAGGGGGCACAAGTGCTGGCTAGGCTTAAGGCATGGGCACAAGTGCTGGCTAGGTTTAAGGCATTCAGCTAACATTTTGCACTCTTTGCATAAAGGGTTAGGCACCCATAGGGGTGAAGAGCTAGCTTTCACCCCTCTACTCTGTACTTGGACATTTAGGACTAGATCCTTTGTTGTACAGTGCGGAGCCTCTCCATAACTCCATGCTCCAAGCGACCAGGCACTTCTTGTCTGTCCTCCGTAAATGGGTAATGCCTTCTTCCCCAATTACAGTCGTGCATGCGCATTCAGACGGGACAAGAGCGAAGAGCGTAAAGCTGGCCCTATGTGCATAACCAACATGAAGCTGAAGACAAAAACAAAAAAACAAGCATTCAAGGGGCTCAAAAGTGCAGGCTAGGCTTAAGGCCTGGGCACAAGTGCGGGCTAGGCTTAAGGCCTGGGCACAAGTGCGGGCTAGGCTTAAGGCCTGGGCACAAGTGCGGGCTAGGCTTAAGGCCTGGGCACAAGTGCGGGCTAGGCTTAAGGCCTGGGCACAAGTGCAGTGCTGGCTAGGATCAAGGCAGGAGGCACAAGTGCAGGCTAGGCTTAAGGCCTGGGCACAAGTGCGGGCTAGGCTTAAGGCCTGGGCACAAGTGCAGTGCTGGCTAGGATCAAGGCAGGAGGCACAAGTGCGGGCTAGGCTTAAGGCCTGGGCACAAGTGCGGGCTAGGCTTAAGGCCTGGGCACAAGTTCGGGCTAGGCTTATGGCCTGGGCACAAGTGCGGGGTAGGCTTAAGGCCTGGGCACAAGTGCGGGCTAGGCTTAAGGCCTGGGCACAAGTGCGGGCTAGGATTAAGGCCTGGGCACAAGTGCGGGCTAGGAATAAGGCCTGGGCACAAGTGCGGGCTAGGCTTAAGGCCTGGGCACAAGTGCGGGCTAGACTGAAGGCCTGGGCACAAGTGCGGGCTAGGATTAAGGCCTGGGCACAAGTGCAGTGCTAGCTAGGATCAAGGCAGGAGGCACGAGTGCCGGCTAGGCTTAAGGCCTGGGCATAAGTGCGGGCTAGGCTTAAGGCCTGGGCACAAGTGCGGGCTAAGCTTAAGGCCTGGGCACAAGTGCGGGCTTGGCTTAAAGCAGGGGCACAAGTGTGGGCTAGGCTTAAGGCCTGGGCACAAGTGCGGGCTAGGCTTAAGGCCTGGGCACAAGTGCGGGCTAGGCTTAAGGCCTGGGCACAAGTGCAGTGCTGGCTAGGATCAAGGCAGGAGGCACAAGTGCCGGCTAGGCTTAAGGCCTGGGCACAAGTGCGGGCTAGGCTTAAGGCCTGGGAACAAGTGCGGGCTAGGCTTAAGGCCTGGGCACAAGTGCGGGCTAGGCTTAAGGCCTGGGCACAAGTGTGGGCTAGTCTTAAGGCCTGGGCACAAGTGCGGACTAGGCTTAAGGCCTGGGCACAAGTGCAGGCTAGGCTTAAGGCCTGGGCACAAGTGCGGGCTAGGCTTAAGGCCTGGGCACAAGTGCGGGCTAGGCTTAAGACCTGGGCACAAATGCGGGCTAGGCTTAAGGCCTGGGCACAAGTGCGGGCTAGGCTTAAGGCCTGGGCACAAGTGCGGGGTAGGCTTAAGGCCTGGGCACAAGTGCGGGCTAGGCTTAAGGCCTGGGCACAAGTGCGGGCTTGGCTTAAAGCAGGGGCACAAGTGCGGGCTAGGCTTAAGGCCTGGGCACAAGTGCGGGCTAGGCTTAAGGCCTGGGCACAAGTGCGGGCTAGGCTTAAGGCCTGGGCACAAGTGCAGTGCTAGCTAGGATCAAGGCAGGAGGCACAAGTGCCGGTTAGGCTTAAGGCCTGGGCACAAGTGCGAGCTAGGCTTAAGGCCTGGGCACAAGTGCGGGCTAGGCTTAAGGCCTGGGCACAAGTGCGGGCTAGGCTTAAGGCCTGGGCACAAGTGCGGGCTAGGCTTAAGGCCTGAGCACAAGTGCGGGCTAGGCTTAAGGCCTGGGCACAAGTGCGGGCTAGGATTAAGGCCTGGGCACAAGTGCGGGCTAGGATTAAGGCCTGGGCACAAGTGCGGGCTAGGCTTAAGGCCTGGGCACAAGTGCGGGCTAGGATTAAGGCCTGGGCACAAGTGCGGGCTAGGCTTAAGGCCTGGGCACAATTGCGGGCTTGGCTTATGACAGGGGCACAAGAGCGAGCTTGGCTTAAGGCAGGGGCACAAGTGCGGGCTTGGCTTAAGGCAGGGGCACAAGTGCGGGCTTGGCTTAAGGCAGGGGCACAAGTGCGGGCTTGGCTTAAGGCCGGGGCACAAGTGCGGGCTTGGCTTAAGGCCGGGCACAAGTGCGGGCTAGGCTTAAGGCCGGGGCACAAGTGCGGGCTAGGCTTACGGCCGGGGCACAAGTGCGGGCTAGACTTAAGGCCTGGGCACAAGTTCGGGCTTGGCTTAAGGCAGAGGCACAAGTGTGGGCTAGGCTTAAGGCAGGAGCACAAGTGTGGGCTAGGCTTAAGGCCTGGGCACAAGTGCGGGCTAGGCTTAAGGCCTGGGCACAAGTGCAGTGCTGACTAGGATCAAGGCAGGGGGCACAAGTGCCGGCTAGGCTTAAGGCATGGGCACAAGTGCCAGCTAGGCTTAAGGCCTGGGCACAAGTGTGAGCTAGGCTTAAGGCCTGGGCACAAGTGCCGGCTAGGCTTAAGGCATGGGCACAAGTGCCAGCTAGGCTTAAGGCCTGGGCACAAGTGCGAGCTAGGTTTAAGGCCTGGGCACAAGTGCGGGCTAGGCTTAAGGCATGGGCACAAGTGCAGTGCTGGCTAGGATCAAGGCAGGGGGCACAAGTGCTGGCTAGGCTTAAGGCATGGGCACAAGTGCTGGCTAGGTTTAAGGCATTCAGCTAACATTTTGCACTCTTTGCATAAAGGGTTAGGCACCCATAGGGGTGAAGAGCTAGCTTTCACCCCTCTACTCTGTACTTGGACATTTAGGACTAGATCCTTTGTTGTACAGTGCGGAGCCTCTCCATAACTCCATGCTCCAAGCGACCAGGCACTTCTTGTCTGTCCTCCGTAAATGGGTAATGCCTTCTTCCCCAATTACAGTCGTGCATGCGCATTCAGACGGGACAAGAGCGAAGAGCGTAAAGCTGGCCCTATGTGCATAACCAACATGAAGCTGAAGACAAAAACAAAAAAACAAGCATTCAAGGGGCTCAAAAGTGCAGGCTAGGCTTAAGGCCTGGGCACAAGTGCGGGCTAGGCTTAAGGCCTGGGCACAAGTGCGGGCTAGGCTTAAGGCCTGGGCACAAGTGCGGGCTAGGCTTAAGGCCTGGGCACAAGTGCAGTGCTGGCTAGGATCAAGGCAGGAGGCACAAGTGCAGGCTAGGCTTAAGGCCTGGGCACAAGTGTGGGCTAGGCTTAAGGCCTGGGCACAAGTGCGGGCTAGGCTTATGGCCTGGGCACAAGTGCGGGCTAGGCTTAAGGCCTGGGCACAAGTGCGGGCTAGGCTTAAGGCCTGGGCACAAGTGCGGGCTAGGATTAAGGCCTGGGCACAAGTGCGGGCTAGGATTAAGGCCTGGGCACAAGTGCGGGCTAGGCTTAAGGCCTGGGCACAAGTGCGGGCTAGACTTAAGGCCTGGGCACAAGTGCGGGCTAGGATTAAGGCCTGGGCACAAGTGCAGTGCTAGCTAGGATCAAGGCAGGAGGCACAAGTGCCGGCTAGACTTAAGGCCTGGGCACAAGTGCGGGCTAGGATTAAGGCCTGGGCACAAGTGCGGGCTAGGATTAAGGCCTGGGCACAAGTGCGGGCTAGGCTTAAGGCCTGGGCACAAGTGCGGGCTAGACTTAAGGCCTCGGCACAAGTGCGGGCTAGGATTAAGGCCTGGGCACAAGTGCAGTGCTAGCTAGGATCAAGGCAGGAGGCACAAGTGCCGGCTAGGCTTAAGGCCTGGGCACAAGTGCGGGCTAGGCTTAAGGCCTGGGCACAAGTGCGGGCTAGGCTTAAGGCCTGGGCACAAGTGCGGGCTTGGCTTAAAGCAGGGGCACAAGTGTGGGCTAGGCTTAAGGCCTGGGCACAAGTGCGGGCTAGGCTTAAGGCCTGGGCACAAGTGCGGGCTAGGCTTAAGGCCTGGGCACAAGTGCGGGCTAGGGTTAAGGCCTGGGCACAAGTGCGGGCTAGGCTTAAGGCCTGGGCACAAGTGTGGGCTAGTCTTAAGGCCTGGGCACAAGTGCGGACTAGGCTTAAGGCCTGGGCACAAGTGCAGGCTAGGCTTAAGGCCTGGGCACAAGTGCGGGCTAGGCTTAAGGCCTGGGCACAAGTGCGGGCTAGGCTTAAGGCCTGGGCACAAGTGCGGGCTAGGCTTAAGGCCTGGGCACAAGTGCGGGGTAGGCTTAAGGCCTGGGCACAAGTGCAGGCTAGGCTTAAGGCCTGGGCACAAGTGCAGGCTAGGCTTAAGGCCTGGGCACAAGTGCGGGGTAGGCTTAAGACCTGGGCACAAATGCGGGCTAGGCTTAAGGCCTGGGCACAAGTGCGGGCTAGGCTTAAGGCCTGGGCACAAGTGTGGGGTAGGCTTAAGACCTGGGCACAAATGCGGGCTAGGCTTAAGGCCTGGGCACAAGTGCGGGCTAGGCTTAAGGCCTGGGCACAAGTGCGGGGTAGGCTTAAGGCCTGGGCACAAGTGCGGGCTAGGCTTAAGGCCTGGGCACAAGTGCGGGCTTGGCTTAAAGCAGGGGCACAAGTGCGGGCTAGGCTTAAGGCCTGGGCACAAGTGCGGGCTAGGCTTAAGGCCTGGGCACAAGTGCGGGCTAGGCTTAAGGCCTGGGCACAAGTGCAGTGCTAGCTAGGATCAAGGCAGGAGGCACAAGTGCCGGCTAGGCTTAAGGCCTGGGCACAAGTGCGAGCTAGGCTTAAGGCCTGGGCACAAGTGCGGGCTAGGCTTAAGGCCTGGGCACAAGTTCGGGCTAGGCTTAAGGCCTGGGCACAAGTGCGGGCTAGGCTTAAGGCCTGGGCACAAGTGCGGGCTAGGCTTAAGGCCTGGGCACAAGTGCGGGCTAGGATTAAGGCCTGGGCACAAGTGCGGGCTAGGATTAAGGCCTGGGCACAAGTGCGGGCTAGGCTTAAGGCCTGGGCACAAGTGCGGGCTAGGATTAAGGCCTGGGCACAAGTGCGGGCTAGGCTTAAGGCCTGGGCACAAGTGCGGGCTTGGCTTAAGACAGAGGCACAAGAGCGGGCTTGGCTTAAGGCAGGGGCACAAGTGCGGGCTTGGCTTAAGGCAGGGGCACAAGTGCGGGCTTGGCTTAAGGCAGGGGCACAAGTGCGGGCTTGGCTTAAGGCAGGGGCACAAGTGCGGGCTTGGCTTAAGGCCGGGGCACAAGTGCGGGCTTGGCTTAAGGCCGGGCACAAGTGCGGGCTAGGCTTAAGGCCGGGGCACAAGTGCGGGCTAGACTTAAGGCCTGGGCACAAGTTCGGGCTTGGCTTAAGGCAGAGGCACAAGTGTGGGCTAGGCTTAAGGCAGGAGCACAAGTGTGGGCTAGGCTTAAGGCCTGGGCACAAGTGCGGGCTAGGCTTAAGGCCGGGGCACAAGTGCAGTGCTGACTAGGATCAAGGCAGGGGGCACAAGTGCCGGCTAGGCTTAAGGCATGGGCACAAGTGCCAGCTAGGCTTAAGGCCTGGGCACAAGTGTGAGCTAGGCTTAAGGCCTGGGCACAAGTGCCGGCTAGGCTTAAGGCATGGGCACAAGTGCCAGCTAGGCTTAAGGCCTGGGCACAAGTGCGAGCTAGGTTTAAGGCCTGGGCACAAGTGCGGGCTAGGCTTAAGGCATGGGCACAAGTGCAGTGCTGGCTAGGATCAAGGCAGGGGGCACAAGTGCTGGCTAGGCTTAAGGCATGGGCACAAGTGCTGGCTAGGTTTAAGGCATTCAGCTAACATTTTGCACTCTTTGCATAAAGGGTTAGGCACCCATAGGGGTGAAGAGCTAGCTTTCACCCCTCTACTCTGTACTTGGACATTTAGGACTAGATCCTTTGTTGTACAGTGCGGAGCCTCTCCATAACTCCATGCTCCAAGCGACCAGGCACTTCTTGTCTGTCCTCCGTAAATGGGTAATGCCTTCTTCCCCAATTACAGTCGTGCATGCGCATTCAGACGGGACAAGAGCGAAGAGCGTAAAGCTGGCCCTATGTGCATAACCAACATGAAGCTGAAGACAAAAACAAAAAAACAAGCATTCAAGGGGCTCAAAAGTGCAGGCTAGGCTTAAGGCCTGGGCACAAGTGCGGGCTAGGCTTAAGGCCTGGGCACAAGTGCGGGCTAGGCTTAAGGCCTGGGCACAAGTGCGGGCTAGGCTTAAGGCCTGGGCACAAGTGCAGTGCTGGCTAGGATCAAGGCAGGAGGCACAAATGCAGGCTAGGCTTAAGGCCTTGGCACAAGTGCGGGCTAGGCTTAAGGCCTGGGCACAAGTGCAGTGCTGGCTAGGATCAAGGCAGGAGGCACAAGTGCGGGCTAGGCTTAAGGCCTGGGCACAAGTGCGGGCTAGGCTTAAGGCCTGGGCACAAGTGCGGGCTAGGCTTATGGCCTGGGCACAAGTGCGGGCTAGGCTTAAGGCCTGGGCACAAGTGCGGGCTAGGCTTAAGGCCTGGGCACAAGTGCGGGCTAGGATTAAGGCCTGGGCACAAGTGCGGACTAGGATTAAGGCCTGGGCACAAGTGCGGGCTAGGCTTAAGGCCTGGGCACAAGTGCGGGCTAGACTTAAGGCCTGGGCACAAGTGCGGGCTAGGATTAAGGCCTGGGCACAAGTGCAGTGCTAGCTAGGATCAAGGCAGGAGGCACAAGTGCCGGCTAGGCTTAAGGCCTGGGCACAAGTGCGGGCTAGGCTTAAGGCCTGGGCAAAAGTGCGGGCTAGGCTTAAGGCCTGGGCACAAGTGCGGGCTTGGCTTAAAGCAAAGGCACAAGTGTGGGCTAGGCTTAAGGCCTGGGCACAAGTGCGGGCTAGGCTTAAGGCCTGGGCACAAGTGCGGGCTAGGCTTAAGGCCTGGGCACAAGTGCAGTGCTAGCTAGGATCAAGGCAGGAGGCACAAGTGCCGGCTAGGCTTAAGGCCTGGGCACAAGTGCGGGCTAGGCTTAAGGCCTGGGCACAAGTGCGGGCTAGGCTTAAGGCCTGGGCACAAGTGCGGGCTAGGCTTAAGGCCTGGGCACAAGTGCGGGCTAGGCTTAAGGCCTGGGCACAAGTGCGGGCTAGGATTAAGGCCTGGGCACAAGTGCGGGCTAGGATTAAGGCCTGGGCACAAGTGCGGGCTAGGCTTAAGGCCTGGGCACAAGTGCGGGCTAGGATTAAGGCCTGGGCACAAGTGCGGGCTAGGCTTAAGGCCTGGGCACAAGTGCGGGCTTGGCTTAAGACAGGGGCACAAGAGCGGGCTTGGCTTAAGGCAGGGGCACAAGTGCGGGCTTGGCTTAAGGCAGGGGCACAAGTGCGGGCTTGGCTTAAGGCAGGGGCACAAGTGCGGGCTTGGCTTAAGGCCAGGGCACAAGTGCGGGCTTGGCTTAAGGCCAGGGCACAAGTGCGGGCTAGGCTTAAGGCCGGGGCACAAGTGCGGGCTAGGCTTACGGCCGGGGCACAAGTGCGGGCTAGACTTAAGGCCTGGGCACAAGTTCGGGCTTGGCTTAAGGCAGAGGCACAAGTGTGGGCTAGGCTTAAGGCAGGAGCACAAGTGTGGGCTAGGCTTAAGGCCTGGGCACAAGTGCGGGCTAGGCTTAAGGCCTGGGCACAAGTGCAGTGCTGACTAGGATCAAGGCAGGGGGCACAAGTGCCGGCTAGGCTTAAGGCATGGGCACAAGTGCCAGCTAGGCTTAAGGCCTGGGCACAAGTGTGAGCTAGGCTTAAGGCCTGGGCACAAGTGCCGGCTAGGCTTAAGGCATGGGCACAAGTGCCAGCTAGGCTTAAGGCCTGGGCACAAGTGCGAGCTAGGTTTAAGGCCTGGGCACAAGTGCGGGCTAGGCTTAAGGCATGGGCACAAGTGCAGTGCTGGCTAGGATCAAGGCAGGGGGCACAAGTGCTGGCTAGGCTTAAGGCATGGGCACAAGTGCTGGCTAGGTTTAAGGCATTCAGCTAACATTTTGCACTCTTTGCATAAAGGGTTAGGCACCCATAGGGGTGAAGAGCTAGCTTTCACCCCTCTACTCTGTACTTGGACATTTAGGACTAGATCCTTTGTTGTACAGTGCGGAGCCTCTCCATAACTCCATGCTCCAAGCGACCAGGCACTTCTTGTCTGTCCTCCGTAAATGGGTAATGCCTTCTTCCCCAATTACAGTCGTGCATGCGCATTCAGACGGGACAAGAGCGAAGAGCGTAAAGCTGGCCCTATGTGCATAACCAACATGAAGCTGAAGACAAAAACAAAAAAACAAGCATTCAAGGGGCTCAAAAGTGCAGGCTAGGCTTAAGGCCTGGGCACAAGTGCGGGCTAGGCTTAAGGCCTGGGCACAAGTGCGGGCTAGGCTTAAGGCCTGGGCACAAGTGCGGGCTAGGCTTAAGGCCTGGGCACAAGTGCGGGCTAGGCTTAAGGCCTGGGCACAAGTGCAGTGCTGGCTAGGATCAAGGCAGGAGGCACAAGTGCAGGCTAGGCTTAAGGCCTGGGCACAAGTGCGGGCTAGGCTTAAGGCCTGGGCACAAGTGCAGTGCTGGCTAGGATCAAGGCAGGAGGCACAAGTGCGGGCTAGGCTTAAGGCCTGGGCACAAGTGCGGGCTAGGCTTAAGGCTTGGGCACAAGTGCGGGCTAGGCTTATGGCCTGGGCACAAGTGCGGGCTAGGCTTAAGGCCTGGGCACAAGTGCGGGCTAGGCTTAAGGCCTGGGCACAAGTGCGGGCTAGGATTAAGGCCTGGGCACAAGTGCGGGCTAGGATTAAGGCCTGGGCACAAGTGCGGGCTAGGCTTAAGGCCTGGGCACAAGTGCGGGCTAGACTTAAGGCCTGGGCACAAGTGCGGGCTAGGATTAAGGCCTGGGCACAAGTGCAGTGCTAGCTAGGATCAAGGCAGGAGGCACAAGTGCCGGCTAGGCTTAAGGCCTGGGCACAAGTGCGGGCTAGGCTTAAGGCCTGGGCACAAGTGCGGGCTAGGCTTAAGGCCTGGGCACAAGTGCGGGCTTGGCTTAAAGCAGGGGCACAAGTGTGGGCTAGGCTTAAGGCCTGGGCACAAGTGCGGGCTAGGCTTAAGGCCTGGGCACAAGTGCGGGCTAGGCTTAAGGCCTGGGCACAAGTGCAGTGCTAGCTAGGATCAAGGCAGGAGGCACAAGTGCCGGCTAGGCTTAAGGCCTGGGCACAAGTGCGGGCTAGGCTTAAGGCCTGGGCACAAGTGCGGGCTAGGCTTAAGGCCTGGGCACAAGTGCGGGCTAGGCTTAAGGCCTGGGCACAAGTGCGGGCTAGGCTTAAGGCCTGGGCACAAGTGCGGGCTAGGCTTAAGGCCTGGGCACAAGTGCGGGCTAGGCTTAAGGCCTGGGCACAAGTGCGGGCTAGGATTAAGGCCTGGGCACAAGTGCGGGCTAGGATTAAGGCCTGGGCACAAGTGCGGGCTAGGCTTAAGGCCTGGGCACAAGTGCGGGCTAGGATTAAGGCCTGGGCACAAGTGCGGGCTAGGCTTAAGGCCTGGGCACAAGTGCGGGCTTGGCTTAAGACAGGGGCACAAGAGCGGGCTTGGCTTAAGGCAGGGGCACAAGTGCGGGCTTGGCTTAAGGCAGGGGCACAAGTGCGGGCTTGGCTTAAGGCAGGGGCACAAGTGCGGGCTTGGCTTAAGGCCAGGGCACAAGTGCGGGCTTGGCTTAAGTCCGGGCACAAGTGCGGGCTAGGCTTAAGGCCGGGGCACAAGTGCGGGCTAGGCTTACGGCCGGGGCACAAGTGCGGGCTAGACTTAAGGCCTGGGCACAAGTTCGGGCTTGGCTCAAGGCAGAGGCACAAGTGTGGGCTAGGCTTAAGGCAGGAGCACAAGTGTGGGCTAGGCTTAAGGCCTGGGCACAAGTGCGGGCTAGGCTTAAGGCCTGGGCACAAGTGCAGTGCTGACTAGGATCAAGGCAGGGGGCACAAGTGCCGGCTAGGCTTAAGGCATGGGCACAAGTGCCAGCTAGGCTTAAGGCCTGGGCACAAGTGTGAGCTAGGCTTAAGGCCTGGGCACAAGTGCCGGCTAGGCTTAAGGCATGGGCACAAGTGCCAGCTAGGCTTAAGGCCTGGGCACAAGTGCGAGCTAGGTTTAAGGCCTGGGCACAAGTGCGGGCTAAGCTTAAGGCATGGGCACAAGTGCAGTGCTGGCTAGGATCAAGGCAGGGGGCACAAGTGCTGGCTAGGCTTAAGGCATGGGCACAAGTGCTGGCTAGGTTTAAGGCATTCAGCTAACATTTTGCACTCTTTGCATAAAGGGTTAGGCACCCATAGGGGTGAAGAGCTAGCTTTCACCCCTCTACTCTGTACTTGGACATTTAGGACTAGATCCTTTGTTGTACAGTGCGGAGCCTCTCCATAACTCCATGCTCCAAGCGACCAGGCACTTCTTGTCTGTCCTCCGTAAATGGGTAATGCCTTCTTCCCCAATTACAGTCGTGCATGCGCATTCAGACGGGACAAGAGCGAAGAGCGTAAAGCTGGCCCTATGTGCATAACCAACATGAAGCTGAAGACAAAAACAAAAAAACAAGCATTCAAGGGGCTCAAAAGTGCAGGCTAGGCTTAAGGCCTGGGCACAAGTGCGGGCTAGGCTTAAGGCCTGGGCACAAGTGCGGGCTAGGCTTAAGGCCTGGGCACAAGTGCGGGCTAGGCTTAAGGCCTGGGCACAAGTGCAGTGCTGGCTAGGATCAAGGCAGGAGGCACAAGTGCGGGCTAGGCTTAAGGCCTGGGCACAAGTGCGGGCTAGGCTTAAGGCCTGGGCACAAGTGCAGTGCTGGCTAGGATCAAGGCAGGAGGCACAAGTGCGGGCTAGGCTTAAGGCCTGGGCACAAGTGCGGGCTAGGCTTAAGGCCTGGGCACAAGTGCGGGCTAGGCTTATGGCCTGGGCACAAGTGCGGGCTAGGCTTAAGGCCTGGGCACAAGTGCGGGCTAGGCTTAAGGCCTGGGCACAAGTGCGGGCTAGGATTAAGGCCTGGGCACAAGTGCGGGCTAGGATTAAGGCCTGGGCACAAGTGCGGGCTAGGCTTAAGGCCTGGGCACAAGTGCGGGCTAGACTTAAGTCCTGGGCACAAGTGCGGGCTAGGATTAAGGCCTGGGCACAAGTGCAGTGCTAGCTAGGATCAAGGCAGGAGGCACAAGTGCCGGCTAGGCTTAAGGCCTGGGCACAAGTGCGGGCTAGGCTTAAGGCCTGGGCACAAGTGCGGGCTAGGCTTAAGGCCTGGGCACAAGTGCGGGCTTGGCTTAAAGCAGGGGCACAAGTGTGGGCTAGGCTTAAGGCCTGGGCACAAGTGCGGGCTAGGCTTAAGGCCTGGGCACAAGTGCGGGCTAGGCTTAAGGCCTGGGCACAAGTGCAGTGCTAGCTAGGATCAAGGCAGGAGGCACAAGTGCCGGCTAGGCTTAAGGCCTGGGCACAAGTGCGGGCTAGGCTTAAGGCCTGGGCACAAGTGCGGGCTAGGCTTAAGGCCTGGGCACAAGTGCGGGCTAGGCTTAAGGCCTGGGCACAAGTGCGGGCTAGGCTTAAGGCCTGGGCACAAGTGCGGGCTAGGCTTAAGGCCTGGGCACAAGTGCGGGCTAGGATTAAGGCCTGGGCACAAGTGCGGGCTAGGATTAAGGCCTGGGCACAAGTGCGGGCTAGGCTTAAGGCCTGGGCACAAGTGCGGGCTAGGATTAAGGCCTGGGCACAAGTGCGGGCTAGGCTTAAGGCCTGGGCACAAGTGCGGGCTTGGCTTAAGACAGGGGCACAAGAGCGGGCTTGGCTTAAGGCAGGGGCACAAGTGCGGGCTTGGCTTAAGGCAGGGGCACAAGTGCGGGCTTGGCTTAAGGCAGGGGCACAAGTGCGGGCTTGGCTTAAGGCCAGGGCACAAGTGCGGGCTTGGCTTAAGGCCGGGCACAAGTGCGGGCTAGGCTTAAGGCCGGGGCACAAGTGCGGGCTAGGCTTACGGCCGGGGCACAAGTGCGGGCTAGACTTAAGGCCTGGGCACAAGTTCGGGCTTGGCTTAAGGCAGAGGCACAAGTGTGGGCTAGACTTAAGGCAGGAGCACAAGTGTGGGCTAGGCTTAAGGCCTGGGCACAAGTGCGGGCTAGGCTTAAGGCCTGGGCACAAGTGCGGGCTAGGCTTAAGGCCTGGGCACAAGTGCGGGCTAGGGTTAAGGCCTGGGCACAAGTGCGGGCTAGGCTTAAGGCCTGGGCACAAGTGTGGGCTAGTCTTAAGGCCTGGGCACAAGTGCGGACTAGGCTTAAGGCCTGGGCACAAGTGCAGGCTAGGCTTAAGGCCTGGGCACAAGTGCGGGCTAGGCTTAAGGCCTGGGCTCAAGTGCGGGCTAGGCTTAAGGCCTGGGCACAAGTGCGGGCTAGGCTTAAGGCCTCTGGCACAAGTGCGGGGTAGGCTTAAGGCCTGGGCACAAGTGCAGGCTAGGCTTAAGGCCTGGGCACAAGTGCGGGCTAGGCTTAAGGCCTGGGCACAAGTGCAGTGCTGGCTAGGATCAAGGCAGGAAGCACAAGTGCAGGCTAGGCTTAAGGCCTGGGCACAAGTGCGGGCTAGGCTTAAGGCCTGGGCACAAGTGCAGTGCTGGCTAGGATCAAGGCAGGAGGCACAAGTGCGGGCTAGGCTTAAGGCCTGGGCACAAGTGCGGGCTAGGCTTAAAGCCTGGGCACAAGTGCGGGCTAGGCTTATGGCCTGGGCACAAGTGCGGGCTAGGCTTAAGGCCTGGGCACAAGTGCGGGCTAGGCTTAAGGCCTGGGCACAAGTGCGGGCTAGGATTAAGGCCTGGGCACAAGTGCGGGCTAGGATTAAGGCCTGGGCACAAGTGCGGGCTAGGCTTAAGGCCTGGGCACAAGTGCGGGCTAGACTTAAGGCCTGGGCACAAGTGCGGGCTAGGATTAAGGCCTGGGCACAAGTGCAGTGCTAGCTAGGATCAAGGCAGGAGGCACAAGTGCCGGCTAGGCTTAAGGCCTGGGCACAAGTGCGGGCTAGGCTTAAGACCTGGGCACAAGTGCGGGCTAGGCTTAAGGCCTGGGCACAAGTGCGGGCTTGGCTTAAAGCAGGGGCACAAGTGTGGGCTAGGCTTAAGGCCTGGGCACAAGTGCGGGCTAGGCTTAAGGCCTGGGCACAAGTGCGGGCTAGGCTTAAGGCCTGGGCACAAGTGCAGTGCTAGCTAGGATCAAGGCAGGAGGCACAAGTGCCGGCTAGGCTTAAGGCCTGGGCACAAGTGCGGGCTAGGCTTAAGGCCTGGGCACAAGTGCGGGCTAGGCTTAAGGCCTGGGCACAAGTGCGGGCTAGGCTTAAGGCCTGGGCACAAGTGCGGGCTAGGCTTAAGGCCTGGGCACAAGTGCGGGCTAGGCTTAAGGCCTGGGCACAAGTGCGGGCTAGGATTAAGGCCTGGGCACAAGTGCGGGCTAGGATTAAGGCCTGGGCACAAGTGCGGGCTAGGCTTAAGGCCTGGGCACAAGTGCGGGCTAGGATTAAGGCCTGGGCACAAGTGCGGGCTAGGCTTAAGGCCTGGGCACAAGTGCGGGTTTGGCTTAAGGCAGGGGCACAAGTGCGGGCTTGGCTTAAGGCAGGGGCACAAGTGTGGGCTTGGCTTAAGGCAGGGGCACAAGTGCGGGCTTGGCTTAAGGCCAGGGCACAAGTGCGGGCTTGGCTTAAGTCCGGGCACAAGTGCGGGCTAGGCTTAAGGCCGGGGCACAAGTGCGGGCTAGGCTTACGGCCGGGGCACAAGTGCGGGCTAGACTTAAGGCCTGGGCACAAGTTCGGGCTTGGCTTAAGGCAGAGGCACAAGTGTGGGCTAGGCTTAAGGCAGGAGCACAAGTGTGGGCTAGGCTTAAGGCCTGGGCACAAGTGCGGGCTAGGCTTAAGGCCTGGGCACAAGTGCAGTGCTGACTAGGATCAAGGCAGGGGGCACAAGTGCCGGCTAGGCTTAAGGCATGGGCACAAGTGCCAGCTAGGCTTAAGGCCTGGGCACAAGTGTGAGCTAGGCTTAAGGCCTGGGCACAAGTGCCGGCTAGGCTTAAGGCATGGGCACAAGTGCCAGCTAGGCTTAAGGCCTGGGCACAAGTGCGAGCTAGGTTTAAGGCCTGGGCACAAGTGCGGGCTAGGCTTAAGGCATGGGCACAAGTGCAGTGCTGGCTAGGATCAAGGCAGGGGGCACAAGTGCTGGCTAGGCTTAAGGCATGGGCACAAGTGCTGGCTAGGTTTAAGGCATTCAGCTAACATTTTGCACTCTTTGCATAAAGGGTTAGGCACCCATAGGGGTGAAGAGCTAGCTTTCACCCCTCTACTCTGTACTTGGACATTTAGGACTAGATCCTTTGTTGTACAGTGCGGAGCCTCTCCATAACTCCATGCTCCAAGCGACCAGGCACTTCTTGTCTGTCCTCCGTAAATGGGTAATGCCTTCTTCCCCAATTACAGTCGTGCATGCGCATTCAGACGGGACAAGAGCGAAGAGCGTAAAGCTGGCCCTATGTGCATAACCAACATGAAGCTGAAGACAAAAACAAAAAAACAAGCATTCAAGGGGCTCAAAAGTGCAGGCTAGGCTTAAGGCCTGGGAACAAGTGCGGGCTAGGCTTAATGCCTGGGCACAAGTGCGGGCTAGGCTTAAGGCCTGGGCACAAGTGCGGGCTAGGCTTAAGGCCTGGGCACAAGTGCGGGCTAGGCTTAAGGCCTGGGCACAAGTGCAGTGCTGGCTAGGATCAAGGCAGGAGGCACAAGTGCCGGCTAGGCTTAAGGCCTGGGCATAAGTGCGGGCTAGGCTTAAGGCCTGGGCACAAGTGCGGGCTAAGCTTAAGGCCTGGGCACAAGTGCGGGCTTGGCTTAAAGCAGGGGCACAAGTGTGGGCTAGGCTTAAGGCCTGGGCACAAGTGCGGGCTAGGCTTAAGGCCTGGGCACAAGTGCGGGCTAGGCTTAAGGCCTGGGCACAAGTGCAGTGCTGGCTAGGATCAAGGCAGGAGGCACAAGTGCCGGCTAGGCTTAAGGCCTGGGCACAAGTGCGGGCTAGGCTTAAGGCCTGGGAACAAGTGCGGGCTAGGCTTAAGGCCTGGGCACAAGTGCGGGCTAGGCTTAAGGCCTGGGCACAAGTGTGGGCTAGTCTTAAGGCCTGGGCACAAGTGCGGACTAGGCTTAAGGCCTGGGCACAAGTGCAGGCTAGGCTTAAGGCCTGGGCACAAGTGCGGGCTAGGCTTAAGGCCTGGGCACAAGTGCGGGCTAGGCTTAAGACCTGGGCACAAATGCGGGCTAGGCTTAAGGCCTGGGCACAAGTGCGGGCTAGGCTTAAGGCCTGGGCACAAGTGCGGGGTAGGCTTAAGGCCTGGGCACAAGTGCGGGCTAGGCTTAAGGCCTGGGCACAAGTGCGGGCTTGGCTTAAAGCAGGGGCACAAATGCGGGCTAGGCTTAAGGCCGGGCACAAGTGCGGGCTAGGCTTAAGGCCGGGGCACAAGTGCGGGCTAGGCTTACGGCCGGGGCACAAGTGCGGGCTAGACTTAAGGCCTGGGCACAAGTTCGGGCTTGGCTTAAGGCAGAGGCACAAGTGTGGGCTAGGCTTAAGGCAGGAGCACAAGTGTGGGCTAGGCTTAAGGCCTGGGCACAAGTGCGGGCTAGGCTTAAGGCCTGGGCACAAGTGCAGTGCTGACTAGGATCAAGGCAGGGGGCACAAGTGCCGGCTAGGCTTAAGGCATGGGCACAAGTGCCAGCTAGGCTTAAGGCCTGGGCACAAGTGTGAGCTAGGCTTAAGGCCTGGGCACAAGTGCCGGCTAGGCTTAAGGCATGGGCACAAGTGCCAGCTAGGCTTAAGGCCTGGGCACAAGTGCGAGCTAGGTTTAAGGCCTGGGCACAAGTGCGGGCTAAGCTTAAGGCATGGGCACAAGTGCAGTGCTGGCTAGGATCAAGGCAGGGGGCACAAGTGCTGGCTAGGCTTAAGGCATGGGCACAAGTGCTGGCTAGGTTTAAGGCATTCAGCTAACATTTTGCACTCTTTGCATAAAGGGTTAGGCACCCATAGGGGTGAAGAGCTAGCTTTCACCCCTCTACTCTGTACTTGGACATTTAGGACTAGATCCTTTGTTGTACAGTGCGGAGCCTCTCCATAACTCCATGCTCCAAGCGACCAGGCACTTCTTGTCTGTCCTCCGTAAATGGGTAATGCCTTCTTCCCCAATTACAGTCGTGCATGCGCATTCAGACGGGACAAGAGCGAAGAGCGTAAAGCTGGCCCTATGTGCATAACCAACATGAAGCTGAAGACAAAAACAAAAAAACAAGCATTCAAGGGGCTCAAAAGTGCAGGCTAGGCTTAAGGCCTGGGCACAAGTGCGGGCTAGGCTTAAGGCCTGGGCACAAGTGCGGGCTAGGCTTAAGGCCTGGGC
The DNA here is from genome assembly GCF_032444005.1 of Ranitomeya imitator. Classification (NCBI taxonomy): domain Eukaryota; kingdom Metazoa; phylum Chordata; class Amphibia; order Anura; family Dendrobatidae; genus Ranitomeya; species Ranitomeya imitator. The sequence continues at coordinate 312,579,493 of NC_091284.1, read as the reverse complement.
ACAAGTGCGGGCTAGGCTTAAGGCCTGGGCACAAGTGCAGTGCTGGCTAGGATCAAGGCAGGAGGCACAAGTGCGGGCTAGGCTTAAGGCCTGGGCACAAGTGCGGGCTAGGCTTAAGACCTGGGCACAAGTGCAGTGCTGGCTAGGATCAAGGCAGGAGGCACAAGTGCGGGCTAGGCTTAAGGCCTGGGCACAAGTGCGGGCTAGGCTTAAGGCCTGGGCACAAGTGCGGGCTAGGCTTATGGCCTGGGCACAAGTGCGGGCTAGGTTTAAGGCCTGGGCACAAGTGCGGGCTAGGCTTAAGGCCTGGGCACAAGTGCGGGCTAGGATTAAGGCCTGGGCACAAGTGCGGGCTAGGATTAAGGCCTGGGCACAAGTGCGGGCTAGGCTTAAGGCCTGGGCACAAGTGCGGGCTAGACTTAAGTCCTGGGCACAAGTGCGGGCTAGGATTAAGGCCTGGGCACAAGTGCAGTGCTAGCTAGGATCAAGGCAGGAGGCACAAGTGCCGGCTAGGCTTAAGGCCTGGGCACAAGTGCGGGCTAGGCTTAAGGCCTGGGCACAAGTGCGGGCTAGGCTTAAGGCCTGGGCACAAGTGCGGGCTTGGCTTAAAGCAGGGGCACAAGTGTGGGCTAGGCTTAAGGCCTGGGCACAAGTGCGGGCTAGGCTTAAGGCCTGGGCACAAGTGCGGGCTAGGCTTAAGGCCTGGGCACAAGTGCAGTGCTAGCTAGGATCAAGGCAGGAGGCACAAGTGCCGGCTAGGCTTAAGGCCTGGGCACAAGTGCGGGCTAGGCTTAAGGCCTGGGCACAAGTGCGGGCTAGGCTTAAGGCCTGGGCACAAGTGCGGGCTAGGCTTAAGGCCTGGGCACAAGTGCGGGCTAGGCTTAAGGCCTGGGCACAAGTGCGGGCTAGGCTTAAGGCCTGGGCACAAGTGCGGGCTAGGATTAAGGCCTGGGCACAAGTGCGGGCTAGGATTAAGGCCTGGGCACAAGTGCGGGCTAGGCTTAAGGCCTGGGCACAAGTGCGGGCTAGGATTAAGGCCTGGGCACAAGTGCGGGCTAGGCTTAAGGCCTGGGCACAAGTGCGGGCTTGGCTTAAGACAGGGGCACAAGAGCGGGCTTGGCTTAAGGCAGGGGCACAAGTGCGGGCTTGGCTTAAGGCAGGGGCACAAGTGCGGGCTTGGCTTAAGGCAGGGGCACAAGTGCGGGCTTGGCTTAAGGCCAGGGCACAAGTGCGGGCTTGGCTTAAGGCAGGGCACAAGTGCGGGCTAGGCTTAAGGCCGGGGCACAAGTGCGGGCTAGGCTTACGGCCGGGGCACAAGTGCGGGCTAGACTTAAGGCCTGGGCACAAGTTCGGGCTTGGCTTAAGGCAGAGGCACAAGTGTGGGCTAGGCTTAAGGCAGGAGCACAAGTGTGGGCTAGGCTTAAGGCCTGGGCACAAGTGCGGGCTAGGCTTAAGGCCTGGGCACAAGTGCGGGCTAGGCTTAAGGCCTGGGCACAAGTGCGGGCTAGGGTTAAGGCCTGGGCACAAGTTCGGGCTAGGCTTAAGGCCTGGGCACAAGTGTGGGCTAGTCTTAAGGCCTGGGCACAAGTGCGGACTAGGCTTAAGGCCTGGGCACAAGTGCAGGCTAGGCTTAAGGCCTGGGCACAAGTGCGGGCTAGGCTTAAGGCCTGGGCACAAGTGCGGGCTAGGCTTAAGGCCTGGGCACAAGTGCGGGCTAGGCTTAAGGCCTCTGGCACAAGTGCGGGGTAGGCTTAAGGCCTGGGCACAAGTGCAGGCTAGGCTTAAGGCCTGGGCACAAGTGCGGGCTAGGCTTAAGGCCTGGGCACAAGTGCAGTGCTGGCTAGGATCAAGGCAGGAGGCACAAGTGCAGGCTAGGCTTAAGGCCTGGGCACAAGTGCGGGCTAGGCTTAAGGCCTGGGCACAAGTGCAGTGCTGGCTAGGATCAAGGCAGGAGGCACAAGTGCGGGCTAGGCTTAAGGCCTGGGCACAAGTGCGGGCTAGGCTTAAGGCCTGGGCACAAGTGCGGGCTAGGCTTATGGCCTGGGCACAAGTGCGGGCTAGGCTTAAGGCCTGGGCACAAGTGCGGGCTAGGCTTAAGGCCTGGGCACAAGTGCGGGCTAGGATTAAGGCCTGGGCACAAGTGCGGGCTAGGATTAAGGCCTGGGCACAAGTGCGGGCTAAGCTTAAGGCCTGGGCACAAGTGCGGGCTTGGCTTAAAGCAGGGGCACAAGTGTGGGCTAGGCTTAAGGCCTGGGCACAAGTGCGGGCTAGGCTTAAGGCCTGGGCACAAGTGCGGGCTAAGCTTAAGGCCTGGGCACAAGTGCGGGCTTGGCTTAAAGCAGGGGCACAAGTGTGGGCTAGGCTTAAGGCCTGGGCACAAGTGCGGGCTAGGCTTAAGGCCTGGGCACAAGTGCGGGCTAGGCTTAAGGCCTGGGCACAAGTGCAGTGCTGGCTAGGATCAAGGCAGGAGGCACAAGTGCCGGCTAGGCTTAAGGCCTGGGCACAAGTGCGGGCTAGGCTTAAGGCCTGGGAACAAGTGCGGGCTAGGCTTAAGGCCTGGGCACAAGTGCGGGCTAGGCTTAAGGCCTGGGCACAAGTGTGGGCTAGTCTTAAGGCCTGGGCACAAGTGCGGACTAGGCTTAAGGCCTGGGCACAAGTGCAGGCTAGGCTTAAGGCCTGGGCACAAGTGCGGGCTAGGCTTAAGGCCTGGGCACAAGTGCGGGCTAGGCTTAAGACCTGGGCACAAATGCGGGCTAGGCTTAAGGCCTGGGCACAAGTGCGGGCTAGGCTTAAGGCCTGGGCACAAGTGCGGGGTAGGCTTAAGGCCTGGGCACAAGTGCGGGCTAGGCTTAAGGCCTGGGCACAAGTGCGGGCTTGGCTTAAAGCAGGGGCACAAGTGCGGGCTAGGCTTAAGGCCTGGGCACAAGTGCGGGCTAGGCTTAAGGCCTGGGCACAAGTGCGGGCTAGGCTTAAGGCCTGGGCACAAGTGCAGTGCTAGCTAGGATCAAGGCAGGAGGCACAAGTGCCGGTTAGGCTTAAGGCCTGGGCACAAGTGCGAGCTAGGCTTAAGGCCTGGGCACAAGTGCGGGCTAGGCTTAAGGCCTGGGCACAAGTGCGGGCTAGGCTTAAGGCCTGGGCACAAGTGCGGGCTAGGCTTAAGGCCTGGGCACAAGTGCGGGCTAGGCTTAAGGCCTGGGCACAAGTGCGGGCTAGGATTAAGGCCTGGGCACAAGTGCGGGCTAGGATTAAGGCCTGGGCACAAGTGCGGGCTAGGCTTAAGGCCTGGGCACAAGTGCGGGCTAGGATTAAGGCCAGGGCACAAGTGCGGGCTAGGCTTAAGGCCTGGGCACAAGTGCGGGCTTGGCTTATGACAGGGGCACAAGAGCGAGCTTGGCTTAAGGCAGGGGCACAAGTGCGGGCTTGGCTTAAGGCAGGGGCACAAGTGCGGGCTTGGCTTAAGGCAGGGGCACAAGTGCGGGCTTGGCTTAAGGCAGGGGCACAAGTGCGGGCTTGGCTTAAGGCCGGGGCACAAGTGCGGGCTTGGCTTAAGGCCGGGCACAAGTGCGGGCTAGGCTTAAGGCCGGGGCACAAGTGCGGACTAGGCTTAAGGCCTGGGCACAAGTGCAGGCTAGGCTTAAGGCCTGGGCACAAGTGCGGGCTAGGCTTAAGGCCTGGGCACAAGTGCGGGCTAGGCTTAAGACCTGGGCACAAATGCGGGCTAGGCTTAAGGCCTGGGCACAAGTGCGGGCTAGGCTTAAGGCCTGGGCACAAGTGCGGGGTAGGCTTAAGGCCTGGGCACAAGTGCGGGCTAGGCTTAAGGCCTGGGCACAAGTGCGGGCTTGGCTTAAAGCAGGGGCACAAGTGCGGGCTAGGCTTAAGGCCTGGGCACAAGTGCGGGCTAGGCTTAAGGCCTGGGCACAAGTGCGGGCTAGGCTTAAGGCCTGGGCACAAGTGCAGTGCTAGCTAGGATCAAGGCAGGAGGCACAAGTGCCGGTTAGGCTTAAGGCCTGGGCACAAGTGCGAGCTAGGCTTAAGGCCTGGGCACAAGTGCGGGCTAGGCTTAAGGCCTGGGCACAAGTGCGGGCTAGGCTTAAGGCCTGGGCACAAGTGCGGGCTAGGCTTAAGGCCTGGGCACAAGTGCGGGCTAGGCTTAAGGCCTGGGCACAAGTGCGGGCTAGGATTAAGGCCTGGGCACAAGTGCGGGCTAGGATTAAGGCCTGGGCACAAGTGCGGGCTAGGCTTAAGGCCTGGGCACAAGTGCGGGCTAGGATTAAGGCCAGGGCACAAGTGCGGGCTAGGCTTAAGGCCTGGGCACAAGTGCGGGCTTGGCTTATGACAGGGGCACAAGAGCGAGCTTGGCTTAAGGCAGGGGCACAAGTGCGGGCTTGGCTTAAGGCAGGGGCACAAGTGCGGGCTTGGCTTAAGGCAGGGGCACAAGTGCGGGCTTGGCTTAAGGCAGGGGCACAAGTGCGGGCTTGGCTTAAGGCCGGGGCACAAGTGCGGGCTTGGCTTAAGGCCGGGCACAAGTGCGGGCTAGGCTTAAGGCCGGGGCACAAGTGCGGGCTAGGCTTACGGCCGGGGCACAAGTGCGGGCTAGACTTAAGGCCTGGGCACAAGTTCGGGCTTGGCTTAAGGCAGAGGCACAAGTGTGGGCTAGGCTTAAGGCAGGAGCACAAGTGTGGGCTAGGCTTAAGGCCTGGGCACAAGTGCGGGCTAGGCTTAAGGCCTGGGCACAAGTGCAGTGCTGACTAGGATCAAGGCAGGGGGCACAAGTGCCGGCTAGGCTTAAGGCATGGGCACAAGTGCCAGCTAGGCTTAAGGCCTGGGCACAAGTGTGAGCTAGGCTTAAGGCCTGGGCACAAGTGCCGGCTAGGCTTAAGGCATGGGCACAAGTGCCAGCTAGGCTTAAGGCCTGGGCACAAGTGCGAGCTAGGTTTAAGGCCTGGGCACAAGTGCGGGCTAGGCTTAAGGCATGGGCACAAGTGCAGTGCTGGCTAGGATCAAGGCAGGGGGCACAAGTGCTGGCTAGGCTTAAGGCATGGGCACAAGTGCTGGCTAGGTTTAAGGCATTCAGCTAACATTTTGCACTCTTTGCATAAAGGGTTAGGCACCCATAGGGGTGAAGAGCTAGCTTTCACCCCTCTACTCTGTACTTGGACATTTAGGACTAGATCCTTTGTTGTACAGTGCGGAGCCTCTCCATAACTCCATGCTCCAAGCGACCAGGCACTTCTTGTCTGTCCTCCGTAAATGGGTAATGCCTTCTTCCCCAATTACAGTCGTGCATGCGCATTCAGACGGGACAAGAGCGAAGAGCGTAAAGCTGGCCCTATGTGCATAACCAACATGAAGCTGAAGACAAAAACAAAAAAACAAGCATTCAAGGGGCTCAAAAGTGCAGGCTAGGCTTAAGGCCTGGGCACAAGTGCGGGCTAGGCTTAAGGCCTGGGCACAAGTGCGGGCTAGGCTTAAGGCCTGGGCACAAGTGCGGGCTAGGCTTAAGGCCTGGGCACAAGTGCGGGCTAGGCTTAAGGCCTGGGCACAAGTGCAGTGCTGGCTAGGATCAAGGCAGGAGGCACAAGTGCAGGCTAGGCTTAAGGCCTGGGCACAAGTGCGGGCTAGGCTTAAGGCCTGGGCACAAGTGCGGGCTAGGCTTATGGCCTGGGCACAAGTGCGGGCTAGGCTTAAGGCCTGGGCACAAGTGCGGGCTAGGCTTAAGGCCTGGGCACAAGTGCGGGCTAGGATTAAGGCCTGGGCACAAGTGCGGGCTAGGATTAAGGCCTGGGCACAAGTGCGGGCTAGGCTTAAGGCCTGGGCACAAGTGCGGGCTAGACTTAAGGCCTGGGCACAAGTGCGGGCTAGGATTAAGGCCTGGGCACAAGTGCAGTGCTAGCTAGGATCAAGGCAGGAGGCACAAGTGCCGGCTAGACTTAAGGCCTGGGCACAAGTGCGGGCTAGGATTAAGGCCTGGGCACAAGTGCGGGCTAGGATTAAGGCCTGGGCACAAGTGCGGGCTAGGCTTAAGGCCTGGGCACAAGTGCGGGCTAGACTTAAGGCCTCGGCACAAGTGCGGGCTAGGATTAAGGCCTGGGCACAAGTGCAGTGCTAGCTAGGATCAAGGCAGGAGGCACAAGTGCCGGCTAGGCTTAAGGCCTGGGCACAAGTGCGGGCTAGGCTTAAGGCCTGGGCACAAGTGCGGGCTAGGCTTAAGGCCTGGGCACAAGTGCGGGCTTGGCTTAAAGCAGGGGCACAAGTGTGGGCTAGGCTTAAGGCCTGGGCACAAGTGCGGGCTAGGCTTAAGGCCTTGGCACAAGTGCGGGCTAGGCTTAAGGCCTGGGCACAAGTGCGGGCTAGGGTTAAGGCCTGGGCACAAGTGCGGGCTAGGCTTAAGGCCTGGGCACAAGTGTGGGCTAGTCTTAAGGCCTGGGCACAAGTGCGGACTAGGCTTAAGGCCTGGGCACAAGTGCAGGCTAGGCTTAAGGCCTGGGCACAAGTGCGGGCTAGGCTTAAGGCCTGGGCACAAGTGCGGGCTAGGCTTAAGGCCTGGGCACAAGTGCGGGCTAGGCTTAAGGCCTGGGCACAAGTGCGGGGTAGGCTTAAGGCCTGGGCACAAGTGCAGGCTAGGCTTAAGGCCTGGGCACAAGTGCAGGCTAGGCTTAAGGCCTGGGCACAAGTGCGGGGTAGGCTTAAGACCTGGGCACAAATGCGGGCTAGGCTTAAGGCCTGGGCACAAGTGCGGGCTAGGCTTAAGGCCTGGGCACAAGTGTGGGGTAGGCTTAAGACCTGGGCACAAATGCGGGCTAGGCTTAAGGCCTGGGCACAAGTGCGGGCTAGGCTTAAGGCCTGGGCACAAGTGCGGGGTAGGCTTAAGGCCTGGGCACAAGTGCGGGCTAGGCTTAAGGCCTGGGCACAAGTGCGAGCTTGGCTTAAAGCAGGGGCACAAGTGCGGGCTAGGCTTAAGGCCTGGGCACAAGTGCGGGCTAGGCTTAAGGCCTGGGCACAAGTGCGGGCTAGGCTTAAGGCCTCGGCACAAGTGCAGTGCTAGCTAGGATCAAGGCAGGAGGCACAAGTGCCGGCTAGGCTTAAGGCCTGGGCACAAGTGCGAGCTAGGCTTAAGGCCTGGGCACAAGTGCGGGCTAGGCTTAAGGCCTGGGCACAAGTTCGGGCTAGGCTTAAGGCCTGGGCACAAGTGCGGGCTAGGCTTAAGGCCTGGGCACAAGTGCGGGCTAGGCTTAAGGCCTGGGCACAAGTGCGGGCTAGGATTAAGGCCTGGGCACAAGTGCGGGCTAGGATTAAGGCCTGGGCACAAGTGCGGGCTAGGCTTAAGGCCTGGGCACAAGTGCGGGCCAGGATTAAGGCCTGGGCACAAGTGCGGGCTAGGCTTAAGGCCTGGGCACAAGTGCGGGCTTGGCTTAAGACAGAGGCACAAGAGCGGGCTTGGCTTAAGGCAGGGGCACAAGTGCGGGCTTGGCTTAAGGCAGGGGCACAAGTGCGGGCTTGGCTTAAGGCAGGGGCACAAGTGCGGGCTTGGCTTAAGGCAGGGGCACAAGTGCGGGCTTGGCTTAAGGCCGGGGCACAAGTGCGGGCTTGGTTTAAGGCCGGGCACAAGTGCGGGCTAGGCTTAAGGCCGGGGCACAAGTGCGGGCTAGGCTTACAGCCGGGGCACAAGTGCGGGCTAGACTTAAGGCCTGGGCACAAGTTCGGGCTTGGCTTAAGGCAGAGGCACAAGTGTGGGCTAGGCTTAAGGCAGGAGCACAAGTGTGGGCTAGGCTTAAGGCCTGGGCACAAGTGCGGGCTAGGCTTAAGGCCGGGGCACAAGTGCAGTGCTGACTAGGATCAAGGCAGGGGGCACAAGTGCCGGCTAGGCTTAAGGCATGGGCACAAGTGCCAGCTAGGCTTAAGGCCTGGGCACAAGTGTGAGCTAGGCTTAAGGCATGGGCACAAGTGCCGGCTAGGCTTAAGGCATGGGCACAAGTGCCAGCTAGGCTTAAGGCCTGGGCACAAGTGCGAGCTAGGTTTAAGGCCTGGGCACAAGTGCGGGCTAGGCTTAAGGCATGGGCACAAGTGCAGTGCTGGCTAGGATCAAGGCAGGGGGCACAAGTGCTGGCTAGGCTTAAGGCATGGGCACAAGTGCTGGCTAGGTTTAAGGCATTCAGCTAACATTTTGCACTCTTTGCATAAAGGGTTAGGCACCCATAGGGGTGAAGAGCTAGCTTTCACCCCTCTACTCTGTACTTGGACATTTAGGACTAGATCCTTTGTTGTACAGTGCGGAGCCTCTCCATAACTCCATGCTCCAAGCGACCAGGCACTTCTTGTCTGTCCTCCGTAAATGGGTAATGCCTTCTTCCCCAATTACAGTCGTGCATGCGCATTCAGACGGGACAAGAGCGAAGAGCGTAAAGCTGGCCCTATGTGCATAACCAACATGAAGCTGAAGACAAAAACAAAAAAACAAGCATTCAAGGGGCTCAAAAGTGCAGGCTAGGCTTAAGGCCTGGGCACAAGTGCGGGCTAGGCTTAAGGCCTGGGCACAAGTGCGGGCTAGGCTTAAGGCCTGGGCACAAGTGCGGGCTAGGCTTAAGGCCTGGGCACAAGTGCAGTGCTGGCTAGGATCAAGGCAGGAGGCATAAATGCAGGCTAGGCTTAAGGCCTTGGCACAAGTGCGGGCTAGGCTTAAGGCCTGGGCACAAGTGCAGTGCTGGCTAGGATCAAGGCAGAAGGCACAAGTGCGGGCTAGGCTTAAGGCCTGGGCACAAGTGCGGGCTAGGCTTAAGGCCTGGGCACAAGTGCGGGCTAGGCTTATGGCCTGGGCACAAGTGCGGGCTAGGCTTAAGGCCTGGGCACAAGTGCGGGCTAGGCTTAAGGCCTGGGCACAAGTGCGGGCTAGGATTAAGGCCTGGGCACAAGTGCGGGCTAGGATTAAGGCCTGGGCACAAGTGCGGGCTAGGCTTAAGGCCTGGGCACAAGTGCGGGCTAGACTTAAGGCCTGGGCACAAGTGCGGGCTAGGATTAAGGCCTGGGCACAAGTGCAGTGCTAGCTAGGATCAAGGCAGGAGGCACAAGTGCCGGCTAGGCTTAAGGCCTGGGCACAAGTGCGGGCTAGGCTTAAGGCCTGGGCAAAAGTGCGGGCTAGGCTTAAGGCCTGGGCACAAGTGCGGGCTTGGCTTAAAGCAAAGGCACAAGTGTGGGCTAGGCTTAAGGCCTGGGCACAAGTGCGGGCTAGGCTTAAGGCCTGGGCACAAGTGCGGGCTAGGCTTAAGGCCTGGGCACAAGTGCAGTGCTAGCTAGGATCAAGGCAGGAGGCACAAGTGCCGGCTAGGCTTAAGGCCTGGGCACAAGTGCGGGCTAGGCTTAAGGCCTGGGCACAAGTGCGGGCTAGGCTTAAGGCCTGGGCACAAGTGCGGGCTAGGCTTAAGGCCTGGGCACAAGTGCGGGCTAGGCTTAAGGCCTGGGCACAAGTGCGGGCTAGGCTTAAGGCCTGGGCACAAGTGCGGGCTAGGATTAAGGCCTGGGCACAAGTGCGGGCTAGGATTAAGGCCTGGGCACAAGTGCGGGCTAGGCTTAAGGCCTGGGCACAAGTGCGGGCTAGGATTAAGGCCTGGGCACAAATGCGGGCTAGGCTTAAGGCCTGGGCACAAGTGCGGGCTTGGCTTAAGACAGGGGCACAAGAGCGGGCTTGGCTTAAGGCAGGGGCACAAGTGCGGGCTTGGCTTAAGGCAGGGGCACAAGTGCGGGCTTGGCTTAAGGCAGGGGCACAAGTGCGGGCTTGGCTTAAGGCCAGGGCACAAGTGCGGGCTTGGCTTAAGGCCAGGGCACAAGTGCGGGCTAGGCTTAAGGCCGGGGCACAAGTGCGGGCTAGGCTTACGGCCGGGGCACAAGTGCGGGCTAGACTTAAGGCCTGGGCACAAGTGCGGGCTTGGCTTAAGGCAGAGGCACAAGTGTGGGCTAGGCTTAAGGCAGGAGCACAAGTGTGGGCTAGGCTTAAGGCCTGGGCACAAGTGCGGGCTAGGCTTAAGGCCTGGGCACAAGTGCAGTGCTGACTAGGATCAAGGCAGGGGGCACAAGTGCCGGCTAGGCTTAAGGCATGGGCACAAGTGCCAGCTAGGCTTAAGGCCTGGGCACAAGTGTGAGCTAGGCTTAAGGCCTGGGCACAAGTGCCGGCTAGGCTTAAGGCATGGGCACAAGTGCCAGCTAGGCTTAAGGCCTGGGCACAAGTGCGAGCTAGGTTTAAGGCCTGGGCACAAGTGCGGGCTAGGCTTAAGGCATGGGCACAAGTGCAGTGCTGGCTAGGATCAAGGCAGGGGGCACAAGTGCTGGCTAGGCTTAAGGCATGGGCACAAGTGCTGGCTAGGTTTAAGGCATTCAGCTAACATTTTGCACTCTTTGCATAAAGGGTTAGGCACCCATAGGGGTGAAGAGCTAGCTTTCACCCCTCTACTCTGTACTTGGACATTTAGGACTAGATCCTTTGTTGTACAGTGCGGAGCCTCTCCATAACTCCATGCTCCAAGCGACCAGGCACTTCTTGTCTGTCCTCCGTAAATGGGTAATGCCTTCTTCCCCAATTACAGTCGTGCATGCGCATTCAGACGGGACAAGAGCGAAGAGCGTAAAGCTGGCCCTATGTGCATAACCAACATGAAGCTGAAGACAAAAACAAAAAAACAAGCATTCAAGGGGCTCAAAAGTGCAGGCTAGGCTTAAGGCCTGGGCACAAGTGCGGGCTAGGCTTAAGGCCTGGGCACAAGTGCGGGCTAGGCTTAAGGCCTGGGCACAAGTGCGGGCTAGGCTTAAGGCCTGGGCACAAGTGCGGGCTAGGCTTAAGGCCTGGGCACAAGTGCAGTGCTGGCTAGGATCAAGGCAGGAGGCACAAGTGCAGGCTAGGCTTAAGGCCTGGGCACAAGTGCGGGCTAGGCTTAAGGCCTGGGCACAAGTGCAGTGCTGGCTAGGATCAAGGCAGGAGGCACAAGTGCGGGCTAGGCTTAAGGCCTGGGCACAAGTGCGGGCTAGGCTTAAGGCTTGGGCACAAGTGCGGGCTAGGCTTATGGCCTGGGCACAAGTGCGGGCTAGGCTTAAGGCCTGGGCACAAGTGCGGGCTAGGCTTAAGGCCTGGGCACAAGTGCGGGCTAGGATTAAGGCCTGGGCACAAGTGCGGGCTAGGATTAAGGCCTGGGCACAAGTGCGGGCTAGGCTTAAGGCCTGGGCACAAGTGCGGGCTAGACTTAAGGCCTGGGCACAAGTGCGGGCTAGGATTAAGGCCTGGGCACAAGTGCAGTGCTAGCTAGGATCAAGGCAGGAGGCACAAGTGCCGGCTAGGCTTAAGGCCTGGGCACAAGTGCGGGCTAGGCTTAAGGCCTGGGCACAAGTGCGGGCTAGGCTTAAGGCCTGGGCACAAGTGCGGGCTTGGCTTAAAGCAGGGGCACAAGTGTGGGCTAGGCTTAAGGCCTGGGCACAAGTGCGGGCTAGGCTTAAGGCCTGGGCACAAGTGCGGGCTAGGCTTAAGGCCTGGGCACAAGTGCAGTGCTAGCTAGGATCAAGGCAGGAGGCACAAGTGCCGGCTAGGCTTAAGGCCTGGGCACAAGTGCGGGCTAGGCTTAAGGCCTGGGCACAAGTGCGGGCTAGGCTTAAGGCCTGGGCACAAGTGCGGGCTAGGCTTAAGGCCTGGGCACAAGTGCGGGCTAGGCTTAAGGCCTGGGCACAAGTGCGGGCTAGGCTTAAGGCCTGGGCACAAGTGCGGGCTAGGATTAAGGCCTGGGCACAAGTGCGGGCTAGGATTAAGGCCTGGGCACAAGTGCGGGCTAGACTTAAGTCCTGGGCACAAGTGCGGGCTAGGATTAAGGCCTGGGCACAAGTGCAGTGCTAGCTAGGATCAAGGCAGGAGGCACAAGTGCCGGCTAGGCTTAAGGCCTGGGCACAAGTGCGGGCTAGGCTTAAGGCCTGGGCACAAGTGCGGGCTAGGCTTAAGGCCTGGGCACAAGTGCGGGCTTGGCTTAAAGCAGGGGCACAAGTGTGGGCTAGGCTTAAGGCCTGGGCACAAGTGCGGGCTAGGCTTAAGGCCTGGGCACAAGTGCGGGCTAGGCTTAAGGCCTGGGCACAAGTGCAGTGCTAGCTAGGATCAAGGCAGGAGGCACAAGTGCCGGCTAGGCTTAAGGCCTGGGCACAAGTGCGGGCTAGGCTTAAGGCCTGGGCACAAGTGCGGGCTAGGCTTAAGGCCTGGGCACAAGTGCGGGCTAGGCTTAAGGCCTGGGCACAAGTGCGGGCTAGGCTTAAGGCCTGGGCACAAGTGCGGGCTAGGCTTAAGGCCTGGGCACAAGTGCGGGCTAGGATTAAGGCCTGGGCACAAGTGCGGGCTAGGATTAAGGCCTGGGCACAAGTGCGGGCTAGGCTTAAGGCCTGGGCACAAGTGCGGGCTAGGATTAAGGCCTGGGCACAAGTGCGGGCTAGGCTTAAGGCCTGGGCACAAGTGCGGGCTTGGCTTAAGACAGGGGCACAAGAGCGGGCTTGGCTTAAGGCAGGGGCACAAGTGCGGGCTTGGCTTAAGGCAGGGGCACAAGTGCGGGCTTGGCTTAAGGCAGGGGCACAAGTGCGGGCTTGGCTTAAGGCCAGGGCACAAGTGCGGGCTTGGCTTAAGGCCGGGCACAAGTGCGGGCTAGGCTTAAGGCCGGGGCACAAGTGCGGGCTAGGCTTACGGCCGGGGCACAAGTGCGGGCTAGACTTAAGGCCTGGGCACAAGTTCGGGCTTGGCTTAAGGCAGAGGCACAAGTGTGGGCTAGGCTTAAGGCAGGAGCACAAGTGTGGGCTAGGCTTAAGGCCTGGGCACAAGTGCGGGCTAGGCTTAAGGCCTGGGCACAAGTGCGGGCTAGGCTTAAGGCCTGGGCACAAGTGCGGGCTAGGCTTAAGGCCTGGGCACAAGTGCAGTGTTAGCTAGGATCAAGGCAGGAGGCACAAGTGCCGGCTAGGCTTAAGGCCTGGGCACAAGTGCGGGCTAGGCTTAAGGCCTGGGCACAAGTGCGGGCTAGGCTTAAGGCCTGGGCACAAGTGCGGGCTAGGCTTAAGGCCTGGGCACAAGTGCGGGCTAGGCTTAAGGCCTGGGCACAAGTGCGGGCTAGGCTTAAGGCCTGGGCACAAGTGCGGGCTAGGCTTAAGGCCTGGGCACAAGTGCGGGCTAGGCTTAAGGCCTGGGCACAAGTGCGGGCTAGGATTAAGGCCTGGGCACAAGTGCGGGCTAGGATTAAGGCCTGGGCACAAGTGCGGGCTAGGCTTAAGGCCTGGGCACAAGTGCGGGCTAGACTTAAGGCCTGGGCACAAGTGCGGGCTAGGATTAAGGCCTGGGCACAAGTGCAGTGCTAGCTAGGATCAAGGCAGGAGGCACAAGTGCCGGCTAGACTTAAGGCCTGGGCACAAGTGCGGGCTAGGATTAAGGCCTGGGCACAAGTGCGGGCTAGGATTAAGGCCTGGGCACAAGTGCGGGCTAGGCTTAAGGCCTGGGCACAAGTGCGGGCTAGACTTAAGGCCTCGGCACAAGTGCGGGCTAGGATTAAGGCCTGGGCACAAGTGCAGTGCTAGCTAGGATCAAGGCAGGAGGCACAAGTGCCGGCTAGGCTTAAGGCCTGGGCACAAGTGCGGGCTAGGCTTAAGGCCTGGGCACAAGTGCGGGCTAGGCTTAAGGCCTGGGCACAAGTGCGGGCTTGGCTTAAAGCAGGGGCACAAGTGTGGGCTAGGCTTAAGGCCTGGGCACAAGTGCGGGCTAGGCTTAAGGCCTTGGCACAAGTGCGGGCTAGGCTTAAGGCCTGGGCACAAGTGCGGGCTAGGGTTAAGGCCTGGGCACAAGTGCGGGCTAGGCTTAAGGCCTGGGCACAAGTGTGGGCTAGTCTTAAGGCCTGGGCACAAGTGCGGACTAGGCTTAAGGCCTGGGCACAAGTGCAGGCTAGGCTTAAGGCCTGGGCACAAGTGCGGGCTAGGCTTAAGGCCTGGGCACAAGTGCGGGCTAGGCTTAAGGCCTGGGCACAAGTGCGGGCTAGGCTTAAGGCCTGGGCACAAGTGCGGGGTAGGCTTAAGGCCTGGGCACAAGTGCAGGCTAGGCTTAAGGCCTGGGCACAAGTGCAGGCTAGGCTTAAGGCCTGGGCACAAGTGCGGGGTAGGCTTAAGACCTGGGCACAAATGCGGGCTAGGCTTAAGGCCTGGGCACAAGTGCGGGCTAGGCTTAAGGCCTGGGCACAAGTGTGGGGTAGGCTTAAGACCTGGGCACAAATGCGGGCTAGGCTTAAGGCCTGGGCACAAGTGCGGGCTAGGCTTAAGGCCTGGGCACAAGTGCGGGGTAGGCTTAAGGCCTGGGCACAAGTGCGGGCTAGGCTTAAGGCCTGGGCACAAGTGCGAGCTTGGCTTAAAGCAGGGGCACAAGTGCGGGCTAGGCTTAAGGCCTGGGCACAAGTGCGGGCTAGGCTTAAGGCCTGGGCACAAGTGCGGGCTAGGCTTAAGGCCTCGGCACAAGTGCAGTGCTAGCTAGGATCAAGGCAGGAGGCACAAGTGCCGGCTAGGCTTAAGGCCTGGGCACAAGTGCGAGCTAGGCTTAAGGCCTGGGCACAAGTGCGGGCTAGGCTTAAGGCCTGGGCACAAGTTCGGGCTAGGCTTAAGGCCTGGGCACAAGTGCGGGCTAGGCTTAAGGCCTGGGCACAAGTGCGGGCTAGGCTTAAGGCCTGGGCACAAGTGCGGGCTAGGATTAAGGCCTGGGCACAAGTGCGGGCTAGGATTAAGGCCTGGGCACAAGTGCGGGCTAGGCTTAAGGCCTGGGCACAAGTGCGGGCCAGGATTAAGGCCTGGGCACAAGTGCGGGCTAGGCTTAAGGCCTGGGCACAAGTGCGGGCTTGGCTTAAGACAGAGGCACAAGAGCGGGCTTGGCTTAAGGCAGGGGCACAAGTGCGGGCTTGGCTTAAGGCAGGGGCACAAGTGCGGGCTTGGCTTAAGGCAGGGGCACAAGTGCGGGCTTGGCTTAAGGCAGGGGCACAAGTGCGGGCTTGGCTTAAGGCCGGGGCACAAGTGCGGGCTTGGTTTAAGGCCGGGCACAAGTGCGGGCTAGGCTTAAGGCCGGGGCACAAGTGCGGGCTAGGCTTACAGCCGGGGCACAAGTGCGGGCTAGACTTAAGGCCTGGGCACAAGTTCGGGCTTGGCTTAAGGCAGAGGCACAAGTGTGGGCTAGGCTTAAGGCAGGAGCACAAGTGTGGGCTAGGCTTAAGGCCTGGGCACAAGTGCGGGCTAGGCTTAAGGCCGGGGCACAAGTGCAGTGCTGACTAGGATCAAGGCAGGGGGCACAAGTGCCGGCTAGGCTTAAGGCATGGGCACAAGTGCCAGCTAGGCTTAAGGCCTGGGCACAAGTGTGAGCTAGGCTTAAGGCCTGGGCACAAGTGCCGGCTAGGCTTAAGGCATGGGCACAAGTGCCAGCTAGGCTTAAGGCCTGGGCACAAGTGCGAGCTAGGTTTAAGGCCTGGGCACAAGTGCGGGCTAGGCTTAAGGCATGGGCACAAGTGCAGTGCTGGCTAGGATCAAGGCAGGGGGCACAAGTGCTGGCTAGGCTTAAGGCATGGGCACAAGTGCTGGCTAGGTTTAAGGCATTCAGCTAACATTTTGCACTCTTTGCATAAAGGGTTAGGCACCCATAGGGGTGAAGAGCTAGCTTTCACCCCTCTACTCTGTACTTGGACATTTAGGACTAGATCCTTTGTTGTACAGTGCGGAGCCTCTCCATAACTCCATGCTCCAAGCGACCAGGCACTTCTTGTCTGTCCTCCGTAAATGGGTAATGCCTTCTTCCCCAATTACAGTCGTGCATGCGCATTCAGACGGGACAAGAGCGAAGAGCGTAAAGCTGGCCCTATGTGCATAACCAACATGAAGCTGAAGACAAAAACAAAAAAACAAGCATTCAAGGGGCTCAAAAGTGCAGGCTAGGCTTAAGGCCTGGGCACAAGTGCGGGCTAGGCTTAAGGCCTGGGCACAAGTGCGGGCTAGGCTTAAGGCCTGGGCACAAGTGCGGGCTAGGCTTAAGGCCTGGGCACAAGTGCAGTGCTGGCTAGGATCAAGGCAGGAGGCATAAATGCAGGCTAGGCTTAAGGCCTTGGCACAAGTGCGGGCTAGGCTTAAGGCCTGGGCACAAGTGCAGTGCTGGCTAGGATCAAGGCAGAAGGCACAAGTGCGGGCTAGGCTTAAGGCCTGGGCACAAGTGCGGGCTAGGCTTAAGGCCTGGGCACAAGTGCGGGCTAGGCTTATGGCCTGGGCACAAGTGCGGGCTAGGCTTAAGGCCTGGGCACAAGTGCGGGCTAGGCTTAAGGCCTGGGCACAAGTGCGGGCTAGGATTAAGGCCTGGGCACAAGTGCGGGCTAGGATTAAGGCCTGGGCACAAGTGCGGGCTAGGCTTAAGGCCTGGGCACAAGTGCGGGCTAGACTTAAGGCCTGGGCACAAGTGCGGGCTAGGATTAAGGCCTGGGCACAAGTGCAGTGCTAGCTAGGATCAAGGCAGGAGGCACAAGTGCCGGCTAGGCTTAAGGCCTGGGCACAAGTGCGGGCTAGGCTTAAGGCCTGGGCAAAAGTGCGGGCTAGGCTTAAGGCCTGGGCACAAGTGCGGGCTTGGCTTAAAGCAAAGGCACAAGTGTGGGCTAGGCTTAAGGCCTGGGCACAAGTGCGGGCTAGGCTTAAGGCCTGGGCACAAGTGCGGGCTAGGCTTAAGGCCTGGGCACAAGTGCAGTGCTAGCTAGGATCAAGGCAGGAGGCACAAGTGCCGGCTAGGCTTAAGGCCTGGGCACAAGTGCGGGCTAGGCTTAAGGCCTGGGCACAAGTGCGGGCTAGGCTTAAGGCCTGGGCACAAGTGCGGGCTAGGCTTAAGGCCTGGGCACAAGTGCGGGCTAGGCTTAAGGCCTGGGCACAAGTGCGGGCTAGGCTTAAGGCCTGGGCACAAGTGCGGGCTAGGATTAAGGCCTGGGCACAAGTGCGGGCTAGGATTAAGGCCTGGGCACAAGTGCGGGCTAGGCTTAAGGCCTGGGCACAAGTGCGGGCTAGGATTAAGGCCTGGGCACAAGTGCGGGCTAGGCTTAAGGCCTGGGCACAAGTGCGGGCTTGGCTTAAGACAGGGGCACAAGAGCGGGCTTGGCTTAAGGCAGGGGCACAAGTGCGGGCTTGGCTTAAGGCAGGGGCACAAGTGCGGGCTTGGCTTAAGGCAGGGGCACAAGTGCGGGCTTGGCTTAAGGCCAGGGCACAAGTGCGGGCTTGGCTTAAGGCCAGGGCACAAGTGCGGGCTAGGCTTAAGGCCGGGGCACAAGTGCGGGCTAGGCTTACGGCCGGGGCACAAGTGCGGGCTAGACTTAAGGCCTGGGCACAAGTTCGGGCTTGGCTTAAGGCAGAGGCACAAGTGTGGGCTAGGCTTAAGGCAGGAGCACAAGTGTGGGCTAGGCTTAAGGCCTGGGCACAAGTGCGGGCTAGGCTTAAGGCCTGGGCACAAGTGCAGTGCTGACTAGGATCAAGGCAGGGGGCACAAGTGCCGGCTAGGCTTAAGGCATGGGCACAAGTGCCAGCTAGGCTTAAGGCCTGGGCACAAGTGTGAGCTAGGCTTAAGGCCTGGGCACAAGTGCCGGCTAGGCTTAAGGCATGGGCACAAGTGCCAGCTAGGCTTAAGGCCTGGGCACAAGTGCGAGCTAGGTTTAAGGCCTGGGCACAAGTGCGGGCTAGGCTTAAGGCATGGGCACAAGTGCAGTGCTGGCTAGGATCAAGGCAGGGGGCACAAGTGCTGGCTAGGCTTAAGGCATGGGCACAAGTGCTGGCTAGGTTTAAGGCATTCAGCTAACATTTTGCACTCTTTGCATAAAGGGTTAGGCACCCATAGGGGTGAAGAGCTAGCTTTCACCCCTCTACTCTGTACTTGGACATTTAGGACTAGATCCTTTGTTGTACAGTGCGGAGCCTCTCCATAACTCCATGCTCCAAGCGACCAGGCACTTCTTGTCTGTCCTCCGTAAATGGGTAATGCCTTCTTCCCCAATTACAGTCGTGCATGCGCATTCAGACGGGACAAGAGCGAAGAGCGTAAAGCTGGCCCTATGTGCATAACCAACATGAAGCTGAAGACAAAAACAAAAAAACAAGCATTCAAGGGGCTCAAAAGTGCAGGCTAGGCTTAAGGCCTGGGCACAAGTGCGGGCTAGGCTTAAGGCCTGGGCACAAGTGCGGGCTAGGCTTAAGGCCTGGGCACAAGTGCGGGCTAGGCTTAAGGCCTGGGCACAAGTGCGGGCTAGGCTTAAGGCCTGGGCACAAGTGCAGTGCTGGCTAGGATCAAGGCAGGAGGCACAAGTGCAGGCTAGGCTTAAGGCCTGGGCACAAGTGCGGGCTAGGCTTAAGGCCTGGGCACAAGTGCAGTGCTGGCTAGGATCAAGGCAGGAGGCACAAGTGCGGGCTAGGCTTAAGGCCTGGGCACAAGTGCGGGCTAGGCTTAAGGCTTGGGCACAAGTGCGGGCTAGGCTTATGGCCTGGGCACAAGTGCGGGCTAGGCTTAAGGCCTGGGCACAAGTGCGGGCTAGGCTTAAGGCCTGGGCACAAGTGCGGGCTAGGATTAAGGCCTGGGCACAAGTGCGGGCTAGGATTAAGGCCTGGGCACAAGTGCGGGCTAGGCTTAAGGCCTGGGCACAAGTGCGGGCTAGACTTAAGGCCTGGGCACAAGTGCGGGCTAGGATTAAGGCCTGGGCACAAGTGCAGTGCTAGCTAGGATCAAGGCAGGAGGCACAAGTGCCGGCTAGGCTTAAGGCCTGGGCACAAGTGCGGGCTAGGCTTAAGGCCTGGGCACAAGTGCGGGCTAGGCTTAAGGCCTGGGCACAAGTGCGGGCTTGGCTTAAAGCAGGGGCACAAGTGTGGGCTAGGCTTAAGGCCTGGGCACAAGTGCGGGCTAGGCTTAAGGCCTGGGCACAAGTGCGGGCTAGGCTTAAGGCCTGGGCACAAGTGCAGTGCTAGCTAGGATCAAGGCAGGAGGCACAAGTGCCGGCTAGGCTTAAGGCCTGGGCACAAGTGCGGGCTAGGCTTAAGGCCTGGGCACAAGTGCGGGCTAGGCTTAAGGCCTGGGCACAAGTGCGGGCTAGGCTTAAGGCCTGGGCACAAGTGCGGGCTAGGCTTAAGGCCTGGGCACAAGTGCGGGCTAGGCTTAAGGCCTGGGCACAAGTGCGGGCTAGGATTAAGGCCTGGGCACAAGTGCGGGCTAGGATTAAGGCCTGGGCACAAGTGCGGGCTAGACTTAAGTCCTGGGCACAAGTGCGGGCTAGGATTAAGGCCTGGGCACAAGTGCAGTGCTAGCTAGGATCAAGGCAGGAGGCACAAGTGCCGGCTAGGCTTAAGGCCTGGGCACAAGTGCGGGCTAGGCTTAAGGCCTGGGCACAAGTGCGGGCTAGGCTTAAGGCCTGGGCACAAGTGCGGGCTTGGCTTAAAGCAGGGGCACAAGTGTGGGCTAGGCTTAAGGCCTGGGCACAAGTGCGGGCTAGGCTTAAGGCCTGGGCACAAGTGCGGGCTAGGCTTAAGGCCTGGGCACAAGTGCAGTGCTAGCTAGGATCAAGGCAGGAGGCACAAGTGCCGGCTAGGCTTAAGGCCTGGGCACAAGTGCGGGCTAGGCTTAAGGCCTGGGCACAAGTGCGGGCTAGGCTTAAGGCCTGGGCACAAGTGCGGGCTAGGCTTAAGGCCTGGGCACAAGTGCGGGCTAGGCTTAAGGCCTGGGCACAAGTGCGGGCTAGGCTTAAGGCCTGGGCACAAGTGCGGGCTAGGATTAAGGCCTGGGCACAAGTGCGGGCTAGGATTAAGGCCTGGGCACAAGTGCGGGCTAGGCTTAAGGCCTGGGCACAAGTGCGGGCTAGGATTAAGGCCTGGGCACAAGTGCGGGCTAGGCTTAAGGCCTGGGCACAAGTGCGGGCTTGGCTTAAGACAGGGGCACAAGAGCGGGCTTGGCTTAAGGCAGGGGCACAAGTGCGGGCTTGGCTTAAGGCAGGGGCACAAGTGCGGGCTTGGCTTAAGGCAGGGGCACAAGTGCGGGCTTGGCTTAAGGCCAGGGCACAAGTGCGGGCTTGGCTTAAGGCCGGGCACAAGTGCGGGCTAGGCTTAAGGCCGGGGCACAAGTGCGGGCTAGGCTTACGGCCGGGGCACAAGTGCGGGCTAGACTTAAGGCCTGGGCACAAGTTCGGGCTTGGCTTAAGGCAGAGGCACAAGTGTGGGCTAGGCTTAAGGCAGGAGCACAAGTGTGGGCTAGGCTTAAGGCCTGGGCACAAGTGCGGGCTAGGCTTAAGGCCTGGGCACAAGTGCGGGCTAGGCTTAAGGCCTGGGCACAAGTGCGGGCTAGGCTTAAGGCCTGGGCACAAGTGCAGTGTTAGCTAGGATCAAGGCAGGAGGCACAAGTGCCGGCTAGGCTTAAGGCCTGGGCACAAGTGCGGGCTAGGCTTAAGGCCTGGGCACAAGTGCGGGCTAGGCTTAAGGCCTGGGCACAAGTGCGGGCTAGGCTTAAGGCCTGGGCACAAGTGCGGGCTAGGCTTAAGGCCTGGGCACAAGTGCGGGCTAGGCTTAAGGCCTGGGCACAAGTGCGGGCTAGGATTAAGGCCTGGGCACAAGTGCGGGCTAAGATTAAGGCCTGGGCACAAGTGCGGGCTAGGCTTAAGGCCTGGGCACAAGTGCGGGCTAGGATTAAGGCCTGGGCACAAGTGCGGGCTAGGCTTAAGGCCTGGGCACAAGTGCGGGCTTGGCTTAAGACAGGGGCACAAGAGCGGGCTTGGCTTAAGGCAGGGGCACAAGTGCGGGCTTGGCTTAAGGCAGAGGCACAAGTGCGGGCTTGGCTTAAGGCAGGGGCACAAGTGCGGGCTTGGCTTAAGGCCAGGGCACAAGTGCGGGCTTGGCTTAAGGCCGGGCACAAGTGCGGGCTAGGCTTAAGGCCGGGGCACAAGTGCGGGCTAGGCTTACGGCCGGGGCACAAGTGCGGGCTAGACTTAAGGCCTGGGCACAAGTTCGGGCTTGGCTTAAGGCAGAGGCACAAGTGTGGGCTAGGCTTAAGGCAGGAGCACAAGTGTGGGCTAGGCTTAAGGCCTGGGCACAAGTGCGGGCTAGGCTTAAGGCCTGGGCACAAGTGCGGGCTAGGCTTAAGGCCTGGGCACAAGTGCGGGCTAGGGTTAAGGCCTGGGCACAAGTGCGGGCTAGGTTTAAGGCCTGGGCACAAGTGTGGGCTAGTCTTAAGGCCTGGGCACAAGTGCGGACTAGGCTTAAGGCCTGGGCACAAGTGCAGGCTAGGCTTAAGGCCTGGGCACAAGTGCGGGCTAGGCTTAAGGCCTGGGCACAAGTGCGGGCTAGGCTTAAGGCCTGGGCACAAGTGCGGGCTAGGCTTAAGGCCTCTGGCACAAGTGCGGGGTAGGCTTAAGGCCTGGGCACAAGTGCAGGCTAGGCTTAAGGCCTGGGCACAAGTGCGGGCTAGGCTTAAGGCCTGGGCACAAGTGCGGGCTAGGCTTAAGGCCTGGGCACAAGTGCGGGCTAGGCTTAAGGCCTGGGCACAAGTGCAGTGCTGGCTAGGATCAAGGCAGGAGGCATAAATGCAGGCTAGGCTTAAGGCCTTGGCACAAGTGCGGGCTAGGCTTAAGGCCTGGGCACAAGTGCAGTGCTGGCTAGGATCAAGGCAGAAGGCACAAGTGCGGGCTAGGCTTAAGGCCTGGGCACAAGTGCGGGCTAGGCTTAAGGCCTGGGCACAAGTGCGGGCTAGGCTTATGGCCTGGGCACAAGTGCGGGCTAGGCTTAAGGCCTGGGCACAAGTGCGGGCTAGGCTTAAGGCCTGGGCACAAGTGCGGGCTAGGATTAAGGCCTGGGCACAAGTGCGGGCTAGGATTAAGGCCTGGGCACAAGTGCGGGCTAGGCTTAAGGCCTGGGCACAAGTGCGGGCTAGACTTAAGGCCTGGGCACAAGTGCGGGCTAGGATTAAGGCCTGGGCACAAGTGCAGTGCTAGCTAGGATCAAGGCAGGAGGCACAAGTGCCGGCTAGGCTTAAGGCCTGGGCACAAGTGCGGGCTAGGCTTAAGGCCTGGGCAAAAGTGCGGGCTAGGCTTAAGGCCTGGGCACAAGTGCGGGCTTGGCTTAAAGCAAAGGCACAAGTGTGGGCTAGGCTTAAGGCCTGGGCACAAGTGCGGGCTAGGCTTAAGGCCTGGGCACAAGTGCGGGCTAGGCTTAAGGCCTGGGCACAAGTGCAGTGCTAGCTAGGATCAAGGCAGGAGGCACAAGTGCCGGCTAGGCTTAAGGCCTGGGCACAAGTGCGGGCTAGGCTTAAGGCCTGGGCACAAGTGCGGGCTAGGCTTAAGGCCTGGGCACAAGTGCGGGCTAGGCTTAAGGCCTGGGCACAAGTGCGGGCTAGGCTTAAGGCCTGGGCACAAGTGCGGGCTAGGCTTAAGGCCTGGGCACAAGTGCGGGCTAGGATTAAGGCCTGGGCACAAGTGCGGGCTAGGATTAAGGCCTGGGCACAAGTGCGGGCTAGGCTTAAGGCCTGGGCACAAGTGCGGGCTAGGATTAAGGCCTGGGCACAAGTGCGGGCTAGGCTTAAGGCCTGGGCACAAGTGCGGGCTTGGCTTAAGACAGGGGCACAAGAGCGGGCTTGGCTTAAGGCAGGGGCACAAGTGCGGGCTTGGCTTAAGGCAGGGGCACAAGTGCGGGCTTGGCTTAAGGCAGGGGCACAAGTGCGGGCTTGGCTTAAGGCCAGGGCACAAGTGCGGGCTTGGCTTAAGGCCAGGGCACAAGTGCGGGCTAGGCTTAAGGCCGGGGCACAAGTGCGGGCTAGGCTTACGGCCGGGGCACAAGTGCGGGCTAGACTTAAGGCCTGGGCACAAGTTCGGGCTTGGCTTAAGGCAGAGGCACAAGTGTGGGCTAGGCTTAAGGCAGGAGCACAAGTGTGGGCTAGGCTTAAGGCCTGGGCACAAGTGCGGGCTAGGCTTAAGGCCTGGGCACAAGTGCAGTGCTGACTAGGATCAAGGCAGGGGGCACAAGTGCCGGCTAGGCTTAAGGCATGGGCACAAGTGCCAGCTAGGCTTAAGGCCTGGGCACAAGTGTGAGCTAGGCTTAAGGCCTGGGCACAAGTGCCGGCTAGGCTTAAGGCATGGGCACAAGTGCCAGCTAGGCTTAAGGCCTGGGCACAAGTGCGAGCTAGGTTTAAGGCCTGGGCACAAGTGCGGGCTAGGCTTAAGGCATGGGCACAAGTGCAGTGCTGGCTAGGATCAAGGCAGGGTTCACAAGTGCTGGCTAGGCTTAAGGCATGGGCACAAGTGCTGGCTAGGTTTAAGGCATTCAGCTAACATTTTGCACTCTTTGCATAAAGGGTTAGGCACCCATAGGGGTGAAGAGCTAGCTTTCACCCCTCTACTCTGTACTTGGACATTTAGGACTAGATCCTTTGTTGTACAGTGCGGAGCCTCTCCATAACTCCATGCTCCAAGCGACCAGGCACTTCTTGTCTGTCCTCCGTAAATGGGTAATGCCTTCTTCCCCAATTACAGTCGTGCATGCGCATTCAGACGGGACAAGAGCGAAGAGCGTAAAGCTGGCCCTATGTGCATAACCAACATGAAGCTGAAGACAAAAACAAAAAAACAAGCATTCAAGGGGCTCAAAAGTGCAGGCTAGGCTTAAGGCCTGGGCACAAGTGCGGGCTAGGCTTAAGGCCTGGGCACAAGTGCGGGCTAGGCTTAAGGCCTGGGCACAAGTGCGGGCTAGGCTTAAGGCCTGGGCACAAGTGCGGGCTAGGCTTAAGGCCTGGGCACAAGTGCAGTGCTGGCTAGGATCAAGGCAGGAGGCACAAGTGCAGGCTAGGCTTAAGGCCTGGGCACAAGTGCGGGCTAGGCTTAAGGCCTGGGCACAAGTGCAGTGCTGGCTAGGATCAAGGCAGGAGGCACAAGTGCGGGCTAGGCTTAAGGCCTGGGCACAAGTGCGGGCTAGGCTTAAGGCTTGGGCACAAGTGCGGGCTAGGCTTATGGCCTGGGCACAAGTGCGGGCTAGGCTTAAGGCCTGGGCACAAGTGCGGGCTAGGCTTAAGGCCTGGGCACAAGTGCGGGCTAGGATTAAGGCCTGGGCACAAGTGCGGGCTAGGATTAAGGCCTGGGCACAAGTGCGGGCTAGGCTTAAGGCCTGGGCACAAGTGCGGGCTAGACTTAAGGCCTGGGCACAAGTGCGGGCTAGGATTAAGGCCTGGGCACAAGTGCAGTGCTAGCTAGGATCAAGGCAGGAGGCACAAGTGCCGGCTAGGCTTAAGGCCTGGGCACAAGTGCGGGCTAGGCTTAAGGCCTGGGCACAAGTGCGGGCTAGGCTTAAGGCCTGGGCACAAGTGCGGGCTTGGCTTAAAGCAGGGGCACAAGTGTGGGCTAGGCTTAAGGCCTGGGCACAAGTGCGGGCTAGGCTTAAGGCCTGGGCACAAGTGCGGGCTAGGCTTAAGGCCTGGGCACAAGTGCAGTGCTAGCTAGGATCAAGGCAGGAGGCACAAGTGCCGGCTAGGCTTAAGGCCTGGGCACAAGTGCGGGCTAGGCTTAAGGCCTGGGCACAAGTGCGGGCTAGGCTTAAGGCCTGGGCACAAGTGCGGGCTAGGCTTAAGGCCTGGGCACAAGTGCGGGCTAGGCTTAAGGCCTGGGCACAAGTGCGGGCTAGGCTTAAGGCCTGGGCACAAGTGCGGGCTAGGATTAAGGCCTGGGCACAAGTGCGGGCTAGGATTAAGGCCTGGGCACAAGTGCGGGCTAGACTTAAGTCCTGGGCACAAGTGCGGGCTAGGATTAAGGCCTGGGCACAAGTGCAGTGCTAGCTAGGATCAAGGCAGGAGGCACAAGTGCCGGCTAGGCTTAAGGCCTGGGCACAAGTGCGGGCTAGGCTTAAGGCCTGGGCACAAGTGCGGGCTAGGCTTAAGGCCTGGGCACAAGTGCGGGCTTGGCTTAAAGCAGGGGCACAAGTGTGGGCTAGGCTTAAGGCCTGGGCACAAGTGCGGGCTAGGCTTAAGGCCTGGGCACAAGTGCGGGCTAGGCTTAAGGCCTGGGCACAAGTGCAGTGCTAGCTAGGATCAAGGCAGGAGGCACAAGTGCCGGCTAGGCTTAAGGCCTGGGCACAAGTGCGGGCTAGGCTTAAGGCCTGGGCACAAGTGCGGGCTAGGCTTAAGGCCTGGGCACAAGTGCGGGCTAGGCTTAAGGCCTGGGCACAAGTGCGGGCTAGGCTTAAGGCCTGGGCACAAGTGCGGGCTAGGCTTAAGGCCTGGGCACAAGTGCGGGCTAGGATTAAGGCCTGGGCACAAGTGCGGGCTAGGATTAAGGCCTGGGCACAAGTGCGGGCTAGGCTTAAGGCCTGGGCACAAGTGCGGGCTAGGATTAAGGCCTGGGCACAAGTGCGGGCTAGGCTTAAGGCCTGGGCACAAGTGCGGGCTTGGCTTAAGACAGGGGCACAAGAGCGGGCTTGGCTTAAGGCAGGGGCACAAGTGCGGGCTTGGCTTAAGGCAGGGGCACAAGTGCGGGCTTGGCTTAAGGCAGGGGCACAAGTGCGGGCTTGGCTTAAGGCCAGGGCACAAGTGCGGGCTTGGCTTAAGGCCGGGCACAAGTGCGGGCTAGGCTTAAGGCCGGGGCACAAGTGCGGGCTAGGCTTACGGCCGGGGCACAAGTGCGGGCTAGACTTAAGGCCTGGGCACAAGTTCGGGCTTGGCTTAAGGCAGAGGCACAAGTGTGGGCTAGGCTTAAGGCAGGAGCACAAGTGTGGGCTAGGCTTAAGGCCTGGGCACAAGTGCGGGCTAGGCTTAAGGCCTGGGCACAAGTGCGGGCTAGGCTTAAGGCCTGGGCACAAGTGCGGGCTAGGCTTAAGGCCTGGGCACAAGTGCAGTGTTAGCTAGGATCAAGGCAGGAGGCACAAGTGCCGGCTAGGCTTAAGGCCTGGGCACAAGTGCGGGCTAGGCTTAAGGCCTGGGCACAAGTGCGGGCTAGGCTTAAGGCCTGGGCACAAGTGCGGGCTAGGCTTAAGGCCTGGGCACAAGTGCGGGCTAGGCTTAAGGCCTGGGCACAAGTGCGGGCTAGGCTTAAGGCCTGGGCACAAGTGCGGGCTAGGATTAAGGCCTGGGCACAAGTGCGGGCTAGGATTAAGGCCTGGGCACAAGTGCGGGCTAGGCTTAAGGCCTGGGCACAAGTGCGGGCTAGGATTAAGGCCTGGGCACAAGTGCGGGCTAGGCTTAAGGCCTGGGCACAAGTGCGGGCTTGGCTTAAGACAGGGGCACAAGAGCGGGCTTGGCTTAAGGCAGGGGCACAAGTGCGGGCTTGGCTTAAGGCAGAGGCACAAGTGCGGGCTTGGCTTAAGGCAGGGGCACAAGTGCGGGCTTGGCTTAAGGCCAGGGCACAAGTGCGGGCTTGGCTTAAGGCCGGGCACAAGTGCGGGCTAGGCTTAAGGCCGGGGCACAAGTGCGGGCTAGGCTTACGGCCGGGGCACAAGTGCGGGCTAGACTTAAGGCCTGGGCACAAGTTCGGGCTTGGCTTAAGGCAGAGGCACAAGTGTGGGCTAGGCTTAAGGCAGGAGCACAAGTGTGGGCTAGGCTTAAGGCCTGGGCACAAGTGCGGGCTAGGCTTAAGGCCTGGGCACAAGTGCGGGCTAGGCTTAAGGCCTGGGCACAAGTGCGGGCTAGGGTTAAGGCCTGGGCACAAGTGCGGGCTAGGTTTAAGGCCTGGGCACAAGTGTGGGCTAGTCTTAAGGCCTGGGCACAAGTGCGGACTAGGCTTAAGGCCTGGGCACAAGTGCAGGCTAGGCTTAAGGCCTGGGCACAAGTGCGGGCTAGGCTTAAGGCCTGGGCACAAGTGCGGGCTAGGCTTAAGGCCTGGGCACAAGTGCGGGCTAGGCTTAAGGCCTCTGGCACAAGTGCGGGGTAGGCTTAAGGCCTGGGCACAAGTGCAGGCTAGGCTTAAGGCCTGGGCACAAGTGCGGGCTAGGCTTAAGGCCTGGGCACAAGTGCAGTGCTGGCTAGGATCAAGGCAGGAGGCACAAGTGCAGGCTAGGCTTAAGGCCTGGGCACAAGTGCGGGCTAGGCTTAAGGCCTGGGCACAAGTGTAGTGCTGGCTAGGATCAAGGCAGGAGGCACAAGTGCGGGCTAGGCTTAAGGCCTGGGCACAAGTGCGGGCTAGGCTTAAGGCCTGGGCACAAGTGCGGGCTAGGCTTATGGCCTGGGCACAAGTGCGGGCTAGGCTTAAGGCCTGGGCACAAGTGCGGGCTAGGCTTAAGGCCTGGGCACAAGTGCGGGCTAGGATTAAGGCCTGGGCACAAGTGCGGGCTAGGATTAAGGCCTGGGCACAAGTGCGGGCTAGGCTTAAGGCCTGGGCACAAGTGCGGGCTAGACTTAAGGCCTGGGCACAAGTGCGGGCTAGGATTAAGGCCTGGGCACAAGTGCAGTGCTAGCTAGGATCAAGGCAGGAGGCACAAGTGCCGGCTAGGCTTAAGGCCTGGGCACAAGTGCGGGCTAGGCTTAAGGCCTGGGCACAAGTGCGGGCTAGGCTTAAGGCCTGGGCACAAGTGCGGGCTTGGCTTAAAGCAGGGGCACAAGTGTGGGCTAGGCTTAAGGCCTGGGCACAAGTGCGGGCTAGGCTTAAGGCCTGGGCACAAGTGCGGGCTAGGCTTAAGGCCTGGGCACAAGTGCAGTGCTAGCTAGGATCAAGGCAGGAGGCACAAGTGCCGGCTAGGCTTAAGGCCTGGGCACAAGTGCGGGCTAGGCTTAAGGCCTGGGCACAAGTGCGGGCTAGGCTTAAGGCCTGGGCACAAGTGCGGGCTAGGCTTAAGGCCTGGGCACAAGTGCGGGCTAGGCTTAAGGCCTGGGCACAAGTGCGGGCTAGGCTTAAGGCCTGGGCACAAGTGCGGGCTAGGATTAAGGCCTGGGCACAAGTGCGGGCTAGGATTAAGGCCTGGGCACAAGTGCGGGCTAGGCTTAAGGCCTGGGCACAAGTGCGGGCTAGGATTAAGGCCTGGGCACAAGTGCGGGCTAGGCTTAAGGCCTGGGCACAAGTGCGGGTTTGGCTTAAGGCAGGGGCACAAGTGCGGGCTTGGCTTAAGGCAGGGGCACAAGTGCGGGCTTGGCTTAAGGCAGGGGCACAAGTGCGGGCTTGGCTTAAGGCCAGGGCACAAGTGCGGGCTTGGCTTAAGTCCGGGCACAAGTGCGGGCTAGGCTTAAGGCCGGGGCACAAGTGCGGGCTAGGCTTACGGCCGGGGCACAAGTGCGGGCTAGACTTAAGGCCTGGGCACAAGTTCGGGCTTGGCTTAAGGCAGAGGCACAAGTGTGGGCTAGGCTTAAGGCAGGAGCACAAGTGTGGGCTAGGCTTAAGGCCTGGGCACAAGTGCGGGCTAGGCTTAAGGCCTGGGCACAAGTGCAGTGCTGACTAGGATCAAGGCAGGGGGCACAAGTGCCGGCTAGGCTTAAGGCATGGGCACAAGTGCCAGCTAGGCTTAAGGCCTGGGCACAAGTGTGAGCTAGGCTTAAGGCCTGGGCACAAGTGCCGGCTAGGCTTAAGGCATGGGCACAAGTGCCAGCTAGGCTTAAGGCCTGGGCACAAGTGCGAGCTAGGTTTAAGGCCTGGGCACAAGTGCGGGCTAAGCTTAAGGCATGGGCACAAGTGCAGTGCTGGCTAGGATCAAGGCAGGGGGCACAAGTGCTGGCTAGGCTTAAGGCATGGGCACAAGTGCTGGCTAGGTTTAAGGCATTCAGCTAACATTTTGCACTCTTTGCATAAAGGGTTAGGCACCCATAGGGGTGAAGAGCTAGCTTTCACCCCTCTACTCTGTACTTGGACATTTAGGACTAGATCCTTTGTTGTACAGTGCGGAGCCTCTCCATAACTCCATGCTCCAAGCGACCAGGCACTTCTTGTCTGTCCTCCGTAAATGGGTAATGCCTTCTTCCCCAATTACAGTCGTGCATGCGCATTCAGACGGGACAAGAGCGAAGAGCGTAAAGCTGGCCCTATGTGCATAACCAACATGAAGCTGAAGACAAAAACAAAAAAACAAGCATTCAAGGGGCTCAAAAGTGAAGGCTAGGCTTAAGGCCTGGGAACAAGTGCGGGCTAGGCTTAAGGCCTGGGCACAAGTGCGGGCTAGGCTTAAGGCCTGGGCACAAGTGCGGGCTAGGCTTAAGGCCTGGGCACAAGTGCGGGCTAGGCTTAAGGCCTGGGCACAAGTGCAGTGCTGGCTAGGATCAAGGCAGGAGGCACAAGTGCGGGCTAGGCTTAAGACCTGGGCACAAGTGCGGGCTAGGCTTAAGGCCTGGGCACAAGTGCAGTGCTGGCTAGGATCAAGGCAGGAGGCACAAGTGCGGGCTAGGCTTAAGGCCTGGGCACAAGTGCGGGCTAGGCTTAAGGCCTGGGCACAAGTGCGGGCTAGGCTTATGGCCTGGGCACAAGTGCGGGCTAGGCTTAAGGCCTGGGCACAAGTGCGGGCTAGGCTTAAGGCCTGGGCACAAGTGCGGGCTAGGATTAAGGCCTGGGCACAAGTGCGGGCTTGGCTTAAGGCCTGGGCACAAGTGCGGGCTAGGCTTAAGGCCTGGGCACAAGTGCGGGCTAGGATTAAGGCCTGGGCACAAGTGCAGTGCTAGCTAGGATCAAGGCAGGAGGCACAAGTGCCGGCTAGGCTTAAGGCCTGGGCACAAGTGCGGGCTAGGCTTAAGGCCTGGGCACAAGTGCGGGCTAGGCTTAAGGCCTGGGCACAAGTGCGGGCTTGGCTTAAAGCAGGGGCACAAGTGTGGGCTAGGCTTAAGGCCTGGGCACAAGTGCGGGCTAGGCTTAAGGCCTGGGCACAAGTGCGGGCTAGGCTTAAGGCCTGGGCACAAGTGCAGTGCTAGCTAGGATCAAGGCAGGAGGCACAAGTGCCGGCTAGGCTTAAGGCCTGGGCACAAGTGCGGGCTAGGCTTAAGGCCTGGGCACAAGTGCGGGCTAGGCTTAAGGCCTGGGCACAAGTGCGGGCTAGGCTTAAGGCCTGGGCACAAGTGCGGGCTAGACTTAAGGCCTGGGCACAAGTGCGGGCTAGGCTTAAGGCCTGGGCACAAGTGCGGGCTAGGATTAAGGCCTGGGCACAAGTGCGGGCTAGGATTAAGGCCTGGGCACAAGTGCGGGCTAGGCTTAAGGCCTGGGCACAAGTGCGGGCTAGGATTAAGGCCTGGGCACAAGTGCGGGCTAGGCTTAAGGCCTGGGCACAAGTGCGGGCTTGGCTTAAGACAGGGGCACAAGAGCGGGCTTGGCTTAAGGCAGGGGCACAAGTGCGGGCTTGGCTTAAGGCAGGGGCACAAGTGCGGGCTTGGCTTAAGGCAGGGGTACAAGTGCGGGCTTGGCTTAAGGCCAGGGCACAAGTGCGGGCTTGGCTTAAGGACGGGCACAAGTGCGGGCTAGGCTTAAGGCCGGGGCACAAGTGCGGGCTAGGCTTATGGCCAGGGCACAAGTGCGGGCTAGACTTAAGGCCTGGGCACAAGTTCGGGCTTGGCTTAAGGCAGAGGCACAAGTGTGGGCTAGGCTTAAGGCAGGAGCACAAGTGTGGGCTAGGCTTAAGGCCTGGGCACAAGTGCGGGCTAGGCTTAAGGCCTGGGCACAAGTGCGGGCTAGGCTTAAGGCCTGGGCACAAGTGCGGGCTAGGGTTAAGGCCTGGGCACAAGTGCGGGCTAGCCTTAAGGCCTGGGCACAAGTGTGGGCTAGTCTTAAGGCCTGGGCACAAGTGCGGACTAGGCTTAAGGCCTGGGCACAAGTGCAGGCTAGGCTTAAGGCCTGGGCACAAGTGCGGGCTAGGCTTAAGGCCTGGGCACAAGTGCGGGCTAGGCTTAAGGCCTGGGCACAAGTGCGGGCTAGGCTTAAGGCCTGGGCACAAGTGCGGGGTAGGCTTAAGGCCTGGGCACAAGTGCAGGCTAGGCTTAAGGCCTGGGCACAAGTGCAGGCTAGGCTTAAGGCCTGGGCACAAGTGCGGGGTAGGCTTAAGACCTGGGCACAAGTGCAGGCTAGGCTTAAGGCCTGGGCACAAGTGCAGGCTAGGCTTAAGGCCTGGGCACAAGTGCGGGGTAGGCTTAAGACCTGGGCACAAATGCAGGCTAGGCTTAAGGCCTGGGCACAAGTGCGGGCTTGGCTCAAAGCAGGGGCACAAGTGCGGGCTAGGCTTAAGGCCTGGGCACAAGTGCGGGCTAGGCTTAAGTCCTGGGCACAAGTGCGGTCTAGGATTAAGGCCTGGGCACAAGTGCAGTGCTAGCTAGGATCAAGGCAGGAGGCACAAGTGCCGGCTAGCCTTAAGGCCTGGGCACAAGTGCGAGCTAGGCTTAAGGCTGGGCACAAGTGCGGGCTAGGCTTAAGGCCTGGGCACAAGTGCGGGCTAGGATTAAGGCCTGGGCACAAGTGCATGCTAGGATTAAGGCCTGGGCACAAGTGCGGGCTAGGCTTAAGGCCTGGGCACAAGTGCGGGCTAGGATTAAGGCCTGGGCACAAGTGCGGGCTAGGCTTAAGGCCTGGGCACAAGTGCAGGCTTGGCTTAAGACAGAGGCACAAGAGCGGGCTTGGCTTAAGGCAGGGGCACAAGTGCGGGTTTGGCTTAAGGCAGGGGCACAAGTGCGGGCTTGGCTTAAGGCAGGGGCACAAGTGCGGGCTTGGCTTAAGGCAGGGGCACAAGTGCGGGCTTGGCTTAAGGCCGGGGCACAAGTGCGGGCTTGGCTTAAGGCCGGGCACAAGTGCGGGCTAGGCTTACGGCCGGGGCACAAGTGCGGGCTAGACTTAAGGCCTGGGCACAAGTTCGGGCTTGGCTTAAGGCAGAGGCACAAGTATGGGCTAGGCTTAAGGCAGGAGCACAAGTGTGGGCTAGGCTTAAGGCCTGGGCACAAGTGCGGGCTAGGCTTAAGGCCTGGGCACAAGTGCAGTGCTGACTAGGATCAAGGCAGGGGGCACAAGTGCCGGCAAGGCTTAAGGCATGGGCACAAGTGCCAGCTAGGCTTAAGGCCTGGGCACAAGTGTGAGCTAGGCTTAAGGCCTGGGCACAAGTGCCGGCTAGGCTTAAGGCATGGGCACAAGTGCCAGCTAGGCTTAAGGCCTGGGCACAAGTGCGAGCTAGGTTTAAGGCCTGGGCACAAGTGCGGGCTAGGCTTAAGGCATGGGCACAAGTGCAGTGCTGGCTAGGATCAAGGCAGGGGGCACAAGTGCTGGCTAGGCTTAAGGCATGGGCACAAGTGCTGGCTAGGTTTAAGGCATTCAGCTAACATTTTGCACTCTTTGCATAAAGGGTTAGGCACCCATAGGGGTGAAGAGCTAGCTTTCACCCCTCTACTCTGTACTTGGACATTTAGGACTAGATCCTTTGTTGTACAGTGCGGAGCCTCTCCATAACTCCATGCTCCAAGCGACCAGGCACTTCTTGTCTGTCCTCCGTAAATGGGTAATGCCTTCTTCCCCAATTACAGTCGTGCATGCGCATTCAGACGGGACAAGAGCGAAGAGCGTAAAGCTGGCCCTATGTGCATAACCAACATGAAGCTGAAGACAAAAACAAAAAAACAAGCATTCAAGGGGCTCAAAAGTGCAGGCTAGGCTTAAGGCCTGGGTACAAGTGCGGGCTAGGCTTAAGGCCTGGGCACAAGTGCGGGGTAGGCTTAAGGCCTGGGCACAAGTGCGGGCTAGGCTTAAGGCCTGGGCACAAGTGCGGGCTAGGCTTAAGGCCTGGGCACAAGTGCAGTGCTGGCTAGGATCAAGGCAGGAGGCACAAGTGCAGGCTAGGCTTAAGGCCTGGGCACAAGTGCGGGCTAGGCTTAAGGCCTGGGCACAAGTGCAGTGCTGGCTAGGATCAAGGCAGGAGGCACAAGTGCGGGCTAGGCTTAAGGCCTGGGCACAAGTGCGGGCTAGGCTTAAGGCCTGGGCACAAGTGCGGGCTAGGCTTATGGCCTGGGCACAAGTGCGGGCTAGGCTTAAGGCCTGGGCACAAGTGCGGGCTAGGCTTAAGGCCTGGGCACAAGTGCGGGCTAGGATTAAGGCCTGGGCACAAGTGCGGGCTAGGATTAAGGCCTGGGCACAAGTGCGGGCTAGGCTTAAGGCCTGGGCACAAGTGCGGGCTAGACTTAAGTCCTGGGCACAAGTGCGGGCTAGGATTAAGGCCTGGGCACAAGTGCAGTGCTGGCTAGGATCAAGGCAGGAGGCACAAGTGCCGGCTAGGCTTAAGGCCTGGGCACAAGTGCGGGCTAGGCTTAAGGCCTGGGCACAAGTGCGGGCTGGGCTTAAGGCCTGGGCACAAGTGCGGGCTTGGCTTAAAGCAGGAGCACAAGTGTGGGCTAGGCTTAAGGCCTGGGCACAAGTGCGGGCTAGGCTTAAGGCCTGGGCACAAGTGCGGGCTAGGCTTAAGGCCTGGGCACAAGTGCAGTGCTAGCTAGGATCAAGGCAGGAGGCACAAGTGCCGGCTAGGCTTAAGGCCTGGGCACAAGTGCGGGCTAGGCTTAAGGCCTGGGCACAAGTGCGGGCTAGGCTTAAGGCCTGGGCACAAGTGCGGGCTAGGCATAAGGCCTGGGCACAAGTGCGGGCTAGGCTTAAGGCCTGGGCACAAGTGCGGGCTAGGCTTAAGGCCTGGGCACAAGTGCGGGCTAGGATTAAGGCCTGGGCACAAGTGCGGGCTAGGATTAAGGCCTGGGCACAAGTGCGGGCTAGGCTTAAGGCCTGGGCACAAGTGCGGGCTAGGATTAAGGCCTGGGCACAAGTGCGGGCTAGGCTTAAGGCCTGGGCACAAGTGCGGGCTTGGCTTAAGACAGGGGCACAAGAGCGGGCTTGGCTTAAGGCAGGGGCACAAGTGCGGGCTTGGCTTAAGGCAGGGGCACAAGAGCGGGCTTGGCTTAAGGCAGGGGCACAAGTGCGGGCTTGGCTTAAGGCCAGGGCACAAGTGCGGGCTTGGCTTAAGGCCGGGCACAAGTGCGGGCTAGGCTTAAGGCCGGGGCACAAGTGCGGGCTAGGCTTACGGCCGGGGCACAAGTGCGGGCTAGACTTAAGGCCTGGGCACAAGTTCGGGCTTGGCTTAAGGCAGAGGCACAAGTGTGGGCTAGGCTTAAGGCAGGAGCACAAGTGTGGGCTAGGCTTAAGACCTGGGCACAAATGCGGGCTAGGCTTAAGGCCTGGGCACAAGTGCGGGCTAGGCTTAAGGCCTGGGCACAAGTGCGGGCTAGGGTTAAGGCCTGGGCACAAGTGCGGGCTAGGCTTAAGGCCTGGGCACAAGTGTGGGCTAGTCTTAAGGCCTGGGCACAAGTGCGGACTAGGCTTAAGGCCTGGGCACAAGTGCAGGCTAGGCTTAAGGCCTGGGCACAAGTGCGGGCTAGGCTTAAGGCCTGGGCACAAGTGCGGGCTAGGCTTAAGGCCTGGGCACAAGTGCGGGCTAGGCTTAAGGCCTGGGCACAAGTGCGGGGTAGGCTTAAGGCCTGGGCACAAGTGCAGGCTAGGCTTAAGGCCTGGGCACAAGTGCAGGCTAGGCTTAAGGCCTGGGCACAAGTGCGGGGTAGGCTTAAGACCTGGGCACAAATGCGGGCTAGGCTTAAGGCCTGGGCACAAGTGCGGGCTAGGCTTAAGGCCTGGGCACAAGTGCAGGGTAGGCTTAAGACCTGGGCACAAATGCGGGCTAGGCTTAAGGCCTGGGCACAAGTGCGGGCTAGGCTTAAGGCCTGGGCACAAGTGCGGGGTAGGCTTAAGGCCTGGGCACAAGTGCGGGCTAGGCTTAAGGCCTGGGCACAAGTGCGGGCTTGGCTTAAAGCAGGGGCACAAGTGCGGGCTAGGCTTAAGGCCTGGGCACAAGTGCGGGCTAGGCTTAAGGCCTGGGCACAAGTGCGGTCTAGGCTTAAGGCCTGGGCACAAGTGCAGTGCTAGCTAGGATCAAGGCAGGAGGCACAAGTGCCGGCTAGCCTTAAGGCCTGGGCACAAGTGCGAGCTAGGCTTAAGGCCTGGGCACAAGTGCGGGCTAGGCTTAAGGCCTGGGCACAAGTGCGGGCTAGGCTTAAGGCCTGGGCACAAGTGCGGGCTAGGCTTAAGGCCTGGGCACAAGTGCGGGCTAGGCTTAAGGCCTGGCACAAGTGCGGGCTAGGATTAAGGCCTGGGCACAAGTGCGGGCTAGGATTAAGGCCTGGGCACAAGTGCGGGCTAGGCTTAAGGCCTGGGCACAAGTGCGGGCTAGGATTAAGGCCTGGGCACAAGTGCGGGCTAGGCTTAAGGCCTGGGCACAAGTGCGGGCTTGGCTTAAGACAGAGGCACAAGAGCGGGCTTGGCTTAAGGCAGGGGCACAAGTGCGGGCTTGGCTTAAGGCAGGGGCACAAGTGCGGGCTTGGCTTAAGGCAGGGGCACAAGTGCGGGCTTGGCTTAAGGCAGGGGCACAAGTGCGGGCTTGGCTTAAGGCCGGGGCACAAGTGCGGGCTTGGCTTAAGGCCGGGCACAAGTGCGGGCTAGGCTTAAGGCCGGGGCACAAGTGCGGGCTAGGCTTACGGCCGGGGCACAAGTGCGGGCTAGACTTAAGGCCTGGGCACAAGTTCGGGCTTGGCTTAAGGCAGAGGCACAAGTGTGGGCTAGGCTTAAGGCAGGAGCACAAGTGTGGGCTAGGCTTAAGGCCTGGGCACAAGTGCGGGCTAGGCTTAAGGCCTGGGCACAAGTGCAGTGCTGACTAGGATCAAGGCAGGGGGCACAAGTGCCGGCTAGGCTTAAGGCATGGGCACAAGTGCCAGCTAGGCTTAAGGCCTGGGCACAAGTGTGAGCTAGGCTTAAGGCCTGGGCACAAGTGCCGGCTAGGCTTAAGGCCTGGGCACAAGTGCCGGCTAGGCTTAAGGCCTGGGCACAAGTGCGAGCTAGGTTTAAGGCCTGGGCACAAGTGCGGGCTAGGCTTAAGGCATGGGCACAAGTGCAGTGCTGGCTAGGATCAAGGCAGGGGGCACAAGTGCTGGCTAGGCTTAAGGCATGGGCACAAGTGCTGGCTAGGTTTAAGGCATTCAGCTAACATTTTGCACTCTTTGCATAAAGGGTTAGGCACCCATAGGGGTGAAGAGCTAGCTTTCACCCCTCTACTCTGTACTTGGACATTTAGGACTAGATCCTTTGTTGTACAGTGCGGAGCCTCTCCATAACTCCATGCTCCAAGCGATCAGGCACTTCTTGTCTGTCCTCCGTAAATGGGTAATGCCTTCTTCCCCAATTACAGTCGTGCATGCGCATTCAGACGGGACAAGAGCGAAGAGCGTAAAGCTGGCCCTATGTGCATAACCAACATGAAGCTGAAGACAAAAACAAAAAAACAAGCATTCAAGGGGCTCAAAAGTGCAGGCTAGGCTTAAGGCCTGGGCACAAGTGCGGGCTAGGCTTAAGGCCTGGGCACAAGTGCGGGCTAGGCTTAAGGCCTGGGCACAAGTGCGGGCTAGGCTTAAGGCCTGGGCACAAGTGCGGGCTAGGCTTAAGGCCTGGGCACAAGTGCAGTGCTGGCTAGGATCAAGGCAGGAGGCACAAGTGCAGGCTAGGCTTAAGGCCTGGGCACAAGTGCGGGCTAGGCTTAAGGCCTGGGCACAAGTGCAGTGCTGGCTAGGATCAAGGCAGGAGGCACAAGTGCGGGCTAGGCTTAAGGCCTGGGCACAAGTGCGGGCTAGGCTTAAGGCCTGGGCACAAGTTCGGGCTAGGCTTATGGCCTGGGCACAAGTGCGGGGTAGGCTTAAGGCCTGGGCACAAGTGCGGGCTAGGCTTAAGGCCTGGGCACAAGTGCGGGCTAGGATTAAGGCCTGGGCACAAGTGCGGGCTAGGAATAAGGCCTGGGCACAAGTGCGGGCTAGGCTTAAGGCCTGGGCACAAGTGCGGGCTAGACTTAAGGCCTGGGCACAAGTGCGGGCTAGGATTAAGGCCTGGGCACAAGTGCAGTGCTAGCTAGGATCAAGGCAGGAGGCACAAGTGCCGGCTAGGCTTAAGGCCTGGGCATAAGTGCGGGCTAGGCTTAAGGCCTGGGCACAAGTGCGGGCTAAGCTTAAGGCCTGGGCACAAGTGCGGGCTAGGCTTAAGGCCTGGGCACAAGTGCGGGCTTGGCTTAAGACAGGGGCACAAGAGCGGGCTTGGCTTAAGGCAGGGGCACAAGTGCGGGCTTGGCTTAAGGCAGGGGCACAAGTGCGGGCTTGGCTTAAGGCAGGGGTACAAGTGCGGGCTTGGCTTAAGGCCAGGGCACAAGTGCGGGCTTGGCTTAAGGACGGGCACAAGTGCGGGCTAGGCTTAAGGCCGGGGCACAAGTGCGGGCTAGGCTTACGGCCAGGGCACAAGTGCGGGCTAGACTTAAGGCCTGGGCACAAGTTCGGGCTTGGCTTAAGGCAGAGGCACAAGTGTGGGCTAGGCTTAAGGCAGGAGCACAAGTGTGGGCTAGGCTTAAGGCCTGGGCACAAGTGCGGGCTAGGCTTAAGGCCTGGGCACAAGTGCGGGCTAGGCTTAAGGCCTGGGCACAAGTGCGGGCTAGGGTTAAGGCCTGGGCACAAGTGCGGGCTAGCCTTAAGGCCTGGGCACAAGTGTGGGCTAGTCTTAAGGCCTGGGCACAAGTGCGGACTAGGCTTAAGGCCTGGGCACAAGTGCAGGCTAGGCTTAAGGCCTGTGCACAAGTGCGGGCTAGGCTTAAGGCCTGGGCACAAGTGCGGGCTAGGCTTAAGGCCTGGGCACAAGTGCGGGCTAGGCTTAAGGCCTGGGCACAAGTGCGGGGTAGGCTTAAGGCCTGGGCACAAGTGCAGGCTAGGCTTAAGGCCTGGGCACAAGTGCAGGCTAGGCTTAAGGCCTGGGCACAAGTGCGGGGTAGGCTTAAGACCTGGGCACAAGTGCAGGCTAGGCTTAAGGCCTGGGCACAAGTGCAGGCTAGGCTTAAGGCCTGGGCACAAGTGCGGGGTAGGCTTAAGACCTGGGCACAAATGCAGGCTAGGCTTAAGGCCTGGGCACAAGTGCGGGCTTGGCTCAAAGCAGGGGCACAAGTGCGGGCTAGGCTTAAGGCCTGGGCACAAGTGCGGGCTAGGCTTAAGTCCTGGGCACAAGTGCGGTCTAGGATTAAGGCCTGGGCACAAGTGCAGTGCTAGCTAGGATCAAGGCAGGAGGCACAAGTGCCGGCTAGCCTTAAGGCCTGGGCACAAGTGCGAGCTAGGCTTAAGGCTGGGCACAAGTGCGGGCTAGGCTTAAGGCCTGGGCACAAGTGCGGGCTAGGATTAAGGCCTGGGCACAAGTGCATGCTAGGATTAAGGCCTGGGCACAAGTGCGGGCTAGGCTTAAGGCCTGGGCACAAGTGCGGGCTAGGATTAAGGCCTGGGCACAAGTGCGGGCTAGGCTTAAGGCCTGGGCACAAGTGCAGGCTTGGCTTAAGACAGAGGCACAAGAGCGGGCTTGGCTTAAGGCAGGGGCACAAGTGCGGGTTTGGCTTAAGGCAGGGGCACAAGTGCGGGCTTGGCTTAAGGCAGGGGCACAAGTGCGGGCTTGGCTTAAGGCAGGGGCACAAGTGCGGGCTTGGCTTAAGGCCGGGGCACAAGTGCGGGCTTGGCTTAAGGCCGGGCACAAGTGCGGGCTAGGCTTACGGCCGGGGCACAAGTGCGGGCTAGACTTAAGGCCTGGGCACAAGTTCGGGCTTGGCTTAAGGCAGAGGCACAAGTATGGGCTAGGCTTAAGGCAGGAGCACAAGTGTGGGCTAGGCTTAAGGCCTGGGCACAAGTGCGGGCTAGGCTTAAGGCCTGGGCACAAGTGCAGTGCTGACTAGGATCAAGGCAGGGGGCACAAGTGCCGGCAAGGCTTAAGGCATGGGCACAAGTGCCAGCTAGGCTTAAGGCCTGGGCACAAGTGTGAGCTAGGCTTAAGGCCTGGGCACAAGTGCCGGCTAGGCTTA
The DNA here is from genome assembly GCF_032444005.1 of Ranitomeya imitator. Classification (NCBI taxonomy): domain Eukaryota; kingdom Metazoa; phylum Chordata; class Amphibia; order Anura; family Dendrobatidae; genus Ranitomeya; species Ranitomeya imitator. The sequence continues at coordinate 312,540,631 of NC_091284.1, read as the reverse complement.
AGGCATGGGCACAAGTGCCAGCTAGGCTTAAGGCCTGGGCACAAGTGCGAGCTAGGTTTAAGGCCTGGGCACAAGTGCGGGCTAGGCTTAAGGCATGGGCACAAGTGCAGTGCTGGCTAGGATCAAGGCAGGGGGCACAAGTGCTGGCTAGGCTTAAGGCATGGGCACAAGTGCTGGCTAGGTTTAAGGCATTCAGCTAACATTTTGCACTCTTTGCATAAAGGGTTAGGCACCCATAGGGGTGAAGAGCTAGCTTTCACCCCTCTACTCTGTACTTGGACATTTAGGACTAGATCCTTTGTTGTACAGTGCGGAGCCTCTCCATAACTCCATGCTCCAAGCGACCAGGCACTTCTTGTCTGTCCTCCGTAAATGGGTAATGCCTTCTTCCCCAATTACAGTCGTGCATGCGCATTCAGACGGGACAAGAGCGAAGAGCGTAAAGCTGGCCCTATGTGCATAACCAACATGAAGCTGAAGACAAAAACAAAAAAACAAGCATTCAAGGGGCTCAAAAGTGCAGGCTAGGCTTAAGGCCTGGGTACAAGTGCGGGCTAGGCTTAAGGCCTGGGCACAAGTGCGGGGTAGGCTTAAGGCCTGGGCACAAGTGCGGGCTAGGCTTAAGGCCTGGGCACAAGTGCGGGCTAGGCTTAAGGCCTGGGCACAAGTGCAGTGCTGGCTAGGATCAAGGCAGGAGGCACAAGTGCAGGCTAGGCTTAAGGCCTGGGCACAAGTGCGGGCTAGGCTTAAGGCCTGGGCACAAGTGCAGTGCTGGCTAGGATCAAGGCAGGAGGCACAAGTGCGGGCTAGGCTTAAGGCCTGGGCACAAGTGCGGGCTAGGCTTAAGGCCTGGGCACAAGTGCGGGCTAGGCTTATGGCCTGGGCACAAGTGCGGGCTAGGCTTAAGGCCTGGGCACAAGTGCGGGCTAGGCTTAAGGCCTGGGCACAAGTGCGGGCTAGGATTAAGGCCTGGGCACAAGTGCGGGCTAGGATTAAGGCCTGGGCACAAGTGCGGGCTAGGCTTAAGGCCTGGGCACAAGTGCGGGCTAGACTTAAGTCCTGGGCACAAGTGCGGGCTAGGATTAAGGCCTGGGCACAAGTGCAGTGCTGGCTAGGATCAAGGCAGGAGGCACAAGTGCCGGCTAGGCTTAAGGCCTGGGCACAAGTGCGGGCTAGGCTTAAGGCCTGGGCACAAGTGCGGGCTGGGCTTAAGGCCTGGGCACAAGTGCGGGCTTGGCTTAAAGCAGGAGCACAAGTGTGGGCTAGGCTTAAGGCCTGGGCACAAGTGCGGGCTAGGCTTAAGGCCTGGGCACAAGTGCGGGCTAGGCTTAAGGCCTGGGCACAAGTGCAGTGCTAGCTAGGATCAAGGCAGGAGGCACAAGTGCCGGCTAGGCTTAAGGCCTGGGCACAAGTGCGGGCTAGGCTTAAGGCCTGGGCACAAGTGCGGGCTAGGCTTAAGGCCTGGGCACAAGTGCGGGCTAGGCATAAGGCCTGGGCACAAGTGCGGGCTAGGCTTAAGGCCTGGGCACAAGTGCGGGCTAGGCTTAAGGCCTGGGCACAAGTGCGGGCTAGGATTAAGGCCTGGGCACAAGTGCGGGCTAGGATTAAGGCCTGGGCACAAGTGCGGGCTAGGCTTAAGGCCTGGGCACAAGTGCGGGCTAGGATTAAGGCCTGGGCACAAGTGCGGGCTAGGCTTAAGGCCTGGGCACAAGTGCGGGCTTGGCTTAAGACAGGGGCACAAGAGCGGGCTTGGCTTAAGGCAGGGGCACAAGTGCGGGCTTGGCTTAAGGCAGGGGCACAAGAGCGGGCTTGGCTTAAGGCAGGGGCACAAGTGCGGGCTTGGCTTAAGGCCAGGGCACAAGTGCGGGCTTGGCTTAAGGCCGGGCACAAGTGCGGGCTAGGCTTAAGGCCGGGGCACAAGTGCGGGCTAGGCTTACGGCCGGGGCACAAGTGCGGGCTAGACTTAAGGCCTGGGCACAAGTTCGGGCTTGGCTTAAGGCAGAGGCACAAGTGTGGGCTAGGCTTAAGGCAGGAGCACAAGTGTGGGCTAGGCTTAAGACCTGGGCACAAATGCGGGCTAGGCTTAAGGCCTGGGCACAAGTGCGGGCTAGGCTTAAGGCCTGGGCACAAGTGCGGGCTAGGGTTAAGGCCTGGGCACAAGTGCGGGCTAGGCTTAAGGCCTGGGCACAAGTGTGGGCTAGTCTTAAGGCCTGGGCACAAGTGCGGACTAGGCTTAAGGCCTGGGCACAAGTGCAGGCTAGGCTTAAGGCCTGGGCACAAGTGCGGGCTAGGCTTAAGGCCTGGGCACAAGTGCGGGCTAGGCTTAAGGCCTGGGCACAAGTGCGGGCTAGGCTTAAGGCCTGGGCACAAGTGCGGGGTAGGCTTAAGGCCTGGGCACAAGTGCAGGCTAGGCTTAAGGCCTGGGCACAAGTGCAGGCTAGGCTTAAGGCCTGGGCACAAGTGCGGGGTAGGCTTAAGACCTGGGCACAAATGCGGGCTAGGCTTAAGGCCTGGGCACAAGTGCGGGCTAGGCTTAAGGCCTGGGCACAAGTGCAGGGTAGGCTTAAGACCTGGGCACAAATGCGGGCTAGGCTTAAGGCCTGGGCACAAGTGCGGGCTAGGCTTAAGGCCTGGGCACAAGTGCGGGGTAGGCTTAAGGCCTGGGCACAAGTGCGGGCTAGGCTTAAGGCCTGGGCACAAGTGCGGGCTTGGCTTAAAGCAGGGGCACAAGTGCGGGCTAGGCTTAAGGCCTGGGCACAAGTGCGGGCTAGGCTTAAGGCCTGGGCACAAGTGCGGTCTAGGCTTAAGGCCTGGGCACAAGTGCAGTGCTAGCTAGGATCAAGGCAGGAGGCACAAGTGCCGGCTAGCCTTAAGGCCTGGGCACAAGTGCGAGCTAGGCTTAAGGCCTGGGCACAAGTGCGGGCTAGGCTTAAGGCCTGGGCACAAGTGCGGGCTAGGCTTAAGGCCTGGGCACAAGTGCGGGCTAGGCTTAAGGCCTGGGCACAAGTGCGGGCTAGGCTTAAGGCCTGGGCACAAGTGCGGGCTAGGATTAAGGCCTGGGCACAAGTGCGGGCTAGGATTAAGGCCTGGGCACAAGTGCGGGCTAGGCTTAAGGCCTGGGCACAAGTGCGGGCTAGGATTAAGGCCTGGGCACAAGTGCGGGCTAGGCTTAAGGCCTGGGCACAAGTGCGGGCTTGGCTTAAGACAGAGGCACAAGAGCGGGCTTGGCTTAAGGCAGGGGCACAAGTGCGGGCTTGGCTTAAGGCAGGGGCACAAGTGCGGGCTTGGCTTAAGGCAGGGGCACAAGTGCGGGCTTGGCTTAAGGCCGGGGCACAAGTGCGGGCTTGGCTTAAGGCCGGGGCACAAGTGCGGGCTTGGCTTAAGGCCGGGCACAAGTGCGGGCTAGGCTTAAGGCCGGGGCACAAGTGCGGGCTAGGCTTACGGCCGGGGCACAAGTGCGGGCTAGACTTAAGGCCTGGGCACAAGTTCGGGCTTGGCTTAAGGCAGAGGCACAAGTGTGGGCTAGGCTTAAGGCAGGAGCACAAGTGTGGGCTAGGCTTAAGGCCTGGGCACAAGTGCGGGCTAGGCTTAAGGCCTGGGCACAAGTGCAGTGCTGACTAGGATCAAGGCAGGGGGCACAAGTGCCGGCTAGGCTTAAGGCATGGGCACAAGTGCCAGCTAGGCTTAAGGCCTGGGCACAAGTGTGAGCTAGGCTTAAGGCCTGGGCACAAGTGCCGGCTAGGCTTAAGGCATGGGCACAAGTGCCGGCTAGGCTTAAGGCCTGGGCACAAGTGCGAGCTAGGTTTAAGGCCTGGGCACAAGTGCGGGCTAGGCTTAAGGCATGGGCACAAGTGCAGTGCTGGCTAGGATCAAGGCAGGGGGCACAAGTGCTGGCTAGGCTTAAGGCATGGGCACAAGTGCTGGCTAGGTTTAAGGCATTCAGCTAACATTTTGCACTCTTTGCATAAAGGGTTAGGCACCCATAGGGGTGAAGAGCTAGCTTTCACCCCTCTACTCTGTACTTGGACATTTAGGACTAGATCCTTTGTTGTACAGTGCGGAGCCTCTCCATAACTCCATGCTCCAAGCGACCAGGCACTTCTTGTCTGTCCTCCGTAAATGGGTAATGCCTTCTTCCCCAATTACAGTCGTGCATGCGCATTCAGACGGGACAAGAGCGAAGAGCGTAAAGCTGGCCCTATGTGCATAACCAACATGAAGCTGAAGACAAAAACAAAAAAACAAGCATTCAAGGGGCTCAAAAGTGCAGGCTAGGCTTAAGGCCTGGGCACAAGTGCGGGCTAGGCTTAAGGCCTGGGCACAAGTGCGGGCTAGGCTTAAGGCCTGGGCACAAGTGCGGGCTAGGCTTAAGGCCTGGGCACAAGTGCGGGCTAGGCTTAAGGCCTGGGCACAAGTGCAGTGCTGGCTAGGATCAAGGCAGGAGGCACAAGTGCAGGCTAGGCTTAAGGCCTGGGCACAAGTGCGGGCTAGGCTTAAGGCCTGGGCACAAGTGCAGTGCTGGCTAGGATCAAGGCAGGAGGCACAAGTGCGGGCTAGGCTTAAGGCCTGGGCACAAGTGCGGGCTAGGCTTAAGGCCTGGGCACAAGTTCGGGCTAGGCTTATGGCCTGGGCACAAGTGCGGGGTAGGCTTAAGGCCTGGGCACAAGTGCGGGCTAGGCTTAAGGCCTGGGCACAAGTGCGGGCTAGGATTAAGGCCTGGGCACAAGTGCGGGCTAGGAATAAGGCCTGGGCACAAGTGCGGGCTAGGCTTAAGGCCTGGGCACAAGTGCGGGCTAGACTTAAGGCCTGGGCACAAGTGCGGGCTAGGATTAAGGCCTGGGCACAAGTGCAGTGCTAGCTAGGATCAAGGCAGGAGGCACAAGTGCCGGCTAGGCTTAAGGCCTGGGCATAAGTGCGGGCTAGGCTTAAGGCCTGGGCACAAGTGCGGGCTAAGCTTAAGGCCTGGGCACAAGTGCGGGCTTGGCTTAAAGCAGGGGCACAAGTGTGGGCTAGGCTTAAGGCCTGGGCACAAGTGCGGGCTAGGCTTAAGGCCTGGGCACAAGTGCGGGCTAGGCTTAAGGCCTGGGCACAAGTGCAGTGCTGGCTAGGATCAAGGCAGGAGGCACAAGTGCCGGCTAGGCTTAAGGCCTGGGCACAAGTGCGGGCTAGGCTTAAGGCCTGGGAACAAGTGCGGGCTAGGCTTAAGGCCTGGGCACAAGTGCGGGCTAGGCTTAAGGCCTGGACACAAGTGTGGGCTAGTCTTAAGGCCTGGGCACAAGTGCGGACTAGGCTTAAGGCCTGGGCACAAGTGCAGGCTAGGCTTAAGGCCTGGGCACAAGTGCGGGCTAGGCTTAAGGCCTGGGCACAAGTGCGGGCTAGGCTTAAGACCTGGGCACAAATGCGGGCTAGGCTTAAGGCCTGGGCACAAGTGGGGGCTAGGCTTAAGGCCTGGGCACAAGTGCGGGGTAGGCTTAAGGCCTGGGCACAAGTGCGGGCTAGGCTTAAGGCCTGGGCACAAGTGCGGGCTTGGCTTAAAGCAGGGGCACAAGTGCGGGCTAGGCTTAAGGCCTGGGCACAAGTGCGGGCTAGGCTTAAGGCCTGGGCACAAGTGCGGGCTAGGCTTAAGGCCTGGGCACAAGTGCAGTGCTAGCTAGGATCAAGGCAGGAGGCACAAGTGCCGGTTAGGCTTAAGGCCTGGGCACAAGTGCGAGCTAGGCTTAAGGCCTGGGCACAAGTGCGGGCTAGGCTTAAGGCCTGGGCACAAGTGCGGGCTAAGCTTAAGGCCTGGGCACAAGTGCGGGCTAGGCTTAAGGCCTGGGCACAAGTGCGGGCTAGGCTTAAGGCCTGGGCACAAGTGCGGGCTAGGATTAAGGCCTGGGCACAAGTGCGGGCTAGGATTAAGGCCTGGGCACAAGTGCGGGCTAGGCTTAAGGCCTGGGCACAAGTGCGGGCTAGGATTAAGGCCTGGGCACAAGTGCGGGCTAGGCTTAAGGCCTGGGCACAAGTGCGGGCTTGGCTTATGACAGGGGCACAAGAGCGAGCTTGGCTTAAGGCAGGGGCACAAGTGCGGGCTTGGCTTAAGGCAGGGGCACAAGTGCGGGCTTGGCTTAAGGCAGGGGCACAAGTGCGGGCTTGGCTTAAGGCCGGGGCACAAGTGCGGGCTTGGCTTAAGGCCGGGCACAAGTGCGGGCTAGGCTTAAGGCCGGGGCACAAGTGCGGGCTAGGCTTACGGCCGGGGCACAAGTGCGGGCTAGACTTAAGGCCTGGGCACAAGTTCGGGCAGGGCTTAAGGCAGAGGCACAAGTGTGGGCTAGGCTTAAGGCAGGAGCACAAGTGTGGGCTAGGCTTAAGGCCTGGGCACAAGTGCGGGCTAGGCTTAAGGCCTGGGCACAAGTGCAGTGCTGACTAGGATCAAGGCAGGGGGCACAAGTGCCGGCTAGGCTTAAGGCATGGGCACAAGTGCCAGCTAGGCTTAAGGCCTGGGCACAAGTGTGAGCTAGGCTTAAGGCCTGGGCACAAGTGCCGGCTAGGCTTAAGGCATGGGCACAAGTGCCAGCTAGGCTTAAGGCCTGGGCACAAGTGCGAGCTAGGTTTAAGGCCTGGGCACAAGTGCGGGCTAGGCTTAAGGCATGGGCACAAGTGCAGTGCTGGCTAGGATCAAGGCAGGGGGCACAAGTGCTGGCTAGGCTTAAGGCATGGGCACAAGTGCTGGCTAGGTTTAAGGCATTCAGCTAACATTTTGCACTCTTTGCATAAAGGGTTAGGCACCCATAGGGGTGAAGAGCTAGCTTTCACCCCTCTACTCTGTACTTGGACATTTAGGACTAGATCCTTTGTTGTACAGTGCGGAGCCTCTCCATAACTCCATGCTCCAAGCGACCAGGCACTTCTTGTCTGTCCTCCGTAAATGGGTAATGCCTTCTTCCCCAATTACAGTCGTGCATGCGCATTCAGACGGGACAAGAGCGAAGAGCGTAAAGCTGGCCCTATGTGCATAACCAACATGAAGCTGAAGACAAAAACAAAAAAACAAGCATTCAAGGGGCTCAAAAGTGCAGGCTAGGCTTAAGGCCTGGGCACAAGTGCGGGCTAGGCTTAAGGCCTGGGCACAAGTGCGGGCTAGGCTTAAGGCCTGGGCACAAGTGCGGGCTAGGCTTAAGGCCTGGGCACAAGTGCAGTGCTGGCTAGGATCAAGGCAGGAGGCACAAGTGCAGGCTAGGCTTAAGGCCTGGGCACAAGTGCGGGCTAGGCTTAAGGCCTGGGCACAAGTGCGGGCTAGGCTTATGGCCTGGGCACAAGTGCGGGCTAGGCTTAAGGCCTGGGCACAAGTGCGGGCTAGGCTTAAGGCCTGGGCACAAGTGCGGGCTAGGATTAAGGCCTGGGCACAAGTGCGGGCTAGGATTAAGGCCTGGGCACAAGTGCGGGCTAGGCTTAAGGCCTGGGCACAAGTGCGGGCTAGACTTAAGGCCTGGGCACAAGTGCGGGCTAGGATTAAGGCCTGGGCACAAGTGCAGTGCTAGCTAGGATCAAGGCAGGAGGCACAAGTGCCGGCTAGACTTAAGGCCTGGGCACAAGTGCGGGCTAGGATTAAGGCCTGGGCACAAGTGCGGGCTAGGATTAAGGCCTGGGCACAAGTGCGGGCTAGGCTTAAGGCCTGGGCACAAGTGCGGGCTAGACTTAAGGCTTCGGCACAAGTGCGGGCTAGGATTAAGGCCTGGGCACAAGTGCAGTGCTAGCTAGGATCAAGGCAGGAGGCACAAGTGCCGGCTAGGCTTAAGGCCTGGGCACAAGTGCGGGCTAGGCTTAAGGCCTGGGCACAAGTGCGGGCTAGGCTTAAGGCCTGGGCACAAGTGCGGGCTTGGCTTAAAGCAGGGGCACAAGTGTGGGCTAGGCTTAAGGCCTGGGCACAAGTGCGGGCTAGGCTTAAGGCCTGGGCACAAGTGCGGGCTAGGCTTAAGGCCTGGGTACAAGTGCGGGCTAGGGTTAAGGCCTGGGCACAAGTGCGGGCTAGGCTTAAGGCCTGGGCACAAGTGTGGGCTAGTCTTAAGGCCTGGGCACAAGTGCGGGCTAGGCTTAAGGCCTGGGCACAAGTGCAGGCTAGGCTTAAGGCCTGGGCACAAGTGCGGGCTAGGCTTAAGGCCTGGGCACAAGTGCGGGCTAGGCTTAAGGCCTGGGCACAAGTGCGGGCTAGGCTTAAGGCCTGGGCACAAGTGCGGGGTAGGCTTAAGGCCTGGGCACAAGTGCAGGCTAGGCTTAAGGCCTGGGCACAAGTGCAGGCTAGGCTTAAGGCCTGGGCACAAGTGCGGGGTAGGCTTAAGACCTGGGCACAAATGCGGGCTAGGCTTAAGGCCTGGGCACAAGTGCGGGCTAGGCTTAAGGCCTGGGCACAAGTGTGGGGTAGGCTTAAGACCTGGGCACAAATGCGGGCTAGGCTTAAGGCCTGGGCACAAGTGCGGGCTAGGCTTAAGGCCTGGGCACAAGTGCGGGCTTGGCTTAAGACAGGGGCACAAGAGCGGGCTTGGCTTAAGGCAGGGGCACAAGTGCGGGCTTGGCTTAAGGCAGGGGCACAAGTGCGGGCTTGGCTTAAGGCAGGGGCACAAGTGCGGGCTTGGCTTAAGGCCAGGGCACAAGTGCGGGCTTGGCTTAAGGACGGGCACAAGTGCGGGCTAGGCTTAAGGCCGGGGCACAAGTGCGGGCTAGGCTTACGGCCGGGGCACAAGTGCGGGCTAGACTTAAGGCCTGGGCACAAGTTCGGGCTTGGCTTAAGGCAGAGGCACAAGTGTGGGCTAGGCTTAAGGCAGGAGCACAAGTGTGGGCTAGGCTTAAGGCCTGGGCACAAGTGCGGGCTAGGCTTAAGGCCTGGGCACAAGTGCGGGCTAGGCTTAAGGCCTGGGCACAAGTGCGGGCTAGGGTTAAGGCCTGGGCACAAGTGCGGGCTAGCCTTAAGGCCTGGGCACAAGTGTGGGCTAGTCTTAAGGCCTGGGCACAAGTGCGGACTAGGCTTAAGGCCTGGGCACAAGTGCAGGCTAGGCTTAAGGCCTGGGCACAAGTGCGGGCTAGGCTTAAGGCCTGGGCACAAGTGCGGGCTAGGCTTAAGGCCTGGGCACAAGTGCGGGCTAGGCTTAAGGCCTGGGCACAAGTGCGGGGTAGGCTTAAGGCCTGGGCACAAGTGCAGGCTAGGCTTAAGGCCTGGGCACAAGTGCAGGCTAGGCTTAAGGCCTGGGCACAAGTGCGGGGTAGGCTTAAGACCTGGGCACAAGTGCAGGCTAGGCTTAAGGCCTGGGCACAAGTGCAGGCTAGGCTTAAGGCCTGGGCACAAGTGCGGGGTAGGCTTAAGACCTGGGCACAAATGCAGGCTAGGCTTAAGGCCTGGGCACAAGTGCGGGCTTGGCTTAAAGCAGGGGCACAAGTGCGGGCTAGTCTTAAGGCCTGGGCACAAGTGCGGGCTAGGCTTAAGGCCTGGGCACAAGTGCGGTCTAGGATTAAGGCCTGTGCACAAGTGCAGTGCTAGCTAGGATCAAGGCAGGAGGCACAAGTGCCGGCTAGCCTTAAGGCCTGGGCACAAGTGCGAGCTAGGCTTAAGGCTGGGCACAAGTGCGGGCTAGGCTTAAGGCCTGGGCACAAGTGCGGGCTAGGATTAAGGCCTGGGCACAAGTGCACGCTAGGATTAAGGCCTGGGCACAAGTGCGGGCTAGGCTTAAGGCCTGGGCACAAGTGCGGGCTAGGATTAAGGCCTGGGCACAAGTGCGGGCTAGGCTTAAGGCCTGGGCACAAGTGCAGGCTTGGCTTAAGACAGAGGCACAAGAGCGGGCTTGGCTTAAGGCAGGGGCACAAGTGCGGGTTTGGCTTAAGGCAGGGGCACAAGTGCGGGCTTGGCTTAAGGCAGGGGCACAAGTGCGGGCTTGGCTTAAGGCAGGGGCACAAGTGCGGGCTTGGCTTAAGGCCGGGGCACAAGTGCGGGCTTGGCTTAAGGCCGGGCACAAGTGCGGGCTAGGCTTACGGCCGGGGCACAAGTGCGGGCTAGACTTAAGGCCTGGGCACAAGTTCGGGCTTGGCTTAAGGCAGAGGCACAAGTATGGGCTAGGCTTAAGGCAGGAGCACAAGTGTGGGCTAGGCTTAAGGCCTGGGCACAAGTGCGGGCTAGGCTTAAGGCCTGGGCACAAGTGCAGTGCTGACTAGGATCAAGGCAGGGGGCACAAGTGCCGGCAAGGCTTAAGGCATGGGCACAAGTGCCAGCTAGGCTTAAGGCCTGGGCACAAGTGTGAGCTAGGCTTAAGGCCTGGGCACAAGTGCCGGCTAGGCTTAAGGCATGGGCACAAGTGCCAGCTAGGCTTAAGACCTGGGCACAAGTGCGAGCTAGGTTTAAGGCCTGGGCACAAGTGCGGGCTAGGCTTAAGGCATGGGCACAAGTGCAGTGCTGGCTAGGATCAAGGCAGGGGGCACAAGTGCTGGCTAGGCTTAAGGCATGGGCACAAGTGCTGGCTAGGTTTAAGGCATTCAGCTAACATTTTGCACTCTTTGCATAAAGGGTTAGGCACCCATAGGGGTGAAGAGCTAGCTTTCACCCCTCTACTCTGTACTTGGACATTTAGGACTAGATCCTTTGTTGTACAGTGCGGAGCCTCTCCATAACGCCATGCTCCAAGCGACCAGGCACTTCTTGTCTGTCCTCCGTAAATGGGTAATGCCTTCTTCCCCAATTACAGTCGTGCATGCGCATTCAGACGGGACAAGAGCGAAGAGCGTAAAGCTGGCCCTATGTGCATAACCAACATGAAGCTGAAGACAAAAACAAAAAAACAAGCATTCAAGGGGCTCAAAAGTGCAGGCTAGGCTTAAGGCCTGGGTACAAGTGCGGGCTAGGCTTAAGGCCTGGGCACAAGTGCGGGCTAGGCTTAAGGCCTGGGCACAAGTGCGGGCTAGGCTTAAGGCCTGGGCACAAGTGCGGGCTAGGCTTAAGGCCTGGGCACAAGTGCAGTGCTGGCTAGGATCAAGGCAGGAGGCACAAGTGCAGGCTAGGCTTAAGGCCTGGGCACAAGTGCGGGCTAGGCTTAAGGCCTGGGCACAAGTGCAGTGCTGGCTAGGATCAAGGCAGGAGGCACAAGTGCGGGCTAGGCTTAAGGCCTGGGCACAAGTGCGGGCTAGGCTTAAGGCCTGGGCACAAGTGCGGGCTAGGCTTATGGCCTGGGCACAAGTGCGGGCTAGGCTTAAGGCCTGGGCACAAGTGCGGGCTAGGCTTAAGGCCTGGGCACAAGTGCGGGCTAGGATTAAGGCCTGGGCACAAGTGCGGGCTAGGATTAAGGCCTGGGCACAAGTGCGGGCTAGGCTTAAGGCCTGGGCACAAGTGCGGGCTAGACTTAAGTCCTGGGCACAAGTGCGGGCTAGGATTAAGGCCTGGGCACAAGTGCAGTGCTGGCTAGGATCAAGGCAGGAGGCACAAGTGCCGGCTAGGCTTAAGGCCTGGGCACAAGTGCGGGCTAGGCTTAAGGCCTGGGCACAAGTGCGGGCTGGGCTTAAGGCCTGGGCACAAGTGCGGGCTTGGCTTAAAGCAGGAGCACAAGTGTGGGCTAGGCTTAAGGCCTGGGCACAAGTGCGGGCTAGGCTTAAGGCCTGGGCACAAGTGCGGGCTAGGCTTAAGGCCTGGGCACAAGTGCAGTGCTAGCTAGGATCAAGGCAGGAGGCACAAGTGCCGGCTAGGCTTAAGGCCTGGGCACAAGTGCGGGCTAGGCTTAAGGCCTGGGCACAAGTGCGGGCTAGGCTTAAGGCCTGGGCACAAGTGCGGGCTAGGCATAAGGCCTGGGCACAAGTGCGGGCTAGGCTTAAGGCCTGGGCACAAGTGCGGGCTAGGCTTAAGGCCTGGGCACAAGTGCGGGCTAGGATTAAGGCCTGGGCACAAGTGCGGGCTAGGATTAAGGCCTGGGCACAAGTGCGGGCTAGGCTTAAGGCCTGGGCACAAGTGCGGGCTAGGATTAAGGCCTGGGCACAAGTGCGGGCTAGGCTTAAGGCCTGGGCACAAGTGCGGGCTTGGCTTAAGACAGGGGCACAAGAGCGGGCTTGGCTTAAGGCAGGGGCACAAGTGCGGGCTTGGCTTAAGGCAGGGGCACAAGAGCGGGCTTGGCTTAAGGCAGGGGCACAAGTGCGGGCTTGGCTTAAGGCCAGGGCACAAGTGCGGGCTTGGCTTAAGGCCGGGCACAAGTGCGGGCTAGGCTTAAGGCCGGGGCACAAGTGCGGGCTAGGCTTACGGCCGGGGCACAAGTGCGGGCTAGACTTAAGGCCTGGGCACAAGTTCGGGCTTGGCTTAAGGCAGAGGCACAAGTGTGGGCTAGGCTTAAGGCAGGAGCACAAGTGTGGGCTAGGCTTAAGACCTGGGCACAAATGCGGGCTAGGCTTAAGGCCTGGGCACAAGTGCGGGCTAGGCTTAAGGCCTGGGCACAAGTGCGGGCTAGGGTTAAGGCCTGGGCACAAGTGCGGGCTAGGCTTAAGGCCTGGGCACAAGTGTGGGCTAGTCTTAAGGCCTGGGCACAAGTGCGGACTAGGCTTAAGGCCTGGGCACAAGTGCAGGCTAGGCTTAAGGCCTGGGCACAAGTGCGGGCTAGGCTTAAGGCCTGGGCACAAGTGCGGGCTAGGCTTAAGGCCTGGGCACAAGTGCGGGCTAGGCTTAAGGCCTGGGCACAAGTGCGGGGTAGGCTTAAGGCCTGGGCACAAGTGCAGGCTAGGCTTAAGGCCTGGGCACAAGTGCAGGCTAGGCTTAAGGCCTGGGCACAAGTGCGGGGTAGGCTTAAGACCTGGGCACAAATGCGGGCTAGGCTTAAGGCCTGGGCACAAGTGCGGGCTAGGCTTAAGGCCTGGGCACAAGTGCAGGGTAGGCTTAAGACCTGGGCACAAATGCGGGCTAGGCTTAAGGCCTGGGCACAAGTGCGGGCTAGGCTTAAGGCCTGGGCACAAGTGCGGGGTAGGCTTAAGGCCTGGGCACAAGTGCGGGCTAGGCTTAAGGCCTGGGCACAAGTGCGGGCTTGGCTTAAAGCAGGGGCACAAGTGCGGGCTAGGCTTAAGGCCTGGGCACAAGTGCGGGCTAGGCTTAAGGCCTGGGCACAAGTGCGGTCTAGGCTTAAGGCCTGGGCACAAGTGCAGTGCTAGCTAGGATCAAGGCAGGAGGCACAAGTGCCGGCTAGCCTTAAGGCCTGGGCACAAGTGCGAGCTAGGCTTAAGGCCTGGGCACAAGTGCGGGCTAGGCTTAAGGCCTGGGCACAAGTGCGGGCTAGGCTTAAGGCCTGGGCACAAGTGCGGGCTAGGCTTAAGGCCTGGGCACAAGTGCGGGCTAGGCTTAAGGCCTGGGCACAAGTGCGGGCTAGGATTAAGGCCTGGGCACAAGTGCGGGCTAGGATTAAGGCCTGGGCACAAGTGCGGGCTAGGCTTAAGGCCTGGGCACAAGTGCGGGCTAGGATTAAGGCCTGGGCACAAGTGCGGGCTAGGCTTAAGGCCTGGGCACAAGTGCGGGCTTGGCTTAAGACAGGGGCACAAGAGCGGGCTTGGCTTAAGGCAGGGGCACAAGTGCGGGCTTGGCTTAAGGCAGGGGCACAAGTGCGGGCTTGGCTTAAGGCAGGGGCACAAGTGCGGGCTTGGCTTAAGGCCAGGGCACAAGTGCGGGCTTGGCTTAAGGACGGGCACAAGTGCGGGCTAGGCTTAAGGCCGGGGCACAAGTGCGGGCTAGGCTTACGGCCGGGGCACAAGTGCGGGCTAGACTTAAGGCCTGGGCACAAGTTCGGGCTTGGCTTAAGGCAGAGGCACAAGTGTGGGCTAGGCTTAAGGCAGGAGCACAAGTGTGGGCTAGGCTTAAGGCCTGGGCACAAGTGCGGGCTAGGCTTAAGGCCTGGGCACAAGTGCGGGCTAGGCTTAAGGCCTGGGCACAAGTGCGGGCTAGGGTTAAGGCCTGGGCACAAGTGCGGGCTAGCCTTAAGGCCTGGGCACAAGTGTGGGCTAGTCTTAAGGCCTGGGCACAAGTGCGGACTAGGCTTAAGGCCTGGGCACAAGTGCAGGCTAGGCTTAAGGCCTGGGCACAAGTGCGGGCTAGGCTTAAGGCCTGGGCACAAGTGCGGGCTAGGCTTAAGGCCTGGGCACAAGTGCGGGCTAGGCTTAAGGCCTGGGCACAAGTGCGGGGTAGGCTTAAGGCCTGGGCACAAGTGCAGGCTAGCCTTAAGGCCTGGGCACAAGTGCAGGCTAGGCTTAAGGCCTGGGCACAAGTGCGGGGTAGGCTTAAGACCTGGGCACAAGTGCAGGCTAGGCTTAAGGCCTGGGCACAAGTGCAGGCTAGGCTTAAGGCCTGGGCACAAGTGCGGGGTAGGCTTAAGACCTGGGCACAAATGCAGGCTAGGCTTAAGGCCTGGGCACAAGTGCGGGCTTGGCTTAAAGCAGGGGCACAAGTGCGGGCTAGGCTTAAGGCCTGGGCACAAGTGCGGGCTAGGCTTAAGGCCTGGGCACAAGTGCGGTCTAGGATTAAGGCCTGGGCACAAGTGCAGTGCTAGCTAGGATCAAGGCAGGAGGCACAAGTGCCGGCTAGCCTTAAGGCCTGGGCACAAGTGCGAGCTAGGCTTAAGGCTGGGCACAAGTGCGGGCTAGGCTTAAGGCCTGGGCACAAGTGCGGGCTAGGATTAAGGCCTGGGCACAAGTGCACGCTAGGATTAAGGCCTGGGCACAAGTGCGGGCTAGGCTTAAGGCCTGGGCACAAGTGCGGGCTAGGATTAAGGCCTGGGCACAAGTGCGGGCTAGGCTTAAGGCCTGGGCACAAGTGCAGGCTTGGCTTAAGACAGAGGCACAAGAGCGGGCTTGGCTTAAGGCAGGGGCACAAGTGCGGGTTTGGCTTAAGGCAGGGGCACAAGTGCGGGCTTGGCTTAAGGCAGGGGCACAAGTGCGGGCTTGGCTTAAGGCAGGGGCACAAGTGCGGGCTTGGCTTAAGGCCGGGGCACAAGTGCGGGCTTGGCTTAAGGCCGGGCACAAGTGCGGGCTAGGCTAACGGCCGGGGCACAAGTGCGGGCTAGACTTAAGGCCTGGGCACAAGTTCGGGCTTGGCTTAAGGCAGAGGCACAAGTATGGGCTAGGCTTAAGGCAGGAGCACAAGTGTGGGCTAGGCTTAAGGCCTGGGCACAAGTGCGGGCTAGGCTTAAGGCCTGGGCACAAGTGCAGTGCTGACTAGGATCAAGGCAGGGGGCACAAGTGCCGGCAAGGCTTAAGGCATGGGCACAAGTGCCAGCTAGGCTTAAGGCCTGGGCACAAGTGTGAGCTAGGCTTAAGGCCTGGGCACAAGTGCCGGCTAGGCTTAAGGCATGGGCACAAGTGCCAGCTAGGCTTAAGGCCTGGGCACAAGTGCGAGCTAGGTTTAAGGCCTGGGCACAAGTGCGGGCTAGGCTTAAGGCATGGGCACAAGTGCAGTGCTGGCTAGGATCAAGGCAGGGGGCACAAGTGCTGGCTAGGCTTAAGGCATGGGCACAAGTGCTGGCTAGGTTTAAGGCATTCAGCTAACATTTTGCACTCTTTGCATAAAGGGTTAGGCACCCATAGGGGTGAAGAGCTAGCTTTCACCCCTCTACTCTGTACTTGGACATTTAGGACTAGATCCTTTGTTGTACAGTGCGGAGCCTCTCCATAACTCCATGCTCCAAGCGACCAGGCACTTCTTGTCTGTCCTCCGTAAATGGGTAATGCCTTCTTCCCCAATTACAGTCGTGCATGCGCATTCAGACGGGACAAGAGCGAAGAGCGTAAAGCTGGCCCTATGTGCATAACCAACATGAAGCTGAAGACAAAAACAAAAAAACAAGCATTCAAGGGGCTCAAAAGTGCAGGCTAGGCTTAAGGCCTGGGTACAAGTGCGGGCTAGGCTTAAGGCCTGGGCACAAGTGCGGGCTAGGCTTAAGGCCTGGGCACAAGTGCGGGCTAGGCTTAAGGCCTGGGCACAAGTGCGGGCTAGGCTTAAGGCCTGGGCACAAGTGCAGTGCTGGCTAGGATCAAGGCAGGAGGCACAAGTGCAGGCTAGGCTTAAGGCCTGGGCACAAGTGCGGGCTAGGCTTAAGGCCTGGGCACAAGTGCAGTGCTGGCTAGGATCAAGGCAGGAGGCACAAGTGCGGGCTAGGCTTAAGGCCTGGGCACAAGTGCGGGCTAGGCTTAAGGCCTGGGCACAAGTGCGGGCTAGGCTTATGGCCTGGGCACAAGTGCGGGCTAGGCTTAAGGCCTGGGCACAAGTGCGGGCTAGGCTTAAGGCCTGGGCACAAGTGCGGGCTAGGATTAAGGCCTGGGCACAAGTGCGGGCTAGGCTTAAGGCCTGGGCACAAGTGCAGTGCTGGCTAGGATCAAGGCAGGAGGCACAAGTGCGGGCTAGCCTTAAGGCCTGGGCACAAGTGCGAGCTAGGCTTAAGGCCTGGGCACAAGTGCGGGCTAGGCTTAAGGCCTGGGCACAAGTGCGGGCTAGGCTTAAGGCCTGGGCACAAGTGCGGGCTAGGCTTAAGGCCTGGGCACAAGTGCGGGCTAGGCTTAAGGCCTGGGCACAAGTGCGGGCTAGGATTAAGGCCTGGGCACAAGTGCGGGCTAGGATTAAGGCCTGGGCACAAGTGCGGGCTAGGCTTAAGGCCTGGGCACAAGTGCGGGCTAGGATTAAGGCCTGGGCACAAGTGCGGGCTAGGCTTAAGGCCTGGGCACAAGTGCGGGCTTGGCTTAAGACAGAGGCACAAGAGCGGGCTTGGCTTAAGGCAGGGGCACAAGTGCGGGCTTGGCTTAAGGCAGGGGCACAAGTGCGGGCTTGGCTTAAGGCAGGGGCACAAGTGCGGGCTTGGCTTAAGGCCGGGGCACAAGTGCGGGCTTGGCTTAAGGCCGGGGCACAAGTGCGGGCTTGGCTTAAGGCCGGGCACAAGTGCGGGCTAGGCTTAAGGCCGGGGCACAAGTGCGGGCTAGGCTTACGGCCGGGGCACAAGTGCGGGCTAGACTTAAGGCCTGGGCACAAGTTCGGGCTTGGCTTAAGGCAGAGGCACAAGTGTGGGCTAGGCTTAAGGCAGGAGCACAAGTGTGGGCTAGGCTTAAGGCCTGGGCACAAGTGCGGGCTAGGCTTAAGGCCTGGGCACAAGTGCAGTGCTGACTAGGATCAAGGCAGGGGGCACAAGTGCCGGCTAGGCTTAAGGCATGGGCACAAGTGCCAGCTAGGCTTAAGGCCTGGGCACAAGTGTGAGCTAGGCTTAAGGCCTGGGCACAAGTGCCGGCTAGGCTTAAGGCATGGGCACAAGTGCCGGCTAGGCTTAAGGCCTGGGCACAAGTGCGAGCTAGGTTTAAGGCCTGGGCACAAGTGCGGGCTAGGCTTAAGGCATGGGCACAAGTGCAGTGCTGGCTAGGATCAAGGCAGGGGGCACAAGTGCTGGCTAGGCTTAAGGCATGGGCACAAGTGCTGGCTAGGTTTAAGGCATTCAGCTAACATTTTGCACTCTTTGCATAAAGGGTTAGGCACCCATAGGGGTGAAGAGCTAGCTTTCACCCCTCTACTCTGTACTTGGACATTTAGGACTAGATCCTTTGTTGTACAGTGCGGAGCCTCTCCATAACTCCATGCTCCAAGCGACCAGGCACTTCTTGTCTGTCCTCCGTAAATGGGTAATGCCTTCTTCCCCAATTACAGTCGTGCATGCGCATTCAGACGGGACAAGAGCGAAGAGCGTAAAGCTGGCCCTATGTGCATAACCAACATGAAGCTGAAGACAAAAACAAAAAAACAAGCATTCAAGGGGCTCAAAAGTGCAGGCTAGGCTTAAGGCCTGGGCACAAGTGCGGGCTAGGCTTAAGGCCTGGGCACAAGTGCGGGCTAGGCTTAAGGCCTGGGCACAAGTGCGGGCTAGGCTTAAGGCCTGGGCACAAGTGCGGGCTAGGCTTAAGGCCTGGGCACAAGTGCAGTGCTGGCTAGGATCAAGGCAGGAGGCACAAGTGCAGGCTAGGCTTAAGGCCTGGGCACAAGTGCGGGCTAGGCTTAAGGCCTGGGCACAAGTGCAGTGCTGGCTAGGATCAAGGCAGGAGGCACAAGTGCGGGCTAGGCTTAAGGCCTGGGCACAAGTGCGGGCTAGGCTTAAGGCCTGGGCACAAGTTCGGGCTAGGCTTATGGCCTGGGCACAAGTGCGGGGTAGGCTTAAGGCCTGGGCACAAGTGCGGGCTAGGCTTAAGGCCTGGGCACAAGTGCGGGCTAGGATTAAGGCCTGGGCACAAGTGCGGGCTAGGAATAAGGCCTGGGCACAAGTGCGGGCTAGGCTTAAGGCCTGGGCACAAGTGCGGGCTAGACTTAAGGCCTGGGCACAAGTGCGGGCTAGGATTAAGGCCTGGGCACAAGTGCAGTGCTAGCTAGGATCAAGGCAGGAGGCACAAGTGCCGGCTAGGCTTAAGGCCTGGGCATAAGTGCGGGCTAGGCTTAAGGCCTGGGCACAAGTGCGGGCTAAGCTTAAGGCCTGGGCACAAGTGCGGGCTTGGCTTAAAGCAGGGGCACAAGTGTGGGCTAGGCTTAAGGCCTGGGCACAAGTGCGGGCTAGGCTTAAGGCCTGGGCACAAGTGCGGGCTAGGCTTAAGGCCTGGGCACAAGTGCAGTGCTGGCTAGGATCAAGGCAGGAGGCACAAGTGCCGGCTAGGCTTAAGGCCTGGGCACAAGTGCGGGCTAGGCTTAAGGCCTGGGAACAAGTGCGGGCTAGGCTTAAGGCCTGGGCACAAGTGCGGGCTAGGCTTAAGGCCTGGACACAAGTGTGGGCTAGTCTTAAGGCCTGGGCACAAGTGCGGACTAGGCTTAAGGCCTGGGCACAAGTGCAGGCTAGGCTTAAGGCCTGGGCACAAGTGCGGGCTAGGCTTAAGGCCTGGGCACAAGTGCGGGCTAGGCTTAAGACCTGGGCACAAATGCGGGCTAGGCTTAAGGCCTGGGCACAAGTGGGGGCTAGGCTTAAGGCCTGGGCACAAGTGCGGGGTAGGCTTAAGGCCTGGGCACAAGTGCGGGCTAGGCTTAAGGCCTGGGCACAAGTGCGGGCTTGGCTTAAAGCAGGGGCACAAGTGCGGGCTAGGCTTAAGGCCTGGGCACAAGTGCGGGCTAGGCTTAAGGCCTGGGCACAAGTGCGGGCTAGGCTTAAGGCCTGGGCACAAGTGCAGTGCTAGCTAGGATCAAGGCAGGAGGCACAAGTGCCGGTTAGGCTTAAGGCCTGGGCACAAGTGCGAGCTAGGCTTAAGGCCTGGGCACAAGTGCGGGCTAGGCTTAAGGCCTGGGCACAAGTGCGGGCTAAGCTTAAGGCCTGGGCACAAGTGCGGGCTAGGCTTAAGGCCTGGGCACAAGTGCGGGCTAGGCTTAAGGCCTGGGCACAAGTGCGGGCTAGGATTAAGGCCTGGGCACAAGTGCGGGCTAGGATTAAGGCCTGGGCACAAGTGCGGGCTAGGCTTAAGGCCTGGGCACAAGTGCGGGCTAGGATTAAGGCCTGGGCACAAGTGCGGGCTAGGCTTAAGGCCTGGGCACAAGTGCGGGCTTGGCTTATGACAGGGGCACAAGAGCGAGCTTGGCTTAAGGCAGGGGCACAAGTGCGGGCTTGGCTTAAGGCAGGGGCACAAGTGCGGGCTTGGCTTAAGGCAGGGGCACAAGTGCGGGCTTGGCTTAAGGCCGGGGCACAAGTGCGGGCTTGGCTTAAGGCCGGGCACAAGTGCGGGCTAGGCTTAAGGCCGGGGCACAAGTGCGGGCTAGGCTTACGGCCGGGGCACAAGTGCGGGCTAGACTTAAGGCCTGGGCACAAGTTCGGGCAGGGCTTAAGGCAGAGGCACAAGTGTGGGCTAGGCTTAAGGCAGGAGCACAAGTGTGGGCTAGGCTTAAGGCCTGGGCACAAGTGCGGGCTAGGCTTAAGGCCTGGGCACAAGTGCAGTGCTGACTAGGATCAAGGCAGGGGGCACAAGTGCCGGCTAGGCTTAAGGCATGGGCACAAGTGCCAGCTAGGCTTAAGGCCTGGGCACAAGTGTGAGCTAGGCTTAAGGCCTGGGCACAAGTGCCGGCTAGGCTTAAGGCATGGGCACAAGTGCCAGCTAGGCTTAAGGCCTGGGCACAAGTGCGAGCTAGGTTTAAGGCCTGGGCACAAGTGCGGGCTAGGCTTAAGGCATGGGCACAAGTGCAGTGCTGGCTAGGATCAAGGCAGGGGGCACAAGTGCTGGCTAGGCTTAAGGCATGGGCACAAGTGCTGGCTAGGTTTAAGGCATTCAGCTAACATTTTGCACTCTTTGCATAAAGGGTTAGGCACCCATAGGGGTGAAGAGCTAGCTTTCACCCCTCTACTCTGTACTTGGACATTTAGGACTAGATCCTTTGTTGTACAGTGCGGAGCCTCTCCATAACTCCATGCTCCAAGCGACCAGGCACTTCTTGTCTGTCCTCCGTAAATGGGTAATGCCTTCTTCCCCAATTACAGTCGTGCATGCGCATTCAGACGGGACAAGAGCGAAGAGCGTAAAGCTGGCCCTATGTGCATAACCAACATGAAGCTGAAGACAAAAACAAAAAAACAAGCATTCAAGGGGCTCAAAAGTGCAGGCTAGGCTTAAGGCCTGGGCACA
Organism: Ranitomeya imitator; assembly: GCF_032444005.1. NCBI lineage: Eukaryota > Metazoa > Chordata > Amphibia > Anura > Dendrobatidae > Ranitomeya > Ranitomeya imitator. Next base: position 312,520,045 of record NC_091284.1, on the reverse strand, counting down.
AGTGCGGGCTAGGCTTAAGGCCTGGGCACAAGTGCGGGCTAGGCTTAAGGCCTGGGCACAAGTGCGGGCTAGGCTTAAGGCCTGGGCACAAGTGCAGTGCTGGCTAGGATCAAGGCAGGAGGCACAAGTGCAGGCTAGGCTTAAGGCCTGGGCACAAGTGCGGGCTAGGCTTAAGGCCTGGGCACAAGTGCGGGCTAGGCTTATGGCCTGGGCACAAGTGCGGGCTAGGCTTAAGGCCTGGGCACAAGTGCGGGCTAGGCTTAAGGCCTGGGCACAAGTGCGGGCTAGGATTAAGGCCTGGGCACAAGTGCGGGCTAGGATTAAGGCCTGGGCACAAGTGCGGGCTAGGCTTAAGGCCTGGGCACAAGTGCGGGCTAGACTTAAGGCCTGGGCACAAGTGCGGGCTAGGATTAAGGCCTGGGCACAAGTGCAGTGCTAGCTAGGATCAAGGCAGGAGGCACAAGTGCCGGCTAGACTTAAGGCCTGGGCACAAGTGCGGGCTAGGATTAAGGCCTGGGCACAAGTGCGGGCTAGGATTAAGGCCTGGGCACAAGTGCGGGCTAGGCTTAAGGCCTGGGCACAAGTGCGGGCTAGACTTAAGGCTTCGGCACAAGTGCGGGCTAGGATTAAGGCCTGGGCACAAGTGCAGTGCTAGCTAGGATCAAGGCAGGAGGCACAAGTGCCGGCTAGGCTTAAGGCCTGGGCACAAGTGCGGGCTAGGCTTAAGGCCTGGGCACAAGTGCGGGCTAGGCTTAAGGCCTGGGCACAAGTGCGGGCTTGGCTTAAAGCAGGGGCACAAGTGTGGGCTAGGCTTAAGGCCTGGGCACAAGTGCGGGCTAGGCTTAAGGCCTGGGCACAAGTGCGGGCTAGGCTTAAGGCCTGGGTACAAGTGCGGGCTAGGGTTAAGGCCTGGGCACAAGTGCGGGCTAGGCTTAAGGCCTGGGCACAAGTGTGGGCTAGTCTTAAGGCCTGGGCACAAGTGCGGGCTAGGCTTAAGGCCTGGGCACAAGTGCAGGCTAGGCTTAAGGCCTGGGCACAAGTGCGGGCTAGGCTTAAGGCCTGGGCACAAGTGCGGGCTAGGCTTAAGGCCTGGGCACAAGTGCGGGCTAGGCTTAAGGCCTGGGCACAAGTGCGGGGTAGGCTTAAGGCCTGGGCACAAGTGCAGGCTAGGCTTAAGGCCTGGGCACAAGTGCAGGCTAGGCTTAAGGCCTGGGCACAAGTGCGGGGTAGGCTTAAGACCTGGGCACAAATGCGGGCTAGGCTTAAGGCCTGGGCACAAGTGCGGGCTAGGCTTAAGGCCTGGGCACAAGTGTGGGGTAGGCTTAAGACCTGGGCACAAATGCGGGCTAGGCTTAAGGCCTGGGCACAAGTGCGGGCTAGGCTTAAGGCCTGGGCACAAGTGCGGGCTTGGCTTAAGACAGGGGCACAAGAGCGGGCTTGGCTTAAGGCAGGGGCACAAGTGCGGGCTTGGCTTAAGGCAGGGGCACAAGTGCGGGCTTGGCTTAAGGCAGGGGCACAAGTGCGGGCTTGGCTTAAGGCCAGGGCACAAGTGCGGGCTTGGCTTAAGGACGGGCACAAGTGCGGGCTAGGCTTAAGGCCGGGGCACAAGTGCGGGCTAGGCTTACGGCCGGGGCACAAGTGCGGGCTAGACTTAAGGCCTGGGCACAAGTTCGGGCTTGGCTTAAGGCAGAGGCACAAGTGTGGGCTAGGCTTAAGGCAGGAGCACAAGTGTGGGCTAGGCTTAAGGCCTGGGCACAAGTGCGGGCTAGGCTTAAGGCCTGGGCACAAGTGCGGGCTAGGCTTAAGGCCTGGGCACAAGTGCGGGCTAGGGTTAAGGCCTGGGCACAAGTGCGGGCTAGCCTTAAGGCCTGGGCACAAGTGTGGGCTAGTCTTAAGGCCTGGGCACAAGTGCGGACTAGGCTTAAGGCCTGGGCACAAGTGCAGGCTAGGCTTAAGGCCTGGGCACAAGTGCGGGCTAGGCTTAAGGCCTGGGCACAAGTGCGGGCTAGGCTTAAGGCCTGGGCACAAGTGCGGGCTAGGCTTAAGGCCTGGGCACAAGTGCGGGGTAGGCTTAAGGCCTGGGCACAAGTGCAGGCTAGGCTTAAGGCCTGGGCACAAGTGCAGGCTAGGCTTAAGGCCTGGGCACAAGTGCGGGGTAGGCTTAAGACCTGGGCACAAGTGCAGGCTAGGCTTAAGGCCTGGGCACAAGTGCAGGCTAGGCTTAAGGCCTGGGCACAAGTGCGGGGTAGGCTTAAGACCTGGGCACAAATGCAGGCTAGGCTTAAGGCCTGGGCACAAGTGCGGGCTTGGCTTAAAGCAGGGGCACAAGTGCGGGCTAGTCTTAAGGCCTGGGCACAAGTGCGGGCTAGGCTTAAGGCCTGGGCACAAGTGCGGTCTAGGATTAAGGCCTGTGCACAAGTGCAGTGCTAGCTAGGATCAAGGCAGGAGGCACAAGTGCCGGCTAGCCTTAAGGCCTGGGCACAAGTGCGAGCTAGGCTTAAGGCTGGGCACAAGTGCGGGCTAGGCTTAAGGCCTGGGCACAAGTGCGGGCTAGGATTAAGGCCTGGGCACAAGTGCACGCTAGGATTAAGGCCTGGGCACAAGTGCGGGCTAGGCTTAAGGCCTGGGCACAAGTGCGGGCTAGGATTAAGGCCTGGGCACAAGTGCGGGCTAGGCTTAAGGCCTGGGCACAAGTGCAGGCTTGGCTTAAGACAGAGGCACAAGAGCGGGCTTGGCTTAAGGCAGGGGCACAAGTGCGGGTTTGGCTTAAGGCAGGGGCACAAGTGCGGGCTTGGCTTAAGGCAGGGGCACAAGTGCGGGCTTGGCTTAAGGCAGGGGCACAAGTGCGGGCTTGGCTTAAGGCCGGGGCACAAGTGCGGGCTTGGCTTAAGGCCGGGCACAAGTGCGGGCTAGGCTTACGGCCGGGGCACAAGTGCGGGCTAGACTTAAGGCCTGGGCACAAGTTCGGGCTTGGCTTAAGGCAGAGGCACAAGTATGGGCTAGGCTTAAGGCAGGAGCACAAGTGTGGGCTAGGCTTAAGGCCTGGGCACAAGTGCGGGCTAGGCTTAAGGCCTGGGCACAAGTGCAGTGCTGACTAGGATCAAGGCAGGGGGCACAAGTGCCGGCAAGGCTTAAGGCATGGGCACAAGTGCCAGCTAGGCTTAAGGCCTGGGCACAAGTGTGAGCTAGGCTTAAGGCCTGGGCACAAGTGCCGGCTAGGCTTAAGGCATGGGCACAAGTGCCAGCTAGGCTTAAGACCTGGGCACAAGTGCGAGCTAGGTTTAAGGCCTGGGCACAAGTGCGGGCTAGGCTTAAGGCATGGGCACAAGTGCAGTGCTGGCTAGGATCAAGGCAGGGGGCACAAGTGCTGGCTAGGCTTAAGGCATGGGCACAAGTGCTGGCTAGGTTTAAGGCATTCAGCTAACATTTTGCACTCTTTGCATAAAGGGTTAGGCACCCATAGGGGTGAAGAGCTAGCTTTCACCCCTCTACTCTGTACTTGGACATTTAGGACTAGATCCTTTGTTGTACAGTGCGGAGCCTCTCCATAACGCCATGCTCCAAGCGACCAGGCACTTCTTGTCTGTCCTCCGTAAATGGGTAATGCCTTCTTCCCCAATTACAGTCGTGCATGCGCATTCAGACGGGACAAGAGCGAAGAGCGTAAAGCTGGCCCTATGTGCATAACCAACATGAAGCTGAAGACAAAAACAAAAAAACAAGCATTCAAGGGGCTCAAAAGTGCAGGCTAGGCTTAAGGCCTGGGTACAAGTGCGGGCTAGGCTTAAGGCCTGGGCACAAGTGCGGGCTAGGCTTAAGGCCTGGGCACAAGTGCGGGCTAGGCTTAAGGCCTGGGCACAAGTGCGGGCTAGGCTTAAGGCCTGGGCACAAGTGCAGTGCTGGCTAGGATCAAGGCAGGAGGCACAAGTGCAGGCTAGGCTTAAGGCCTGGGCACAAGTGCGGGCTAGGCTTAAGGCCTGGGCACAAGTGCAGTGCTGGCTAGGATCAAGGCAGGAGGCACAAGTGCGGGCTAGGCTTAAGGCCTGGGCACAAGTGCGGGCTAGGCTTAAGGCCTGGGCACAAGTGCGGGCTAGGCTTATGGCCTGGGCACAAGTGCGGGCTAGGCTTAAGGCCTGGGCACAAGTGCGGGCTAGGCTTAAGGCCTGGGCACAAGTGCGGGCTAGGATTAAGGCCTGGGCACAAGTGCGGGCTAGGATTAAGGCCTGGGCACAAGTGCGGGCTAGGCTTAAGGCCTGGGCACAAGTGCGGGCTAGACTTAAGTCCTGGGCACAAGTGCGGGCTAGGATTAAGGCCTGGGCACAAGTGCAGTGCTGGCTAGGATCAAGGCAGGAGGCACAAGTGCCGGCTAGGCTTAAGGCCTGGGCACAAGTGCGGGCTAGGCTTAAGGCCTGGGCACAAGTGCGGGCTGGGCTTAAGGCCTGGGCACAAGTGCGGGCTTGGCTTAAAGCAGGAGCACAAGTGTGGGCTAGGCTTAAGGCCTGGGCACAAGTGCGGGCTAGGCTTAAGGCCTGGGCACAAGTGCGGGCTAGGCTTAAGGCCTGGGCACAAGTGCAGTGCTAGCTAGGATCAAGGCAGGAGGCACAAGTGCCGGCTAGGCTTAAGGCCTGGGCACAAGTGCGGGCTAGGCTTAAGGCCTGGGCACAAGTGCGGGCTAGGCTTAAGGCCTGGGCACAAGTGCGGGCTAGGCATAAGGCCTGGGCACAAGTGCGGGCTAGGCTTAAGGCCTGGGCACAAGTGCGGGCTAGGCTTAAGGCCTGGGCACAAGTGCGGGCTAGGATTAAGGCCTGGGCACAAGTGCGGGCTAGGATTAAGGCCTGGGCACAAGTGCGGGCTAGGCTTAAGGCCTGGGCACAAGTGCGGGCTAGGATTAAGGCCTGGGCACAAGTGCGGGCTAGGCTTAAGGCCTGGGCACAAGTGCGGGCTTGGCTTAAGACAGGGGCACAAGAGCGGGCTTGGCTTAAGGCAGGGGCACAAGTGCGGGCTTGGCTTAAGGCAGGGGCACAAGAGCGGGCTTGGCTTAAGGCAGGGGCACAAGTGCGGGCTTGGCTTAAGGCCAGGGCACAAGTGCGGGCTTGGCTTAAGGCCGGGCACAAGTGCGGGCTAGGCTTAAGGCCGGGGCACAAGTGCGGGCTAGGCTTACGGCCGGGGCACAAGTGCGGGCTAGACTTAAGGCCTGGGCACAAGTTCGGGCTTGGCTTAAGGCAGAGGCACAAGTGTGGGCTAGGCTTAAGGCAGGAGCACAAGTGTGGGCTAGGCTTAAGACCTGGGCACAAATGCGGGCTAGGCTTAAGGCCTGGGCACAAGTGCGGGCTAGGCTTAAGGCCTGGGCACAAGTGCGGGCTAGGGTTAAGGCCTGGGCACAAGTGCGGGCTAGGCTTAAGGCCTGGGCACAAGTGTGGGCTAGTCTTAAGGCCTGGGCACAAGTGCGGACTAGGCTTAAGGCCTGGGCACAAGTGCAGGCTAGGCTTAAGGCCTGGGCACAAGTGCGGGCTAGGCTTAAGGCCTGGGCACAAGTGCGGGCTAGGCTTAAGGCCTGGGCACAAGTGCGGGCTAGGCTTAAGGCCTGGGCACAAGTGCGGGGTAGGCTTAAGGCCTGGGCACAAGTGCAGGCTAGGCTTAAGGCCTGGGCACAAGTGCAGGCTAGGCTTAAGGCCTGGGCACAAGTGCGGGGTAGGCTTAAGACCTGGGCACAAATGCGGGCTAGGCTTAAGGCCTGGGCACAAGTGCGGGCTAGGCTTAAGGCCTGGGCACAAGTGCAGGGTAGGCTTAAGACCTGGGCACAAATGCGGGCTAGGCTTAAGGCCTGGGCACAAGTGCGGGCTAGGCTTAAGGCCTGGGCACAAGTGCGGGGTAGGCTTAAGGCCTGGGCACAAGTGCGGGCTAGGCTTAAGGCCTGGGCACAAGTGCGGGCTTGGCTTAAAGCAGGGGCACAAGTGCGGGCTAGGCTTAAGGCCTGGGCACAAGTGCGGGCTAGGCTTAAGGCCTGGGCACAAGTGCGGTCTAGGCTTAAGGCCTGGGCACAAGTGCAGTGCTAGCTAGGATCAAGGCAGGAGGCACAAGTGCCGGCTAGCCTTAAGGCCTGGGCACAAGTGCGAGCTAGGCTTAAGGCCTGGGCACAAGTGCGGGCTAGGCTTAAGGCCTGGGCACAAGTGCGGGCTAGGCTTAAGGCCTGGGCACAAGTGCGGGCTAGGCTTAAGGCCTGGGCACAAGTGCGGGCTAGGCTTAAGGCCTGGGCACAAGTGCGGGCTAGGATTAAGGCCTGGGCACAAGTGCGGGCTAGGATTAAGGCCTGGGCACAAGTGCGGGCTAGGCTTAAGGCCTGGGCACAAGTGCGGGCTAGGATTAAGGCCTGGGCACAAGTGCGGGCTAGGCTTAAGGCCTGGGCACAAGTGCGGGCTTGGCTTAAGACAGGGGCACAAGAGCGGGCTTGGCTTAAGGCAGGGGCACAAGTGCGGGCTTGGCTTAAGGCAGGGGCACAAGTGCGGGCTTGGCTTAAGGCAGGGGCACAAGTGCGGGCTTGGCTTAAGGCCAGGGCACAAGTGCGGGCTTGGCTTAAGGACGGGCACAAGTGCGGGCTAGGCTTAAGGCCGGGGCACAAGTGCGGGCTAGGCTTACGGCCGGGGCACAAGTGCGGGCTAGACTTAAGGCCTGGGCACAAGTTCGGGCTTGGCTTAAGGCAGAGGCACAAGTGTGGGCTAGGCTTAAGGCAGGAGCACAAGTGTGGGCTAGGCTTAAGGCCTGGGCACAAGTGCGGGCTAGGCTTAAGGCCTGGGCACAAGTGCGGGCTAGGCTTAAGGCCTGGGCACAAGTGCGGGCTAGGGTTAAGGCCTGGGCACAAGTGCGGGCTAGCCTTAAGGCCTGGGCACAAGTGTGGGCTAGTCTTAAGGCCTGGGCACAAGTGCGGACTAGGCTTAAGGCCTGGGCACAAGTGCAGGCTAGGCTTAAGGCCTGGGCACAAGTGCGGGCTAGGCTTAAGGCCTGGGCACAAGTGCGGGCTAGGCTTAAGGCCTGGGCACAAGTGCGGGCTAGGCTTAAGGCCTGGGCACAAGTGCGGGGTAGGCTTAAGGCCTGGGCACAAGTGCAGGCTAGCCTTAAGGCCTGGGCACAAGTGCAGGCTAGGCTTAAGGCCTGGGCACAAGTGCGGGGTAGGCTTAAGACCTGGGCACAAGTGCAGGCTAGGCTTAAGGCCTGGGCACAAGTGCAGGCTAGGCTTAAGGCCTGGGCACAAGTGCGGGGTAGGCTTAAGACCTGGGCACAAATGCAGGCTAGGCTTAAGGCCTGGGCACAAGTGCGGGCTTGGCTTAAAGCAGGGGCACAAGTGCGGGCTAGGCTTAAGGCCTGGGCACAAGTGCGGGCTAGGCTTAAGGCCTGGGCACAAGTGCGGTCTAGGATTAAGGCCTGGGCACAAGTGCAGTGCTAGCTAGGATCAAGGCAGGAGGCACAAGTGCCGGCTAGCCTTAAGGCCTGGGCACAAGTGCGAGCTAGGCTTAAGGCTGGGCACAAGTGCGGGCTAGGCTTAAGGCCTGGGCACAAGTGCGGGCTAGGATTAAGGCCTGGGCACAAGTGCACGCTAGGATTAAGGCCTGGGCACAAGTGCGGGCTAGGCTTAAGGCCTGGGCACAAGTGCGGGCTAGGATTAAGGCCTGGGCACAAGTGCGGGCTAGGCTTAAGGCCTGGGCACAAGTGCAGGCTTGGCTTAAGACAGAGGCACAAGAGCGGGCTTGGCTTAAGGCAGGGGCACAAGTGCGGGTTTGGCTTAAGGCAGGGGCACAAGTGCGGGCTTGGCTTAAGGCAGGGGCACAAGTGCGGGCTTGGCTTAAGGCAGGGGCACAAGTGCGGGCTTGGCTTAAGGCCGGGGCACAAGTGCGGGCTTGGCTTAAGGCCGGGCACAAGTGCGGGCTAGGCTAACGGCCGGGGCACAAGTGCGGGCTAGACTTAAGGCCTGGGCACAAGTTCGGGCTTGGCTTAAGGCAGAGGCACAAGTATGGGCTAGGCTTAAGGCAGGAGCACAAGTGTGGGCTAGGCTTAAGGCCTGGGCACAAGTGCGGGCTAGGCTTAAGGCCTGGGCACAAGTGCAGTGCTGACTAGGATCAAGGCAGGGGGCACAAGTGCCGGCAAGGCTTAAGGCATGGGCACAAGTGCCAGCTAGGCTTAAGGCCTGGGCACAAGTGTGAGCTAGGCTTAAGGCCTGGGCACAAGTGCCGGCTAGGCTTAAGGCATGGGCACAAGTGCCAGCTAGGCTTAAGGCCTGGGCACAAGTGCGAGCTAGGTTTAAGGCCTGGGCACAAGTGCGGGCTAGGCTTAAGGCATGGGCACAAGTGCAGTGCTGGCTAGGATCAAGGCAGGGGGCACAAGTGCTGGCTAGGCTTAAGGCATGGGCACAAGTGCTGGCTAGGTTTAAGGCATTCAGCTAACATTTTGCACTCTTTGCATAAAGGGTTAGGCACCCATAGGGGTGAAGAGCTAGCTTTCACCCCTCTACTCTGTACTTGGACATTTAGGACTAGATCCTTTGTTGTACAGTGCGGAGCCTCTCCATAACTCCATGCTCCAAGCGACCAGGCACTTCTTGTCTGTCCTCCGTAAATGGGTAATGCCTTCTTCCCCAATTACAGTCGTGCATGCGCATTCAGACGGGACAAGAGCGAAGAGCGTAAAGCTGGCCCTATGTGCATAACCAACATGAAGCTGAAGACAAAAACAAAAAAACAAGCATTCAAGGGGCTCAAAAGTGCAGGCTAGGCTTAAGGCCTGGGTACAAGTGCGGGCTAGGCTTAAGGCCTGGGCACAAGTGCGGGCTAGGCTTAAGGCCTGGGCACAAGTGCGGGCTAGGCTTAAGGCCTGGGCACAAGTGCGGGCTAGGCTTAAGGCCTGGGCACAAGTGCAGTGCTGGCTAGGATCAAGGCAGGAGGCACAAGTGCAGGCTAGGCTTAAGGCCTGGGCACAAGTGCGGGCTAGGCTTAAGGCCTGGGCACAAGTGCAGTGCTGGCTAGGATCAAGGCAGGAGGCACAAGTGCGGGCTAGGCTTAAGGCCTGGGCACAAGTGCGGGCTAGGCTTAAGGCCTGGGCACAAGTGCGGGCTAGGCTTATGGCCTGGGCACAAGTGCGGGCTAGGCTTAAGGCCTGGGCACAAGTGCGGGCTAGGCTTAAGGCCTGGGCACAAGTGCGGGCTAGGATTAAGGCCTGGGCACAAGTGCGGGCTAGGATTAAGGCCTGGGCACAAGTGCGGGCTAGGCTTAAGGCCTGGGCACAAGTGCGGGCTAGACTTAAGTCCTGGGCACAAGTGCGGGCTAGGATTAAGGCCTGGGCACAAGTGCAGTGCTGGCTAGGATCAAGGCAGGAGGCACAAGTGCCGGCTAGGCTTAAGGCCTGGGCACAAGTGCGGGCTAGGCTTAAGGCCTGGGCACAAGTGCGGGCTGGGCTTAAGGCCTGGGCACAAGTGCGGGCTTGGCTTAAAGCAGGAGCACAAGTGTGGGCTAGGCTTAAGGCCTGGGCACAAGTGCGGGCTAGGCTTAAGGCCTGGGCACAAGTGCGGGCTAGGCTTAAGGCCTGGGCACAAGTGCAGTGCTAGCTAGGATCAAGGCAGGAGGCACAAGTGCCGGCTAGGCTTAAGGCCTGGGCACAAGTGCGGGCTAGGCTTAAGGCCTGGGCACAAGTGCGGGCTAGGCTTAAGGCCTGGGCACAAGTGCGGGCTAGGCATAAGGCCTGGGCACAAGTGCGGGCTAGGCTTAAGGCCTGGGCACAAGTGCGGGCTAGGCTTAAGGCCTGGGCACAAGTGCGGGCTAGGATTAAGGCCTGGGCACAAGTGCGGGCTAGGATTAAGGCCTGGGCACAAGTGCGGGCTAGGCTTAAGGCCTGGGCACAAGTGCGGGCTAGGATTAAGGCCTGGGCACAAGTGCGGGCTAGGCTTAAGGCCTGGGCACAAGTGCGGGCTTGGCTTAAGACAGGGGCACAAGAGCGGGCTTGGCTTAAGGCAGGGGCACAAGTGCGGGCTTGGCTTAAGGCAGGGGCACAAGAGCGGGCTTGGCTTAAGGCAGGGGCACAAGTGCGGGCTTGGCTTAAGGCCAGGGCACAAGTGCGGGCTTGGCTTAAGGCCGGGCACAAGTGCGGGCTAGGCTTAAGGCCGGGGCACAAGTGCGGGCTAGGCTTACGGCCGGGGCACAAGTGCGGGCTAGACTTAAGGCCTGGGCACAAGTTCGGGCTTGGCTTAAGGCAGAGGCACAAGTGTGGGCTAGGCTTAAGGCAGGAGCACAAGTGTGGGCTAGGCTTAAGACCTGGGCACAAATGCGGGCTAGGCTTAAGGCCTGGGCACAAGTGCGGGCTAGGCTTAAGGCCTGGGCACAAGTGCGGGCTAGGGTTAAGGCCTGGGCACAAGTGCGGGCTAGGGTTAAGGCCTGGGCACAAGTGTGGGCTAGTCTTAAGGCCTGGGCACAAGTGCGGACTAGGCTTAAGGCCTGGGCACAAGTGCAGGCTAGGCTTAAGGCCTGGGCACAAGTGCGGGCTAGGCTTAAGGCCTGGGCACAAGTGCGGGCTAGGCTTAAGGCCTGGGCACAAGTGCGGGCTAGGCTTAAGGCCTGGGCACAAGTGCGGGGTAGGCTTAAGGCCTGGGCACAAGTGCAGGCTAGGCTTAAGGCCTGGGCACAAGTGCAGGCTAGGCTTAAGGCCTGGGCACAAGTGCGGGGTAGGCTTAAGACCTGGGCACAAATGCGGGCTAGGCTTAAGGCCTGGGCACAAGTGCGGGCTAGGCTTAAGGCCTGGGCACAAGTGCAGGGTAGGCTTAAGACCTGGGCACAAATGCGGGCTAGGCTTAAGGCCTGGGCACAAGTGCGGGCTAGGCTTAAGGCCTGGGCACAAGTGCGGGGTAGGCTTAAGGCCTGGGCACAAGTGCGGGCTAGGCTTAAGGCCTGGGCACAAGTGCGGGCTTGGCTTAAAGCAGGGGCACAAGTGCGGGCTAGGCTTAAGGCCTGGGCACAAGTGCGGGCTAGGCTTAAGGCCTGGGCACAAGTGCGGTCTAGGCTTAAGGCCTGGGCACAAGTGCAGTGCTAGCTAGGATCAAGGCAGGAGGCACAAGTGCCGGCTAGCCTTAAGGCCTGGGCACAAGTGCGAGCTAGGCTTAAGGCCTGGGCACAAGTGCGGGCTAGGCTTAAGGCCTGGGCACAAGTGCGGGCTAGGCTTAAGGCCTGGGCACAAGTGCGGGCTAGGCTTAAGGCCTGGGCACAAGTGCGGGCTAGGCTTAAGGCCTGGGCACAAGTGCGGGCTAGGATTAAGGCCTGGGCACAAGTGCGGGCTAGGATTAAGGCCTGGGCACAAGTGCGGGCTAGGCTTAAGGCCTGGGCACAAGTGCGGGCTAGGATTAAGGCCTGGGCACAAGTGCGGGCTAGGCTTAAGGCCTGGGCACAAGTGCGGGCTTGGCTTAAGACAGAGGCACAAGAGCGGGCTTGGCTTAAGGCAGGGGCACAAGTGCGGGCTTGGCTTAAGGCAGGGGCACAAGTGCGGGCTTGGCTTAAGGCAGGGGCACAAGTGCGGGCTTGGCTTAAGGCAGGGGCACAAGTGCGGGCTTGGCTTAAGGCCGGGGCACAAGTGCGGGCTTGGCTTAAGGCCGGGCACAAGTGCGGGCTAGGCTTAAGGCCGGGGCACAAGTGCGGGCTAGGCTTACGGCCGGGGCACAAGTGCGGGCTAGACTTAAGGCCTGGGCACAAGTTCGGGCTTGGCTTAAGGCAGAGGCACAAGTGTGGGCTAGGCTTAAGGCAGGAGCACAAGTGTGGGCTAGGCTTAAGGCCTGGGCACAAGTGCGGGCTAGGCTTAAGGCCTGGGCACAAGTGCAGTGCTGGCTAGGATCAAGGCAGGGGGCACAAGTGCCGGCTAGGCTTAAGGCATGGGCACAAGTGCCAGCTAGGCTTAAGGCCTGGGCACAAGTGTGAGCTAGGCTTAAGGCCTGGGCACAAGTGCCGGCTAGGCTTAAGGCATGGGCACAAGTGCCGGCTAGGCTTAAGGCCTGGGCACAAGTGCGAGCTAGGTTTAAGGCCTGGGCACAAGTGCGGGCTAGGCTTAAGGCATGGGCACAAGTGCAGTGCTGGCTAGGATCAAGGCAGGGGGCACAAGTGCTGGCTAGGCTTAAGGCATGGGCACAAGTGCTGGCTAGGTTTAAGGCATTCAGCTAACATTTTGCACTCTTTGCATAAAGGGTTAGGCACCCATAGGGGTGAAGAGCTAGCTTTCACCCCTCTACTCTGTACTTGGACATTTAGGACTAGATCCTTTGTTGTACAGTGCGGAGCCTCTCCATAACTCCATGCTCCAAGCGACCAGGCACTTCTTGTCTGTCCTCCGTAAATGGGTAATGCCTTCTTCCCCAATTACAGTCGTGCATGCGCATTCAGACGGGACAAGAGCGAAGAGCGTAAAGCTGGCCCTATGTGCATAACCAACATGAAGCTGAAGACAAAAACAAAAAAACAAGCATTCAAGGGGCTCAAAAGTGCAGGCTAGGCTTAAGGCCTGGGCACAAGTGCGGGCTAGGCTTAAGGCCTGGGCACAAGTGCGGGCTAGGCTTAAGGCCTGGGCACAAGTGCGGGCTAGGCTTAAGGCCTGGGCACAAGTGCGGGCTAGGCTTAAGGCCTGGGCACAAGTGCAGTGCTGGCTAGGATCAAGGCAGGAGGCACAAGTGCAGGCTAGGCTTAAGGCCTGGGCACAAGTGCGGGCTAGGCTTAAGGCCTGGGCACAAGTGCAGGCTAGGCTTAAGGCCTGGGCACAAGTGCAGGCTAGGCTTAAGGCCTGGGCACAAGTGCGGGGTAGGCTTAAGACCTGGGCACAAATGCGGGCTAGGCTTAAGGCCTGGGCACAAGTGCGGGCTAGGCTTAAGGCCTGGGCACAAGTGCAGGGTAGGCTTAAGACCTGGGCACAAATGCGGGCTAGGCTTAAGGCCTGGGCACAAGTGCGGGCTAGGCTTAAGGCCTGGGCACAAGTGCGGGGTAGGCTTAAGGCCTGGGCACAAGTGCGGGCTAGGCTTAAGGCCTGGGCACAAGTGCGGGCTTGGCTTAAAGCAGGGGCACAAGTGCGGGCTAGGCTTAAGGCCTGGGCACAAGTGCGGGCTAGGCTTAAGGCCTGGGCACAAGTGCGGTCTAGGCTTAAGGCCTGGGCACAAGTGCAGTGCTAGCTAGGATCAAGGCAGGAGGCACAAGTGCCGGCTAGCCTTAAGGCCTGGGCACAAGTGCGAGCTAGGCTTAAGGCCTGGGCACAAGTGCGGGCTAGGCTTAAGGCCTGGGCACAAGTGCGGGCTAGGCTTAAGGCCTGGGCACAAGTGCGGGCTAGGCTTAAGGCCTGGGCACAAGTGCGGGCTAGGCTTAAGGCCTGGGCACAAGTGCGGGCTAGGATTAAGGCCTGGGCACAAGTGCGGGCTAGGATTAAGGCCTGGGCACAAGTGCGGGCTAGGCTTAAGGCCTGGGCACAAGTGCGGGCTAGGATTAAGGCCTGGGCACAAGTGCGGGCTAGGCTTAAGGCCTGGGCACAAGTGCGGGCTTGGCTTAAGACAGAGGCACAAGAGCGGGCTTGGCTTAAGGCAGGGGCACAAGTGCGGGCTTGGCTTAAGGCAGGGGCACAAGTGCGGGCTTGGCTTAAGGCAGGGGCACAAGTGCGGGCTTGGCTTAAGGCAGGGGCACAAGTGCGGGCTTGGCTTAAGGCCGGGGCACAAGTGCGGGCTTGGCTTAAGGCCGGGCACAAGTGCGGGCTAGGCTTAAGGCCGGGGCACAAGTGCGGGCTAGGCTTACGGCCGGGGCACAAGTGCGGGCTAGACTTAAGGCCTGGGCACAAGTTCGGGCTTGGCTTAAGGCAGAGGCACAAGTGTGGGCTAGGCTTAAGGCAGGAGCACAAGTGTGGGCTAGGCTTAAGGCCTGGGCACAAGTGCGGGCTAGGCTTAAGGCCTGGGCACAAGTGCAGTGCTGGCTAGGATCAAGGCAGGGGGCACAAGTGCCGGCTAGGCTTAAGGCATGGGCACAAGTGCCAGCTAGGCTTAAGGCCTGGGCACAAGTGTGAGCTAGGCTTAAGGCCTGGGCACAAGTGCCGGCTAGGCTTAAGGCATGGGCACAAGTGCCGGCTAGGCTTAAGGCCTGGGCACAAGTGCGAGCTAGGTTTAAGGCCTGGGCACAAGTGCGGGCTAGGCTTAAGGCATGGGCACAAGTGCAGTGCTGGCTAGGATCAAGGCAGGGGGCACAAGTGCTGGCTAGGCTTAAGGCATGGGCACAAGTGCTGGCTAGGTTTAAGGCATTCAGCTAACATTTTGCACTCTTTGCATAAAGGGTTAGGCACCCATAGGGGTGAAGAGCTAGCTTTCACCCCTCTACTCTGTACTTGGACATTTAGGACTAGATCCTTTGTTGTACAGTGCGGAGCCTCTCCATAACTCCATGCTCCAAGCGACCAGGCACTTCTTGTCTGTCCTCCGTAAATGGGTAATGCCTTCTTCCCCAATTACAGTCGTGCATGCGCATTCAGACGGGACAAGAGCGAAGAGCGTAAAGCTGGCCCTATGTGCATAACCAACATGAAGCTGAAGACAAAAACAAAAAAACAAGCATTCAAGGGGCTCAAAAGTGCAGGCTAGGCTTAAGGCCTGGGCACAAGTGCGGGCTAGGCTTAAGGCCTGGGCACAAGTGCGGGCTAGGCTTAAGGCCTGGGCACAAGTGCGGGCTAGGCTTAAGGCCTGGGCACAAGTGCGGGCTAGGCTTAAGGCCTGGGCACAAGTGCAGTGCTGGCTAGGATCAAGGCAGGAGGCACAAGTGCAGGCTAGGCTTAAGGCCTGGGCACAAGTGCGGGCTAGGCTTAAGGCCTGGGCACAAGTGCAGTGCTGGCTAGGATCAAGGCAGGAGGCACAAGTGCGGGCTAGGATTAAGGCCTGGGCACAAGTGCGGGCTAGGCTTAAGGCCTGGGCACAAGTTCGGGCTAGGCTTATGGCCTGGGCACAAGTGCGGGCTAGGCTTAAGGCCTGGGCACAAGTGCGGGCTAGGCTTAAGGCCTGGGCACAAGTGCGGGCTAGGATTAAGGCCTGGGCACAAGTGCGGGCTAGGAATAAGGCCTGGGCACAAGTGCGGGCTAGGCTTAAGGCCTGGGCACAAGTGCGGGCTAGACTTAAGGCCTGGGCACAAGTGCGGGCTAGGATTAAGGCCTGGGCACAAGTGCAGTGCTAGCTAGGATCAAGGCAGGAGGCACAAGTGCCGGCTAGGCTTAAGGCCTGGGCATAAGTGCGGGCTAGGCTTAAGGCCTGGGCACAAGTGCGGGCTAAGCTTAAGGCCTGGGCACAAGTGCGGGCTTGGCTTAAAGCAGGGGCACAAGTGTGGGCTAGGCTTAAGGCCTGGGCACAAGTGCGGGCTAGGCTTAAGGCCTGGGCACAAGTGCGGGCTAGGCTTAAGGCCTGGGCACAAGTGCAGTGCTGGCTAGGATCAAGGCAGGAGGCACAAGTGCCGGCTAGGCTTAAGGCCTGGGCACAAGTGCGGGCTAGGCTTAAGGCCTGGGAACAAGTGCGGGCTAGGCTTAAGGCCTGGGCACAAGTGCGGGCTAGGCTTAAGGCCTGGGCACAAGTGTGGGCTAGTCTTAAGGCCTGGGCACAAGTGCGGACTAGGCTTAAGGCCTGGGCACAAGTGCAGGCTAGGCTTAAGGCCTGGGCACAAGTGCGGGCTAGGCTTAAGGCCTGGGCACAAGTGCGGGCTAGGCTTAAGACCTGGGCACAAATGCGGGCTAGGCTTAAGGCCTGGGCACAAGTGGGGGCTAGGCTTAAGGCCTGGGCACAAGTGCGGGGTAGGCTTAAGGCCTGGGCACAAGTGCGGGCTAGGCTTAAGGCCTGGGCACAAGTGCGGGCTTGGCTTAAAGCAGGGGCACAAGTGCGGGGTAGGCTTAAGGCCTGGGCACAAGTGCGGGCTAGGCTTAAGGCCTGGGCACAAGTGCGGGCTAGGCTTAAGGCCTGGGCACAAGTGCAGTGCTAGCTAGGATCAAGGCAGGAGGCACAAGTGCCGGTTAGGCTTAAGGCCTGGGCACAAGTGCGAGCTAGGCTTAAGGCCTGGGCACAAGTGCGGGCTAGGCTTAAGGCCTGGGCACAAGTGCGGGCTAGGCTTAAGGCCTGGGCACAAGTGCGGGCTAGGCTTAAGGCCTGGGCACAAGTGCGGGCTAGGCTTAAGGCCTGGGCACAAGTGCGGGCTAGGATTAAGGCCTGGGCACAAGTGCGGGCTAGGATTAAGGCCTGGGCACAAGTGCGGGCTAGGCTTAAGGCCTGGGCACAAGTGCGGGCTAGGATTAAGGCCTGGGCACAAGTGCGGGCTAGGCTTAAGGCCTGGGCACAAGTGCGGGCTTGGCTTATGACAGGGGCACAAGAGCGAGCTTGGCTTAAGGCAGGGGCACAAGTGCGGGCTTGGCTTAAGGCAGGGGCACAAGTGCGGGCTTGGCTTAAGGCAGGGGCACAAGTGCGGGCTTGGCTTAAGGCCGGGGCACAAGTGCGGGCTTGGCTTAAGGCCGGGCACAAGTGCGGGCTAGGCTTAAGGCCGGGGCACAAGTGCGGGCTAGGCTTACGGCCGGGGCACAAGTGCGGGCTAGACTTAAGGCCTGGGCACAAGTTCGGGCTTGGCTTAAGGCAGAGGCACAAGTGTGGGCTAGGCTTAAGGCAGGAGCACAAGTGTGGGCTAGGCTTAAGGCCTGGGCACAAGTGCGGGCTAGGCTTAAGGCCTGGGCACAAGTGCAGTGCTGACTAGGATCAAGGCAGGGGGCACAAGTGCCAGCTAGGCTTAAGGCATGGGCACAAGTGCCAGCTAGGCTTAAGGCCTGGGCACAAGTGTGAGCTAGGCTTAAGGCCTGGGCACAAGTGCCGGCTAGGCTTAAGGCATGGGCACAAGTGCCAGCTAGGCTTAAGGCCTGGGCACAAGTGCGAGCTAGGTTTAAGGCCTGGGCACAAGTGCGGGCTAGGCTTAAGGCATGGGCACAAGTGCAGTGCTGGCTAGGATCAAGGCAGGGGGCACAAGTGCTGGCTAGGCTTAAGGCATGGGCACAAGTGCTGGCTAGGTTTAAGGCATTCAGCTAACATTTTGCACTCTTTGCATAAAGGGTTAGGCACCCATAGGGGTGAAGAGCTAGCTTTCACCCCTCTACTCTGTACTTGGACATTTAGGACTAGATCCTTTGTTGTACAGTGCGGAGCCTCTCCATAACTCCATGCTCCAAGCGACCAGGCACTTCTTGTCTGTCCTCCGTAAATGGGTAATGCCTTCTTCCCCAATTACAGTCGTGCATGCGCATTCAGACGGGACAAGAGCGAAGAGCGTAAAGCTGGCCCTATGTGCATAACCAACATGAAGCTGAAGACAAAAACAAAAAAACAAGCATTCAAGGGGCTCAAAAGTGCAGGCTAGGCTTAAGGCCTGGGCACAAGTGCGGGCTAGGCTTAAGGCCTGGGCACAAGTGCGGGCTAGGCTTAAGGCCTGGGCACAAGTGCGGGCTAGGCTTAAGGCCTGGGCACAAGTGCAGTGCTGGCTAGGATCAAGGCAGGAGGCACAAGTGCAGGCTAGGCTTAAGGCCTGGGCACAAGTGCGGGCTAGGCTTAAGGCCTGGGCACAAGTGCGGGCTAGGCTTATGGCCTGGGCACAAGTGCGGGCTAGGCTTAAGGCCTGGGCACAAGTGCGGGCTAGGCTTAAGGCCTGGGCACAAGTGCGGGCTAGGATTAAGGCCTGGGCACAAGTGCGGGCTAGGATTAAGGCCTGGGCACAAGTGCGGGCTAGGCTTAAGGCCTGGGCACAAGTGCGGGCTAGACTTAAGGCCTGGGCACAAGTGCGGGCTAGGATTAAGGCCTGGGCACAAGTGCAGTGCTAGCTAGGATCAAGGCAGGAGGCACAAGTGCCGGCTAGACTTAAGGCCTGGGCACAAGTGCGGGCTAGGATTAAGGCCTGGGCACAAGTGCGGGCTAGGATTAAGGCCTGGGCACAAGTGCGGGCTAGGCTTAAGGCCTGGGCACAAGTGCGGGCTAGACTTAAGGCCTCGGCACAAGTGCGGGCTAGGATTAAGGCCTGGGCACAAGTGCAGTGCTAGCTAGGATCAAGGCAGGAGGCACAAGTGCCGGCTAGGCTTAAGGCTTGGGCACAAGTGCGGGCTAGGCTTAAGGCCTGGGCACAAGTGCGGGCTAGGCTTAAGGCCTGGGCACAAGTGCGGGCTTGGCTTAATGCAGGGGCACAAGTGTGGGCTAGGCTTAAGGCCTGGGCACAAGTGCGGGCTAGGCTTAAGGCCTGGGCACAAGTGCGGGCTAGGCTTAAGGCCTGGGTACAAGTGCGGGCTAGGGTTAAGGCCTGGGCACAAGTGCGGGCTAGGCTTAAGGCCTGGGCACAAGTGTGGGCTAGTCTTAAGGCCTGGGCACAAGTGCGGACTAGGCTTAAGGCCTGGGCACAAGTGCAGGCTAGGCTTAAGGCCTGGGCACAAGTGCGGGCTAGGCTTAAGGCCTGGGCACAAGTGCGGGCTAGGCTTAAGGCCTGGGCACAAGTGCGGGCTAGGCTTAAGGCCTGGGCACAAGTGCGGGGTAGGCTTAAGGCCTGGGCACAAGTGCTGGCTAGGCTTAAGGCCTGGGCACAAGTGCAGGCTAGGCTTAAGGCCTGGGCACAAGTGCGGGGTAGGCTTAAGACCTGGGCACAAATGCGGGCTAGGCTTAAGGCCTGGGCACAAGTGCGGGCTAGGCTTAAGGCCTGGGCACAAGTGTGGGGTAGGCTTAAGACCTGGGCACAAATGCGGGCTAGGCTTAAGGCCTGGGCACAAGTGCGGGCTAGGCTTAAGGCCTGGGCACAAGTGCGGGCTTGGCTTAAGACAGGGGCACAAGAGCGGGCTTGGCTTAAGGCAGGGGCACAAGTGCGGGCTTGGCTTAAGGCAGGGGCACAAGTGCGGGCTTGGCTTAAGGCAGGGGCACAAGTGCGGGCTTGGCTTAAGGCCAGGGCACAAGTGCGGGCTTGGCTTAAGGACGGGCACAAGTGCGGGCTAGGCTTAAGGCCGGGGCACAAGTGCGGGCTAGGCTTACGGCCGGGGCACAAGTGCGGGCTAGACTTAAGGCCTGGGCACAAGTTCGGGCTTGGCTTAAGGCAGAGGCACAAGTGTGGGCTAGGCTTAAGGCAGGAGCACAAGTGTGGGCTAGGCTTAAGGCCTGGGCACAAGTGCGGGCTAGGCTTAAGGCCTGGGCACAAGTGCGGGCTAGGCTTAAGGCCTGGGCACAGGTGCGGGCTAGGGTTAAGGCCTGGGCACAAGTGCGGGCTAGCCTTAAGGCCTGGGCACAAGTGTGGGCTAGTCTTAAGGCCTGGGCACAAGTGCGAACTAGGCTTAAGGCCTGGGCACAAGTGCAGGCTAGGCTTAAGGCCTGGGCACAAGTGCGGGCTAGGCTTAAGGCCTGGGCACAAGTGCGGGCTAGGCTTAAGGCCTGGGCACAAGTGCGGGCTAGGCTTAAGGCCTGGGCACAAGTGCGGGCTAGGCTTAAGGCCTGGGCACAAGTGCGGGCTAGGCTTAAGGCCTGGGCACAAGTGCGGGCTAGGCTTAAGGCCTGGGCACAAGTGCGGGGTAGGCTTAAGGCCTGGGCACAAGTGCAGGCTAGGCTTAAGGCCTGGGCACAAGTGCAGGCTAGGCTTAAGGCCTGGGCACAAGTGCGGGGTAGGCTTAAGACCTGGGCACAAGTGCAGGCTAGGCTTAAGGCCTGGGCACAAGTGCAGGCTAGGCTTAAGGCCTGGGCACAAGTGCGGGGTAGGCTTAAGACCTGGGCACAAATGCAGGCTAGGCTTAAGGCCTGGGCACAAGTGCGGGCTTGGCTTAAAGCAGGGGCACAAGTGCGGGCTAGGCTTAAGGCCTGGGCACAAGTGCGGGCTAGGCTTAAGGCCTGGGCACAAGTGCGGTCTAGGATTAAGGCCTGGGCACAAGTGCAGTGCTAGCTAGGATCAAGGCAGGAGGCACAAGTGCCGGCTAGCCTTAAGGCCTGGGCACAAGTGCGAGCTAGGCTTAAGGCTGGGCACAAGTGCGGGCTAGGCTTAAGGCCTGGGCACAAGTGCGGGCTAGGATTAAGGCCTGGGCACAAGTGCACGCTAGGATTAAGGCCTGGGCACAAGTGCGGGCTAGGCTTAAGGCCTGGGCACAAGTGCGGGCTAGGATTAAGGCCTGGGCACAAGTGCGGGCTAGGCTTAAGGCCTGGGCACAAGTGCAGGCTTGGCTTAAGACAGAGGCACAAGAGCGGGCTTGGCTTAAGGCCTGGGCACAAGTGCGGGTTTGGCTTAAGGCAGGGGCACAAGTGCGGGCTTGGCTTAAGGCAGGGGCACAAGTGCGGGCTTGGCTTAAGGCAGGGGCACAAGTGCGGGCTTGGCTTAAGGCCGGGGCACAAGTGCGGGCTTGGCTTAAGGCCGGGCACAAGTGCGGGCTAGGCTTACGGCCGGGGCACAAGTGCGGGCTAGACTTAAGGCCTGGGCACAAGTTCGGGCTTGGCTTAAGGCAGAGGCACAAGTATGGGCTAGGCTTAAGGCAGGAGCACAAGTGTGGGCTAGGCTTAAGGCCTGGGCACAAGTGCGGGCTAGGCTTAAGGCCTGGGCAAAAGTGCAGTGCTGACTAGGATCAAGGCAGGGGGCACAAGTGCCGGCAAGGCTTAAGGCATGGGCACAAGTGCCAGCTAGGCTTAAGGCCTGGGCACAAGTGTGAGCTAGGCTTAAGGCCTGGGCACAAGTGCCGGCTAGGCTTAAGGCATGGGCACAAGTGCCAGCTAGGCTTAAGGCCTGGGCACAAGTGCGAGCTAGGTTTAAGGCCTGGGCACAAGTGCGGGCTAGGCTTAAGGCATGGGCACAAGTGCAGTGCTGGCTAGGATCAAGGCAGGGGGCACAAGTGCTGGCTAGGCTTAAGGCATGGGCACAAGTGCTGGCTAGGTTTAAGGCATTCAGCTAACATTTTGCACTCTTTGCATAAAGGGTTAGGCACCCATAGGGGTGAAGAGCTAGCTTTCACCCCTCTACTCTGTACTTGGACATTTAGGACTAGATCCTTTGTTGTACAGTGCGGAGCCTCTCCATAACTCCATGCTCCAAGCGACCAGGCACTTCTTGTCTGTCCTCCGTAAATGGGTAATGCCTTCTTCCCCAATTACAGTCGTGCATGCGCATTCAGACGGGACAAGAGCGAAGAGCATAAAGCTGGCCCTATGTGCATAACCAACATGAAGCTGAAGACAAAAACAAAAAAACAAGCATTCAAGGGGCTCAAAAGTGCAGGCTAGGCTTAAGGCCTGGGCACAAGTGCGGGCTAGGCTTAAGGCCTGGGCACAAGTGCGGGCTAGGCTTAAGGCCTGGGCACAAGTGCAGTGCTGGCTAGGATCAAGGCAGGAGGCACAAGTGCAGGCTAGGCTTAAGGCCTGGGCACAAGTGCGGGCTAGGCTTAAGGCCTGGGCACAAGTGCAGTGCTGGCTAGGATCAAGGCAGGAGGCACAAGTGCGGGCTAGGCTTAAGGCCTGGGCACAAGTGCGGGCTAGGCTTAAGGCCTGGGCACAAGTGCGGGCTAGGCTTATGGCCTGGGCACAAGTGCGGGCTAGGCTTAAGGCCTGGGCACAAGTGCGGGCTAGGCTTAAGGCCTGGGCACAAGTGCGGGCTAGGATTAAGGCCTGGGCACAAGTGCGGGCTAGGATTAAGGCCTGGGCACAAGTGCGGGCTAGGCTTAAGGCCTGGGCACAAGTGCGGGCTAGACTTAAGTCCTGGGCACAAGTGCGGGCTAGGATTAAGGCCTGGGCACAAGTGCAGTGCTGGCTAGGATCAAGGCAGGAGGCACAAGTGCCGGCTAGGCTTAAGGCCTGGGCACAAGTGCGGGCTAGGCTTAAGGCCTGGGCACAAGTGCGGGCTGGGCTTAAGGCCTGGGCACAAGTGCGGGCTTGGCTTAAAGCAGGAGCACAAGTGTGGGCTAGGCTTAAGGCCTGGGCACAAGTGCGGGCTAGGCTTAAGGCCTGGGCACAAGTGCGGGCTAGGCTTAAGGCCTGGGCACAAGTGCAGTGCTAGCTAGGATCAAGGCAGGAGGCACAAGTGCCGGCTAGGCTTAAGGCCTGGGCACAAGTGCGGGCTAGGCTTAAGGCCTGGGCACAAGTGCGGGCTAGGCTTAAGGCCTGGGCACAAGTGCGGGCTAGGCATAAGGCCTGGGCACAAGTGCGGGCTAGGCTTAAGGCCTGGGCACAAGTGCGGGCTAGGCTTAAGGCCTGGGCACAAGTGCGGGCTAGGATTAAGGCCTGGGCACAAGTGCACGCTAGGATTAAGGCCTGGGCACAAGTGCGGGCTAGGCTTAAGGCCTGGGCACAAGTGCGGGCTAGGATTAAGGCCTGGGCACAAGTGCGGGCTAGGCTTAAGGCCTGGGCACAAGTGCGGGCTTGGCTTAAGACAGGGGCACAAGAGCGGGCTTGGCTTAAGGCAGGGGCACAAGTGCGGGCTTGGCTTAAGGCAGGGGCACAAGAGCGGGCTTGGCTTAAGGCAGGGGCACAAGTGCGGGCTTGGCTTAAGGCCAGGGCACAAGTGCGGGCTTGGCTTAAGGCCGGGCACAAGTGCGGGCTAGGCTTAAGGCCGGGGCACAAGTGCGGGCTAGGCTTACGGCCGGGGCACAAGTGCGGGCTAGACTTAAGGCCTGGGCACAAGTTCGGGCTTGGCTTAAGGCAGAGGCACAAGTGTGGGCTAGGCTTAAGGCAGGAGCACAAGTGTGGGCTAGGCTTAAGACCTGGGCACAAATGCGGGCTAGGCTTAAGGCCTGGGCACAAGTGCGGGCTAGGCTTAAGGCCTGGGCACAAGTGCGGGCTAGGGTTAAGGCCTGGGCACAAGTGCGGGCTAGGCTTAAGGCCTGGGCACAAGTGTGGGCTAGTCTTAAGGCCTGGGCACAAGTGCGGACTAGGCTTAAGGCCTGGGCACAAGTGCAGGCTAGGCTTAAGGCCTGGGCACAAGTGCGGGCTAGGCTTAAGGCCTGGGCACAAGTGCGGGCTAGGCTTAAGGCCTGGGCACAAGTGCGGGCTAGGCTTAAGGCCTGGGCACAAGTGCGGGGTAGGCTTAAGGCCTGGGCACAAGTGCAGGCTAGGCTTAAGGCCTGGGCACAAGTGCAGGCTAGGCTTAAGGCCTGGGCACAAGTGCGGGGTAGGCTTAAGACCTGGGCACAAATGCGGGCTAGGCTTAAGGCCTGGGCACAAGTGCGGGCTAGGCTTAAGGCCTGGGCACAAGTGCAGGGTAGGCTTAAGACCTGGGCACAAATGCGGGCTAGGCTTAAGGCCTGGGCACAAGTGCGGGCTAGGCTTAAGGCCTGGGCACAAGTGCGGGGTAGGCTTAAGGCCTGGGCACAAGTGCGGGCTAGGCTTAAGGCCTGGGCACAAGTGCGGGCTTGGCTTAAAGCAGGGGCACAAGTGCGGGCTAGGTTTAAGGCCTGGGCACAAGTGCGGGCTAGGCTTAAGGCCTGGGCACAAGTGCGGTCTAGGCTTAAGGCCTGGGCACAAGTGCAGTGCTAGCTAGGATCAAGGCAGGAGGCACAAGTGCCGGCTAGCCTTAAGGCCTGGGCACAAGTGCGAGCTAGGCTTAAGGCCTGGGCACAAGTGCGGGCTAGGCTTAAGGCCTGGGCACAAGTGCGGGCTAGGCTTAAGGCCTGGGCACAAGTGCGGGCTAGGCTTAAGGCCTGGGCACAAGTGCGGGCTAGGCTTAAGGCCTGGGCACAAGTGCGGGCTAGGATTAAGGCCTGGGCACAAGTGCGGGCTAGGATTAAGGCCTGGGCACAAGTGCGGGCTAGGCTTAAGGCCTGGGCACAAGTGCGGGCTAGGATTAAGGCCTGGGCACAAGTGCGGGCTAGGCTTAAGGCCTGGGCACAAGTGCGGGCTTGGCTTAAGACAGGGGCACAAGAGCGGGCTTGGCTTAAGACAGAGGCACAAGAGCGGGCTTGGCTTAAGGCAGGGGCACAAGTGCGGGCTTGGCTTAAGGCAGGGGCACAAGTGCGGGCTTGGCTTAAGGCAGGGGCACAAGTGCGGGCTTGGCTTAAGGCAGGGGCACAAGTGCGGGCTTGGCTTAAGGCCGGGGCACAAGTGCGGGCTTGGCTTAAGGCCGGGCACAAGTGCGGGCTAGGCTTAAGGCCGGGGCACAAGTGCGGGCTAGGCTTACGGCCGGGGCACAAGTGCGGGCTAGACTTAAGGCCTGGGCACAAGTTCGGGCTTGGCTTAAGGCAGAGGCACAAGTGTGGGCTAGGCTTAAGGCAGGAGCACAAGTGTGGGCTAGGCTTAAGGCCTGGGCACAAGTGCGGGCTAGGCTTAAGGCCTGGGCACAAGTGCAGTGCTGACTAGGATCAAGGCAGGGGGCACAAGTGCCGGCTAGGCTTAAGGCATGGGCACAAGTGCCAGCTAGGCTTAAGGCCTGGGCACAAGTGTGAGCTAGGCTTAAGGCCTGGGCACAAGTGCCGGCTAGGCTTAAGGCATGGGCACAAGTGCCAGCTAGGCTTAAGGCCTGGGCACAAGTGCGAGCTAGGTTTAAGGCCTGGGCACAAGTGCGGGCTAGGCTTAAGGCATGGGCACAAGTGCAGTGCTGGCTAGGATCAAGGCAGGGGGCACAAGTGCTGGCTAGGCTTAAGGCATGGGCACAAGTGCTGGCTAGGTTTAAGGCATTCAGCTAACATTTTGCACTCTTTGCATAAAGGGTTAGGCACCCATAGGGGTGAAGAGCTAGCTTTCACCCCTCTACTCTGTACTTGGACATTTAGGACTAGATCCTTTGTTGTACAGTGCGGAGCCTCTCCATAACTCCATGCTCCAAGCGACCAGGCACTTCTTGTCTGTCCTCCGTAAATGGGTAATGCCTTCTTCCCCAATTACAGTCGTGCATGCGCATTCAGACGGGACAAGAGCGAAGAGCGTAAAGCTGGCCCTATGTGCATAACCAACATGAAGCTGAAGACAAAAACAAAAAAACAAGCATTCAAGGGGCTCAAAAGTGCAGGCTAGGCTTAAGGCCTGGGCACAAGTGCGGGCTAGGCTTAAGGCCTGGGCACAAGTGCGGGCTAGGCTTAAGGCCTGGGCACAAGTGCGGGCTAGGCTTAAGGCCTGGGCACAAGTGCGGGCTAGGCTTAAGGCCTGGGCACAAGTGCAGTGCTGGCTAGGATCAAGGCAGGAGGCACAAGTGCAGGCTAGGCTTAAGGCCTGGGCACAAGTGCGGGCTAGGCTTAAGGCCTGGGCACAAGTGCAGTGCTGGCTAGGATCAAGGCAGGAGGCACAAGTGCGGGCTAGGCTTAAGGCCTGGGCACAAGTGCGGGCTAGGCTTAAGGCCTGGGCACAAGTTCGGGCTAGGCTTATGGCCTGGGCACAAGTGCGGGGTAGGCTTAAGGCCTGGGCACAAGTGCGGGCTAGGCTTAAGGCCTGGGCACAAGTGCGGGCTAGGATTAAGGCCTGGGCACAAGTGCGGGCTAGGAATAAGGCCTGGGCACAAGTGCGGGCTAGGCTTAAGGCCTGGGCACAAGTGCGGGCTAGACTTAAGTCCTGGGCACAAGTGCGGGCTAGGATTAAGGCCTGGGCACAAGTGCAGTGCTAGCTAGGATCAAGGCAGGAGGCACAAGTGCCGGCTAGGCTTAAGGCCTGGGCATAAGTGCGGGCTAGGCTTAAGGCCTGGGCACAAGTGCGGGCTAAGCTTAAGGCCTGGGCACAAGTGCGGGCTTGGCTTAAAGCAGGGGCACAAGTGTGGGCTAGGCTTAAGGCCTGGGCACAAGTGCGGGCTAGGCTTAAGGCCTGGGCACAAGTGCGGGCTAGGCTTAAGGCCTGGGCACAAGTGCAGTGCTGGCTAGGATCAAGGCAGGAGGCACAAGTGCCGGCTAGGCTTAAGGCCTGGGCACAAGTGCGGGCTAGGCTTAAGGCCTGGGAACAAGTGCGGGCTAGGCTTAAGGCCTGGGCACAAGTGCGGGCTAGGCTTAAGGCCTGGGCACAAGTGTCGGCTAGTCTTAAGGCCTGGGCACAAGTGCGGACTAGGCTTAAGGCCTGGGCACAAGTGCAGGCTAGGCTTAAGGCCTGGGCACAAGTGCGGGCTAGGCTTAAGGCCTGGGCACAAGTGCGGGCTAGGCTTAAGACCTGGGCACAAATGCGGGCTAGGCTTAAGGCCTGGGCAGAAGTGCGGGCTAGGCTTAAGGCCTGGGCACAAGTGCGGGGTAGGCTTAAGGCCTGGGCACAAGTGCGGGCTAGGCTTAAGGCCTGGGCACAAGTGCGGGCTTGGCTTAAAGCAGGGGCACAAGTGCGGGCTAGGCTTAAGGCCTGGGCACAAGTGCGGGCTAGGCTTAAGGCCTGGGCACAAGTGCGGGCTAGGCTTAAGGCCTGGGCACAAGTGCAGTGCTAGCTAGGATCAAGGCAGGAGGCACAAGTGCCGGTTAGGCTTAAGGCCTGGGCACAAGTGCGAGCTAGGCTTAAGGCCTGGGCACAAGTGCGGGCTAGGCTTAAGGCCTGGGCACAAGTGCGGGCTAGGCTTAAGGCCTGGGCACAAGTGCGGGCTAGGCTTAAGGCCTGGGCACAAGTGCGGGCTAGGCTTAAGGCCTGGGCACAAGTGCGGGCTAGGATTAAGGCCTGGGCACAAGTGCGGGCTAGGATTAAGGCCTGGGCACAAGTGCGGGCTAGGCTTAAGGCCTGGGCACAAGTGCGGGCTAGGATTAAGGCCTGGGCACAAGTGCGGGCTAGGCTTAAGGCCTGGGCACAATTGCGGGCTTGGCTTATGACAGGGGCACAAGAGCGAGCTTGGCTTAAGGCAGGGGCACAAGTGCGGGCTTGGCTTAAGGCAGGGGCACAAGTGCGGGCTTGGCTTAAGGCAGGGGCACAAGTGCGGGCTTGGCTTAAGGCCGGGGCACAAGTGCGGGCTTGGCTTAAGGCCGGGCACAAGTGCGGGCTAGGCTTAAGGCCGGGGCACAAGTGCGGGCTAGGCTTACGGCCGGGGCACAAGTGCGGGCTAGACTTAAGGCCTGGGCACAAGTTCGGGCTTGGCTTAAGGCAGAGGCACAAGTGTGGGCTAGGCTTAAGGCAGGAGCACAAGTGTGGGCTAGGCTTAAGGCCTGGGCACAAGTGCGGGCTAGGCTTAAGGCCTGGGCACAAGTGCAGTGCTGACTAGGATCAAGGCAGGGGGCACAAGTGCCGGCTAGGCTTAAGGCATGGGCACAAGTGCCAGCTAGGCTTAAGGCCTGGGCACAAGTGTGAGCTAGGCTTAAGGCCTGGGCACAAGTGCCGGCTAGGCTTAAGGCATGGGCACAAGTGCCAGCTAGGCTTAAGGCCTGGGCACAAGTGCGAGCTAGGTTTAAGGCCTGGGCACAAGTGCGGGCTAGGCTTAAGGCATGGGCACAAGTGCAGTGCTGGCTAGGATCAAGGCAGGGGGCACAAGTGCTGGCTAGGCTTAAGGCATGGGCACAAGTGCTGGCTAGGTTTAAGGCATTCAGCTAACATTTTGCACTCTTTGCATAAAGGGTTAGGCACCCATAGGGGTGAAGAGCTAGCTTTCACCCCTCTACTCTGTACTTGGACATTTAGGACTAGATCCTTTGTTGTACAGTGCGGAGCCTCTCCATAACTCCATGCTCCAAGCGACCAGGCACTTCTTGTCTGTCCTCCGTAAATGGGTAATGCCTTCTTCCCCAATTACAGTCGTGCATGCGCATTCAGACGGGACAAGAGCGAAGAGCGTAAAGCTGGCCCTATGTGCATAACCAACATGAAGCTGAAGACAAAAACAAAAAAACAAGCATTCAAGGGGCTCAAAAGTGCAGGCTAGGCTTAAGGCCTGGGCACAAGTGCGGGCTAGGCTTAAGGCCTGGGCACAAGTGCGGGCTAGGCTTAAGGCCTGGGCACAAGTGCGGGCTAGGCTTATGGCCTGGGCACAAGTGCGGGCTAGGCTTAAGGCCTGGGCACAAGTGCGGGCTAGGCTTAAGGCCTGGGCACAAGTGCGGGCTAGGATTAAGGCCTGGGCACAAGTGCGGGCTAGGATTAAGGCCTGGGCACAAGTGCGGGCTAGGCTTAAGGCCTGGGCACAAGTGCGGGCTAGACTTAAGGCCTGGGCACAAGTGCGGGCTAGGATTAAGGCCTGGGCACAAGTGCAGTGCTAGCTAGGATCAAGGCAGGAGGCACAAGTGCCGGCTAGACTTAAGGCCTGGGCACAAGTGCGGGCTAGGATTAAGGCCTGGGCACAAGTGCGGGCTAGGATTAAGGCCTGGGCACAAGTGCGGGCTAGGCTTAAGGCCTGGGCACAAGTGCGGGCTAGACTTAAGGCCTGGGCACAAGTGCGGGCTAGGATTAAGGCCTGGGCACAAGTGCAGTGCTAGCTAGGATCAAGGCAGGAGGCACAAGTGCCGGCTAGGCTTAAGGCCTGGGCACAAGTGCGGGCTAGGCTTAAGGCCTGGGCACAAGTGCGAGCTAGGCTTAAGGCCTGGGCACAAGTGCGGGCTAGGCTTAAGGCCTGGGCACAAGTGCGGGCTAGGCTTAAGGCCTGGGCACAAGTGCGGGCTAGGCTTAAGGCCTGGGCACAAGTGCGGGGTAGGCTTAAGGCCTGGGCACAAGTGCAGGCTAGGCTTAAGGCCTGGGCACAAGTGCAGGCTAGGCTTAAGGCCTGGGCACAAGTGCGGGGTAGGCTTAAGACCTGGGCACAAATGCGGGCTAGGCTTAAGGCCTGGGCACAAGTGCGGGCTAGGCTTAAGGCCTGGGCACAAGTGTGGGGTAGGCTTAAGACCTGGGCACAAATGCGGGCTAGGCTTAAGGCCTGGGCACAAGTGCGGGCTAGGCTTAAGGCCTGGGCACAAGTGCGGGGTAGGCTTAAGGCCTGGGCACAAGTGCGGGCTAGGCTTAAGGCCTGGGCACAAGTGCGGGCTTGGCTTAAAGCAGGGGCACAAGTGCGGGCTAGGCTTAAGGCCTGGGCACAAGTGCGGGCTAGGCTTAAGGCCTGGGCACAAGTGCGGGCTAGGCTTAAGGCCTGGGCACAAGTGCAGTGCTAGCTAGGATCAAGGCAGGAGGCACAAGTGCCGGCTAGGCTTAAGGCCTGGGCACAAGTGCGAGCTAGGCTTAAGGCCTGGGCACAAGTGCGGGCTAGGCTTAAGGCCTGGGCACAAGTTCGGGCTAGGCTTAAGGCCTGGGCACAAGTGCGGGCTAGGCTTAAGGCCTGGGCACAAGTGCGGGCTAGGCTTAAGGCCTGGGCACAAGTGCGGGCTAGGCTTAAGGCCTGGGCACAAGTGCGGGCTAGGCTTAAGGCCTGGGCACAAGTGCAGTGCTGGCTAGGATCAAGGCAGGAGGCACAAGTGCGGGCTAGGCTTAAGGCCTGGGCACAAGTGCGGGCTAGGCTTAAGGCCTGGGCACAAGTGCGGGCTAGGCTTATGGCCTGGGCACAAGTGCGGGCTAGGCTTAAGGCCTGGGCACAAGTGCGGGCTAGGCTTAAGGCCTGGGCACAAGTGCGGGCTAGGATTAAGGCCTGGGCACAAGTGCGGACTAGGATTAAGGCCTGGGCACAAGTGCGGGCTAGGCTTAAGGCCTGGGCACAAGTGCGGGCTAGACTTAAGGCCTGGGCACAAGTGCGGGCTAGGATTAAGGCCTGGGCACAAGTGCAGTGCTAGCTAGGATCAAGGCA
Source organism: Ranitomeya imitator (assembly GCF_032444005.1). NCBI lineage: Eukaryota > Metazoa > Chordata > Amphibia > Anura > Dendrobatidae > Ranitomeya > Ranitomeya imitator. Next base: position 312,490,433 of record NC_091284.1, on the reverse strand, counting down.
GGAGGCACAAGTGCCGGCTAGGCTTAAGGCCTGGGCACAAGTGCGGGCTAGGCTTAAGGCCTGGGCAAAAGTGCGGGCTAGGCTTAAGGCCTGGGCACAAGTGCGGGCTTGGCTTAAAGCAAAGGCACAAGTGTGGGCTAGGCTTAAGGCCTGGGCACAAGTGCGGGCTAGGCTTAAGGCCTGGGCACAAGTGCGGGCTAGGCTTAAGGCCTGGGCACAAGTGCAGTGCTAGCTAGGATCAAGGCAGGAGGCACAAGTGCCGGCTAGGCTTAAGGCCTGGGCACAAGTGCGGGCTAGGCTTAAGGCCTGGGCACAAGTGCGGGCTAGGCTTAAGGCCTGGGCACAAGTGCGGGCTAGGCTTAAGGCCTGGGCACAAGTGCGGGCTAGGCTTAAGGCCTGGGCACAAGTGCGGGCTAGGCTTAAGGCCTGGGCACAAGTGCGGGCTAGGATTAAGGCCTGGGCACAAGTGCGGGCTAGGATTAAGGCCTGGGCACAAGTGCGGGCTAGGCTTAAGGCCTGGGCACAAGTGCGGGCTAGGATTAAGGCCTGGGCACAAGTGCGGGCTAGGCTTAAGGCCTGGGCACAAGTGCGGGCTTGGCTTAAGACAGGGGCACAAGAGCGGGCTTGGCTTAAGGCAGGGGCACAAGTGCGGGCTTGGCTTAAGACAGGGGCACAAGAGCGGGCTTGGCTTAAGGCAGGGGCACAAGTGCGGGCTTGGCTTAAGGCAGGGGCACAAGTGCGGGCTTGGCTTAAGGCAGGGGCACAAGTGCGGGCTTGGCTTAAGGCCAGGGCACAAGTGCGGGCTTGGCTTAAGGCCAGGGCACAAGTGCGGGCTAGGCTTAAGGCCGGGGCACAAGTGCGGGCTAGGCTTACGGCCGGGGCACAAGTGCGGGCTAGACTTAAGGCCTGGGCACAAGTTCGGGCTTGGCTTAAGGCAGAGGCACAAGTGTGGGCTAGGCTTAAGGCAGGAGCACAAGTGTGGGCTAGGCTTAAGGCCTGGGCACAAGTGCGGGCTAGGCTTAAGGCCTGGGCACAAGTGCAGTGCTGACTAGGATCAAGGCAGGGGGCACAAGTGCCGGCTAGGCTTAAGGCATGGGCACAAGTGCCAGCTAGGCTTAAGGCCTGGGCACAAGTGTGAGCTAGGCTTAAGGCCTGGGCACAAGTGCCGGCTAGGCTTAAGGCATGGGCACAAGTGCCAGCTAGGCTTAAGGCCTGGGCACAAGTGCGAGCTAGGTTTAAGGCCTGGGCACAAGTGCGGGCTAGGCTTAAGGCATGGGCACAAGTGCAGTGCTGGCTAGGATCAAGGCAGGGGGCACAAGTGCTGGCTAGGCTTAAGGCATGGGCACAAGTGCTGGCTAGGTTTAAGGCATTCAGCTAACATTTTGCACTCTTTGCATAAAGGGTTAGGCACCCATAGGGGTGAAGAGCTAGCTTTCACCCCTCTACTCTGTACTTGGACATTTAGGACTAGATCCTTTGTTGTACAGTGCGGAGCCTCTCCATAACTCCATGCTCCAAGCGACCAGGCACTTCTTGTCTGTCCTCCGTAAATGGGTAATGCCTTCTTCCCCAATTACAGTCGTGCATGCGCATTCAGACGGGACAAGAGCGAAGAGCGTAAAGCTGGCCCTATGTGCATAACCAACATGAAGCTGAAGACAAAAACAAAAAAACAAGCATTCAAGGGGCTCAAAAGTGCAGGCTAGGCTTAAGGCCTGGGCACAAGTGCGGGCTAGGCTTAAGGCCTGGGCACAAGTGCGGGCTAGGCTTAAGGCCTGGGCACAAGTGCGGGCTAGGCTTAAGGCCTGGGCACAAGTGCGGGCTAGGCTTAAGGCCTGGGCACAAGTGCAGTGCTGGCTAGGATCAAGGCAGGAGGCACAAGTGCAGGCTAGGCTTAAGGCCTGGGCACAAGTGCGGGCTAGGCTTAAGGCCTGGGCACAAGTGCAGTGCTGGCTAGGATCAAGGCAGGAGGCACAAGTGCGGGCTAGGCTTAAGGCCTGGGCACAAGTGCGGGCTAGGCTTAAGGCTTGGGCACAAGTGCGGGCTAGGCTTATGGCCTGGGCACAAGTGCGGGCTAGGCTTAAGGCCTGGGCACAAGTGCGGGCTAGGCTTAAGGCCTGGGCACAAGTGCGGGCTAGGATTAAGGCCTGGGCACAAGTGCGGGCTAGGATTAAGGCCTGGGCACAAGTGCGGGCTAGGCTTAAGGCCTGGGCACAAGTGCGGGCTAGACTTAAGGCCTGGGCACAAGTGCGGGCTAGGATTAAGGCCTGGGCACAAGTGCAGTGCTAGCTAGGATCAAGGCAGGAGGCACAAGTGCCGGCTAGGCTTAAGGCCTGGGCACAAGTGCGGGCTAGGCTTAAGGCCTGGGCACAAGTGCGGGCTAGGCTTAAGGCCTGGGCACAAGTGCGGGCTTGGCTTAAAGCAGGGGCACAAGTGTGGGCTAGGCTTAAGGCCTGGGCACAAGTGCGGGCTAGGCTTAAGGCCTGGGCACAAGTGCGGGCTAGGCTTAAGGCCTGGGCACAAGTGCAGTGCTAGCTAGGATCAAGGCAGGAGGCACAAGTGCCGGCTAGGCTTAAGGCCTGGGCACAAGTGCGGGCTAGGCTTAAGGCCTGGGCACAAGTGCAGGCTAGGCTTAAGGCCTGGGCACAAGTGCGGGCTAGGCTTAAGGCCTGGGCACAAGTGCGGGCTAGGCTTAAGGCCTGGGCACAAGTGCGGGCTAGGCTTAAGGCCTGGGCACAAGTGCGGGCTAGTCTTAAGGCCTGGGCACAAGTGCGGGCTAGGATTAAGGCCTGGGCACAAGTGCGGGCTAGGATTAAGGCCTGGGCACAAGTGCGGGCTAGGCTTAAGGCCTGGGCACAAGTGCGGGCTAGGATTAAGGCCTGGGCACAAGTGCGGGCTAGGCTTAAGGCCTGGGCACAAGTGCGGGCTTGGCTTAAGACAGGGGCACAAGAGCGGGCTTGGCTTAAGGCAGGGGCACAAGTGCGGGCTTGGCTTAAGGCAGGGGCACAAGTGCGGGCTTGGCTTAAGGCAGGGGCACAAGTGCGGGCTTGGCTTAAGGCCAGGGCACAAGTGCGGGCTTGGCTTAAGTCCGGGCACAAGTGCGGGCTAGGCTTAAGGCCGGGGCACAAGTGCGGGCTAGGCTTACGGCCGGGGCACAAGTACGGGCTAGACTTAAGGCCTGGGCACAAGTTCGGGCTTGGCTTAAGGCAGAGGCACAAGTGTGGGCTAGGCTTAAGGCAGGAGCACAAGTGTGGGCTAGGCTTAAGGCCTGGGCACAAGTGCGGGCTAGGCTTAAGGCCTGGGCACAAGTGCAGTGCTGACTAGGATCAAGGCAGGGGGCACAAGTGCCGGCTAGGCTTAAGGCATGGGCACAAGTGCCAGCTAGGCTTAAGGCCTGGGCACAAGTGTGAGCTAGGCTTAAGGCCTGGGCACAAGTGCCGGCTAGGCTTAAGGCATGGGCACAAGTGCCAGCTAGGCTTAAGGCCTGGGCACAAGTGCGGGCTAAGCTTAAGGCATGGGCACAAGTGCAGTGCTGGCTAGGATCAAGGCAGGGGGCACAAGTGCTGGCTAGGCTTAAGGCATGGGCACAAGTGCTGGCTAGGTTTAAGGCATTCAGCTAACATTTTGCACTCTTTGCATAAAGGGTTAGGCACCCATAGGGGTGAAGAGCTAGCTTTCACCCCTCTACTCTGTACTTGGACATTTAGGACTAGATCCTTTGTTGTACAGTGCGGAGCCTCTCCATAACTCCATGCTCCAAGCGACCAGGCACTTCTTGTCTGTCCTCCGTAAATGGGTAATGCCTTCTTCCCCAATTACAGTCGTGCATGCGCATTCAGACGGGACAAGAGCGAGGAGCGTAAAGCTGGCCCTATGTGCATAACCAACATGAAGCTGAAGACAAAAAAACAAGCATTCAAGGGGCTCAAAAGTGCAGGCTAGGCTTAAGGCCTGGGCACAAGTGCGGGCTAGGCTTAAGGCCTGGGCACAAGTGCGGGCTAGGCTTAAGGCCTGGGCACAAGTGCGGGCTAGGCTTAAGGCCTGGGCACAAGTGCAGTGCTGGCTAGGATCAAGGCAGGAGGCACAAGTGCGGGCTAGGCTTAAGGCCTGGGCACAAGTGCGGGCTAGGCTTAAGGCCTGGGCACAAGTGCAGTGCTGGCTAGGATCAAGGCAGGAGGCACAAGTGCGGGCTAGGCTTAAGGCCTGGGCACAAGTGCGGGCTAGGCTTAAGGCCTGGGCACAAGTGCGGGCTAGGCTTATGGCCTGGGCACAAGTGCGGGCTAGGCTTAAGGCCTGGGCACAAGTGCGGGCTAGGCTTAAGGCCTGGGCACAAGTGCGGGCTAGGATTAAGGCCTGGGCACAAGTGCGGGCTAGGATTAAGGCCTGGGCACAAGTGCGGGCTAGGCTTAAGGCCTGGGCACAAGTGCGGGCTAGACTTAAGTCCTGGGCACAAGTGCGGGCTAGGATTAAGGCCTGGGCACAAGTGCAGTGCTAGCTAGGATCAAGGCAGGAGGCACAAGTGCCGGCTAGGCTTAAGGCCTGGGCACAAGTGCGGGCTAGGCTTAAGGCCTGGGCACAAGTGCGGGCTAGGCTTAAGGCCTGGGCACAAGTGCGGGCTTGGCTTAAAGCAGGGGCACAAGTGTGGGCTAGGCTTAAGGCCTGGGCACAAGTGCGGGCTAGGCTTAAGGCCTGGGCACAAGTGCGGGCTAGGCTTAAGGCCTGGGCACAAGTGCAGTGCTAGCTAGGATCAAGGCAGGAGGCACAAGTGCCGGCTAGGCTTAAGGCCTGGGCACAAGTGCGGGCTAGGCTTAAGGCCTGGGCACAAGTGCGGGCTAGGCTTAAGGCCTGGGCACAAGTGCGGGCTAGGCTTAAGGCCTGGGCACAAGTGCGGGCTAGGCTTAAGGCCTGGGCACAAGTGCGGGCTAGGCTTAAGGCCTGGGCACAAGTGCGGGCTAGGATTAAGGCCTGGGCACAAGTGCGGGCTAGGATTAAGGCCTGGGCACAAGTGCGGGCTAGGCTTAAGGCCTGGGCACAAGTGCGGGCTAGGATTAAGGCCTGGGCACAAGTGCGGGCTAGGCTTAAGGCCTGGGCACAAGTGCGGGCTTGGCTTAAGACATGGGCACAAGAGCGGGCTTGGCTTAAGGCAGGGGCACAAGTGCGGGCTTGGCTTAAGGCAGGGGCACAAGTGCGGGCTTGGCTTAAGGCAGGGGCACAAGTGCGGGCTTGGCTTAAGGCCAGGGCACAAGTGCGGGCTTGGCTTAAGGCCGGGCACAAGTGCGGGCTAGGCTTAAGGCCGGGGCACAAGTGCGGGCTAGGCTTACGGCCGGGGCACAAGTGCGGGCTAGACTTAAGGCCTGGGCACAAGTTCGGGCTTGGCTTAAGGCAGAGGCACAAGTGTGGGCTAGGCTTAAGGCAGGAGCACAAGTGTGGGCTAGGCTTAAGGCCTGGGCACAAGTGCGGGCTAGGCTTAAGGCCTGGGCACAAGTGCGGGCTAGGCTTAAGGCCTGGGCACAAGTGCGGGCTAGGGTTAAGGCCTGGGCACAAGTGCGGGCTAGGCTTAAGGCCTGGGCACAAGTGTGGGCTAGTCTTAAGGCCTGGGCACAAGTGCGGACTAGGCTTAAGGCCTGGGCACAAGTGCAGGCTAGGCTTAAGGCCTGGGCACAAGTGCGGGCTAGGCTTAAGGCCTGGGCACAAGTGCGGGCTAGGCTTAAGGCCTGGGCACAAGTGCGGGCTAGGCTTAAGGCCTCTGGCACAAGTGCGGGGTAGGCTTAAGGCCTGGGCACAAGTGCAGGCTAGGCTTAAGGCCTGGGCACAAGTGCGGGCTAGGCTTAAGGCCTGGGCACAAGTGCAGTGCTGGCTAGGATCAAGGCAGGAGGCACAAATGCAGGCTAGGCTTAAGGCCTGGGCACAAGTGCGGGCTAGGCTTAAGGCCTGGGCACAAGTGCAGTGCTGGCTAGGATCAAGGCAGGAGGCACAAGTGCGGGCTAGGCTTAAGGCCTGGGCACAAGTGCGGGCTAGGCTTAAGGCCTGGGCACAAGTGCGGGCTAGGCTTATGGCCTGGGCACAAGTGCGGGCTAGGCTTAAGGCCTGGGCACAAGTGCGGGCTAGGCTTAAGGCCTGGGCACAAGTGCGGGCTAGGCTTAAGGCCTGGGCACAAGTGCGGGCTAGGATTAAGGCCTGGGCACAAGTGCGGGCTAGGCTTAAGGCCTGGGCACAAGTGCGGGCTAGACTTAAGGCCTGGGCACAAGTGCGGGCTAGGATTAAGGCCTGGGCACAAGTGCAGTGCTAGCTAGGATCAAGGCAGGAGGCACAAGTGCCGGCTAGGCTTAAGGCCTGGGCACAAGTGCGGGCTAGGCTTAAGGCCTGGGCACAAGTGCGGGCTAGGCTTAAGGCCTGGGCACAAGTGCGGGCTTGGCTTAAAGCAGGGGCACAAGTGTGGGCTAGGCTTAAGGCCTGGGCACAAGTGCGGGCTAGGCTTAAGGCCTGGGCACAAGTGCGGGCTAGGCTTAAGGCCTGGGCACAAGTGCAGTGCTAGCTAGGATCAAGGCAGGAGGCACAAGTGCCGGCTAGGCTTAAGGCCTGGGCACAAGTGCAGGCTAGGCTTAAGGCCTGGGCACAAGTGCGGGCTAGGCTTAAGGCCTGGGCACAAGTGCGGGCTAGGCTTAAGGCCTGGGCACAAGTGCGGGCTAGGCTTAAGGCCTGGGCACAAGTGCGGGCTAGGCTTAAGGCCTGGGCACAAGTGCGGGCTAGGATTAAGGCCTGGGCACAAGTGCGGGCTAGGATTAAGGCCTGGGCACAAGTGCGGGCTAGGCTTAAGGCCTGGGCACAAGTGCGGGCTAGGATTAAGGCCTGGGCACAAGTGCGGGCTAGGCTTAAGGCCTGGGCACAAGTGCGGGTTTGGCTTAAGGCAGGGGCACAAGTGCGGGCTTGGCTTAAGGCAGGGGCACAAGTGTGGGCTTGGCTTAAGGCAGGGGCACAAGTGCGGGCTTGGCTTAAGGCCAGGGCACAAGTGCGGGCTTGGCTTAAGTCCGGGCACAAGTGCGGGCTAGGCTTAAGGCCGGGGCACAAGTGCGGGCTAGGCTTACGGCCGGGGCACAAGTGCAGTGCTGACTAGGATCAAGGCAGGGGGCACAAGTGCCGGCTAGGCTTAAGGCATGGGCACAAGTGCCAGCTAGGCTTAAGGCCTGGGCACAAGTGTGAGCTAGGCTTAAGGCCTGGGCACAAGTGCCGGCTAGGCTTAAGGCATGGGCACAAGTGCCAGCTAGGCTTAAGGCCTGGGCACAAGTGCGAGCTAGGTTTAAGGCCTGGGCACAAGTGCGGGCTAAGCTTAAGGCATGGGCACAAGTGCAGTGCTGGCTAGGATCAAGGCAGGGGGCACAAGTGCTGGCTAGGCTTAAGGCATGGGCACAAGTGCTGGCTAGGTTTAAGGCATTCAGCTAACATTTTGCACTCTTTGCATAAAGGGTTAGGCACCCATAGGGGTGAAGAGCTAGCTTTCACCCCTCTACTCTGTACTTGGACATTTAGGACTAGATCCTTTGTTGTACAGTGCGGAGCCTCTCCATAACTCCATGCTCCAAGCGACCAGGCACTTCTTGTCTGTCCTCCGTAAATGGGTAATGCCTTCTTCCCCAATTACAGTCGTGCATGCGCATTCAGACGGGACAAGAGCGAAGAGCGTAAAGCTGGCCCTATGTGCATAACCAACATGAAGCTGCAGCACGGTGGCGCAGTGGTTAGCACTACAGCCTTGCAGCGCTGGGGTCCTGGGTTCTAATCCCACCCAGGACAACATCTGCAAAGAGTTTGTATGTTCTCTCCGTGTTTGCGTGGGTTTCCTCCGGGCACTCCGGTTTCCTCCCACATTCCAAAGACGTACTGATAGGAATTCTAGATTGTGAGCCCAATCGGGGACAGTGATGATAATGTGTGCAATCTGTAAAGCGCTGCGGAATATGTTAGCGCTATATAAAAATAAAGATTATTATTATTATAAAGATTATTATTAAGCTGAAGACAAAAACAAAAAAACAAGCATTCAAGGGGCTCAAAAGTGCAGGCTAGGCTTAAGGCCTGGGAACAAGTGCGGGCTAGGCTTAAGGCCTGGGCACAAGTGCGGGCTAGGCTTAAGGCCTGGGCAAAAGTGCGGGCTAGGCTTAAGGCCTGGGCACAAGTGTGGGCTAGGCTTAAGGCCTGGGCACAAGTGCAGTGCTGGCTAGGATCAAGGCAGGAGGCACAAGTGCCGGCTAGGCTTAAGGCCTGGGCATAAGTGCGGGCTAGGCTTAAGGCCTGGGCACAAGTGCGGGCTAAGCTTAAGGCCTGGGCACAAGTGCGGGCTTGGCTTAAAGCAGGGGCACAAGTGTGGGCTAGGCTTAAGGCCTGGGCACAAGTGCGGGCTAGGCTTAAGGCCTGGGCACAAGTGCGGGCTAGGCTTAAGGCCTGGGCACAAGTGCAGTGCTGGCTAGGATCAAGGCAGGAGGCACAAGTGCCGGCTAGGCTTAAGGCCTGGGCACAAGTGCGGGCTAGGCTTAAGGCCTGGGAACAAGTGCGGGCTAGGCTTAAGGCCTGGGCACAAGTGCGGGCTAGGCTTAAGGCCTGGGCACAAGTGTGGGCTAGTCTTAAGGCCTGGGCACAAGTGCGGACTAGGCTTAAGGCCTGGGCACAAGTGCAGGCTAGGCTTAAGGCCTGGGCACAAGTGCGGGCTAGGCTTAAGGCCTGGGCACAAGTGCGGGCTAGGCTTAAGACCTGGGCACAAATGCGGGCTAGGCTTAAGGCCTGGGCACAAGTGCGGGCTAGGCTTAAGGCCTGGGCACAAGTGCGGGGTAGGCTTAAGGCCTGGGCACAAGTGCGGGCTAGGCTTAAGGCCTGGGCACAAGTGCGGGCTTGGCTTAAAGCAGGGGCACAAGTGCGGGCTAGGCTTAAGGCCTGGGCACAAGTGCGGGCTAGGCTTAAGGCCTGGGCACAAGTGCGGGCTAGGCTTAAGGCCTGGGCACAAGTGCAGTGCTAGCTAGGATCAAGGCAGGAGGCACAAGTGCCGGTTAGGCTTAAGGCCTGGGCACAAGTGCGAGCTAGGCTTAAGGCCTGGGCACAAGTGCGGGCTAGGCTTAAGGCCTGGGCACAAGTGCGGGCTAGGCTTAAGGCCTGGGCACAAGTGCGGGCTAGGCTTAAGGCCTGGGCACAAGTGCGGGCTAGGCTTAAGGCCTGGGCACAAGTGCGGGCTAGGATTAAGGCCTGGGCACAAGTGCGGGCTAGGATTAAGGCCTGGGCACAAGTGCGGGCTAGGCTTAAGGCCTGGGCACAAGTGCGGGCTAGGATTAAGGCCTGGGCACAAGTGCGGGCTAGGCTTAAGGCCTGGGCACAAGTGCGGGCTTGGCTTATGACAGGGGCACAAGAGCGAGCTTGGCTTAAGGCAGGGGCACAAGTGCGGGCTTGGCTTAAGGCAGGGGCACAAGTGCGGGCTTGGCTTAAGGCAGGGGCACAAGTGCGGGCTTGGCTTAAGGCAGGGGCACAAGTGCGGGCTTGGCTTAAGGCCGGGGCACAAGTGCGGGCTTGGCTTAAGGCCGGGCACAAGTGCGGGCTAGGCTTAAGGCCGGGGCACAAGTGCGGGCTAGGCTTACGGCCGGGGCACAAGTGCGGGCTAGACTTAAGGCCTGGGCACAAGTTCGGGCTTGGCTTAAGGCAGAGGCACAAGTGTGGGCTAGGCTTAAGGCAGGAGCACAAGTGTGGGCTAGGCTTAAGGCCTGGGCACAAGTGCGGGCTAGGCTTAAGGCCTGGGCACAAGTGCAGTGCTGACTAGGATCAAGGCAGGGGGCACAAGTGCCGGCTAGGCTTAAGGCATGGGCACAAGTGCCAGCTAGGCTTAAGGCCTGGGCACAAGTGTGAGCTAGGCTTAAGGCCTGGGCACAAGTGCCGGCTAGGCTTAAGGCATGGGCACAAGTGCCAGCTAGGCTTAAGGCCTGGGCACAAGTGCGAGCTAGGTTTAAGGCCTGGGCACAAGTGCGGGCTAGGCTTAAGGCATGGGCACAAGTGCAGTGCTGGCTAGGATCAAGGCAGGGGGCACAAGTGCTGGCTAGGCTTAAGGCATGGGCACAAGTGCTGGCTAGGTTTAAGGCATTCAGCTAACATTTTGCACTCTTTGCATAAAGGGTTAGGCACCCATAGGGGTGAAGAGCTAGCTTTCACCCCTCTACTCTGTACTTGGACATTTAGGACTAGATCCTTTGTTGTACAGTGCGGAGCCTCTCCATAACTCCATGCTCCAAGCGACCAGGCACTTCTTGTCTGTCCTCCGTAAATGGGTAATGCCTTCTTCCCCAATTACAGTCGTGCATGCGCATTCAGACGGGACAAGAGCGAAGAGCGTAAAGCTGGCCCTATGTGCATAACCAACATGAAGCTGAAGACAAAAACAAAAAAACAAGCATTCAAGGGGCTCAAAAGTGCAGGCTAGGCTTAAGGCCTGGGCACAAGTGCGGGCTAGGCTTAAGGCCTGGGCACAAGTGCGGGCTAGGCTTAAGGCCTGGGCACAAGTGCGGGCTAGGCTTAAGGCCTGGGCACAAGTGCAGTGCTGGCTAGGATCAAGGCAGGAGGCACAAGTGCAGGCTAGGCTTAAGGCCTGGGCACAAGTGCGGGCTAGGCTTAAGGCCTGGGCACAAGTGCGGGCTAGGCTTATGGCCTGGGCACAAGTGCGGGCTAGGCTTAAGGCCTGGGCACAAGTGCGGGCTAGGCTTAAGGCCTGGGCACAAGTGCGGGCTAGGATTAAGGCCTGGGCACAAGTGCGGGCTAGGATTAAGGCCTGGGCACAAGTGCGGGCTAGGCTTAAGGCCTGGGCACAAGTGCGGGCTAGACTTAAGGCCTGGGCACAAGTGCGGGCTAGGATTAAGGCCTGGGCACAAGTGCAGTGCTAGCTAGGATCAAGGCAGGAGGCACAAGTGCCGGCTAGACTTAAGGCCTGGGCACAAGTGCGGGCTAGGATTAAGGCCTGGGCACAAGTGCGGGCTAGGATTAAGGCCTGGGCACAAGTGCGGGCTAGGCTTAAGGCCTGGGCACAAGTGCGGGCTAGACTTAAGGCCTCGGCACAAGTGCGGGCTAGGATTAAGGCCTGGGCACAAGTGCAGTGCTAGCTAGGATCAAGGCAGGAGGCACAAGTGCCGGCTAGGCTTAAGGCCTGGGCACAAGTGCGGGCTAGGCTTAAGGCCTGGGCACAAGTGCGGGCTAGGCTTAAGGCCTGGGCACAAGTGCGGGCTTGGCTTAAAGCAGGGGCACAAGTGTGGGCTAGGCTTAAGGCCTGGGCACAAGTGCGGGCTAGGCTTAAGGCCTTGGCACAAGTGCGGGCTAGGCTTAAGGCCTGGGCACAAGTGCGGGCTAGGGTTAAGGCCTGGGCACAAGTGCGGGCTAGGCTTAAGGCCTGGGCACAAGTGTGGGCTAGTCTTAAGGCCTGGGCACAAGTGCGGACTAGGCTTAAGGCCTGGGCACAAGTGCAGGCTAGGCTTAAGGCCTGGGCACAAGTGCGGGCTAGGCTTAAGGCCTGGGCACAAGTGCGGGCTAGGCTTAAGGCCTGGGCACAATTGCGGGCTAGGCTTAAGGCCTGGGCACAAGTGCGGGGTAGGCTTAAGGCCTGGGCACAAGTGCAGGCTAGGCTTAAGGCCTGGGCACAAGTGCAGGCTAGGCTTAAGGCCTGGGCACAAGTGCGGGGTAGGCTTAAGACCTGGGCACAAATGCGGGCTAGGCTTAAGGCCTGGGCACAAGTGCGGGCTAGGCTTAAGGCCTGGGCACAAGTGTGGGGTAGGCTTAAGACCTGGGCACAAATGCGGGCTAGGCTTAAGGCCTGGGCACAAGTGCGGGCTAGGCTTAAGGCCTGGGCACAAGTGCGGGGTAGGCTTAAGGCCTGGGCACAAGTGCGGGCTAGGCTTAAGGCCTGGGCACAAGTGCGGGCTTGGCTTAAAGCAGGGGCACAAGTGCGGGCTAGGCTTAAGGCCTGGGCACAAGTGCGGGCTAGGCTTAAGGCCTGGGCACAAGTGCGGGCTAGGCTTAAGGCCTCGGCACAAGTGCAGTGCTAGCTAGGATCAAGGCAGGAGGCACAAGTGCCGGCTAGGCTTAAGGCCTGGGCACAAGTGCGAGCTAGGCTTAAGGCCTGGGCACAAGTGCGGGCTAGGCTTAAGGCCTGGGCACAAGTTCGGGCTAGGCTTAAGGCCTGGGCACAAGTGCGGGCTAGGCTTAAGGCCTGGGCACAAGTGCGGGCTAGGCTTAAGGCCTGGGCACAAGTGCGGGCTAGGATTAAGGCCTGGGCACAAGTGCGGGCTAGGATTAAGGCCTGGGCACAAGTGCGGGCTAGGCTTAAGGCCTGGGCACAAGTGCGGGCTAGGATTAAGGCCTGGGCACAAGTGCGGGCTAGGCTTAAGGCCTGGGCACAAGTGCGGGCTTGGCTTAAGACAGAGGCACAAGAGCGGGCTTGGCTTAAGGCAGGGGCACAAGTGCGGGCTTGGCTTAAGGCAGGGGCACAAGTGCGGGCTTGGCTTAAGGCAGGGGCACAAGTGCGGGCTTGGCTTAAGGCAGGGGCACAAGTGCGGGCTTGGCTTAAGGCCGGGGCACAAGTGCGGGCTTGGCTTAAGGCCGGGCACAAGTGCGGGCTAGGCTTAAGGCCGGGGCACAAGTGCGGGCTAGGCTTACAGCCGGGGCACAAGTGCGGGCTAGACTTAAGGCCTGGGCACAAGTTCGGGCTTGGCTTAAGGCAGAGGCACAAGTGTGGGCTAGGCTTAAGGCAGGAGCACAAGTGTGGGCTAGGCTTAAGGCCTGGGCACAAGTGCGGGCTAGGCTTAAGGCCGGGGCACAAGTGCAGTGCTGACTAGGATCAAGGCAGGGGGCACAAGTGCCGGCTAGGCTTAAGGCATGGGCACAAGTGCCAGCTAGGCTTAAGGCCTGGGCACAAGTGTGAGCTAGGCTTAAGGCCTGGGCACAAGTGCCGGCTAGGCTTAAGGCATGGGCACAAGTGCCAGCTAGGCTTAAGGCCTGGGCACAAGTGCGAGCTAGGTTTAAGGCCTGGGCACAAGTGCGGGCTAGGCTTAAGGCATGGGCACAAGTGCAGTGCTGGCTAGGATCAAGGCAGGGGGCACAAGTGCTGGCTAGGCTTAAGGCATGGGCACAAGTGCTGGCTAGGTTTAAGGCATTCAGCTAACATTTTGCACTCTTTGCATAAAGGGTTAGGCACCCATAGGGGTGAAGAGCTAGCTTTCACCCCTCTACTCTGTACTTGGACATTTAGGACTAGATCCTTTGTTGTACAGTGCGGAGCCTCTCCATAACTCCATGCTCCAAGCGACCAGGCACTTCTTGTCTGTCCTCCGTAAATGGGTAATGCCTTCTTCCCCAATTACAGTCGTGCATGCGCATTCAGACGGGACAAGAGCGAAGAGCGTAAAGCTGGCCCTATGTGCATAACCAACATGAAGCTGAAGACAAAAACAAAAAAACAAGCATTCAAGGGGCTCAAAAGTGCAGGCTAGGCTTAAGGCCTGGGCACAAGTGCGGGCTAGGCTTAAGGCCTGGGCACAAGTGCGGGCTAGGCTTAAGGCCTGGGCACAAGTGCGGGCTAGGCTTAAGGCCTGGGCACAAGTGCAGTGCTGGCTAGGATCAAGGCAGGAGGCACAAATGCAGGCTAGGCTTAAGGCCTTGGCACAAGTGCGGGCTAGGCTTAAGGCCTGGGCACAAGTGCAGTGCTGGCTAGGATCAAGGCAGAAGGCACAAGTGCGGGCTAGGCTTAAGGCCTGGGCACAAGTGCGGGCTAGGCTTAAGGCCTGGGCACAAGTGCGGGCTAGGCTTATGGCCTGGGCACAAGTGCGGGCTAGGCTTAAGGCCTGGGCACAAGTGCGGGCTAGGCTTAAGGCCTGGGCACAAGTGCGGGCTAGGATTAAGGCCTGGGCACAAGTGCGGGCTAGGATTAAGGCCTGGGCACAAGTGCGGGCTAGGCTTAAGGCCTGGGCACAAGTGCGGGCTAGACTTAAGGCCTGGGCACAAGTGCGGGCTAGGATTAAGGCCTGGGCACAAGTGCAGTGCTAGCTAGGATCAAGGCAGGAGGCACAAGTGCCGGCTAGGCTTAAGGCCTGGGCACAAGTGCGGGCTAGGCTTAAGGCCTGGGCAAAAGTGCGGGCTAGGCTTAAGGCCTGGGCACAAGTGCGGGCTTGGCTTAAAGCAAAGGCACAAGTGTGGGCTAGGCTTAAGGCCTGGGCACAAGTGCGGGCTAGGCTTAAGGCCTGGGCACAAGTGCGGGCTAGGCTTAAGGCCTGGGCACAAGTGCAGTGCTAGCTAGGATCAAGGCAGGAGGCACAAGTGCCGGCTAGGCTTAAGGCCTGGGCACAAGTGCGGGCTAGGCTTAAGGCCTGGGCACAAGTGCGGGCTAGGCTTAAGGCCTGGGCACAAGTGCGGGCTAGGCTTAAGGCCTGGGCACAAGTGCGGGCTAGGCTTAAGGCCTGGGCACAAGTGCGGGCTAGGCTTAAGGCCTGGGCACAAGTGCGGGCTAGGATTAAGGCCTGGGCACAAGTGCGGGCTAGGATTAAGGCCTGGGCACAAGTGCGGGCTAGGCTTAAGGCCTGGGCACAAGTGCGGGCTAGGATTAAGGCCTGGGCACAAGTGCGGGCTAGGCTTAAGGCCTGGGCACAAGTGCGGGCTTGGCTTAAGACAGGGGCACAAGAGCGGGCTTGGCTTAAGGCAGGGGCACAAGTGCGGGCTTGGCTTAAGGCAGGGGCACAAGTGCGGGCTTGGCTTAAGGCAGGGGCACAAGTGCGGGCTTGGCTTAAGGCCGGGGCACAAGTGCGGGCTTGGCTTAAGGCCAGGGCACAAGTGCGGGCTAGGCTTAAGGCCGGGGCACAAGTGCGGGCTAGGCTTACGGCCGGGGCACAAGTGCGGGCTAGACTTAAGGCCTGGGCACAAGTTCGGGCTTGGCTTAAGGCAGAGGCACAAGTGTGGGCTAGGCTTAAGGCAGGAGCACAAGTGTGGGCTAGGCTTAAGGCCTGGGCACAAGTGCGGGCTAGGCTTAAGGCCTGGGCACAAGTGCAGTGCTGACTAGGATCAAGGCAGGGGGCACAAGTGCCGGCTAGGCTTAAGGCATGGGCACAAGTGCCAGCTAGGCTTAAGGCCTGGGCACAAGTGTGAGCTAGGCTTAAGGCCTGGGCACAAGTGCCGGCTAGGCTTAAGGCATGGGCACAAGTGCCAGCTAGGCTTAAGGCCTGGGCACAAGTGCGAGCTAGGTTTAAGGCCTGGGCACAAGTGCGGGCTAGGCTTAAGGCATGGGCACAAGTGCAGTGCTGGCTAGGATCAAGGCAGGGGGCACAAGTGCTGGCTAGGCTTAAGGCATGGGCACAAGTGCTGGCTAGGTTTAAGGCATTCAGCTAACATTTTGCACTCTTTGCATAAAGGGTTAGGCACCCATAGGGGTGAAGAGCTAGCTTTCACCCCTCTACTCTGTACTTGGACATTTAGGACTAGATCCTTTGTTGTACAGTGCGGAGCCTCTCCATAACTCCATGCTCCAAGCGACCAGGCACTTCTTGTCTGTCCTCCGTAAATGGGTAATGCCTTCTTCCCCAATTACAGTCGTGCATGCGCATTCAGACGGGACAAGAGCGAAGAGCGTAAAGCTGGCCCTATGTGCATAACCAACATGAAGCTGAAGACAAAAACAAAAAAACAAGCATTCAAGGGGCTCAAAAGTGCAGGCTAGGCTTAAGGCCTGGGCACAAGTGCGGGCTAGGCTTAAGGCCTGGGCACAAGTGCGGGCTAGGCTTAAGGCCTGGGCACAAGTGCGGGCTAGGCTTAAGGCCTGGGCACAAGTGCGGGCTAGGCTTAAGGCCTGGGCACAAGTGCAGTGCTGGCTAGGATCAAGGCAGGAGGCACAAGTGCAGGCTAGGCTTAAGGCCTGGGCACAAGTGCGGGCTAGGCTTAAGGCCTGGGCACAAGTGCAGTGCTGGCTAGGATCAAGGCAGGAGGCACAAGTGCGGGCTAGGCTTAAGGCCTGGGCACAAGTGCGGGCTAGGCTTAAGGCTTGGGCACAAGTGCGGGCTAGGCTTATGGCCTGGGCACAAGTGCGGGCTAGGCTTAAGGCCTGGGCACAAGTGCGGGCTAGGCTTAAGGCCTGGGCACAAGTGCGGGCTAGGATTAAGGCCTGGGCACAAGTGCGGGCTAGGATTAAGGCCTGGGCACAAGTGCGGGCTAGGCTTAAGGCCTGGGCACAAGTGCGGGCTAGACTTAAGGCCTGGGCACAAGTGCGGGCTAGGATTAAGGCCTGGGCACAAGTGCAGTGCTAGCTAGGATCAAGGCAGGAGGCACAAGTGCCGGCTAGGCTTAAGGCCTGGGCACAAGTGCGGGCTAGGCTTAAGGCCTGGGCACAAGTGCGGGCTAGGCTTAAGGCCTGGGCACAAGTGCGGGCTTGGCTTAAAGCAGGGGCACAAGTGTGGGCTAGGCTTAAGGCCTGGGCACAAGTGCGGGCTAGGCTTAAGGCCTGGGCACAAGTGCGGGCTAGGCTTAAGGCCTGGGCACAAGTGCAGTGCTAGCTAGGATCAAGGCAGGAGGCACAAGTGCCGGCTAGGCTTAAGGCCTGGGCACAAGTGCGGGCTAGGCTTAAGGCCTGGGCACAAGTGCGGGCTAGGCTTAAGGCCTGGGCACAAGTGCGGGCTAGGCTTAAGGCCTGGGCACAAGTGCGGGCTAGGCTTAAGGCCTGGGCACAAGTGCGGGCTAGGCTTAAGGCCTGGGCACAAGTGCGGGCTAGGATTAAGGCCTGGGCACAAGTGCGGGCTAGGATTAAGGCCTGGGCACAAGTGCGGGCTAGACTTAAGTCCTGGGCACAAGTGCGGGCTAGGATTAAGGCCTGGGCACAAGTGCAGTGCTAGCTAGGATCAAGGCAGGAGGCACAAGTGCCGGCTAGGCTTAAGGCCTGGGCACAAGTGCGGGCTAGGCTTAAGGCCTGGGCACAAGTGCGGGCTAGGCTTAAGGCCTGGGCACAAGTGCGGGCTTGGCTTAAAGCAGGGGCACAAGTGTGGGCTAGGCTTAAGGCCTGGGCACAAGTGCGGGCTAGGCTTAAGGCCTGGGCACAAGTGCGGGCTAGGCTTAAGGCCTGGGCACAAGTGCAGTGCTAGCTAGGATCAAGGCAGGAGGCACAAGTGCCGGCTAGGCTTAAGGCCTGGGCACAAGTGCGGGCTAGGCTTAAGGCCTGGGCACAAGTGCGGGCTAGGCTTAAGGCCTGGGCACAAGTGCGGGCTAGGCTTAAGGCCTGGGCACAAGTGCGGGCTAGGCTTAAGGCCTGGGCACAAGTGCGGGCTAGGCTTAAGGCCTGGGCACAAGTGCGGGCTAGGATTAAGGCCTGGGCACAAGTGCGGGCTAGGATTAAGGCCTGGGCACAAGTGCGGGCTAGGCTTAAGGCCTGGGCACAAGTGCGGGCTAGGATTAAGGCCTGGGCACAAGTGCGGGCTAGGCTTAAGGCCTGGGCACAAGTGCGGGCTTGGCTTAAGACAGGGGCACAAGAGCGGGCTTGGCTTAAGGCAGGGGCACAAGTGCGGGCTTGGCTTAAGGCAGGGGCACAAGTGCGGGCTTGGCTTAAGGCAGGGGCACAAGTGCGGGCTTGGCTTAAGGCCAGGGCACAAGTGCGGGCTTGGCTTAAGGCCGGGCACAAGTGCGGGCTAGGCTTAAGGCCGGGGCACAAGTGCGGGCTAGGCTTACGGCCGGGGCACAAGTGCGGGCTAGACTTAAGGCCTGGGCACAAGTTCGGGCTTGGCTTAAGGCAGAGGCACAAGTGTGGGCTAGGCTTAAGGCAGGAGCACAAGTGTGGGCTAGGCTTAAGGCCTGGGCACAAGTGCGGGCTAGGCTTAAGGCCTGGGCACAAGTGCGGGCTAGGCTTAAGGCCTGGGCACAAGTGCGGGCTAGGCTTAAGGCCTGGGCACAAGTGCAGTGTTAGCTAGGATCAAGGCAGGAGGCACAAGTGCCGGCTAGGCTTAAGGCCTGGGCACAAGTGCGGGCTAGGCTTAAGGCCTGGGCACAAGTGCGGGCTAGGCTTAAGGCCTGGGCACAAGTGCGGGCTAGGCTTAAGGCCTGGGCACAAGTGCGGGCTAGGCTTAAGGCCTGGGCACAAGTGCGGGCTAGGCTTAAGGCCTGGGCACAAGTGCGGGCTAGGATTAAGGCCTGGGCACAAGTGCGGGCTAGGATTAAGGCCTGGGCACAAGTGCGGGCTAGGCTTAAGGCCTGGGCACAAGTGCGGGCTAGGATTAAGGCCTGGGCACAAGTGCGGGCTAGGCTTAAGGCCTGGGCACAAGTGCGGGCTTGGCTTAAGACAGGGGCACAAGAGCGGGCTTGGCTTAAGGCAGGGGCACAAGTGCGGGCTTGGCTTAAGGCAGAGGCACAAGTGCGGGCTTGGCTTAAGGCAGGGGCACAAGTGCGGGCTTGGCTTAAGGCCAGGGCACAAGTGCGGGCTTGGCTTAAGGCCGGGCACAAGTGCGGGCTAGGCTTAAGGCCGGGGCACAAGTGCGGGCTAGGCTTACGGCCGGGGCACAAGTGCGGGCTAGACTTAAGGCCTGGGCACAAGTTCGGGCTTGGCTTAAGGCAGAGGCACAAGTGTGGGCTAGGCTTAAGGCAGGAGCACAAGTGTGGGCTAGGCTTAAGGCCTGGGCACAAGTGCGGGCTAGGCTTAAGGCCTGGGCACAAGTGCGGGCTAGGCTTAAGGCCTGGGCACAAGTGCGGGCTAGGGTTAAGGCCTGGGCACAAGTGCGGGCTAGGTTTAAGGCCTGGGCACAAGTGTGGGCTAGTCTTAAGGCCTGGGCACAAGTGCGGACTAGGCTTAAGGCCTGGGCACAAGTGCAGGCTAGGCTTAAGGCCTGGGCACAAGTGCGGGCTAGGCTTAAGGCCTGGGCACAAGTGCGGGCTAGGCTTAAGGCCTGGGCACAAGTGCGGGCTAGGCTTAAGGCCTCTGGCACAAGTGCGGGGTAGGCTTAAGGCCTGGGCACAAGTGCAGGCTAGGCTTAAGGCCTGGGCACAAGTGCGGGCTAGGCTTAAGGCCTGGGCACAAGTGCAGTGCTGGCTAGGATCAAGGCAGGAGGCACAAGTGCAGGCTAGGCTTAAGGCCTGGGCACAAGTGCGGGCTAGGCTTAAGGCCTGGGCACAAGTGTAGTGCTGGCTAGGATCAAGGCAGGAGGCACAAGTGCGGGCTAGGCTTAAGGCCTGGGCACAAGTGCGGGCTAGGCTTAAGGCCTGGGCACAAGTGCGGGCTAGGCTTATGGCCTGGGCACAAGTGCGGGCTAGGCTTAAGGCCTGGGCACAAGTGCGGGCTAGGCTTAAGGCCTGGGCACAAGTGCGGGCTAGGATTAAGGCCTGGGCACAAGTGCGGGCTAGGATTAAGGCCTGGGCACAAGTGCGGGCTAGGCTTAAGGCCTGGGCACAAGTGCGGGCTAGACTTAAGGCCTGGGCACAAGTGCGGGCTAGGATTAAGGCCTGGGCACAAGTGCAGTGCTAGCTAGGATCAAGGCAGGAGGCACAAGTGCCGGCTAGGCTTAAGGCCTGGGCACAAGTGCGGGCTAGGCTTAAGGCCTGGGCACAAGTGCGGGCTAGGCTTAAGGCCTGGGCACAAGTGCGGGCTTGGCTTAAAGCAGGGGCACAAGTGTGGGCTAGGCTTAAGGCCTGGGCACAAGTGCGGGCTAGGCTTAAGGCCTGGGCACAAGTGCGGGCTAGGCTTAAGGCCTGGGCACAAGTGCAGTGCTAGCTAGGATCAAGGCAGGAGGCACAAGTGCCGGCTAGGCTTAAGGCCTGGGCACAAGTGCGGGCTAGGCTTAAGGCCTGGGCACAAGTGCGGGCTAGGCTTAAGGCCTGGGCACAAGTGCGGGCTAGGCTTAAGGCCTGGGCACAAGTGCGGGCTAGGCTTAAGGCCTGGGCACAAGTGCGGGCTAGGCTTAAGGCCTGGGCACAAGTGCGGGCTAGGATTAAGGCCTGGGCACAAGTGCGGGCTAGGATTAAGGCCTGGGCACAAGTGCGGGCTAGGCTTAAGGCCTGGGCACAAGTGCGGGCTAGGATTAAGGCCTGGGCACAAGTGCGGGCTAGGCTTAAGGCCTGGGCACAAGTGCGGGTTTGGCTTAAGGCAGGGGCACAAGTGCGGGCTTGGCTTAAGGCAGGGGCACAAGTGCGGGCTTGGCTTAAGGCAGGGGCACAAGTGCGGGCTTGGCTTAAGGCCAGGGCACAAGTGCGGGCTTGGCTTAAGTCCGGGCACAAGTGCGGGCTAGGCTTAAGGCCGGGGCACAAGTGCGGGCTAGGCTTACGGCCGGGGCACAAGTGCGGGCTAGACTTAAGGCCTGGGCACAAGTTCGGGCTTGGCTTAAGGCAGAGGCACAAGTGTGGGCTAGGCTTAAGGCAGGAGCACAAGTGTGGGCTAGGCTTAAGGCCTGGGCACAAGTGCGGGCTAGGCTTAAGGCCTGGGCACAAGTGCAGTGCTGACTAGGATCAAGGCAGGGGGCACAAGTGCCGGCTAGGCTTAAGGCATGGGCACAAGTGCCAGCTAGGCTTAAGGCCTGGGCACAAGTGTGAGCTAGGCTTAAGGCCTGGGCACAAGTGCCGGCTAGGCTTAAGGCATGGGCACAAGTGCCAGCTAGGCTTAAGGCCTGGGCACAAGTGCGAGCTAGGTTTAAGGCCTGGGCACAAGTGCGGGCTAAGCTTAAGGCATGGGCACAAGTGCAGTGCTGGCTAGGATCAAGGCAGGGGGCACAAGTGCTGGCTAGGCTTAAGGCATGGGCACAAGTGCTGGCTAGGTTTAAGGCATTCAGCTAACATTTTGCACTCTTTGCATAAAGGGTTAGGCACCCATAGGGGTGAAGAGCTAGCTTTCACCCCTCTACTCTGTACTTGGACATTTAGGACTAGATCCTTTGTTGTACAGTGCGGAGCCTCTCCATAACTCCATGCTCCAAGCGACCAGGCACTTCTTGTCTGTCCTCCGTAAATGGGTAATGCCTTCTTCCCCAATTACAGTCGTGCATGCGCATTCAGACGGGACAAGAGCGAAGAGCGTAAAGCTGGCCCTATGTGCATAACCAACATGAAGCTGAAGACAAAAACAAAAAAACAAGCATTCAAGGGGCTCAAAAGTGAAGGCTAGGCTTAAGGCCTGGGAACAAGTGCGGGCTAGGCTTAAGGCCTGGGCACAAGTGCGGGCTAGGCTTAAGGCCTGGGCACAAGTGCGGGCTAGGCTTAAGGCCTGGGCACAAGTGCGGGCTAGGCTTAAGGCCTGGGCACAAGTGCAGTGCTGGCTAGGATCAAGGCAGGAGGCACAAGTGCGGGCTAGGCTTAAGACCTGGGCACAAGTGCGGGCTAGGCTTAAGGCCTGGGCACAAGTGCAGTGCTGGCTAGGATCAAGGCAGGAGGCACAAGTGCGGGCTAGGCTTAAGGCCTGGGCACAAGTGCGGGCTAGGCTTAAGGCCTGGGCACAAGTGCGGGCTAGGCTTATGGCCTGGGCACAAGTGCGGGCTAGGCTTAAGGCCTGGGCACAAGTGCGGGCTAGGCTTAAGGCCTGGGCACAAGTGCGGGCTAGGATTAAGGCCTGGGCACAAGTGCGGGCTTGGCTTAAGGCCTGGGCACAAGTGCGGGCTAGGCTTAAGGCCTGGGCACAAGTGCGGGCTAGGATTAAGGCCTGGGCACAAGTGCAGTGCTAGCTAGGATCAAGGCAGGAGGCACAAGTGCCGGCTAGGCTTAAGGCCTGGGCACAAGTGCGGGCTAGGCTTAAGGCCTGGGCACAAGTGCGGGCTAGGCTTAAGGCCTGGGCACAAGTGCGGGCTTGGCTTAAAGCAGGGGCACAAGTGTGGGCTAGGCTTAAGGCCTGGGCACAAGTGCGGGCTAGGCTTAAGGCCTGGGCACAAGTGCGGGCTAGGCTTAAGGCCTGGGCACAAGTGCAGTGCTAGCTAGGATCAAGGCAGGAGGCACAAGTGCCAGCTAGGCTTAAGGCCTGGGCACAAGTGCGGGCTAGGCTTAAGGCCTGGGCACAAGTGCGGGCTAGGCTTAAGGCCTGGGCACAAGTGCGGGCTAGGCTTAAGGCCTGGGCACAAGTGCGGGCTAGGCTTAAGGCCTGGGCACAAGTGCGGGCTAGGCTTAAGGCCTGGGCACAAGTGCGGGCTAGGCTTAAGGCCTGGGCACAAGTGCGGGCTAGGATTAAGGCCTGGGCACAAGTGCGGGCTAGGATTAAGGCCTGGGCACAAGTGCGGGCTAGGCTTAAGGCCTGGGCACAAGTGCGGGCTAGGATTAAGGCCTGGGCACAAGTGCGGGCTAGGCTTAAGGCCTGGGCACAAGTGCGGGCTTGGCTTAAGACAGGGGCACAAGAGCGGGCTTGGCTTAAGGCAGGGGCACAAGTGCGGGCTTGGCTTAAGGCAGGGGCACAAGTGCGGGCTTGGCTTAAGGCAGGGGTACAAGTGCGGGCTTGGCTTAAGGCCAGGGCACAAGTGCGGGCTTGGCTTAAGGACGGGCACAAGTGCGGGCTAGGCTTAAGGCCGGGGCACAAGTGCGGGCTAGGCTTATGGCCAGGGCACAAGTGCGGGCTAGACTTAAGGCCTGGGCACAAGTTCGGGCTTGGCTTAAGGCAGAGGCACAAGTGTGGGCTAGGCTTAAGGCAGGAGCACAAGTGTGGGCTAGGCTTAAGGCCTGGGCACAAGTGCGGGCTAGGCTTAAGGCCTGGGCACAAGTGCGGGCTAGGCTTAAGGCCTGGGCACAAGTGCGGGCTAGGGTTAAGGCCTGGGCACAAGTGCGGGCTAGCCTTAAGGCCTGGGCACAAGTGTGGGCTAGTCTTAAGGCCTGGGCACAAGTGCGGACTAGGCTTAAGGCCTGGGCACAAGTGCAGGCTAGGCTTAAGGCCTGGGCACAAGTGCGGGCTAGGCTTAAGGCCTGGGCACAAGTGCGGGCTAGGCTTAAGGCCTGGGCACAAGTGCGGGCTAGGCTTAAGGCCTGGGCACAAGTGCGGGGTAGGCTTAAGGCCTGGGCACAAGTGCAGGCTAGGCTTAAGGCCTGGGCACAAGTGCAGGCTAGGCTTAAGGCCTGGGCACAAGTGCGGGGTAGGCTTAAGACCTGGGCACAAGTGCAGGCTAGGCTTAAGGCCTGGGCACAAGTGCAGGCTAGGCTTAAGGCCTGGGCACAAGTGCGGGGTAGGCTTAAGACCTGGGCACAAATGCAGGCTAGGCTTAAGGCCTGGGCACAAGTGCGGGCTTGGCTTAAAGCAGGGGCACAAGTGCGGGCTAGGCTTAAGGCCTGGGCACAAGTGCGGGCTAGGCTTAAGTCCTGGGCACAAGTGCGGTCTAGGATTAAGGCCTGGGCACAAGTGCAGTGCTAGCTAGGATCAAGGCAGGAGGCACAAGTGCCGGCTAGCCTTAAGGCCTGGGCACAAGTGCGAGCTAGGCTTAAGGCTGGGCACAAGTGCGGGCTAGGCTTAAGGCCTGGGCACAAGTGCGGGCTAGGATTAAGGCCTGGGCACAAGTGCATGCTAGGATTAAGGCCTGGGCACAAGTGCGGGCTAGGCTTAAGGCCTGGGCACAAGTGCGGGCTAGGATTAAGGCCTGGGCACAAGTGCGGGCTAGGCTTAAGGCCTGGGCACAAGTGCAGGCTTGGCTTAAGACAGAGGCACAAGAGCGGGCTTGGCTTAAGGCAGGGGCACAAGTGCGGGTTTGGCTTAAGGCAGGGGCACAAGTGCGGGCTTGGCTTAAGGCAGGGGCACAAGTGCGGGCTTGGCTTAAGGCAGGGGCACAAGTGCGGGCTTGGCTTAAGGCCGGGGCACAAGTGCGGGCTTGGCTTAAGGCCGGGCACAAGTGCGGGCTAGGCTTACGGCCGGGGCACAAGTGCGGGCTAGACTTAAGGCCTGGGCACAAGTTCGGGCTTGGCTTAAGGCAGAGGCACAAGTATGGGCTAGGCTTAAGGCAGGAGCACAAGTGTGGGCTAGGCTTAAGGCCTGGGCACAAGTGCGGGCTAGGCTTAAGGCCTGGGCACAAGTGCAGTGCTGACTAGGATCAAGGCAGGGGGCACAAGTGCCGGCAAGGCTTAAGGCATGGGCACAAGTGCCAGCTAGGCTTAAGGCCTGGGCACAAGTGTGAGCTAGGCTTAAGGCCTGGGCACAAGTGCCGGCTAGGCTTAAGGCATGGGCACAAGTGCCAGCTAGGCTTAAGGCCTGGGCACAAGTGCGAGCTAGGTTTAAGGCCTGGGCACAAGTGCGGGCTAGGCTTAAGGCATGGGCACAAGTGCAGTGCTGGCTAGGATCAAGGCAGGGGGCACAAGTGCTGGCTAGGCTTAAGGCATGGGCACAAGTGCTGGCTAGGTTTAAGGCATTCAGCTAACATTTTGCACTCTTTGCATAAAGGGTTAGGCACCCATAGGGGTGAAGAGCTAGCTTTCACCCCTCTACTCTGTACTTGGACATTTAGGACTAGATCCTTTGTTGTACAGTGCGGAGCCTCTCCATAACTCCATGCTCCAAGCGACCAGGCACTTCTTGTCTGTCCTCCGTAAATGGGTAATGCCTTCTTCCCCAATTACAGTCGTGCATGCGCATTCAGACGGGACAAGAGCGAAGAGCGTAAAGCTGGCCCTATGTGCATAACCAACATGAAGCTGAAGACAAAAACAAAAAAACAAGCATTCAAGGGGCTCAAAAGTGCAGGCTAGGCTTAAGGCCTGGGTACAAGTGCGGGCTAGGCTTAAGGCCTGGGCACAAGTGCGGGGTAGGCTTAAGGCCTGGGCACAAGTGCGGGCTAGGCTTAAGGCCTGGGCACAAGTGCGGGCTAGGCTTAAGGCCTGGGCACAAGTGCAGTGCTGGCTAGGATCAAGGCAGGAGGCACAAGTGCAGGCTAGGCTTAAGGCCTGGGCACAAGTGCGGGCTAGGCTTAAGGCCTGGGCACAAGTGCAGTGCTGGCTAGGATCAAGGCAGGAGGCACAAGTGCGGGCTAGGCTTAAGGCCTGGGCACAAGTGCGGGCTAGGCTTAAGGCCTGGGCACAAGTGCGGGCTAGGCTTATGGCCTGGGCACAAGTGCGGGCTAGGCTTAAGGCCTGGGCACAAGTGCGGGCTAGGCTTAAGGCCTGGGCACAAGTGCGGGCTAGGATTAAGGCCTGGGCACAAGTGCGGGCTAGGATTAAGGCCTGGGCACAAGTGCGGGCTAGGCTTAAGGCCTGGGCACAAGTGCGGGCTAGACTTAAGTCCTGGGCACAAGTGCGGGCTAGGATTAAGGCCTGGGCACAAGTGCAGTGCTGGCTAGGATCAAGGCAGGAGGCACAAGTGCCGGCTAGGCTTAAGGCCTGGGCACAAGTGCGGGCTAGGCTTAAGGCCTGGGCACAAGTGCGGGCTGGGCTTAAGGCCTGGGCACAAGTGCGGGCTTGGCTTAAAGCAGGAGCACAAGTGTGGGCTAGGCTTAAGGCCTGGGCACAAGTGCGGGCTAGGCTTAAGGCCTGGGCACAAGTGCGGGCTAGGCTTAAGGCCTGGGCACAAGTGCAGTGCTAGCTAGGATCAAGGCAGGAGGCACAAGTGCCGGCTAGGCTTAAGGCCTGGGCACAAGTGCGGGCTAGGCTTAAGGCCTGGGCACAAGTGCGGGCTAGGCTTAAGGCCTGGGCACAAGTGCGGGCTAGGCATAAGGCCTGGGCACAAGTGCGGGCTAGGCTTAAGGCCTGGGCACAAGTGCGGGCTAGGCTTAAGGCCTGGGCACAAGTGCGGGCTAGGATTAAGGCCTGGGCACAAGTGCGGGCTAGGATTAAGGCCTGGGCACAAGTGCGGGCTAGGCTTAAGGCCTGGGCACAAGTGCGGGCTAGGATTAAGGCCTGGGCACAAGTGCGGGCTAGGCTTAAGGCCTGGGCACAAGTGCGGGCTTGGCTTAAGACAGGGGCACAAGAGCGGGCTTGGCTTAAGGCAGGGGCACAAGTGCGGGCTTGGCTTAAGGCAGGGGCACAAGAGCGGGCTTGGCTTAAGGCAGGGGCACAAGTGCGGGCTTGGCTTAAGGCCAGGGCACAAGTGCGGGCTTGGCTTAAGGCCGGGCACAAGTGCGGGCTAGGCTTAAGGCCGGGGCACAAGTGCGGGCTAGGCTTACGGCCGGGGCACAAGTGCGGGCTAGACTTAAGGCCTGGGCACAAGTTCGGGCTTGGCTTAAGGCAGAGGCACAAGTGTGGGCTAGGCTTAAGGCAGGAGCACAAGTGTGGGCTAGGCTTAAGACCTGGGCACAAATACGGGCTAGGCTTAAGGCCTGGGCACAAGTGCGGGCTAGGCTTAAGGCCTGGGCACAAGTGCGGGCTAGGGTTAAGGCCTGGGCACAAGTGCGGGCTAGGCTTAAGGCCTGGGCACAAGTGTGGGCTAGTCTTAAGGCCTGGGCACAAGTGCGGACTAGGCTTAAGGCCTGGGCACAAGTGCAGGCTAGGCTTAAGGCCTGGGCACAAGTGCGGGCTAGGCTTAAGGCCTGGGCACAAGTGCGGGCTAGGCTTAAGGCCTGGGCACAAGTGCGGGCTAGGCTTAAGGCCTGGGCACAAGTGCGGGGTAGGCTTAAGGCCTGGGCACAAGTGCAGGCTAGGCTTAAGGCCTGGGCACAAGTGCAGGCTAGGCTTAAGGCCTGGGCACAAGTGCGGGGTAGGCTTAAGACCTGGGCACAAATGCGGGCTAGGCTTAAGGCCTGGGCACAAGTGCAGTGCTGGCTAGGATCAAGGCAGGAGGCACAAGTGCAGGCTAGGCTTAAGGCCTGGGCACAAGTGCGGGCTAGGCTTAAGGCCTGGGCACAAGTGCGGGCTAGGCTTATGGCCTGGGCACAAGTGCGGGCTAGGCTTAAGGCCTGGGCACAAGTGCGGGCTAGGCTTAAGGCCTGGGCACAAGTGCGGGCTAGGATTAAGGCCTGGGCACAAGTGCGGGCTAGGATTAAGGCCTGGGCACAAGTGCGGGCTAGGCTTAAGGCCTGGGCACAAGTGCGGGCTAGACTTAAGGCCTGGGCACAAGTGCGGGCTAGGATTAAGGCCTGGGCACAAGTGCAGTGCTAGCTAGGATCAAGGCAGGAGGCACAAGTGCCGGCTAGACTTAAGGCCTGGGCACAAGTGCGGGCTAGGATTAAGGCCTGGGCACAAGTGCGGGCTAGGATTAAGGCCTGGGCACAAGTGCGGGCTAGGCTTAAGGCCTGGGCACAAGTGCGGGCTAGACTTAAGGCTTCGGCACAAGTGCGGGCTAGGATTAAGGCCTGGGCACAAGTGCAGTGCTAGCTAGGATCAAGGCAGGAGGCACAAGTGCCGGCTAGGCTTAAGGCCTGGGCACAAGTGCGGGCTAGGCTTAAGGCCTGGGCACAAGTGCGGGCTAGGCTTAAGGCCTGGGCACAAGTGCGGGCTTGGCTTAAAGCAGGGGCACAAGTGTGGGCTAGGCTTAAGGCCTGGGCACAAGTGCGGGCTAGGCTTAAGGCCTGGGCACAAGTGCGGGCTAGGCTTAAGGCCTGGGTACAAGTGCGGGCTAGGGTTAAGGCCTGGGCACAAGTGCGGGCTAGGCTTAAGGCCTGGGCACAAGTGTGGGCTAGTCTTAAGGCCTGGGCACAAGTGCGGACTAGGCTTAAGGCCTGGGCACAAGTGCAGGCTAGGCTTAAGGCCTGGGCACAAGTGCGGGCTAGGCTTAAGGCCTGGGCACAAGTGCGGGCTAGGCTTAAGGCCTGGGCACAAGTGCGGGCTAGGCTTAAGGCCTGGGCACAAGTGCGGGGTAGGCTTAAGGCCTGGGCACAAGTGCAGGCTAGGCTTAAGGCCTGGGCACAAGTGCAGGCTAGGCTTAAGGCCTGGGCACAAGTGCGGGGTAGGCTTAAGACCTGGGCACAAATGCGGGCTAGGCTTAAGGCCTGGGCACAAGTGCGGGCTAGGCTTAAGGCCTGGGCACAAGTGTGGGGTAGGCTTAAGACCTGGGCACAAATGCGGGCTAGGCTTAAGGCCTGGGCACAAGTGCGGGCTAGGCTTAAGGCCTGGGCACAAGTGCGGGCTTGGCTTAAGACAGGGGCACAGGAGCGGGCTTGGCTTAAGGCAGGGGCACAAGTGCGGGCTTGGCTTAAGGCAGGGGCACAAGTGCGGGCTTGGCTTAAGGCAGGGGCACAAGTGCGGGCTTGGCTTAAGGCCAGGGCACAAGTGCGGGCTTGGCTTAAGGACGGGCACAAGTGCGGGCTAGGCTTAAGGCCGGGGCACAAGTGCGGGCTAGGCTTACGGCCGGGGCACAAGTGCGGGCTAGACTTAAGGCCTGGGCACAAGTTCGGGCTTGGCTTAAGGCAGAGGCACAAGTGTGGGCTAGGCTTAAGGCAGGAGCACAAGTGTGGGCTAGGCTTAAGGCCTGGGCACAAGTGCGGGCTAGGCTTAAGGCCTGGGCACAAGTGCGGGCTAGGCTTAAGGCCTGGGCACAAGTGCGGGCTAGGGTTAAGGCCTGGGCACAAGTGCGGGCTAGCCTTAAGGCCTGGGCACAAGTGTGGGCTAGTCTTAAGGCCTGGGCACAAGTGCGGACTAGGCTTAAGGCCTGGGCACAAGTGCAGGCTAGGCTTAAGGCCTGGGCACAAGTGCGGGCTAGGCTTAAGGCCTGGG
Organism: Ranitomeya imitator; assembly: GCF_032444005.1. Taxonomy (NCBI): domain Eukaryota; kingdom Metazoa; phylum Chordata; class Amphibia; order Anura; family Dendrobatidae; genus Ranitomeya; species Ranitomeya imitator. The sequence continues at coordinate 312,461,885 of NC_091284.1, read as the reverse complement.
CACAAGTGCGGGCTAGGCTTAAGGCCTGGGCACAAGTGCGGGCTAGGCTTAAGGCCTGGGCACAAGTGCGGGGTAGGCTTAAGGCCTGGGCACAAGTGCAGGCTAGGCTTAAGGCCTGGGCACAAGTGCAGGCTAGGCTTAAGGCCTGGGCACAAGTGCGGGGTAGGCTTAAGACCTGGGCACAAGTGCAGGCTAGGCTTAAGGCCTGGGCACAAGTGCAGGCTAGGCTTAAGGCCTGGGCACAAGTGCGGGGTAGGCTTAAGACCTGGGCACAAATGCAGGCTAGGCTTAAGGCCTGGGCACAAGTGCGGGCTTGGCTTAAAGCAGGGGCACAAGTGCGGGCTAGTCTTAAGGCCTGGGCACAAGTGCGGGCTAGGCTTAAGGCCTGGGCACAAGTGCGGTCTAGGATTAAGGCCTGTGCACAAGTGCAGTGCTAGCTAGGATCAAGGCAGGAGGCACAAGTGCCGGCTAGCCTTAAGGCCTGGGCACAAGTGCGAGCTAGGCTTAAGGCTGGGCACAAGTGCGGGCTAGGCTTAAGGCCTGGGCACAAGTGCGGGCTAGGATTAAGGCCTGGGCACAAGTGCACGCTAGGATTAAGGCCTGGGCACAAGTGCGGGCTAGGCTTAAGGCCTGGGCACAAGTGCGGGCTAGGATTAAGGCCTGGGCACAAGTGCGGGCTAGGCTTAAGGCCTGGGCACAAGTGCAGGCTTGGCTTAAGACAGAGGCACAAGAGCGGGCTTGGCTTAAGGCAGGGGCACAAGTGCGGGTTTGGCTTAAGGCAGGGGCACAAGTGCGGGCTTGGCTTAAGGCAGGGGCACAAGTGCGGGCTTGGCTTAAGGCAGGGGCACAAGTGCGGGCTTGGCTTAAGGCCGGGGCACAAGTGCGGGCTTGGCTTAAGGCCGGGCACAAGTGCGGGCTAGGCTTACGGCCGGGGCACAAGTGCGGGCTAGACTTAAGGCCTGGGCACAAGTTCGGGCTTGGCTTAAGGCAGAGGCACAAGTATGGGCTAGGCTTAAGGCAGGAGCACAAGTGTGGGCTAGGCTTAAGGCCTGGGCACAAGTGCGGGCTAGGCTTAAGGCCTGGGCACAAGTGCAGTGCTGACTAGGATCAAGGCAGGGGGCACAAGTGCCGGCAAGGCTTAAGGCATGGGCACAAGTGCCAGCTAGGCTTAAGGCCTGGGCACAAGTGTGAGCTAGGCTTAAGGCCTGGGCACAAGTGCCGGCTAGGCTTAAGGCATGGGCACAAGTGCCAGCTAGGCTTAAGGCCTGGGCACAAGTGCGAGCTAGGTTTAAGGCCTGGGCACAAGTGCGGGCTAGGCTTAAGGCATGGGCACAAGTGCAGTGCTGGCTAGGATCAAGGCAGGGGGCACAAGTGCTGGCTAGGCTTAAGGCATGGGCACAAGTGCTGGCTAGGTTTAAGGCATTCAGCTAACATTTTGCACTCTTTGCATAAAGGGTTAGGCACCCATAGGGGTGAAGAGCTAGCTTTCACCCCTCTACTCTGTACTTGGACATTTAGGACTAGATCCTTTGTTGTACAGTGCGGAGCCTCTCCATAACGCCATGCTCCAAGCGACCAGGCACTTCTTGTCTGTCCTCCGTAAATGGGTAATGCCTTCTTCCCCAATTACAGTCGTGCATGCGCATTCAGACGGGACAAGAGCGAAGAGCGTAAAGCTGGCCCTATGTGCATAACCAACATGAAGCTGAAGACAAAAACAAAAAAACAAGCATTCAAGGGGCTCAAAAGTGCAGGCTAGGCTTAAGGCCTGGGTACAAGTGCGGGCTAGGCTTAAGGCCTGGGCACAAGTGCGGGCTAGGCTTAAGGCCTGGGCACAAGTGCGGGCTAGGCTTAAGGCCTGGGCACAAGTGCGGGCTAGGCTTAAGGCCTGGGCACAAGTGCAGTGCTGGCTAGGATCAAGGCAGGAGGCACAAGTGCAGGCTAGGCTTAAGGCCTGGGCACAAGTGCGGGCTAGGCTTAAGGCCTGGGCACAAGTGCAGTGCTGGCTAGGATCAAGGCAGGAGGCACAAGTGCGGGCTAGGCTTAAGGCCTGGGCACAAGTGCGGGCTAGGCTTAAGGCCTGGGCACAAGTGCGGGCTAGGCTTATGGCCTGGGCACAAGTGCGGGCTAGGCTTAAGGCCTGGGCACAAGTGCGGGCTAGGCTTAAGGCCTGGGCAAAAGTGCGGGCTAGGATTAAGGCCTGGGCACAAGTGCGGGCTAGGATTAAGGCCTGGGCACAAGTGCGGGCTAGGCTTAAGGCCTGGGCACAAGTGCGGGCTAGACTTAAGTCCTGGGCACAAGTGCGGGCTAGGATTAAGGCCTGGGCACAAGTGCAGTGCTGGCTAGGATCAAGGCAGGAGGCACAAGTGCCGGCTAGGCTTAAGGCCTGGGCACAAGTGCGGGCTAGGCTTAAGGCCTGGGCACAAGTGCGGGCTGGGCTTAAGGCCTGGGCACAAGTGCGGGCTTGGCTTAAAGCAGGAGCACAAGTGTGGGCTAGGCTTAAGGCCTGGGCACAAGTGCGGGCTAGGCTTAAGGCCTGGGCACAAGTGCGGGCTAGGCTTAAGGCCTGGGCACAAGTGCAGTGCTAGCTAGGATCAAGGCAGGAGGCACAAGTGCCGGCTAGGCTTAAGGCCTGGGCACAAGTGCGGGCTAGGCTTAAGGCCTGGGCACAAGTGCGGGCTAGGCTTAAGGCCTGGGCACAAGTGCGGGCTAGGCATAAGGCCTGGGCACAAGTGCGGGCTAGGCTTAAGGCCTGGGCACAAGTGCGGGCTAGGCTTAAGGCCTGGGCACAAGTGCGGGCTAGGATTAAGGCCTGGGCACAAGTGCGGGCTAGGATTAAGGCCTGGGCACAAGTGCGGGCTAGGCTTAAGGCCTGGGCACAAGTGCGGGCTAGGATTAAGGCCTGGGCACAAGTGCGGGCTAGGCTTAAGGCCTGGGCACAAGTGCGGGCTTGGCTTAAGACAGGGGCACAAGAGCGGGCTTGGCTTAAGGCAGGGGCACAAGTGCGGGCTTGGCTTAAGGCAGGGGCACAAGAGCGGGCTTGGCTTAAGGCAGGGGCACAAGTGCGGGCTTGGCTTAAGGCCAGGGCACAAGTGCGGGCTTGGCTTAAGGCCGGGCACAAGTGCGGGCTAGGCTTAAGGCCGGGGCACAAGTGCGGGCTAGGCTTACGGCCGGGGCACAAGTGCGGGCTAGACTTAAGGCCTGGGCACAAGTTCGGGCTTGGCTTAAGGCAGAGGCACAAGTGTGGGCTAGGCTTAAGGCAGGAGCACAAGTGTGGGCTAGGCTTAAGACCTGGGCACAAATGCGGGCTAGGCTTAAGGCCTGGGCACAAGTGCGGGCTAGGCTTAAGGCCTGGGCACAAGTGCGGGCTAGGGTTAAGGCCTGGGCACAAGTGCGGGCTAGGCTTAAGGCCTGGGCACAAGTGTGGGCTAGTCTTAAGGCCTGGGCACAAGTGCGGACTAGGCTTAAGGCCTGGGCACAAGTGCAGGCTAGGCTTAAGGCCTGGGCACAAGTGCGGGCTAGGCTTAAGGCCTGGGCACAAGTGCGGGCTAGGCTTAAGGCCTGGGCACAAGTGCGGGCTAGGCTTAAGGCCTGGGCACAAGTGCGGGGTAGGCTTAAGGCCTGGGCACAAGTGCAGGCTAGGCTTAAGGCCTGGGCACAAGTGCAGGCTAGGCTTAAGGCCTGGGCACAAGTGCGGGGTAGGCTTAAGACCTGGGCACAAATGCGGGCTAGGCTTAAGGCCTGGGCACAAGTGCGGGCTAGGCTTAAGGCCTGGGCACAAGTGCAGGGTAGGCTTAAGACCTGGGCACAAATGCGGGCTAGGCTTAAGGCCTGGGCACAAGTGCGGGCTAGGCTTAAGGCCTGGGCACAAGTGCGGGGTAGGCTTAAGGCCTGGGCACAAGTGCGGGCTAGGCTTAAGGCCTGGGCACAAGTGCGGGCTTGGCTTAAAGCAGGGGCACAAGTGCGGGCTAGGCTTAAGGCCTGGGCACAAGTGCGGGCTAGGCTTAAGGCCTGGGCACAAGTGCGGTCTAGGCTTAAGGCCTGGGCACAAGTGCAGTGCTAGCTAGGATCAAGGCAGGAGGCACAAGTGCCGGCTAGCCTTAAGGCCTGGGCACAAGTGCGAGCTAGGCTTAAGGCCTGGGCACAAGTGCGGGCTAGGCTTAAGGCCTGGGCACAAGTGCGGGCTAGGCTTAAGGCCTGGGCACAAGTGCGGGCTAGGCTTAAGGCCTGGGCACAAGTGCGGGCTAGGCTTAAGGCCTGGGCACAAGTGCGGGCTAGGATTAAGGCCTGGGCACAAGTGCGGGCTAGGATTAAGGCCTGGGCACAAGTGCGGGCTAGGCTTAAGGCCTGGGCACAAGTGCGGGCTAGGATTAAGGCCTGGGCACAAGTGCGGGCTAGGCTTAAGGCCTGGGCACAAGTGCGGGCTTGGCTTAAGACAGGGGCACAAGAGCGGGCTTGGCTTAAGGCAGGGGCACAAGTGCGGGCTTGGCTTAAGGCAGGGGCACAAGTGCGGGCTTGGCTTAAGGCAGGGGCACAAGTGCGGGCTTGGCTTAAGGCCAGGGCACAAGTGCGGGCTTGGCTTAAGGACGGGCACAAGTGCGGGCTAGGCTTAAGGCCGGGGCACAAGTGCGGGCTAGGCTTACGGCCGGGGCACAAGTGCGGGCTAGACTTAAGGCCTGGGCACAAGTTCGGGCTTGGCTTAAGGCAGAGGCACAAGTGTGGGCTAGGCTTAAGGCAGGAGCACAAGTGTGGGCTAGGCTTAAGGCCTGGGCACAAGTGCGGGCTAGGCTTAAGGCCTGGGCACAAGTGCGGGCTAGGCTTAAGGCCTGGGCACAAGTGCGGGCTAGGGTTAAGGCCTGGGCACAAGTGCGGGCTAGCCTTAAGGCCTGGGCACAAGTGTGGGCTAGTCTTAAGGCCTGGGCACAAGTGCGGACTAGGCTTAAGGCCTGGGCACAAGTGCAGGCTAGGCTTAAGGCCTGGGCACAAGTGCGGGCTAGGCTTAAGGCCTGGGCACAAGTGCGGGCTAGGCTTAAGGCCTGGGCACAAGTGCGGGCTAGGCTTAAGGCCTGGGCACAAGTGCGGGGTAGGCTTAAGGCCTGGGCACAAGTGCAGGCTAGCCTTAAGGCCTGGGCACAAGTGCAGGCTAGGCTTAAGGCCTGGGCACAAGTGCGGGGTAGGCTTAAGACCTGGGCACAAGTGCAGGCTAGGCTTAAGGCCTGGGCACAAGTGCAGGCTAGGCTTAAGGCCTGGGCACAAGTGCGGGGTAGGCTTAAGACCTGGGCACAAATGCAGGCTAGGCTTAAGGCCTGGGCACAAGTGCGGGCTTGGCTTAAAGCAGGGGCACAAGTGCGGGCTAGGCTTAAGGCCTGGGCACAAGTGCGGGCTAGGCTTAAGGCCTGGGCACAAGTGCGGTCTAGGATTAAGGCCTGGGCACAAGTGCAGTGCTAGCTAGGATCAAGGCAGGAGGCACAAGTGCCGGCTAGCCTTAAGGCCTGGGCACAAGTGCGAGCTAGGCTTAAGGCTGGGCACAAGTGCGGGCTAGGCTTAAGGCCTGGGCACAAGTGCGGGCTAGGATTAAGGCCTGGGCACAAGTGCACGCTAGGATTAAGGCCTGGGCACAAGTGCGGGCTAGGCTTAAGGCCTGGGCACAAGTGCGGGCTAGGATTAAGGCCTGGGCACAAGTGCGGGCTAGGCTTAAGGCCTGGGCACAAGTGCAGGCTTGGCTTAAGACAGAGGCACAAGAGCGGGCTTGGCTTAAGGCAGGGGCACAAGTGCGGGTTTGGCTTAAGGCAGGGGCACAAGTGCGGGCTTGGCTTAAGGCAGGGGCACAAGTGCGGGCTTGGCTTAAGGCAGGGGCACAAGTGCGGGCTTGGCTTAAGGCCGGGGCACAAGTGCGGGCTTGGCTTAAGGCCGGGCACAAGTGCGGGCTAGGCTAACGGCCGGGGCACAAGTGCGGGCTAGACTTAAGGCCTGGGCACAAGTTCGGGCTTGGCTTAAGGCAGAGGCACAAGTATGGGCTAGGCTTAAGGCAGGAGCACAAGTGTGGGCTAGGCTTAAGGCCTGGGCACAAGTGCGGGCTAGGCTTAAGGCCTGGGCACAAGTGCAGTGCTGACTAGGATCAAGGCAGGGGGCACAAGTGCCGGCAAGGCTTAAGGCATGGGCACAAGTGCCAGCTAGGCTTAAGGCCTGGGCACAAGTGTGAGCTAGGCTTAAGGCCTGGGCACAAGTGCCGGCTAGGCTTAAGGCATGGGCACAAGTGCCAGCTAGGCTTAAGGCCTGGGCACAAGTGCGAGCTAGGTTTAAGGCCTGGGCACAAGTGCGGGCTAGGCTTAAGGCATGGGCACAAGTGCAGTGCTGGCTAGGATCAAGGCAGGGGGCACAAGTGCTGGCTAGGCTTAAGGCATGGGCACAAGTGCTGGCTAGGTTTAAGGCATTCAGCTAACATTTTGCACTCTTTGCATAAAGGGTTAGGCACCCATAGGGGTGAAGAGCTAGCTTTCACCCCTCTACTCTGTACTTGGACATTTAGGACTAGATCCTTTGTTGTACAGTGCGGAGCCTCTCCATAACTCCATGCTCCAAGCGACCAGGCACTTCTTGTCTGTCCTCCGTAAATGGGTAATGCCTTCTTCCCCAATTACAGTCGTGCATGCGCATTCAGACGGGACAAGAGCGAAGAGCGTAAAGCTGGCCCTATGTGCATAACCAACATGAAGCTGAAGACAAAAACAAAAAAACAAGCATTCAAGGGGCTCAAAAGTGCAGGCTAGGCTTAAGGCCTGGGTACAAGTGCGGGCTAGGCTTAAGGCCTGGGCACAAGTGCGGGCTAGGCTTAAGGCCTGGGCACAAGTGCGGGCTAGGCTTAAGGCCTGGGCACAAGTGCGGGCTAGGCTTAAGGCCTGGGCACAAGTGCAGTGCTGGCTAGGATCAAGGCAGGAGGCACAAGTGCAGGCTAGGCTTAAGGCCTGGGCACAAGTGCGGGCTAGGCTTAAGGCCTGGGCACAAGTGCAGTGCTGGCTAGGATCAAGGCAGGAGGCACAAGTGCGGGCTAGGCTTAAGGCCTGGGCACAAGTGCGGGCTAGGCTTAAGGCCTGGGCACAAGTGCGGGCTAGGCTTATGGCCTGGGCACAAGTGCGGGCTAGGCTTAAGGCCTGGGCACAAGTGCGGGCTAGGCTTAAGGCCTGGGCACAAGTGCGGGCTAGGATTAAGGCCTGGGCACAAGTGCGGGCTAGGATTAAGGCCTGGGCACAAGTGCGGGCTAGGCTTAAGGCCTGGGCACAAGTGCGGGCTAGACTTAAGTCCTGGGCACAAGTGCGGGCTAGGATTAAGGCCTGGGCACAAGTGCAGTGCTGGCTAGGATCAAGGCAGGAGGCACAAGTGCCGGCTAGGCTTAAGGCCTGGGCACAAGTGCGGGCTAGGCTTAAGGCCTGGGCACAAGTGCGGGCTGGGCTTAAGGCCTGGGCACAAGTGCGGGCTTGGCTTAAAGCAGGAGCACAAGTGTGGGCTAGGCTTAAGGCCTGGGCACAAGTGCGGGCTAGGCTTAAGGCCTGGGCACAAGTGCGGGCTAGGCTTAAGGCCTGGGCACAAGTGCAGTGCTAGCTAGGATCAAGGCAGGAGGCACAAGTGCCGGCTAGGCTTAAGGCCTGGGCACAAGTGCGGGCTAGGCTTAAGGCCTGGGCACAAGTGCGGGCTAGGCTTAAGGCCTGGGCACAAGTGCGGGCTAGGCATAAGGCCTGGGCACAAGTGCGGGCTAGGCTTAAGGCCTGCGGGCTAGGCTTAAGGCCTGGGCACAAGTGCGGGCTAGGATTAAGGCCTGGGCACAAGTGCGGGCTAGGATTAAGGCCTGGGCACAAGTGCGGGCTAGGCTTAAGGCCTGGGCACAAGTGCGGGCTAGGATTAAGGCCTGGGCACAAGTGCGGGCTAGGCTTAAGGCCTGGGCACAAGTGCGGGCTTGGCTTAAGACAGGGGCACAAGAGCGGGCTTGGCTTAAGGCAGGGGCACAAGTGCGGGCTTGGCTTAAGGCAGGGGCACAAGAGCGGGCTTGGCTTAAGGCAGGGGCACAAGTGCGGGCTTGGCTTAAGGCCAGGGCACAAGTGCGGGCTTGGCTTAAGGCCGGGCACAAGTGCGGGCTAGGCTTAAGGCCGGGGCACAAGTGCGGGCTAGGCTTACGGCCGGGGCACAAGTGCGGGCTAGACTTAAGGCCTGGGCACAAGTTCGGGCTTGGCTTAAGGCAGAGGCACAAGTGTGGGCTAGGCTTAAGGCAGGAGCACAAGTGTGGGCTAGGCTTAAGACCTGGGCACAAATGCGGGCTAGGCTTAAGGCCTGGGCACAAGTGCGGGCTAGGCTTAAGGCCTGGGCACAAGTGCGGGCTAGGGTTAAGGCCTGGGCACAAGTGCGGGCTAGGGTTAAGGCCTGGGCACAAGTGTGGGCTAGTCTTAAGGCCTGGGCACAAGTGCGGACTAGGCTTAAGGCCTGGGCACAAGTGCAGGCTAGGCTTAAGGCCTGGGCACAAGTGCGGGCTAGGCTTAAGGCCTGGGCACAAGTGCGGGCTAGGCTTAAGGCCTGGGCACAAGTGCGGGCTAGGCTTAAGGCCTGGGCACAAGTGCGGGGTAGGCTTAAGGCCTGGGCACAAGTGCAGGCTAGGCTTAAGGCCTGGGCACAAGTGCAGGCTAGGCTTAAGGCCTGGGCACAAGTGCGGGGTAGGCTTAAGACCTGGGCACAAATGCGGGCTAGGCTTAAGGCCTGGGCACAAGTGCGGGCTAGGCTTAAGGCCTGGGCACAAGTGCAGGGTAGGCTTAAGACCTGGGCACAAATGCGGGCTAGGCTTAAGGCCTGGGCACAAGTGCGGGCTAGGCTTAAGGCCTGGGCACAAGTGCGGGGTAGGCTTAAGGCCTGGGCACAAGTGCGGGCTAGGCTTAAGGCCTGGGCACAAGTGCGGGCTTGGCTTAAAGCAGGGGCACAAGTGCGGGCTAGGCTTAAGGCCTGGGCACAAGTGCGGGCTAGGCTTAAGGCCTGGGCACAAGTGCGGTCTAGGCTTAAGGCCTGGGCACAAGTGCAGTGCTAGCTAGGATCAAGGCAGGAGGCACAAGTGCCGGCTAGCCTTAAGGCCTGGGCACAAGTGCGAGCTAGGCTTAAGGCCTGGGCACAAGTGCGGGCTAGGCTTAAGGCCTGGGCACAAGTGCGGGCTAGGCTTAAGGCCTGGGCACAAGTGCGGGCTAGGCTTAAGGCCTGGGCACAAGTGCGGGCTAGGCTTAAGGCCTGGGCACAAGTGCGGGCTAGGATTAAGGCCTGGGCACAAGTGCGGGCTAGGATTAAGGCCTGGGCACAAGTGCGGGCTAGGCTTAAGGCCTGGGCACAAGTGCGGGCTAGGATTAAGGCCTGGGCACAAGTGCGGGCTAGGCTTAAGGCCTGGGCACAAGTGCGGGCTTGGCTTAAGACAGAGGCACAAGAGCGGGCTTGGCTTAAGGCAGGGGCACAAGTGCGGGCTTGGCTTAAGGCAGGGGCACAAGTGCGGGCTTGGCTTAAGGCAGGGGCACAAGTGCGGGCTTGGCTTAAGGCAGGGGCACAAGTGCGGGCTTGGCTTAAGGCCGGGGCACAAGTGCGGGCTTGGCTTAAGGCCGGGCACAAGTGCGGGCTAGGCTTAAGGCCGGGGCACAAGTGCGGGCTAGGCTTACGGCCGGGGCACAAGTGCGGGCTAGACTTAAGGCCTGGGCACAAGTTCGGGCTTGGCTTAAGGCAGAGGCACAAGTGTGGGCTAGGCTTAAGGCAGGAGCACAAGTGTGGGCTAGGCTTAAGGCCTGGGCACAAGTGCGGGCTAGGCTTAAGGCCTGGGCACAAGTGCAGTGCTGGCTAGGATCAAGGCAGGGGGCACAAGTGCCGGCTAGGCTTAAGGCATGGGCACAAGTGCCAGCTAGGCTTAAGGCCTGGGCACAAGTGTGAGCTAGGCTTAAGGCCTGGGCACAAGTGCCGGCTAGGCTTAAGGCATGGGCACAAGTGCCGGCTAGGCTTAAGGCCTGGGCACAAGTGCGAGCTAGGTTTAAGGCCTGGGCACAAGTGCGGGCTAGGCTTAAGGCATGGGCACAAGTGCAGTGCTGGCTAGGATCAAGGCAGGGGGCACAAGTGCTGGCTAGGCTTAAGGCATGGGCACAAGTGCTGGCTAGGTTTAAGGCATTCAGCTAACATTTTGCACTCTTTGCATAAAGGGTTAGGCACCCATAGGGGTGAAGAGCTAGCTTTCACCCCTCTACTCTGTACTTGGACATTTAGGACTAGATCCTTTGTTGTACAGTGCGGAGCCTCTCCATAACTCCATGCTCCAAGCGACCAGGCACTTCTTGTCTGTCCTCCGTAAATGGGTAATGCCTTCTTCCCCAATTACAGTCGTGCATGCGCATTCAGACGGGACAAGAGCGAAGAGCGTAAAGCTGGCCCTATGTGCATAACCAACATGAAGCTGAAGACAAAAACAAAAAAACAAGCATTCAAGGGGCTCAAAAGTGCAGGCTAGGCTTAAGGCCTGGGCACAAGTGCGGGCTAGGCTTAAGGCCTGGGCACAAGTGCGGGCTAGGCTTAAGGCCTGGGCACAAGTGCGGGCTAGGCTTAAGGCCTGGGCACAAGTGCGGGCTAGGCTTAAGGCCTGGGCACAAGTGCAGTGCTGGCTAGGATCAAGGCAGGAGGCACAAGTGCAGGCTAGGCTTAAGGCCTGGGCACAAGTGCGGGCTAGGCTTAAGGCCTGGGCACAAGTGCAGTGCTGGCTAGGATCAAGGCAGGAGGCACAAGTGCGGGCTAGGATTAAGGCCTGGGCACAAGTGCGGGCTAGGCTTAAGGCCTGGGCACAAGTTCGGGCTAGGCTTATGGCCTGGGCACAAGTGCGGGCTAGGCTTAAGGCCTGGGCACAAGTGCGGGCTAGGCTTAAGGCCTGGGCACAAGTGCGGGCTAGGATTAAGGCCTGGGCACAAGTGCGGGCTAGGAATAAGGCCTGGGCACAAGTGCGGGCTAGGCTTAAGGCCTGGGCACAAGTGCGGGCTAGACTTAAGGCCTGGGCACAAGTGCGGGCTAGGATTAAGGCCTGGGCACAAGTGCAGTGCTAGCTAGGATCAAGGCAGGAGGCACAAGTGCCGGCTAGGCTTAAGGCCTGGGCATAAGTGCGGGCTAGGCTTAAGGCCTGGGCACAAGTGCGGGCTAAGCTTAAGGCCTGGGCACAAGTGCGGGCTTGGCTTAAAGCAGGGGCACAAGTGTGGGCTAGGCTTAAGGCCTGGGCACAAGTGCGGGCTAGGCTTAAGGCCTGGGCACAAGTGCGGGCTAGGCTTAAGGCCTGGGCACAAGTGCAGTGCTGGCTAGGATCAAGGCAGGAGGCACAAGTGCCGGCTAGGCTTAAGGCCTGGGCACAAGTGCGGGCTAGGCTTAAGGCCTGGGAACAAGTGCGGGCTAGGCTTAAGGCCTGGGCACAAGTGCGGGCTAGGCTTAAGGCCTGGGCACAAGTGTGGGCTAGTCTTAAGGCCTGGGCACAAGTGCGGACTAGGCTTAAGGCCTGGGCACAAGTGCAGGCTAGGCTTAAGGCCTGGGCACAAGTGCGGGCTAGGCTTAAGGCCTGGGCACAAGTGCGGGCTAGGCTTAAGACCTGGGCACAAATGCGGGCTAGGCTTAAGGCCTGGGCACAAGTGGGGGCTAGGCTTAAGGCCTGGGCACAAGTGCGGGGTAGGCTTAAGGCCTGGGCACAAGTGCGGGCTAGGCTTAAGGCCTGGGCACAAGTGCGGGCTTGGCTTAAAGCAGGGGCACAAGTGCGGGGTAGGCTTAAGGCCTGGGCACAAGTGCGGGCTAGGCTTAAGGCCTGGGCACAAGTGCGGGCTAGGCTTAAGGCCTGGGCACAAGTGCAGTGCTAGCTAGGATCAAGGCAGGAGGCACAAGTGCCGGTTAGGCTTAAGGCCTGGGCACAAGTGCGAGCTAGGCTTAAGGCCTGGGCACAAGTGCGGGCTAGGCTTAAGGCCTGGGCACAAGTGCGGGCTAGGCTTAAGGCCTGGGCACAAGTGCGGGCTAGGCTTAAGGCCTGGGCACAAGTGCGGGCTAGGCTTAAGGCCTGGGCACAAGTGCGGGCTAGGATTAAGGCCTGGGCACAAGTGCGGGCTAGGATTAAGGCCTGGGCACAAGTGCGGGCTAGGCTTAAGGCCTGGGCACAAGTGCGGGCTAGGATTAAGGCCTGGGCACAAGTGCGGGCTAGGCTTAAGGCCTGGGCACAAGTGCGGGCTTGGCTTATGACAGGGGCACAAGAGCGAGCTTGGCTTAAGGCAGGGGCACAAGTGCGGGCTTGGCTTAAGGCAGGGGCACAAGTGCGGGCTTGGCTTAAGGCAGGGGCACAAGTGCGGGCTTGGCTTAAGGCCGGGGCACAAGTGCGGGCTTGGCTTAAGGCCGGGCACAAGTGCGGGCTAGGCTTAAGGCCGGGGCACAAGTGCGGGCTAGGCTTACGGCCGGGGCACAAGTGCGGGCTAGACTTAAGGCCTGGGCACAAGTTCGGGCTTGGCTTAAGGCAGAGGCACAAGTGTGGGCTAGGCTTAAGGCAGGAGCACAAGTGTGGGCTAGGCTTAAGGCCTGGGCACAAGTGCGGGCTAGGCTTAAGGCCTGGGCACAAGTGCAGTGCTGACTAGGATCAAGGCAGGGGGCACAAGTGCCAGCTAGGCTTAAGGCATGGGCACAAGTGCCAGCTAGGCTTAAGGCCTGGGCACAAGTGTGAGCTAGGCTTAAGGCCTGGGCACAAGTGCCGGCTAGGCTTAAGGCATGGGCACAAGTGCCAGCTAGGCTTAAGGCCTGGGCACAAATGCGAGCTAGGTTTAAGGCCTGGGCACAAGTGCGGGCTAGGCTTAAGGCATGGGCACAAGTGCAGTGCTGGCTAGGATCAAGGCAGGGGGCACAAGTGCTGGCTAGGCTTAAGGCATGGGCACAAGTGCTGGCTAGGTTTAAGGCATTCAGCTAACATTTTGCACTCTTTGCATAAAGGGTTAGGCACCCATAGGGGTGAAGAGCTAGCTTTCACCCCTCTACTCTGTACTTGGACATTTAGGACTAGATCCTTTGTTGTACAGTGCGGAGCCTCTCCATAACTCCATGCTCCAAGCGACCAGGCACTTCTTGTCTGTCCTCCGTAAATGGGTAATGCCTTCTTCCCCAATTACAGTCGTGCATGCGCATTCAGACGGGACAAGAGCGAAGAGCGTAAAGCTGGCCCTATGTGCATAACCAACATGAAGCTGAAGACAAAAACAAAAAAACAAGCATTCAAGGGGCTCAAAAGTGCAGGCTAGGCTTAAGGCCTGGGCACAAGTGCGGGCTAGGCTTAAGGCCTGGGCACAAGTGCGGGCTAGGCTTAAGGCCTGGGCACAAGTGCGGGCTAGGCTTAAGGCCTGGGCACAAGTGCAGTGCTGGCTAGGATCAAGGCAGGAGGCACAAGTGCAGGCTAGGCTTAAGGCCTGGGCACAAGTGCGGGCTAGGCTTAAGGCCTGGGCACAAGTGCGGGCTAGGCTTATGGCCTGGGCACAAGTGCGGGCTAGGCTTAAGGCCTGGGCACAAGTGCGGGCTAGGCTTAAGGCCTGGGCACAAGTGCGGGCTAGGATTAAGGCCTGGGCACAAGTGCGGGCTAGGATTAAGGCCTGGGCACAAGTGCGGGCTAGGCTTAAGGCCTGGGCACAAGTGCGGGCTAGACTTAAGGCCTGGGCACAAGTGCGGGCTAGGATTAAGGCCTGGGCACAAGTGCAGTGCTAGCTAGGATCAAGGCAGGAGGCACAAGTGCCGGCTAGACTTAAGGCCTGGGCACAAGTGCGGGCTAGGATTAAGGCCTGGGCACAAGTGCGGGCTAGGATTAAGGCCTGGGCACAAGTGCGGGCTAGGCTTAAGGCCTGGGCACAAGTGCGGGCTAGACTTAAGGCCTCGGCACAAGTGCGGGCTAGGATTAAGGCCTGGGCACAAGTGCAGTGCTAGCTAGGATCAAGGCAGGAGGCACAAGTGCCGGCTAGGCTTAAGGCGTGGGCACAAGTGCGGGCTAGGCTTAAGGCCTGGGCACAAGTGCGGGCTAGGCTTAAGGCCTGGGCACAAGTGCGGGCTTGGCTTAATGCAGGGGCACAAGTGTGGGCTAGGCTTAAGGCCTGGGCACAAGTGCGGGCTAGGCTTAAGGCCTGGGCACAAGTGCGGGCTAGGCTTAAGGCCTGGGTACAAGTGCGGGCTAGGGTTAAGGCCTGGGCACAAGTGCGGGCTAGGCTTAAGGCCTGGGCACAAGTGTGGGCTAGTCTTAAGGCCTGGGCACAAGTGCGGACTAGGCTTAAGGCCTGGGCACAAGTGCAGGCTAGGCTTAAGGCCTGGGCACAAGTGCGGGCTAGGCTTAAGGCCTGGGCACAAGTGCGGGCTAGGCTTAAGGCCTGGGCACAAGTGCGGGCTAGGCTTAAGGCCTGGGCACAAGTGCGGGGTAGGCTTAAGGCCTGGGCACAAGTGCAGGCTAGGCTTAAGGCCTGGGCACAAGTGCAGGCTAGGCTTAAGGCCTGGGCACAAGTGCGGGGTAGGCTTAAGACCTGGGCACAAATGCGGGCTAGGCTTAAGGCCTGGGCACAAGTGCGGGCTAGGCTTAAGGCCTGGGCACAAGTGTGGGGTAGGCTTAAGACCTGGGCACAAATGCGGGCTAGGCTTAAGGCCTGGGCACAAGTGCGGGCTAGGCTTAAGGCCTGGGCACAAGTGCGGGCTTGGCTTAAGACAGGGGCACAAGAGCGGGCTTGGCTTAAGGCAGGGGCACAAGTGCGGGCTTGGCTTAAGGCAGGGGCACAAGTGCGGGCTTGGCTTAAGGCAGGGGCACAAGTGCGGGCTTGGCTTAAGGCCAGGGCACAAGTGCGGGCTTGGCTTAAGGACGGGCACAAGTGCGGGCTAGGCTTAAGGCCGGGGCACAAGTGCGGGCTAGGCTTACGGCCGGGGCACAAGTGCGGGCTAGACTTAAGGCCTGGGCACAAGTTCGGGCTTGGCTTAAGGCAGAGGCACAAGTGTGGGCTAGGCTTAAGGCAGGAGCACAAGTGTGGGCTAGGCTTAAGGCCTGGGCACAAGTGCGGGCTAGGCTTAAGGCCTGGGCACAAGTGCGGGCTAGGCTTAAGGCCTGGGCACAGGTGCGGGCTAGGGTTAAGGCCTGGGCACAAGTGCGGGCTAGCCTTAAGGCCTGGGCACAAGTGTGGGCTAGTCTTAAGGCCTGGGCACAAGTGCGAACTAGGCTTAAGGCCTGGGCACAAGTGCAGGCTAGGCTTAAGGCCTGGGCACAAGTGCGGGCTAGGCTTAAGGCCTGGGCACAAGTGCGGGCTAGGCTTAAGGCCTGGGCACAAGTGCGGGCTAGGCTTAAGGCCTGGGCACAAGTGCGGGCTAGGCTTAAGGCCTGGGCACAAGTGCGGGCTAGGCTTAAGGCCTGGGCACAAGTGCGGGCTAGGCTTAAGGCCTGGGCACAAGTGCGGGGTAGGCTTAAGGCCTGGGCACAAGTGCAGGCTAGGCTTAAGGCCTGGGCACAAGTGCAGGCTAGGCTTAAGGCCTGGGCACAAGTGCGGGGTAGGCTTAAGACCTGGGCACAAGTGCAGGCTAGGCTTAAGGCCTGGGCACAAGTGCAGGCTAGGCTTAAGGCCTGGGCACAAGTGCGGGGTAGGCTTAAGACCTGGGCACAAATGCAGGCTAGGCTTAAGGCCTGGGCACAAGTGCGGGCTTGGCTTAAAGCAGGGGCACAAGTGCGGGCTAGGCTTAAGGCCTGGGCACAAGTGCGGGCTAGGCTTAAGGCCTGGGCACAAGTGCGGTCTAGGATTAAGGCCTGGGCACAAGTGCAGTGCTAGCTAGGATCAAGGCAGGAGGCACAAGTGCCGGCTAGCCTTAAGGCCTGGGCACAAGTGCGAGCTAGGCTTAAGGCTGGGCACAAGTGCGGGCTAGGCTTAAGGCCTGGGCACAAGTGCGGGCTAGGATTAAGGCCTGGGCACAAGTGCACGCTAGGATTAAGGCCTGGGCACAAGTGCGGGCTAGGCTTAAGGCCTGGGCACAAGTGCGGGCTAGGATTAAGGCCTGGGCACAAGTGCGGGCTAGGCTTAAGGCCTGGGCACAAGTGCAGGCTTGGCTTAAGACAGAGGCACAAGAGCGGGCTTGGCTTAAGGCAGGGGCACAAGTGCGGGTTTGGCTTAAGGCAGGGGCACAAGTGCGGGCTTGGCTTAAGGCAGGGGCACAAGTGCGGGCTTGGCTTAAGGCAGGGGCACAAGTGCGGGCTTGGCTTAAGGCCGGGGCACAAGTGCGGGCTTGGCTTAAGGCCGGGCACAAGTGCGGGCTAGGCTTACGGCCGGGGCACAAGTGCGGGCTAGACTTAAGGCCTGGGCACAAGTTCGGGCTTGGCTTAAGGCAGAGGCACAAGTATGGGCTAGGCTTAAGGCAGGAGCACAAGTGTGGGCTAGGCTTAAGGCCTGGGCACAAGTGCGGGCTAGGCTTAAGGCCTGGGCACAAGTGCAGTGCTGACTAGGATCAAGGCAGGGGGCACAAGTGCCGGCAAGGCTTAAGGCATGGGCACAAGTGCCAGCTAGGCTTAAGGCCTGGGCACAAGTGTGAGCTAGGCTTAAGGCCTGGGCACAAGTGCCGGCTAGGCTTAAGGCATGGGCACAAGTGCCAGCTAGGCTTAAGGCCTGGGCACAAGTGCGAGCTAGGTTTAAGGCCTGGGCACAAGTGCGGGCTAGGCTTAAGGCATGGGCACAAGTGCAGTGCTGGCTAGGATCAAGGCAGGGGGCACAAGTGCTGGCTAGGCTTAAGGCATGGGCACAAGTGCTGGCTAGGTTTAAGGCATTCAGCTAACATTTTGCACTCTTTGCATAAAGGGTTAGGCACCCATAGGGGTGAAGAGCTAGCTTTCACCCCTCTACTCTGTACTTGGACATTTAGGACTAGATCCTTTGTTGTACAGTGCGGAGCCTCTCCATAACTCCATGCTCCAAGCGACCAGGCACTTCTTGTCTGTCCTCCGTAAATGGGTAATGCCTTCTTCCCCAATTACAGTCGTGCATGCGCATTCAGACGGGACAAGAGCGAAGAGCGTAAAGCTGGCCCTATGTGCATAACCAACATGAAGCTGAAGACAAAAACAAAAAAACAAGCATTCAAGGGGCTCAAAAGTGCAGGCTAGGCTTAAGGCCTGGGCACAAGTGCGGGCTAGGCTTAAGGCCTGGGCACAAGTGCGGGCTAGGCTTAAGGCCTGGGCACAAGTGCAGTGCTGGCTAGGATCAAGGCAGGAGGCACAAGTGCAGGCTAGGCTTAAGGCCTGGGCACAAGTGCGGGCTAGGCTTAAGGCCTGGGCACAAGTGCAGTGCTGGCTAGGATCAAGGCAGGAGGCACAAGTGCGGGCTAGGCTTAAGGCCTGGGCACAAGTGCGGGCTAGGCTTAAGGCCTGGGCACAAGTGCGGGCTAGGCTTATGGCCTGGGCACAAGTGCGGGCTAGGCTTAAGGCCTGGGCACAAGTGCGGGCTAGGCTTAAGGCCTGGGCACAAGTGCGGGCTAGGATTAAGGCCTGGGCACAAGTGCGGGCTAGGATTAAGGCCTGGGCACAAGTGCGGGCTAGGCTTAAGGCCTGGGCACAAGTGCGGGCTAGACTTAAGTCCTGGGCACAAGTGCGGGCTAGGATTAAGGCCTGGGCACAAGTGCAGTGCTGGCTAGGATCAAGGCAGGAGGCACAAGTGCCGGCTAGGCTTAAGGCCTGGGCACAAGTGCGGGCTAGGCTTAAGGCCTGGGCACAAGTGCGGGCTGGGCTTAAGGCCTGGGCACAAGTGCGGGCTTGGCTTAAAGCAGGAGCACAAGTGTGGGCTAGGCTTAAGGCCTGGGCACAAGTGCGGGCTAGGCTTAAGGCCTGGGCACAAGTGCGGGCTAGGCTTAAGGCCTGGGCACAAGTGCAGTGCTAGCTAGGATCAAGGCAGGAGGCACAAGTGCCGGCTAGGCTTAAGGCCTGGGCACAAGTGCGGGCTAGGCTTAAGGCCTGGGCACAAGTGCGGGCTAGGCTTAAGGCCTGGGCACAAGTGCGGGCTAGGCATAAGGCCTGGGCACAAGTGCGGGCTAGGCTTAAGGCCTGGGCACAAGTGCGGGCTAGGCTTAAGGCCTGGGCACAAGTGCGGGCTAGGATTAAGGCCTGGGCACAAGTGCACGCTAGGATTAAGGCCTGGGCACAAGTGCGGGCTAGGCTTAAGGCCTGGGCACAAGTGCGGGCTAGGATTAAGGCCTGGGCACAAGTGCGGGCTAGGCTTAAGGCCTGGGCACAAGTGCGGGCTTGGCTTAAGACAGGGGCACAAGAGCGGGCTTGGCTTAAGGCAGGGGCACAAGTGCGGGCTTGGCTTAAGGCAGGGGCACAAGAGCGGGCTTGGCTTAAGGCAGGGGCACAAGTGCGGGCTTGGCTTAAGGCCAGGGCACAAGTGCGGGCTTGGCTTAAGGCCGGGCACAAGTGCGGGCTAGGCTTAAGGCCGGGGCACAAGTGCGGGCTAGGCTTACGGCCGGGGCACAAGTGCGGGCTAGACTTAAGGCCTGGGCACAAGTTCGGGCTTGGCTTAAGGCAGAGGCACAAGTGTGGGCTAGGCTTAAGGCAGGAGCACAAGTGTGGGCTAGGCTTAAGACCTGGGCACAAATGCGGGCTAGGCTTAAGGCCTGGGCACAAGTGCGGGCTAGGCTTAAGGCCTGGGCACAAGTGCGGGCTAGGGTTAAGGCCTGGGCACAAGTGCGGGCTAGGCTTAAGGCCTGGGCACAAGTGTGGGCTAGTCTTAAGGCCTGGGCACAAGTGCGGACTAGGCTTAAGGCCTGGGCACAAGTGCAGGCTAGGCTTAAGGCCTGGGCACAAGTGCGGGCTAGGCTTAAGGCCTGGGCACAAGTGCGGGCTAGGCTTAAGGCCTGGGCACAAGTGCGGGCTAGGCTTAAGGCCTGGGCACAAGTGCGGGGTAGGCTTAAGGCCTGGGCACAAGTGCAGGCTAGGCTTAAGGCCTGGGCACAAGTGCAGGCTAGGCTTAAGGCCTGGGCACAAGTGCGGGGTAGGCTTAAGACCTGGGCACAAATGCGGGCTAGGCTTAAGGCCTGGGCACAAGTGCGGGCTAGGCTTAAGGCCTGGGCACAAGTGCAGGGTAGGCTTAAGACCTGGGCACAAATGCGGGCTAGGCTTAAGGCCTGGGCACAAGTGCGGGCTAGGCTTAAGGCCTGGGCACAAGTGCGGGGTAGGCTTAAGGCCTGGGCACAAGTGCGGGCTAGGCTTAAGGCCTGGGCACAAGTGCGGGCTTGGCTTAAAGCAGGGGCACAAGTGCGGGCTAGGTTTAAGGCCTGGGCACAAGTGCGGGCTAGGCTTAAGGCCTGGGCACAAGTGCGGTCTAGGCTTAAGGCCTGGGCACAAGTGCAGTGCTAGCTAGGATCAAGGCAGGAGGCACAAGTGCCGGCTAGCCTTAAGGCCTGGGCACAAGTGCGAGCTAGGCTTAAGGCCTGGGCACAAGTGCGGGCTAGGCTTAAGGCCTGGGCACAAGTGCGGGCTAGGCTTAAGGCCTGGGCACAAGTGCGGGCTAGGCTTAAGGCCTGGGCACAAGTGCGGGCTAGGCTTAAGGCCTGGGCACAAGTGCGGGCTAGGATTAAGGCCTGGGCACAAGTGCGGGCTAGGATTAAGGCCTGGGCACAAGTGCGGGCTAGGCTTAAGGCCTGGGCACAAGTGCGGGCTAGGATTAAGGCCTGGGCACAAGTGCGGGCTAGGCTTAAGGCCTGGGCACAAGTGCGGGCTTGGCTTAAGACAGGGGCACAAGAGCGGGCTTGGCTTAAGACAGAGGCACAAGAGCGGGCTTGGCTTAAGGCAGGGGCACAAGTGCGGGCTTGGCTTAAGGCAGGGGCACAAGTGCGGGCTTGGCTTAAGGCAGGGGCACAAGTGCGGGCTTGGCTTAAGGCAGGGGCACAAGTGCGGGCTTGGCTTAAGGCCGGGGCACAAGTGCGGGCTTGGCTTAAGGCCGGGCACAAGTGCGGGCTAGGCTTAAGGCCGGGGCACAAGTGCGGGCTAGGCTTACGGCCGGGGCACAAGTGCGGGCTAGACTTAAGGCCTGGGCACAAGTTCGGGCTTGGCTTAAGGCAGAGGCACAAGTGTGGGCTAGGCTTAAGGCAGGAGCACAAGTGTGGGCTAGGCTTAAGGCCTGGGCACAAGTGCGGGCTAGGCTTAAGGCCTGGGCACAAGTGCAGTGCTGACTAGGATCAAGGCAGGGGGCACAAGTGCCGGCTAGGCTTAAGGCATGGGCACAAGTGCCAGCTAGGCTTAAGGCCTGGGCACAAGTGTGAGCTAGGCTTAAGGCCTGGGCACAAGTGCCGGCTAGGCTTAAGGCATGGGCACAAGTGCCAGCTAGGCTTAAGGCCTGGGCACAAGTGCGAGCTAGGTTTAAGGCCTGGGCACAAGTGCGGGCTAGGCTTAAGGCATGGGCACAAGTGCAGTGCTGGCTAGGATCAAGGCAGGGGGCACAAGTGCTGGCTAGGCTTAAGGCATGGGCACAAGTGCTGGCTAGGTTTAAGGCATTCAGCTAACATTTTGCACTCTTTGCATAAAGGGTTAGGCACCCATAGGGGTGAAGAGCTAGCTTTCACCCCTCTACTCTGTACTTGGACATTTAGGACTAGATCCTTTGTTGTACAGTGCGGAGCCTCTCCATAACTCCATGCTCCAAGCGACCAGGCACTTCTTGTCTGTCCTCCGTAAATGGGTAATGCCTTCTTCCCCAATTACAGTCGTGCATGCGCATTCAGACGGGACAAGAGCGAAGAGCGTAAAGCTGGCCCTATGTGCATAACCAACATGAAGCTGAAGACAAAAACAAAAAAACAAGCATTCAAGGGGCTCAAAAGTGCAGGCTAGGCTTAAGGCCTGGGCACAAGTGCGGGCTAGGCTTAAGGCCTGGGCACAAGTGCGGGCTAGGCTTAAGGCCTGGGCACAAGTGCGGGCTAGGCTTAAGGCCTGGGCACAAGTGCGGGCTAGGCTTAAGGCCTGGGCACAAGTGCAGTGCTGGCTAGGATCAAGGCAGGAGGCACAAGTGCAGGCTAGGCTTAAGGCCTGGGCACAAGTGCGGGCTAGGCTTAAGGCCTGGGCACAAGTGCAGTGCTGGCTAGGATCAAGGCAGGAGGCACAAGTGCGGGCTAGGCTTAAGGCCTGGGCACAAGTGCGGGCTAGGCTTAAGGCCTGGGCACAAGTTCGGGCTAGGCTTATGGCCTGGGCACAAGTGCGGGGTAGGCTTAAGGCCTGGGCACAAGTGCGGGCTAGGCTTAAGGCCTGGGCACAAGTGCGGGCTAGGATTAAGGCCTGGGCACAAGTGCGGGCTAGGAATAAGGCCTGGGCACAAGTGCGGGCTAGGCTTAAGGCCTGGGCACAAGTGCGGGCTAGACTTAAGGCCTGGGCACAAGTGCGGGCTAGGATTAAGGCCTGGGCACAAGTGCAGTGCTAGCTAGGATCAAGGCAGGAGGCACAAGTGCCGGCTAGGCTTAAGGCCTGGGCATAAGTGCGGGCTAGGCTTAAGGCCTGGGCACAAGTGCGGGCTAAGCTTAAGGCCTGGGCACAAGTGCGGGCTTGGCTTAAAGCAGGGGCACAAGTGTGGGCTAGGCTTAAGGCCTGGGCACAAGTGCGGGATAGGCTTAAGGCCTGGGCACAAGTGCGGGCTAGGCTTAAGGCCTGGGCACAAGTGCAGTGCTGGCTAGGATCAAGGCAGGAGGCACAAGTGCCGGCTAGGCTTAAGGCCTGGGCACAAGTGCGGGCTAGGCTTAAGGCCTGGGAACAAGTGCGGGCTAGGCTTAAGGCCTGGGCACAAGTGCGGGCTAGGCTTAAGGCCTGGGCACAAGTGTCGGCTAGTCTTAAGGCCTGGGCACAAGTGCGGACTAGGCTTAAGGCCTGGGCACAAGTGCAGGCTAGGCTTAAGGCCTGGGCACAAGTGCGGGCTAGGCTTAAGGCCTGGGCACAAGTGCGGGCTAGGCTTAAGACCTGGGCACAAATGCGGGCTAGGCTTAAGGCCTGGGCAGAAGTGCGGGCTAGGCTTAAGGCCTGGGCACAAGTGCGGGGTAGGCTTAAGGCCTGGGCACAAGTGCGGGCTAGGCTTAAGGCCTGGGCACAAGTGCGGGCTTGGCTTAAAGCAGGGGCACAAGTGCGGGCTAGGCTTAAGGCCTGGGCACAAGTGCGGGCTAGGCTTAAGGCCTGGGCACAAGTGCGGGCTAGGCTTAAGGCCTGGGCACAAGTGCAGTGCTAGCTAGGATCAAGGCAGGAGGCACAAGTGCCGGTTAGGCTTAAGGCCTGGGCACAAGTGCGAGCTAGGCTTAAGGCCTGGGCACAAGTGCGGGCTAGGCTTAAGGCCTGGGCACAAGTGCGGGCTAGGCTTAAGGCCTGGGCACAAGTGCGGGCTAGGCTTAAGGCCTGGGCACAAGTGCGGGCTAGGCTTAAGGCCTGGGCACAAGTGCGGGCTAGGATTAAGGCCTGGGCACAAGTGCGGGCTAGGATTAAGGCCTGGGCACAAGTGCGGGCTAGGCTTAAGGCCTGGGCACAAGTGCGGGCTAGGATTAAGGCCTGGGCACAAGTGCGGGCTAGGCTTAAGGCCTGGGCACAATTGCGGGCTTGGCTTATGACAGGGGCACAAGAGCGAGCTTGGCTTAAGGCAGGGGCACAAGTGCGGGCTTGGCTTAAGGCAGGGGCACAAGTGCGGGCTTGGCTTAAGGCAGGGGCACAAGTGCGGGCTTGGCTTAAGGCCGGGGCACAAGTGCGGGCTTGGCTTAAGGCCGGGCACAAGTGCGGGCTAGGCTTAAGGCCGGGGCACAAGTGCGGGCTAGGCTTACGGCCGGGGCACAAGTGCGGGCTAGACTTAAGGCCTGGGCACAAGTTCGGGCTTGGCTTAAGGCAGAGGCACAAGTGTGGGCTAGGCTTAAGGCAGGAGCACAAGTGTGGGCTAGGCTTAAGGCCTGGGCACAAGTGCGGGCTAGGCTTAAGGCCTGGGCACAAGTGCAGTGCTGACTAGGATCAAGGCAGGGGGCACAAGTGCCGGCTAGGCTTAAGGCATGGGCACAAGTGCCAGCTAGGCTTAAGGCCTGGGCACAAGTGTGAGCTAGGCTTAAGGCCTGGGCACAAGTGCCGGCTAGGCTTAAGGCATGGGCACAAGTGCCAGCTAGGCTTAAGGCCTGGGCACAAGTGCGAGCTAGGTTTAAGGCCTGGGCACAAGTGCGGGCTAGGCTTAAGGCATGGGCACAAGTGCAGTGCTGGCTAGGATCAAGGCAGGGGGCACAAGTGCTGGCTAGGCTTAAGGCATGGGCACAAGTGCTGGCTAGGTTTAAGGCATTCAGCTAACATTTTGCACTCTTTGCATAAAGGGTTAGGCACCCATAGGGGTGAAGAGCTAGCTTTCACCCCTCTACTCTGTACTTGGACATTTAGGACTAGATCCTTTGTTGTACAGTGCGGAGCCTCTCCATAACTCCATGCTCCAAGCGACCAGGCACTTCTTGTCTGTCCTCCGTAAATGGGTAATGCCTTCTTCCCCAATTACAGTCGTGCATGCGCATTCAGACGGGACAAGAGCGAAGAGCGTAAAGCTGGCCCTATGTGCATAACCAACATGAAGCTGAAGACAAAAACAAAAAAACAAGCATTCAAGGGGCTCAAAAGTGCAGGCTAGGCTTAAGGCCTGGGCACAAGTGCGGGCTAGGCTTAAGGCCTGGGCACAAGTGCGGGCTAGGCTTAAGGCCTGGGCACAAGTGCGGGCTAGGCTTATGGCCTGGGCACAAGTGCGGGCTAGGCTTAAGGCCTGGGCACAAGTGCGGGCTAGGCTTAAGGCCTGGGCACAAGTGCGGGCTAGGATTAAGGCCTGGGCACAAGTGCGGGCTAGGATTAAGGCCTGGGCACAAGTGCGGGCTAGGCTTAAGGCCTGGGCACAAGTGCGGGCTAGACTTAAGGCCTGGGCACAAGTGCGGGCTAGGATTAAGGCCTGGGCACAAGTGCAGTGCTAGCTAGGATCAAGGCAGGAGGCACAAGTGCCGGCTAGACTTAAGGCCTGGGCACAAGTGCGGGCTAGGATTAAGGCCTGGGCACAAGTGCGGGCTAGGATTAAGGCCTGGGCACAAGTGCGGGCTAGGCTTAAGGCCTGGGCACAAGTGCGGGCTAGACTTAAGGCCTGGGCACAAGTGCGGGCTAGGATTAAGGCCTGGGCACAAGTGCAGTGCTAGCTAGGATCAAGGCAGGAGGCACAAGTGCCGGCTAGGCTTAAGGCCTGGGCACAAGTGCGGGCTAGGCTTAAGGCCTGGGCACAAGTGCGAGCTAGGCTTAAGGCCTGGGCACAAGTGCGGGCTAGGCTTAAGGCCTGGGCAC
This sequence comes from Ranitomeya imitator, assembly GCF_032444005.1. Taxonomy (NCBI): domain Eukaryota; kingdom Metazoa; phylum Chordata; class Amphibia; order Anura; family Dendrobatidae; genus Ranitomeya; species Ranitomeya imitator. Next base: position 312,437,536 of record NC_091284.1, on the reverse strand, counting down.
AAGTGCGGGCTAGGCTTAAGGCCTGGGCACAAGTGCGGGCTAGGCTTAAGGCCTGGGCACAAGTGCGGGGTAGGCTTAAGGCCTGGGCACAAGTGCAGGCTAGGCTTAAGGCCTGGGCACAAGTGCAGGCTAGGCTTAAGGCCTGGGCACAAGTGCGGGGTAGGCTTAAGACCTGGGCACAAATGCGGGCTAGGCTTAAGGCCTGGGCACAAGTGCGGGCTAGGCTTAAGGCCTGGGCACAAGTGTGGGGTAGGCTTAAGACCTGGGCACAAATGCGGGCTAGGCTTAAGGCCTGGGCACAAGTGCGGGCTAGGCTTAAGGCCTGGGCACAAGTGCGGGGTAGGCTTAAGGCCTGGGCACAAGTGCGGGCTAGGCTTAAGGCCTGGGCACAAGTGCGGGCTTGGCTTAAAGCAGGGGCACAAGTGCGGGCTAGGCTTAAGGCCTGGGCACAAGTGCGGGCTAGGCTTAAGGCCTGGGCACAAGTGCGGGCTAGGCTTAAGGCCTGGGCACAAGTGCAGTGCTAGCTAGGATCAAGGCAGGAGGCACAAGTGCCGGCTAGGCTTAAGGCCTGGGCACAAGTGCGAGCTAGGCTTAAGGCCTGGGCACAAGTGCGGGCTAGGCTTAAGGCCTGGGCACAAGTTCGGGCTAGGCTTAAGGCCTGGGCACAAGTGCGGGCTAGGCTTAAGGCCTGGGCACAAGTGCGGGCTAGGCTTAAGGCCTGGGCACAAGTGCGGGCTAGGATTAAGGCCTGGGCACAAGTGCGGGCTAGGCTTAAGGCCTGGGCACAAGTGCGGGCTTGGCTTAAGACAGAGGCACAAGAGCGGGCTTGGCTTAAGGCAGGGGCACAAGTGCGGGCTTGGCTTAAGGCAGGGGCACAAGTGCGGGCTTGGCTTAAGGCAGGGGCACAAGTGCGGGCTTGGCTTAAGGCCGGGGCACAAGTGCGGGCTTGGCTTAAGGCCGGGCACAAGTGCGGGCTAGGCTTAAGGCCGGGGCACAAGTGCGGGCTAGGCTTACAGCCGGGGCACAAGTGCGGGCTAGACTTAAGGCCTGGGCACAAGTTCGGGCTTGGCTTAAGGCAGAGGCACAAGTGTGGGCTAGGCTTAAGGCAGGAGCACAAGTGTGGGCTAGGCTTAAGGCCTGGGCACAAGTGCGGGCTAGGCTTAAGGCCGGGCACAAGTGCAGTGCTGACTAGGATCAAGGCAGGGGGCACAAGTGCCGGCTAGGCTTAAGGCATGGGCACAAGTGCCAGCTAGGCTTAAGGCCTGGGCACAAGTGTGAGCTAGGCTTAAGGCCTGGGCACAAGTGCCGGCTAGGCTTAAGGCATGGGCACAAGTGCCAGCTAGGCTTAAGGCCTGGGCACAAGTGCGAGCTAGGTTTAAGGCCTGGGCACAAGTGCGGGCTAGGCTTAAGGCATGGGCACAAGTGCAGTGCTGGCTAGGATCAAGGCAGGGGGCACAAGTGCTGGCTAGGCTTAAGGCATGGGCACAAGTGCTGGCTAGGTTTAAGGCATTCAGCTAACATTTTGCACTCTTTGCATAAAGGGTTAGGCACCCATAGGGGTGAAGAGCTAGCTTTCACCCCTCTACTCTGTACTTGGACATTTAGGACTAGATCCTTTGTTGTACAGTGCGGAGCCTCTCCATAACTCCATGCTCCAAGCGACCAGGCACTTCTTGTCTGTCCTCCGTAAATGGGTAATGCCTTCTTCCCCAATTACAGTCGTGCATGCGCATTCAGACGGGACAAGAGCGAAGAGCGTAAAGCTGGCCCTATGTGCATAACCAACATGAAGCTGAAGACAAAAACAAAAAAACAAGCATTCAAGGGACTCAAAAGTGCAGGCTAGGCTTAAGGCCTGGGCACAAGTGCGGGCTAGGCTTAAGGCCTGGGCACAAGTGCGGGCTAGGCTTAAGGCCTGGGCACAAGTGCGGGCTAGGCTTAAGGCCTGGGCACAAGTGCAGTGCTGGCTAGGATCAAGGCAGGAGGCACAAGTGCGGGCTAGGCTTAAGGCCTGGGCACAAGTGCGGGCTAGGCTTAAGGCCTGGGCACAAGTGCGGGCTAGGCTTATGGCCTGGGCACAAGTGCGGGCTAGGCTTAAGGCCTGGGCACAAGTGCGGGCTAGGCTTAAGGCCTGGGCACAAGTGCGGGCTAGGATTAAGGCCTGGGCACAAGTGCGGACTAGGATTAAGGCCTGGGCACAAGTGCGGGCTAGGCTTAAGGCCTGGGCACAAGTGCGGGCTAGAATTAAGGCCTGGGCACAAGTGCGGGCTAGGATTAAGGCCTGGGCACAAGTGCAGTGCTAGCTAGGATCAAGGCAGGAGGCACAAGTGCCGGCTAGGCTTAAGGCCTGGGCACAAGTGCGGGCTAGGCTTAAGGCCTGGGCAAAAGTGCGGGCTAGGCTTAAGGCCTGGGCACAAGTGCGGGCTTGGCTTAAAGCAAAGGCACAAGTGTGGGCTAGGCTTAAGGCCTGGGCACAAGAGCGGGCTAGGCTTAAGGCCTGGGCACAAGTGCGGGCTAGGCTTAAGGCCTGGGCACAAGTGCAGTGCTAGCTAGGATCAAGGCAGGAGGCACAAGTGCCGGCTAGGCTTAAGGCCTGGGCACAAGTGCGGGCTAGGCTTAAGGCCTGGGCACAAGTGCGGGCTAGGCTTAAGGCCTGGGCACAAGTGCGGGCTAGGCTTAAGGCCTGGGCACAAGTGCGGGCTAGGCTTAAGGCCTGGGCACAAGTGCGGGCTAGGATTAAGGCCTGGGCACAAGTGCGGGCTAGGATTAAGGCCTGGGCACAAGTGCGGGCTAGGATTAAGGCCTGGGCACAAGTGCGGGCTAGGATTAAGGCCTGGGCACAAGTGCGGGCTAGGCTTAAGGCCTGGGCACAAGTGCGGGCTTGGCTTAAGACAGGGGCACAAGAGCGGGCTTGGCTTAAGGCAGGGGCACAAGTGCGGGCTTGGCTTAAGGCAGGGGCACAAGTGCGGGCTTGGCTTAAGGCAGGGGCACAAGTGCGGGCTTGGCTTAAGGCCAGGGCACAAGTGCGGGCTTGGCTTAAGGCCAGGGCACAAGTGCGGGCTAGGCTTAAGGCCGGGGCACAAGTGCGGGCTAGGCTTACGGCCGGGGCACAAGTGCGGGCTAGACTTAAGGCCTGGGCACAAGTTCGGGCTTGGCTTAAGGCAGAGGCACAAGTGTGGGCTAGGCTTAAGGCAGGAGCACAAGTGTGGGCTAGGCTTAAGGCCTGGGCACAAGTGCGGGCTAGGCTTAAGGCCTGGGCACAAGTGCAGTGCTGACTAGGATCAAGGCAGGGGGCACAAGTGCCGGCTAGGCTTAAGGCATGGGCACAAGTGCCAGCTAGGCTTAAGGCCTGGGCACAAGTGTGAGCTAGGCTTAAGGCCTGGGCACAAGTGCCGGCTAGGCTTAAGGCATGGGCACAAGTGCCAGCTAGGCTTAAGGCCTGGGCACAAGTGCGAGCTAGGTTTAAGGCCTGGGCACAAGTGCGGGCTAGGCTTAAGGCATGGGCACAAGTGCAGTGCTGGCTAGGATCAAGGCAGGGGGCACAAGTGCTGGCTAGGCTTAAGGCATGGGCACAAGTGCTGGCTAGGTTTAAGGCATTCAGCTAACATTTTGCACTCTTTGCATAAAGGGTTAGGCACCCATAGGGGTGAAGAGCTAGCTTTCACCCCTCTACTCTGTACTTGGACATTTAGGACTAGATCCTTTGTTGTACAGTGCGGAGCCTCTCCATAACTCCATGCTCCAAGCGACCAGGCACTTCTTGTCTGTCCTCCGTAAATGGGTAATGCCTTCTTCCCCAATTACAGTCGTGCATGCGCATTCAGACGGGACAAGAGCGAAGAGCGTAAAGCTGGCCCTATGTGCATAACCAACATGAAGCTGAAGACAAAAACAAAAAAACAAGCATTCAAGGGGCTCAAAAGTGCAGGCTAGGCTTAAGGCCTGGGCACAAGTGCGGGCTAGGCTTAAGGCCTGGGCACAAGTGCGGGCTAGGCTTAAGGCCTGGGCACAAGTGCGGGCTAGGCTTAAGGCCTGGGCACAAGTGCGGGCTAGGCTTAAGGCCTGGGCACAAGTGCAGTGCTGGCTAGGATCAAGGCAGGAGGCACAAGTGCAGGCTAGGCTTAAGGCCTGGGCACAAGTGCGGGCTAGGCTTAAGGCCTGGGCACAAGTGCAGTGCTGGCTAGGATCAAGGCAGGAGGCACAAGTGCGGGCTAGGCTTAAGGCCTGGGCACAAGTGCGGGCTAGGCTTAAGGCTTGGGCACAAGTGCGGGCTAGGCTTATGGCCTGGGCACAAGTGCGGGCTAGGCTTAAGGCCTGGGCACAAGTGCGGGCTAGGCTTAAGGCCTGGGCACAAGTGCGGGCTAGGATTAAGGCCTGGGCACAAGTGCGGGCTAGGATTAAGGCCTGGGCACAAGTGCGGGCTAGGCTTAAGGCCTGGGCACAAGTGCGGGCTAGACTTAAGGCCTGGGCACAAGTGCGGGCTAGGATTAAGGCCTGGGCACAAGTGCAGTGCTAGCTAGGATCAAGGCAGGAGGCACAAGTGCCGGCTAGGCTTAAGGCCTGGGCACAAGTGCGGGCTAGGCTTAAGGCCTGGGCACAAGTGCGGGCTAGGCTTAAGGCCTGGGCACAAGCGCGGGCTTGGCTTAAAGCAGGGGCACAAGTGTGGGCTAGGCTTAAGGCCTGGGCACAAGTGCGGGCTAGGCTTAAGGCCTGGGCACAAGTGCGGGCTAGGCTTAAGGCCTGGGCACAAGTGCAGTGCTAGCTAGGATCAAGGCAGGAGGCACAAGTGCCGGCTAGGCTTAAGGCCTGGGCACAAGTGCGGGCTAGGCTTAAGGCCTGGGCACAAGTGCAGGCTAGGCTTAAGGCCTGGGCACAAGTGCGGGCTAGGCTTAAGGCCTGGGCACAAGTGCGGGCTAGGCTTAAGGCCTGGGCACAAGTGCGGGCTAGGCTTAAGGCCTGGGCACAAGTGCGGGCTAGTCTTAAGGCCTGGGCACAAGTGCGGGCTAGGATTAAGGCCTGGGCACAAGTGCGGGCTAGGATTAAGGCCTGGGCACAAGTGCGGGCTAGGCTTAAGGCCTGGGCACAAGTGCGGGCTAGGATTAAGGCCTGGGCACAAGTGCGGGCTAGGCTTAAGGCCTGGGCACAAGTGCGGGCTTGGCTTAAGACAGGGGCACAAGAGCGGGCTTGGCTTAAGGCAGGGGCACAAGTGCGGGCTTGGCTTAAGGCAGGGGCACAAGTGCGGGCTTGGCTTAAGGCAGGGGCACAAGTGCGGGCTTGGCTTAAGGCCAGGGCACAAGTGCGGGCTTGGCTTAAGTCCGGGCACAAGTGCGGGCTAGGCTTAAGGCCGGGGCACAAGTGCGGGCTAGGCTTACGGCCGGGGCACAAGTACGGGCTAGACTTAAGGCCTGGGCACAAGTTCGGGCTTGGCTTAAGGCAGAGGCACAAGTGTGGGCTAGGCTTAAGGCAGGAGCACAAGTGTGGGCTAGGCTTAAGGCCTGGGCACAAGTGCGGGCTAGGCTTAAGGCCTGGGCACAAGTGCAGTGCTGACTAGGATCAAGGCAGGGGGCACAAGTGCCGGCTAGGCTTAAGGCATGGGCACAAGTGCCAGCTAGGCTTAAGGCCTGGGCACAAGTGTGAGCTAGGCTTAAGGCCTGGGCACAAGTGCCGGCTAGGCTTAAGGCATGGGCACAAGTGCCAGCTAGGCTTAAGGCCTGGGCACAAGTGCGAGCTAGGTTTAAGGCCTGGGCACAAGTGCGGGCTAAGCTTAAGGCATGGGCACAAGTGCAGTGCTGGCTAGGATCAAGGCAGGGGGCACAAGTGCTGGCTAGGCTTAAGGCATGGGCACAAGTGCTGGCTAGGTTTAAGGCATTCAGCTAACATTTTGCACTCTTTGCATAAAGGGTTAGGCACCCATAGGGGTGAAGAGCTAGCTTTCACCCCTCTACTCTGTACTTGGACATTTAGGACTAGATCCTTTGTTGTACAGTGCGGAGCCTCTCCATAACTCCATGCTCCAAGCGACCAGGCACTTCTTGTCTGTCCTCCGTAAATGGGTAATGCCTTCTTCCCCAATTACAGTCGTGCATGCGCATTCAGACGGGACAAGAGCGAGGAGCGTAAAGCTGGCCCTATGTGCATAACCAACATGAAGCTGAAGACAAAAAAACAAGCATTCAAGGGGCTCAAAAGTGCAGGCTAGGCTTAAGGCCTGGGCACAAGTGCGGGCTAGGCTTAAGGCCTGGGCACAAGTGCGGGCTAGGCTTAAGGCCTGGGCACAAGTGCGGGCTAGGCTTAAGGCCTGGGCACAAGTGCAGTGCTGGCTAGGATCAAGGCAGGAGGCACAAGTGCGGGCTAGGCTTAAGGCCTGGGCACAAGTGCGGGCTAGGCTTAAGGCCTGGGCACAAGTGCAGTGCTGGCTAGGATCAAGGCAGGAGGCACAAGTGCGGGCTAGGCTTAAGGCCTGGGCACAAGTGCGGGCTAGGCTTAAGGCCTGGGCACAAGTGCGGGCTAGGCTTATGGCCTGGGCACAAGTGCGGGCTAGGCTTAAGGCCTGGGCACAAGTGCGGGCTAGGCTTAAGGCCTGGGCACAAGTGCGGGCTAGGATTAAGGCCTGGGCACAAGTGCGGGCTAGGATTAAGGCCTGGGCACAAGTGCGGGCTAGGCTTAAGGCCTGGGCACAAGTGCGGGCTAGACTTAAGTCCTGGGCACAAGTGCGGGCTAGGATTAAGGCCTGGGCACAAGTGCAGTGCTAGCTAGGATCAAGGCAGGAGGCACAAGTGCCGGCTAGGCTTAAGGCCTGGGCACAAGTGCGGGCTAGGCTTAAGGCCTGGGCACAAGTGCGGGCTAGGCTTAAGGCCTGGGCACAAGTGCGGGCTTGGCTTAAAGCAGGGGCACAAGTGTGGGCTAGGCTTAAGGCCTGGGCACAAGTGCGGGCTAGGCTTAAGGCCTGGGCACAAGTGCGGGCTAGGCTTAAGGCCTGGGCACAAGTGCAGTGCTAGCTAGGATCAAGGCAGGAGGCACAAGTGCCGGCTAGGCTTAAGGCCTGGGCACAAGTGCGGGCTAGGCTTAAGGCCTGGGCACAAGTGCGGGCTAGGCTTAAGGCCTGGGCACAAGTGCGGGCTAGGCTTAAGGCCTGGGCACAAGTGCGGGCTAGGCTTAAGGCCTGGGCACAAGTGCGGGCTAGGCTTAAGGCCTGGGCACAAGTGCGGGCTAGGATTAAGGCCTGGGCACAAGTGCGGGCTAGGATTAAGGCCTGGGCACAAGTGCGGGCTAGGCTTAAGGCCTGGGCACAAGTGCGGGCTAGGATTAAGGCCTGGGCACAAGTGCGGGCTAGGCTTAAGGCCTGGGCACAAGTGCGGGCTTGGCTTAAGACATGGGCACAAGAGCGGGCTTGGCTTAAGGCAGGGGCACAAGTGCGGGCTTGGCTTAAGGCAGGGGCACAAGTGCGGGCTTGGCTTAAGGCAGGGGCACAAGTGCGGGCTTGGCTTAAGGCCAGGGCACAAGTGCGGGCTTGGCTTAAGGCCGGGCACAAGTGCGGGCTAGGCTTAAGGCCGGGGCACAAGTGCGGGCTAGGCTTACGGCCGGGGCACAAGTGCGGGCTAGACTTAAGGCCTGGGCACAAGTTCGGGCTTGGCTTAAGGCAGAGGCACAAGTGTGGGCTAGGCTTAAGGCAGGAGCACAAGTGTGGGCTAGGCTTAAGGCCTGGGCACAAGTGCGGGCTAGGCTTAAGGCCTGGGCACAAGTGCGGGCTAGGCTTAAGGCCTGGGCACAAGTGCGGGCTAGGGTTAAGGCCTGGGCACAAGTGCGGGCTAGGCTTAAGGCCTGGGCACAAGTGTGGGCTAGTCTTAAGGCCTGGGCACAAGTGCGGACTAGGCTTAAGGCCTGGGCACAAGTGCAGGCTAGGCTTAAGGCCTGGGCACAAGTGCGGGCTAGGCTTAAGGCCTGGGCACAAGTGCGGGCTAGGCTTAAGGCCTGGGCACAAGTGCGGGCTAGGCTTAAGGCCTCTGGCACAAGTGCGGGGTAGGCTTAAGGCCTGGGCACAAGTGCAGGCTAGGCTTAAGGCCTGGGCACAAGTGCGGGCTAGGCTTAAGGCCTGGGCACAAGTGCAGTGCTGGCTAGGATCAAGGCAGGAGGCACAAATGCAGGCTAGGCTTAAGGCCTGGGCACAAGTGCGGGCTAGGCTTAAGGCCTGGGCACAAGTGCAGTGCTGGCTAGGATCAAGGCAGGAGGCACAAGTGCGGGCTAGGCTTAAGGCCTGGGCACAAGTGCGGGCTAGGCTTAAGGCCTGGGCACAAGTGCGGGCTAGGCTTATGGCCTGGGCACAAGTGCGGGCTAGGCTTAAGGCCTGGGCACAAGTGCGGGCTAGGCTTAAGGCCTGGGCACAAGTGCGGGCTAGGCTTAAGGCCTGGGCACAAGTGCGGGCTAGGATTAAGGCCTGGGCACAAGTGCGGGCTAGGCTTAAGGCCTGGGCACAAGTGCGGGCTAGACTTAAGGCCTGGGCACAAGTGCGGGCTAGGATTAAGGCCTGGGCACAAGTGCAGTGCTAGCTAGGATCAAGGCAGGAGGCACAAGTGCCGGCTAGGCTTAAGGCCTGGGCACAAGTGCGGGCTAGGCTTAAGGCCTGGGCACAAGTGCGGGCTAGGCTTAAGGCCTGGGCACAAGTGCGGGCTTGGCTTAAAGCAGGGGCACAAGTGTGGGCTAGGCTTAAGGCCTGGGCACAAGTGCGGGCTAGGCTTAAGGCCTGGGCACAAGTGCGGGCTAGGCTTAAGGCCTGGGCACAAGTGCAGTGCTAGCTAGGATCAAGGCAGGAGGCACAAGTGCCGGCTAGGCTTAAGGCCTGGGCACAAGTGCGGGCTAGGCTTAAGGCCTGGGCACAAGTGCGGGCTAGGCTTAAGGCCTGGGCACAAGTGCGGGCTAGGCTTAAGGCCTGGGCACAAGTGCGGGCTAGGCTTAAGGCCTGGGCACAAGTGCGGGCTAGGCTTAAGGCCTGGGCACAAGTGCGGGCTAGGATTAAGGCCTGGGCACAAGTGCGGGCTAGGATTAAGGCCTGGGCACAAGTGCGGGCTAGGCTTAAGGCCTGGGCACAAGTGCGGGCTAGGATTAAGGCCTGGGCACAAGTGCGGGCTAGGATTAAGGCCTGGGCACAAGTGCGGGTTTGGCTTAAGGCAGGGGCACAAGTGCGGGCTTGGCTTAAGGCAGGGGCACAAGTGTGGGCTTGGCTTAAGGCAGGGGCACAAGTGCGGGCTTGGCTTAAGGCCAGGGCACAAGTGCGGGCTTGGCTTAAGTCCGGGCACAAGTGCGGGCTAGGCTTAAGGCCGGGGCACAAGTGCGGGCTAGGCTTACGGCCGGGGCACAAGTGCGGGCTAGACTTAAGGCCTGGGCACAAGTTCGGGCTTGGCTTAAGGCAGAGGCACAAGTGTGGGCTAGGCTTAAGGCAGGAGCACAAGTGTGGGCTAGGCTTAAGGCCTGGGCACAAGTGCGGGCTAGGCTTAAGGCCTGGGCACAAGTGCAGTGCTGACTAGGATCAAGGCAGGGGGCACAAGTGCCGGCTAGGCTTAAGGCATGGGCACAAGTGCCAGCTAGGCTTAAGGCCTGGGCACAAGTGTGAGCTAGGCTTAAGGCCTGGGCACAAGTGCCGGCTAGGCTTAAGGCATGGGCACAAGTGCCAGCTAGGCTTAAGGCCTGGGCACAAGTGCGAGCTAGGTTTAAGGCCTGGGCACAAGTGCGGGCTAAGCTTAAGGCATGGGCACAAGTGCAGTGCTGGCTAGGATCAAGGCAGGGGGCACAAGTGCTGGCTAGGCTTAAGGCATGGGCACAAGTGCTGGCTAGGTTTAAGGCATTCAGCTAACATTTTGCACTCTTTGCATAAAGGGTTAGGCACCCATAGGGGTGAAGAGCTAGCTTTCACCCCTCTACTCTGTACTTGGACATTTAGGACTAGATCCTTTGTTGTACAGTGCGGAGCCTCTCCATAACTCCATGCTCCAAGCGACCAGGCACTTCTTGTCTGTCCTCCGTAAATGGGTAATGCCTTCTTCCCCAATTACAGTCGTGCATGCGCATTCAGACGGGACAAGAGCGAAGAGCGTAAAGCTGGCCCTATGTGCATAACCAACATGAAGCTGCAGCACGGTGGCGCAGTGGTTAGCACTACAGCCTTGCAGCGCTGGGGTCCTGGGTTCTAATCCCACCCAGGACAACATCTGCAAAGAGTTTGTATGTTCTCTCCGTGTTTGCGTGGGTTTCCTCCGGGCACTCCGGTTTCCTCCCACATTCCAAAGACGTACTGATAGGAATTCTAGATTGTGAGCCCAATCGGGGACAGTGATGATAATGTGTGCAATCTGTAAAGCGCTGCGGAATATGTTAGCGCTATATAAAAATAAAGATTATTATTATTATAAAGATTATTATTAAGCTGAAGACAAAAACAAAAAAACAAGCATTCAAGGGGCTCAAAAGTGCAGGCTAGGCTTAAGGCCTGGGAACAAGTGCGGGCTAGGCTTAAGGCCTGGGCACAAGTGCGGGCTAGGCTTAAGGCCTGGGCACAAGTGCGGGCTAGGCTTAAGGCCTGGGCACAAGTGTGGGCTAGGCTTAAGGCCTGGGCACAAGTGCAGTGCTGGCTAGGATCAAGGCAGGAGGCACAAGTGCCGGCTAGGCTTAAGGCCTGGGCATAAGTGCGGGCTAGGCTTAAGGCCTGGGCACAAGTGCGGGCTAAGCTTAAGGCCTGGGCACAAGTGCGGGCTTGGCTTAAAGCAGGGGCACAAGTGTGGGCTAGGCTTAAGGCCTGGGCACAAGTGCGGGCTAGGCTTAAGGCCTGGGCACAAATGCGGGCTAGGCTTAAGGCCTGGGCACAAGTGCAGTGCTGGCTAGGATCAAGGCAGGAGGCACAAGTGCCGGCTAGGCTTAAGGCCTGGGCACAAGTGCGGGCTAGGCTTAAGGCCTGGGAACAAGTGCGGGCTAGGCTTAAGGCCTGGGCACAAGTGCGGGCTAGGCTTAAGGCCTGGGCACAAGTGTGGGCTAGTCTTAAGGCCTGGGCACAAGTGCGGACTAGGCTTAAGGCCTGGGCACAAGTGCAGGCTAGGCTTAAGGCCTGGGCACAAGTGCGGGCTAGGCTTAAGGCCTGGGCACAAGTGCGGGCTAGGCTTAAGACCTGGGCACAAATGCGGGCTAGGCTTAAGGCCTGGGCACAAGTGCGGGCTAGGCTTAAGGCCTGGGCACAAGTGCGGGGTAGGCTTAAGGCCTGGGCACAAGTGCGGGCTAGGCTTAAGGCCTGGGCACAAGTGCGGGCTTGGCTTAAAGCATGGGCACAAGTGCGGGCTAGGCTTAAGGCCTGGGCACAAGTGCGGGCTAGGCTTAAGGCCTGGGCACAAGTGCGGGCTAGGCTTAAGGCCTGGGCACAAGTGCAGTGCTAGCTAGGATCAAGGCAGGAGGCACAAGTGCCGGTTAGGCTTAAGGCCTGGGCACAAGTGCGAGCTAGGCTTAAGGCCTGGGCACAAGTGCGGGCTAGGCTTAAGGCCTGGGCACAAGTGCGGGCTAGGCTTAAGGCCTGGGCACAAGTGCGGGCTAGGCTTAAGGCCTGGGCACAAGTGCGGGCTAGGCTTAAGGCCTGGGCACAAGTGCGGGCTAGGATTAAGGCCTGGGCACAAGTGCGGGCTAGGATTAAGGCCTGGGCACAAGTGCGGGCTAGGCTTAAGGCCTGGGCACAAGTGCGGGCTAGGATTAAGGCCTGGGCACAAGTGCGGGCTAGGCTTAAGGCCTGGGCACAAGTGCGGGCTTGGCTTATGACAGGGGCACAAGAGCGAGCTTGGCTTAAGGCAGGGGCACAAGTGCGGGCTTGGCTTAAGGCAGGGGCACAAGTGCGGGCTTGGCTTAAGGCAGGGGCACAAGTGCGGGCTTGGCTTAAGGCAGGGGCACAAGTGCGGGCTTGGCTTAAGGCCGGGGCACAAGTGCGGGCTTGGCTTAAGGCCGGGCACAAGTGCGGGCTAGGCTTAAGGCCGGGGCACAAGTGCGGGCTAGGCTTACGGCCGGGGCACAAGTGCGGGCTAGACTTAAGGCCTGGGCACAAGTTCGGGCTTGGCTTAAGGCAGAGGCACAAGTGTGGGCTAGGCTTAAGGCAGGAGCACAAGTGTGGGCTAGGCTTAAGGCCTGGGCACAAGTGCGGGCTAGGCTTAAGGCCTGGGCACAAGTGCAGTGCTGACTAGGATCAAGGCAGGGGGCACAAGTGCCGGCTAGGCTTAAGGCATGGGCACAAGTGCCAGCTAGGCTTAAGGCCTGGGCACAAGTGTGAGCTAGGCTTAAGGCCTGGGCACAAGTGCCGGCTAGGCTTAAGGCATGGGCACAAGTGCCAGCTAGGCTTAAGGCCTGGGCACAAGTGCGAGCTAGGTTTAAGGCCTGGGCACAAGTGCGGGCTAGGCTTAAGGCATGGGCACAAGTGCAGTGCTGGCTAGGATCAAGGCAGGGGGCACAAGTGCTGGCTAGGCTTAAGGCATGGGCACAAGTGCTGGCTAGGTTTAAGGCATTCAGCTAACATTTTGCACTCTTTGCATAAAGGGTTAGGCACCCATAGGGGTGAAGAGCTAGCTTTCACCCCTCTACTCTGTACTTGGACATTTAGGACTAGATCCTTTGTTGTACAGTGCGGAGCCTCTCCATAACTCCATGCTCCAAGCGACCAGGCACTTCTTGTCTGTCCTCCGTAAATGGGTAATGCCTTCTTCCCCAATTACAGTCGTGCATGCGCATTCAGACGGGACAAGAGCGAAGAGCGTAAAGCTGGCCCTATGTGCATAACCAACATGAAGCTGAAGACAAAAACAAAAAAACAAGCATTCAAGGGGCTCAAAAGTGCAGGCTAGGCTTAAGGCCTGGGCACAAGTGCGGGCTAGGCTTAAGGCCTGGGCACAAGTGCGGGCTAGGCTTAAGGCCTGGGCACAAGTGCAGTGCTGGCTAGGATCAAGGCAGGAGGCACAAGTGCAGGCTAGGCTTAAGGCCTGGGCACAAGTGCGGGCTAGGCTTAAGGCCTGGGCACAAGTGCGGGCTAGGCTTATGGCCTGGGCACAAGTGCGGGCTAGGCTTAAGGCCTGGGCACAAGTGCGGGCTAGGCTTAAGGCCTGGGCACAAGTGCGGGCTAGGATTAAGGCCTGGGCACAAGTGCGGGCTAGGATTAAGGCCTGGGCACAAGTGCGGGCTAGGCTTAAGGCCTGGGCACAAGTGCGGGCTAGACTTAAGGCCTGGGCACAAGTGCGGGCTAGGATTAAGGCCTGGGCACAAGTGCAGTGCTAGCTAGGATCAAGGCAGGAGGCACAAGTGCCGGCTAGACTTAAGGCCTGGGCACAAGTGCGGGCTAGGATTAAGGCCTGGGCACAAGTGCGGGCTAGGATTAAGGCCTGGGCACAAGTGCGGGCTAGGCTTAAGGCCTGGGCACAAGTGCGGGCTAGACTTAAGGCCTCGGCACAAGTGCGGGCTAGGATTAAGGCCTGGGCACAAGTGCAGTGCTAGCTAGGATCAAGGCAGGAGGCACAAGTGCCGGCTAGGCTTAAGGCCTGGGCACAAGTGCGGGCTAGGCTTAAGGCCTGGGCACAAGTGCGGGCTAGGCTTAAGGCCTGGGCACAAGTGCGGGCTTGGCTTAAAGCAGGGGCACAAGTGTGGGCTAGGCTTAAGGCCTGGGCACAAGTGCGGGCTAGGCTTAAGGCCTTGGCACAAGTGCGGGCTAGGCTTAAGGCCTGGGCACAAGTGCGGGCTAGGGTTAAGGCCTGGGCACAAGTGCGGGCTAGGCTTAAGGCCTGGGCACAAGTGTGGGCTAGTCTTAAGGCCTGGGCACAAGTGCGGACTAGGCTTAAGGCCTGGGCACAAGTGCAGGCTAGGCTTAAGGCCTGGGCACAAGTGCGGGCTAGGCTTAAGGCCTGGGCACAAGTGCGGGCTAGGCTTAAGGCCTGGGCACAATTGCGGGCTAGGCTTAAGGCCTGGGCACAAGTGCGGGGTAGGCTTAAGGCCTGGGCACAAGTGCAGGCTAGGCTTAAGGCCTGGGCACAAGTGCAGGCTAGGCTTAAGGCCTGGGCACAAGTGCGGGGTAGGCTTAAGACCTGGGCACAAATGCGGGCTAGGCTTAAGGCCTGGGCACAAGTGCGGGCTAGGCTTAAGGCCTGGGCACAAGTGTGGGGTAGGCTTAAGACCTGGGCACAAATGCGGGCTAGGCTTAAGGCCTGGGCACAAGTGCGGGCTAGGCTTAAGGCCTGGGCACAAGTGCGGGGTAGGCTTAAGGCCTGGGCACAAGTGCGGGCTAGGCTTAAGGCCTGGGCACAAGTGCGGGCTTGGCTTAAAGCAGGGGCACAAGTGCGGGCTAGGCTTAAGGCCTGGGCACAAGTGCGGGCTAGGCTTAAGGCCTGGGCACAAGTGCGGGCTAGGCTTAAGGCCTCGGCACAAGTGCAGTGCTAGCTAGGATCAAGGCAGGAGGCACAAGTGCCGGCTAGGCTTAAGGCCTGGGCACAAGTGTGAGCTAGGCTTAAGGCCTGGGCACAAGTGCGGGCTAGGCTTAAGGCCTGGGCACAAGTTCGGGCTAGGCTTAAGGCCTGGGCACAAGTGCGGGCTAGGCTTAAGGCCTGGGCACAAGTGCGGGCTAGGCTTAAGGCCTGGGCACAAGTGCGGGCTAGGATTAAGGCCTGGGCACAAGTGCGGGCTAGGATTAAGGCCTGGGCACAAGTGCGGGCTAGGCTTAAGGCCTGGGCACAAGTGCGGGCTAGGATTAAGGCCTGGGCACAAGTGCGGGCTAGGCTTAAGGCCTGGGCACAAGTGCGGGCTTGGCTTAAGACAGAGGCACAAGAGCGGGCTTGGCTTAAGGCAGGGGCACAAGTGCGGGCTTGGCTTAAGGCAGGGGCACAAGTGCGGGCTTGGCTTAAGGCAGGGGCACAAGTGCGGGCTTGGCTTAAGGCAGGGGCACAAGTGCGGGCTTGGCTTAAGGCCGGGGCACAAGTGCGGGCTTGGCTTAAGGCCGGGCACAAGTGCGGGCTAGGCTTAAGGCCGGGGCACAAGTGCGGGCTAGGCTTACAGCCGGGGCACAAGTGCGGGCTAGACTTAAGGCCTGGGCACAAGTTCGGGCTTGGCTTAAGGCAGAGGCACAAGTGTGGGCTAGGCTTAAGGCAGGAGCACAAGTGTGGGCTAGGCTTAAGGCCTGGGCACAAGTGCGGGCTAGGCTTAAGGCCGGGGCACAAGTGCAGTGCTGACTAGGATCAAGGCAGGGGGCACAAGTGCCGGCTAGGCTTAAGGCATGGGCACAAGTGCCAGCTAGGCTTAAGGCCTGGGCACAAGTGTGAGCTAGGCTTAAGGCCTGGGCACAAGTGCCGGCTAGGCTTAAGGCATGGGCACAAGTGCCAGCTAGGCTTAAGGCCTGGGCACAAGTGCGAGCTAGGTTTAAGGCCTGGGCACAAGTGCGGGCTAGGCTTAAGGCATGGGCACAAGTGCAGTGCTGGCTAGGATCAAGGCAGGGGGCACAAGTGCTGGCTAGGCTTAAGGCATGGGCACAAGTGCTGGCTAGGTTTAAGGCATTCAGCTAACATTTTGCACTCTTTGCATAAAGGGTTAGGCACCCATAGGGGTGAAGAGCTAGCTTTCACCCCTCTACTCTGTACTTGGACATTTAGGACTAGATCCTTTGTTGTACAGTGCGGAGCCTCTCCATAACTCCATGCTCCAAGCGACCAGGCACTTCTTGTCTGTCCTCCGTAAATGGGTAATGCCTTCTTCCCCAATTACAGTCGTGCATGCGCATTCAGACGGGACAAGAGCGAAGAGCGTAAAGCTGGCCCTATGTGCATAACCAACATGAAGCTGAAGACAAAAACAAAAAAACAAGCATTCAAGGGGCTCAAAAGTGCAGGCTAGGCTTAAGGCCTGGGCACAAGTGCGGGCTAGGCTTAAGGCCTGGGCACAAGTGCGGGCTAGGCTTAAGGCCTGGGCACAAGTGCGGGCTAGGCTTAAGGCCTGGGCACAAGTGCAGTGCTGGCTAGGATCAAGGCAGGAGGCACAAATGCAGGCTAGGCTTAAGGCCTTGGCACAAGTGCGGGCTAGGCTTAAGGCCTGGGCACAAGTGCAGTGCTGGCTAGGATCAAGGCAGAAGGCACAAGTGCGGGCTAGGCTTAAGGCCTGGGCACAAGTGCGGGCTAGGCTTAAGGCCTGGGCACAAGTGCGGGCTAGGCTTATGGCCTGGGCACAAGTGCGGGCTAGGCTTAAGGCCTGGGCACAAGTGCGGGCTAGGCTTAAGGCCTGGGCACAAGTGCGGGCTAGGATTAAGGCCTGGGCACAAGTGCGGGCTAGGATTAAGGCCTGGGCACAAGTGCGGGCTAGGCTTAAGGCCTGGGCACAAGTGCGGGCTAGACTTAAGGCCTGGGCACAAGTGCGGGCTAGGATTAAGGCCTGGGCACAAGTGCAGTGCTAGCTAGGATCAAGGCAGGAGGCACAAGTGCCGGCTAGGCTTAAGGCCTGGGCACAAGTGCGGGCTAGGCTTAAGGCCTGGGCAAAAGTGCGGGCTAGGCTTAAGGCCTGGGCACAAGTGCGGGCTTGGCTTAAAGCAAAGGCACAAGTGTGGGCTAGGCTTAAGGCCTGGGCACAAGTGCGGGCTAGGCTTAAGGCCTGGGCACAAGTGCGGGCTAGGCTTAAGGCCTGGGCACAAGTGCAGTGCTAGCTAGGATCAAGGCAGGAGGCACAAGTGCCGGCTAGGCTTAAGGCCTGGGCACAAGTGCGGGCTAGGCTTAAGGCCTGGGCACAAGTGCGGGCTAGGCTTGAGGCCTGGGCACAAGTGCGGGCTAGGCTTAAGGCCTGGGCACAAGTGCGGGCTAGGCTTAAGGCCTGGGCACAAGTGCGGGCTAGGCTTAAGGCCTGGGCACAAGTGCGGGCTAGGCTTAAGGCCTGGGCACAAGTGCCGGCTAGGCTTAAGGCATGGGCACAAGTGCCAGCTAGGCTTAAGGCCTGGGCACAAGTGCGAGCTAGGTTTAAGGCCTGGGCACAAGTGCGGGCTAAGCTTAAGGCATGGGCACAAGTGCAGTGCTGGCTAGGATCAAGGCAGGGGGCACAAGTGCTGGCTAGGCTTAAGGCATGGGCACAAGTGCTGGCTAGGTTTAAGGCATTCAGCTAACATTTTGCACTCTTTGCATAAAGGGTTAGGCACCCATAGGGGTGAAGAGCTAGCTTTCACCCCTCTACTCTGTACTTGGACATTTAGGACTAGATCCTTTGTTGTACAGTGCGGAGCCTCTCCATAACTCCATGCTCCAAGCGACCAGGCACTTCTTGTCTGTCCTCCGTAAATGGGTAATGCCTTCTTCCCCAATTACAGTCGTGCATGCGCATTCAGACGGGACAAGAGCGAAGAGCGTAAAGCTGGCCCTATGTGCATAACCAACATGAAGCTGCAGCACGGTGGCGCAGTGGTTAGCACTACAGCCTTGCAGCGCTGGGGTCCTGGGTTCTAATCCCACCCAGGACAACATCTGCAAAGAGTTTGTATGTTCTCTCCGTGTTTGCGTGGGTTTCCTCCGGGCACTCCGGTTTCCTCCCACATTCCAAAGACGTACTGATAGGAATTCTAGATTGTGAGCCCAATCGGGGACAGTGATGATAATGTGTGCAATCTGTAAAGCGCTGCGGAATATGTTAGCGCTATATAAAAATAAAGATTATTATTATTATAAAGATTATTATTAAGCTGAAGACAAAAACAAAAAAACAAGCATTCAAGGGGCTCAAAAGTGCAGGCTAGGCTTAAGGCCTGGGAACAAGTGCGGGCTAGGCTTAAGGCCTGGGCACAAGTGCGGGCTAGGCTTAAGGCCTGGGCACAAGTGCGGGCTAGGCTTAAGGCCTGGGCACAAGTGTGGGCTAGGCTTAAGGCCTGGGCACAAGTGCAGTGCTGGCTAGGATCAAGGCAGGAGGCACAAGTGCCGGCTAGGCTTAAGGCCTGGGCATAAGTGCGGGCTAGGCTTAAGGCCTGGGCACAAGTGCGGGCTAAGCTTAAGGCCTGGGCACAAGTGCGGGCTTGGCTTAAAGCAGGGGCACAAGTGTGGGCTAGGCTGAAGGCCTGGGCACAAGTGCGGGCTAGGCTTAAGGCCTGGGCACAAGTGCAGTGCTGGCTAGGATCAAGGCAGGAGGCACAAGTGCCGGCTAGGCTTAAGGCCTGGGCACAAGTGCGGGCTAGGCTTAAGGCCTGGGAACAAGTGCGGGCTAGGCTTAAGGCCTGGGCACAAGTGCGGGCTAGGCTTAAGGCCTGGGCACAAGTGTGGGCTAGTCTTAAGGCCTGGGCACAAGTGCGGACTAGGCTTAAGGCCTGGGCACAAGTGCAGGCTAGGCTTAAGGCCTGGGCACAAGTGCGGGCTAGGCTTAAGGCCTGGGCACAAGTGCGGGCTAGGCTTAAGACCTGGGCACAAATGCGGGCTAGGCTTAAGGCCTGGGCACAAGTGCGGGCTAGGCTTAAGGCCTGGGCACAAGTGCGGGGTAGGCTTAAGGCCTGGGCACAAGTGCGGGCTAGGCTTAAGGCCTGGGCACAAGTGCGGGCTTGGCTTAAAGCAGGGGCACAAGTGCGGGCTAGGCTTAAGGCCTGGGCACAAGTGCGGGCTAGGCTTAAGGCCTGGGCACAAGTGCGGGCTAGGCTTAAGGCCTGGGCACAAGTGCAGTGCTAGCTAGGATCAAGGCAGGAGGCACAAGTGCCGGTTAGGCTTAAGGCCTGGGCACAAGTGCGAGCTAGGCTTAAGGCCTGGGCACAAGTGCGGGCTAGGCTTAAGGCCTGGGCACAAGTGCGGGCTAGGCTTAAGGCCTGGGCACAAGTGCGGGCTAGGATTAAGGCCTGGGCACAAGTGCGGGCTAGGATTAAGGCCTGGGCACAAGTGCGGGCTAGGCTTAAGGCCTGGGCACAAGTGCGGGCTAGGATTAAGGCCTGGGCACAAGTGCGGGCTAGGCTTAAGGCCTGGGCACAAGTGCGGGCTTGGCTTATGACAGGGGCACAAGAGCGAGCTTGGCTTAAGGCAGGGGCACAAGTGCGGGCTTGGCTTAAGGCAGGGGCACAAGTGCGGGCTTGGCTTAAGGCAGGGGCACAAGTGCGGGCTTGGCTTAAGGCAGGGGCACAAGTGCGGGCTTGGCTTAAGGCCGGGGCACAAGTGCGGGCTTGGCTTAAGGCCGGGCACAAGTGCGGGCTTGTTGTGAATTTGCTTTTTGGCTCCCTCTAGTGGTTACTAGTTTTTTGACTCTGGTTTTTCTGTCTTTCCTTTTATCCGCACCTGGGTCGTTAGTTAGGGGCGTTGCTTTATAAGCTCCCTGGACACTCAGTTCTATGCCTGGCAACGTAGTTATCAGAGCTAATCTGCTGTGCTCTTGTCTACTGATCCTGGTCCGGTTATTCAGCTAAGTCATTTACTTTGCTTTTTGCTATTTGTTTTTGGTTTTGTATTTTTGTCCAGCTTGTTCCTAATCTGTATCCTGACTTTTGCTGGAAGCTCTAGGGCGCTGGTGTTCTCCCCCCGGACCGTTAGACGGTTCGGGGGTTCTTGAATTTCCAGTGTGGATTTTTGATAGGGTTTTTTGTTGACCATATAAGTTACCTTTCTATATTCTGCTATTAGTTAGCGGGCCTCTCTGTGCTAAACCTGGTTCATTTCTGTGTTTGTCATTTCCTCTTACCTCACCGTTATTATTTGTGGGGGGCTTCTATCCTGCTTTGGGGTCCCTTTCTCTGGAGGCAAGAGAGGTCTTTGTTTTCCTCTACTAGGGGTATTTAGATTCTCCGGCTGGCGCGAGTCATCTAGGATCAACGTAGGTATGACCCCCGGCTACTTCTAGTGTTGGCGTTAGGAGTAGATATATGGTCAACCCAGTTACCACTGCCCTATGAGCTGGATTTTTGTATCTTGCAGACTTCCACGTTCCTCTGAGACCCTCGCCATTGGGGTTATAACAGTTTGCCAGGCCTATATTAAATGTTTAATGCATTGCAAAAGAGGGATTATAAGAAAGAAGATTCTGAGTTTTTTTTTTTCTCCTCTCTCATTTTTTTTTTTTTTTTTTTTTTTTTTTTTTTTTTTTTTCTTCATCCCCTTTACCTCAGAGTGGCTTATGCTTGCTGCAGACATGAATGTCCAGACCTTGATTACAAGTGTGGACCAGCTGGCTACTCGTGTGCAGGGCATACAAGATTATGTTATCAGAAGTCCTGGGTCAGAACCTAAGATACCGATTCCTGAACTGTTTTCCGGAGACAGGTTTAAGTTTAGGAATTTCAAGAATAATTGTAAATTGTTTTTGTCCCTGAGACCCTGTTCATCTGGAGACTCCGCTCAGCAAGTAAAAATTGTTATTTCGTTCTTACGGGGTGACCCTCAAGATTGGGCTTTTTCGCTGGCGCCAGGAGATCCGGCATTGGCTGATATTGATGCGTTTTTTCTGGCGCTCGGTTTACTTTATGAGGAACCCAATCTTGAGATTCAGGCAGAAAAGGCCCTGCTGGCTATGTCTCAGGGGCAGGACGAGGCTGAAGTGTATTGCCAAAAATTTAGGAAATGGTCCGTGCTGACACATTGGAACGACTGTGCACTGGCCGCTAATTTTAGAAATGGTCTTTCTGATGCCATTAAAGATGTTATGGTGGGTTTTCCCATTCCCACAGGTCTGAATGATGCTATGGCACTGGCTATTCAAATTGACCGGCGATTGCGGGAGCGCAAGACCGCAAATTCCCTCATGGTGTTGTCTGAACAGACACCTAATTCGGTGCAATGTGATAGAAAAACCGCAAATTCCCTCATGGTGTTGTCTGAACAGACACCTGATTTAATGCAATGTGATAGAATCCTGACCAGAAATGAGCGGAAAATTCATAGACGCCGGAATGGCTTGTGCTACTACTGTGGTGATTCTACACATGTTATCTCAGCATGCTCTAAACGTATAGCTAAGGTTGTTGGTCCGGTCACCGCTGGAAATTTGCAACCTAAATTTATTCTGTCTGTAACTTTGATTTGCTCACTGTCGTCTTATCCTGTCATGGCGTTTGTAGATTCAGGTGCTGCCCTGAGTCTTATGGATCTGTCATTTGCTAAGCGCTGTGGTTTTACTCTTGAACCATTAGAAAATCCTATTCCTCTTAGGGGTATTGATGCTACGCCATTGGCAGCAAATAAACCGCAGTATTGGACACAGGTTACCATGTGCATGACTCCTGAACACCGCGAGGTGATACGTTTTCTTGTTTTACATAAAATGCATGATTTGGTTGTTTTAGGGCTGCCATGGTTACAGACCCATAATCCCGTCCTGGACTGGAAGGCTATGTCAGTTTCTAGTTGGGGCTGTCGTGGTATTCATGGGGATATCCTGCCTGTGTCTATTGCTTCTTCTACGCCTTCGGAAGTTCCGGAGTATTTGTCTGATTATCAGGATGTCTTTAGCGAGTCCAGGTCCAGTGCATTGCCTCCTCATAGGGACTGTGACTGTGCTATAGATTTGATTCCAGGCAGTAAATTTCCTAAGGGAAGACTCTTTAATCTGTCGGTACCTGAACATACCGCTATGCGTTCGTATATCAAGGAGTCTTTGGAGAAAGGACATATTCGTCCGTCTTCTTCCCCTCTTGGTGCAGGATTCTTTTTTGTGGCTAAAAAGGACGGATCTTTGAGGCCTTGTATTGATTATCGGCTTTTAAATAAGATCACTGTCAAATTTCAGTATCCTCTGCCGCTGTTGTCTGACTTGTTTGCCCGAATTAAAGGTGCCAAGTGGTTCACCAAGATAGACCTTCGTGGTGCGTACAACCTTGTGCGCATTAAGCAAGGTGATGAATGGAAAACCGCATTCAATACGCCCGAAGGTCATTTTGAGTACTTGGTGATGCCTTTTGGGCTCTCCAATGCGCCTTCAGTTTTTCAGTCCTTTATGCATGACATTTTCCGGAAGTATCTGGATAAATTTTTGATCGTTTATCTGGATGATATTTTGGTTTTTTCTGATGATTGGGACTCGCATGTGGAGCAGGTCAGGTTGGTCTTTAAAATTTTGCGTGAAAATTCTTTGTTTGTCAAAGGCTCAAAGTGTCTCTTTGGTGTACAGAAGGTTCCCTTTTTGGGGTTTATTTTTTCCCCTTCTGCTGTGGAGATGGACCCGGTCAAGGTCCGAGCTATTCTTGATTGGACTCAGCCCTCGTCAGTTAAGAGTCTTCAGAAGTTCTTGGGTTTCGCTAACTTCTACCGTCGTTTTATCGCTAATTTTTCTAGCGTTGTGAAACCTTTGACGGATATGACCAAGAAGGGCTCCGATGTAGCTAACTGGGCTCCTGCTGCCGTGGAGGCTTTCCAGGAGTTGAAACGCCGGTTTACTTCGGCGCCTGTTTTGTGCCAGCCCGATGTCTCACTTCCCTTTCAGGTTGAGGTGGATGCTTCGGAGATTGGAGCAGGGGCCGTTTTGTCGCAGAGAGGCCCTGGTTGCTCTGTTATGAAACCTTGTGCCTTTTTCTCTAGGAAGTTTTCGCCTGCCGAGCGAAATTATGATGTGGGCAATCGGGAGTTGTTGGCCATGAAGTGGGCATTTGAGGAGTGGCGTCATTGGCTCGAGGGTGCTAAGCATCGTGTGGTGGTCTTGACTGATCACAAAAATCTGATGTATCTCGAGTCTGCTAAACGCCTTAATCCGAGACAGGCCCGCTGGTCATTGTTTTTCTCCCGCTTTGATTTTGTTGTCTCGTATTTACCAGGTTCAAAGAATGTGAAGGCCGATGCTCTTTCTAGGAGCTTTGTGCCTGATGCTCCTGGAGTCGCTGATCCTGTTGGTATTCTTAAGGATGGAGTTACCTTATCAGCTATTTCTCCGGATCTGCGACGTGTGTTGCAGAGATTTCAAGCTGATAGGCCTGAGTCTTGTCCACCTGACAGACTGTTTGTTCCGGATAAGTGGACCAGCAGAGTCATTTCCGAGGTTCATTCCTCGGTGTTGGCAGGTCACCCGGGAATTTTTGGCACCAGAGATCTGGTGGCCAGGTCCTTTTGGTGGCCTTCTTTGTCAAGGGATGTGCGGTCATTTGTGCAGTCCTGTGGGACTTGTGCTAGAGCTAAGCCTTGCTGTTCTCGTGCCAGCGGGTTGCTCTTGCCCTTGCCTGTCCCGAAGAGACCTTGGACACATATCTCCATGGATTTCATTTCTGATCTTCCGCTATCTCAGGGCATGTCTGTTATCTGGGTGATATGTGATCGCTTCTCCAAGATGGTCCATTTGGTTCCTTTGCCTAAGCTGCCTTCCTCTTCCGATCTGGTTCCTGTGTTTTTCCAGAACGTGGTTCGTTTGCACGGCATCCCTGAGAATATTGTGTCAGATAGAGGATCCCAGTTCGTTTCCAGGTTCTGGCGATCCTTTTGTAGTAGGATGGGCATTGATTTGTCGTTTTCCTCTGCTTTCCATCCTCAGACTAATGGACAGACGGAGCGAACCAATCAGACTTTGGAGGCTTATTTGAGGTGTTTTGTCTCTGCTGATCAGGACGATTGGGTGACATTCTTGCCGTTGGCTGAGTTTGCCCTTAATAATCGGGCTAGTTCCGCCACCTTGGTTTCGCCTTTTTTCTGCAACACTGGTTTCCATCCTCGCTTTTCTTCAGGTCATGTGGAGTCTTCTGACTGTCCTGGGGTGGATTCTGTGGTGGATAGGTTGCAGCGGATCTGGAATCATGTGGTGGACAACTTGAAGTTGTCACAGGAGAGGGCTCAGCGCTTTGCCAACCGCCGCCGCGGTGTGGGTCCCCGACTACGCGTTGGGGATTTGGTATGGCTTTCTTCCCGCTTTGTTCCTATGAAGGTCTCCTCTCCCAAATTTAAACCTCGTTTTATTGGTCCTTACAAGATATTGGAAATCCTTAATCCTGTATCTTTTCGTCTGGATCTTCCTGTGTCGTTTGCTATTCACAATGTATTTCATAGGTCCTTGTTGCGGCGGTACGTTGTGCCTGTAGTTCCTTCTGCTGAGCCTCCTGCTCCGGTGTTGGTTGAGGGCGAGTTGGAGTACGTGGTGGAGAAGATCTTGGATTCTCGCCTCTCCAGGCGAAGACTTCAGTACCTGGTCAAGTGGAAGGGCTATGGTCAGGAGGATAATTCCTGGGTGGTCGCCTCTGATGTTCATGCGGCCGATTTAGTTCGTGCCTTTCATGCCGCTCATCCTGATCGCCCTGGTGGTCGTGGTGAGGGTTCGGTGACCCCTCACTAAGGGGGGGGTACTGTTGTGAATTTGCTTTTTGGCTCCCTCTAGTGGTTACTAGTTTTTTGACTCTGGTTTTTCTGTCTTTCCTTTTATCCGCACCTGGGTCGTTAGTTAGGGGCGTTGCTTTATAAGCTCCCTGGACACTCAGTTCTATGCCTGGCAACGTAGTTATCAGAGCTAATCTGCTGTGCTCTTGTCTACTGATCCTGGTCCGGTTATTCAGCTAAGTCATTTACTTTGCTTTTTGCTATTTGTTTTTGGTTTTGTATTTTTGTCCAGCTTGTTCCTAATCTGTATCCTGACTTTTGCTGGAAGCTCTAGGGCGCTGGTGTTCTCCCCCCGGACCGTTAGACGGTTCGGGGGTTCTTGAATTTCCAGTGTGGATTTTTGATAGGGTTTTTTGTTGACCATATAAGTTACCTTTCTATATTCTGCTATTAGTTAGCGGGCCTCTCTGTGCTAAACCTGGTTCATTTCTGTGTTTGTCATTTCCTCTTACCTCACCGTTATTATTTGTGGGGGGCTTCTATCCTGCTTTGGGGTCCCTTTCTCTGGAGGCAAGAGAGGTCTTTGTTTTCCTCTACTAGGGGTATTTAGATTCTCCGGCTGGCGCGAGTCATCTAGGATCAACGTAGGTATGACCCCCGGCTACTTCTAGTGTTGGCGTTAGGAGTAGATATATGGTCAACCCAGTTACCACTGCCCTATGAGCTGGATTTTTGTATCTTGCAGACTTCCACGTTCCTCTGAGACCCTCGCCATTGGGGTTATAACAGGGCTAGGCTTAAGGCCGGGGCACAAGTGCGGGCTAGGCTTACGGCCGGGGCACAAGTGCGGGCTAGACTTAAGGCCTGGGCACAAGTTCGGGCTTGGCTTAAGGCAGAGGCACAAGTGTGGGCTAGGCTTAAGGCAGGAGCACAAGTGTGGGCTAGGCTTAAGGCCTGGGCACAAGTGCGGGCTAGGCTTAAGGCCTGGGCACAAGTGCAGTGCTGACTAGGATCAAGGCAGGGGGCACAAGTGCCGGCTAGGCTTAAGGCATGGGCACAAGTGCCAGCTAGGCTTAAGGCCTGGGCACAAGTGTGAGCTAGGCTTAAGGCCTGGGCACAAGTGCCGGCTAGGCTTAAGGCATGGGCACAAGTGCCAGCTAGGCTTAAGGCCTGGGCACAAGTGCGAGCTAGGTTTAAGGCCTGGGCACAAGTGCGGGCTAGGCTTAAGGCATGGGCACAAGTGCAGTGCTGGCTAGGATCAAGGCAGGGGGCACAAGTGCTGGCTAGGCTTAAGGCATGGGCACAAGTGCTGGCTAGGTTTAAGGCATTCAGCTAACATTTTGCACTCTTTGCATAAAGGGTTAGGCACCCATAGGGGTGAAGAGCTAGCTTTCACCCCTCTACTCTGTACTTGGACATTTAGGACTAGATCCTTTGTTGTACAGTGCGGAGCCTCTCCATAACTCCATGCTCCAAGCGACCAGGCACTTCTTGTCTGTCCTCCGTAAATGGGTAATGCCTTCTTCCCCAATTACAGTCGTGCATGCGCATTCAGACGGGACAAGAGCGAAGAGCGTAAAGCTGGCCCTATGTGCATAACCAACATGAAGCTGAAGACAAAAACAAAAAAACAAGCATTCAAGGGGCTCAAAAGTGCAGGCTAGGCTTAAGGCCTGGGCACAAGTGCGGGCTAGGCTTAAGGCCTGGGCACAAGTGCGGGCTAGGCTTAAGGCCTGGGCACAAGTGCGGGCTAGGCTTAAGGCCTGGGCACAAGTGCAGTGCTGGCTAGGATCAAGGCAGGAGGCACAAGTGCGGGCTAGGCTTATGGCCTGGGCACAAGTGCGGGCTAGGCTTAAGGCCTGGGCACAAGTGCGGGCTAGGCTTAAGGCCTGGGCACAAGTGCGGGCTAGGATTAAGGCCTGGGCACAAGTGCGGGCTAGGATTAAGGCCTGGGCACAAGTGCGGGCTAGGCTTAAGGCCTGGGCACAAGTGCGGGCTAGACTTAAGGCCTGGGCACAAGTGCGGGCTAGGATTAAGGCCTGGGCACAAGTGCAGTGCTAGCTAGGATCAAGGCAGGAGGCACAAGTGCCGGCTAGACTTAAGGCCTGGGCACAAGTGCGGGCTAGGATTAAGGCCTGGGCACAAGTGCGGGCTAGGATTAAGGCCTGGGCACAAGTGCGGGCTAGGCTTAAGGCCTGGGCACAAGTGCGGGCTAGACTTAAGGCCTCGGCACAAGTGCGGGCTAGGATTAAGGCCTGGGCACAAGTGCAGTGCTAGCTAGGATCAAGGCAGGAGGCACAAGTGCCGGCTAGGCTTAAGGCCTGGGCACAAGTGCGGGCTAGGCTTAAGGCCTGGGCACAAGTGCGGGCTAGGCTTAAGGCCTGGGCACAAGTGCGGGCTTGGCTTAAAGCAGGGGCACAAGTGTGGGCTAGGCTTAAGGCCTGGGCACAAGTGCGGGCTAGGCTTAAGGCCTTGGCACAAGTGCGGGCTAGGCTTAAGGCCTGGGCACAAGTGCGGGCTAGGGTTAAGGCCTGGGCACAAGTGCGGGCTAGGCTTAAGGCCTGGGCACAAGTGTGGGCTAGTCTTAAGGCCTGGGCACAAGTGCGGACTAGGCTTAAGGCCTGGGCACAAGTGCAGGCTAGGCTTAAGGCCTGGGCACAAGTGCGGGCTAGGCTTAAGGCCTGGGCACAAGTGCGGGCTAGGCTTAAGGCCTGGGCACAATTGCGGGCTAGGCTTAAGGCCTGGGCACAAGTGCGGGGTAGGCTTAAGGCCTGGGCACAAGTGCAGGCTAGGCTTAAGGCCTGGGCACAAGTGCAGGCTAGGCTTAAGGCCTGGGCACAAGTGCGGGGTAGGCTTAAGACCTGGGCACAAATGCGGGCTAGGCTTAAGGCCTGGGCACAAGTGCGGGCTAGGCTTAAGGCCTGGGCACAAGTGTGGGGTAGGCTTAAGACCTGGGCACAAATGCGGGCTAGGCTTAAGGCCTGGGCACAAGTGCGGGCTAGGCTTAAGGCCTGGGCACAAGTGCGGGGTAGGCTTAAGGCCTGGGCACAAGTGCGGGCTAGGCTTAAGGCCTGGGCACAAGTGCGGGCTTGGCTTAAAGCAGGGGCACAAGTGCGGGCTAGGCTTAAGGCCTGGGCACAAGTGCGGGCTAGGCTTAAGGCCTGGGCACAAGTGCGGGCTAGGCTTAAGGCCTCGGCACAAGTGCAGTGCTAGCTAGGATCAAGGCAGGAGGCACAAGTGCCGGCTAGGCTTAAGGCCTGGGCACAAGTGCGAGCTAGGCTTAAGGCCTGGGCACAAGTGCGGGCTAGGCTTAAGGCCTGGGCACAAGTTCGGGCTAGGCTTAAGGCCTGGGCACAAGTGCGGGCTAGGCTTAAGGCCTGGGCACAAGTGCGGGCTAGGCTTAAGGCCTGGGCACAAGTGCGGGCTAGGATTAAGGCCTGGGCACAAGTGCGGGCTAGGATTAAGGCCTGGGCACAAGTGCGGGCTAGGCTTAAGGCCTGGGCACAAGTGCGGGCTAGGATTAAGGCCTGGGCACAAGTGCGGGCTAGGCTTAAGGCCTGGGCACAAGTGCGGGCTTGGCTTAAGACAGAGGCACAAGAGCGGGCTTGGCTTAAGGCAGGGGCACAAGTGCGGGCTTGGCTTAAGGCAGGGGCACAAGTGCGGGCTTGGCTTAAGGCAGGGGCACAAGTGCGGGCTTGGCTTAAGGCAGGGGCACAAGTGCGGGCTTGGCTTAAGGCCGGGGCACAAGTGCGGGCTTGGCTTAAGGCCGGGCACAAGTGCGGGCTAGGCTTAAGGCCGGGGCACAAGTGCGGGCTAGGCTTACAGCCGGGGCACAAGTGCGGGCTAGACTTAAGGCCTGGGCACAAGTTCGGGCTTGGCTTAAGGCAGAGGCACAAGTGTGGGCTAGGCTTAAGGCAGGAGCACAAGTGTGGGCTAGGCTTAAGGCCTGGGCACAAGTGCGGGCTAGGCTTAAGGCCGGGGCACAAGTGCAGTGCTGACTAGGATCAAGGCAGGGGGCACAAGTGCCGGCTAGGCTTAAGGCATGGGCACAAGTGCCAGCTAGGCTTAAGGCCTGGGCACAAGTGTGAGCTAGGCTTAAGGCCTGGGCACAAGTGCCGGCTAGGCTTAAGGCATGGGCACAAGTGCCAGCTAGGCTTAAGGCCTGGGCACAAGTGCGAGCTAGGTTTAAGGCCTGGGCACAAGTGCGGGCTAGGCTTAAGGCATGGGCACAAGTGCAGTGCTGGCTAGGATCAAGGCAGGGGGCACAAGTGCTGGCTAGGCTTAAGGCATGGGCACAAGTGCTGGCTAGGTTTAAGGCATTCAGCTAACATTTTGCACTCTTTGCATAAAGGGTTAGGCACCCATAGGGGTGAAGAGCTAGCTTTCACCCCTCTACTCTGTACTTGGACATTTAGGACTAGATCCTTTGTTGTACAGTGCGGAGCCTCTCCATAACTCCATGCTCCAAGCGACCAGGCACTTCTTGTCTGTCCTCCGTAAATGGGTAATGCCTTCTTCCCCAATTACAGTCGTGCATGCGCATTCAGACGGGACAAGAGCGAAGAGCGTAAAGCTGGCCCTATGTGCATAACCAACATGAAGCTGAAGACAAAAACAAAAAAACAAGCATTCAAGGGGCTCAAAAGTGCAGGCTAGGCTTAAGGCCTGGGCACAAGTGCGGGCTAGGCTTAAGGCCTGGGCACAAGTGCGGGCTAGGCTTAAGGCCTGGGCACAAGTGCGGGCTAGGCTTAAGGCCTGGGCACAAGTGCAGTGCTGGCTAGGATCAAGGCAGGAGGCACAAATGCAGGCTAGGCTTAAGGCCTTGGCACAAGTGCGGGCTAGGCTTAAGGCCTGGGCACAAGTGCAGTGCTGGCTAGGATCAAGGCAGAAGGCACAAGTGCGGGCTAGGCTTAAGGCCTGGGCACAAGTGCGGGCTAGGCTTAAGGCCTGGGCACAAGTGCGGGCTAGGCTTATGGCCTGGGCACAAGTGCGGGCTAGGCTTAAGGCCTGGGCACAAGTGCGGGCTAGGCTTAAGGCCTGGGCACAAGTGCGGGCTAGGATTAAGGCCTGGGCACAAGTGCGGGCTAGGATTAAGGCCTGGGCACAAGTGCGGGCTAGGCTTAAGGCCTGGGCACAAGTGCGGGCTAGACTTAAGGCCTGGGCACAAGTGCGGGCTAGGATTAAGGCCTGGGCACAAGTGCAGTGCTAGCTAGGATCAAGGCAGGAGGCACAAGTGCCGGCTAGGCTTAAGGCCTGGGCACAAGTGCGGGCTAGGCTTAAGGCCTGGGCAAAAGTGCGGGCTAGGCTTAAGGCCTGGGCACAAGTGCGGGCTTGGCTTAAAGCAAAGGCACAAGTGTGGGCTAGGCTTAAGGCCTGGGCACAAGTGCGGGCTAGGCTTAAGGCCTGGGCACAAGTGCGGGCTAGGCTTAAGGCCTGGGCACAAGTGCAGTGCTAGCTAGGATCAAGGCAGGAGGCACAAGTGCCGGCTAGGCTTAAGGCCTGGGCACAAGTGCGGGCTAGGCTTAAGGCCTGGGCACAAGTGCGGGCTAGGCTTGAGGCCTGGGCACAAGTGCGGGCTAGGCTTAAGGCCTGGGCACAAGTGCGGGCTAGGCTTAAGGCCTGGGCACAAGTGCGGGCTAGGCTTAAGGCCTGGGCACAAGTGCGGGCTAGGATTAAGGCCTGGGCACAAGTGCGGGCTAGGATTAAGGCCTGGGCACAAGTGCGGGCTAGGCTTAAGGCCTGGGCACAAGTGCGGGCTAGGATTAAGGCCTGGGCACAAGTGCGGGCTAGGCTTAAGGCCTGGGCACAAGTGCGGGCTTGGCTTAAGACAGGGGCACAAGAGCGGGCTTGGCTTAAGGCAGGGGCACAAGTGCGGGCTTGGCTTAAGGCAGGGGCACAAGTGCGGGCTTGGCTTAAGGCAGGGGCACAAGTGCGGGCTTGGCTTAAGGCCAGGGCACAAGTGCGGGCTTGGCTTAAGGCCAGGGCACAAGTGCGGGCTAGGCTTAAGGCCGGGGCACAAGTGCGGGCTAGGCTTACGGCCGGGGCACAAGTGCGGGCTAGACTTAAGGCCTGGGCACAAGTTCGGGCTTGGCTTAAGGCAGAGGCACAAGTGTGGGCTAGGCTTAAGGCAGGAGCACAAGTGTGGGCTAGGCTTAAGGCCTGGGCACAAGTGCGGGCTAGGCTTAAGGCCTGGGCACAAGTGCAGTGCTGACTAGGATCAAGGCAGGGGGCACAAGTGCCGGCTAGGCTTAAGGCATGGGCACAAGTGCCAGCTAGGCTTAAGGCCTGGGCACAAGTGTGAGCTAGGCTTAAGGCCTGGGCACAAGTGCCGGCTAGGCTTAAGGCATGGGCACAAGTGCCAGCTAGGCTTAAGGCCTGGGCACAAGTGCGAGCTAGGTTTAAGGCCTGGGCACAAGTGCGGGCTAGGCTTAAGGCATGGGCACAAGTGCAGTGCTGGCTAGGATCAAGGCAGGGGGCACAAGTGCTGGCTAGGCTTAAGGCATGGGCACAAGTGCTGGCTAGGTTTAAGGCATTCAGCTAACATTTTGCACTCTTTGCATAAAGGGTTAGGCACCCATAGGGGTGAAGAGCTAGCTTTCACCCCTCTACTCTGTACTTGGACATTTAGGACTAGATCCTTTGTTGTACAGTGCGGAGCCTCTCCATAACTCCATGCTCCAAGCGACCAGGCACTTCTTGTCTGTCCTCCGTAAATGGGTAATGCCTTCTTCCCCAATTACAGTCGTGCATGCGCATTCAGACGGGACAAGAGCGAAGAGCGTAAAGCTGGCCCTATGTGCATAACCAACATGAAGCTGAAGACAAAAACAAAAAAACAAGCATTCAAGGGGCTCAAAAGTGCAGGCTAGGCTTAAGGCCTGGGCACAAGTGCGGGCTAGGCTTAAGGCCTGGGCACAAGTGCGGGCTAGGCTTAAGGCCTGGGCACAAGTGCGGGCTAGGCTTAAGGCCTGGGCACAAGTGCGGGCTAGGCTTAAGGCCTGGGCACAAGTGCAGTGCTGGCTAGGATCAAGGCAGGAGGCACAAGTGCAGGCTAGGCTTAAGGCCTGGGCACAAGTGCGGGCTAGGCTTAAGGCCTGGGCACAAGTGCAGTGCTGGCTAGGATCAAGGCAGGAGGCACAAGTGCGGGCTAGGCTTAAGGCCTGGGCACAAGTGCGGGCTAGGCTTAAGGCTTGGGCACAAGTGCGGGCTAGGCTTATGGCCTGGGCACAAGTGCCGGCTAGGCTTAAGGCCTGGGCACAAGTGCGGGCTAGGCTTAAGGCCTGGGCACAAGTGCGGGCTAGGATTAAGGCCTGGGCACAAGTGCGGGCTAGGATTAAGGCCTGGGCACAAGTGCGGGCTAGGCTTAAGGCCTGGGCACAAGTGCGGGCTAGACTTAAGGCCTGGGCACAAGTGCGGGCTAGGATTAAGGCCTGGGCACAAGTGCAGTGCTAGCTAGGATCAAGGCAGGAGGCACAAGTGCCGGCTAGGCTTAAGGCCTGGGCACAAGTGCGGGCTAGGCTTAAGGCCTGGGCACAAGTGCGGGCTAGGCTTAAGGCCTGGGCACAAGTGCGGGCTTGGCTTAAAGCAGGGGCACAAGTGTGGGCTAGGCTTAAGGCCTGGGCACAAGTGCGGGCTAGGCTTAAGGCCTGGGCACAAGTGCGGGCTAGGCTTAAGGCCTGGGCACAAGTGCAGTGCTAGCTAGGATCAAGGCAGGAGGCACAAGTGCCGGCTAGGCTTAAGGCCTGGGCACAAGTGCGGGCTAGGCTTAAGGCCTGGGCACAAGTGCGGGCTAGGCTTAAGGCCTGGGCACAAGTGCGGGCTAGGCTTAAGGCCTGGGCACAAGTGCGGGCTAGGCTTAAGGCCTGGGCACAAGTGCGGGCTAGGCTTAAGGCCTGGGCACAAGTGCGGGCTAGGCTTAAGGCCTGGGCACAAGTGCGGGCTAGGATTAAGGCCTGGGCACAAGTGCGGGCTAGGATTAAGGCCTGGGCACAAGTGCGGGCTAGGCTTAAGGCCTGGGCACAAGTGCGGGCTAGGATTAAGGCCTGGGCACAAGTGCGGGCTAGGCTTAAGGCCTGGGCACAAGTGCGGGCTTGGCTTAAGACAGGGGCACAAGAGCGGGCTTGGCTTAAGGCAGGGGCACAAGTGCGGGCTTGGCTTAAGGCAGGGGCACAAGTGCGGGCTTGGCTTAAGGCAGGGGCACAAGTGCGGGCTTGGCTTAAGGCCAGGGCACAAGTGCGGGCTTGGCTTAAGTCCGGGCACAAGTGCGGGCTAGGCTTAAGGCCGGGGCACAAGTGCGGGCTAGGCTTACGGCCGGGGCACAAGTGCGGGCTAGACTTAAGGCCTGGGCACAAGTTCGGGCTTGGCTTAAGGCAGAGGCACAAGTGTGGGCTAGGCTTAAGGCAGGAGCACAAGTGTGGGCTAGGCTTAAGGCCTGGGCACAAGTGCGGGCTAGGCTTAAGGCCTGGGCACAAGTGCAGTGCTGACTAGGATCAAGGCAGGGGGCACAAGTGCCGGCTAGGCTTAAGGCATGGGCACAAGTGCCAGCTAGGCTTAAGGCCTGGGCACAAGTGTGAGCAAGGCTTAAGGCCTGGGCACAAGTGCCGGCTAGGCTTAAGGCATGGGCACAAGTGCCAGCTAGGCTTAAGGCCTGGGCACAAGTGCGAGCTAGGTTTAAGGCCTGGGCACAAGTGCGGGCTAAGCTTAAGGCATGGGCACAAGTGCAGTGCTGGCTAGGATCAAGGCAGGGGGCACAAGTGCTGGCTAGGCTTAAGGCATGGGCACAAGTGCTGGCTAGGTTTAAGGCATTCAGCTAACATTTTGCACTCTTTGCATAAAGGGTTAGGCACCCATAGGGGTGAAGAGCTAGCTTTCACCCCTCTACTCTGTACTTGGACATTTAGGACTAGATCCTTTGTTGTACAGTGCGGAGCCTCTCCATAACTCCATGCTCCAAGCGACCAGGCACTTCTTGTCTGTCCTCCGTAAATGGGTAATGCCTTCTTCCCCAATTACAGTCGTGCATGCGCATTCAGACGGGACAAGAGCGAAGAGCGTAAAGCTGGCCCTATGTGCATAACCAACATGAAGCTGAAGACAAAAACAAAAAAACAAGCATTCAAGGGGCTCAAAAGTGCAGGCTAGGCTTAAGGCCTGGGCACAAGTGCGGGCTAGGCATAAGGCCTGGGCACAAGTGCGGGCTAGGCTTAAGGCCTGGGCACAAGTGCGGGCTAGGCTTAAGGCCTGGGCACAAGTGCAGTGCTGGCTAGGATCAAGGCAGGAGGCACAAGTGCGGGCTAGGCTTAAGGCCTGGGCACAAGTGCGGGCTAGGCTTAAGGCCTGGGCACAAGTGCAGTGCTGGCTAGGATCAAGGCAGGAGGCACAAGTGCGGGCTAGGCTTAAGGCCTGGGCACAAGTGCGGGCTAGGCTTAAGGCCTGGGCACAAGTGCGGGCTAGGCTTATGGCCTGGGCACAAGTGCGGGCTAGGCTTAAGGCCTGGGCACAAGTGCGGGCTAGGCTTAAGGCCTGGGCACAAGTGCGGGCTAGGATTAAGGCCTGGGCACAAGTGCGGGCTAGGATTAAGGCCTGGGCACAAGTGCGGGCTAGGCTTAAGGCCTGGGCACAAGTGCGGGCTAGACTTAAGTCCTGGGCACAAGTGCGGGCTAGGATTAAGGCCTGGGCACAAGTGCAGTGCTAGCTAGGATCAAGGCAGGAGGCACAAGTGCCGGCTAGGCTTAAGGCCTGGGCACAAGTGCGGGCTAGGCTTAAGGCCTGGGCACAAGTGCGGGCTAGGCTTAAGGCCTGGGCACAAGTGCGGGCTTGGCTTAAAGCAGGGGCACAAGTGTGGGCTAGGCTTAAGGCCTGGGCACAAGTGCGGGCTAGGCTTAAGGCCTGGGCACAAGTGCGGGCTAGGCTTAAGGCCTGGGCACAAGTGCAGTGCTAGCTAGGATCAAGGCAGGAGGCACAAGTGCCGGCTAGGCTTAAGGCCTGGGCACAAGTGCGGGCTAGGCTTAAGGCCTGGGCACAAGTGCGGGCTAGGCTTAAGGCCTGGGCACAAGTGCGGGCTAGGCTTAAGGCCTGGGCACAAGTGCGGGCTAGGCTTAAGGCCTGGGCACAAGTGCGGGCTAGGCTTAAGGCCTGGGCACAAGTGCGGGCTAGGATTAAGGCCTGGGCACAAGTGCGGGCTAGGATTAAGGCCTGGGCACAAGTGCGGGCTAGGCTTAAGGCCTGGGCACAAGTGCGGGCTAGGATTAAGGCCTGGGCACAAGTGCGGGCTAGGCTTAAGGCCTGGGCACAAGTGCGGGCTTGGCTTAAGACAGGGGCACAAGAGCGGGCTTGGCTTAAGGCAGGGGCACAAGTGCGGGCTTGGCTTAAGGCAGGGGCACAAGTGCGGGCTTGGCTTAAGGCAGGGGCACAAGTGCGGGCTTGGCTTAAGGCCAGGGCACAAGTGCGGGCTTGGCTTAAGGCCGGGCACAAGTGCGGGCTAGGCTTAAGGCCGGGGCACAAGTGCGGGCTAGGCTTACGGCCGGGGCACAAGTGCGGGCTAGACTTAAGGCCAGGGCACAAGTTCGGGCTTGGCTTAAGGCAGAGGCACAAGTGTGGGCTAGGCTTAAGGCAGGAGCACAAGTGTGGGCTAGGCTTAAGGCCTGGGCACAAGTGCGGGCTAGGCTTAAGGCCTGGGCACAAGTGCGGGCTAGGCTTAAGGCCTGGGCACAAGTGCGGGCTAGGCTTAAGGCCTGGGCACAAGTGCAGTGCTAGCTAGGATCAAGGCAGGAGGCACAAGTGCCGGCTAGGCTTAAGGCCTGGGCACAAGTGCGGGCTAGGCTTAAGGCCTGGGCACAAGTGCGGGCTAGGCTTAAGGCCTGGGCACAAGTGCGGGCTAGGCTTAAGGCCTGGGCACAAGTGCGGGCTAGGCTTAAGGCCTGGGCACAAGTGCGGGCTAGGCTTAAGGCCTGGGCACAAGTGCGGGCTAGGATTAAGGCCTGGGCACAAGTGCGGGCTAGGATTAAGGCCTGGGCACAAGTGCGGGCTAGGCTTAAGGCCTGGGCACAAGTGCGGGCTAGGATTAAGGCCTGGGCACAAGTGCGGGCTAGGCTTAAGGCCTGGGCACAAGTGCGGGCTTGGCTTAAGACAGGGGCACAAGAGCGGGCTTGGCTTAAGGCAGGGGCACAAGTGCGGGCTTGGCTTAAGGCAGAGGCACAAGTGCGGGCTTGGCTTAAGGCAGGGGCACAAGTGCGGGCTTGGCTTAAGGCCAGGGCACAAGTGCGGGCTTGGCTTAAGGCCGGGCACAAGTGCGGGCTAGGCTTAAGGCCGGGGCACAAGTGCGGGCTAGGCTTACGGCCGGGGCACAAGTGCGGGCTAGACTTAAGGCCTGGGCACAAGTTCGGGCTTGGCTTAAGGCAGAGGCACAAGTGTGGGCTAGGCTTAAGGCAGGAGCACAAGTGTGGGCTAGGCTTAAGGCCTGGGCACAAGTGCGGGCTAGGCTTAAGGCCTGGGCACAAGTGCGGGCTAGGCTTAAGGCCTGGGCACAAGTGCGGGCTAGGGTTAAGGCCTGGGCACAAGTGCGGGCTAGGCTTAAGGCCTGGGCACAAGTGTGGGCTAGTCTTAAGGCCTGGGCACAAGTGCGGACTAGGCTTAAGGCCTGGGCACAAGTGCAGGCTAGGCTTAAGGCCTGGGCACAAGTGCGGGCTAGGCTTAAGGCCTGGGCACAAGTGCGGGCTAGGCTTAAGGCCTGGGCACAAGTGCGGGCTAGGCTTAAGGCCTCTGGCACAAGTGCGGGGTAGGCTTAAGGCCTGGGCACAAGTGCAGGCTAGGCTTAAGGCCTGGGCACAAGTGCGGGCTAGGCTTAAGGCCTGGGCACAAGTGCAGTGCTGGCTAGGATCAAGGCAGGAGGCACAAGTGCAGGCTAGGCTTAAGGCCTGGGCACAAGTGCGGGCTAGGCTTAAGGCCTGGGCACAAGTGTAGTGCTGGCTAGGATCAAGGCAGGAGGCACAAGTGCGGGCTAGGCTTAAGGCCTGGGCACAAGTGCGGGCTAGGCTTAAGGCCTGGGCACAAGTGCGGGCTAGGCTTATGGCCTGGGCACAAGTGCGGGCTAGGCTTAAGGCCTGGGCACAAGTGCGGGCTAGGCTTAAGGCCTGGGCACAAGTGCGGGCT
Source organism: Ranitomeya imitator (assembly GCF_032444005.1). Lineage (NCBI taxonomy): Eukaryota > Metazoa > Chordata > Amphibia > Anura > Dendrobatidae > Ranitomeya > Ranitomeya imitator. The sequence goes on along the minus strand of NC_091284.1, from coordinate 312,401,186 downwards.
AGGATTAAGGCCTGGGCACAAGTGCGGGCTAGGATTAAGGCCTGGGCACAAGTGCGGGCTAGGCTTAAGGCCTGGGCACAAGTGCGGGCTAGACTTAAGGCCTGGGCACAAGTGCGGGCTAGGATTAAGGCCTGGGCACAAGTGCAGTGCTAGCTAGGATCAAGGCAGGAGGCACAAGTGCCGGCTAGGCTTAAGGCCTGGGCACAAGTGCGGGCTAGGCTTAAGGCCTGGGCACAAGTGCGGGCTAGGCTTAAGGCCTGGGCACAAGTGCGGGCTTGGCTTAAAGCAGGGGCACAAGTGTGGGCTAGGCTTAAGGCCTGGGCACAAGTGCGGGCTAGGCTTAAGGCCTGGGCACAAGTGCGGGCTAGGCTTAAGGCCTGGGCACAAGTGCAGTGCTAGCTAGGATCAAGGCAGGAGGCACAAGTGCCGGCTAGGCTTAAGGCCTGGGCACAAGTGCGGGCTAGGCTTAAGGCCTGGGCACAAGTGCGGGCTAGGCTTAAGGCCTGGGCACAAGTGCGGGCTAGGCTTAAGGCCTGGGCACAAGTGCGGGCTAGGCTTAAGGCCTGGGCACAAGTGCGGGCTAGGCTTAAGGCCTGGGCACAAGTGCGGGCTAGGATTAAGGCCTGGGCACAAGTGCGGGCTAGGATTAAGGCCTGGGCACAAGTGCGGGCTAGGCTTAAGGCCTGGGCACAAGTGCGGGCTAGGATTAAGGCCTGGGCACAAGTGCGGGCTTGGCTTAAGGCAGAGGCACAAGTGTGGGCTAGGCTTAAGGCAGGAGCACAAGTGTGGGCTAGGCTTAAGGCCTGGGCACAAGTGCGGGCTAGGCTTAAGGCCTGGGCACAAGTGCAGTGCTGACTAGGATCAAGGCAGGGGGCACAAGTGCCGGCTAGGCTTAAGGCATGGGCACAAGTGCCAGCTAGGCTTAAGGCCTGGGCACAAGTGTGAGCTAGGCTTAAGGCCTGGGCACAAGTGCCGGCTAGGCTTAAGGCATGGGCACAAGTGCCAGCTAGGCTTAAGGCCTGGGCACAAGTGCGAGCTAGGTTTAAGGCCTGGGCACAAGTGCGGGCTAAGCTTAAGGCATGGGCACAAGTGCAGTGCTGGCTAGGATCAAGGCAGGGGGCACAAGTGCTGGCTAGGCTTAAGGCATGGGCACAAGTGCTGGCTAGGTTTAAGGCATTCAGCTAACATTTTGCACTCTTTGCATAAAGGGTTAGGCACCCATAGGGGTGAAGAGCTAGCTTTCACCCCTCTACTCTGTACTTGGACATTTAGGACTAGATCCTTTGTTGTACAGTGCGGAGCCTCTCCATAACTCCATGCTCCAAGCGACCAGGCACTTCTTGTCTGTCCTCCGTAAATGGGTAATGCCTTCTTCCCCAATTACAGTCGTGCATGCGCATTCAGACGGGACAAGAGCGAAGAGCGTAAAGCTGGCCCTATGTGCATAACCAACATGAAGCTGAAGACAAAAACAAAAAAACAAGCATTCAAGGGGCTCAAAAGTGCAGGCTAGGCTTAAGGCCTGGGAACAAGTGCGGGCTAGGCTTAAGGCCTGGGCACAAGTGCGGGCTAGGCTTAAGGCCTGGGCACAAGTGCGGGCTAGGCTTAAGGCCTGGGCACAAGTGCGGGCTAGGCTTAAGGCCTGGGCACAAGTGCAGTGCTGGCTAGGATCAAGGCAGGAGGCACAAGTGCGGGCTAGGCTTAAGACCTGGGCACAAGTGCGGGCTAGGCTTAAGGCCTGGGCACAAGTGCAGTGCTGGCTAGGATCAAGGCAGGAGGCACAAGTGCGGGCTAGGCTTAAGGCCTGGGCACAAGTGCGGGCTAGGCTTAAGGCCTGGGCACAAGTGCGGGCTAGGCTTATGGCCTGGGCACAAGTGCGGGCTAGGCTTAAGGCCTGGGCACAAGTGCGGGCTAGGCTTAAGGCCTGGGCACAAGTGCGGGCTAGGATTAAGGCCTGGGCACAAGTGCGGGCTTGGCTTAAGGCCTGGGCACAAGTGCGGGCTAGGCTTAAGGCCTGGGCACAAGTGCGGGCTAGGATTAAGGCCTGGGCACAAGTGCAGTGCTAGCTAGGATCAAGGCAGGAGGCACAAGTGCCGGCTAGGCTTAAGGCCTGGGCACAAGTGCGGGCTAGGCTTAAGGCCTGGGCACAAGTGCGGGCTAGGCTTAAGGCCTGGGCACAAGTGCGGGCTTGGCTTAAAGCAGGGGCACAAGTGTGGGCTAGGCTTAAGGCCTGGGCACAAGTGCGGGCTAGGCTTAAGGCCTGGGCACAAGTGCGGGCTAGGCTTAAGGCCTGGGCACAAGTGCAGTGCTAGCTAGGATCAAGGCAGGAGGCACAAGTGCCGGCTAGGCTTAAGGCCTGGGCACAAGTGCGGGCTAGGCTTAAGGCCTGGGCACAAGTGCGGGCTAGGCTTAAGGCCTGGGCACAAGTGCGGGCTAGGCTTAAGGCCTGGGCACAAGTGCGGGCTAGGCTTAAGGCCTGGGCACAAGTGCGGGCTAGGCTTAAGGCCTGGGCACAAGTGCGGGCTAGGATTAAGGCCTGGGCACAAGTGCGGGCTAGGATTAAGGCCTGGGCACAAGTGCGGGCTAGGCTTAAGGCCTGGGCACAAGTGCGGGCTAGGATTAAGGCCTGGGCACAAGTGCGGGCTAGGCTTAAGGCCTGGGCACAAGTGCGGGCTTGGCTTAAGACAGGGGCACAAGAGCGGGCTTGGCTTAAGGCAGGGGCACAAGTGCGGGCTTGGCTTAAGGCAGGGGCACAAGTGCGGGCTTGGCTTAAGGCAGGGGCACAAGTGCGGGCTTGGCTTAAAGCCAGGGCACAAGTGCGGGCTTGGCTTAAGGACGGGCACAAGTGCGGGCTAGGCTTAAGGCCGGGGCACAAGTGCGGGCTAGGCTTACGGCCAGGGCACAAGTGCGGGCTAGACTTAAGTCCTGGGCACAAGTTCGGGCTTGGCTTAAGGCAGAGGCACAAGTGTGGGCTAGGCTTAAGGCAGGAGCACAAGTGTGGGCTAGGCTTAAGGCCTGGGCACAAGTGCGGGCTAGGCTTAAGGCCTGGGCACAAGTGCGGGCTAGGCTTAAGGCCTGGGCACAAGTGCGGGCTAGGGTTAAGGCCTGGGCACAAGTGCGGGCTAGCCTTAAGGCCTGGGCACAAGTGTGGGCTAGTCTTAAGGCCTGGGCACAAGTGCGGACTAGGCTTAAGGCCTGGGCACAAGTGCAGGCTAGGCTTAAGGCCTGGGCACAAGTGCGGGCTAGGCTTAAGGCCTGGGCACAAGTGCGGGCTAGGCTTAAGGCCTGGGCACAAGTGCGGGCTAGGCTTAAGGCCTGGGCACAAGTGCGGGGTAGGCTTAAGGCCTGGGCACAAGTGCAGGCTAGGCTTAAGGCCTGGGCACAAGTGCAGGCTAGGCTTAAGGCCTGGGCACAAGTGCGGGGTAGGCTTAAGACCTGGGCACAAGTGCAGGCTAGGCTTAAGGCCTGGGCACAAGTGCAGGCTAGGCTTAAGGCCTGGGCACAAGTGCGGGGTAGGCTTAAGACCTGGGCACAAATGCAGGCTAGGCTTAAGGCCTGGGCACAAGTGCGGGCTTGGCTTAAAGCAGGGGCACAAGTGCGGGCTAGGCTTAAGGCCTGGGCACAAGTGCGGGCTAGGCTTAAGTCCTGGGCACAAGTGCGGTCTAGGATTAAGGCCTGGGCACAAGTGCAGTGCTAGCTAGGATCAAGGCAGGAGGCACAAGTGCCGGCTAGCCTTAAGGCCTGGGCACAAGTGCGAGCTAGGCTTAAGGCTGGGCACAAGTGCGGGCTAGGCTTAAGGCCTGGGCACAAGTGCGGGCTAGGATTAAGGCCTGGGCACAAGTGCACGCTAGGATTAAGGCCTGGGCACAAGTGCGGGCTAGGCTTAAGGCCTGGGCACAAGTGCGGGCTAGGATTAAGGCCTGGGCACAAGTGCGGGCTAGGCTTAAGGCCTGGGCACAAGTGCAGGCTTGGCTTAAGACAGAGGCACAAGAGCGGGCTTGGCTTAAGGCAGGGGCACAAGTGCGGGTTTGGCTTAAGGCAGGGGCACAAGTGCGGGCTTGGCTTAAGGCAGGGGCACAAGTGCGGGCTTGGCTTAAGGCAGGGGCACAAGTGCGGGCTTGGCTTAAGGCCGGGGCACAAGTGCGGGCTTGGCTTAAGGCCGGGCACAAGTGCGGGCTAGGCTTACGGCCGGGGCACAAGTGCGGGCTAGACTTAAGGCCTGGGCACAAGTTCGGGCTTGGCTTAAGGCAGAGGCACAAGTATGGGCTAGGCTTAAGGCAGGAGCACAAGTGTGGGCTAGGCTTAAGGCCTGGGCACAAGTGCGGGCTAGGCTTAAGGCCTGGGCACAAGTGCAGTGCTGACTAGGATCAAGGCAGGGGGCACAAGTGCCGGCAAGGCTTAAGGCATGGGCACAAGTGCCAGCTAGGCTTAAGGCCTGGGCACAAGTGTGAGCTAGGCTTAAGGCCTGGGCACAAGTGCCGGCTAGGCTTAAGGCATGGGCACAAGTGCCAGCTAGGCTTAAGGCCTGGGCACAAGTGCGAGCTAGGTTTAAGGCCTGGGCACAAGTGCGGGCTAGGCTTAAGGCATGGGCACAAGTGCAGTGCTGGCTAGGATCAAGGCAGGGGGCACAAGTGCTGGCTAGGCTTAAGGCATGGGCACAAGTGCTGGCTAGGTTTAAGGCATTCAGCTAACATTTTGCACTCTTTGCATAAAGGGTTAGGCACCCATAGGGGTGAAGAGCTAGCTTTCACCCCTCTACTCTGTACTTGGACATTTAGGACTAGATCCTTTGTTGTACAGTGCGGAGCCTCTCCATAACTCCATGCTCCAAGCGACCAGGCACTTCTTGTCTGTCCTCCGTAAATGGGTAATGCCTTCTTCCCCAATTACAGTCGTGCATGCGCATTCAGACGGGACAAGAGCGAAGAGCGTAAAGCTGGCCCTATGTGCATAACCAACATGAAGCTGAAGACAAAAACAAAAAAACAAGCATTCAAGGGGCTCAAAAGTGCAGGCTAGGCTTAAGGCCTGGGTACAAGTGCGGGCTAGGCTTAAGGCCTGGGCACAAGTGCGGGCTAGGCTTAAGGCCTGGGCACAAGTGCGGGCTAGGCTTAAGGCCTGGGCACAAGTGCGGGCTAGGCTTAAGGCCTGGGCACAAGTGCAGTGCTGGCTAGGATCAAGGCAGGAGGCACAAGTGCAGGCTAGGCTTAAGGCCTGGGCACAAGTGCGGGCTAGGCTTAAGGCCTGGGCACAAGTGCAGTGCTGGCTAGGATCAAGGCAGGAGGCACAAGTGCGGGCTAGGCTTAAGGCCTGGGCACAAGTGCGGGCTAGGCTTAAGGCCTGGGCACAAGTGCGGGCTAGGCTTATGGCCTGGGCACAAGTGCGGGCTAGGCTTAAGGCCTGGGCACAAGTGCGGGCTAGGCTTAAGGCCTGGGCACAAGTGCGGGCTAGGATTAAGGCCTGGGCACAAGTGCGGGCTAGGATTAAGGCCTGGGCACAAGTGCGGGCTAGGCTTAAGGCCTGGGCACAAGTGCGGGCTAGACTTAAGTCCTGGGCAGAAGTGCGGGCTAGGATTAAGGCCTGGGCACAAGTGCAGTACTGGCTAGGATCAAGGCAGGAGGCACAAGTGCCGGCTAGGCTTAAGGCCTGGGCACAAGTGCGGGCTAGGCTTAAGGCCTGGGCACAAGTGCGGGCTGGGCTTAAGGCCTGGGCACAAGTGCGGGCTTGGCTTAAAGCAGGGGCACAAGTGTGGGCTAGGCTTAAGGCCTGGGCACAAGTGCGGGCTAGGCTTAAGGCCTGGGCACAAGTGCGGGCTAGGCTTAAGGCCTGGGCACAAGTGCAGTGCTAGCTAGGATCAAGGCAGGAGGCACAAGTGCCGGCTAGGCTTAAGGCCTGGGCACAAGTGCGGGCTAGGCTTAAGGCCTGGGCACAAGTGCGGGCTAGGCTTAAGGCCTGGGCACAAGTGCGGGCTAGGCTTAAGGCCTGGGCACAAGTGCGGGCTAGGCTTAAGGCCTGGGCACAAGTGCGGGCTAGGCTTAAGGCCTGGGCACAAGTGCGGGCTAGGATTAAGGCCTGGGCACAAGTGCGGGCTAGGATTAAGGCCTGGGCACAAGTGCGGGCTAGGCTTAAGGCCTGGGCACAAGTGCGGGCTAGGATTAAGGCCTGGGCACAAGTGCGGGCTAGGCTTAAGGCCTGGGCACAAGTGCGGGCTTGGCTTAAGACAGGGGCACAAGAGCGGGCTTGGCTTAAGGCAGGGGCACAAGTGCGGGCTTGGCTTAAGGCAGGGGCACAAGAGCGGGCTTGGCTTAAGGCAGGGGCACAAGTGCGGGCTTGGCTTAAGGCAGGGGCACAAGTGCGGGCTTGGCTTAAGGCCAGGGCACAAGTGCGGGCTTGGCTTAAGGCCGGGCACAAGTGCGGGCTAGGCTTAAGGCCGGGGCACAAGTGCGGGCTAGGCTTACGGCCGGGGCACAAGTGCGGGCTAGACTTAAGGCCTGGGCACAAGTTCGGGCTTGGCTTAAGGCAGAGGCACAAGTGTGGGCTAGGCTTAAGGCAGGAGCACAAGTGTGGGCTAGGCTTAAGGCCTGGGCACAAGTGCGGGCTAGGCTTAAGGCCTGGGCACAAGTGCGGGCTAGGCTTAAGGCCTGGGCACAAGTGCGGGCTAGGCTTAAGGCCTGGGCACAAGTGCGGGCTAGTCTTAAGGCCTGGGCACAAGTGCGGGCTAGGCTTAAGGCCTGGGCACAAGTGCGGGCTAGGCTTAAGGCCTGGGCACAAGTGCGGGGTAGGCTTAAGGCCTGGGCACAAGTGCAGGCTAGGCTTAAGGCCTGGGCACAAGTGCAGGCTAGGCTTAAGGCCTGGGCACAAGTGCGGGGTAGGCTTAAGACCTGGGCACAAATGCGGGCTAGGCTTAAGGCCTGGGCACAAGTGCGGGCTAGGCTTAAGGCCTGGGCACAAGTGCAGGGTAGGCTTAAGACCTGGGCACAAATGCGGGCTAGGCTTAAGGCCTGGGCACAAGTGCGGGCTAGGCTTAAGGCCTGGGCACAAGTGCGGGGTAGGCTTAAGGCCTGGGCACAAGTGCGGGCTAGGCTTAAGGCCTGGGCACAAGTGCGGGCTTGGCTTAAAGCAGGGGCACAAGTGCGGGCTAGGCTTAAGGCCTGGGCACAAGTGCGGGCTAGGCTTAAGGCCTGGGCACAAGTGCGGTCTAGGCTTAAGGCCTGGGCACAAGTGCAGTGCTAGCTAGGATCAAGGCAGGAGGCACAAGTGCCGGCTAGCCTTAAGGCCTGGGCACAAGTGCGAGCTAGGCTTAAGGCCTGGGCACAAGTGCGGGCTAGGCTTAAGGCCTGGGCACAAGTGCGGGCTAGGCTTAAGGCCTGGGCACAAGTGCGGGCTAGGCTTAAGGCCTGGGCACAAGTGCGGGCTAGGCTTAAGGCCTGGGCACAAGTGCGGGCTAGGATTAAGGCCTGGGCACAAGTGCGGGCTAGGATTAAGGCCTGGGCACAAGTGCGGGCTAGGCTTAAGGCCTGGGCACAAGTGCGGGCTAGGATTAAGGCCTGGGCACAAGTGCGGGCTAGGCTTAAGGCCTGGGCACAAGTGCGGGCTTGGCTTAAGACAGAGGCACAAGAGCGGGCTTGGCTTAAGGCAGGGGCACAAGTGCGGGCTTGGCTTAAGGCAGGGGCACAAGTGCGGGCTTGGCTTAAGGCAGGGGCACAAGTGCGGGCTTGGCTTAAGGCAGGGGCACAAGTGCGGGCTTGGCTTAAGGCCGGGGCACAAGTGCGGGCTTGGCTTAAGGCCGGGCACAAGTGCGGGCTAGGCTTAAGGCCGGGGCACAAGTGCGGGCTAGGCTTACGGCCGGGGCACAAGTGCGGGCTAGACTTAAGGCCTGGGCACAAGTTCGGGCTTGGCTTAAGGCAGAGGCACAAGTGTGGGCTAGGCTTAAGGCAGGAGCACAAGTGTGGGCTAGGCTTAAGGCCTGGGCACAAGTGCGGGCTAGGCTTAAGGCCTGGGCACAAGTGCAGTGCTGACTAGGATCAAGGCAGGGGGCACAAGTGCCGGCTAGGCTTAAGGCATGGGCACAAGTGCCAGCTAGGCTTAAGGCCTGGGCACAAGTGTGAGCTAGGCTTAAGGCCTGGGCACAAGTGCCGGCTAGGCTTAAGGCATGGGCACAAGTGCCAGCTAGGCTTAAGGCCTGGGCACAAGTGCGAGCTAGGTTTAAGGCCTGGGCACAAGTGCGGGCTAGGCTTAAGGCATGGGCACAAGTGCAGTGCTGGCTAGGATCAAGGCAGGGGGCACAAGTGCTGGCTAGGCTTAAGGCATGGGCACAAGTGCTGGCTAGGTTTAAGGCATTCAGCTAACATTTTGCACTCTTTGCATAAAGGGTTAGGCACCCATAGGGGTGAAGAGCTAGCTTTCACCCCTCTACTCTGTACTTGGACATTTAGGACTAGATCCTTTGTTGTACAGTGCGGAGCCTCTCCATAACTCCATGCTCCAAGCGACCAGGCACTTCTTGTCTGTCCTCCGTAAATGGGTAATGCCTTCTTCCCCAATTACAGTCGTGCATGCGCATTCAGACGGGACAAGAGCGAAGAGCGTAAAGCTGGCCCTATGTGCATAACCAACATGAAGCTGAAGACAAAAACAAAAAAACAAGCATTCAAGGGGCTCAAAAGTGCAGGCAAGGCTTAAGGCCTGGGCACAAGTGCGGGCTAGGCTTAAGGCCTGGGCACAAGTGCGGGCTAGGCTTAAGGCCTGGGCACAAGTGCGGGCTAGGCTTAAGGCCTGGGCACAAGTGCGGGCTAGGCTTAAGGCCTGGGCACAAGTGCAGTGCTGGCTAGGATCAAGGCAGGAGGCACAAGTGCAGGCTAGGCTTAAGGCCTGGGCACAAGTGCGGGCTAGGCTTAAGGCCTGGGCACAAGTGCAGTGCTGGCTAGGATCAAGGCAGGAGGCACAAGTGCGGGCTAGGCTTAAGGCCTGGGCACAAGTGCGGGCTAGGCTTAAGGCCTGGGCACAAGTTCGGGCTAGGCTTATGGCCTGGGCACAAGTGCGGGGTAGGCTTAAGGCCTGGGCACAAGTGCGGGCTAGGCTTAAGGCCTGGGCACAAGTGCGGGCTAGGATTAAGGCCTGGGCACAAGTGCGGGCTAGGATTAAGGCCTGGGCACAAGTGCGGGCTAGGCTTAAGGCCTGGGCACAAGTGCGGGCTAGACTTAAGGCCTGGGCACAAGTGCGGGCTAGGATTAAGGCCTGGGCACAAGTGCAGTGCTAGCTAGGATCAAGGCAGGAGGCACAAGTGCCGGCTAGGCTTAAGGCCTGGGCATAAGTGCGGGCTAGGCTTAAGGCCTGGGCACAAGTGCGGGCTAAGCTTAAGGCCTGGGCACAAGTGCGGGCTTGGCTTAAAGCAGGGGCACAAGTGTGGGCTAGGCTTAAGGCCTGGGCACAAGTGCGGGCTAGGCTTAAGGCCTGGGCACAAGTGCGGGCTAGGCTTAAGGCCTGGGCACAAGTGCAGTGCTAGCTAGGATCAAGGCAGGAGGCACAAGTGCCGGCTAGGCTTAAGGCCTGGGCACAAGTGCGGGCTAGGCTTAAGGCCTGGGCACAAGTGCGGGCTAGGCTTAAGGCCTGGGCACAAGTGCGGGCTAGGCTTAAGGCCTGGGCACAAGTGCGGGCTAGGCTTAAGGCCTGGGCACAAGTGCGGGCTAGGCTTAAGGCCTGGGCACAAGTGCGGGCTAGGATTAAGGCCTGGGCACAAGTGCGGGCTAGGATTAAGGCCTGGGCACAAGTGCGGGCTAGGCTTAAGGCCTGGGCACAAGTGCGGGCTAGGATTAAGGCCTGGGCACAAGTGCGGGATAGGCTTAAGGCCTGGTCACAAGTGCGGGCTTGGCTTAAGACAGGGGCACAAGAGCGGGCTTGGCTTAAGGCAGGGGCACAAGTGCGGGCTTGGCTTAAGGCAGGGGCACAAGTGCGGGCTTGGCTTAAGGCAGGGGCACAAGTGCGGGCTTGGCTTAAGGCCAGGGCACAAGTGCGGGCTTGGCTTAAGGACGGGCACAAGTGCGGGCTAGGCTTAAGGCCGGGGCACAAGTGCGGGCTAGGCTTACGGCCGGGGCACAAGTGCGGGCTAGACTTAAGGCCTGGGCACAAGTTCGGGCTTGGCTTAAGGCAGAGGCACAAGTGTGGGCTAGGCTTAAGGCAGGAGCACAAGTGTGGGCTAGGCTTAAGGCCTGGGCACAAGTGCGGGCTAGGCTTAAGGCCTGGGCACAAGTGCAGTGCTGACTAGGATCAAGGCAGGGGGCACAAGTGCCGGCTAGGCTTAAGGCATGGGCACAAGTGCCAGCTAGGCTTAAGGCCTGGGCACAAGTGTGAGCTAGGCTTAAGGCCTGGGCACAAGTGCCGGCTAGGCTTAAGGCATGGGCACAAGTGCCAGCTAGGCTTAAGGCCTGGGCACAAGTGCGAGCTAGGTTTAAGGCCTGGGCACAAGTGCGGGCTAGGCTTAAGGCATGGGCACAAGTGCAGTGCTGGCTAGGATCAAGGCAGGGGGCACAAGTGCTGGCTAGGCTTAAGGCATGGGCACAAGTGCTGGCTAGGTTTAAGGCATTCAGCTAACATTTTGCACTCTTTGCATAAAGGGTTAGGCACCCATAGGGGTGAAGAGCTAGCTTTCACCCCTCTACTCTGTACTTGGACATTTAGGACTAGATCCTTTGTTGTACAGTGCGGAGCCTCTCCATAACTCCATGCTCCAAGCGACCAGGCACTTCTTGTCTGTCCTCCGTAAATGGGTAATGCCTTCTTCCCCAATTACAGTCGTGCATGCGCATTCAGACGGGACAAGAGCGAAGAGCGTAAAGCTGGCCCTATGTGCATAACCAACATGAAGCTGAAGACAAAAACAAAAAAACAAGCATTCAAGAGGCTCAAAAGTGCAGGCTAGGCTTAAGGCCTGGGCACAAGTGCGGGCTAGGCTTAAGGCCTGGGCACAAGTGCGGGCTAGGCTTAAGGCCTGGGCACAAGTGCGGGCTAGGCTTAAGGCCTGGGCACAAGTGCGGGCTAGGCTTAAGGCCTGGGCACAAGTGCGGGCTAGGCTTAAGGCCTGGGCACAAGTGCGGGCTAGGATTAAGGCCTGGGCACAAGTGCGGGCTAGGATTAAGGCCTGGGCACAAGTGCGGGCTAGGCTTAAGGCCTGGGCACAAGTGCGGGCTAGGATTAAGGCCTGGGCACAAGTGCGGGCTAGGCTTAAGGCCTGGGCACAAGTGCGGGCTTGGCTTAAGACAGGGGCACAAGAGCGGGCTTGGCTTAAGGCAGGGGCACAAGTGCGGGCTTGGCTTAAGGCAGGGGCACAAGTGCGGGCTTGGCTTAAGGCAGGGGCACAAGTGCGGGCTTGGCTTAAGGCCGGGGCACAAGTGCGGGCTTGGCTTAAGGCCGGGCACAAGTGCGGGCTAGGCTTAAGGCCGGGGCACAAGTGCGGGCTAGGCTTACGGCCGGGGCACAAGTGCGGGCTAGACTTAAGGCCTGGGCACAAGTTCGGGCTTGGCTTAAGGCAGAGGCACAAGTGTGGGCTAGGCTTAAGGCAGGAGCACAAGTGTGGGCTAGGCTTAAGGCCTGGGCACAAGTGCGGGCTAGGCTTAAGGCCTGGGCACAAGTGCAGTGCTGACTAGGATCAAGGCAGGGGGCACAAGTTCCGGCTAGGCTTAAGGCATGGGCACAAGTGCCAGCTAGGCTTAAGGCCTGGGCACAAGTGTGAGCTAGGCTTAAGGCCTGGGCACAAGTGCCGGCTAGGCATAAGGCATGGGCACAAGTGCCAGCTAGGCTTAAGGCCTGGGCACAAGTGCGGGCTAAGCTTAAGGCCTGGGCACAAGTGCGGGCTTGGCTTAAAGCAGGGGCACAAGTGTGGGCTAGGCTTAAGGCCTGGGCACAAGTGCGGGCTAGGCTTAAGGCCTGGGCACAACTGCGGGCTAGGCTTAAGGCCTGGGCACAAGTGCAGTGCTAGCTAGGATCAAGGCAGGAGGCACAAGTGCCGGCTAGGCTTAAGGCCTGGGCACAAGTGCGGGCTAGGCTTAAGGCCTGGGCACAAGTGCGGGCTAGGCTTAAGGCCTGGGCACAAGTGCGGGCTAGGCTTAAGGCCTGGGCACAAGTGCGGGCTAGGCTTAAGGCCTGGGCACAAGTGCGGGCTAGGCTTAAGGCCTGGGCACAAGTGCGGGCTTGGCTTAAAGCAGGGGCACAAGTGCGGGCTAGGCTTAAGGCCTGGGCACAAGTGCGGGCTAGGCTTAAGGCCTGGGCACAAGTGCGGTCTAGGCTTAAGGCCTGGGCACAAGTGCAGTGCTAGCTAGGATCAAGGCAGGAGGCACAAGTGCCGGCTAGCCTTAAGGCCTGGGCACAAGTGCGAGCTAGGCTTAAGGCCTGGGCACAAGTGCGGGCTAGGCTTAAGGCCTGGGCACAAGTGCGGGCTAGGCTTAAGGCCTGGGCACAAGTGCGGGCTAGGCTTAAGGCCTGGGCACAAGTGCGGGCTAGGCTTAAGGCCTGGGCACAAGTGCGGGCTAGGATTAAGGCCTGGGCACAAGTGCGGGCTAGGATTAAGGCCTGGGCACAAGTGCGGGCTAGGCTTAAGGCCTGGGCACAAGTGCGGGCTAGGATTAAGGCCTGGGCACAAGTGCGGGCTAGGCTTAAGGCCTGGGCACAAGTGCGGGCTTGGCTTAAGACAGAGGCACAAGAGCGGGCTTGGCTTAAGGCAGGGGCACAAGTGCGGGCTTGGCTTAAGGCAGGGGCACAAGTGCGGGCTTGGCTTAAGGCAGGGGCACAAGTGCGGGCTTGGCTTAAGGCAGGGGCACAAGTGCGGGCTTGGCTTAAGGCCGGGGCACAAGTGCGGGCTTGGCTTAAGGCCGGGCACAAGTGCGGGCTAGGCTTAAGGCCGGGGCACAAGTGCGGGCTAGGCTTACGGCCGGGGCACAAGTGCGGGCTAGACTTAAGGCCTGGGCACAAGTTCGGGCTTGGCTTAAGGCAGAGGCACAAGTGTGGGCTAGGCTTAAGGCAGGAGCACAAGTGTGGGCTAGGCTTAAGGCCTGGGCACAAGTGCGGGCTAGGCTTAAGGCCTGGGCACAAGTGCAGTGCTGACTAGGATCAAGGCAGGGGGCACAAGTGCCGGCTAGGCTTAAGGCATGGGCACAAGTGCCAGCTAGGCTTAAGGCCTGGGCACAAGTGTGAGCTAGGCTTAAGGCCTGGGCACAAGTGCCGGCTAGGCTTAAGGCATGGGCACAAGTGCCAGCTAGGCTTAAGGCCTGGGCACAAGTGCGAGCTAGGTTTAAGGCCTGGGCACAAGTGCGGGCTAGGCTTAAGGCATGGGCACAAGTGCAGTGCTGGCTAGGATCAAGGCAGGGGGCACAAGTGCTGGCTAGGCTTAAGGCATGGGCACAAGTGCTGGCTAGGTTTAAGGCATTCAGCTAACATTTTGCACTCTTTGCATAAAGGGTTAGGCACCCATAGGGGTGAAGAGCTAGCTTTCACCCCTCTACTCTGTACTTGGACATTTAGGACTAGATCCTTTGTTGTACAGTGCGGAGCCTCTCCATAACTCCATGCTCCAAGCGACCAGGCACTTCTTGTCTGTCCTCCGTAAATGGGTAATGCCTTCTTCCCCAATTACAGTCGTGCATGCGCATTCAGACGGGACAAGAGCGAAGAGCGTAAAGCTGGCCCTATGTGCATAACCAACATGAAGCTGAAGACAAAAACAAAAAAACAAGCATTCAAGGGGCTCAAAAGTGCAGGCAAGGCTTAAGGCCTGGGCACAAGTGCGGGCTAGGCTTAAGGCCTGGGCACAAGTGCGGGCTAGGCTTAAGGCCTGGGCACAAGTGCGGGCTAGGCTTAAGGCCTGGGCACAAGTGCGGGCTAGGCTTAAGGCCTGGGCACAAGTGCAGTGCTGGCTAGGATCAAGGCAGGAGGCACAAGTGCAGGCTAGGCTTAAGGCCTGGGCACAAGTGCGGGCTAGGCTTAAGGCCTGGGCACAAGTGCAGTGCTGGCTAGGATCAAGGCAGGAGGCACAAGTGCGGGCTAGGCTTAAGGCCTGGGCACAAGTGCGGGCTAGGCTTAAGGCCTGGGCACAAGTTCGGGCTAGGCTTATGGCCTGGGCACAAGTGCGGGGTAGGCTTAAGGCCTGGGCACAAGTGCGGGCTAGGCTTAAGGCCTGGGCACAAGTGCGGGCTAGGATTAAGGCCTGGGCACAAGTGCGGGCTAGGATTAAGGCCTGGGCACAAGTGCGGGCTAGGCTTAAGGCCTGGGCACAAGTGCGGGCTAGACTTAAGGCCTGGGCACAAGTGCGGGCTAGGATTAAGGCCTGGGCACAAGTGCAGTGCTAGCTAGGATCAAGGCAGGAGGCACAAGTGCCGGCTAGGCTTAAGGCCTGGGCATAAGTGCGGGCTAGGCTTAAGGCCTGGGCACAAGTGCGGGCTAAGCTTAAGGCCTGGGCACAAGTGCGGGCTTGGCTTAAAGCAGGGGCACAAGTGTGGGCTAGGCTTAAGGCCTGGGCACAAGTGCGGGCTAGGCTTAAGGCCTGGGCACAAGTGCGGGCTAGGCTTAAGGCCTGGGCACAAGTGCAGTGCTAGCTAGGATCAAGGCAGGAGGCACAAGTGCCGGCTAGGCTTAAGGCCTGGGCACAAGTGCGGGCTAGGCTTAAGGCCTGGGCACAAGTGCGGGCTAGGCTTAAGGCCTGGGCACAAGTGCGGGCTAGGCTTAAGGCCTGGGCACAAGTGCGGGCTAGGCTTAAGGCCTGGGCACAAGTGCGGGCTAGGCTTAAGGCCTGGGCACAAGTGCGGGCTAGGATTAAGGCCTGGGCACAAGTGCGGGCTAGGATTAAGGCCTGGGCACAAGTGCGGGCTAGGCTTAAGGCCTGGGCACAAGTGCGGGCTAGGATTAAGGCCTGGGCACAAGTGCGGGATAGGCTTAAGGCCTGGTCACAAGTGCGGGCTTGGCTTAAGACAGGGGCACAAGAGCGGGCTTGGCTTAAGGCAGGGGCACAAGTGCGGGCTTGGCTTAAGGCAGGGGCACAAGTGCGGGCTTGGCTTAAGGCAGGGGCACAAGTGCGGGCTTGGCTTAAGGCCAGGGCACAAGTGCGGGCTTGGCTTAAGGACGGGCACAAGTGCGGGCTAGGCTTAAGGCCGGGGCACAAGTGCGGGCTAGGCTTACGGCCGGGGCACAAGTGCGGGCTAGACTTAAGGCCTGGGCACAAGTTCGGGCTTGGCTTAAGGCAGAGGCACAAGTGTGGGCTAGGCTTAAGGCAGGAGCACAAGTGTGGGCTAGGCTTAAGGCCTGGGCACAAGTGCGGGCTAGGCTTAAGGCCTGGGCACAAGTGCAGTGCTGACTAGGATCAAGGCAGGGGGCACAAGTGCCGGCTAGGCTTAAGGCATGGGCACAAGTGCCAGCTAGGCTTAAGGCCTGGGCACAAGTGTGAGCTAGGCTTAAGGCCTGGGCACAAGTGCCGGCTAGGCTTAAGGCATGGGCACAAGTGCCAGCTAGGCTTAAGGCCTGGGCACAAGTGCGAGCTAGGTTTAAGGCCTGGGCACAAGTGCGGGCTAGGCTTAAGGCATGGGCACAAGTGCAGTGCTGGCTAGGATCAAGGCAGGGGGCACAAGTGCTGGCTAGGCTTAAGGCATGGGCACAAGTGCTGGCTAGGTTTAAGGCATTCAGCTAACATTTTGCACTCTTTGCATAAAGGGTTAGGCACCCATAGGGGTGAAGAGCTAGCTTTCACCCCTCTACTCTGTACTTGGACATTTAGGACTAGATCCTTTGTTGTACAGTGCGGAGCCTCTCCATAACTCCATGCTCCAAGCGACCAGGCACTTCTTGTCTGTCCTCCGTAAATGGGTAATGCCTTCTTCCCCAATTACAGTCGTGCATGCGCATTCAGACGGGACAAGAGCGAAGAGCGTAAAGCTGGCCCTATGTGCATAACCAACATGAAGCTGAAGACAAAAACAAAAAAACAAGCATTCAAGAGGCTCAAAAGTGCAGGCTAGGCTTAAGGCCTGGGCACAAGTGCGGGCTAGGCTTAAGGCCTGGGCACAAGTGCGGGCTAGGCTTAAGGCCTGGGCACAAGTGCGGGCTAGGCTTAAGGCCTGGGCACAAGTGCGGGCTAGGCTTAAGGCCTGGGCACAAGTGCGGGCTAGGCTTAAGGCCTGGGCACAAGTGCGGGCTAGGATTAAGGCCTGGGCACAAGTGCGGGCTAGGATTAAGGCCTGGGCACAAGTGCGGGCTAGG
Organism: Ranitomeya imitator; assembly: GCF_032444005.1. Taxonomy (NCBI): domain Eukaryota; kingdom Metazoa; phylum Chordata; class Amphibia; order Anura; family Dendrobatidae; genus Ranitomeya; species Ranitomeya imitator. The sequence goes on along the minus strand of NC_091284.1, from coordinate 312,384,950 downwards.
CTTAAGGCCTGGGCACAAGTGCGGGCTAGGATTAAGGCCTGGGCACAAGTGCGGGCTAGGCTTAAGGCCTGGGCACAAGTGCGGGCTTGGCTTAAGACAGGGGCACAAGAGCGGGCTTGGCTTAAGGCAGGGGCACAAGTGCGGGCTTGGCTTAAGGCAGGGGCACAAGTGCGGGCTTGGCTTAAGGCAGGGGCACAAGTGCGGGCTTGGCTTAAGGCCGGGGCACAAGTGCGGGCTTGGCTTAAGGCCGGGCACAAGTGCGGGCTAGGCTTAAGGCCGGGGCACAAGTGCGGGCTAGGCTTACGGCCGGGGCACAAGTGCGGGCTAGACTTAAGGCCTGGGCACAAGTTCGGGCTTGGCTTAAGGCAGAGGCACAAGTGTGGGCTAGGCTTAAGGCAGGAGCACAAGTGTGGGCTAGGCTTAAGGCCTGGGCACAAGTGCGGGCTAGGCTTAAGGCCTGGGCACAAGTGCAGTGCTGACTAGGATCAAGGCAGGGGGCACAAGTTCCGGCTAGGCTTAAGGCATGGGCACAAGTGCCAGCTAGGCTTAAGGCCTGGGCACAAGTGTGAGCTAGGCTTAAGGCCTGGGCACAAGTGCCGGCTAGGCATAAGGCATGGGCACAAGTGCCAGCTAGGCTTAAGGCCTGGGCACAAGTGCGGGCTAAGCTTAAGGCCTGGGCACAAGTGCGGGCTTGGCTTAAAGCAGGGGCACAAGTGTGGGCTAGGCTTAAGGCCTGGGCACAAGTGCGGGCTAGGCTTAAGGCCTGGGCACAACTGCGGGCTAGGCTTAAGGCCTGGGCACAAGTGCAGTGCTAGCTAGGATCAAGGCAGGAGGCACAAGTGCCGGCTAGGCTTAAGGCCTGGGCACAAGTGCGGGCTAGGCTTAAGGCCTGGGCACAAGTGCGGGCTAGGCTTAAGGCCTGGGCACAAGTGCGGGCTAGGCTTAAGGCCTGGGCACAAGTGCGGGCTAGGCTTAAGGCCTGGGCACAAGTGCGGGCTAGGCTTAAGGCCTGGGCACAAGTGCGGGCTAGGATTAAGGCCTGGGCACAAGTGCGGGCTAGGATTAAGGCCTGGGCACAAGTGCGGGCTAGGCTTAAGGCCTGGGCACAAGTGCGGGCTAGGATTAAGGCCTGGGCACAAGTGCGGGCTAGGCTTAAGGCCTGGGCACAAGTGCGGGCTTGGCTTAAGACAGGGGCACAAGAGCGGGCTTGGCTTAAGGCAGGGGCACAAGTGCGGGCTTGGCTTAAGGTAGGGGCACAAGTGCGGGCTTGGCTTAAGGCAGGGGCACAAGTGCGGGCTTGGCTTAAGGCCAGGGCACAAGTGCGGGCTTGGCTTAAGGACGGGCACAAGTGCGGGCTAGGCTTAAGGCCGGGGCACAAGTGCGGGCTAGGCTTACGGCCGGGGCACAAGTGCGGGCTAGACTTAAGGCCTGGGCACAAGTTCGGGCTTGGCTTAAGGCAGAGGCACAAGTGTGGGCTAGGCTTAAGGCAGGAGCACAAGTGTGGGCTAGGCTTAAGGCCTGGGCACAAGTGCGGGCTAGGCTTAAGGCCTGGGCACAAGTGCAGTGCTGACTAGGATCAAGGCAGGGGGCACAAGTGCCGGCTAGGCTTAAGGCATGGGCACAAGTGCCAGCTAGGCTTAAGGCCTGGGCACAATTGTGAGCTAGGCTTAAGGCCTGGGCACAAGTGCCGGCTAGGCTTAAGGCATGGGCACAAGTGCCAGCTAGGCTTAAGGCCTGGGCACAAGTGCGAGCTAGGTTTAAGGCCTGGGCACAAGTGCGGGCTAGGCTTAAGGCATGGGCACAAGTGCAGTGCTGGCTAGGATCAAGGCAGGGGGCACAAGTGCTGGCTAGGCTTAAGGCATGGGCACAAGTGCTGGCTAGGTTTAAGGCATTCAGCTAACATTTTGCACTCTTTGCATAAAGGGTTAGGCACCCATAGGGGTGAAGAGCTAGCTTTCACCCCTCTACTCTGTACTTGGACATTTAGGACTAGATCCTTTGTTGTACAGTGCGGAGCCTCTCCATAACTCCATGCTCCAAGCGACCAGGCACTTCTTGTCTGTCCTCCGTAAATGGGTAATGCCTTCTTCCCCAATTACAGTCGTGCATGCGCATTCAGACGGGACAAGAGCGAAGAGCGTAAAGCTGGCCCTATGTGCATAACCAACATGAAGCTGAAGACAAAAACAAAAAAACAAGCATTCAAGGGGCTCAAAAGTGCAGGCTAGGCTTAAGGCCTGGGCACAAGTGCGGGCTAGGCTTAAGGCCTGGGCACAAGTGCGGGCTAGGCTTAAGGCCTGGGCACAAGTGCGGGCTAGGCTTAAGGCCTGGGCACAAGTGCGGGCTAGGCTTAAGGCCTGGGCACAAGTGCGGGCTAGGCTTAAGGCCTGGGCACAAGTGCGGGCTAGGATTAAGGCCTGGGCACAAGTGCGGGCTAGGATTAAGGCCTGGGCACAAGTGCGGGCTAGGATTAAGGCCTGGGCACAAGTGCGGGCTAGGATTAAGGCCTGGGCACAAGTGCGGGCTAGGCTTAAGGCCTGGGCACAAGTGCAGGCTTGGCTTAAGACAGGGGCACAAGAGCGGGCTTGGCTTAAGGCAGGGGCACAAGTGCGGGCTTGGCTTAAGGCAGGGGCACAAGTGCGGGCTTGGCTTAAGGCAGGGGCACAAGTGCGGGCTTGGCTTAAGGCCGGGGCACAAGTGCGGGCTTGGCTTAAGGCCGGGCACAAGTGCGGGCTAGGCTTAAGGCCGGGGCACAAGTGCGGGCTAGGCTTACGGCCGGGGCACAAGTGCGGGCTAGACTTAAGGCCTGGGCACAAGTTCGGGCTTGGCTTAAGGCAGAGGCACAAGTGTGGGCTAGGCTTAAGGCAGGAGCACAAGTGTGGGCTAGGCTTAAGGCCTGGGCACAAGTGCGGGCTAGGCTTAAGGCCTGGGCACAAGTGCAGTGCTGACTAGGATCAAGGCAGGGGGCACAAGTGCCGGCTAGGCTTAAGGCATGGGCACAAGTGCCAGCTAGGCTTAAGGCCTGGGCACAAGTGTGAGCTAGGCTTAAGGCCTGGGCACAAGTGCCGGCTAGGCATAAGGCATGGGCACAAGTGCCAGCTAGGCTTAAGGCCTGGGCACAAGTGCGGGCTAAGCTTAAGGCCTGGGCACAAGTGCGGGCTTGGCTTAAAGCAGGGGCACAAGTGTGGGCTAGGCTTAAGGCCTGGGCACAAGTGCGGGCTAGGCTTAAGGCCTGGGCACAACTGCGGGCTAGGCTTAAGGCCTGGGCACAAGTGCAGTGCTAGCTAGGATCAAGGCAGGAGGCACAAGTGCGGGCTAGGCTTAAGGCCTGGGCACAAGTGCGGGCTAGGCTTAAGGCCTGGGCACAAGTGCGGGCTAGGCTTAAGGCCTGGGCACAAGTGCGGGCTAGGCTTAAGGCCTGGGCACAAGTGCGGGCTAGGCTTAAGGCCTGGGCACAAGTGCGGGCTAGGCTTAAGGCCTGGGCACAAGTGCGGGCTAGGATTAAGGCCTGGGCACAAGTGCGGGCTAGGATTAAGGCCTGGGCACAAGTGCGGGCTAGGCTTAAGGCCTGGGCACAAGTGCGGGCTAGGATTAAGGCCTGGGCACAAGTGCGGGCTAGGCTTAAGGCCTGGGCACAAGTGCGGGCTTGGCTTAAGACAGGGGCACAAGAGCGGGCTTGGCTTAAGGCAGGGGCACAAGTGCGGGCTTGGCTTAAGGTAGGGGCACAAGTGCGGGCTTGGCTTAAGGCAGGGGCACAAGTGCGGGCTTGGCTTAAGGCCAGGGCACAAGTGCGGGCTTGGCTTAAGGACGGGCACAAGTGCGGGCTAGGCTTAAGGCCGGGGCACAAGTGCGGGCTAGGCTTACGGCCGGGGCACAAGTGCGGGCTAGACTTAAGGCCTGGGCACAAGTTCGGGCTTGGCTTAAGGCAGAGGCACAAGTGTGGGCTAGGCTTAAGGCAGGAGCACAAGTGTGGGCTAGGCTTAAGGCCTGGGCACAAGTGCGGGCTAGGCTTAAGGCCTGGGCACAAGTGCAGTGCTGACTAGGATCAAGGCAGGGGGCACAAGTGCCGGCTAGGCTTAAGGCATGGGCACAAGTGCCAGCTAGGCTTAAGGCCTGGGCACAATTGTGAGCTAGGCTTAAGGCCTGGGCACAAGTGCCGGCTAGGCTTAAGGCATGGGCACAAGTGCCAGCTAGGCTTAAGGCCTGGGCACAAGTGCGAGCTAGGTTTAAGGCCTGGGCACAAGTGCGGGCTAGGCTTAAGGCATGGGCACAAGTGCAGTGCTGGCTAGGATCAAGGCAGGGGGCACAAGTGCTGGCTAGGCTTAAGGCATGGGCACAAGTGCTGGCTAGGTTTAAGGCATTCAGCTAACATTTTGCACTCTTTGCATAAAGGGTTAGGCACCCATAGGGGTGAAGAGCTAGCTTTCACCCCTCTACTCTGTACTTGGACATTTAGGACTAGATCCTTTGTTGTACAGTGCGGAGCCTCTCCATAACTCCATGCTCCAAGCGACCAGGCACTTCTTGTCTGTCCTCCGTAAATGGGTAATGCCTTCTTCCCCAATTACAGTCGTGCATGCGCATTCAGACGGGACAAGAGCGAAGAGCGTAAAGCTGGCCCTATGTGCATAACCAACATGAAGCTGAAGACAAAAACAAAAAAACAAGCATTCAAGGGGCTCAAAAGTGCAGGCTAGGCTTAAGGCCTGGGCACAAGTGCGGGCTAGGCTTAAGGCCTGGGCACAAGTGCGGGCTAGGCTTAAGGCCTGGGCACAAGTGCGGGCTAGGCTTAAGGCCTGGGCACAAGTGCGGGCTAGGCTTAAGGCCTGGGCACAAGTGCGGGCTAGGCTTAAGGCCTGGGCACAAGTGCGGGCTAGGATTAAGGCCTGGGCACAAGTGCGGGCTAGGATTAAGGCCTGGGCACAAGTGCGGGCTAGGATTAAGGCCTGGGCACAAGTGCGGGCTAGGATTAAGGCCTGGGCACAAGTGCGGGCTAGGCTTAAGGCCTGGGCACAAGTGCGGGCTTGGCTTAAGACAGGGGCACAAGAGCGGGCTTGGCTTAAGGCAGGGGCACAAGTGCGGGCTTGGCTTAAGGCAGGGGCACAAGTGCGGGCTTGGCTTAAGGCAGGGGCACAAGTGCGGGCTTGGCTTAAGGCCGGGGCACAAGTGCGGGCTTGGCTTAAGGCCGGGCACAAGTGCGGGCTAGGCTTAAGGCCGGGGCACAAGTGCGGGCTAGGCTTACGGCCGGGGCACAAGTGCGGGCTAGACTTAAGGCCTGGGCACAAGTTCGGGCTTGGCTTAAGGCAGAGGCACAAGTGTGGGCTAGGCTTAAGGCAGGAGCACAAGTGTGGGCTAGGCTTAAGGCCTGGGCACAAGTGCGGGCTAGGCTTAAGGCCTGGGCACAAGTGCAGTGCTGACTAGGATCAAGGCAGGGGGCACAAGTGCTGGCTAGGCTTAAGGCATGGGCACAAGTGCCAGCTAGGCTTAAGGCCTGGGCACAAGTGTGAGCTAGGCTTAAGGCCTGGGCACAAGTGCCGGCTAGGCATAAGGCATGGGCACAAGTGCCAGCTAGGCTTAAGGCCTGGGCACAAGTGCGGGCTTGGCTTAAAGCAGGGGCACAAGTGTGGGCTAGGCTTAAGGCCTGGGCACAAGTGCGGGCTAGGCTTAAGGCCTGGGCACAAGTGCGGGCTAGGCTTAAGGCCTGGGCACAAGTGCAGTGCTAGCTAGGATCAAGGCAGGAGGCACAAGTGCCGGCTAGGCTTAAGGCCTGGGCACAAGTGCGGGCTAGGCTTAAGGCCTGGGCACAAGTGCGGGCTAGGCTTAAGGCCTGGGCACAAGTGCGGGCTAGGCTTAAGGCCTGGGCACAAGTGCGGGCTAGGCTTAAGGCCTGGGCACAAGTGCGGGCTAGGCTTAAGGCCTGGGCACAAGTGCGGGCTAGGATTAAGGCCTGGGCACAAGTGCGGGCTAGGATTAAGGCCTGGGCACAAGTGCGGGCTAGGCTTAAGGCCTGGGCACAAGTGCGGGCTAGGATTAAGGCCTGGGCACAAGTGCGGGCTAGGCTTAAGGCCTGGGCACAAGTGCGGGCTTGGCTTAAGACAGGGGCACAAGAGCGGGCTTGGCTTAAGGCAGGGGCACAAGTGCGGGCTTGGCTTAAGGCAGGGGCACAAGTGCGGGCTTGGCTTAAGGCAGGGGCACAAGTGCGGGCTTGGCTTAAGGCCAGGGCACAAGTGCGGGCTTGGCTTAAGGACGGGCACAAGTGCGGGCTCGGCTTAAGGCCGGGGCACAAGTGCGGGCTAGGCTTATGGCCGGGGCACAAGTGCGGGCTAGACTTAAGGCCTGGGCACAAGTTCGGGCTTGGCTTAAGGCAGAGGCACAAGTGTGGGCTAGGCTTAAGGCAGGAGCACAAGTGTGGGCTAGGCTTAAGGCCTGGGCACAAGTGCGGGCTAGGCTTAAGGCCTGGGCACAAGTGCAGTGCTGACTAGGATCAAGGCAGGGGGCACAAGTGCCGGCTAGGCTTAAGGCATGGGCACAAGTGCCAGCTAGGCTTAAGGCCTGGGCACAATTGTGAGCTAGGCTTAAGGCCTGGGCACAAGTGCCGGCTAGGCTTAAGGCATGGGCACAAGTGCCAGCTAGGCTTAAGGCCTGGGCACAAGTGCGAGCTAGGTTTAAGGCCTGGGCACAAGTGCGGGCTAGGCTTAAGGCATGGGCACAAGTGCAGTGCTGGCTAGGATCAAGGCAGGGGGCACAAGTGCTGGCTAGGCTTAAGGCATGGGCACAAGTGCTGGCTAGGTTTAAGGCATTCAGCTAACATTTTGCACTCTTTGCATAAAGGGTTAGGCACCCATAGGGGTGAAGAGCTAGCTTTCACCCCTCTACTCTGTACTTGGACATTTAGGACTAGATCCTTTGTTGTACAGTGCGGAGCCTCTCCATAACTCCATGCTCCAAGCGACCAGGCACTTCTTGTCTGTCCTCCGTAAATGGGTAATGCCTTCTTCCCCAATTACAGTCGTGCATGCGCATTCAGACGGGACAAGAGCGAAGAGCGTAAAGCTGGCCCTATGTGCATAACCAACATGAAGCTGAAGACAAAAACAAAAAAACAAGCATTCAAGGGGCTCAAAAGTGCAGGCTAGGCTTAAGGCCTGGGCACAAGTGCGGGCTAGGCTTAAGGCCTGGGCACAAGTGCGGGCTAGGCTTAAGGCCTGGGCACAAGTGCGGGCTAGGCTTAAGGCCTGGGCACAAGTGCGGGCTAGGCTTAAGGCCTGGGCACAAGTGCGGGCTAGGCTTAAGGCCTGGGCACAAGTGCGGGCTAGGATTAAGGCCTGGGCACAAGTGCGGGCTAGGATTAAGGCCTGGGCACAAGTGCGGGCAAGGCTTAAGGCCTGGGCACAAGTGCGGGCTTGGCTTAAGACAGGGGCACAAGAGCGGGCTTGGCTTAAGGCAGGGGCACAAGTGCGGGCTTGGCTTAAGGCAGGGGCACAAGTGCGGGCTTGGCTTAAGGCAGGGGCACAAGTGCGGGCTTGGCTTAAGGCCGGGGCACAAGTGCTGGCTTGGCTTAAGGCCGGGCACAAGTGCGGGCTAGGCTTAAGGCCGGGGCACAAGTGTGGGCTAGGCTTACGGCCGGGGCACAAGTGCGGGCTAGACTTAAGGCCTGGGCACAAGTTCGGGCTTGGCTTAAGGCAGAGGCACAAGTGTGGGCTAGGCTTAAGGCAGGAGCACAAGTGTGGGCTAGGCTTAAGGCCTGGGCACAAGTGCGGGCTAGGCTTAAGGCCTGGGCACAAGTGCAGTGCTGACTAGGATCAAGGCAGGGGGCACAAGTGCCGGCTAGGCTTAAGGCATGGGCACAAGTGCCAGCTAGGCTTAAGGCCTGGGCACAAGTGTGAGCTAGGCTTAAGGCCTGGGCAAAAGTGCCGGCTAGGCATAAGGCATGGGCACAAGTGCCAGCTAGGCTTAAGGCCTGGGCACAAGTGCGAGCTAGGCTTAAGGCCTGGGCACAAGTGCAGGCTAGGCTTAAGGCATGGGCACAAGTGCAGTGCTGGCTAGGATCAAGGCAGGGGGCACAAGTGCTGGCTAGGCTTAAGGCATGGGCACAAGTGCTGGCTAGGTTTAAGGCATTCAGCTAACATTTTGCACTCTTTGCATAAAGGGTTAGGCACCCATAGGGGTGAAGAGCTAGCTTTCACACCTCTACTCTGTACTTGGACATTTAGGACTAGATCCTTTGTTGTACAGTGCGGAGCCTCTCCATAACTCCATGCTCCAAGCGACCAGGCACTTCTTGTCTGTCCTCCGTAAATGGGTAATGCCTTCTTCCCCAATTACAGTCGTGCATGCGCATTCAGACGGGACAAGAGCGAAGATCGTAAAGCTGGCCCTATGTGCATAACCAACATGAAGCTGAAGACAAAAACAAAAAAACAAGCATTCAAGGGGCTCAAAAGTGCAGGCTAGGCTTAAGGCCTGGGCACAAGTGAGGGCTAGGCTTAAGGCCTGGGCACAAGTGAGGGCTAGGCTTAAGGCCTGGGCACAAGTGCGGGCTAGGCTTAAGGCCTGGGCACAAGTGCGGGCTAGGCTTAAGGCCTGGGCACAAGTGCGGGCTAGGCTTAAGGCCTGGGCACAAGTGCAGTGCTGGCTAGGATCAAGGCAGGAGGCACAAGTGCGGGCTAGGCTTAAGGCCTGGGCACAAGTGCAGTGCTGGCTAGGATCAAGGCAGGAGGCACAAGTGCGGGCTAGGCTTAAGGCCTGGGCACAAGTGCGGGCTAGGCTTAAGGCCTGGGCACAAGTGCAGTGCTGGCTAGGATCAAGGCAGGAGGCACAAGTGCGGGCTAGGCTTAAGGCCTGGGCACAAGTGCGGGCTAGGCTTAAGGCCTGGGCACAAGTGCGGGCTAGGCTTATGGCCTGGGCACAAGTGCGGGCTAGGCTTAAGGCCTGGGCACAAGTGCGGGCTAGGCTTAAGGCCGGGGCACAAGTGCGGGCTAGGCTTAAAGCCTGGGCACAAGTGCGGGCTAGGCTTAAGGCCTGGGCACAAGTGCGGGCTAGGCTTAAGGCCTGGGCACAAGTGCGGGCTAGGCTTAAGGCCTGGGCACAAGTGCGGGCTAGGCTTAAGGCCTGGGCACAAGTGCGGGCTAGGCTTAAGGCCTGGGCACAAGTGCGGGCTTGGCTTAAGGCATGGGCACAAGTGCTGGCCTAGCCCGCACTTGTGCCCCGGCCTTAAGCCTAGCCCGCACTTGTGCCCCGGCCTTAAGCCTAGCCCGCACTTGTGCCCCGGCCTTAAGCCTAGCCCGCACTTGTGCCCGGGCCTTAAGCCTAGCCCGCACTTGTGCCCCGGCCGTAAGCCTAGCCCGCACTTGTGCCCCGGCCTTAAGCCTAGCCCGCACTTGTGCCCGGCCTTAAGCCAAGCCCGCACTTGTGCCCCGGCCTTAAGCCAAGCCCGCACTTGTGCCCCTGCCTTAAGCCAAGCCCGCACTTGTGCCCCTGCCTTAAGCCAAGCCCGCACTTGTGCCCCTGCCTTAGGCCAAGCCCGCACTTGTGCCCCTGCCTTAAGCCAAGCCCGCACTTGTGCCCCTGCCTTAAGCCAAGCCCGCTCTTGTGCCCCTGTCTTAAGCCAAGCCCGCACTTGTGCCTAGGCCTTAAGCCTAGCCCGCACTTGTGCCTAGGCCTTAAGCCTAGCCCGCACTTGTGCCCAGGCCTTAAGCCTAGCCCGCACTTGTGCCCAGGCCTTAAGCCTAGCCCGCACTTGTGCCCAGGCCTTAAGCCTAGCCCGCACTTGTGCCCAGGCCTTAAGCCTAGCCCGCACTTGTGCCCAGGCCTTAAACCTAGCCCGCACTTGTGCCCAGGCCTTAAGCCTAGCCCGCACTTGTGCCCAGGCCTTAAGCCTAGCCCGCACTTGTGCCTAGGCCTTAAGCCTAGCCCGCACTTGTGCCCAGGCCTTAAGCCTAGCCCGCACTTGTGCCCAGGCCTTAAGCCTAGCCCGCACTTGTGCCCAGGCCTTAAGCCTAGCCCGCACTTGTGCCCAGGCCTTAAGCCTAGCCCGCACTTGTGCCCAGGCCTTAAACCTAGCCCGCACTTGTGCCCAGGCCTTAAGCCTAGCCCGCACTTGTGCCCAGGCCTTAAGCCTAGCCCGCACTTGTGCCCAGGCCTTAAGCCTAGCCCGCACTTGTGCCCAGGCCTTAAGCCTAGCCCGCACTTGTGCCCAGGCCTTAAGCCTAGTCCGCACTTGTGCCCAGGCCTTAAGCCTAGCCCGCACTTGTGCCCAGGCCTTAAGCCTAGCCCGCACTTGTGCCCAGGCCTTAAGCCTGGCCCGCACTTGTGCCCCGGCCTTAAGCCTAGCCCGCACTTGTGCCCAGGCCTTAAGCCTAGCCCGCACTTGTGCCCAGGCCTTAAGCCTAGCCCGCACTTGTGCCCAGGCCTTAAGCCTAGCCCGCACTTGTGCCCAGGCCTCAAACCTAGCCCGCACTTGTGCCCAGGCCTTAAGCCTAGCCCGCACTTGTGCCCAGGCCTTAAGCCTAGCCCGCACTTGTGCCCAGGCCTTAAGCCTAGCCCGCACTTGTGCCCAGGCCTTAAGCCTAGCCCGCACTTGTGCCCAGGCCTGAAGCCTAGTCCGCACTTGTGCCCAGGCCTTAAGCCTAGCCCGCACTTGGGCCCAGGCCTTAAGCCTAGCCAGCACTTGTGCCCAGGCCTTAAGCCTGGCCCGCACTTGTGCCCCGGCCTAAAGCCTAGCCCGCACTTGTGCCCCTGCCTTAAGCCTAGCCCGCACTTGTGCCCCTGCCTTAAGCCTAGCCCGCACTTGTGCCCGGCCTTAAGCCAAGCCCGCACTTGTGCCCCGGCCTTAAGCCAAGCCCGCACTTGTGCCCCTGCCTTAAGCCAAGCCCGCACTTGTGCCCCTGCCTTAAGCCAAGCCCGCACTTGTGCCCCTGCCTTAGGCCAAGCCCGCACTTGTGCCCCTGCCTTAAGCCAAGCCTGCACTTGTGCCCCTGCCTTAAGCCAAGCCCGCTCTTGTGCCCCTGTCTTAAGCCAAGCCCGCACTTGTGCCCAGGCCTTAAGCCTAGCCCGCACTTGTGCCTAGGCCTTAAGCCTAGCCCGCACTTGTGCCCAGGCCTTAAGCCTAGCCCGCACTTGTGCCCAGGCCTTAAGCCTAGCCCACACTTGTGCCCAGGCCTTAAGCCTAGCCCGCACTTGTGCCCAGGCCTTAAGCCTAGCCCGCACTTGTGCCCAGGCCTTAAACCTAGCCCGCACTTGTGCCCAGGCCTTAAGCCTAGCCCGCACTTGTGCCCAGGCCTTAAGCCTAGCCCGCACTTGTGCCCAGGCCTTAAGCCTAGCCCGCACTTGTGCCCAGGCCTTAAGCCTAGCCCGCACTTGTGCCCAGGCCTTAAGCCTAGTCCGCACTTGTGCCCAGGCCTTAAGCCTAGCCCGCACTTGTGCCCCGGCCTTAAGCCTAGCCCGCACTTGTGCCCAGGCCTTAAGCCTGGCCCGCACTTGTGCCCCGGCCTTAAGCCTAGCCCGCACTTGTGCCCCTGCCTTAAGCCTAGCCCGCACTTGTGCCCCTGCCTTAAGGCTAGCCCGCACTTGTGCCCCTGCCTTAAGCCAAGCCCGCACTTGTGCCCAGGCCTTAAGCCTAGCCCGCACTTGTGCCCCGGCCTTAAGCCTGGCCCGCACTTGTGCCCCTGCCTTAAGCCAAGCCCGCACTTGTGCCCAGGCCTTAAGCCTAGCCCGCACTTGTGCCCCTGCCTTAAGGCTAGCCCGCACTTGTGCCCCTGCCTTAAGCCAAGCCCGCACTTGTGCCCAGGCCTTAAGCCTAGCCCGCACTTTTGCCCCTGCCTTAAGGCTAGCCCGCACTTGTGCCCCTGCCTTAAGCCAAGCCCGCACTTGTGCCCAGGCCTTAAGCCTAGCCCGCACTTGTGCCCAGGCCTTAAGCCTACCCCTACCCCATTCTTAAAGTAATGATGACCACTCATTTTTCTTTACTTAGAATTTGTATTATGGCAAAAAAAGCAGCTAATAGTTTACTCAATAGGACTATCATCTGTGTATCCAAAAGACTTCTGCTGAACACAACTGATGGTCCCAACCCCATTTATAAGGCAAGAAATCCCCCTTATTAAACCTGACAGGGCACACCTGTGAAGCGAAAACCATTTCCGGTGACTACCTCTTGAGCCTCATCAAGAGAATGCCAAGAGTGTGCAAAGCAGTCATCAAAGCAAAAGGTGGCTACTTTGAAGAACCTAGAGTATAAGACATATTTTCAGTTGTTTCATTCTTTTTTAAGTATATAATTCCACATGTGTTTTGATGCCTTCAGTGTCAATTTACAATTTTTATAGTAATGAAAATACAGAAAAATCTTTAAATGAGAAGGTGTGTCAAAACTTTTGTTCTGTACTGTACGTAGCAAGGTTCTGTGTGCTAGCCTTGTGCTACTCTTTTTTTCTTTTTTAAATTCACCAAAAAGCTTAAAAAAATGTAATACAGCCTGGTATGTCAGGCTGAGGCTTGGTGTTTCTGTGTTTGAACAATCATAGCTTTGCAGGCATACTGATCAAATATAATTTAGCTCCAAATAAATAAATTTTGTTGAGCTTTTGAAATAGTGCAGTAGTCCATTAAAAATGGGCAAGGCAAAGGGCAAGGGACGGGGAAGTGGATGTGATGCTGATGGTGCATGCAGAGGACGAGGACGTGGCCAATCTGAAAGTGGGCCACAACAGAGACCCACATCTTCTCGCGCGACCTTCCTGTCTCAGGTTCTAGGGGACCGCAGCACACCACTATTGATGCCAGAGCAGTGTGAAACGGTTGTTGGTTGGATAGCAGATAATGCTTCCAGTCACTCAGCCACCACCACCACGTCTTCCACACGGTCAAGTCTGAGTAGCCGTGAGTGTGGACCGGATATTCCTCACCCTGATCCGCCTTCCTCCCACCATGCCGAGAGCCCTGAGACAACTGGTCCCACACTTGGATACTCCAAAGAGCTGTTCACTTTTCCCTTTCAATATTCTGGACTCTCGGCCTGTCAACTTGAAGTGGGGCCAGTTGAGATCACATATAGCGATGCCCAAAGCTTTGAACAGCCACGGTCACACGAAGGCGATGGTGGAAAAGTATCACAAGAGGTGGACGATGATGAGACACAATTGCCAGAAAGTCAGGAGGAGAAGAAGGGTGCAGATGTGGACGATGAGGAAGTGGATGACATAGTGACTGATCCAACCTGGCAGGAGGACATGCAGAGCGAGGACAGCATCACACATGGGGAAGGAGGCATATCACCCCAACAGGCAGGAAGAAGCAGTGTGGTGGACACAGACAGAAGGCGTGCATCCGTTTCCCGTAACACCAACACGAGTGAAGCTGCCATTCCAACTGTTAGATCTTCCCGAGTCTGGTTATTTTTTAAAGACTCTGCCGATAACCCCAAAACAGGTCATTTGCAGCACCTGCCATGCCCGCATCAGCAGGGGTAGCAAAACTACCAGCCTGACCACCACCAGCATTATCAGGCACATGGCAGCAAAGCACCCGACTTTGTGGTCTGACCCTCAGGCTCCAGGAACACTGTCTGCAGGTGACACTACTGCTTCTTCCACTGTATTGCGTAGAAGCCAATCACCAGTCCACCGTGCATGTGAAGATGCCTCGTGCCCTGTACCTGTTGTTGCTCACAGTCAAGCAGCACCATCATCAAGCCTGTCCACGTCTTTGTCCCAGCACAGCCTTCAGTTGTCTATACCTCAGTCATTGGAATGCAAGTGGAAATACCCAGCCAACGCCCCACAGGCCACAGTCCTAATTTCTAATATTTCTCTTCTGCTTGCGCTCGAAATGTTGCCTTTTAGGCTCGTTGAGACGGAAGCTTTCTGCTGCCTGATGGCGGTGGCCGTCCCAAAGTACTCGATCCCCAGTCGCCACTATTTCTCCCGGTGTGCCGTACCGGCATTACACCAGCATGAGTCCCACAACATTACCTGTGCCCTGCTTCTTCTGGGAAAGTAAACCTAACCACGGACACGTGGACAAGTGCTTGTGGCCAGGGACGGTACATCTCACTGACGGCACACTGGGTTAACATAGTGGAAGCTGTAACCCAGTCGGACCTTGGGATGGAACACATCCTCCCCACATCGAGGATTGCGGGCTCTACGTCAATCAGGGTTGCCCCCGCAGTGTACAGCTCCTGCACCTCCTCCTCTTCAGCCTCCATCTCTGAAATCAACACATTAGTCAGAAGCTGAAAGCACGACAGCACTGCCTCAGCCAAGCGGCAACAAGGCTGTGCTGAAGCTAATCTGCATAGGTGACAAACTGTACAATGCAGAAGAGTTGTGGACAGCGCTGAAAGAGCAGGCAGATATTTGGATGACACCGGTGAACCTACAGCCAGGCATGGTCTTGTGTGACAATGGCCAGAACCTGGTGGCGGCTCTGAGGCAAGGTGAGCTCACACACGTACCTTGCTTGGCCTATGTGCTTAACCTCATGGTTTAACATTTTCTGAAAAACTACCTGGAGCTGCCGGATCTGCTATTGAAACTACGCCGTCTGTCTGCCCATTTTAGAAAGTCAGCTACAGCTTCAGCTGCCCTTGCCATACTTCAGCAGTGCTGCCGCTCTGGCTCACCGACTGGTGTGTAATGTCCCCACGCACTGGAACTCTTCCCTGCATATGTTGGAAAGGATTTGTGAGCAGAAGAGGGCAGTTGTTGACTACCAACATCAACAAGGCCGTTGACATTCAGTTTAGACTCCACACATAAGACCTCAGGAGTGGACATGGATGTCAGACATATGTACCATCCTCCAAAACGTTGAGGACTGCACCAAGATGGTGAGCAGCGATGACACCATAATTAGTGTCACCATCCCACTTCTCAGCATTCTGAAGACTTCTCTGCTCACAATTAAAGAGGATGCATTGCAGGCAGAGCACGAGGACATGGATCAAGGAACCATACATGGGGATTACACTCAGTCCAGCCTTATGTCTTCCCAATGTGGATTGAGAGGCAATGAGGAGGAGGAGGAGAAGAACATGAGCTACTTTCATGCACTATAGAAGGTACTACAAGCACAGCTGTCATACCATCTGTTCTGCGGGGATGGCCTGAGGACAGGGAGGAGGAGGACAGCATGGTCAGTCATCCTGTTGGTGAGGACACGGAAGTCTTGCCTGTTAGCAGTCTAGCACGCATGGCTGACTTTATGTTGCACTGCGTTTCACGTGAACCTCGCATTATAAATTTTTGGGGTGACACTCATTACTGGTTGGTGACACTTCTAGACCCATGCTACTAAGAGAACTTTCAATCTCTTCTGCCAGAGGCAGGCAGAGAGGTGTACTAAAATGTTGCAGTACCAGAGGGCCCTTGTAGCAGAATTACTTATAAAATTCCCATGTGAGAACGCTCGCAGCAGACGTCAGAGTTTGTTGTACAACCAAGGAATTCAAGCGAGAGAGACAGAAGCACAATCCAGCTCAGGCAGGGGAACAATGGCAAAGTGTTGGGACAGTTTTCTCAGACCCTCCCATCGTGCCGGCACAGAGGCAAGGAGTGCTGTCACAAGAAGTGCAATGTTTGGGAAGATGCTGAGGGAGTACCTTGCAGATCGTACAAACGTCCTCAGGACCAACTGAAGAATGTGGGTTTTCCTGTGGCTATCCAGTACCTGGGTTCAAAGGCTTATTGGGGTGCATATAACTTGATAGCAGGGCAGGCCTTGCATTCAATGCAACATTTTTTCAGGAAGCCCTCCTGTACCTCTCGTGAAAGGGTTATTGGGGTGCATTGTAATTGTTGGCAGCCCAGACACTCACTGTATAGGCAATAATAGCATAGGAGACTCACTATTTCATAATGGCCCTTTAAGAATCTTAATGCCGCCTGATGCCCCTCTAAAAATAGGCTTTGAGACTTTAAGACTGAGTCCCTCTTTCATAAATAAAGCAATATGTGTCTCCTTATGTGTCACATACCACATGGCCAGTTGGGATTGTTAAATGTTACAATGACATTTCCCAGTGAATGCATTTGTATTGGTTGACAGCAATGTAAAAGTTGAAAAACGCATCAAAAACGCTGCGTGTGAACATAGCTCAAGTGGTGGAGGAACATTTGGTCTGAGGTTAATTATTTTGCCTTATATACAAGTCATTACCCTGGAAAGGATGTACCTTAGCGTATTTCCCAGCAAAATCTATTTTGATTTAGTTTTTGTATGTTTTTTGGTGCTCTTGTAAAAATGGCATGGACCTCTGACAACATTGCTTAACCCCTTAATCCCATATGACGTACTATCCCGTAGAGGTGACCTGGGACTTAATTCCCAGGGACGGGACAGTACGTCATATGTGATTGGCCGCGCTCACGGGGGGAGCGCGGCCGATCGCGGCCAGGTTTTAGGTGACTATCGCAGCTGACATCCGGCACTATGTGCCAGAAGCGGTCATGGACCGCCCCGGCACATTAACACCCGGCACACTGCAATCAAACATGATCGCAGTGTTCCGGGGGCATAGAGAAGCATCGCGCAGGGAGGGGGCTGCCTGCGGACTTCCCTGAGACGATCGGTACAAGGCGATGTGCTCACCTTGTACTGAGCGTCTACTCCCTGCAGGCCCTGGATCCAAAATGGCTGCGGGGTTACTTCCGGGTCCTGCAGGGAGGAGGCTTACCAAGCGCCTGCTCAGAGCAAGCGCTGGTAAGCCAGGAGCAGGGCACGCCAGATCGCTGATCTGACACAGTGCTCTGCAAAGTGTCAGATCAGCGATCTGTCACTATACAGTGATGTCCCCCCTGGGACAAAGTTAAAAAGTAAAAAAAAATTTTTTTTAGATGTGTAAAAAAAAAAATATTGTTCCCATAAATACATTTCTTTATCTAAATAATAATTAAAAAAACAATAAAAGTATACATATTTAGTATCGCCGCGTCCGTAACGACCTGACCTATAAAACTGTTCCACTAGTTAACCTCTTCGGTGAACACCATAAGAAAAAAAACTAGGCAAAAAACAAAGCTTTATTATCATACCGCCAAACGTGGAATAACACGCAATCAGAAATACATATATAAATAACCATGGTAACGCTGAAAACATCATCTTGTCCCGCAAAAACGAGCCGCCATACAGCATCATCAGCGAAAAAATAAAAAGTTACAGTCCTCAGAATAAAGTAATGCAAAAATAATTATTTTTTCTATAAAAGTTTTTATCGTATAAAAGCGCCAAAACATAAAAAAAGATGTAAATGAGGTATCACTGTAATCGTACTGACCCAAAGAATAAAACTGCTTTATCAATTTTACCAAATGTGGAACGGTATAAATGCCCCCCCCCAAGAAATTCATGAATAGCTGGTTTTTGGTCACCCTGCCTCACAAAAATCGGAATAAAAAGCACAAAATGTCACATGCCCGAAAATGTTACCAATAAAAACGTCAACTCGTCCCTCATATGACTCTGTGGACCAAAATATGGAAAAATTATAGGTCTCAAAATGTGGTAACGCAAAAAATATTTTTTGTAATAAAAAGCGTCTTTTAGTGTGTGACAGCTACCAATCATAAAAATCTGCTAAAAAAACAGCTATAAAAGTAAATCAAACCCCCCCTTCATCACCCCCTTAGTTAGGGGAACATAAAAAATTAAAAATGTGTATTTATTTCCATTTTCTCATTAGGGTTAAAGCTAGGGTTAGGGTTAGGACTAGGGTTAGGGTTGGGGCTAGGGTTGGGGTTAGGGTTGGGGTTAGGGCTGGGGTTGGGACTAGGGTTGGGGCTGGGGTTGGGGCTAGGGCTGGGGTTGGGGCTAGGGTTGGGGCTAGGGTTTGGGCTAGGGTCGGGGCTAGGGTTGGGGCAGGGGTTAGCGTTGGGGCTATTGTTGGGGCTAGGGTTGGGGCTAGGGTTGGGGCTAGGGTTGGGGCAGGGGTTAGGGTTGGGGCTGGGGTTGGGCCTAGGGTTGGGGCTGGGGTTGGGGTTGGGGTTAGGGTTGGGGCAAGGGTTGGGGCTAGGGATGGGGTTAGGGTTGGGGTTAGGGTTGGGGCTAGGGTTGGGGCTAGGGTTGGGGCTAGGGTTGGGGCTGGGGCTTGGGTTGGGGCTAGGGTTGGGACTAGGGTTGGGGTTATGGTTGGGGCTAAGGTTGGGGTTAGGGTTGGGGTTAGGGTTGGGGCTAAAAGTTGGGCTAGGGTTGGGGCTAGGGTTGAGGCTGGGGCTAGGGTTGGGGTTAGGGTTGGGGTTAGGGTTGGGCTAAGGGTTGGGCTAGGGTTGGGGCTACGGTTGGGGTTAGAGTTGGGGCTAGGGTTGGGGCTAGGGTTGGGGTTAGGGTTGGGGCTAAGGGTTGGGCTAGGGTTGGGGCTAAGGTTGGGGTTAGGGTTGGAACTAGGGTTGGGGCTGGGTTAGGGTTGGGGTTAGGGTTGGGGCTAGAGTTGGGGTTAGGGTTGGAGTTATGGTTGGAGTTAAGGTTGGGGCTAGGGTTGGGGCTAGGGTTAGGGCTAGGGTTGGGGTTAGGGCTAGGGTTGGGGCTAGGGTTGGGGCTAGGGTTGGGGCTGGGGTTAGGGTTGGGGCTTGGGTTGGGGCTGGGGTTGGGGTTAGGGTTGGGGTTAGGGTTAGTGCTAGGGTTGGGGCTAGGGTTGGGGAGAGAGTTGGGTTGGGGCTGGGGTTGGGGTTAGGGTTGGGGCTAGGGTTGGGGCTACGGTTGGGGTTAGGGTTGGGGCTAGGGTTGGGGTTAGGGTTGGGGCTAGGGTTAGGGTTGGGGCTAGGGTTGGGGCTAGGGTTAGGGCTAGGGTTGGGGCTAGGGTTGGGGTTAGGGCTAGGATTAGGGCTAGGGTTGGGGTTAGGGTTGGGGCTAGGGTTGGGGCTAGGGTTAGGGCTAGGGTTGGGCTAGGGTTGGGCTAGGCTTGGGGCTAGGGTTAGGGCTAGGGTTGGGGCTAGGGCTAGGGTTGGGGCTAGGGTTAGGGTTGGGGCTAGGGTTGGGGTTAGGGTTGGGGTTAGGGCTGGGGTTAGGGCTGGGGTTAGGGTTGGGGATGGGGTTAGGGTTGGGGCTAGGGTTGGGGCTAGGGTTGGGGTTAGGGTTGGGGTTAGGGCTGGGGTTAGGGTTGGGGTTAGGGTTGGGGATGGGGTTAGGGTTGGGGTTAGAGTTGGGGCTAGGGTTCGGGCTAGAATTAGGGCAAGGGTTAGGGCAAGGGTTAGGGTTGGGGCTAGGGTTGGGGTTAGGGTTGGTGCTAGGGTTGGGGCTAGGGTTAGGGCTAGGGTTGGGGCTAGGGTTGGGGCTAGGGTTAGGGTTGGGGCTAGGGTTGGGGCTTGGGTTGGGGTTAGGGTTGGGGCTAAGGGTTGGGCTAGGGTTGGGGCTAAGGTTGGGGTTAGGGTTGGGACTAGGGTTGGGGCTGGGTTAGGGTTGGGGTTAGGGTTGGGGCTAGAGTTGGGGTTAGGGTTGGAGTTATGGTTGGAGTTAGGGTTGGGGCTAGGGTTGGGGCTAGGGTTAGGGCTAGGGTTGGGGTTAGGGCTAGGGCTAGGGTTGGGGCTAGGGTTGGGGCTAGGGTTGGGGCTGGGGTTGGGGCTTGGGTTGGGGCTGGGGTTGGGGTTAGGGTTGGGGTTAGGGTTAGTGCTAGGGTTGGGGCTAGGGTTGGGGCTGGGGTTGGGGTTAGGGTTGGGGCTACGGTTGGGGCTAGGGTTGGGGCTACGGTTGGGGTTAGGGGTGGGGCTAGGGTGGGGGTTAGGGTTGGGGCTAGGGTTAGGGTTGGGGCTAGGGTTGGGGTTAGGGCTAGGATTAGGGCTAGGGTTGGGGTTAGGGTTGGGGCTAGGGTTGGGGTTAGGGTTAGGGTTGGGCTAGGGTTGGGGCTAGGCTTGGGGCTAGGGTTAGGGATGGGGCTAGGGTTGGGGCTAGGGTTAGGGCTAGGGTTGGGGCTAGGGCTAGGGTTGGGGCTAGGGTTGGGGTTAGGGCTGGGGTTGGGGTTAGGGTTGGGGTTAGGGTTGGAGTTGGGGTTAGGGTTGGGGCTGGGGTTGGGGTTAGGGTTGGGGTTAGGGTTGGGGCTAGGGTTCGGGCTAGAATTAGGGCAAGGGTTAGGGCAAGGGTTAGGGTTGGGGCTAGGGTTGGGGCTAGGGTCGGGGCTAGGGTTGAGGCTAGGGCTAGGGTTGAGGTTAGGGCAAGGGTTGGGGCTAGGGTTAGGGCTAGGGTTGGGGCTAGGGTTGGGGCTAGGGTTAGGGTTGGGGCTAGGGTTAGGGTTGGGACTAGGGTTGGGGCTAGGGTTAGGGCTAGGGTTGGGGCTAGGGCTAGGGTTGGGGCTAGGGTTGGGGCTAGGGTTGGGGCTAGGGTTAGGGTTGGGGTTAGGGTTGGGGTTGGGGTTAGGGTTGGGGTTAGGGTTGGGGTTAGGGTTTGGTCTGGGGTTGGGGTTAGGGTTGGGGTTAGGGTTGGGGCTAGGGTTCGGGCTAGAATTAGGGCAAGGGTTAGGGCAAGGGTTAGGGTTGGGGCTAGGGTTGGGGTTAGGGTTAGTGCTAGGGTTGGGGCTAGGGTCGGGGCTAGGGTTGAGGCTAGGGCTAGGGTTGGGGTTAGGGCAAGGGTTGGGGCTAGGGATAGGGCTAGGGTTGGGGCTAGGGTTGGGGCTAAGGTTGGGGCTAGGGTTGGGGCTAAGGCTAGGGTTGGGCCTAGGGTTGGGGCTAGGGTTAGGGTTGGGGCTAGGGTTAGTGTTAGGGTTGGGGTTAGGTTTGGGGCTGGGGTTGGGGCTGGGGTTGGGGCTAGGGTTGGGGTTAGGGTTGGGGTTAGGGTTGGGGCTGGGGTTAGGGTTGGGGTTAGGGTTGGGGCTAGGGTTGGGGCTAGAATTGGGGCAAGGGTTAGGGTTGGGGCTAGGGATGGGGTTAGGGTTGGTGCTAGGGTTGGGGCTTGGGTTGAGGCTAGGGCTAGGGTTGGGGTTAGGGCAAGGGTTGGGGCTAGGGTTAGGGCTAGGGTTAGGGCTAGGGTTGGGGCTAGGGATAGGGCTAGGGTTGGGGCTAGGGTTGGGGCTAGGGTTAGGGCTAGGTTTGGGGCAAGGGTTGGGGCTAGGGTTAGGGCTAGGGTTAGGGCTAGGGTTGGGGCTAGGGCTAGGGTTGGGGCTAGGGTTGGGGCTAGGGTTAGGGCTAGGTTTGGGGTTAGGGTTGGGGCTAGGGTTACAGTTAGGGTTGGGGCTAATGTTAGGGTTAGGGCTGAAGTTTGGGTTAGGGCTGGGGCTAAAGTTAGGGTTAGGGCTACAGTTAGGGTTGGGGCTAAAGTTAGAGTTAGGGTTGGGGCTAAAGTTAGGGTTGGGGCTAAAGTTAGGGTTGGGGCTTAAGTTAGGGTTAGGGTTTGGATTACATTTACGGTTGGGATTAGGGTTAGGGGTGTGTCAGGGTTAGGGGTGTGATTAGGGTTATGGTTGAGATTAGGGTTAGGGGTGTGTCAGGGTTAGGGGTGTGATTAGAATTGGGGGTTTCCCCTGATTAGGCACATCAGGGCCAATTCTGCGTTGAAAAAGTAAAACAGTGGTCCTTCCCTTCCGAGCTCTCCTGTGCGCCCAAACAGGGGTTTACCCCAATATATGGGGTATCAGCATACTCAGGACAAACTATTGGGGTCCAATTTCTCGTTACCTTGGGAAAATAAAAATTTGGGGGGCTAAAAAAAACATTTTTGTGGGAAAAAAATTAATTTTTATTTTCACGACTGCGTTATAAACTGTAGTGAAACATTTGGGGGTTCAAAGCTGTCAAAACACATCTAGATAATTTCCTTGGGGGGTCTAGTTTCCAAAATGGTGTCACTTGTGGGGGGTTTCCACTGTTTAGGTGCATCAGGGGCTCTGCAAATGCAACGTGATGCCTGCAGACCAATCCATCTAAGTCTGCATTCCAAACGGCGCTCCTTCCCTTCTGAGCTCTGCCATGCGCCCAAACGGTGGTTCCCCCCACATATGGGGTATTAGCGTACTCAGGACAAATTGGACAAGAACTTTTGGGGTCCAATTTCTCCTGTTACCCTTGGAAAAATACAAAACTGGGGGCTAAAAAATAATTTTTGTGGAAAAAAAAATAATTTTTATTTTCACGGCTCTGCATTATAAACTGTAGTGAAACACTTGGGGGTTTAATGCTGTCAAAATACAGCTAGATAAGTTCCTTAGGGGGTCTACTTTCCAAAATGGTGTCACTTGTGGGGCTTTCAATGCTTAGGCCCATCAGGGGCTCTCCAATCGTGACATGGTGTCCCATCTCAATTCCAGTCAATTTTGCATTGAAAAGTCAAACAACGCTCCTTCCCTTCCGAGCTCTGGCATGCGCCCAAACAGTGGTTTACCCCCACATGTGGGGTACAAGCGTACTCAGAACAAATGGCACAACTTTTGGGGTCTAATTTCTTCTCTTACCCTTGGGAAAATAAAAAATAGGGGGCAAAAAGATCATATTTGTGAAAAAATATGATTTTTCATTTTTACGGCTCTGCATTATAAACTTCTGTGAAGCACTTGGTGGGTTAAAGTGCTCACCACACATCTAGATAAGTTCCTTAGGGGGTCTACTTTCAAAAATGGTGTCACTTGTGGGGGGATTCAATGTTTAGGCACATCAGGGGCTCTCCAAATGCAACATGGCGTCCCATGGGAATGATAGGTGAGGGAGAACATCGATAGGGGAGGGAAAATAGTTAGTAACCATACTGGACAAATGTTGTCTCCTGTCACTTTGAATTGATGCTGCAGTACCTGTCCTGTCTGCAGTCATTGCGAAATCACTCCACAACCTGGTCAGAAAACCCCTCTGTCCAACGCCACTTCTGATTTGTGCACCTCTAACACCTCTGCCCTGTTGCCCCCTGCAGCTCGTGTGAGAACCTTCACCGGCGTTGTGTTCTGGGAATGCCTGAATCAAACGGTCAGCAAGAGTTGCTTGTTTGGTTGCCAATATTTGTTCAACGTTCTCATGTGGCATGATGTTTTGCAGTTTCCCCTTATAGCGTGGATCCAGGAGGCAGGCCAACCAGTAATCGTCATCGGTCATCATTTTTATAATGCGGGGGTCCCTTTTTAGGATACACAAGGCATAATCCGCCATGTGGGCCAATGTTCCAGTTGTCAATTCACTCCTTGTGCTGGGTTGAGGAGCACTTTCGGGCAAATCAACATCGCTTGCCTCCCTCAAAAACCCTCAACCTGGCCTTGCAACGCCACCAGTTTCTATTGCCCCCTGAGAAGCTTCCTCATCCAAAAAATACTCATCCCCATCATCCTCCTCGTCCTCCTCCTCTTCGCCCGCCACCTCGTCCAGTAGACTACCCTGACCAGACAATGGCTGACTGTCATTATGGCTTCCCTCGTCCTCGGCTGCAGACGCCTGCTCCTTGATGTGCGTCAAACTTTGCATCAGCAGACGCATTAGGGGGATGCTCATGCTTATTATGGCGTTGTCTACGTTAACCAGCCGTGTGCATTCCTCAAAACACTGAAGGACTTGACAGAGGTCTTGTAGCTTCGACCACTGCACACCTGACAACTCTGTCTGCCATCCAACTGCCTGCCCGTGTATGTGTATCCTCCCACAAATACGTAACAGCACGCCTCTGTTCGCACAGTCTCTGAAGCATGTGCAGTGTGGAGTTCCATCTTGTTGCAACGTCGATGATTAGGCGATGCTGGGGATGGTTCAAAGATCGCTGATGGTTCTGCATACGGCTGGAGTGTACGGGCGAACGGCGGATGTGCGAGTAAAGTCTGCGCACCTTCAGGAGCAGGTTGGGTAACCCCGGAAAACATTTTAGGAAGCACTGCACCACCAGGTTTAAGGTGTGAGCTGTTGTGAATTCCGCTCTTGGGCTCCCTCCGGTGGTTGTAAGTGGCACTTTTGTGAGTTCTGCTTTTGGGCTCCCTCTTGTGGTTTCTAGTGGTATGGCTG
The DNA here is from genome assembly GCF_032444005.1 of Ranitomeya imitator. NCBI lineage: Eukaryota > Metazoa > Chordata > Amphibia > Anura > Dendrobatidae > Ranitomeya > Ranitomeya imitator. Next base: position 312,361,056 of record NC_091284.1, on the reverse strand, counting down.
CTCCTTGGAGTTAGCTGTCATCAGCTGCCTCCACTTATCGTCTCTTCTGCTCGGCTATTTAGGTCTGGCTCTTTCTTCAGCCAGTGCCACTTGTAAATGGTTCCTGATTGGATTCACATCCCTTTGGAGTTCCCTGCTATACTGACCAGTTCAGCTAAGCTAAGTTTTTGCTTGCTCTTTTCTGTCCATAGATTGTGGACTGATCCATTCTGTGCTTTTTATGTTTGTCCTGCTTATCAGTGTGAATTAATTCTGTCTAGCTGGAAGCTCTGGGAGGCACATTTGCCCTCCACACCTTTAGTCAAGTGTGGAGATTTTTTTGTAAACTCTGCATGGATTTTTGTAGTGTTTTATACTGACTGCACAGTATTCCATCCTGTCCTATCTATTTAGCTAGACTGGCCTCCTGTGCTCATCCTGGTTTCATTCTGTGTATGTCTTTTCCCTCTCCACTCACAGTCATTATTTGTGGGGGGCTAATCTATCCTTTGGGGATTTTCTCTGAGGCAAGATAGTTTTCCTGCTTCTTTCTTTAGGGGTAGTTAGCTCTTAGGCTGTGACGAGATGCCTAGGGAGAGTTAGGAGCATTCCACGGCTACTTCTAGTGTTGTGTTGAGCTTAGGGACTGCGGTCAGTACAGTTACCACTTCCTTCAGAGCTCGTTCCATGTTGCTCCTTAACACTAGAAGTCCCAGAGACGGGTCATTTGACATTTCTACCTTTGAAACCCAGAGAAGGGTCAAATGACCTAAAGGATTTTATCTATAGCTTATCTTATCTCTATTCACTGTCTTTTGTTCTATAATTAAGGCCATTACTGTTGCACCACAGGAGGTTGTTTGCTGTTTTCCATCCAGTTTACCCATGTAGTTTCAAGTTTCAAGTTAGTTCTGTTCAGTTTATTGTATTTGATAATATAAAGACTATACATTATAAATATGAAAAAAGAAGAACTGCGGCAGCACTCACCAGATAGCGTAGATCAAACCATTATTGAAGGTAAAAAATCCATCATGACGTGTTCACGGCTCGGGGGAGTGCGGACATAGTGGAAGTGAGCAGGGGAAGACAACAGCTGTTTCGCGCTCTACCAGCGCTTCTACAGGTCTAGCAAACAGGGAAGTGACGCCGGCTGAAGTAGGTGAGTCACAAATGGACCCTCCCACTCAAACCGTGCACACCAGACCCAGTAATTGCCAGGTACACCTTTGTGAAAAGACAAACACATGACTACATCAATTACATCATGTTACAAAACACATTTACAATAAAAACAAACGTACAGAAGACACCTGGATAAAATTAGTACAACCAATAAGAGGACCAACTGATGAAAAATCATCTTTCCCTATAAACCAGTCTGAAAATAATCCAAAATAATTATAAGCATTACAAGGGATAATAATGAACCTGAATACAAAGGACAACCTTTCTCCTGACTAGCCTAGTCTCAACGAATATTCTAGGAAAATGCTGCGCAGAGACACTATACATTTGGTAGCAGCCATTTGTGTTTGTATTTATCTGCTCACACACAAGAGGCAAAATAAACAACATGAAATGGCCAGACATAACCACAAAAAAACAAAAACAAAAAAAAAACACCCTTTTCCAGCAAAGTAGCAATGTACGGCACCAATCATAAGAACACCGACAGGTCAGTTCTTTCATTCAGCCCGGCAGCACCTGCTGCTTGTGTCTGTAGGATCCACCATGCTTCACGTCTCAGGAGAAGTCTATGGAGGTCACCACCTCGAGCAGGTAATTTAACCCTCTCTATCCCCGCAAAAGTAAGGACCTCAGACTTACCATCATGTGTGTCCCTAATATGGTCAATCAGCCGAGGTACCCCCTTACCTGTACGGATAGATCTAAGGTGCTCTCTAAAGCGCACAAACATCGGGCGTTTAGTTTTTCCCACATAAAATCTCCTGCAAGGACAGAAAATGACGTAAGCAACATAGTCCGTCCTGCATGAGATGAATTGTTGAACTGTGTGTTGTACCGGACCCACACTAATAGTATGCCCAGTAATATGGCAACTGCAATAGTTGCCATGGCCGCAACGAAAATTGCCTTTAGGAGGCAATTGTTCCAACCAATTCGACCGTGTATCTGACAACCGATTATGGACCAATATATCCCTGATTCGAGTGCTCCTTCTGTTAGAGATCAAAGGACCCCCTACAGCCTTCCCCGCAAGATCTTTATCTCGTTCTAAAATGTGCCAATGCCTACGGAACGAGGCTCGTAATGCTTGATCTAATGGGCCATACCTAAAACAAAAATTGAACCGTGGTTCATTACTTTTTTTATTATTATGAATGCGGGCTTGTGAGCCCTCTTGCACCCGGCTCCTAGCATCTTGTAACAAAGACTCCGGAATCTTTGGCACAATTCCTCAGACTGTTGTTCGAAACCTTCTTGTGTGCTATTTATTCTCCGTGTCCGGAGTAGTTGACTAAAGGGTAAGGCATGTTTAGTGTGGGCAGGATGATAACTGTTAAAATGCAGGAGGGCATTGGAGGCAGTTGGTTTTCGATAGATGGATGTACATAAATCCCCATCCTGAATTGTGACCGACACATCTAGAAATTCTAATTTATCTACCCTAAACACTGAGGTGAAACGCATCCCCATATTGTTGGTGACATTAAGATAATCCACAAACTCTCCAAAAACCTCCTCGGTCCCGTCCCACACCAGGAACACGTCGTCGACATATCTTAAGAAAAGTTTTATGTGTTTCAGGAAGGCATTCCTTTCAGAGTAAACAAAATCTTCCTCAAAAACCGCCAAATATAAATTAGCGAAAGTGCATGCAACCGGGGTCCCCATGGCAGTCCCAGTGGTCTGGAGATACCAATTCTCCAAAAAAGTAAAAGCATTGTGAGTGAGGATGAAGGTTAACCCCCCACACACAAAGTCGATAAAGGCACCACTCCTATCAGTCGTGTTCAGAACACGCCTGATAGTGTCCACCCCCAAACGCTGTGGAATGCTAGTGTACAAATTGACCACATCAATGGACGCCATGGAGAACCCCGGCTGCCATGCAAAATCGCGGATATGTTTCAAAAACGAGTCAGTGTCCCTGAAGTAGGACGGGACAGAGTGAAGCAAAGGATGCAAAATCCATTCTAAATATTGGGAGAGTGGTTCGGTCAGGGACCACAGACCCGACACAATAGGTCTGCCTGGGGGTTCTGAAACTAAACCTGTCAAAAACTGAACTCCTCGTGTTCTCTCCCTCTACTAACCTACCTTTGCCTGACATTGCCATCTCCGTGTGCGGTTCCACCATTACTCCAAAGCAACATGCCCGCTGCCTTGGGGTCATCCTTGATTCTGACCTTTCATTCACCCCCTACATCCGATCACTGGCTCGCTCTTCTTACCTGCATCTCAAAAACATTTCTAGAATTCGCCCTTTTCTTAATTTCGACTCTGCAAAAACTCTGACTGTTTCACTTATTCATTCTCGTCTGGACTATTGTAACTCTCTACTAATCGGTCTCCCTCTTGCAAAACTCTCCCCGCTCCAATCTGTCCTGAATGCTGCAGCCAGGATCATATTCCTCACCAACCGTTACACCGATGCCTCTACCCTGTGCCAGTCATTACACTGGCTACCCATCCACTCCAGAATCCAGTACAAAACTACTACCCTCATCCACAAAGCACTCCATGGCTCAGCACCACCCTACATCTCCTCCTTGGTATCAGTCTACCACCCTACCCGTGCCCTCCGCTCCGCTAATGACCTCAGGTTAGCATCCTCAATAATCAGAACCTCCCACTCCCGTCTCCAAGACTTTACACGTGCTGCGCCGATTCTTTGGAATGCACTACCTAGGTTAATACGATTAATCCCCAATCCCCACAGTTTTAAGCGTGCCCTAAAAACTCATTTGTTCAGACTGGCCTACCGCCTCAATGCATTAACCTAACGATCCCTGTGTGGCCTATTTATAATAAAAAAAAAAAAAAGGTTCCTCGCATCATGTTCTCATACACTTTATGCAGTATTAGCCCTCTGTGTCTGTACTGCTACATACTTAGGCAGGTAACTGGTTCATGCAGCTTTACATGAACACCTGAGCCTTACACTATAGCTGGTCCGAATAACTTAAGCAATTGTTACCATCCACCTCTCGTGTCTCCCCTTTTCCCCATAGTTTGTAAGCTTGCGAGCAGGGCCCTCACTCCTCCTGGTATCTGTTTTGAACTGTATTTCTGTTATGCTGTAATGTCTATTGTCTGTACAAGTCCCCTCTATAATTTGTAAAGCGCTGCGGAATATGTTGGCGCTATATAAATAAAATTATTATTATTATTATTATTGGGTGACTGATTTGTGTACCTTTGGGAGGTAATACCAGTACGGTTTGGTAGGGAATTGTGGAAAAAGTTTTTCAGCTTTTTTCTGGGTTATAATTCTCTTTTCAACAGATACCCTAAGAAAAGACTGTAGTTCTTTTTTAAATTTATTAATAGGGTCACTGGGCAATCTTTGGTAGGTATCACCATCCGAGAGTTGCCGACCAGCTTCCATTAAGTATGCCTCCCTTGGTAACAAAACTGTCTTTCCACCCTTGTCGGCCGGACGTATAATGGTATCGGACCAACTTGCCATCTCCTTCAATGCTGCCCTTTCTGCACCATCTAGATTATGTGGTGCTCTTTTGTAAACTAATGTCTCCATATCCTTCAGAACTAGAGTCTCGAACAGGTCTATCATATTGCCTGGAGATGTCTGTGGCATATATGTGGATGGAACCCCCCTAAAAACGGGGTCGAAGTTTCAGGCAAAACTACACTAGATGGAATGACCTGCTCCCCCAAGCTCATAAGTAAAGCGGCATCCTCATGAAAATCAGCGAGTGCTTCTTCAGTAGATCCTGCAAGGAAGCCTAAAGGTCCTATTTTACATGGTTGTTCCCCTTCTAACACAGTGTTATTACTAGTACCATTAAGAAAAGCCTTATACAAATGTATTTTTCTAATGCCTTTAAATAGATCTATCCGAAATTCTGAGAAATTGAATTTCTCAGGGACACAATAATTTAAGCCTTTTGCTAATAAGTCTGATTGCGCTGGTGTTAAAACGCGGTCCGTTAAATTGATGATACATTCCTCAAATGGTATGGATACTACTGCCCCTGTCTCCAGGAGACGTTCTTTCTTTTGTACCTCCCGGTGGGAACATAATCTCTGTTTTCTCTTTCCCCGAAGAGTGCGCCTCCTAAAGGGGGGGCCGTAGTTGCTGAAGCCTCTGTGGTAGATCCTTATGTTTGTTCCAAACCCGTAGCTCCTCCTACGCTCAGACTGGAGTCCGACTCTGTTGTTAAATAATTTTTGCGGCGATATTGATTCCGCTTTTTGTGTCTACGTCTCTTGTTGTTTGATTGACTTATATTAGAGGAAAAAGTCCGACTCTCCCTTTGTTGCTTATGCCAAGAAAAGACTTGTCCTGCATCATAGTCATTTTTATCTCGTAAGAATTTGTCTCTTTTTTTTCTGCTTAATCTCCGCTTGGAGTGGAATGAGTTTCCCATCCAGTTTCTTTGTAAATGACGCCCATTGACTCTCAGTAAGTCTGCTTTTCAATTCAGACTGAGTTTTCACAATCTCTGTATTCAAAACCTCATAGTTCTGGATGTTAGATTTCAGGACTAAGGGTACCGTCACACTATACGATTTACCTACGATCACGACCAGCGATATGACCTGGCCGTGATCGTAGGTAAATCGTAGTGTGGTCGCTGGGGAGCTGTCACATAGACAGCTCTCCAGCGACCAACGATGCCGAGGTACCCGGGTAACCAGGGTAAACATCGGGTTACTAAGCGCAGGACCGCGCTTAGTAACCCGATGTTTACCCTGGTTACCAGCGTAAAAAAAACAAACAGCACATACTTACATTCCGGTGTCCGTCAGGTCCCTTGCCGTCTGCTTCCCGCACTCACTGACTGCCGGCCGTAAAGTGAAAGTGAAAGCACAGCACAGCGGTGACGTCACCGCTGTGCTCTGCTTTCACTTTACGGCCGGCAGTCACTGAGTGCGGGAAGCAGACGGCAAGGGATCTGACGGACACCAGAATGTAAGTATGTGCTGTTTGTTTTTTTTTAGTTTTATGCTTGTAACCAGGGTAAACATCGGGTTACTAAGCGCGGTCCTGCGCTTAGTAACCCGATGTTTACCCTGGTTACAAGCGAACGCATCGCTAGATCGCATCACTAGATCGGTGTCACACACACCGATCTAGCGATGCCAGCGGGAGATCCAGCGATGAAAGAAAGTTCTAAACGATCTTCTACGACGTACGATTCTCAGCAGGATCCCTGATCGCTGCTGCGTGTCAGACACAGCGATACCGTAACGATATCGCTGGAACGTCATGAATCGTACCGTCGTAGCGATCGAAATGGCAGTGTGTGACGGTACCCTAACGCCAGTAACTCCTGAGAGCTCTTTAACATTATCTGCTCCCATTCAGATTTGAAGGTGGCATCGTGATTGAAGTGGGATATCTCCTTCCACACCCGAAGTCCTCTAGGGACCCGGTCATTGTCCACATAAGACTGCAGAGAATTGTTGGTCCAAAAAAGTCGAATTTCTCTTTCAGATAAATTAATTAATTTGTATTCCAGGGCCTTGGTACTTAGCATCTGTACCTGATCCGCCTGCTCACATTCGTTAAAATAACCGGCTACATCCTCCCGGCCGGCTAGTAGACCCACATACACTGAAGAAACCTCAGGGTCCATGACACAGCAATCACTGTATATCAATGGACACACAACCCACTCAGTTCAAAACCAGGCGTGCTAGCCCAAAAACAGCATGAAAATTCAATCAATGAAGAGAAAAAAGTATTGCTGCACAGCCTGAATGTAACGTACTGGTAAGAACACAGTCACTTGTGGGTGTAAGGCTTCAGTAACTGGAGGTGCTCGCATACGAAAAAACAAACAATCCAGTATAAATATGAAAAAAGAAGAACTGTGGCAGCACTCACCAGATAGCGTAGATCAAACCTTTATTGAAGGTAAAAAATCCATCATGACGTGTTCACGGCTCGGGGGAGTGCGGACATAGTGGAAGTGAGCAGGGGAAGACAACAGCTGTTTCGCGCTCTACCAGCGCTTCTACAGGTCTAGCAAACTGGGAAGTGACGCCGGCTGAAGTAGGTGAGTCACAAATGGACCCTCCCACTCAAACCGTGCACACCAGACCCAGTAATTGCCAGGTACACCTTTGTGAAAAGACAAACACATGACTACATCAATTGCATCATGTTACAAAACACATTTACAATAAAAACAAACGTACAGAAGACACCTGGATAAAATTAGTACAACCAATAAGAGGACCAACTGATGAAAAATCATCTTTCCCTATAAACCAGTCTGAAAATAATCCAAAATAATTATAAGCAAATTATAAGGTTTCAAACAACAGTCTGAGGAATTGTGCCAAAGATTCCGAGAAAGAGGTTATCCGGAGTCTTTGTTACAAGATGCTAGGAGCCGGGTGCAAGAGGGCTCACAAGCCCGCATTCATAATAATGAAAAAAGTAATGAACCACGGTTCAATTTTTGTTTTAGGTATGGCCCATTAGATCAAGCATTACGAGCCTCGTTCTGTAGGCATTGGCACATTTTAGAACGAGATAAAGATCTTGCGGGGAAGGCTGTAGGGGGTCCTTTGATCTCTAACAGAAGGAGCACTCGAATCAGGGATATATTGGTCCATAATCGGTTGTCAGATACACGGTCGAATTGGTTGGAACAATTGCCTCCTAAAGGCAATTTTCGTTGCGGCCATTGCAACTATTGCAGTTGCCATATTACTGGGCGTACTATTAGTGTGGGTCCGATACAACACACAGTTCAACAATTCATCTCATGCAGGACGGACTATGTTGCTTACGTCATTTTCTGTCCTTGCAGGAGATTTTATGTGGGAAAAACTAAACGCCCGATGTTTGTGCGCTTTAGAGAGCACCTTAGATCTATCCGTACAGGTAAGGGGGTACCTCGGCTGATTGACCATATTAGGGACACACACGATGGTAAGTCTGAGGTCCTTACTTTTGCGGGGATAGAGAGGGTTAAATTACCTGCTCGAGGTGGTGACCTCCATAGACTTCTCCTGAGACGTGAAGCATGGTGGATCCTACAGACACAAGCAGCAGGTGCTGCCGGGCTGAATGAAAGAACTGACCTGTCGGTGTTCTTATGATTGGTGCCGTACATTGCTACTTTGCTGGAAAAGGTTGTTTTTTTTTGTTTTTGTTTTTTTGTGGTTATGTCTGGCCATTTCATGTTGTTTATTTTGCCTCTTGTGTGTGAGCAGATAAATACAAACACAAATGACTGCTACCAAATGTATAGTGTCTCTGCGCAGCATTTTCATAGAATATTCGTTGAAACTAGGCTAGTCAGGAGAAAGGTTGTCCTTTGTATTCAGGTTCATTATTATCCCTTGTAATGCTTATAATTATTTTGGATTATTTTCAGACTGGTTTATAGGGAAAGATGATTTTTCAACAGTTGGTCCTCTTATTGGTTGTACTAATTTTATCCAGGTGTCTTCTGTACGTTTGCTTTTATTGTAAATGTGTTTTGTAACATGATGTAATTGATGTAGTCATGTGTTTGTCTTTTCACAAAGGTGTACCTGGCAATTACTGGGTCTGGTGTGCACGGTTTGAGTGGGAGGGTCCATTTGTGACTCACCTACTTCAGCCGGCGTCACTTCCCAGTTTGCTAGACCTGTAGAAGCGCTGGTAGAGCGCGAAACAGCTGTTGTCTTCCCCTGCTCACTTCCACTATGTCCGCACTCCCCCGAGCCGTGAACACGTCATGATGGATTTTTTACCTTCAATAAAGGTTTGATCTACGCTATCTGGTGAGTGCTGCCGCAGTTCTTCTTTTTTCATATTTATACTGGATTGTTTGTTTTTTCGTATGCGAGCACCTCCAGTTACTGAAGCCTTACACCCACAAGTGACTGTGTTCTTACCAGTACGTTACATTCAGGCTGTGCAGCAATACTTTTTTCTCTTCATTGATTGAATAAAGACTATACATATTGTATTTAGTTTAGTATTATTTGTGCAAAAAAGCGCTGAAACAATGAATCATTTTTTATATATTTTAAAGAATTAGAAATTTTAGAGCAAGGTGCAGCTGTGAGTAATGACCAGAAGCATTTGTGTCTAAGGCTATGTGCACACTTTGCGGATTCCCCTTCGATTTTTCCGCAGCGGAATTCCAAAATCCGCAGTGAAAACCCGTTGCGGTTTTACTGCGGATTTATCGCGTTTTTTACTGCGGTTTCTTCTGCGGATTTTCATCTGCAGTTTCCTATTGGAGCAGGTGAAAATCCGCAGGAAAGAAGTGACATGCTGTGGAATGTAATCCGCAGCGTTTCCGCGCGGATTTTTCCGCAGCATGTGCACAGCGTTTTTTGTTTCCCATAAGTTTACATTGTACTGTAAACTCAGGGGAAACTGCTGCGGATCCACAGCGGTCAAAGGTACCGTTACATGTTACGATCTCGTCGACGATATAGTTAGAAATGTCACGTGATCACATCGTTCGTGCAATCAGTTTCACATCGTCCAAGAGGCGTCACATGCAACTATCTTGTCAACGATGTAAACTTTGGCTCCGCGTTAGCCTCATTGCAAACGTTTGCAGAACGATTTTTCACAATGGCAGGAATAGGAGAATTTACACCAAAATCGTTCATCTCAGCGTTACACTGAACAATGCTGCACATCTTCTGACACATAATTGGACGAGGATCGTCAGATTTGAGATCCTGACCTCAAATCTGCGATCAGCGATCCAACGATGTGTTCGTCCGATATCTTCACGTTACACGCAACGATGTGAAAACGACATTGCATGAACGACGTGATCATGTGACGTTTTCAAACGATATCATCAACGAGATCGTAACGTGTAACTGTACCTTTAGGCCTCAATCACACTAACGAAAAAAAATCGCAGCATGTTCATTCTTGTGCAAATTTGGCGCGAAAAAAAATTCCCACAAGAGGACTGAAATTTTAGTGTGAAAAATATACAAAAGAACAACTGTTATTTGTTTTGATGCTTTTAATTTTTTTTTAAAAACCAATAAGATTTTTTTTTCACTAAAGGGTTATTTCACACCAACATCAAACAAATAGTCACATTTTCAAGATGAGCAGTGTATAAGCGGCATGGCCAAACAAATGTGATAAAACAGTGAACAAGAAAACAATATAATCAAATTATACAACAGGGAGGGATGTTGGTGGAGGAGTGGGAAGAGGGGAGGTGGAAAAGGGTAAAGACAAATACATGGGGGTAGGGGAGTAAAGGAGCACGCATCAAAGGATGCTTTTTATTTTTGTTATAAAAATGTTAAAAAAATACAAGGAATAAAACAATTCCACACATATTTTCCATAGGCTGCAGTGGGGGGCTGTGTGTGTGTGAGTGGCAGGTCCTTGTGTGACTAGCATTTCAGCACTCACTCAGCAGTCTGTCTGAACATGTCGGAACATACCTGGCATTGCCTGGGTATGTCCCTGGTACATTTGCCACACGTGTATTTGTAGCAGTCAACACATCTCTCAGTTGCACAATTGTTCGTGCATCGATGGTTTACCTGACACTTCACCCTTTAGCCAGGGCTGGGTGTGGAAGGAAGTTGCCAAAGGAGTTTCTCCTTGCGTGTCTTCTTTTCAGTCACATGACGGCTACCTAACTCTTTTGCAAGCTCAACCAGGAAGTCCACCCGTCTCTCCCGCACCCCAGTGCATGCCTGATAAAGTACATGAGCATAGAGTGCTGCCATGTCAATCATGTTGTAGAACACGGCGACTGGCCATCTCTGTGTTCCTGCACGCATGCTGTACTCCCGTGCCATTTGGTCCATTACATCCACACCGCACTTTGTGTGGTTGTATTGTGTGACCGTGTTTGGCTTCCTTTGTTGGTATCCTCAGTCTCAACCACGCTGTGCATGCTGCTGAGAATGTAGACGGCCTTCTTTCGTTTGGGTGCATACACTGTCAGTGTGGCACCAGTGGTTGAAAACACCTGAGTGGTGAATTCAGTGCGGTCTGTTATGATGGCAATCCAGTGACACAGTGTGCCAGCAATCAGAGCACATACAGTGATCTGACAATAACCCAAAAATAATAGAACGAGCTCTGAGACGTGGAATCTCTGTAGACCGCAATACCTGAACCTATCCTAAACACAACTAAAGGCAGCTGTGGATTGCACCTGACACTACCTATGCAACTCGGCACAGCCTGAGGAACTGACTAGCCTGAAGATAGAAATACAAGCCTGGCTTGCCTCAGAGAAATACCCCAAAGGAAAAGGCAGCCCCCCACATATAATGACTGTTAGCAAGAGGAAAAGACAAAACGTAGGGATGAAATAGATTCAGCAAAGTGAGGCCCGATATTCTAGATAGAGCGAGGATAGCAAAGAGAACTTTGCAGTCTACAAAAAACCCTAAAGCAAAAAACCACGCAAAGGGGGCAAAAAGACCCACCGTGCCGAACTAACGGCACGGCGGTACACCCTTTGCCTCTCAGAGCTTCCAGCAAAATGAATAGACAAGCTGGACAGAAAAAATAGCAACAAAAGCAAAGAAGCACTTATCTAAGCAGAGCAGCAGGCCACAGGAAAGATACAAAGCTCAGATCCAACACTGGAACATTGACAAGGAGCAAGGAAGACAGAATCAGGTGGAGTTAAATAACAAAGCAGCCAACAAGCTCACCAGAACACCTGAGGGAGGAAGCCCAGAAGCTGCAGTACCACTTGTGACCACAGGAGTGAATTCAGCCACAGAATTCACAACAGTACCCCCCCCTTGAGGAGGGGTCACCGAACCCTCACCAGAGCCCCCAGGCCGACCAGGATGAGCCACATGAAAGGCACGAACAAGATCTGGAGCATGGACATCAGAGGCAAAAACCCAGGAATTATCTTCCTGAGCATAACCCTTCCATTTAACCAGATACTGGAGTTTCCGTCTAGAGACACGAGAATCCAAAATTTTCTCCACAATATACTCCAATTCCCCCTCCACCAAAACCGGGGCAGGAGGCTCAACAGATGGAACCATAGGTGCCACGTATCTCCGCAACAACGACCTATGGAATACATTATGTATGGAAAAGGAGTCCGGGAGGGTCAGACGAAAGGACACAGGATTGAGAATCTCAGAAATCCTATACGGACCAATAAAACGAGGTTTAAATTTAGGAGAGGAAACCTTCATAGGAATATGACGAGAAGATAACCAAACCAGATCCCCAACACGAAGTCGGGGACCCACACGGCGTCTGCGATTAGCGAAAAGTTGAGCCTTCTCCTGGGACAAGGTCAAATTGTCCACTACCTGAGTCCAGATCTGCTGCAACCTGTCCACCACAGAATCCACACCAGGACAGTCCGAAGACTCAACCTATCATGAAGAGAAACGAGGATGGAACCCAGAATTGCAGAAAAATGGAGAGACCAAGGTAGCCGAGCTGGCCCGATTATTAAGGGCGAACTCAGCCAACGGCAAAAAGGACACCCAATCATCCTGGTCTGCAGAAACAAAACATCTCAGATATGTTTCCAAGGTCTGATTGGTTCGTTCGGTCTGGCCATTAGTCTGAGGATGGAAAGCCGAAGAAAAAGATAGGTCAATGCCCATCCTACCACAAAAGGCTCGCCAGAACCTTGAAACAAACTGGGAACCTCTGTCAGAAACAATATTCTCAGGAATGCCATGCAAACGAACCACATGCTGGAAGAACAAAGGTACCAAATCAGAGGAGGAAGGCAATTTAACCAAGGGCACCAGATGGACCATTTTAGAAAAGCGATCACAGACCACCCAAATGACTGACATCTTTTGAGAAACGGGAAGGTCAGAAATGAAATCCATCGAAATATGTGTCCAAGGCCTCTTCGGGACCGGCAAGGGCAAAAGCAAGCCACTGGCACGTGAACAGCAGGGCTTAGCCCTAGCACAAATCCCACAGGACTGCACAAAAGTACGTACATCCCGTGACAGAGATGGCCACCAGAAGGATCTAGCCACTAACTCTCTGGTACCAAAGATTCCAGGATGACCAGCCAACACCTAACAATGAAGTTCAGAGATAACTTTACTAGTCCACCTATCAGGGACGAACAGTTTCTCCGCCGGACAACGATCAGGTTTATTCGCCTGAAATTTTTGCAACACTCGCCGCAAATCAGGGGAGATGGCAGACACAATGACTCCTTCCTTGAGGATACTCGCCGGCTCAGATAAACCCGGAGAGTCGGGCACAAAACTCCTAGACAGAGCATCCGCCTTCACATTTTTAGAGCCCGGAAGGTACGAAATCACAAAATCGAAGCGAGCAAAAAATAATGACCAACGGGCCTGTCTAGGATTCAAGCGCTTGGCAGACTCGAGATAAGTAAGGTGTTGTGAGTTCTGTTTTTGGGCTCCCTCTGGTGGTTACTGATGGTACTGGGTGACTTGTCTTTCCTGGGTCTCTGGGTTCCACCTGTTCCATCAGGATATGGGAGTTTCCTATTTAACCTGGCTTTGCTGGCATTTCCTCGCCGGTTAGCAATGTATCCAGTGTGTCTTGTTACCTCTGCTCCCTGCTCCTAGAACCTTCTGGTCAAGCTAAGTTTGGATTTTCCTGTTTTGGTGTTTTGCTTTATTTGGTTTTTTAGTCCAGCCTGCAGATATGTGATTCTTTGCTGCTGGTTGCTCTAGTGGGCTGAAATTGCTCCTCATGTACCATGAGTTGGCACATGAGTTCAAGTAATTTCAGGATGGTTTTTTGAAGGGTTTTTCGCTGACCGCGCAGTTCACTTTTGTATCCTCTGCTATCTAGCTTTAGCGGGCCTCATTTTGCTGAAACTGTTTTCATACTGCGTATGTGCTTTCCTCTCATTTCACCGTCATTATATGTGGGGAGCTGCTATTTCTGTGGGGTATTTCTCTGGAGGCAAGAGAGGTCTGTGTTTCTTCTAATAGGGGAAGTTAGATCTTCGGCTGGAGCGAGACGTCTAGGATCATCGTAGGCACGTTCCCCGGCTACTTTTATTTGTGTGTTAGGTTCAGGGTCGCGGTCAGCTCAGGTTCCATTGCCCTAGAGCTTGTTTGTATCTGTGCTTGTCCTTTAGTGATCCCCTGCCATTGGGATCATGACAGTATAACCGGCCCACAAAGTGTTAATTGTATTGGCTGAAGTAGGAGGATAAGTAGTCTGAGGAAGTTTTTTTTTTTTTTTTTTTTTTCTCTTTCCCTCAGAGTTTGCTGCCTAGCCTTATTGCAGCCTGGCTATTTCCTCCTCCTCTTAATCTTTGAATGGCTCTGATCCCAGCTGTTTATCATGGACGTCCAGAGTTTGGCTTCCAGCCTGAATAATCTTGCCGCTAAGGTTCAAAATATACAGGATTTTGTTGTACATGCTCCTATGTCTGAACCTAGAATTCCTGTCCCAGAGTTTTTTTCTGGAGATAGATCTCGTTTTCTGAATTTTAGGAACAATTGCAAGTTGTTTCTTTCTTTGAAATCTCGCTCCTCTGGAGACCCTGCTCAGCAAGTCAAGATTATTATATCTTTCCTGCGGGGTGACCCTCAGGATTGGGCATTTGCATTGGCACCAGGGGACCCTGCGTTGCTTAATGCGGATGCGTTTTTTCTGGCATTGGGTTTGCTCTATGAGGAACCTAACCAAGAGATTCAGGCTGAAAAAGCTTTGTTGGCCCTCTCTCAGGGGCAAGATGAAGCAGAAATTTATTGTCAAAAATTTCAGAAGTGGTCGGTGCTTACTCAGTGGAATGAGTGCGCCCTGGCTGCAAAGTTCAGAGATGGCCTTTCTGAGGCCATTAAAGATGTTATGGTGGGGTTCCCTGCGCCTACTGGTCTGAATGAGTCTATGACTATGGCTATTCAGATTGATCGTCTGTGACTCTGATTTGTTCATTATCATCCATTTCCGTCGATGCCTATGTGGATTCAGGCGCTGCCCTGAGTCTTATGGATTGGTCATTTGCCAATCGCTGTGGGTTTAGTCTGGAGCCTCTGTAAGTCCCTATTCCTTTGAAGGGAATTGACTCTACACCTTTGGCTATGAATAAACCTCAGTACTGGACACAAGTGACCATGCGTATGACTCCTGTTCATCAGGAGGTGATTCGCTTCCTGGTACTGTATAATTTGCATGATGTCTTAGTGCTTGGTCTGCCATGGTTACAAACTCATAATCCAGTCCTTGACTGGAAATCGATGTCTGTGTTAAGCTGGGGTTGTCAGGGGGTTCATGATGATGCACCTCCGATTTCTATCGCTTCATCTACTCCTTCTGAGATTCCTGTGTTTTTGTCTGACTATCGGGATGTTTTTGAGGAGCCTAAGCTCAGTTCGCTTCCTCCTCACAGGGATTGCGATTGTGCTATAAATTTAATTCCAGGCAGTAAATTTCCTAAAGGTCGTTTGTTCAATCTGTCAGTGCCAGAGCATACTGCTATGCGGGATTATGTTAAGGAGTCCTTGGAAAAGGGACATATCCGTCCATCTTTGTCCACTTTGGGAGCAGGTTTTTTTTTCGTGGCCAAAAAAGATGGTTCCTTGAGGCCTTGTATAGATTATCGTCTTTTGAATAAGATTACCGTAAAATATCAGTATCCTTTGCCATTGTTGACTGATTTGTTTGCTCGCATTAAGGGGGCTAAATGGTTCACTAAGATTGATCTTCGGGGTGCGTATAATCTTATACGAATAAAGCAAGGTGATGAGTGGAAAACCGCATTTAATACGCCTGAGGGCCATTTTGAGTATTTGGTAATGCCTTTCGGACTTTCTAATGCTCCTTCAGTCTTCCAGTCCTTTATGCACGATATTTTCCGTGAATATCTGGATAAATTTATGATTGTGTATTTGGATGATATTTTGGTTTTTTCTGATGACTGGGAGTCTCATGTTCAGCAGGTCAGGAAGGTGTTTCAGGTCCTGCGGGCCAATTCCTTGTTTGTAAAAGGCTCAAAGTGTCTCTTTGGAGTCCAGAAGATTTCTTTCTTGGGGTATATTTTTTCCCCTTCTACTATTGAGATGGATCCCGTCAAGGTTCAGGCTATTTGTGACTGGACGCAGCCTACATCTCTTAAGAGTCTACAGAAGTTCTTGGGCTTTGCTAATTTCTATCGTCGTTTTATAACTAATTTTTCTAGTGTTGTTAAGCCTTTGACGGATTTGACTAAGAAGGGTGCTGATGTTGCTAATTGGTCTCCTGCGGCTGTGGAGGCCTTTCAGGAACTTAAGCGCCAGTTTTCTTCTGCTCCTGTGTTGCGTCAGCCAGATGTTTCGCTCCCTTTTCAGGTTGAGGTTGATGCTTCCGAGATTGGAGCGGGGGCGGTTTTGTCACAGAGAAGCTCCGATGGCTCAGTGATGAAGCCATGCGCGTTTTTTTCTAGAAAGTTTTCGCCGGCTGAGCGGAATTATGATGTTGGTAATCGGGAACTTTTGGCCATGAAGTGGGCATTTGAGGAGTGGCGTCATTGGCTAGAGGGTGCTAGACGTCGTGTGGTGGTCTTGACTGATCACAAAAATTTGATTTACCTTGAGTCTGCCAGGCGTCTGAATCCTAGACAGGCTCGTTGGTCACTGTTTTTCTCTCGTTTCAATTTTGTGGTTTCATACCTGCCAGGTTCAAAGAATGTGAAGGCGGATGCTCTTTCTAGGAGTTTTGTGCCTGACTCCCTTGGAAATTCTGAGCCCTCTGGTATCCTTAGGGATGGGGTGATTTTGTCTGCTGTCTCCCCAGACTTGCGACGTGCTTTGCAGGAGTTTCAGGCGGGTAAACCTGATCGTTGTCCGCCTGATAGACTGTTTGTTCCGGATAATTGGACCAGTAGAGTCATCTCCGAGGTCCATTCTTCTGCGTTAGCAGGTCATCCTGGAATATTTGGTACTAGAGACTTGGTGGCCAGGTCTTTTTCGTGGCCTTCCTTGTCGAGGGATGTGCGTTCTTTTGTGCAGTCTTGTGAGGTTTGTGCTCGGGCTAAGCCTTGCTGTTCTCGGGCCAGTGGATTGTTGTCACCTTTGCCTATCCCGAAGAGGCCTTGGACGCACATTTCCATGGACTTTATTTCGGATCTCCCTGTCTCTCAAAAAAGTCCGTCATCTGGGTTGTGTGTGATCGCTTTTCTAAAATGGTTCATCTGGTACCCTTGCCTAAGTTACCTTCCTCCTCTGAGTTGGTCCCTCTGTTTTTTCAGAATGTGGTTCGTTTGCATGGGATTCCTGAGAACATCGTTTCTGACAGGGGATCCCAGTTTGTGTCTAGATTTTGGCGGACGTTCTGTGCTAAGATGGGCATTGATTTGTCCTTTTCGTCTGCATTCCATCCTCAGACGAATGGCCAGACTGAACGAACTAATCAGACCTTGGAAACTTATTTAAGGTGTTTTGTTTCTGCTGATCAGGATGACTGGGTTACCTTTTTGCCGCTGGCCGAGTTTGCCCTTAATAATCGGGCTAGTTCTGCTACCTTGGTTTCTCCTTTCTTTTGTAATTCGGGATTTCATCCTCGTTTTTCCTCTGGTCAGGTGGAACCTTCTGATTGTCCTGGAGTGGACATGGTGGTGGATAGGTTGCATTGGATTTGGAGTCATGTGGTGGACAATTTGAAGTTGTCCCAGGAGAAGGCTCAGCAGTTTGCTAATCGCCGTCGCCGCGTGGGTCCTCGACTTCTTGTTGGGGACTTGGTGTGGTTGTCTTCCCGTTTTGTTCCTATGAAGGTCTCTTCTCCTAAGTTCAAGCCTCGGTTCATCGGTCCCTATAGGATCTTGGAAATTCTTAACCATGTGTCGTTTCGTTTGGATCTCCCGGCATCGTTTGCTATTCATAATGTGTTCCATCGGTCGTTGTTGCGGAAGTATGAGGTACCTGTTGTTCCTTCGCTTGAGCCTCCTGCTCCAGTGCTGGTGGAGGGAGAATTGGAGTATGTTGTGGAGAAGATCTTGGATTCTCGTGTTTCCAGACGGAAACTCCAGTATTTGGTCAAGTGGAAGGGTTATGGTCAGGAGGATAATTCTTGGGTGGTTGCCTCGGATGTTCATGCTGATGATTTGGTTCGCGCTTTTCATAGGGCTCATCCTGGTCGCCCTGGTGGTTCTCGTGAGGGTTCGGTGACCCCTCCTCAAGGGGGGGGGTACTGTTGTGAGTTCTGTTTTTGGGCTCCCTCTGGTGGTTACTGATGGTACTGGGTGACTTGTCTTTCCTGGGTCTCTGGGTTCCACCTGTTCCATCAGGATATGGGAGTTTCCTATTTAACCTGGCTTTGCTGGCATTTCCTCGCCGGTTAGCAATGTATCCAGTGTGTCTTGTTACCTCTGCTCCCTGCTCCTAGAACCTTCTGGTCAAGCTAAGTTTGGATTTTCCTGTTTTGGTGTTTTGCTTTATTTGTTTTTTTAGTCCAGCCTGCAGATATGTGATTCTTTGCTGCTGGTTGCTCTAGTGGGCTGAAATTGCTCCTCATGTACCATGAGTTGGCACATGAGTTCAAGTAATTTCAGGATGGTTTTTTGAAGGGTTTTTCGCTGACCGCGCAGTTCACTTTTGTATCCTCTGCTATCTAGCTTTAGCGGGCCTCATTTTGCTGAAACTGTTTTCATACTACGTATGTGCTTTCCTCTCATTTCACCGTCATTATATGTGGGGGGCTGCTATTTCTGTGGGGTATTTCTTTGGAGGCAAGAGAGGTCTGTGTTTCTTCTAATAGGGGAAGTTAGATCTTCGGCTGGAGCGAGACGTCTAGGATCATCGTAGGCACGTTCCCCGGCTACTTTTATTTGTGTGTTAGGTTCAGGGTCGCGGTCAGCTCAGGTTCCATCGCCCTAGAGCTTGTTTGTATCTGTGCTTGTCCTTTAGTGATCCCCTGCCATTGGGATCATGACAGTAAGGTTCTTATGATCAGTCAATACCACCACGCGATGCTTAGCTCCTTCAAGCCAATGACGCCACTCCTCGAATGCCCACTTCATGGCCAGCAACTCTCGGTTGCCCACATCATAATTACGCTCAGCAGCAGAAAACTTCCTGGAAAAGAAAGCACATGGTTTCAACACTGAGCAACCAGAACCTCTCTGTGACAAAACCGCCCCTGCTCCAATCTCAGAAGCATCAACCTCGACCTGGAACGGAAGAGAAACATCTGGTTGACACAACACAGGGGCAGAACAAAAACGACGCTTCAACTCCTGAAAAGCTTCCACGGCAGCAGAAGACCAATTAACCAAATCAGCACCCTTCTTGGTCAAATCGGTCAATGGTTTGGCAATGCTAGAAAAATTACAGATGAAGCGACGATAAAAATTAGCAAAGCCCAGGAACTTTTGCAGACTTTTCAGAGATGTCGGCTGAGTCCAATCCTGGATGGCTTGGACCTTAACCGGATCCATCTCGATAGTAGAAGGGGAAAAGATGAACCCCAAAAATGAAACTTTCTGCACACCGAAGAGACACTTTGATCCCTTCACGAACAAAGAATTAGCACGCAGGACCTGGAAAACCATTCTGACCTGCTTCACATGAGACTCCCAATCATCTGAGAAGATCAAAATGTCATCCAAGTAAACAATCAGGAATTCATCCAGATACTCACGGAAGATGTCATGCATAAAAGACTGAAACACAGATGGAGCATTGGCAAGTCCGAATGGCATCACTAGATACTCAAAATGACCCTCGGGCGTATTAAATGCAGTTTTCCATTCATCTCCTTGCCTGATTCTCACCAGATTATACGCACCACGAAGATCTATCTTAGTGAACCAACTAGCCCCCTTAATCCAAGCAAACAAGTCAGATAACAATGGCAAGGGATACTGAAATTTAACAGTGATCTTATTAAGAAGGCGGTAATCAATACACGGTCTCAGCGAACCATCCTTCTTGGCTACAAAAAAGAACCCTGCTCCCAGTGGTGATGACGATGGGCGAATATGTCCCTTCTCCAGGGATTCCTTCACATAACTGCGCATAGCGGCGTGTTCAGGCACGGATAAATTAAATAAACGACCTTTAGGGAATTTACTACCAGGAATCAAATTGATAGCACAATCACAATCCCTATGCGGAGGTAGGGCATCGGACTTGGACTCTTCAAGTACATCCTGATAATCAGACAAGAACTCTGGGACCTCAGAAGGAGTGGATGATGAAATAGACAAAAATGGAACATCACCATGTACCCCCTGACAACCCCAGCTGGATACCGACATAGAGTTCCAATCCAATACTGGATTATGTGTTTGTAGCCATGGCAACCCCAACACGACCACATCATGCAGATTATGTAGCACCAGAAAGCGAATAACTTCCTGATGTGCAGGAGCCATGCACATGGTCAGCTGGGCCCAGTACTGAGGTTTATTCTTGGCCAAAGGTGTAGCATCAATTCCTCTCAACGGAATAGGACACCGCAAAGGCTCCAAGAAAAACCCACAACGTTTAGCATAATCCAAATCCATCAGATTCAGGGCAGCGCCTGAATCCACAAACGCCATGACAGAATACGATGACAAAGAGCATATCAAGGTAATGGACAGAAGGAATTTGGACTGTACAGTACCAATGACGGCAGACCTATCGAACTGCTTAGTGCGCTTAGGACAATCAGAAATAGCATGAGTGGAATCACCACAGTAGAAACACAGCCCATTCAGACGTCTGTGTTCTTGACGTTCAACTCTGGTCATAGTCCTATCGCACTGCATAGGCTCAGGTTTAATCTCAGACAATACCGCCAGATGGTGCACAGATTTACGCTCGCGCAAGCGACGACCGATCTGAATGGCCAAAGACATAGACTCATTCAAACCAGCAGGCATAGGAAAACCCACCATGACATCCTTTTTTTAATTTAAATAGATTTTTATTAACAATATAAAAAAAGGAGAACAACAGAATGCCATTTACATTGCATTATATCAGATACACATTTTCTTACTTTAATAAACCCCAACATTACCCCAACTACCCCCCTCCCCCATAAGACAGCTCAGTCTCAATCTCCACCCCACCGAGGCATTATCTGCCTCTTGTAATTTATCCTCTTCCAGGTCTTAGGAAACACGACGCCTATACTCCTCAATCCAAATCAAGCCAAGGAGACCATATTTTATTAAAGAGTTCTATTTTCCCCCTTTTACTGTACACCCCCTTTTCCAATTTTAGACCATGTTGAACATATTGGAGAAATTCCCTTCTCACAGGTGGTTCCGCGTTTATCCAGTTTCGTGCTATTACTTTCCTGGCCATGTAGAGTAGCCTAGCAATTGCAATCTTCCAAGTATTGTCAACTCCTATTTCTTCCACATATCCCAGCACACATACTATCGGGTCTCTAACAACTCTGCACTTATACGCTGCTTCAACTCGGCTCAAAACCACCACCCAAAAGGCAGCCAGTCTCGGACACGTCCACATCATGTGATATATTCCTGCCTTCTCACTCGCACACCTCGGACACCCAGAATTGGCACGCAATCCCGCTTTGTATAACACTTCCGGAGATTTATATACCCTATGCAAAATGTATAGCTGCGAGAGCCTATATGGTTCACTCAAGGATAGTCGCGGAACCCACTCCATCACCGATTCCCAGGTTTCATTTTCCATCGGCCCCACTTCTCTCTCCCACTTAGCTCTCGCCTTTATAGGGAAATCTAGCAGAAATGTGTGCATAAGGTCCTTATACAGAGTGGAAATAACTCCCCTTGTAGTACCCTCACCACACACATACTCCAACACTATATCATCTTGAACCCTGATATCAGCCTTCTTATTCTGAGCTCTAAAGGCATGTCTCATCTGCGCATACTGATATTCCCCTGTGGATCGCAAACCAAATTCTTCCTGCAATTGGGAAAAGGACTTCAGCTCCTGCTGCTGGATTATCTGGTGAACAAAGCAAATTCCCTTATTCTGCCATTCCATCAATCCTCCCAGGGCCTCAAAATCCTTTAAGTTGTGGTTAGACCATATCGGTGTGAATTTAGTCAACCCTGTAACCCCACGAATCTGCCTTAATCTATTCCATAATTTACGAATCAGGAACAGGGTTGGGTATATTTTCCCCAGCGCGCCCAATGAGCCATCCTCCAAACACCTGGCCATCGGTCGTCGGTCCGTCACCTCTTCCAATAGCTGTTGTACTGCACTGGATGACGCCCCTCGCGCCCAGCCCTTCAAATGCTGGCTCTGGGCCGCAAGGAAGTATATTTCCGGGTTGGGCAAAGCCAAACCACCATCTTCCTTGGGTCGTTGAAGCGTCTCCAAGCTAATACGTGGATATTGTCTACCCCATATCAAACTTCTAAAGAGGGCATTAATCTGCCTGAACTTCCCCCGAGGGATCCAAATTGGTGCGTTATGCAGAACATAAAGAATTTTGGGCATAAGGACCATTTTAATAAGGTTTACCCTACCGACGACCGATAGATGTAGCTTATTCCAGGCGTCTACCTTTGCCTTGAGTACCCCCATAACAGGAGTCAAATTTCTTTGCAGAAACTCCGCCACCGGCACTGAAATCCATATTCCAAGATATTTAAATTGGGAAACCACCTTCAGCCTCTCATCCCCAACATCCTCACTCACATTCTCTCCTACGTCATCCACTCTAAAAAGAACCGTCTTATCCCAATTAATTGTTAGTCCCGACACAGTACTAAATCTCTCAACAATTTCAACGGCCCCTCTTAGTGAATTGTCTGGATCCTCCAGGAACAGCAAAACATCATCCGCATATAACGCTATTTTTTCCTCTACTTTGCCATACCTAAACCCAGGGACCCCATCCGACTGCCGAATCTTAGCAGCAAGAGGTTCTACAGCCAACGCGAACAGGAGGGGTGAAAGCGGGCATCCCTGCCTAGTACCCCTAGCCAGCCCTATAGGACGAGATAGCTCCCCATTTACTCTAATTCTGGCGGATGGTAATGAGTACAACAGCTGTATCCAGGCCACAAACTGCGGGCCAAACCCCATACATTCCAGCACCTGCCAGAGGTACCCCCATTCGACGCTGTCAAACGCCTTGTGTGCATCTAGCGATACAATCACTCTTCGACCACAGTTATCAGACTCTACCTGCAAATTTACATATAACCTCCGCAAATTGATCGCCGTTGATCTATCCGGCATAAAGCCAGATTGGTCCGAATGCACCAGACTCGCAATAACACTAGAGAGGCGGAGAGCCAACACCTTGGCCAGAAGCTTGACATCAATTGTTAGTAAAGAAATTGGGCGGTACGACTCCGGTTTCCCCAAGTCCTTATCCTCCTTTGGAATGACCACTATTATGGCCTCTCTCATAGAGGCTGGCAAGCGCCCACAAGACCTAGCTTCCTCCAATACCATTTTTAATCTAGGAATCAACACTTCTGCCAACCCTTTATAGATCTCAGCGGGTAACCCATCGACCCCAGGCGCCTTCCCATTGGCCATAGACATCAATGCCCGACTCAATTCCTCCTCAGTGATAGGGGCCTCAAGGCTCTCCCTATCTACCTCACTCAGTCTCGGCAAATCCAGACCTTCCAAGAAAGTCAGTGCATCCTCGACCGATTCACCAACCCGAGAGGAATACAAATCTGCATAGAAGTCCGCAAAGGCTCTCAAAATTTCAGGTGTTTCCGTTATTTTACCTCCACTAGCAGAATCCAAAGAGTGTATATATGAAGAACCTCTCTGAGCAGCAGCCACTACCGACAGCATATGTCCCACTGTTTCTCCCTCCTGATAGAACAATACCCTTTGGAAATCTCGTTTCCTCTCAGCTTTGCCTAGCAGAATTTTTTCCAAATGATTTTGTGCGTTTTTCATTCTTCTCTCTGCCTCAGGGGTTCCCAGTGTGGCCATCCCATCCTCTGCTTCCTTCAACTCCTCAACTGCCGCTTTTTCTACCTCTCTCGTCCTCCGCTTACACCTACTAATGTCCCTAAACAGTAGTCCCCTCAGGTACGCCTTCATTGCATCCCAAATTGTAAGAGCGTCGGCGCTTCCATCATTTAAGAGAAAGAATTCCGCCACCTCCCGTCCTATACTTTCCAACTCAATACTCTGTAACCAATTAGGATGAATCTTCCATTCTCTCCCACTTAGCGAGCGAGCCCCCTCCAATCTAACCTCTACTTCAATTGGACTATGGTCCGACAAGGCCCTTGGCAGATATCTCACCTCCCCAACCAATGTGTCCAAAATCCTGTTACCCAGAGCCATATCAATCCTAGAGAGTGTGGCATGTGCCGGTGAATAACATGAGTACCCTCTCTCCCCCACATGTCTAACCCTCCACAGATCAATCAAACCTATCTCCTGTATATAGGTGCCAAATGTTGTTATGTGTCCCTCCGACCTATTCTGAGTATTTTTATTTTTATCCCAATATTCATCACAGATGTTATTTAGATCTCCGATAATTATTAACGGTGTCGGTCCCCATTTTTCCACTCGCTCCATTACTTCTCTAATCTTCCTGCTAGAGTAGGGAGGCGGAATATACATCGCGGCAACACACAGCATCACTCCATACAGTATACACCGTAATAGTACATACTGTCCCTCCACGTCCACATATACCTTCACCTCCTCATACTGAACTCCCGCTGGAACCAAGATTGAGACTCCTCTTGCATACGTGGAGAAGGTAGAATGATATCCCCTCTGGATCCATCGTCTATTCAAAACATCCACTTTTTCCCTTACCAAATGCGTCTCCAGCAAGCATATCATTGAGGCCCTTTGGTCTCTTGCATATTGCAAACACGCAGCACGTCTAGATTTCTCCCCTAGGCCTCTCACATTCCAGCACAAAATCTTAAAACGGGTCCCCATCACTTGGCTCATCTTCACTATAAGTATCATCAATTTTGAGCTCAGGCTGTCTAACTACCCTCCCCCCCCCCCCTCCCAACTCCCCCTCCCACCCTTCCCCCCTCACATCTAACCATTCCACCTCTTTCCAAGAGTGGGGCATCATCGCCCATAGCGAACACTCCGTTTGGCATTTCCTTCCCAACCCTCCTCCCACCACTGTACATAACAGGATTTCAGACATTTTGAAAAATAACGTTCTCAAAACATTTTAACTTAGAATTATTTGCACACACAAGAAGTCTGCATAAACTTAAAATATATCGCAAACCCTTCCTCCCCCTTTCCCAGCAGCCATTACACCATCCCTTTAACTTTAACTGGATATAATCCAGCTCCCTTCTTCCCCCCCCATACCCCTTGGCTTGTCAATCACATGACTCTTTTCCAACTGACAGATAAGTAAACAACTTCAGACTCTTCCCACAGTTTCAGTCTCCTTTTCCTTTAAGCTTTTTAGCATTAATATCGATCCACTGGGTAGCGTCCTCCGGCTTCTGGAAAAAATGAATTTTATCAAACGCCACCACCCTCAGTCTTGCTGGGAACATCATGGAATACTGCACACCCAATTCCCTCAGCCGTCTCTTGATACCCGTGAACATCATCCGTTGTTTCTGCACCAGAGTAGAATAGTCTGGGTATATAGCAATCTTTTGACCTTCAACTGTCAGATCCGTCATGTCTCTGGCCTTCCTCAGGATAATGTCTCTGTCTCTATAGTTTAGAATTTTGGCGAGCATGGTACGGGGATTCGCTCCAGGGACAGGTGGTTTCGGCGGGACCCTATGCGCTCTTTCTACCGCGAACACTTTTGTTAGCGCCATATCTCCAAATGTCTCTAACAGCCATTTTTCAATATATTCCGTTGGATTCCTCCCTTCAGCTTTTTCAGGGATGCCCACTATGCGAATATTATTTCTTCTGGACCTGTTCTCAAGGTCCTCATTTTTCGCAGCCAATTCAGCTATTGCTTGAGTGAACTTTTTCTCTGCTTTTTGCAGCTGCACTATATGGTCTTCTGCAGTGCTCACTCTCTCCTCTACCTCCCCCACACGTTTGTCAATCTTCTGCATGGCTGCGTTTATCTGGGCTGTGTCCCCCTTAACCTCCTGTATCTGTATGGTCAGAGATTGTTTACATGAAGAGACTAGCGCAAAAACGTCTCTTAGGGTAGGCTCAGCTTCTGGCGCCATTTCCTCGGGTCCCCCTTCTGCCACCGCCATTTTACTCTCCTTTCTCCCCTGTTGTACCTCATGTTCTCTTGCTGGGCTCTCCTCCTCCTCCTCCTCTTCGGTATCAGCTCCGGCTCCCTCCTCTGCGGCCTCCGCTCTCGCAAACTGCTGGAGCTTTGCCGCTACCTCCATGCGCTTTCTGCATGCGGCGTTCTCCTTGTCTGCCTTTTCCCTCAAGTCGGCGCCATCTTGGATTGCGCCTGCATCCCCGGCTCCCGCGTCCTTCTGCCGTCTCCTGGTCATGTTCGTCGGTTCCAGCGCTACCGAACAGCACCGCCGGCCTCTCCAAGTCTCCCCGCAGCCAGTAAGCCCCCGCAGGGACCAAACAGCAGCGGCTCTGCAGGATTTTACAATATACAGCGGCGGGAGCTCACAGCCGCACGTCCGCTCACATGGACTCTCAGGCCACGCCCCCACCATGACATCCTTAAGAGCCTCAGAGAGACCCTTTCTGAACAAAGCTGCCAGTGCAGATTCATTCCACAGAGTGAGTACTGACCACTTCCTAAATTTCTGACAATATACTTCTATATCATCCTGACCCTGGCACAAAGCCAGCAAATTTTTCTCAGCCTGATCCATTGAATTAGGCTCATCGTACAGTAATCCAAGCGCCAGGAAAAACGCATCGACACTACTCAATGCAGGGTCTCCTGGCGCAAGAGAAAATGCCCAGTCCTGAGGGTCGCCGCGCAAAAAAGAAATAATAATCAAAACCTGTTGAACTGAATTACCAGAAGAATGAGGTTTCAAGGCCAGAAATAGCTTACAATTATTTTTGAAGCTCAGAAACTTAGTTCTATCACCAAAAAACAAATCAGGAATAGGAATTCTTGGTTCTAGCATAGATTTCTGATCAATAGTATCTTGAATCTTTTGTACATTTATAACGAGATTATCAATTGAAGAGCACAGACCCTGAATATCCATGTCCACAGCTGTGTCCTGAAGCACCCAAATGTCTAGGGGAAAAAAAAGACTGAACACAGAGCTGAGAAAAAAAAATGATGTCAGAACTTTTTTTTTCCCTCTATTGAGAATCATTAGTTTGGCTCCTTGTACTGTTATGATGGCAATCCAGTGACACAGTGTGCCAGCAATCAGAGCACATACAGTGATCTGACAATAACCCAAAAATAATAGAACGAGCTCTGAGACGTGGAATCTCTGTAGACCGCAATACCTGAACCTATCCTAAACACAACTAAAGGCAGCTGTGGATTGCGCCTGACACTACCTATGCAACTCGGCACAGCCTGAGGAACTGACTAGCCTGAAGATAGAAATACAAGCCTGGCTTGCCTCAGAGAAATACCCCAAAGGAAAAGGCAGCCCCCCACATATAATGACTGTTAGCAAGAGGAAAAGACAAAACGTAGGGATGAAATAGATTCAGCAAAGTGAGGCCCGATATTCTAGATAGAGCGAGGATAGCAAAGAGAACTTTGCAGTCTACAAAAAACCCTAAAGCAAAAAACCACGCAAAGGGGGCAAAAAGACCCACCGTGCCGAACTAACGGCACGGCGGTACACCCTTTGCGTCTCAGAGCTTCCAGCAAAACGAATAGACAAGCTGGACAGAAAAAATAGCAACAAAAGCAAAGAAGCACTTATCTAAGCAGAGCAGCAGGCCACAGGAAAGATCCAAAGCTCAGATCCAACACTGGAACATTGACAAGGAGCAAGGAAGACAGAATCAGGTGGAGTTAAATAACAAAGCAGCCAACGAGCTCACCAGAACACCTGAGGGAGGAAGCCCAGAAGCTGCAGTACCACTTGTGACCACAGGAGTGAATTCAGCCACAGAATTCACAACAGCGGTCCATCTGTCTAGTGGATTGAGGAATTTCCAGGCGACTCTTGTTGACTGTGCCGAGGATAGTGGTTTCCCGGCTAAGCAGTCGTTGTGCAAGTGACAATGATGTAAAGAAATTGTCCGTGGTTACAGTTCTTGCGGTTTCGGGTCATAGTGGCAATGATCCTTGGGTTTCCCAGGTTTGCTGACCAGCTGTCACATAGTGATGGAATCTTGGTCACCCCCCGCAAGATAATGACTGAAATAAACGCCATTAGTTCCGGGAGACCCATGAACCAATCCACCTGCTCCGTGTGACGTGCATGTTGAGTAGTCCATTCTTCAATGCTACGAAGCATGTCAAGACTGATAAAACAGAGGAAGCTCGGAAGGCGACTCTGAACACTTCGTCTGGCCTTAGCACTTGGCTCTCCATCTGGAGTTATAGTCCAAAAACAAGTTTTATTCTCAGCAATACTTGGCAACCATAGCCAGAAATATACAAAAAACATGATTTAATTAAACATAACATATGACTAAAAAGGGAAGTGAATGGTAGCAATAGATGGAATTAAACACCACGTAGGTGATCCTGGTACCAATAAAGTATTAATAAAGTGCATAGTGCCATATAATAATTGGGAACAAGGTCCAAATAGAAAATTGGTATCCCTATAAATCTTTGCTTCACGGCTCTATTTACATATAGGTAGCCCTGCGCATAAGCTACGTGACCACTATGTCCGGTCATTCACCACCAGCCAAAGAGAAGCCAAAAAGGAAAACACCATAAAGATTAATCATTAAACCTTACCCAGAGTTGGTAACCAGGATGACCCACGTGGTGGCCCCAACGCGCGTTTCGCGCGTCACACCGCCCCCTGACGAAGCCGACGCGAAACGCGCGTTGGGGCCACCACGTGGGTCATCCTGGTTACCAACTCTGGGTAAGGTTTAATGATTAATCTTTATGGTGTTTTCCTTTTTGGCTTCTCTTTGGCTGGTGGTGAATGACCGGACATAGTGGTCACGTAGCTTATGCGCAGGGCTACCTATATGTAAATAGAGCCGTGAAGCAAAGATTTATAGGGATACCAATTTTCTATTTGGACCTTGTTCCCAATTATTATATGGCACTATGCACTTTATTAATACTTTATTGGTACCAGGATCACCTACGTGGTGTTTAATTCCATCTATTGCTACCATTCACTTCCCTTTTTAGTCATATGTTATGTTTAATTAAATCATGTTTTTTGTATATTTCTGGCTATGGTTGCCAAGTATTGCTGAGAATAAAACTTGTTTTTGGACTATAACTCCATTGGTTCTTCGTTTTTGCTATTGATAGGAGTGTCCATTCACATTAGTGGTATCAAATCTCCCCCGGGGCTCCCCCACTTGGGATGTGAGCATGGTGGAGTTTTTGGGTAAAATATCTTCATTTTTGGTCTTTTATTGCTTGGCTCTCCATCTGTAGGGTATGGTTCTATTGGGGTCAAATGGAGATGTTTCCCCACTTGTACTTCATGCCACACTGTGCCATCTTTTGCGGTCTCTGTCGGCTCACTCGCCAACCGAGCTCTCTTTTTTGGTAGAGGAGGAGTCTCCTCATCTGCAAGATAAATAATTTCAAATAAGCATTTTGTTTTGGTTCAAAATAAAAAAGATAGTCAGGAAATAAAATAGGTAACTCACACTGCCTTTTTTGGCATCCTGTTCCGTCCATTTTTGAAACAAGCAGAACAGGATCCCTTTTGGCCCCCGTGCACCGTGGGTGATGTCCGTGTGCTATCCGTGAATCCACAGATAGCGCTGTCTGCTGTCACCACATACTCACCTCCCTCCAGCGCCTCTTCTCCTCTCACTTCCGGTTCACTCTTGGGCTCAGTGATGTGAATATTCATAGCCTAATGAGCGGCACCGGAAGTGAGAGGAACTGTCAGCGCTGGACTGAGGTGAATATGAAATTCTTTATTTTTAGGCTTTTCACTTTCCTCCGTTGTCCGTGCACACGGAAGTCACACGGATGACATCTGTGTGCATGGATGTTTTCGGCAAAAAGCGGTCCATGCTTCCGCAAAACAACGGACATGTCTCTGTGTGGAGCAGACGGACACGCATGTGCTCCACACAGAGACACAGTTCGTGCGGAATGGGGCCATAGGGGAACATGTGTCCTGTATGTCCGTGCCTACGGCATGTGTCAGCACAGACCCCCACATGTGCCGGTTGAAGGACTATGTCTTCTCCATCTGAGTCTGAAGGGTTTGTGTTGCTCAGAATCAGTTCCAATGTCTCTTCAATGGTGTACCTTCTCTCCATTTTCTTTCCTGTGAACAAAATAGGTTTCTCCCCCACACTCAGGGAGAAACCAAAATAGGTTTTTCTTGTGGGCAGCAACCCCCACACTCAGGAATAGCTTGCATTATTCTGTTTACACACTCTTATCTTAGATAATCCCCCCTGCAGATTCCTCAGGCAAGAGCACATTTACAAATGAAAGGATGCTAATTAAGGTGTCACTATGGACTGAGGGTCATTTGACCCTCTCTCAGGACTTCAGGGGGGATCTTGAAATTCCCGGGACTTCTAGTGTTAACCACCGTATCATAACAGTACAAGTGGCCAAAAAGGAATTAAATATTCTTATGATCGGTCAGGACCACAACATGGTGTTTAGCTCCCTCAAGCCAATGTCGCCACTCCTCAAACGCCCACTTCATAGCCAACAACTCCCGATTGCCGACATCATAATTGCGTTCCGCAGGTGAAAACTTTCTGGAAAAAAAAGCACACGGTTTCATCAAAGAACCATCAGACTCCCTCTGAGACAAAACGGCCCCTGCCCCAATCTCAGAAGCGTCGACCTCAACCTGAAAAGGAAGAGAAACATCCGGTTGATGCAACACAGGGGCAGAGATAAATCAGCGTTTAAGCTCCTGAAAGGCCTCAACAGCCTCAGAGGACCAATTCGTCACATCAGCGCCTTTCTTCGTCAAATCAGTAAGGGGCTTAACCACACTGGAAAAGTTGGCAATGAAACGGCGATAGAAATTAGCAAAGCCCAAAAATTTGTGAAGACCCTTCACAGATGTGGGTTGGATCCAGTCATGAATAGCTTGGACCTTAACAGGATCCATTTCTATAGACGAGGGAGAAAAAATAAAACCCAAAAAAGAGACCTTCTGAACTCCGAATAGGCACTTAGACCCCTTCACAAATAAAGCATTATCACGAAGGATCTGGAACACCATCCTGACCTGCTTCACATGAGACTCCCAATCATCGGAAAAAATCAAAATATCATCCAAATATACGACCATGAATTTATCAAGATAATTGCGGAAAATATCATGCATGAAAGACTGGAACACAGATGGAGCATTAGAGAGCCCAAATCGCATCACAAGGTATTCAAAATGGCCTTCGGGCGTATTAAATGCAGTTTTCCATTCGTCATCCTGTTTAACCTCGAGTCGGCCAAGCGGCTGAATCTTAGACAGGCTCGATGGTCCCTGTTTTTCTCCCGTTTAGATTTTGTGGTCTCGTATCTTCCGGGATCTAAGAATGTTAAGGCTGTTACCCTCTCTAGGAGTTTTTCGCCTGATTCTCCTGGAGTCCTTGAGCTGGTTGGCATTCTTAAAGAGGGGGTGATTCTTTCTGCTATCTCCCCTGATTTGCGGCGGGTGCTTCAGGAATTTCAGGCTGATAGGCCTGACCGCTGTCCAGTGGGGAAGCTGTTTGTTCCTGATAGATGGACAAGTAAGGTAATTTCTGAGGTTCATTGTTCAGTGTTGGCTGGTCATCCTGGGATTTTTGGTACCAGAGATTTGGTTGCTAGGTCCTTTTGGTGGCCTTCCTTGTCGCGCGATGTGCGTGCTTTTGTGCAGTCCTGTGGGACTTGCGCCCGGGCCAAGCCTTGCTGTTCCCGCGCTAGTGGGTTGCTTTTGCCTTTGCCGGTCCCTGAGAGGCCCTGGACGCATATTTCCATGGATTTTATTTCAGATCTTCCTGTTTCCCATAAGATGTCTGTTATCTGGGTTGTTTGTGACCGGTTCTCTAAAATGGTCCATCTGGTACCTTTGCCTAAGTTGCCTTCCTCCTCAGATTTGGTTCCATTATTTTTTCAGCATGTGGTTCGTTTGCATGGCATTCCGGAGAATATTGTGTCTGACAGAGGTTCTCCGTTTGTCTCTAGATTTTGGCGGGCCTTTTGTGCTAGGATGGGCATTGATTTGTCTTTTTCTTCGGCGTTTCATCCTCAGACTAATGGCCAAACTGAGCGAACTAATCAGACCTTGGAGACCTATTTGAGATGCTTTGTGTCTGCTGATCAGGATGATTGGGTGTCTTTCTTGCCGTTGGCCGAGTTTGGCCTTAATAATCGGGCTAGTTCGGCTACTTTGGTTTCACCTTTCTTTTGTAATTTTGGTTTTCATCCTCGTTTTTCTTCTGGGCAGGTTGAGCCTTCTGATTGTCCTGGTGTTGATTCTGTGGTGGACAGGCTGCAGCAGATTTGGACTCATGTGGTGGACAATTTGACGTTGTCTCAGGAAAGGGCTCAATGTTTTGCTAACCGCCGTCGGTGTGTTGGTCCCCGGCTTCGTGTGGGGGATTTGGTTTTGTTGTCTTCTCGTCATGTTCCTATGAAGGTTTCTTCTCCTAAGTTTAAGCCTCGGTTTATTGGTCCTTATAAAATTTCTGAAATTATTAATCCGGTGTCTTTTCGTTTGGCTCTTCTTGCCTCTTTTGCCATTCATAATATTTTCCATAGATCTTTGTTGCGGAGATATGTGGTGCCCGTTGTTCCCTCGGTTGACCCTCCTGCCCCGGTGTTGGTTGAGGGAGAGTTGGAATATGAGGTTGAGAAGATTTTGGATTCTCGTTATTCGAGGCGGAGGCTTCAGTATCTTGTCAAGTGGAAGGGTTATGGCCAGGAGGATAATTCTTGGGTTGTTGCCTCCGATGTCCATGCCACCGATTTGGTTCGTGCTTTTCACTTGGCTCGTCCTGATCGGCCTGGGGGCTCTGGTGAGGGTTCGGTGACCCCTCCTCAAGGGGGGGGGTACTATTGTGAATTCCGCTCTTGGGCTCCCTCCGGTGGTTGTAAGTGGCACTTTTGTGAGTTCTGCTTTTGGGCTCCCTCTTGTGGTTTCTAGTGGTATGGCTGCTCCTTGGAGTTAGCTGTCATCAGCTGCCTCCACTTATCGTCTCTTCTGCTCGGCTATTTAGGTCTGGCTCTTTCTTCAGCCATTGCCACTTGTAAATGGTTCCTGGTTGGATTCACATCCCTTTGGAGTTCCCTGCTATCCTGACCAGTTCAGCTAAGCTAAGTTTTTGCTTGCTCTTTTCTGTCCATAGATTGTGGACTTATCCATTCTGTGCTTTCTATGTTTGTCCAGCTTATCAGTATGAATTTATTCTGTCTTGCTGGAAGCTCTGGGAGGCAGATTTGCCCTCCACACCTTTAGTCAGGTGTGGAGATTTTTTTGTAAACTCTGCGTGGATTTTTGTAGTGTTTTATACTGACCGCACAGTATTCCATCCTGTCCTATCTATTTAGCTAGACTGGCCTCCTGTGCTCATCCTGGTTTCATTCTGTGTATGTCTTTTCCCTCTCCACTCACAGTCATTATTTGTGGGGGGCTAATCTATCCTTTGGGGATTTTCTCTGAGGCAAGATAGTTTTCCTGCTTCTTTCTTTAGGGGTAGTTAGCTCTTAGGCTGTGACGAGATGCCTAGGGAGTTAGGAGCATTCCACGGCTACTTCTAGTGTTGTGTTGAGCTTAGGGACTGCGGTCAGTACAGTTACCACTTCCTTCAGAGCTCGTTCCATGTTGCTCCTTAACCACCACATCATAACAGTGAGCCAGGCAAGGAATGTGTTTCAGTTGTGAAAGGGCTATGGCAGCCATAAAATTCCTTCCGTTATCACTCACTACCTTGCCTGCCTCAGGATGTACACTGCCCAGCCATGACTGAGTTTCTTGCTGCAAGAACTCGGACAGAACTACCGTGGTGTGTCTGTTGTCGCCCAAACACTTCATTGCCAATACAGCCTGCTGACGCTTGCCACTAGCTGTTCCATAATGGGACACCTCGTGTGCAATAGTGGCAGCTGCGGATGGAGTGGTCGTGGGACTGCGGTCTGTGGACGAGCTGTCGCTTCTGCTGGAGGACGAGGAGGAGGGGTGGCGAATGCCTACAGCCAACTGTTTCCTAGACCGTGGGCTAGGCAGAACTGTCCCAATATTGCTGTCCCCTGTGGACCCTGCATCCACCACATTAACCCAGTGTGCCGTGATGGACACGAAACGCCCCTGCCATGCCTACTGGTCCATGCATCTGTTGTCAGGTGCACCTTTCTACTCACAGATTGCCTGAGTGCATGGACAATGCAGTCTTTTACATGCTGGTGGAAGGCTGGGATGGCTTTTCTCGAAAAGAATTGTCGACTGGGTAGCTCGTAGCATGGTACAGCGTAGTCCATCAGGGCTTTGAAAGCTTTGCTTTCAACTAACCGGTAGGGCATCATCTCTACCGAGATTAGTCTAGCAATGTGGGCGTTCAAACCCTGTGTACGCGGATGAGAGGATGAGTACTTCCTTTTCCTAATGAGAGTTTCTTGTAGGGTGAGCTGGACTGGAGAGCTGCATATGGTGGTACTAGCGGGAGTGCTGGTGGACATGGCAGACAGAGAGAGTTGGTGATGGTATTCTTGCTGTTGGCCTACATACAGTGTTTCCTACCAAGAACCTGGTGATTCCCTGACTGCTTTGGCCTTGCGACAAAACCTCCACATTTGCTGCAGGTGGTGTGGTAAACGTTGGGCTTACAGTGAGGGAAGGGATGTAGCGTTGCTGACTAGCTTCATTGTGAGAGGGTGCAACAACTTTAAGGGACGTTTGGTAGTTAGTCCAGGCTTGCAAGTGCATGGTGTTTAAATGTCTACGCATGCAACTTGTATTTAGATTTCTAACATTCTGACCTCTGCTGAAGGTCCTTGAGCATTTCTTACAGATGACTTTGCGCTGATCATTTGGATGTTGGTTAAAAAAATGCCAGACTGCACTCTTTTGGTTTTGCCACACGTTTTTGGCCAGATACGGGCCTGCCAGATGGAACCTGTTGCGATGTTGATGCCTGCTGCACCCTGTTCCCCAATCGGCTGCCAATCGGAGCCAACAACTGGGTCATCTATGACCTCCTCTTCTATGTCCTGTGCACCTTCCTCTGTGTCACCGTGTAAGCCGGTGCTAAAGCGTTCGTGACGGGGCTCCATAGTCTCATCTGGGTCAGATTCTGGATCAGTACACTGCGAGGGCAATGTTGTGATCTGAGTCAAAGGAACAGCATAATAATGTGGCTGTGCATCTGTGCACTCCATGTCCGATTCATCTTGTAATGGGCATGACCTGTTAACAATTTCCCTTTATAACCCAGGAACGATATGTGTAAAGAGCTCCATGGAGTAACCCGTTGTGT
This sequence comes from Ranitomeya imitator, assembly GCF_032444005.1. Taxonomy (NCBI): domain Eukaryota; kingdom Metazoa; phylum Chordata; class Amphibia; order Anura; family Dendrobatidae; genus Ranitomeya; species Ranitomeya imitator. The sequence continues at coordinate 312,325,569 of NC_091284.1, read as the reverse complement.
CGCCTGATGCATCCTTCTCTGTTGTTCTGGGTGAAGAACGCAAGGAAGCGACTTGTCCCTGACCGGGAACATCCACTGACGACACGCTGCTTTTACATTTTGTACTTTCCGAAGAGGAGGCGAAAGAGCTAGAGGCAGAGTCAGCAAGGAAAGCCAAAACTTGTTCCTGCTGCTCCGGTTTTAAAAGTGGTTTTCCTACTCCCAGAAAAGGGAGCGTTCGAGGCCTTGTGTAGCCAGACGATGACGGTGGCTGAACAACTCGAGACTTAGGTGCTATATTGCTTTTCCCACGACCACCTGATGCTCCACAACCACTACCATCATTACCAGCTGGCAATGACCGCCCACGGCCACGACCTCTTCCACCAGACTTCCTCATTCTTGGAAATATGTAACTAAACTAACAAACGGTATTTGGTACTGTAAAACCAGTCCACAAGGTAGACGCAAAATTGTTGTGAATTTAAATCTCCCTTTATAGGTGTGTGAGCGTGCAGGGAAAATCAGGCCCACTGTATTAGAGTACACAGTTTCAGTGGCAGACAGTGGCTGACAGATATGCCACTAACAGGACTGACGCAGATGCACACACTGGAAATAAAAATCTCCCCTTCTTTTTTTTATATGGAAGACTAGTGAATAAATCTGGCCCACTGTTTTACAGTAGTGTTTCAGTGGCACAAAATGACAGACCGATACCACAGACTGAACTGGCACAGATGCACAGATTTGCCAATATTAATCTCCCCTTCGTTTTTTTTTTTGATGGGAGACTAGTGAATAAATCTGGCCCACAGTTTTACAGTAGTGTTTCAGTGGCACAAAATGACAGACCGATACCACAGACTGGACTGGCACAGATTTGCCAATATTAATCTCCCCTTTTTTTTTTTGATGGGAGACCAGTGAATAAATTTGGCCCACAGTTTTACAGTAGTGTTTCAGTGGCACAAAATGACAGACAGATACCACAGACTGGACTGGCACAGATGCACAGATTTGCCAATATTAATCTCCCCTTCTTTTCTTTTTTTGATGGGAGACTAGTGAATAAATCTGGCCCACAGTTTTACAGTAGTGTTTCAGTGGCACAAAATGACAGACCGATACCACAGACTGGACTGGCACAGATGCACAGATTTGCCAATATTAATCTCCCCTTCTTTTTTTTTTTGATGGGAGACTAGTGAATAAATCTCGCCCACTGTTTTACAGTAGTGTTTCAGTGGCACAAAATGACAGACCGATACCACAGACTGGACTGGCACAGATGCACAGATTTGCCAATATTAATCTCCCCTTCTTTTTTTTTTTGATGGGAGACTAGTGAATAAATCTCGCCCACTGTTTTACATTATTGTTTATGTGGCACAAAATGACTGACAGATACAACAGACTGGACTGGCACAGATGCACTGATTGGCAATATAAATCTCCCTTAGTAGTGTATAATCGGTTCCTTTCATCAAACTCAATTTGACAGGTGGGCCCGCCCCTATCAGAGTGTATCAAAATGTGTAACCCCTCCCCTCCATGTCTGCCAGCTGTCCCTCCTTGGCTGATTTTCCCTTTTGATATAGTTTGATAATGTTAATTTGATCCAGCGATTATTATCCCAGTATTTGTTTTTTATATCCTATTAGATTTTCATTTTATATGTAGCTGCGAGCTTGCTTCTGTAAGATGTATTTTATTCACAGTGTACACATATAGTGAATAGGGCTGGTGTTTCTGTCTGCAATCCTACATCCTGTTATGTGAAAAGCATTCTCATTTTACATCTCAGAAACTACAGCCAGAGTTTCACATGTTATTCAACATCATTAACACACCCAGCTGTTTATTTTATAGCCTATTAGATTTTCATATTATATGTAAGTTGCTATAGCTGCTATGAGTATGAATGAGTCTGATACTATAATTGCTAGCAGCTGTGCCTGATACTATAACTGCTAACATCTGCTAAAATGTGTCTCTACTAACCATTAACTAAATGATGGTCATCTCATTTACGCAGAGTATCCGGCTACTCCTTACATAACTACAACCAAACAATATTATCAGGTTTCTGAGAAAAATTAGCTTCAATATTATATAGCATTTGTTTTACAAAATAGCTCTTTCCAGAATTAGACGGTCCTGCTAGAATGCATGAGAATGGGTGTTGCAGGCGCGTATCCATCACAATACGTGACTAATGCCCAAAAGGTAATGTGGTGAAATCATCTAATAGTCTCCACTTTGTATAAACGCACTTTTGTGTTTTGCGTAATGGCCTTGTTTCAATATCCCAGTACTTTTTATTTCTCACAATGGACGCCTGCTGTACGACAATACGTTTCTGAGTTTCTGCGGCAGAATTGTGCGGGTAGTCCAGAACTAGATCTTTTAGACTGCTGAAATTAATAGATTGAGAGTTAACAACATTTAGTGTTATCCCCTTAACTTTTAAGACAGTTTTACCAGTGTTGAGTTTGTATCCGTAAGTTTTGGGGCCCGCGGATATAAATTCTGTGATGTGTGTACCATCGGGTATTTCACTGATCAGCTCCCCCAGGTAATCACCTAAAGGCGGTTGCCACTCACCATCTCTCTGTACAAAAATAACTGAATCTGTGTCGTGATAAAGGCACCTCTCCTGCAGCTGGTCCAGCAGCGAATAGAGCTCTAGCCGGGCACTAGAACTAGAACACGCTATAAAAATGTTTGTGTTTTTGTTGAGTGTGTGGTGGCCTTTTGCATATTTCCAGTTAATGGTTGCAGTGTCATCATCAAGGAAATGTAACATCGAAATGTCATAGTAAGGCAGGAAGAAATACTTAAAAAGCTCATCTGGATCCCTAACAATGCTGGTACATGATAGATTAGATCTCTGAGCAAACTTTCCCCATAAAGAATTTAAGAAAAGCTTAGAGATCTGTCGCTTAGCAGGATTGACAGCTATATTTTCAGGGCGTAATTGGACACCTTCTTTTTCAAGAAAACAGTCAATGTACTGCCTTTTCTTGTCGTCATCAGTAGAGTTGAGCGACCTTGACCTTTTTAGAGTCGAGCCGGGTTTCGCGAAACCCGACTATCTCAAAAGTCGGGTCGAGTGAAATCGGCCGATTATGACGTAAAGTCGGGATCGACTGAAACACGAAACCCAATGCAAGTCAATGGGGCAGCATAGTCGGCAGTGAGTGGGGGCCAGGAAAACACCTAGAGTGCCCATTTTAATGTCAAAACCATCCATTCTTCTTAATGAAGCTTGTCAAGCGTAATTTACCTTATAATAATTGGAAGGCATTTGAAATTGGGGGTCATTTGGCTAAAGTTGTGGTGGGTAGGGCTGGTTCAAGTAATTAGTGGGCCCAGGAAATCTGGACCACGTCACGGCAGTGGAGCAGGGAGAGGTAAGTATTTCAACTTTGCAAGTGCTGTGAACCTGAGCAAGCAGGGGGGGCCCACTTGTTGGCATTGGCACTGGCACAGGGCCCCTCAAAGTACAGCGGTGTGTTTGCACGGCGGGGGCGCCTCCCACCGGCAGCAACACTTTTGCGTACTATGAGAGGCCCTGTGCCAGTGACATCGCCAACTAGTATTCCTCCCCCCCACCTGATGAAGGAACCTGCACTTTCATCTGCACCTTCCTCTTTGTCCCAGTGTAAGGTGGTATGGTATGCGGGAAGAGCAACCTGACTTTCAGCAGGGTCACAATGTTGTTGTGTAGCGTGCACGGGGAATGTTGCGTTATGGGTCAATGTACCAGCAGACTCATCTATCACTGGCTGGGCAATGGGCAGGATGAGGAGGAAACACAGATATAGGCCCAAAGAATAAAGTTGGCTAAATGCAGTTCAAAATTGGTAACACAGGAATAACCAGGGGGCATTGCAGTGGAGGACAACTGGAATGAGAGGCTGACACAGAGAGTAGGCCCAAATCAGTAAGTAGTTGAAATGCAGTTCAAAATTGGCAACCGTAGTAAACAGGCGGCACAGCTTTGTTCAGTGGAGGAGAACAGCAAGGAGTGGCAGACACCGATAGTAGGCCCCAACCCAACTAGTAGGCAAAATGCAGTCTAACATTAACAACTACTTAACGAGCGCCTGAAAACGGAATTTCAGGACAGGAAACCAGGAGAACAGCAAGGAGTGGCAGACACCGATAGTAGGCCCCAAACCAACTAGTACGCCAAATGCAGTTGTTCCGTTTAACCACAATTTAATGAGAGCCTGAAGATAGAAGTTCAGGAAAGGCAACCTGGAGAACACCTTGGAGTGGAACACACCATCTCTCTACACCCCATACCCAATTTGTAGGCCTAATGCAGTGTAGTTTCCAAGAACTACTAAACGAGAGCCGGAAGATCGAAGCTCAGGAAAGGCAACCTGGAGAACACCTTGGAGTGGAACACACCATCTCTCTACACCCCATACCCAATTTGTAGGCCTAATGCAGTGTAGTTTCCAACAACTACTAAACGAGAGCATGAAGATCGAAGCATTGGCGAGGAAACCTGGGGAACACCTTGGAGTGGAACACACCATCTCTCTACACCCCATACCCAATTTGTAGGCCTAATGCAGTGTAGTTTCCAAGAACTACTAAACGAGAGCCGGAAGATCGAAGCTCAGGAAAGGCAACCTGGAAAACAACTTGGAGTGGAACACACCATCTCTCTACACCCCATACCCAATTTGTAGGCCTAATGCAGCGTAGTTTCCAACAACTACTAAACGAGAGCATGATGATCGAAGCATTGGCGAGGAAACCTGGGGAACACCTTGGAGTGGAACACACCATCTCTCTACAGTGGAACACACCATCTCTCTACACCCCATACCCAATTTGTAGGCCTAATGCAGCGTAGTTTCCAACAACTACTAAACGAGAGCCGGAAGATCGAAGCTCAGGAAAGGCAACCTGGGGAACACCTTGGAGTGTAACAAACCCTCTCTCTACACCACGGAAGGGCTGATTCTTAGGAAGGAAGGCTGTCGGAAAGAAGCAGGGCGCGTCCGAGGGTGATTATATTCTTATTAGGTATATACTCACCCTCGGACGCGCCCTGCTTCTTTATTTGTAATGAATGTTTATTTGCAATGTGGTTTTGACTTACTCTATTTTTTTGGTAAATAATGATTTTATTATTTTCATTGTTTTGCATCTTCTTGGCAATAATATAAAGAAGACGCGACAGGACAACACTCGGTGGATGCCATATCTGTGTTTAAAATTGAAAAAACCTTTCAGTTAACTACTTGCAGGAGAAAGTTATTGTAGCTGGTGGCCATTTTTAGTACTGTACCAGATTTTTGTTGTATGTGTTTGTTTTTAATGTTAAAATGTTTGCATTTGATATCTCTCCAGTATTTTCTTTTTTATAAGCAAAATACTTATTTTTATATTTTCTGATGTTGGTTCCAGGGGTACACGGGCAGCAGTGGTGTGGTCAGTGGAGGCCTAGTGGAAGGAGTGACCGCAGACAGGCATCGAAGGCCTAAAATAATAACACATGGCTGTAGGCAATTTTAAATTGGTTCCAGGGGTACACGGGCAGCAGTGCCCTGGTCAGTGTAGTAGTAGTTGAAAGAATGGACCGAAGACAGGCATCGAAGGCCTAAAATAAAAAAATTGGGCTGGCTGTAGGCAATTTTAAATTGGTTCCAGGGGTACACGGGCAGCAGTGGTGTGGTCAGTGGAGGCCTAGTGGAAGGAGTGACCGCAGACAGGCATCGAAGGCCTAAAATAATAACACATGGCTGTAGGCAATTTTAAATTGGTTCCAGGGGTACACGGGCAGCAGTGGTGTGGTCAGTGGAGGCCTAGTGGAAGGAGTGACCACAGACAGGCATCGAAGGCCTAAAATAATAACACATGGCTGTAGGCAATTTTAAATTGGTTCCAGGGGTACACGGGCAGCAGTGCCCTGGTCAGTGTAGTAGTAGTTGAAAGAATGGACCGCAGACAGGCATCGAAGGCCTAAAATAAAAAAAATTGGGCTGGCTGTAGGCAATTTTAAATTGGTTCCAGGGGTACACGGGCAGCAGTGGTGTGGTCAGTTGAGGCCTAGTGGAAGGAGTGACCGCAGACAGGCATCGAAGGCCTAAAATAATAACACATGGCTGTAGGCAATTTTAAATTGGTTCCAGGGGTACACGGGCAGCAGTGGTGTGGTCAGTGGAGGCCTAGTGGAAGGAGTGACCGCAGACAGGCATCGAAGGCCTAAAATAATAACACATGGCTGTAGGCAATTTTAAATTGGTTCCAGGGGTACACGGGCAGCAGTGGTGTGGTCAGTGGAGGCCTAGTGGAAGGAGTGACCGCAGACAGGCATCGAAGGCCTAAAATAATAACACATGGCTGTAGGCAATTTTAAATTGGTTCCAGGGGTACACGGGCAGCAGTGCCCTGGTCAGTGTAGTAGTAGTTGAAAGAATGGACCGCAGACAGGCATCGAAGGCCTAAAATAAAAAAATTGGGCTGGCTGTAGGCAATTTTAAATTGGTTCCAGGGGTACACGGGCAGCAGTGGTGTGGTCAGTGGAGGCCTAGTGGAAGGAGTGACCGCAGACAGGCATCGAAGGCCTAAAATAATAACACATGGCTGTAGGCAATTTTAAATTGGTTCCAGGGGTACACGGGCAGCAGTGGTGTGGTCAGTGGAGGCCTAGTGGAAGGAGTGACCACAGACAGGCATCGAAGGCCTAAAATAATAACACATGGCTGTAGGCAATTTTAAATTGGTTCCAGGGGTACACGGGCAGCAGTGCCCTGGTCAGTGTAGTAGTAGTTGAAAGAATGGACCGCAGACAGGCATCGAAGGCCTAAAATAAAAAAATTGGGCTGGCTGTAGGCAATTTTAAATTGGTTCCAGGGGTACACGGGCAGCAGTGGTGTGGTCAGTGGAGGCCTAGTGGAAGGAGTGACCGCAGACAGGCATCGAAGGCCTAAAATAATAACACATGGCTGTAGGCAATTTTAAATTGGTTCCAGGGGTACACGGGCAGCAGTGGTGTGGTCAGTGGAGGCCTAGTGGAAGGAGTGACCACAGACAGGCATCGAAGGCCTAAAATAATAACACATGGCTGTAGGCAATTTTAAATTGGTTCCAGGGGTACACGGGCAGCAGTGCCCTGGTCAGTGTTGTAGTAGTTGAAAGAATGGACCGCAGACAGGCATCGAAGGCCTAAAATAAAAAAATTGGACTGGCTGTAGGCAATTTTAAATTGGTTCCAGGGGTACACGGGCAGCAGTGGTGTGGTCAGTGGAGGCCTAGTGGAAGGAGTGACCGCAGACAGGCATCGAAGGCCTAAAATAATAACACATGGCTGTAGGCAATTTTAAATTGGTTCCAGGGGTACACGGGCAGCAGTGGTGTGGTCAGTGGAGGCCTAGTGGAAGGAGTGACCACAGACAGGCATCGAAGGCCTAAAATAATAACACATGGCTGTAGGCAATTTTAAATTGGTTCCAGGGGTACACGGGCAGCAGTGGTGTGGTCAGTGGAGGCCTAGTGGAAGGAGTGACCGCAGACAGGCATCGAAGGCCTAAAATAATAACACATGGCTGTAGGCAATTTTAAATTGGTTCCAGGGGTACACGGGCAGCAGTGCCCTGGTCAGTGTAGTAGTAGTTGAAAGAATGGACCGCAGACAGGCATCGAAGGCCTAAAATAAAAAAATTGGGCTGGCTGTAGGCAATTTTAAATTGGTTCCAGGGGTACACGGGCAGCAGTGGTGTGGTCAGTGGAGGTCTAGTGGAAGGAGTGACCGCAGACAGGCATCGAAGGCCTAAAATAATAACACATGGCTGTAGGCAATTTTAAATTGGTTCCAGGGGTACACGGGCAGCAGTGGTGTGGTCAGTGGAGGCCTAGTGGAAGGAGTGACCACAGACAGGCATCGAAGGCCTAAAATAATAACACATGGCTGTAGGCAATTTTAAATTGGTTCCAGGGGTACACGGGCAGCAGTGCCCTGGTCAGTGTAGTAGTAGTTGAAAGAATGGACCGCAGACAGGCATCGAAGGCCTAAAATAAAAAAATTGGGCTGGCTGTAGGCAATTTTAAATTGGTTCCAGGGGTACACGGGCAGCAGTGGTGTGGTCAGTGGAGGCCTAGTGGAAGGAGTCACCGCAGACAGGCATCGAAGGCCTAAAATAATAACACATGGCTGTAGGCAATTTTAAATTGGTTCCAGGGGTACACGGGCAGCAGTGCCCTGGTCAGTGTAGTAGTAGTTGAAAGAATGGACCGCAGACAGGCATCGAAGGCCTAAAATAAAAAAATTGGGCTGGCTGTAGGCAATTTTAAATTGGTTCCAGGGGTACACGGGCAGCAGTGGTGTGGTCAGTGGAGGCCTAGTGGAAGGAGTGACCGCAGACAGGCATCGAAGGCCTAAAATAATAACACATGGCTGTAGGCAATTTTAAATTGGTTCCAGGGGTACACGGGCAGCAGTGGTGTGGTCAGTGGAGGCCTAGTGGAAGGAGTGACCACAGACAGGCATCGAAGGCCTAAAATAATAACACATGGCTGTAGGCAATTTTAAATTGGTTCCAGGGGTACACGGGCAGCAGTGGTGTGGTCAGTGGAGGCCTAGTGGAAGGAGTGTCCGCAGACAGGCATCGAAGGCCTAAAATAATAACACATGGCTGTAGGCAATTTTAAATTGGTTCCAGGGGTACACGGGCAGCAGTGGTGTGGTCAGTGGAGGCCTAGTGGAAGGAGTGACCACAGACAGGCATCGAAGGCCTAAAATAATAACACATGGCTGTAGGCAATTTTAAATTGGTTCCAGGGGTACACGGGCAGCAGTGGTGTGGTCAGTGGAGGCCTAGTGGAAGGAGTGACCGCAGACAGGCATCGAAGGCCTAAAATAATAACACATGGCTGTAGGCAATTTTAAATTGGTTCCAGGGGTACACGGGCAGCAGTGCCCTGGTCAGTGTAGTAGTAGTTGAAAGAATGGACCGCAGACAGGCATCGAAGGCCTAAAATAAAAAAATTGGGCTGGCTGTAGGCAATTTTAAATTGGTTCCAGGGGTACACGGGCAGCAGTGGTGTGGTCAGTGGAGGCCTAGTGGAAGGAGTGACCGCAGACAGGCATCGAAGGCCTAAAATAATAACACATGGCTGTAGGCAATTTTAAATTGGTTCCAGGGGTACACGGGCAGCAGTGGTGTGGTCAGTGGAGGCCTAGTGGAAGGAGTGACCACAGACAGGCATCGAAGGCCTAAAATAATAACACATGGCTGTAGGCAATTTTAAATTGGTTCCAGGGGTACACGGGCAGCAGTGCCCTGGTCAGTGTAGTAGTAGTTGAAAGAATGGACCGCAGACAGGCATCGAAGGCCTAAAATAAAAAAATTGGGCTGGCTGTAGGCAATTTTAAATTGGTTCCAGGGGTACACGGGCAGCAGTGGTGTGGTCAGTGGAGGCCTAGTGGAAGGAGTCACCGCAGACAGGCATCGAAGGCCTAAAATAATAACACATGGCTGTAGGCAATTTTAAATTGGTTCCAGGGGTACACGGGCAGCAGTGCCCTGGTCAGTGTAGTAGTAGTTGAAAGAATGGACCGCAGACAGGCATCGAAGGCCTAAAATAAAAAAATTGGGCTGGCTGTAGGCAATTTTAAATTGGTTCCAGGGGTACACGGGCAGCAGTGGTGTGGTCAGTGGAGGCCTAGTGGAAGGAGTCACCGCAGACAGGCATCGAAGGCCTAAAATAATAACACATGGCTGTAGGCAATTTTAAATTGGTTCCAGGGGTACACGGGCAGCAGTGCCCTGGTCAGTGTAGTAGTAGTTGAAAGAATGGACCGCAGACAGGCATCGAAGGCCTAAAATAAAAAAATTGGGCTGGCTGTAGGCAATTTTAAATTGGTTCCAGGGGTACACGGGCAGCAGTGGTGTGGTCAGTGGAGGCCTAGTGGAAGGAGTGACCGCAGACAGGCATCGAAGGCCTAAAATAATAACACATGGCTGTAGGCAATTTTAAATTGGTTCCAGGGGTACATGGGCAGCAGTGGTGTGGTCAGTGGAGGCCTAGTGGAAGGAGTGACCACAGACAGGCATCGAAGGCCTAAAATAATAACACATGGCTGTAGGCAATTTTAAATTGGTTCCAGGGGTACACGGGCAGCAGTGCCCTGGTCAGTGTAGTAGTAGTTGAAAGAATGGACCGCTGACAGGCATCAAAGGCCTAAAATAAAAAAATTGGGCTGGCTGTAGGCAATTTTAAATTGGTTCCAGGGGTACACGGGCAGCAGTGGTGTGGTCAGTGGAGGCCTAGTGGAAGGAGTGACCGCAGACAGGCATCAAAGGCCTAAAATAATAACACATGGCTGTAGGCAATTTTAAATTGGTTCCAGGGGTACACGGGCAGCAGTGCCCTGGTCAGTGTAGTAGTAGTTGAAAGAATGGACCGCAGACAGGCATCGAAGGCCTAAAATAAAAAAATTGGGCTGGCTGTAGGCAATATTAAATTGGTTCCAGGGGTACACGGGCAGCAGTGGTGTGGTCAGTGGAGGCCTAGTGGAAGGAGTGACCGCAGACAGGCATCGAAGGCCTAAAATAATAACACATGGCTGTAGGCAATTTTAAATTGGTTCCAGGGGTACACGGGCAGCAGTGGTGTGGTCAGTGGAGGCCTAGTGGAAGGAGTGACCACAGACAGGCATCGAAGGCCTAAAATAATAACACATGGCTGTAGGCAATTTTAAATTGGTTCCAGGGGTACACGGGCAGCAGTGGTGTGGTCAGTGGAGGCCTAGTGGAAGGAGTGACCACAGACAGGCATCGAAGGCCTAAAATAATAACACATGGCTGTAGGCAATTTTAAATTGGTTCCAGGGGTACACGGGCAGCAGTGGTGTGGTCAGTGGAGGCCTAGTGGAAGGAGTGACCGCAGACAGGCATCGAAGGCCTAAAATAATAACACATGGCTGTAGGCAATTTTAAATTGGTTCCAGGGGTACACGGGCAGCAGTGCCCTGGTCAGTGTAGTAGTAGTTGAAAGAATGGACCGCAGACAGGCATCGAAGGCCTAAAATAAAAAAATTGGGCTGGCTGTAGGCAATTTTAAATTGGTTCCAGGGGTACACGGGCAGCAGTGGTGTGGTCAGTGGAGGCCTAGTGGAAGGAGTGACCGCAGACAGGCATCGAAGGCCTAAAATAATAACACATGGCTGTAGGCAATTTTAAATTGGTTCCAGGGGTACACGGGCAGCAGTGGTGTGGTCAGTGGAGGCCTAGTGGAAGGAGTGACCACAGACAGGCATCGAAGGCCTAAAATAATAACACATGGCTGTAGGCAATTTTAAATTGGTTCCAGGGGTACACGGGCAGCAGTGCCCTGGTCAGTGTAGTAGTAGTTGAAAGAATGGACCGCAGACAGGCATCGAAGGCCTAAAATAAAAAAATTGGGCTGGCTGTAGGCAATTTTAAATTGGTTCCAGGGGTACACGGGCAGCAGTGGTGTGGTCAGTGGAGGCCTAGTGGAAGGAGTCACCGCAGACAGGCATCGAAGGCCTAAAATAATAACACATGGCTGTAGGCAATTTTAAATTGGTTCCAGGGGTACACGGGCAGCAGTGCCCTGGTCAGTGTAGTAGTAGTTGAAAGAATGGACCGCAGACAGGCATCGAAGGCCTAAAATAAAAAAATTGGGCTGGCTGTAGGCAATTTTAAATTGGTTCCAGGGGTACACGGGCAGCAGTGGTGTGGTCAGTGGAGGCCTAGTGGAAGGAGTGACCGCAGACAGGCATCGAAGGCCTAAAATAATAACACATGGCTGTAGGCAATTTTAAATTGGTTCCAGGGGTACATGGGCAGCAGTGGTGTGGTCAGTGGAGGCCTAGTGGAAGGAGTGACCACAGACAGGCATCGAAGGCCTAAAATAATAACACATGGCTGTAGGCAATTTTAAATTGGTTCCAGGGGTACACGGGCAGCAGTGCCCTGGTCAGTGTAGTAGTAGTTGAAAGAATGGACCGCTGACAGGCATCAAAGGCCTAAAATAAAAAAATTGGGCTGGCTGTAGGCAATTTTAAATTGGTTCCAGGGGTACACGGGCAGCAGTGGTGTGGTCAGTGGAGGCCTAGTGGAAGGAGTGACCGCAGACAGGCATCAAAGGCCTAAAATAATAACACATGGCTGTAGGCAATTTTAAATTGGTTCCAGGGGTACACGGGCAGCAGTGCCCTGGTCAGTGTAGTAGTAGTTGAAAGAATGGACCGCAGACAGGCATCGAAGGCCTAAAATAAAAAAATTGGGCTGGCTGTAGGCAATATTAAATTGGTTCCAGGGGTACACGGGCAGCAGTGGTGTGGTCAGTGGAGGCCTAGTGGAAGGAGTGACCGCAGACAGGCATCGAAGGCCTAAAATAATAACACATGGCTGTAGGCAATTTTAAATTGGTTCCAGGGGTACACGGGCAGCAGTGCCCTGGTCAGTGTAGTAGTAGTTGAAAGAATGGACCGCAGACAGGCATCGAAGGCCTAAAATAAAAAAATTGGGCTGGCTGTAGGCAATTTTAAATTGGTTCCAGGGGTACACGGGCAGCAGTGGTGTGGTCAGTGGAGGCCTAGTGGAAGGAGTGACCGCAGACAGGCATCGAAGGCCTAAAATAATAACACATGGCTGTAGGCAATTTTAAATTGGTTCCAGGGGTACACGGGCAGCAGTGGTGTGGTCAGTGGAGGCCTAGTGGAAGGAGTGACCACAGACAGGCATCGAAGGCCTAAAATAATAACACATGGCTGTAGGCAATTTTAAATTGGTTCCAGGGGTACACGGGCAGCAGTGCCCTGGTCAGTGTAGTAGTAGTTGAAAGAATGGACCGCAGACAGGCATCGAAGGCCTAAAATAAAAAAATTGGGCTGGCTGTAGGCAATTTTAAATTGATTCCAGGGGTACACGGGCAGCAGTGGTGTGGTCAGTGGAGGCCTAGTGGAAGGAGTGACCGCAGACAGGCATCGAAGGCCTAAAATAATAACACATGGCTGTAGGCAATTTTAAATTGGTTCCAGGGGTACACGGGCAGCAGTGCCCTGGTCAGTGTAGTAGTAGTTGAAAGAATGGACCGCAGACAGGCATCGAAGGCCTAAAATAAAAAAATTGGGCTGGCTGTAGGCAATTTTAAATTGGTTCCAGGGGTACACGGGCAGCAGTGGTGTGGTCAGTGGAGGCCTAGTGGAAGGAGTGACCGCAGACAGGCATCGAAGGCCTAAAATAATCACACATGGCTGTAGGCAATTTTAAATTGGTTCCAGGGGTACACGGGCAGCAGTGGTGTGGTCAGTGGAGGCCTAGTGGAAGGAGTGACCGCCGACAGCCATCGAAGGCCTAAAATAATAACACATGGCTGTAGGCAATTTTAAATTGGTTCCAGGGGTACACGGGCAGCAGTGGTGTGGTCAGTGGAGGCCTAGTGGAAGGAGTGACCGCAGACAGGCATCGAAGGCCTAAAATAATAACACATGGCTGTAGGCAATTCTAAATTGGTTCCAGGGGTACACGGGCAGCAGTGGTGTGGTCAGTGGAGGCCTAGTGGAAGGAGTGACCGCAGACAGGCATCGAAGGCCTAAAATAATAACACATGGCTGTAGGCAATTTTAAATTGGTTCCAGGGGTACACGGGCAGCAGTGGTGTGGTCAGTGGAGGCCTAGTGGAAGGAGTGACCACAGACAGGCATCGAAGGCCTAACATAACAAAAATGTCAATACAATGGTATTGTCAGTGGCAGGCATTGAAGGATGTCAGCGCATAGACTAAACATTGGTGGAGCTGTGAGATAATTTTGCAAGTGGTAGAGCACTGTTTGAGCTGGGGTGGGGGGAAACTGTCTTGTGGCCGGCGGTACAGGCCCAGGGCCCCTCATATTACAACGGTGTGTCTGACGTTGGGTGCGCACCACCACCGCCAGAGACACTTTATTGTACTAGGAGGGACCCGGTGGCAGTGCCGTCGACCAAAAGCGGGCTCACCCACCTCTTCAGACAAACTGCACTCTCACGGGTGCTGTCGCCAAGTGTCGATACCACGGCCCCGTGTGGGGAGTTTGGCCATTTAGTGAGGTGTAAACATGTCGTATGCTGGACAATCAGGTGCAGAAAATTACGAGATTGGAAAAGGCATTCAGAATAGTCCACAGGCAAGACCTTTTCATAGGAAAGCTAGGTGTCAGCCGGGCAAGGTGGGGCAAAAGATTTCGAAATCCAGTTGTGGTTCATTTTAATGAAGGTTAGATCATCTACATTTTGGGTAGCCAGACGAGTCCTTTTTTCTGTTAGTATTGAACCTGCAGCACTGAATACTCTTTCTGATAGGACACTAGCTGCCGGGCAAGCAAGCTCCTGCAATGCATATTCTGCCAATTCTGGCCAGGTGTCTAATTTTGATGCCCAGTAATCAAATGGGAATGACGGTTGAGGGAGAACATCGATAAGGGATGAAAAATAGTTTGTAACCATACTGGACAAATGTTGTCTCCTGTCACTTTGAATTGATGCTGCAGTACCTGTCCTGTCTGCGGTCATAGCAAAATCACTCCACAACCTGGTCAGAAAACCCCTCTGGCCAACGCCACTTCTGATTTCTGCCCCTCTAACTCCTCTGGTCTGCTGGCCCCTGCAGCTCGTGTGAGAACGATCACGGGCGCTGTGTGCAGGGAATGCCAGAAGCAAACGGTCAACAAGAGTTGATTGTTTGGTTGCTAATATTAGTTCCAAGTTCTCATGTGGCATTATATTTTGCAATTTGCCTTTATAGCGAGGATCAAGGAGGCAGGCCAACCAGTAATCGTCATCATTCATCATTTTAGTTATGCGTGTGTCCCTTTTGAGGATACGTAAGGCATAATCCGCAATGTGGGCCAAAGTTCCAGTTCTCAAATCTGCGGTTGTGCTTGGTTGAGGGGCAGTTTCAGGCAAATCAACGTCACTTGTGTCCCTCAAAAAACCAGAACCCGGCCTTGCCGCGCCACCAATTTCCAGTGGCCCCGGAAAAGCTTCCTCATTAAAAATATAATCATCCCCATCATCCTCCTCGTCCTCCTCGTCCTCTTCGCCCGCTACCTCGTCCTGTACACTGCCCTGGCCAGACAATGGCTGACTGTCATCAAGGCTTTCCTCTTCCTCAGCTGCAGACGCCTGATCCTTTATGTGCGTCAAACTTTGCATCAGCAGACGCATTAGGGGGATGCTCATGCTTATTATGGCGTTGTCTGCACTAACCAGCCGTGTGCATTCCTCAAAACACTGAAGGACTTGACACATGTCTTGAATCTTCGACCACTGCACACCTGACAACTCCATGTCTGCCATCCTACTGCCTGCCCGTGTATGTGTATCCTCCCACAAAAACATAACAGCCCGCCTCTGTTCACACAGTCTCTGAAGCATGTGCAGTGTTGAGTTCCACCTTGTTGCAACGTCTATGATTAGGCGATGCTGGGGAAGGTTCAAAGAACGCTGATAGGTCTGCATACGGCTGGAGTGTACGGGCGAACGGCGGATGTGAGCAAAGTCCACGCACTTTGAGGAGCAGGTCGGATAACCCCGGATAACTTTTCAGGAAGCACTGCACCACCAGGTTTAAGGTGTGAGCCAGGCAAGGAATGTGTTTCAGTTGGGAAAGGGAGATGGCAGCCATGAAATTCCTTCCGTTATCACTCACTACCTTGCCTGCCTCAAGATCTACAGTGCCCAGCCACGACTGCGTTTCTTTCTGCAAGAACTCGGACAGAACTTCCACGGTGTGTCTGTTGTCGCCCAAACACTTCATAGCCAATACAGCCTGCTGACGTTTGCCAGTAGCTGCCCCATAATGGGAGACCTGGTGTGCAACAGTGGCAGCTGCGGATGGAGTGGTTGTGCGACTGCGGTCTGTGGACGAGCTCTCGCTTCTGCAGGAGGACGAAGAGGAGGAGGAGGGGGTGCGAACGGCTACAGCCAATTGTTTCCTAGACCATGGGCTAGGCAGAACTGTCCCAAACTTGCTGTCCCCTGTGGACCCTGCATCCACCACATTTACCCAGTGTGCCGTGATGGACATGTAACGTCCCTGGCCATGCCTACTGGTCCATGCATCTGTTGTCAGGTGCACCTTTGTGCTCACAGATTGCCTGAGTGCATGGACGATGCGCTCTTTAACATGCTGGTGGAGGGCTGGGATGGCTTTTCTGGAAAAAAAGTGTCGACTGGGTAGCTCGTAGCGTGGTACAGCGTAGTCCATCAGGGCTTTGAAAGCTTCGCTTTCAACTAACCGGTAGGGCATCATCTCTAACGAGATTAGTCTAGCTATGTGTGCGTTCAAACCCTGTGTACGCGGATGCGAGGCTAAGTACTTCCTTTTTCTAACCATAGTCTCATGTAGGGTGAGCTGGACTGGAGAGCTGGAGATCGTGGAACTAGCGGGGGTGCCGGTGGACATGGCAGACTGAGAGACGGTGGAAGATGGTATTGTTGCCACCGGTGCCCTAGATGCAGTGTTTCCTACTACGAAACTGGTGATTCCCTGACCCTGACGGCTTTGGCCTGGCAAAGAAACCTGCACAGATACTGCAGGTGGTGCGGAAAATGGTGGCCCTACACTGCCGGAAGGGATGTTGCGTTGCTGACTAGCTTCATTGGCCGAGGGTGCTACAACCTTAAGGGACGTTTGGTAGTTAGTCCAGGCTTGCAAATGCATGGTGGTTAAATGTCTATGCATGCAACTTGTATTGAGACTTTTCAGATTCTGTCCTCTGCTTAAGGTAGTTGAACATTTTTGACAGATGACTTTGCGCTGATCAATTGGATGTTGTTTAAAAAAATGCCAGACTGCACTCTTTCTAGCATCGGATACCTTTTCAGGCATTGCAGACTGAGCTTTAACCGGATGGCCATGCTGTCCTCCAACAGGTTTTAGCTTTGCCACGCATTTTGGGCAAGATACGGGCCCGGCAGATGGAACCTGTTGCGATGTTGATGCCTGCTGCGGCCCCTCCTCCTCCGCTTCAGAACTGCTGCCGCCTGCACCCTGTTCCCCCAATGGCTGCCAATCGGGGTCAAGAACTGGGTCATCTATTACCTCTTCTTGTAGCTCGTGTGCAACTTCGTCTGTGTCACCGTGTCGGTCGGTGGTATAGCGTTCGTGATGGGGCAACATAGTCTCATCAGGGTCTGATTCTTGATCAGCACCCTGCGAGGGCAATGTTGTGGTCTGAGTCAAAGGACCAGCATAGTAGTCTGGCTGTGGCTGTGCATCAGTGCACTCCATGTCAGATTCAACTTGTAATGGGCATGGACTGTTAACTGCTTCACTTTCTAAGCCAGGGACGGTATGTGTAAAGAGCTCCATGGAGTAACCCGTTGTGTCGCCTGCTGCATTCTTCTCTGTTGTTGTTTTTGCTGAAGAGGACAAGGAAGCGACTTGTCCCTGACCGTGAACATCCACTAACGACGCGCTGCTTTGACATTTACCAGTTTCACGAGAGGAGGCAAAAGAGCTAGAGGCTGAGTCAGCAAGATAAGCCAAAACTTGCTCTTGCTGCTCCGGCTTTAAAAGCGGTTTTCCTACTCCCAGAAAAGGGAGCGTTCGAGGCCTTGTGTAGCCAGACGACGAACCTGGCTCCACAGCTCCAGACTTAGGTGCAATATTTTTTTTCCCACGACCAGCTGATGCTCCACCACTACCACTACCCTCATTACCAGCTGACAATGAACGCCCCCGGCCACGACCTCCTCCACCATACTTCCTCATTGTTTTAAAAACGTAAACAAACTAACGGTATTTGTTGCTGTCACACAAATTACACAGTGAGCTATAACTTCAGTATGATTTAGCTACCCCTTTACAGGTGAGTGAGACCACAACGAAAATCAGGCACAATGTTACACACTCTGTTGTTGGTGGCAACAAATGAGAGAGATGCCACACACGCAGGACTGTCACTGAAGCACAAATGTAAATATTAATCTCCCACTGATTTGATTTTTTTTTTTTTTTCAGGGAGACTTTAGGAAAAAAAAAAATAGAATAAAATGATTTTTTCAGGAAGAATTTAGAAACCAAAGAAAATAAAATAATTTTTTCAGGGAGAATTTAGAAAACAAATAAAACAAAAAAAAGCTTTCTATGGCCCACTGAGTGAGAGATGACGCACACAGGAGTCAGGAGTGGCACACAAGCCCAGAGGCCAATATTTATCTCCCACTGATTGATGTAGTGATTTTTTCAGGTAGATTTTGGAACCCAAATCAAGCTAAAAAAAAATAATAGGCTTTCTATGGCCCACAATTGGAGAGAGAGAGAGAGAGAGATGGCACACCCAGGAGTCAAGACTGGCACACAAGCAGAAAGGGCAATATTAATCTCCCACTGATTTGTTTTTTTTTGTTTTTTTTTTCAGGGAGACTTTAGGAAAAAAAAAAATAGAATAAAATGATTTTTTCAGGAAGAATTTAGAAACCAAATAAAATAAAATGATTTTTTCAGGGAGAATTTAGAAAACAAATAAAACAAAAAAAGGCTTTCTATGGCCCACTGAGTGAGAGATGACGCACACAGGAGTCAGGAGTGGCACACAAGCCCAGAGGCCAATATTTATCTCCCACTGATTGATGTAGTGATTTTTTCAGGTAGATTTTGGAACCCAAATCAAGCTAAAAAAAATAATAGGCTTTCTATGGCCCACAATTGGAGAGAGAGAGAGAGATGGCACACCCAGGAGTCAAGACTGGCACACAAGCAGAAAGGGCAATATTAATCTCCCACTGATTTGTTTTTTTTTTTTTTTTTTTCAGGGAGACTTTAGGAAAAAAAAAAATAGAATAAAATGATTTTTTCAGGAAGAATTTAGAAACCAAAGAAAATAAAATGATTTTTTCAGGGAGAATTTAGAAAACAAATAAAACAAAAAAAGGCTTTCTATGGCCCATTGAGTGAGAGATGACGCACACAGGAGTCAGGAGTGGCACACAAGCCCAGAGGCCAATATTTATCTCCCACTGATTGATGTAGTGATTTTTTCAGGTAGATTTTGGAACCCAAATCAAGCTAAAAAAATAATAGGCTTTCTATGGCCCACAATTGGAGAGAGAGAGAGAGATGGCACACCCAGGAGTCAAGACTGGCACACAAGCAGAAAGGGCAATATTAATCTCCCACTGATTTGTTTTTTTTTTTTTTTTTTTTCAGGGAGACTTTAGGAAAAAAAAAATAGAATAAAATGATTTTTTCATGGAGAATTTAGAAAACAAATAAAACAAAAAAAGGCTTTCTATGGCCCACTGAGTGAGAGATGACGCACACAGGAGTCAGGAGTGGCACACAAGCCCAGAGGCCAATATTTATCTCCCACTTTTTTTTTTTTGTTCCAGGGAAAATTTATAAACCCAATAAAAAAAATAATAAATAGGCTTTCTATGGCCCACTATCTGAGAGACAGAGAGAGATGGCACGCTTAGGACTGGCACACAAGCCCAAAGGCCAATATTAATCTCCCTTTTTTTTTGTAAGGGAGAATTTATAAAACAAAAAAAAAATAAATAAATAGGCTTTCTATGGCCCACTATTTGTGAGAGAGATGGCACGCTCAGGACTGGCACACAAGCCCAGAGGCCAATATTAATCTCCCACTTTTTTTTTTTTCCAGGGAAAATTTATAAACCCAATAAAAAAAAAATAAATAAATAGGCTTTCTATGGCCCACTATCTGAGAGAGAGAGATGGCACGCTTAGGACTGGCACACAAGCCCAAAGGCCAATATTAATCTCCCACAGATTGATTTATTGATTTTTTCAGGTAGAATTTAGAACCCAAATAAAGCAAAAAAAAAAAAAAAAGGGGCTTTCTATGGCCCACTGAGTGAGTGATGATGCACACAGGAGTCAGGAGTGGCACACAAGCCCTGAGGCCAATATTTTTCTCCCACTGATTGATGTAGTGATTTTTTCAGGTAGATTTTAGAACCAAAATCAAGCAAAAAAATAAATAGGCTTTCTATGGCCCACTGAGTGAGTGATGATGCACACAGGAGTCAAGAGTGGCACACAAGCCCTGAGGCCAATATTTTTCTCCCACTGATTGATGTAGTGATTTTTTCAGGTAGATTTTATAACCCAAATCAAGCAAAAAAATAAATAGGCTTTCTATGGCCCACTGAGTGAGAGATGACACAGACAGGGATGGCACTCTAGCAGAAATGTCAATCTTAATCTCCCACAAAAAAAAAAAAAAAACAGGGAGTGTCCTTCAATTACTATCTCCCTGCAGTAATCTCAGCCAGGTATGGCAGGCAGCAATAAGGAGTGGACTGATGCACAAATTAAATAAAAAGTGTGTACAAACCAAAAAGATAGCTGTGCAGAAAGGAAGGAACAAGAGGATTTGTGCTTTGAAAAAAGCAGTTGGTTTGCACAGCGGCGTACACACAGCAATGCAGCTATCAGGGAGCCTTCTAGGGCAGCCCAATGAGCTACAGCGCTGAGGGGGAAAAAAAAAAAATGTAGCTTCCACTGTCCCTGCACACCGAAGGTGGTGTTGGGCAGTGGAAATCGCTACAGCACAAGCGGTTTGGTGGTTAATGGACCCTGCCTAACACTATCCCTGCTTCTGACGAAGCGGCAGCAACCTCTCCCTAAGCTCAGATCAGCAGCAGTAACATGGCGGTCGGCGGGAACTCCCCTTTATAGCCCCTGTGACGCCGCAGACAGCAAGCCAATCACTACAATGCCCTTCTCTAAGATGGTGGGGACCAGGACCTATGTCATCACGCTGCCCACACTCTGCGTTTACCTTCATTGGCTGAGAAATGGCGCTTTTCGCGTCATTGAAACGCGACTTTGGCGCGAAAGTCGCGTACCGCATGGCCGACCCCGCACAGGGGTCGGATCAGGTTTCATGAAACCCGACTTTGCCAAAAGTCGGCGACTTTTGAAAATGAACGACCCGTTTCGCTCAACCCTAGTCATCAGTGCACCAGCTAGGATAACCAGAGGCTTCCTGCTTATCCCTAAAATGTAATTTAATGTACGGAGCAAACAGATCATCAGTGGTTTTAGGAAAATGCCATATTTCATAGATGTGTGCGATCAGATACCCTTTTTCTATCGCCATCTCGAGCTCTATAGTGCACCAGGTGCCTGTCAGGGCACGTTCTTCATCACTATGAGCACAAATATCTGTCTGGGAGTTTACAGCGCATGTGTAGCAAAGGGGGAACATTAATTTTTTGTTGAGTTTTACCGGTAGTACTGGAAAAAATAAATCTCTTGGTGGGTAGACCTTGACTTTAGCAATGCCAAAGTATTTTTTAATGAATCCAAAATTGTCATAGATGATGTCTGGGTGGCCTACAGGGTATGTTTTAGTTTTGTTTACAAAGGGGTACAGACTGGTGAAATCGTAGTAATGTAAAGTCTCCCCTTCTTCCAGATGGTGATAGAGCTGAATGGCGTTAGTTCGGCCGCCATAAAGCGCATCACGGGGGTCTAAAGGAACGGGGAAATCCATCTGGTGGAGAAATGCTTGAAGGTTAAAATCATTTTCAAGCATTTCATTCCACGCATGCTCCCACATCACTCTTACTGTGTACCCGCAGCACTGTAAGTAACGCTTTTTAGCTAAAAAGGTATAATATAATTGTCCATAGGACGTGTTTGTGACCTTATTCGTGTCATTTTCATTATAGCACACGGGACATCCGTGGTAAAAACACCCCTGAAATTCAAAGGCTATGTGTTGGCCGCTAACATAGGCATAACCATCTAGAAAATATTTCCCGACTTGTTTTTCGCCGCCTCTCAAAACGTGCTGTATGTCGATGTTCTCGGAGTGGGCTACATACATGAGCCATTGTATAGCGGGTGTCGAGTAGCGCTTTTTTGCCTTGTGATAATTATCACTAGGTAAAATGGCGATTGTCTTTTTTGGAAGAAATTTAAACCGGTACATTGTCATACACACCGAGGCCAGGGTGATGAGCTGAAAAGGGTCAACACATCTGCTCACTACAATCCTTTGCTTTTGACGCTTACAGTATTTTTAAACATTTTTCTGTGTCATCTGCATAATACGCTCTCTATAGATCTCGCAGGCGTGCCTCAAAATGTCAACATCTTGTTTGCAATAAGATTTTAGCTCAGCCTTGAAGTCAAAAGTTGTATTTACCTGTGTCTTATACCACTTCAGGAACTCTACCTTCTCACCAGGTGACATGTACTCCACCCCATAATATTTTACATCAGGTATGGGGCCTACATAATTTTGGTTTTCTCTGGTATTAAAAAAGTGTGGAAAATGGCCTTTGCCGCCTGAAAAGCCCATGGCCTGTGGTAATTTACTGAGTTTCATGGGGATAAAATTTAGAGAGTCTATGAACCTTATAGACAAATCGGGTAGCGACACACACAAGAGACGGCCATTTGGCTCTATTTTAAGCCTCAGATATTACAATAGTCTGAACAGTGCCTGAGATGTAACTTCATATGAAACTGCTGTGATACATTCTAAATTACAAAATAGTTTTGAAGCTTTGTGTAGAAATATATCAGCCAAAGAATATAAAACTACTAGACACTCTATTTTACAGTGCTTCACTTCTGACTTACAGAATAATTATAGAATCGTATCAGATTTTGTGTCATCAAACCCAACAAAAATGTACTTGTCTGGCAGTTCACATCGATAGCTAACATACACTAGCAATTAGTTAAGGCTGTCTTATAATGTGGGTTTTCCTGTGTTATGTGACAATAAATATTTTAACCCTTGTCAGGCTGCATAATTTTACAACCTTAACAGGCTGCATAGGTACAATTGTACCTTCACATATACCTCCACTGTGGGAAGACTTTACTTGGTTTCAGAAACTAAAGTTCATTCAGCTACAAATGTTATGCTGATATCTATTGTTCAGTGTTGTTACTGGTCACTTATGTTGCTGTCAATTAAGTTAATTCAAACTGGGAGTGGCTTCTACTTGTCTTCCTGCCTCCCTCCTCTCATTAGCCATTTTGCTGTTCATCTCATTGCTGTGAGCACACATTTCTAGGCTTGTGAAGTCTTCAATTTCTTGGAAACGAAGGTAGGAAAGTCTCACAGCATCTAACAGCCAGTTATACCTTTATTCTCATTATGTGGGGACAGAACAGTCAAATTGTCTTTCAGCCTGGACTTGGCTTACATATATTTTGTATGAAACTTATCACTATAGGTATAATTTTTATACGAAAAATGGATAATAATTAGTATCTACATATTGTTTTACGATGTTTTATTTATATTCAGCACAAAATACGAAGCCAAAATTCATCTAGCAAGTCATCATGAGTGATAGTAATGCTGGATCTAGTTTCCGCCATAATCCAAGAAAACGTGTTTGCAGGTCAGTATAATTTTGTGAAAAGCCAATAATGTAGTATTTCGGAAAATTATTTATTTTACATTTTTTCATATTTACAGATTTACGTCTGACGAAATAATGCGAATGCTAGAAGAATCTGATTCTGAGCATGAGGATGAACCATATGTTCCATCTGATGATGAAAACTATGTACCACAAGTGGATGTTACTGAAGAAGATTCAGACATTGAACAAGAAATGGTCATAGAGCATGAAAATGAATACGAATCAGACGAAAGTGTTGAGGATGATTCTGTGCCTCAAAGTGCAGGCGACATTTGGACTGCTAAGGATGAAACTCAATGGTGCAGTAATCCACTGCCAAATGCACAAACAAAATCTCGTAATGTCCTACGACAAAGAGGTGGCCCTGCAGCAATCAGCAACCTATATACAGCAAAAGAGCTATTCAAGTCCATCATGACTCCCGAGATGTGTGACATCATATTACGGGAAACGAATCGAAAGGCCAAGAGAGTTTGTGATGCTTACAACAACGAACTGGTACAACGTTTTCCTGATTCTTCCAAACGGCCACCACAAAAAACATTCAAGCAATTTACTGAAACTGAACTTCATGCATTTTTGGGCATACTGATTGCTGCTGGTGTGCACAGAGCCAACAAAGAGAATCTGGAGGAAATGTGGAATGTTGCTGCTCTGCCTCTTATACGTGCAGCCATGTCTCGTGACCGCTTCAAGATGATACTCAGATTTATCAGGTTTGACAACGAAAATACACGTGCAGAACGTGTGCAAACAGATAAAGCTGCACCAATACGGGACATCTGGACAATGCTGAACAGTAATCTGGAGAGAGCCTACAAGCCATATCATTGTATCACCGTCGACGAGCAATTATTTCCATTTAGAGGTCATACTAAATTTACCCAGTATATACCTTCAAAACCAGCTAAATATGGCATAAAGATTTTCTGGGCTTGTGACTCATCAAATGCCTACCCTTTACAAGGTCAGCTCTACACTGGGAAACCAACTGATGGTCCTCGACAAGTAAACATTGGAGAACGAACAGTATTGGACCTAGTGAGCTCGTATAAAGGCTCTGGAAGAAATGTCACCACCGATAACTTCTTTACAACCATGGAACTAGCTAAGGTATTGAACTCCTGGAACATGACACTAGTTGGTACAGTGAGAAAAAACAAAAGGTTCCTACCTAACAACATGCAGCCTGCCAAAGAAAGGCCTGTATACTCGACAAATTTTGCCTACAATCATGATGCAACAGTCTGTTCATATGTACCAAAGAAGAACAAATCAGTCGTGCTTCTATCATCTATGCACATGACGGGAGAAGTTGAAGAGACACTAGCAGCCAAGCCAGAGATAATAAAATACTACAACATAACAAAAGGTGGCGTTGATGTTATGGATAAAATGTTGGGAGAGTACACTGTGAAACGACGAACATCACGTTGGACTTTGGTATTTTTCTACAATATGATTGATGTCAGTGGGTTAGCATCCTACATCATCTACAGAGAACACAATCCAAGCTTCAGGGCAAAGGATCAACGAAGAAAGTTCCTGAAAGATCTCGCAAATCAGCTGTGTATGATTGCAATTGAAGATCGTAGTACAAACAAAATGATAATGAGAAACCATTTTCTTCAAGGTGCAGTAGAAATGGTGCTTGGACGATGCATTGTGGTAGCATCGCAGCCAGCAGCTGGCCCCAAAATACCTCATGGTAGTCGTGGACCCTCCCCTGTTGTTGGTAGTTGCTATGTCTGCAGAGACCTGAGGCGAAAACAACGCAAGACTAGAAAGTCTTGTGTGGTTTGTGTGAAACCCATTTGCGATGAACACTCTGTAGCAAAGCCAACATGCATTACTTGCAAAGAAAATCAATAAAAAAAAGTTTCTTACATTTTCTTTTATAATGTAAATGAACAGTTTTTTACTTGTTTATAATAGTTAAATAGCATTATCATTAAAAAAAAATTTATGCTTTTTCCCTTGCATTATCTTCATTCAAAATATATGAGGTACATTTGTACCTATGCAGCTTGTTATGGATGCAAAAAGATCTCGACCCCTTATCTCGGAAGCGGGTGGAGATATTTTATTGAAATTTGGCCAATATATTCTGGACCAAAAATGTAGAGATGTCACGAAATTTCAGCCCTCTACGTCTTTTCAAAAAAAAGTTATTGCAATTTTAAAACGGAATAGTTACAATTGTACCTATTCAGCCGGATAAGGGTTAAGCCTCTCTGCGTGCTTTCATATCTGTTTCTTGCTGCTTCGGTCACGCTTGTGTATTGCCCCTTTGTTTGTGTGGAACTGTTTGCGTCTCTTTTGGTGGATTGATTTCCTAGCCATTTGGTGTGTTCATGCAAAACTACATCTGGTTGAAGTTATGTAAGGAGTAGTGTTGTAGTTATGTAAGGAGTGACCGGATACTCTGCGTAAATGAGATGACCATCATTATATATAAAGGGACTGTATTACAATTACTATCTCCCTACAGTAATCTCAGAAAAGTATGGCAGGCAGCAATAAAAAGGACTGCTGCACACAAAAGTGTGGACAAACAAACAAGATAGCTGTGCAGAAAGGAAGGAACAACAGGATTTGTGCTTTGAAAAAAGCAGTTGGTTTGCACAGCGGCGTACACACAGCAATGCAGCTATCAGGGAGCCTTATAAGGCAGCCTAATAAGCTACAGAGCTGATGCACTGAAATCTAGCCTCCACTGTCCCTGCAAGGAAAAGGTGGTGTTGGACAGTGGAAATCGCTACAGCACAAGTGGTTTGGGGGTTTATATTCCCTGCCTAACGCTATCCCTGCTTCTGACAAAGCGGCAGCAACCTCTCCCTATGCTCAGATCAGCAGCAGTAAGATGGAGGTCGGCGTGCGCGCCCCTTTATAGCCCCTGTGACGCCACAGAAAGCAAGCCAATCACTAAAATGCCCTTCTCTAAGATGGTGGGGACCGAGAACTATGTCATCACGCTGCCCACACTCTGTGTCCTCCTTCATTGGCTGAGAAATGGCGCTGAACGCGTCATATGAAACGCGACTTTGGCGCGAAGGTCGCGTACCGCATGCCTGACCCCACACAGGGATCTGGTCAGGTTTCATGAAACCCGACTTTGCCAAAAGTCGGCGACTTATGAAAATGACCGATCCGTTTCGCTCAACCCTAGTGCTTATATAAGAGGACATCAGTCATCAAAATTGACGAGCGCTTTTTGAGAATAGTCTGCATTGTATTCCTTTGCTGGTTATATGTGGAAATTAAACGTATACCTTCATCTCCACTTTTGTTTTTCTTACTTTGCGGGGCCAAAAGATCCACTCTGCTTGTCTTTTTACCTCTTAGTAGCCCTTTTTAATACTCCTCACACTATATCCCTGATCTCTAAATCTCTGCCCAAGGTCCTTGGCCTGTTCCTCAAATAATGTTTCAGAAGTACAAATTCTCCGAGCCCGGAATGTAGGAATGGCATTGATTGTGGAGTGAGGGTACATGTAAAAAGATGCATGTAAAAGTAAATTGACAAATGTTTTTTTTACGGTACAAATCAGTATGTATTGATCCGTCATCATGCACGCTCAACTCCACATCCAACATCATAGTGGGTTTGAATGCAACAGGTCCAACATCAGACTCACCTATAGTTACGATCCAAGAAGAGTCTCTTTTTTGGATGTGGAGATGAGGGTGCATGATGACGGATCGACACACACTGATTTTTACACTAAAAAATATCTGTCAATTCACTTTTACATGCATCTTCTGCACACCCTCACTCCACAATCAATGCCATTCCTACAGGTCAATTTCTCCTGGCTCGGAGAATCTGTACTTCTGAAACATTATTAGAGGAACAGGCCAAGGACCTTGGTCACAGATTTAAAGATTGGGGATATAGTTAAAGGAGCATTACAAAGGGCTATTTAAGAGCTAAAATGACAAGCAGAGTGGATCTTTTGGCCCCGCAAAGTAAGAAAAACAAAAGTGGAGATGAAAGCATACGTTTCATTTCCACATATAACCAACAATGGAATACAATGCAGACTATTCTCAAAAAACACTGGCCAATCTTGATGACTGATCCCCTTTTATGTAAGCACCTTTCTACCTCCCCACTAATGACGGCATGTAGGCTTTGAAACTTGAAAGATGCAGTGGTTGCTAGTCATTATGCCAAAAAAATCCATCTCTTTTCAACAATAAGGGGAGAAGATAGGGCTTTTTTCCATGTGTAATTGTTTGGCTTCTAGGAATCATCTTAGATCCACGTCATTGAACGGCCTCAAAACATTTGACATCAAGGACTACATTACATGTACCACCACACATGTAGTGTACTATGCTAAATGTAGCTGTAATCTAATCTACATTGGACTAACATCCCATGAATTAAGTGTGAGAACTCGTGAACATATTAGGGATATTGAGGCCGCCCTTGACGGGGATGATGTAGATTCTTTGAAAGCAATCCCCAAACATTTCAAGCTTAAACATAAATGTAATTCTGGGAATTTGAAGATCTGGGGGGATAGATTGTGTACACATGGGATACGTTGGGGGGACAATGTGCGTATCTTAACACAAAAAGAATGTCCCTGGATTGTAACTTTAGATACAATGACACCTGCGGGCCTAAATGAACAATTCAGTTTTGCATCATTTTTATAGATGGTTGACGTAATCTCTGGACTAATGATCATTTCTTATTATTGTTTTTAATTTTATTTGTCTCTTTTATGTTTAGTAATATAAGACATGATGTTGTCAAGGAACTTGGCTACAAAATACCCTTCTCATCTTTGGAAAGTGGTTACTTATATCAGACCGGGTCTGCAACTTCAGAAAGTTATGCGTCCTTTGGAATGGCACTCTCAAACAAGAACTATATATTGTATGCTGCAGTATTAATTCTAAATCACATTTATCTGATTTTGTATTATGTTGACAAGTAGTTATGTTAGTGTATAATCAAAAATGATATCAGTTTTTACACTGCTATTTTTTATGTTTTCTGTTTTTTATTTATTTTTCTATTATAAATATTTCTATTAACTTGTTTACTTTGTATGTATTTATGGGGTATTTACAATCTAAAATTATATGTTTATTCTGTATAATTGGTTAGTATGCGCTGTCACTTTAAGCACTGTCACGTTAATTTATACTTATGCGGATTCATATACAGTGGGGCAAAAAAGTATTTAGTCAGTCAGCAATAGTGCAAGTTCCACCACTTAAAAAGATGAGAGGCGTCTGTAATTTACATCATAGGTAGACCTCAACTATGGGAGACAAACTGAGAAAAAAAAATCCAGAAAATCACATTGTCTGTTTTTTTATCATTTTTTTTACATATTATGGTGGAAAATAAGTATTTGGTCAGAAACAAACAATCAAGATTTCTGGCTCTCACAGACCTGTAACTTCTTATTTAAGAGTCTCCTCTTTCCTCCACTCATTACCTGTAGTAATGGCACCTTGTTTAAACTTGTTATCAGTATAAAAAGACACCTGTGCACACCCTCAAACAGTCTGACTCCAAACTCCACTATGGTGAAGACCAAAGAGCTGTCAAAGGACACCAGAAACAAAATTGTAGCCCTGCACCAGGCTGGGAAGACTGAATCTGCAATGGCCAACCAGCTTGGAGTGAAGAAATCAACAGTGGGAGCAATAATTAGAAAATGGAAGACATACAAGACCACTGATAATCTCCCTCGATCTGGGGCTCCACGCAAAATCCCACCCCGTGGGGTCAGAATGATCACAAGAATGGTGAGCAAAAATCCCAGAACCACGCGGGGGGACCTAGTGAATGAACTGCAGAGAGCTGGGACCAATGTAACAAGGCCTACCATAAGTAACACACTACGCCACCATGGACTCAGATCCTACAGTGCCAGACGTGTCTCACTGCTTAAGCCAGTACATGTCCGGGCCCGTCTGAAGTTTGCTAGAGAGCATTTGGATGATCCAGAGGAGTTTTGGGAGAATGTCCTATGGCCTGATGAAACCAAACTGGAACTGTTTGGTAGAAACACAACTTGTCGTGTTTGGAGGAAAAAGAATACTGAGTTGCATCCATCAAACACCATACCTACTGTAAAGCATGATGGTGGAAACATCATGCTTTGGGGCTGTTTCTCTGCAAAGGGGCCAGGACGACTGATCCGGGTACATGAAAGAATGAATGGGGCCATGTATCGTGAGATTTTGAGTGCAAACCTCCTTCCATCAGCAAGGGCATTGAAGATGAAACATGGCTGGGTCTTTTAACATGACAATGATCCAAAGCACACCGCCAGGGCAACAAAGGAGTGGCTTCGTAAGAAGCATTTCAAGGTCCTGGAGTGGCCTAGCCAGTCTCCAGATCTCAACCCTATAGAAAACCTTTGGAGGGAGTTGAAAGTCCGTGTTGCCAAGCGAAAAGCCAAAAACATCACTGCTCTAGAGGAGATCTGCATGGAGGAATGGGCCAACATACCAACAACAGTGTGTGGCAACCTTGTGAAGACTTACAGAAAACGTTTGACCTCTGTCATTGCCAACAAAGGATATATTACAAAGTATTGAGATGAAATTTTGTTTCTGACCAAATACTTATTTTCCACCATAATATGCAAATAAAATGTTAAAAAAACAGACAATGTGATTTTCTGGATTTTTTTTTCTCAGTTTGTCTCCCATAGTTGAGGTCTACCTATGATGTAAATTACAGACGCCTCTCATCTTTTTAAGTGGTGGAACTTGCACTATTGCTGACTGACTAAATACTTTTTTGCCCCACTGTATATGTGCTCTTATATTGGTAGGTTTTATTGCTGTTGAGCAATTTCTACTAACTACATTACTGGCATTTATGCCCATAAATAATATGGTGGATATATGTGGTGAATTCCATTTGGTATTATCAGGAAGTTAGCAGCCCAACGTCATCACTGTCTCCGACGTGGATTCCAGCCGCAGCCTCACGTCCGGCACCTGGTAGTGACCTGTGCAGGTTATTGACGTCATTGTGGACTTCCCCGTGACCTGCACCACCATATGTGGTGAATTTTGTTTGGTATTATCAGGTAGTTAGCAGCCCAACGTCATCACTGGTGCGCATGTCTCTGAAATGGATTCCGGCCATGACATTACATCCGGCCCCTGGTAGTGATGTGTGAGGGTCATTGACGTCATTGGGGACTCCCCCGTGACCCGCACCGCCATGATGGCGCCGTGGGTGATGCGGCTTTCCGGTGCCCGCCAGTTCGGCCACATACGCCGCTACTTGTGGTGATTAGTGAGGTGTATAATGAGGACATTGGGGACATCATTACCACCCTTGGCTGCCGAGGAAGCTGTTGCGAAAAACGCTTAGGGGCGCGTGTTTATCCCCATGGATGCTAATATGGGTAGGAAATAATGGTTGAGACCATGTTTCTCTTTACTATTTAGGTTATAATAGCTAAATGGTCACTGACCAGTGATAATTTTTATGACTATACTTTAGCTAATTAATAATGTGGCCCATCCCATCTAGGACTTTATAGCTTGGATAGAGCTCAGTGCACTGCCACTTTACATCTAACCAGGGGCTTTTTAGACCTGTAAGATATTTTTTCCCCATGTTTGTGTCTTTGGGGGTAACACCTTGTTTTTGGTGCACCCTTAAGTCTAGACAAATTGCTCTGCTTCTAAATGATTACTTTGTGACTTATATATTCATTATGTAAATGCATGTAATACATGCATTTGCACATTTCCCATAAGGGATGGGGGCAGTTTTCTGGATCACTGCGTTGAGAAACACGTGATGGTGTCTCCGTGGTGTTGGATGTTTTGATCTCCCCGAGGTCATTCATCCTTATGTTTATATTTATTATGTGTCATAATGTATTGTGAAATAAAAATATGTTATTTTTTAAAGA
This sequence comes from Ranitomeya imitator, assembly GCF_032444005.1. Lineage (NCBI taxonomy): Eukaryota > Metazoa > Chordata > Amphibia > Anura > Dendrobatidae > Ranitomeya > Ranitomeya imitator. Next base: position 312,294,275 of record NC_091284.1, on the reverse strand, counting down.
CATTATTCTCTTGTGGTGATATGCTCCATTTCATTGGTAGTTATTCACTATATTGAGGCAGCATATTACTCTGTACTCCCTCTGGCCTCGGTTCAGCTGTGTCCTTTTTAGAAGTAGTCGACCACGCTTTTATGCACGCTTAAACAGACATACACCACTGGGTCATAGGTCAGATGGCGTCCACAATGTCTCCATATGCCTCATTATAGTGAAGCTTCCACTGAGTGTTCGGTCTGAATTTCATGTTAGAGATTTACATAGTAACTCCAGTTTAAGTGCTCAGTATAGAGTTCAGAATAAATGTGAGTCGTGCTTTAGTGCGATCTTTGGGAGGCAGAATGACCAAACAAATAGCAGGCCACGAATTGGTTCTCTTTATTTTTTACGCCGTTCCTTGTGCAGTTTAAGTGATTAAACAACTTTATTCTTCAGGTCGGTGCGATAACAACGACACCAGATTTATATATTGCTTTTTCTGTTTGGGTGACATGTCAGTCATGTAATTGCTTGTTTTATTGCGGGAAGAGTTGACATTTTTGTTACAACCATTTTCAGGCACATCATTTTTCTCTTCCATTCTGATATTTTTGAGGCAGAATGAACAAAAAACAGCTATTCAGAAATTGTTCTTTTCTTTTTTTTTTTAATGCTGTTTCGCATGTGGTAAAATGGACAAGGCAGCTTTATTCTTTTCATCAGTATGATTACAGCGATACCACAATTTTTCTGTTTTGCTTCTTTTACACAATAAAAACAATTTTTTTTGAAAAAACAATTTTTTTCATTGCCTTATTCAGAGAGCTATAGCTTTTTTAATTTTCCACTGATGGAATTTTATGATGGCATGTTTTTTTGCGGAACAAGATGGCGTTTCAGAGATGCCATTTTTATTTACAGTACAGACCTAAAGTTTGGACACACCTTCTTATTTTAAGATTTTTCTGTATTTTCATGACTATGAAAATTGTACATTCACACTGAAGGCATCAAAACTATGAATTAACACATCTGACCTGAGAGTAAGGGGGCGCCAGAGAGCTGCAAGTGTTAAGTGGAACTGTAAGCGGGATATACATAAATCCCTGCAGTTTGTGGTATATAGAAAAGCAGTGGGATACCTAGAATAAGCCCCTGCTGTAAACTAAGAGGTCAATAGCCTTGTGTGTGTGTTTTCATCACATCGTGTAGTGGAGGGAAAACTAAGATAAGCCCCCCTGCACATGTGATAGCCGTCTGTTGGCCTAAAGTCACCTCAATCCGTGACGTAGGGGTGACGGTCACGGTGTGAATCCTGACCGATTGGTGACAGCGGTCAGGGGAATCGTGACAATTCTCAAAAACATTTCTAGAATTCGCCCTTTTCTTACTTTCGACTCTGCAAAAACTCTTACTGTTTCACTTATTCATTCTCGTCTGGACTATTGTAACTCTCTACTAATCGGCCTCCCTCTTACCAAACTTTCCCCGCTCCAATCTGTCCTGAATGCTGCTGCCAGGATCATATTCCTCACCAACCGATACACCGATGCCTCTACCCTGTGCCAGTCATTACACTGGCTACCCATCCACTCCAGTACAAAACTATTACCCTCATCCACAAAGCACTCCATGGCTCGGCACCACCCTACATCTCCTCTCTGGTCTCAGTCTACCACCCTACCCGTGCCCTCCGCTCCGCTAATGACCTCAGGCTAGCATCCTCAATAATCAGAACCTCCCACTCCCGTCTCCAAGACTTTACACGTGCTGCGCCGATTCTTTGGAATGCACTACCTAGGTTAATACGATTAATCCCCAATCCCCACAGTTTTAAACGTACCCTAAAAACTCATTTGTTCAGACTGGCCTACCGCCTCAATGTATTAACCTAACGATCCCTGTGTGGCCTATTTAAAAAATAAATAAATAAATAAAAATAAATAATAACAATCAGGTTCCTCGCATCATGTTCTCATTCACTTTATGCAGTTAATAGCCCTCTGTGTCTGTACTGCTACATACTTAGGCAGTTAACTGGTTCATGCAGCTTTACATGAACACCCGGGCCTTACACTATGGCCGGTCCGAATAACTAAAGCAATTGTTACCATCCACCTCTCGTGTCTCCCCTTTTCCTCATAGTTTCTAAGCTTGCGAGCAGGGCCCTCATTCCTCCTGGTATCTGTTTTGAACTGTATTTCTGTTATGCTGTAATGTCTATTGTCTGTACAAGTCCCCTCTATAATTTGTAAAGCGCTGCGGAATATGTTGGCGCTATATAAATAAAAATTATTATTATTATTATGTGGAATTATATACTTAACAAAAAAGTCTGAAACAACTGAAAATATGTCTCATATTCTAGGTTCTTCAAAGTAGCCACCTTTTGCTTTGATGACTGCTTTGCATACTCTTGGCATTCTCTTGATGAGCTTCAAGAGGTAGTCACCGGAAATAGTTGTCCAACAATCTTGAAGGAGTTCCCAGAGATGCTTAGCACTTGTTGGCCTTTTTGCCTTGACTCTGCGGTCCAGCTCACCCCAAACCATTTCGATTGGGTTCAGCACTGGTGACTGTGGAGGCCAGGTCATCTGGCGTAGCACCCCATCACTCTCGTTCTTGGTCAAATAGCCCTTACACAGCCTGGAGGTGTGTTTGGGGTCATTGTCCTGTTGAAAAATAAATGATGGTCCAACTAAACGCAAACCGGATGGAATAGCATGCCGCTGCAAGATGCTGTGGTAGCCATGCTGGTTCAGTATGCCTTCAATTTTGAATAAATCCCCAACAGTATAGAGAGAAGAGAAAGGTAGGCCTTATGAAATGGGAGTCACCACCACAACAACATATCAAATCGTCACCTGACGAAGCCACCTGTGCGTGGCGACACGTGTTGGGTGCCTGCTGCCCGCACTTCTCCTCTTTCAGGGTACACTTGCCCACTTCTAGCCTGCCCTGGACCGGTGCCTACGGGACCGGGTCTTTGCACTGTACATAGGGTCCATTGTCTCCTGGTGGTCGGTTCTATTTGTGGTGGGTATTGGATTACATTTCTACCCACATATTTGCCTCATTACTATTACCTTTACCACCGACATGGTTATTTTTAGTGCTATATTTGCAGCCATTGTGGCATATTTACCATACGGTACCTGCTAGGTCTTTCTTTTCCCCAGGGTAGTACCATGTCCCTGTATAATGTATGACTATATGGGACTGCCTGGGCTGTTTATGGTGTGCTATTATGCTGCTATTTAGGCTTAGTTTAGTTTATGGGCATGTGCATTATACTCTGTCTGGGTATGTGCGGGTTTTTTTGCCTTATTTTGGGCTCTTGAAAGTATGGGGTTATGCTATATCCCCTTGTTTTAAATGTTTTTAATGTGTTTTTGTCTGTTGCATACATGTCTAATAAAGCTGTGATTTGATATGTTGTTGTGGTGGTGACTCCCATTTCATAAGGCCTACCTTTCTCTTCTCTCTATATATTTGGCATTTGTTTAGGCCTTGGTCTGAGTCCCTCCGACCGTGGTGCCCCCATTCACTTTTTGCCTAAATCCCCAACAGTGTCACCAGCAAAGCACCCCACACCATCACACCTCCTCCATGCTTCACGGTGGGAACCAGGCATATAGAGTCCATCCGTTCACCTTTTCTGCGTCGCACAAAAACACGGTGGTTGGAACCAAAGATCTTAAATTTGGACTCCTCAGACCAAAGCACAGATTTCCACTGGTCTAATGTCCATTCCTTGTGTTCTTTAGCCCAAACAAGTCTCTTCTGCTTGTTGCCTGTCCTTAGCAGTGGTTTGCTAGCAGCTATTTTACCATGAAGACCTGCTGCACAAAGTCTCCTCTTAACAGTTGTTGTAGAGATTGTCTGCTGCTAGAACTCTGTGTGGCATTGACCTGGTCTCTAATCTGAGCTACTGTTAACCTGTGATTTCTGAGGCTGGTGACTCGGATAAACTTATCCTCAGAAGCAGAGCTGACTCTTGGTCTTCCTTTCCTGGGGCGGTCCTCATGTGAGCCAGCTTCTTTGTAGCGCTTGATGGTTTTTGCCACTGCACTTGGGGACACTCTCAAAGTTTTCCCAATTTTTTGGGACTGACTGACCTTCCTTTCTTAAAGTATTGATGGTCACTCGTTTTTCTTTACTTAGCTGTTTTTTTCTTGCCATAATACAAATTCTAACAGTCTATTCAGTAGGACTATCAGCTGTGTATCCACCAGACTTCTGCACAACACAACTGATGGCCCCAACCCCATTTATAAGGCAAGAAATCCCACTTATTAAACCTGACAGGGCACACCTGTGAAGTGAAAACCATTCCCAGTGACTACCTCTTGAAGCTTCTCAAGAGAATGCCAAGAGTGTACAAAGCAGTCATCAAAGCAAAAGGTGGCTACTTTGAAGAACCTAGAATATAAGACATAATTTCAGTTGTTTCACACTATTTTGTTAAGTTTATAATTCCACATGTGTTAATACATAGTTTTGATGCCTTCAGTGTGAATGTACAATTTTCATAGTCATGAAAATACAGAAAAATCTTTAAATGAGAAGGTGTGTCATATATATAACTGTGCACAGTGCTTATTTGTATCTACAGTTGAATATTTGCTTTCTTGGCCTTTTTTCAGATCATTCCTATTCTAACACCAAAACTTTTTCTCCACTCATGGTTAGTGGTTGGATGAAGCCATTTATTGCCAAACTACTGTGTTTTCTCTTTTTAAATCATAATGACAACCCAAAACATCCATATAACCCTGATTAAAAGTTCACATACCCCATTTCTTAATACCATGTATTGCCCCCATTAACATCAATGATAGCTTGAAGTCTTTTGTGGTAGTTGTGGATGAGGTTCTTTATCTTCTCAGATGGTAAAGCTGCACACTCTTCTTGGCAAAAAGCCTCCAGTTCCTGTAAATTCCTGCTGACTGGCATTTATCAATTCCTTGGATATCTTTTTGTATCCCTTTCCTGTTTTATACAGTTCAACTCCCTTTTCTCGTAGGTCCATTGATAATTCTCTTGCTTTCCCCATGACTCACAATACAGAAACATCAGTGGCTGGATGAAAAATTCAAGAGTCTGGATCCCAGAAACTCACTCAACTTTTGTGCACACACACCGATTACAAGCAAACAGGTCACAGGTGAGGATGTTACCTTTAGTAGCCATTCCAATCCATTTGTGTCAACTTCTGTGCATGTTATCAGGCCAAAATCACCAAGGTATGTGAACTTTTGATCAGGGTCATTTGGATATTTTGGGTTGTCATTATGATGTAAAAAAAGAAAAAAACAGCAATTTGACAATAAATGGCTTTGCCCAACCACTAACCATGAATGGAGAAAAAGTTTTGGTGTTATCATTCGTAGTCTCTGAATAATGGACAAAGCAAAAATTCTGCCGGTGTATGTAAACTTTTGAGCACTAAATATATATATATTGTATATTGTCATGGTTCCACCCCTCAGGGTGTCTGGGATGCAGTTACTGACAGTTCGGCCGTCCAATCTGGTACAGGGGCATGCTGAAACTGTCAGTACTTTGACAGCATGACCAGTCTGGTTCAGGGGCATGCTGAGCGATCTGTGTTTATTGACAGCTCAACTAGCCAATCTGTGACTGGGAGGCGTCGGCTGTCTCAGGTGTTCACTATCCCAGGTAATTGTCATGCCTACTTTACTGAGCAGCTTCTCCCAGGCCACTGCTAGACGTACATTCATCTTGTGAGGTTTGTGCTTTGTTCTCTCATGTGCCTTGAGTTCTATATGCTTGATCTGTTGCCTGACCTTGGACTTTGTTCTGGCCATCTGCCTGTTTAACCCCTTCAGCTCTGATCCGTTATCCTCCCGGTACTCTGACCTTGGAGTGTTTCTTGACTACGCTTTTGTCTCTTCCTTCTGTTTATGACGTACTCTCCTGGCTTCTGACCTGGGACTCCTTGACCTCTCTGACTCACGGCTTAGCCGTGAGAAGTGACTAGCATCACATATATATATATATAAATATGTATATATATATATATATATTTATATTAGTACCCGAGACACAATAGACAAAATGTGTAAAGGTAAGTATTGCCTAATGGGGGTTTCCCGGTAGCAGACAAATCACCAGTGCAGCTGCATTGGGCCCAGAGGTGGTGTGAGGCCAGCTGACAACCACGAATATTTCACCTCAATCTGCATCCGCACATTCAGCTGAAATATATTGCAGCCCAGGGGATCCACCAGTTCCCTGCACTGCAGTACACACCGCTGGCCAATGTGCGTCTAACATCTGACCTCGACGTATGGCAGTGATATCATGTGCGAAGGTGGGAAAGTGGAAGTCAGCTGGAGGCTCCTGTGCCTGTTGCAGAAGGGGACACTGCATGGCGTGGGAGTGGAGAAAGGTGAGTAGAATCAGGTTTTTTTCACGTGTTGCAGAAGAACAAGTTAAATTGTTAGAGAAAGGGGCATGAAGCGCTATTCCCAACATGGTGTCCCCTCCTCCCTCCATGCAGGGATGCCAGCTTACTCACTGGTCCTTTGGCACGGTCCACGGCATGGTCCTGCCTCCTCTGTGCACGCTGCACTATGTCTGCGGTACCGGTATCCTGCCGTCCCTTATTACGTAACATCCACTCTATTTATGTATGGTGCTGTCTTTTATTATATAGCGTCCTGTTATGTGGAGCGCCGTCCATTATTACAAAGTATCATCTTTTGTCATATACAGTACCATCCCATGCATTGAGTATTCTCATTATTTTTGTTACTCACAGCGCCCTCTCTTTATTACATAGAGTCCTCTCTTGTAAAATGTAAAATGACTGCTGATGGAGAAGCATCTGACCAGAAGACCAATCCGTCAGCCGCATCCATCACAAACGAAGCCTTCCCATGCTCCATCAACCATCATTCAGTTTATATCTAACAAGAGATATGATGGTTGACAATGATGTGGATTTACACACAGAATTAAGTAAATCCTATACAAAATTAAGACAGACAAAATAGCACTAAAAATTTTGACACAAAAGCGTGAAGATCTTATTTTCCCCAAACATGAAACAAAAGAAAAAGATAAAACAAATGCAAATCAGCAATTTAGACAAAAACCCTTTATTTAGAATGTAAAGTTTTAATTTTTTTTTAAAGTGTGACAACATTAAAGGGACTCTGTCACCTGAATTTGGAGGGAACAATTTTCAGCCATAGAGGCGGGGTTTTCGGGTGTTTGATTCACCCTTTCCTTACCCGCTGGCTGCATTATTGGATTGAAGTTCATTCTCTGTCCTCCGTAGTACATGCCTGCACAAGGCAATCTTGCCTTGCGCACGCGTGTACTATGGAGGACAGAGAATGAACTTCAATCCAATATTGCAGCCAGCATGCAGCCAGCGGGTAAGGAAAGGGTGAATCAAACACCCAAAAACCCCGCCTCTATGGCTGAAAATTGTTCCCTCCAAATTCAGGTGACAGAATCCCTTTAACCTTTTCCCGACATGCGCCGTACTAGTACTGCTCTGCAGGAACTGAGTTCCCGCAAACCGCAGTGCTAGTACGGCAGCACGATCGCGCGGCCTTACGCTGAGCGCCGCGGCAATCACGTGCGGGTGTCAGCTGTATAGGACAGCTGACACCCCGCAGCAATGCCCACGATCGGCGCTAGCGCCGATCGTGGGCATTTAACCCCTCTGATGCCGCTGTCAGTAGTGACAGCAACATCGAGAGGCATTGCACAGGGACGGGGGCTTCCTGCGCTCTCCCACCAAAACAACGCAATGCGATCGCATTGTTCCGGTGTTCTGAAAGGAGTCCCCGGATCCAAAATGGCCACGGGGCTCCTTCCGGGTCCTGAAATGAGGTGGCTTGCCAGCGCCTGCTCAGAGCGGGCGCCAAAAAGCCTCCTGCACTGCCTGTCAGATCGCTGATCTGACACAGTGCTATGCAAAGTGTCAGATCAGCGATCTGATCTAATATAGTAATGTCCCACCCAGGGACAATGTTAGAAAGTAAAAAAAAAATAAAAAAAAATTATATATATATATATATATACATATATATATATATATATATATATATATACATATATATAAAATATATATATATATATATATTGTAGCATGGCTAAAGGGTTTGTAGTCGATGGGAGGTATGTGCCACATAAGTGCCTGGTTGCTGTAATGTAGCCCGGAGTATTCCTTTCTTGCACATAATCTTGTATATGTGTTTCAGGACCTGTGGTAATGTCAGACCACATGGCTAATCATGTGATGGGTTACTGGGTGGGGTTAGCTCTTTATAAGACTGGCTAATCCTTTACACAGCAGAGATGTGTGGAGGTGAAACCCTCCTGAGTGTGTTACGGCTTCAGGACTGAGCCGGATGAACTGGACACTTACTTTTCTTTGCCTGAACCAAAGGCCCATTTTGCTTTCTGTTATTTGCCACATGGTTTATGAAGCAATAAACCCAGTGAACTTTAAAGGAACACGTCTCCTGAGTGTCAGCCGTCGCAGCTGAGTGAGTGAAATCCTTACAATTGGTGGAGAATGCGGGCAGCGTTCCCAGCGGAGACGTGAGTTTATTTTTGAATATCCTGGGTCAAGGCTGTTGCAAGCCAGCAAGCATTGCCGGAGAAAATGGAGGACCTGCTGAAACACTTGGTCCAGATGCAGTCACAGCAGGAGAAAAGGCAGCAAGAGACCAACAGGCTGTTGATGCAGCAGATACAACAGAGCCAGCAGGAGCAACGGCAGAGTCAGCAGGAGCAACGGCAGCAGATGCAGCAGAGCCAGCAGGAGCATCAGCAGCAGATGCAGCTTCTGGCAACCGCCATCCAGGGCAAGGCGAGCGCCCCAACCCCAGGTTTGGCTGATGACACCCACGTCCGGAAGACGGTAAGACGCGCATTGCAGAAAATGACTCCCGGGGATGATGTTGAGGCCTTCCTGACGGTGTTTGAGAGGGTCGCTGAGAGGGAAAAACTTCCGCCAGAGCAGTGGGCAGAGGTACTTGCGCTATACCTGACGGGAGAACCCCAGAAGGCGTACTATGATTTGACCTTGCAGGATGCCAAAGAGTATCACAAATTGAAAGCCGAGATTCTCGCATGTTTGGGGGTGACACTGACTGTCAGGGCACAGCGAGTTCACTCCTGGGGCTATCACCGGGACAAACCACCTCGTTCCCAAATGTTTGATCTGTTGCACCTGGTCCAGAAATGGCTGCAGCCAGAATCCTCTGCACCTGCACAGATGGTAGAACGGGTGATGATGGATCGGTTTGTCCATTCCCTCCCGAGGCCTATACAGTCTTGGGTTGCCCAGGGTGATCCCCAGAATGCCGACGAGCTGATCGGACTGGTTGAGAGATACCAAGGGTTGCAAGGCTCCTTCGGGAGGCAGCCCATGCCGTACTGGGGGTCCCAGAAGGCAGCTGAGTCCCAAAAAGGGGTGGTGCGTCCAAGGTCACAAAGGGCGGGGGAGGTGGTGCCCAAGGTCCCCACGGGTGATATTATTTGTTGGAGGTGCCACAAGCCAGGACATATAGCTGCCCGTTGTTCCCAAACCACTGAGCAGATGGACTGCAGCATGGGACGCCGTTGTTCATACTATGCGTATCCAGCCTGTAGTGTGAACTCTCCATCCAACGAGGGACCTCAAGCGTGTCCCGTAAAGGTGAACGGTCGAGCAGTAACGGCACTGTTAGACTCGGGGAGCCTAGTGACCCTGGTGAGGGCCACTTTTCCTCTCCACCTGCTCCCAGGAAAGAAGGTCGGAATGCGGTGCATACATGGTGATGCAAAGGACTACCCTATGGCCAGGGTGGACATTGAAACGGCATGTGGCACTGAGTCCCACATAGTCGGCGTGGTTCAGGACTTGTTGCACCCTATAATTATTGGCCGGGATTTCTGTTTGTTTTGGGATTTGTGGGGAAATGGTTCTGAGCTCCCTGGCAGGGAACCAGTGAACCCTGGAAGGGTATCGCCACACCCAGAGGCAGACAGTTTTCCTTTTTGTGTTCTGGTTGGGGATGAGGAGGAAGTATCCCCTACATCTGACATTCTGGAGTTAGAAGTTACCGGTGAAAATTTTGGGACTGCCCAACATAGGGACCCCACTCTGAGGGAAGCCTTAAATAATGTCACAGTTATTGACGGGGTGGTACAGGAGCCGGGGGCAGACACAAGATTTCCCCATTTTCTGTTGAGGGGGGAGTTGTTGTACCGTGTCACGAAAATACGGGAGGAGTTGGTAGAGCAGTTGATAGTGCCGGGTCCGTATAGACGGAAAGTGTTGGACATGGCCCATTCACACATCTTGGGTGGACACCTGGGGGTGGAAAAAACGCAGGAACGGGTTGTGCAGAGGTTCTATTGGCCTGGGTGTCACCGGGAAATAGTGAACTATTGCAGGTCCTGCCCTACATGTCAGCTAACTGCTCCTACTCCTCATTTCCGGAACCCCCTTGTGCCACTGCCCATTATTGAGGTACCGTTCGAGAGAATTGCCATGGACTTGGTCAGTCCCTTAGTTAAATCAGCTCGGGGCCATCAGTATATATTAGTCATCCTGGACTATGCCACACGCTATCCTGAGGCAATTCCCTTGAGAAATTCTTCCTCAAAAAGCATAGCCCGCGAGTTGGTCCATGTCTTTTCCCGGACAGGTCTGCCAAAGGAGATCCTGACTGACCAGGGTACACCTTTCATGAGCAAGGTGATGAGGGAGTTATGCAAAGCCCTGAAGATCTCCCAGTTGAGGACCTCGGTGTACCATCCCCAGTCAGATGGCCTTGTTGAGAGGTTTAACAAGACACTAAAGAGCATGCTGAGAAAAGCTATAGAGAAAGACGGTAGAGACTGGGATTGTCTCTTACCCTATCTGATGTTTTCCATTCGTGAAGTTCCACAGGCCTCCACAGGGTTCTCACCGTTTGAGCTTCTATATGGCCGACATCCACGAGGACTCCTGGATATAGCCAAGGAAACCTGGGAGGCCGAAGTCACACCCCACAGAAGCATCATTGAGCATGTGGCCCTGATGCAGCAGAGGATTGCAAAGGTGATGCCTATCGTGAAAGAACACCTTCTCCAAGCACAAGAAGCTCAAGCCAGGGTCTACAACCGGTCTGCAAGAGTGAGGCAGTTCAATCCGGGAGACCGAGTTCTTGTGTTAGTTCCAACGGTGGAAAGCAAGTTCTTGGCCAAATGGCAAGGGCCATATGAGGTTGTCGAGAAACTTGGTGAGGTAAATTATAAAATTCACCAACCAGGAAGACGGAAACCATTCCAAGTTTACCATGTCAACCTCATCAAGCCATGGCAAGATAGAGAGCCGACAGCAACTCCATCATTGTTAAGCAACCCAGAAGGTGAGGTTGGAGCGGTTACTATAGCAGAGACGCTATCAAAGACCCAGAAACAGCAGTGCCGGGAGTTACTCCAGAAAAACAGGGACCTGTTTTCAGAATTGCCAGGATACACGAAGGTCATAGAGCACGAGGTCCTAACAGAGCCACATGTGCGGGTGAATGTGAAACCTTATCGTATTCCTGAGGCTCGTCGAGAAGTTATCTCCAAGGAAGTGGAGCGTATGTTGAGGCTTGGGGTCATTGAGGAATCCAAGAGCGGTTGGTCGAGCCCAATTGTCCTGGTCCCAAAACCTGATGGAGAGTGGAGGTTTTGCAACGACTATCGGAAGTTGAATGAAGTCTCCAAGTTCGACGCTTATCCCATGCCCCGTATTGATGAGCTCATCGAAAGGCTTGGGCACGCCAGATATATATCCACCTTGGATTTGACAAAGGGGTATTGGCAGATCCCCATGGCACAGGAAGCCAAGGAGAAGACGGCCTTTTCGACACCTGATGGATGCTTCCAATATGCCCGGATGCCGTTTGGCCTACAGGGAGCTCCGGCGACCTTCCAGAGGGCTATGGATAGAGTCCTTGCACCCCATAAGGCCTACGCTGCTGCGTACCTAGATGATATCGTCATCTTTAGCCCGGACTGGGAGAGTCATCTGGAGAAAGTCCAAGCGGTGTTGGATGCTATAAGAGAGGCCGGATTTACTATAAACCCGAAGAAGTGCGCCTTGGGTAAAGAAGAAGCTAAGTACCTTGGATACATAGTGGGTCATGGAGAAATAAAACCCCAAATCAATAAAGTGGAGGCAATCCAAACATGGCCAAAACCAGTTTCCAAGAAACAAGTTAAAGCCTTCCTGGGAATCGTGGGATATTACAGGAGGTTCATCCCAAACTTCGCCACGATGGCTGCGCCTCTGACTGACCTGCTAAGAGGGACAAAATCAGTAATGGTTAAGTGGTCCGAAGAAACAGAGTCAGCCTTCCAAGAAATGAAAAACGCTTTGTGTAAGCAACCCGTTCTGATGGCCCCAAACTTCAAGAAAGAGTTTATTCTTCAGACAGATGCCTCAGATGTTGGGGTGGGAGCAGTCCTTTCCCAAGAACTACATGGGGAGGAGCATCCTGTTCTCTATCTGAGTAGGAAGCTGTCCTCATCTGAAAAGAACTACTCAGTCGTTGAGAAGGAGTGCTTGGCCATAAAATGGGCAGTGGACACATTGCGGTACTATCTGCTGGGATGTAAATTTAGACTGGTATCTGACCATGCCCCGCTTAGGTGGATGAGAGAAACGAAAGGAAGAAATGCTAGAGTCACCCGTTGGTTCTTAGCCCTGCAGGACTTCAGTTTCCATGTGGAACATAGGGCCGGAAAGCTGCACGGTAATGCGGATGCCCTATCGAGAATCCCTTGTTTAGTGGGGGAAAATGCCAAGCCCCACGGCTTTAGGCAGAGGGGGGAGGTATGTAGAATGGCTAAAGGGTTTGTAGTCGATGGGAGGTATGTGCCACATAAGTGCCTGGTTGCTGTAATGTAGCCCGGAGTATTCCTTTCTTGCACATAATCTTGTATATGTGTTTCAGGACCTGTGGTAATGTCAGACCACATGGCTAATCATGTGATGGGTTACTGGGTGGGGTTAGCTCTTTATAAGACTGGCTAATCCTTTACACAGCAGAGATGTGTGGAGGTGAAACCCTCCTGAGTGTGTTACGGCTTCAGGACTGAGCCGGATGAACTGGACACTTACTTTTCTTTGCCTGAACCAAAGGCCCATTTTGCTTTCTGTTATTTGCCACATGGTTTATGAAGCAATAAACCCAGTGAACTTTAAAGGAACACGTCTCCTGAGTGTCAGCCGTCGCAGCTGAGTGAGTGAAATCCTTACAATATATATATATAAAAAATAAAATCCCCAAATGAAAAGAAAAAAAAAATTTCCCAATAAATCCATTTATGTAAATAAAAAAAACAATAAAATATTGCCGGGTCCGTAACGACCCGCTCTATAAATCTATCCCACTAGTTAACCCCTTCAGTGAACACCGCAAAAAAAATAAAAAAAAGAGGCAAAAAACAACCCTTTATTATCATACCGACGAACATAAAGTGGAATAACACGCGATCAAAAAGACGGATATAAATATCCATGGTACCGCTGAAAATGTCATCTTGTCCCGCAAAAAAAAGCCGCCATACAGCATCCTCAGCAGAAAAATAAAAGTTATAGCTCTCAGAATAAAGCGATGCAAAAACAATTATTTTTATATAAAATAATTTTGATTGTGTAAAAGCGCCAAAACATAAAAAAATATATAAATGAGGTATCGCTGTAATCGTACTGACCCGAAGAATAAAACTGCTTTATCAATTTTACCACACGTGGAATGGTATAAACGCCCCCTAAAAGAAATTCAGGAATTCCTGTTTTTTGTTCATTCTGCCTCCCAAAAATCAGAATAAAAAGCGATCAAAAAATGTCATGCGCCCGAAAATGGTACCAATAAAAACGTCAACTCGTCCCGCAAGAAACAAGACCTGACATGACTCTGTGGGCCAAAATATGGATAAATTATAGCTCTCAAAATGTGGTGGTGCAAAAACTATTTTTTGCAATAAAAAGCGTCTTTTAGTGTCTGACGGCTGCCAATCATAAAAATCCACCAAAAAAACGCTATAAAAGTAAATCAAACCCCCCTTCATCACCCCCTTAGTTAGGGAAAAATAATAACATTTAAAAAAATGTATTTATTTCTATTTTCCTGTTAGGGTTGGGGCTAAAGTTAAGGTTGGCATTAGCAATGGGGTTAGGGTTGGGGCTAAAGTTAAGGTTGGGGCTAAAGTTAGGGTTAGGGCTAAAGCTTGGGTTGGGGTTAGGGTTAAAGTTAGGGATAGGGTTGGGGTTAGGGCTAAAGTTAGGGTTAGGGCTAAAGTTAGGGTTGGGGTTAGGGTTGAGCCTAAAGTTAGGGTTGGGGCTAAAGTTAAGGTTTGGATTACATTTACGGTTGGGATTAGGGGTGTGGTTAGGGTTATGGTTAGGATTAGGGGTGTGTTTGGGTTAGGGTTTCAGTTATAATTGGGGGCTTTCCACTGTTTAGGAACATCAGGGGCTCTCCAAACACAACATGGCGTCCGATCAAAATTCCAGACAATTCTGCGTTGAAAAACTAAGACAGTGCTCCTTCCCTTCCGAGCTCTCCCGTGCGCCCAAACAGGGGTTTACCCCAACATATGGAGTATCCACGTACTCAGAACAAATTGGACAACAAATTTTGGGGTCCAATTTCTCCTGTTACCCTTGGGAAAATACAAAACCGGGGGCTAAAAAATAATTTTTGTTGAAAAAAAAGTTTTTATTTTCACGGCTCTGCATTATAAACTGTAGTGAAACACTTGGGCATTCAAAGTTCTCACAACACATCTAGATAAGTTCCTTGGGGGGTCGTTTCCAATATGGGGTCACTTGTGGGAGGTTTCTACTGTTTAGGTACAACAGGGGCTCTGCAAATGCAACGTGACACCTGCAGACCAATCCATCTAAGTCTGCATTCCAAACGGCTCTCCTTCCCTTCCGAGCTCTGCCGTCCGCCCAAACGGTGGTTCCCCCCACATATGGGGTATCAGCATACTCAGGACAAATTGGACAACAACTTTTGAGGTCCAATTTCTCCTGTTACCCTTGGGGAAAAAAAATTGCGGGCTAAAAGATCATTTTGTGGAAAGAAACAATGATTTCTACATTCTAAACTTTAGTGAAACAATTGGGGGTTATAAGTGCTCACCACGCATCTAGATTAATTCCCTAGGGGTCTACTTCCAAAATGGTGTCACTTGTGGGGGGTTTCCACTGTTTAGGCACATCAGGGGCCGCCCAAACAGTGGTTTCCTCACATATGGGGTATCAGCGTACTCAGGACAACTTTTGGGGTCCAATTTCTCCTGTTAACCTTTGGAAAAAAAATGCGGGCTAAAAGATCATTTTGTGTTAAGAAAAAATGATTTTTTAATTTTCACGGCTCTACATTCTAAACTTTAGTGAAACAATTGGGGGTTAAAAGTGCTCACTACACATCTAGATTAGTTTCCTAGGGGTCTACTTCCAAAATAATGTCACTTGTGGGGGGTTTCCACTATTTAGGCACATCAGGGGCTCTCCAAAGGCGACATGGTGTCCGATCTCAATTCCAGCCAATTTTGCATTGAAAAGTCAAACGGCGCTCCTTCTCTTCCGAGTTCTGCCAAGCGCCCAAACAGTGGTTTACCCCCACACACAGGGTATCAGCGTACTCAAGATAAAATGAAAAACTTTTGGGGTCCAGTTTGTCTTCTTACCCTTGGGAAAATAAAAAATTGGGGGCAAAAATCATTTTTTGCGAAAAAAAATATGATTTTTCTTTTTTACGGCTCTACATTATAAACTTCTGTGAAGCACTTGGAGGTTCCAAGTGCTCACCACACATCTAGATTAGTTCCTTAGGAGGTCTACTTTGCAAAATGGGGTCGCTTATGGGGGGTTTCCACTGTTTAGGCACATCAGAGGCTCTCTAAACACCACATGGTTACCGATCTCAATTCCAGCAAATTTTGCATTGAAAAGTCAAATTGTGCTCCTTCCCTTCCGAGCTCTGCCATTTACCCAAACAGTGGTTTACCCCCACATATGGGGTATCGGCGTACTCAGGACAAATTGTACAACGACTTTTGTTGTCCAATTTCTCCTGTTACCTTTTGAAAAATAAAACAAATTGGATCTGAAACATTTTGTGAAAAAAAGTTAAATGGTCAATTTTTTTTAAACATTCCAAAAATTCATGTGAAGCACCTGAAGGGTTAATAAACTTTTTGAATGTGGTTTTGAGTACCTTGAGGGGTGCAGTTTTTAGAATGGTGTCACTTTTGGGCATTTTCTGTAATTTAGACCCCTCAAAGTCACTTCAAGTGTGAGTTGGTCCCTAAAAAAAAAGGTTTTGCAAATGTTGCTGTAAAAATGAGAAACCGCTGGTCAATTTTTAACCTTTATAACTTCCTAACAAAAAAATTATATTTCCAAAATTGTGCTAATGTAAAGCAGACATGTGTGTAATGTTATTTATTAACTATTTTGTGTGATATGACTCTAATTTAAGGGCATAAAAACTAAAAGTTTAAAAATTGCAAAATTTACAAAATGTTCACCAAATTTCCAATTTTCTTAAATAAACGCAAGTCAAATTGAACAAAGTTTACCACTATCATAAAGTACAATAGGTCACGAGAAAACAATCTCAGAATCACCACAATCTCAGAAGCGTTTCAGAGTTATGACCTCATAAAGTGACAGTGGCAGAATTGAAAAAAATGGCCTGGTCAGGAAGTTGAAAACAGTCTTTGGGGTGAAGGGGTTAATTGTAGAATGTGCAAATAGGATACAAACTCTAAAACATTGAATAATTATAATTCTCTTAATCTTCATATAAAACAAATCATTAATTGTAATTCAACTAATATCGTATATAAAATTGATTGCTCTACATGCAATAAAGCATATGTGGGATGCACCTCATGTAAACTTAAAACACGCATATCTGAGCATCTATATGACGTCTTAAATATGACAAATACAAATCATAACATATCTGCAGTAGCAAAGCACTTTATTACTTACCACTCATGAAACATTGCATCACTGCAAATATGCAGCATAGAACAAATTACCAAGTCTTTTCATTGGGGAGAGATCAGACGACATCTCCTCACACGTGAGGCTTTCTGGATCTACAATCTGGGCATGAGAATTCCAAATGATCTCAACAAATGAAATGAGATCATGTTCCATTACTAATTTGAAAGCGCTTTTTTAATATTATAATTTTAACTTATGAAGTTGAATTATTCATTGCACAATTGCTTTTACAGTTTGTTCACATTACAATTTGTAATTTAAATACAGTTGAAACCAGAAGTTTACATACAAATACACATATGTATGTTTTTCTCAATATCGGACATGAAACCAGAATAAACCTTTCCCGTTTTAAGTCAAATCCATAATTATTAATATTTGTCAAATGCCAGAGAGAGAGAGAGAGAATGTTTTAAGGCATTTTTATTAGTTATTGCAAAGTCAAAAGGTTACCTACATTTCATTAGTATTTGGTACCATTGCCCTTAAACTGAATGACTTGGGTCAAATGTTTGGGATATCCTTCCACAAGCTTCTCACAATAGTTGGTCAGAATTTGTGCCTATTCCTCCTGACAAAACTGGTGTAACTGATCCAGGTTTGTAGGTTGCCTTGCTCGCATCTGCCTTTTCAGCTTTGCCAATAAATTTTCAATAGGATTGAGATCAGGGCTTTGTGATGGCCACTCCAAAACATTGACTTTGTTATCCTTAAGCCACTTTGTTACCATTTTGGCAGTATGCTCTGGGGTCATTGTACATTAGGAAGATCCATTTCCATCCAAGCTTTAACTTACTGGCTCAAGTCTTGAGATGTTGCTTCAGTATTGACACAATCTTTTATCACGATGCCATCTATTTTGTAACGTGCACCAGTCCCTACTGCAGCAAAACAACCCCACAACATGATGCTGCCAACCCCATGTTTCACAGTTGGGATGGAATTCGTAGGCTTCCAAGCTTTTCCCTTTTTCCTCCAAAGGTAACAATGGTATTATGCCTCAAAAGTTCAATTTTAGGTTAATCAGACCACAGGACATGTTTCCAAAAATTAAGGTCTTTATTCCTGAGTGGTATGATGGCTATTCGTTTCCATCTTGTTTGTACTTGTGTATAATTGTTTGAGATGAACGAGGCACCTTCAGGTATCTTGAAATTGTACCCAAGGATGAGCCATACTTGTGCAAGTCCACAATTCTCTTCCTGATATCTTGGCTGATTTCTTGAGACTTTCCCATGATACTACACAAAGAAGCAGTGTGTTTCAGGTGCACATTAAAATACATCCACAGGTGTGTCTCTGATTAACTCAGATGTTGCCACAAAAACCTATCCTAAGCTTCCAAACACATGACATCATCATATGGGCTGTCCAGAACTGTTTAAACGCATAGTAATCAGTGTATGCAAACTTTTCACTTTGTAGTAAGTAATAAAAATGTCTTAAAACATTCTCTCATACTGGCATTTGGCAAATAATAATTATGGTGATCCTAATTGACCTAAAACGGGAAAGGTTTATTCTCATTTAATGTCAGATATTGAGAAAAACATGCATATGTGTCTTTATTGTATGTAAACTTCTGGTTTCAACTGTATATGTTGCACATCATATGCAGGACTTGACATGTGTCACATGATTTGATGTGATCATTTGATCACGTGTATTTTAAATCTTTGTGGAAACTAAAGGGATTTAGCTTTGATAAAGATCGCTCCTGCATCAAAACACGTAGCTGTTTCCCCTTGTCCAGGTATGATTCTGAAGCATGTGTTATTTGAATTGATTGAATAAAGTTTTGAATTTACCAAAGGAGCTGGAACACCTAAATCCTTATTTGCATTGCCTAACACGTCTGACTAGGATGAAGCTCCATGCACCTGCTGTGCCTGTCAGAAAGTTGGCTATATGCTTCATTCCTTGATATACTCTACCTGGACAATGTGGTGCGTTTGGGATGTCGTTCGAGGATAATCTGTAGAAACTACAGCAGCTCCTGCAATGACTTTGAGACCATGGACTGAAGATCAAGCCCAAGAAATATCAACTGTTCAGAGACTTTATACAATACCTGGGTCATGTGATGACTCCCAAAGGAGTACAGCCAGCTGCCAGCAAGCTTAAGGTTGTCCAGAAGTGGCCTCAGCAGAAAACATTGTGAGAGGTAGAGCCTTTTTGGGACTAGCGGATATTACAGATGGTTTATCCCTAAGTTCACCCATCTGGTCGGTCCCTTGAACAAGCTGCTGAGATGCACATCTCGATGGCCCAAGAATTGTCCCATTCAGCGAGTTCCTCAACAACAGGTCTTTGAGAATGTGAAAGCTGCCCAAAGCAGCGCACCAATTCTGCTTATGCACCATTTGATACTCCAATCCTGCTCTACACCAACAGAAGCCTGCATAGCCTGGGAGCAGTGTTGTTGCAGGTACAAGATGGAAGGGAGTGGTCACCTATGGAGCTATTCCCCAAGAGAGACAGCGTAATTTCACAAACTATACTTCATTCAGGCTAGAGCTACTGACTTCCATATACAGGTGCATCTCACAAAATTTAAATTGATGCAATTGATGCAAAAGGATCCCCAACCAAGTACACTCCCTGACAGAAATTGTGTCGTTTATCCATGTTATGTATATAAAAGCTTATAACCTGACGTTAAATTCATCCATTGGTTGTATAAATTATTCTTTTGAACGCTGAAACCCTCCGAAATGTTGTCTAGGTTAAGAAAATAAATTGCTATCAATGCAGAAATATTGATCAGTTAATGAACACAGAATAGTCAGATTTTAGAAAGACAAAAGTTTTGTCACCCACAGAAAGTAATGTGATATTCAAACAAATAATTAACTTAAAATACAAATATATGTTGCATAACATTGGAGAATGAAGTTGTGGTGCTATTAGAGTCATATTTAATATTTTGTGTGACTTCCATGAGCTTGAAGGACTGCATCCATGCGGTTCAACAATGATTCATACAATTTATTAATGAAGTCATCAGGAATAGCAAAGAATGCAGTCTTACATGCCTCCCAGAATTCATCTAGATTCTTTGGTTTTGTCGTCCAAGCTTCCTCTTTCATCCTACCCCAAACATGCTCAATGATGTTCATGTCTGGTGCCTGGGCTGGCCAGTCCTTGAGCACCTTGATCTTTTTTGCCTGGAGGAACTTTGTTGTAGAGATGGATGCAGAATTTGACCCTTTTATGATTTGGAATAGAAGAGGTAGCTAATACTTCTTGATATAGGCTATTGATATTGCCTTCCACCTTGCAAATGTTTCGCACACACCCATACTGAATGTAATCCCAGACCATGATCTTTCCACCACCAAAGTTAATTGTTTCCTGTGTGTATTTTGGATCAATACGGGCTCCAGTAGGTCTCCTGCAGTATTTGCGGCGGCTGTGGTGTAATTCTACTGAAGATTCATCAGAGAAATCCACCTTCTGCCAGCATCCATCTGTTTAGCAGGCTGTGGGACTTTGCAAATGCCACATGATTTTTTATTTGCCTTTTGTTTAGTGCTGGCTTCTGGGCACTGATTTGACCATGGAGGCCATTTTGAGACAGAATCCTACAAACTGTTCTAGTTGACACAGGGACTTGAGGTGACCAGGCCTGTTGGAGCTCTGCTGCAGTGGAAGAGGGGCTTGCTTTGGATTTTCTAACCAACAAACGTTCCTCCTGAGCAGTTGTCTTGCGGGGTCTGTCGGACCTGGGTTTGTCAAACACATCTCCAGTCTCTTCAAATCTTTTAATTCTTTGTACTTGACGCTGAGACACATTAAAGGTGCCAGCCACCTCTGCAGTGGATCTGGTCTTCAGCCTCTTGATAATCCAAGCTTTGGTCGCAGGGTGGATTTTTGGCATGTTGTCAAAGCTCAAGTTGCAGTTCAAGTTAAGGTCTGGGGTGCTGGGTTTCTTTTTATACACACACACACTAATTAACCGATCATTTACTGAGCACAGGTCAGGATGTAAACTAGGATTGGGTGCATTACATGACCAGGCGACAAAACTTTTGTCTTGCCAAAATCTGACCATTCTATGTCCATTAACTGTTCAATATTTCTGCATTGATGCCAATTTATTTTCTTAACCCAAACCACATTTCAGAGCGTTTCAGCTTTCAAAAGAACAATTTATACAGCCAATGGATGAATTTAACGTCAGGTTATAAGCTTTTATTTACAGGAATTTTTGGTATGTTAAAAAAAATAAAAATGAACATTTAACTTTTTTCACAAAAAATTTATTTAAGCTCCAATTTGTTTTATTTTATTAAGGGTAACAGGAGAATTTGGACCCCAAAAGTTGTACAATTTGTCCTGAGTAAGCAGATACCCCATATGTGGGGGTAAAACACTGTTTGGGCGCATGGCAGAGCTCGGAATGAAAGGAGCACCATTTGACTTTTCAAGACAAAATTGACTGGAATTGAGATCGGGTGCCATGTCGCGTTTGGAGAGCCCTTGATGTGCCTAAACATTGAAATCCCCCCACAAGTGACACCATTTTGGAAAGTCCCCCCCCCCACAAGTGACACCATTTTGGAAAGTAGACCCCCTAAGGAACTTTTCTAGATGTGTGGTGAGCACTTTGACCCACCAAGTGCTTCACAGAAGTTTAAAATTTAGAGCCATAAAAATAAAAAATAATATTTTTTCACAAAAATGATCTTTTCGCCCCCAATTTTTTATTTTCCCAAGGGTAACAGAAGAAATTTGTCCTGAGTAAGCCGATACCCCATATGTGGGGGTAAAACACTGTTTGGGTGCATGGCAGAGCTCAGAAGGGAAGGAGCGCCATTTGACTTTTCAGCGCAAAATTGACTGGAATTGAGACAGGACACCATGTCGCGTTTGGAGAGCCCCTGATGAGCCTAAACATTGAAACCCCCCCCAAGTGACCCCATTTTGGAAAGAAGACCCCCTAAAGAACTTATCTAGATGTGTTGATAAAACTTGGAACCCCCAATTGTTTCACTAAAGTTTAGAATGTAGAGCCGTGAAAATTAAAAAATCATTTTTTCTGATCTTTTAGCCCGCATTTTTTCCCCCAAGGGTAACAGGAAAAATTGGACCCCAAAAGTTATCTAATTTGTCCTGAGTACGCGGATACCCCATATGTGAGGGGGAACCCCTGTTTGGGCGGACGGCAGAGCTCGGAAGGGAAGGAGAGCCGTTTGGAATGCAGACTTAGATGGATTGGTCTGCAAGTGTCACGTTGCATTTGCAGAGCCCCTGATGTACCTAAACAGTAGAAACCTCCCACAAGTGACCCCATATTGGAAACTAGACCCCCCCAATGAACTTACCTAGATGTGTTGTGAGAACTTTGAACCCCCAAGTGTTTTACTACAGTTTATGACACAGAGCCGTGAAAATAAAAAAAATTTTTTTTTTCCACAAAAAATATTTTCTAGCCCCCGGTTTTGTATTTTACCAAGGGTAACAGGATAAATTGGACCCCAAAGTTATTGTTCAACTGGTCCTGAGTACGCCGATACCTCATATGTTGGGGTAAACCCGTTTGGACGCACGGGAGAGCTCGGAAGGGAAAGAGCACTGTTCTACTTTTTCAATGCAGAATTGGTTGGAATTGAGATCGGACGCCATGTCGCATTTGGAGAGCCCCTGATGTGCCTAAACAGTGGAAACCCCCCAATTCTAACAAACCCTAACCCAAACACACCCCTAACCCTAATCCCAACCGTAAATGTAATCCAAACCCTAACTTTAGCCCCAACCCTAACGGGAAAATGGAAATAAATACATTTTTTTAAATTTTATTATTTTTCCCTAATTAAGGGCGTGATGAAGGGGGGTTTGATTTACTTTTATAGCAGTTTTTTATTAGCAGATTTTTTGATTGGCAGCTGTCACACACTAAAAGACGCTTTTTATTGCAAAAAATAGTTTTTGTGTCTCCACATTTTGAGAGCTATAATTTTTCCATATGTTGGTCCACAGAGTCATGTGAGGTCTTGTTTTTTGCGAGTTGACGTTATTATTGGTACCATTTTCGGGCACGTGACATTTTTTGATCGCTTTTATTCTGATTTTGGTAAGGTAGAATGTACAAAAACCAGTTATTCATAAATTTCTTTTTTTTTTTGGGGGGGGGGGGGCGCTTATACATTTGGTAACATTTGGTAAAATTGATAAAGTAGTTTTATTTTTCGGGTCAGAACGATTACAGCGATACCTCATTTATATCATTTTTTATGTTTTGGCGCGTTTATACGATAAAAAGTTTTATCTAAAAAATAATTATTTTGCATCACTTTATTCAGAGGACTATAACTTTTTTATTTTTTCGTTGATGACGCTGTATGGGGGCTCGTTTTTTGCGGGACAAGGTGACGTTTTCAGGGGTACCATGGTTAATTATATCCGTCTTTTTGATCGCGTGTTATTTCACTTTTTGTTTGGAGGTATGATAAAGCGTCTTTTTTGCCTTTTTTACGGTGTTCACTGAAGGGGTTAACTGAAGGGGTTAGTGGGACAGTGTTATAGGTTGGGTCGTTACGGACGCGGCGATATTAAATATGTGCACTTTTATTATTTTTTTAATTTAGATAACGAAATGTATTTATTGGAACAATATTCTTTTTTTCTTTATTTTGGAATTTTTTTTTTTTTTTTTTTTACACATGTAAATATTTTTTTTTACTTTTTTTACATTGCCCCAGGGGGGACATCACATTTTGGTGACAGATCGCTGATCTGACACTTTGCAGTGCACTGTGTCAGATCAGCGATCACACAGGCACTGCAGGGAGGCTTCCCGGCGCCTGCTCTGAGCAGGCGCTTGACAGCCACCTCCCCACAGGACCCAGAAGGCCCCCCGTGGCCATTTTGAATCCGGGCCTGGAGGGAGGAGGTAGGAGACCCTCGGAGCAACTCTATCACATCGGGTTGCTCTGAGGGTCTCAGGGAAGCATGCAGGGAGCCCCCTCCCAGCACGATGTTTCCCTGTGCCGCTGGAATGCTGCGATCATGCTTGATAGTCCTGGATGTCAGCTGTAATAATCAGCTGACACCCAGTGGCGATCGGTCACGCTCCCCCCGTGAGAGCGGCTGATCACGCTGAACGTACCATCCAGTCACTGGGAATTAAGTCCCAGGTCACCTCGACGGGATAGTACGTCCAATGGGATTAACCCTTTCAAGACCCAGCCCTTTTTCGTTTTTCGCTCCCCTCCTTCCCAGAGCCATAACTTTATTTTTCCGTCAATATGGTCATGTAAGGGCTTATTTTTTTGCGGGACGAGCTGTACTTTTGAACGCCACCATTGGTTTTACCATGTCTTTTACTAGAAGACGGGAAAAAAATTCCAAGTGTGTGTTGCAAATAGCAAAAAAAGTGCAATCCCACACTTGTTTTTTGTTTGGCTTTTTTTCTAGCTTCACTAAATGCTAAAACTGACCTGATATTATGAGTCCAGGTAATTACAAGTTCATAGACACCAAACATGTCTAGGCTATTTTTTTTTATCTAAGTGGTGAAAAAAAAATTCAAAGCTTTGCTAAAAAAAAAAAAAGCGCCATTTTCCGATACCCGTATCGTCTCCATTTTTCATGATCTGGGGTCGGGTGGGGGCTTACTTTTTGCGTGCCGAGCTGACGTTTTTAATAATACCAGATTTGTGCAGATACGTTCTTTTGATCGCCCGTTATAGCATTTTAATTGATAGATCGGGCGATTATGAACGCGGCGATACCAAATATGTGCAGGTTTGATTTTTTTTATTGTTTTATTTAGGATGGGGCGAAAGGGGGGTGATTTAAACTTTTATACTTTTTTATTTTTTTCATATTTTTAAACATGTTTTTTTTAACTTGTGCCATGCTTCAATTGCCTGATCATCAGATGGCTGCTATGTAGCTGAAATGCAGGCTTGCTATGAGCGCCGACCACAGGGGGGAGCTTACAGCAGGCCGGCATCAGTAACCATAGAGGTTTCAAGGACCTCTATGGTTACTGTCCTGACACATCGCCGACCCCCAATCATGTGATGGGGTCGATGATGCGCTCATTTCCGGCCACGTGGCCGGAAGCGGTAGTTAAATGCCGCTGTCAGCGTTTGACAGCGGCATTTAGCAGGTTAATAGCGGCGGGTGAATCGCGATTTCACCCGCCGCTATTGCGCGCACATGTCAACTGTACAAAACAGCTGACATGTCGCGATTTTGATGTGGGCTCACCGCCGGAGCCCACATCAAAGGGAGAGACACGACATGCGACGTACTAGTACGGCGCATGTCGTGAAAGGGTTAAAATAATTTTTTCAAGCTGGTGTTATAAAGTATTCTAATTTACTGAGATGAAAACCCCAAAGTCATTATTGGCTGTAAGCCATAATAATCAACATTAACAGAAATAGACGCTTGAAACACATCACTCTGTTTGTAATGACTACCTAATATATGAGTTTCACTTTTGATATTGAAGAACTGAAATAAATTAACTTTTAGATGATATTCTAATTTTGTGAAATGCACCTGTAGGCCCCTCAATGTTACTTCAAACGTGATGTGGTTAAAAAAAAACTAGATTAAATTAGAAATTGCTGATCAACTTTGAACCCTTTTAAGTTCCTAATGGAAATAAAAATTATGTTTAAAAATTATGCAGATGTAAAGTACACATGTTGGAAATGTTATTAACCATTTTGTGTGACAACTCTTGTTTAAGGGCATAAAAATGAAACATTTGAAAATTGCAACATTTTCATCAAATTTTCAATATTTTCACAAACCTGTCATATTGAACAAGTTTCATGACAAACACAAAGTACAATATCTCATGAAAAAATATCAAAATCACTGGGATCCGTTGAAGAGTTCCAGAGTTGTAACCAGATAAAGTGACATTGGGCAGAATTGAAAAAAATGGCCTTGTAAAGAAGGTGAAAACAGGCTTTTTTTAAATATAATAACATGTCCAAAGACATATTAGTGATTTCCCAAATTAAACTACACCTGGGGTGTGTTGAAAATTCATAGCCAAAAGGTTGGATCACAAGTATCTATACACACCACTCAAAGAGAGGTATAATATAAAAATATAAATTTTGTTGAAAGATATATAGCAGTAGCACAAAAATTCATTAAAATATTAACTGACATACATAAAGTAAGAGGAAAAGATTGTACTCAAGTAAACCACACATGGAAGTGTGGGAAAATAACAGGTTATGGGATAGTACAGAGACTAAGTAACGCACATCTCTCTCAGAGATATTATATGTAGCGTTCTACTCATGCTGAATATAACAGATCATAAAGTGCTAACAGTGCAAAAAGTGCAGAGCAGAATATCGCATGTAAAATCTAAGACATACCCATATCAGAGTCAGATGCCCGTCTACAGTGCCCCGACACACGTTTTGCGGAATGCTTTCGCAAGGGGAGGTGTCCTCCCCTTGAGAAAGCTTTCCGTGAAACGCGCGTCGGGGCGTTAGTGGTACTGTGGACGGGCATCTGACTCGGATATGGGTATGTCTTAGATTTTACATGCGATATTCTGCTCTGCACTCTTTGTACTTTATGATCTGGTATATTCAGCATGAGTAGGACGCTATATATCTCTGAGAGATATGTGTGTTACTTAGTCTCTGTACTATCCCATAACCCATTATTTTCCCACTCTACCATGTGTGGTTTACTTGAGTACACTCTTTTCCTCTTACTTTATGCATGTCAGTTAATATTTTAATGAATTTTTGTGCTATTTATCTTTCAATAAAATTTACACTTTTCTAAATATGCAACAATTGCGCCTCAAATTGTATAGACCCACTCTTACAGCATGTTGTTGATGGATCCTAACTTTTGTGGCTGGCATCAACAATTGAATATCATTTGTTTATACCTGCCTGACCACACACCACTATTAGAATCTTTTACACTCTCGCATGTCATCTTACTAAATCATTTTAACATTTTTAAAGAAAAAAAAAAGTCCAATACATTTTGGTCCTAAAACATTTTTCATTTATTAATTGATCTAAGGTTGTACACATAAGAAAATACCAAAAGGCCTTTTGAGAAAGGCTGGCATTATTTACAGTGGCTCCTCACACAGCAGGATGCTCATGCTAGAGGCTGTTTGAGGCCACCAATATTTTGTTCAATACAAAGACAAAGAAGGAAATTGATCAGCCTTCGTCACACAAACCATTCAAGTATCTTAGTACAAAGGTTAAATATTGGGATCATCCAGATGAGATGTCACTCTAGTATAATCAGACAAGCAAGCTGCAGAACAGTTCTGCCCCATGGAAATGTTCTCTAACAATAACAGTCATTCAACAGAGAAGGACAATTTATAAACCAACAGTTGATTATTTCCCGTACATATTGGCAAGATGAAAACATATGGATCTGCAAATAGGACCTTTCACCTATCTGTGTTTTGGGATGTCATATTAGTAAACAACTTTCTGTAGATGTAGGGTTGGAAGATCTTGTCATACACACAATATTTAACAAACCAAAGCTGTTGGAGATGTTGGATAGACTCCAATCCTAACAGGGTTTAGAAATACAAGTTATCCGGTTGGGTATATGTACTGTTATCATGATTGTACAAAATATAGTTAATAATTCACAATTCATTAATCAAGAATATATTGGTTGTACCTTGTTTTCAGTGGCTCTTTTATGTGAAAATATAAATGGCACTAACAGTATGAATCACCTTGTCTATCCTTGACCTTGAATGCATTATTTGATCAATAATCTAAATTAAACGTGGCCAATGACATTGACAATAAGTGTATGCACTGATTTATACATTTTTTTTAAATTTACATTTATTCATAAAAGTATGTATGATTGAAAAGAACAGTTTAACTTTTAAGTTGGTCAGCCATCTGCATCATAAATGTCATTGAGATGACCTGGAGAGTAGTAGAAGAAAAATGTAAATCCACATTCAATTGCAATGGTTTGTCATGACAACTAACATTTTACTTCTTCCTAGCTTACTTTGTTTTTTTGCAGATGTACCAAAAACGTCCACTTTTACAATTTGTTAAAACATAAATTAAAATCTACTATGACAAAATTAACATAAATGGCTTTTAGAAACATTGTATGCCCTGCAATCAAATTTTTTATTAGATCACCCTACACAAATGCACTCAATGGTTTCTTTAAAGGGGTTGCGGAGCCAAAAGACATTTCTTTAACCCCTTCACCCCCATAGCTTTTTTTGGTTTAGCGTTTTTTGCTCCCCTCCTTCCCAGTGCCATGACTTTTTTATTTTTCTGTCAATATGGCCATACGAGGGCTTATTTTTTGCGGGACAAGTTGTAGTTTTGAATGGCACCATTGGTTTTACCATGCCGTGTACTAGAAAATGGGAAAACATTTCCAAGTGCGGTGAAATTGCAAAAAAAAGTGCAATCCAACACCTGTTTTTGTTTGGCACTTTTGCTATGTTCACTAAATGCTAAAACTGACCTGCCATTATGATTCTCCAGGTCATTAGGAGTTCATAGACACCAAACATGTCTAGGTTCATTTTTATCTAAGTGGTGAAAAAAAATTCCAAACTTTGCTAAAAAAAAAAAGAAAAAAAGAAAAAAAAAGAAAGCGCAATCTTCTGATACCCGTAGCGTCTCCATTTTTCGTGATCTTGGGTTAGGTGAGGGCTTATTTTTTGCTTGTCGAGCTGACGCTTTTAATGATACCATTTTGGTGCAGATACGTACTTTTGATCGCCCATTATTGCATTTTAATGCTACGCCGTTTAGCGATCGGGTTAATCCTTTAATTGATATATTGGGCGATTCTGAAGGCAGAGATACCAAATATGTGTACGTTTGATTTTTTTAAAAAATTGTTTTATTTTGAATGGGGCAAAAAAGAGGGTTATTTGAACTTATATTTTTTTTTATATTTTTAAAAACATTTTTCTTTAACTTTTGGCATGTTTCAATAGTCTCCATAGGAGACTAGAAGCTGCCATAGCGCGATCGGCTCTGCTATACAGAGGCGGTGATCACTCATGCCGACGAACCGATGACCCCCCGATCATGTGACAGGGGTTACTGGTGCACGTAATTTCTGACCCGATGGCCAGAAGCGCGATTTTAATGCCGCGAATCCACCTGCGGCTACATGTCAGCTGTTCAAAACAGCTGACATGTCCCGGAAAAGATGTGGGCTCACCGCCAGAGCCCACATCAAAGCGGGGGATACCAACATTGGCGTATATTATGCCCATTGTCGGTAAGGGGTTAAAAAAGGGTCAGACTGGTTCAAAATAATGAAAGAGGACACTCACAATTACCAATTCCCAGTAGGTTGAATTCTGGGCCTTAACTGGTCACTGTTGGTATGTCCTTCATGGTCCTGTCTTGACAGACTGGAAATAGCCTAAAATTAATCAAAGTAAGAAATCCCTCAGCTGTTTTTCAGATAAAAAAAGCAAGCTTTATTCCAACAGAATTAAAAAGGTAGACATACTCATGTACATCCAAATGGTGAATATTTTATTTGGAAAATAATATGCAACATTTGGATGTACTTGAGGATGTCTATCTTTTAATTCTGTAGGAATAAAGCTTTTTTTTATCTGGAACATTCCTGGAGGAATTATTACTTTGATCTTTGTTGTTCCACATCAGGAAGGCTTCTTCTGTGCCAAGGATTACAAAAGCCATACACAGGGTGAGCTGGTCTCTTGATTACAAATGCCATAAAATGTTTGTTGGCTAATCACTGGCTGAGGCATTTCTGGTGTGTCGAAACATGACCAATGAAAAGAAACCAGCAGAGACTGGATATGCATCAGAATAGACCCTGCTGGAAATCAACAATAGTGAGTAGTATTTCCTTTACTTTCAATCCTTCGAAGCTCCTTTAAACAAAAAAATTCATCAGCTCAAACACCCATTTAAATCTACACAAGAAATTTCTATTACCTTTAAACCAAAAGTATAACATTGAAGTATAAATTTCAACACTGAGAAGGAAAAGTCGCGAAATGATGGAAATCACAAAATCGATTGACATGTTAATGACATGCTAATTATAACATTTTCAAAATATCTTGGCTTAGCAAGTATCAACGCCACTCGCTGAAAAACACGCACACATACACCTTGGCATGCTATCAATGGGGTCATTAGTGGATGTGTGAGGAATGTTCTGCTACTCTAAATGTACTTAGTCAAGCAAATGATCAAGATCCACTGCTGCTAGCTTAATTTATAATTGTCAACTAATGATGTGCTAGATCTGCTTAATGAGAAACTGCAGAACATGGTAGCACCGTTAAGCCAGTGCAGGCTGCTCACAGTAGAACGAACAACATGCGAAATGGCATTGTCGTGTTGAGAGAAACCAGCTCCTGGGACACTTCACATTCTGTCATGAAAGTCTCTTCATGGCATTGCCCACTTGGTCTCCAGACCAATCTTCTGGCTATCATTGCAGCCAAGAAAAAATCATGACTCACCGCTGGAAAGGATAGACTTTCATTCCAGTCTCCATTGCCATTTTGTTCTGCAGCATGACTTATCGGTGACATGAGGTCCATGGTGGTCTGGCTCAC
Organism: Ranitomeya imitator; assembly: GCF_032444005.1. Lineage (NCBI taxonomy): Eukaryota > Metazoa > Chordata > Amphibia > Anura > Dendrobatidae > Ranitomeya > Ranitomeya imitator. The sequence goes on along the minus strand of NC_091284.1, from coordinate 312,263,673 downwards.
AGCCTGTCATACAAATGCCTTGAGATGGCTTGTGGGGACACTATTTGACTATTAGTACATAATGGATGACTACAGTCTATTCTCTTATGAGACCATGTGGGCAAAGGCTTGAAGAAGCCTTCACAAGGGAACATCACACTGGCCCTACTCCCAGGATTATGGTGTGGCTTATTGTACTATAGCCAAACCCCTGTAGTCTTCATTCCAGGCACACTAACACCCCAGAGTTACATTTGGGTGTGGAATGCTATTTCTCCACAGTGTTCCAGGCATGAGCAACACCAGGCCGCATGTTGCTCATGCTATTGTGAACAGCCTGCATGGCGTAAATGTGCTACAATGAAATGCAGTCTCTGGACTGGTCTAAAGTCAAACACATCTGGGATATTACACTGTTCAAAAAAAAATAAAGGGAACACTAAAATACCACATCATAGATATCACTGAAGGAAATATTCCAGTTGCAAATCTTTATTCATTACATAGTTGAATGCGTTGAGAAAAATAATACATAAAAATGCTCAATGTAAATCAAAATAAACATCCCATGGAGGTCTGGATTTGGAAACAAACTCAAAATAAAAGTGCAAAATCAAATTACAGGCTGATCCAACTTAAGCAGAAATGCCTCAATACAGGGATATGATGCTCAGTAGTGTGTGTGGCCTCCATGTGCTTGTATGATCTCCTTACAACGCCTGCTCATGCTCCTGATGTGGCAAGCAGATGGTCTCCTGAGGGATCTCCTCCCAGAAGTGGATTAAAGCATCAGTCAGCTCCTGCTCAGTCTGTGGATGTCCCAGATGTACTCGATTGGATTCAGGTCTGGGGAACAGGCAGGCCAGTCCATAGCATCAAATCCTTCATAATGCAGGAACTGCTGACACACTTTAGCCACATGAGGACTAGCATTGTCATCCATCAGATTGAACCCAGGACCCACTGCACCTGGTCTCACAATGTGTCTTGAGGATCTCATCCAGATACTTAATGGCAGTCAGGGTACCCCTGGCTAGCACGCTGAGGGCTGTGTGGCCCTGCAAAGAATTGAATCCCCACTTCCAAACCGGTTATGCTGGAGGATGTTGCAGGCAGCAGAACGTTCTCCACGGTGCCTCCAGACTCGGTCACATGTGCTGTCTCTGGCAAATGCCAATCGCCCTGAACGGTACTTGGCTGTAAGCACAACTTTCACTTGTAGAAGCCAGGTCCTCATACCACCCTCATGGAGTCTGTTTCTGACAGTTTTAGGAGACACAAGGATGTTAGTGGCCTGCTGGAGATAATTTTGCAGGGCTCTGGCACTGCTCCTCCTGTTCCTCTTGCAGAAAGGAGGTAGAGATTCTGCTGCTGGGTTGTTTCTCTTCTATTGGACCCTCTATGCATCATGGTATCTGCTCCATTTTTTGGACACTGTGCTGACATATACAGTTACCCTTCTTGCCAGAGCTCGCATTGATGTGACATCTCGGATGAGCTGCATTACCTGAGCAACTACTTTGTGTTGTAGACATCATCACATGCTACTGTAGGTATCCCCAGGGGTGAGAGCAATAACAAAATGCAAAAAAGTGACCAAAACAACAACTAAAAAGAATGACAACAGAGGAATGGTCTGTTATCACCCCCTGCGGAACTATTCCTTTATAAGGGTTGTCTTGATAATTGTCTATAATTTTTAACTGTTGTCTTCTCCATTTGCACAAGAGAATTTAATTCACAATTGGTATTGCTTCACAATTGGACAGGTTGATTTCACAGAAGTGTGATTGACTTGGGAGTTACATTGTGTTGTTAAGGTGTTACCATTATTTTTTCAGCAGTTTTTTTTGGCAATTTCAAAGAGCTGTCAGCCGCGGATCTTGATAATTGCGTGCCTCAAAGCATTCAGCATGGCAGAACATTCCTCAGACTACTAATAACCTGACTGATATCATGACATCTCGAGTAATTGTGTTTACTTCTGTGTGCTGCTCATACTAGATACTGAGGCCCTTTGAAAATCATATTTAATTTTTTTTCATAATTTGCATATTATTAACAGGTCTATTGATCCTTTGATTTTCATAATTTCAGGACATTTATTTCGTGATGTTGAAATTTCAATGTTGAGAAGTGATATGCTCTTAAATAGAAAAATAGGTAAATCGGTCCCCTGTAATCATTACAAGAGCAACTGCTCTCAATTGACTAGGTCAGGAGCTCCAGAATGAGGTCTTGTAGCAAGTATCCTGAGTACCTTGCAGCAATTACTTAAATATTCCTCAATTCTGCAAGAAATAAGAAAAATATCCAAATGTGAGGCTGCTTGAATACTTTTGTACCTTCTTGTCATTTTTAATTATAAGAGGTAAGAGATCCAAGTAAAAATATTCACTTGGTAATTGGGCAAAATTTATCACTAGGGGTGTTTTCTAAGTCCGTTTTTTGATGAGGACTTGCTAAATTACCAGTACAAATGGAGAAAAAAAATATATAAAAAGGTGCAAAACGTGTCATATGTGCGTCAAACTCTATAATGTGATAGAAATGGGTACCATTACATTGACACATCGATTCCCTTTTTGTTATTTCAGGTTCCAGTGCCACATTTGGTGAGGAATAGGTGTTCAGGAGACAGGTTTTCAAACAGTGTGAATTAAGCTTATGGTTCTATTAATATGGCTTCAGTCTGTTTTATTCTTCTCAATGAAAAACTAACTATAGTAGAGGTAATATTTTTCAAATATTAGAAAGTCATGGTAGCCATTTTCAAAGCTGAGGATTTTTTCTGCATTACACTCTTTTTGCTTAAGTAACATTATGACAAATTAATTTATTTCACTTTTTAATCTGTCACAAATTAACCTCAATGATTTGAAAATAAAAAATTACTTGCTACTAACTTTCAATAAATGATGTGCCCAATTCATTATTGCAGTTGTGGCAATTTGTCTAGGTTAGTGGTCTTCACTTTTTCATTTGAACCAAATTATTTAATGTGCGACATTTTTCAATATTTTATTTCATCAGATTCCTCAAAAGCAATATTTATGCACAAATGTAGTCTAGTCCCTCCCCACAGTAATTATAGTAGCACTTGGAGAGTTTGCGTAAATTTTGTGATGTTTTAGCGAAATATGTATTTTTGTGTTAAAATGTCACAAAAAAAAAGAGAGAACATTTAAAAGCATTTTTTATTCTGCGCAAAATTCATGAACCATGTGTGCCATTTTAAAGAATTTGGAGCAAAATACATTAATGAATACCACAACCTCAAAAGAAAAAATGATTTCATAAAATCACAAAAAATGAATTGGGCCTTATGTGCCTAGAATGAGTACCGGACTACTGAGTGATAGATTAAAGGAATTTTAAACATACTCAAATCCTCCAATGACTGTTTCAAAATCCATAAAATATAATGTAGTTCATGTTAAAGTACATTGTACAATAAAAAATTAAGACAACATGGCGTTTTTGATGCTTCTTTCATATTTAATGGAACTTAGCACTTAAGGGTCGTTAGCACCCATCTGACCCTTTTTGGACTTTATTAGTTGTACATATCAGGGCCAATACTTCATATTGCTTGACGTTGCCTATATTTTAAATCCTTCCTCAACCTGTGTCAATTTATATAAACATTGTTTTTCGGTGTGGAAAGGCAACTATTTCTGATGAATTCTTAACACAAGCAGTAGTAAAGGCAGTGAGTGCTCAGCATTTACTTCCAAACAGCCTGAAGTCAATGCTTGCACAATTTCATAGTGCATAGATATACAGCATCTTGCCAGCCTTTCAAACAGAAAGGGGAAGGTTTGTTTCAAATACAAATACAGAAAATGAGTTTAATCAAATCCAATTTAGAATTTATAACAAATGGAGGTGAAAGTCCAAACACACAATGAAACATATTCTACAGTTTATACATATTGTGCTGATAGTGAAAATGTTACAGCTCCACTTTACAGTGAGCACACATTTAGTAAAAATGTTGAATTCACATGAAGTCCTAATTGTAAAAGCAACCCAGAAACAAACATTTGATTAGTATCTTCCTACATATTAGAGGCAAGTGATACCATAAAATGTAAACTTTTTATATTGCCTCTATTCACGCTAAGTAAACATTTACCAAAACGTGTTGGAAAGCATACAATTGGAACCAGAGAAAAGCCTACAATGTATAGGAACTTCGAGATCTAGGATAGTGGCGTCTCTGTATGTTTTTGCTCAAAGATATTTTTCCTGTTGAACTATAAAACATATTCGGGCCAATCACAGTCGGTAACAGAAACTTACTAGTCTCTTATTTATTTCCTTTGGTAGGTAAACAGATAAAAATATGTTGACAGTGAAATTCGATCATGACATTATGTATGGTGACATGTTCTATGTAGGAGCACTTCCCAGTACCTATAAGAGTTTACAGTTCATTGTGTTAGTGTAAAGATTATTATACAGCGCAGCATATATTCAATGTAAGAATCCAGCCTCATTATACAGCAGTGCTCCCCTTGGACAGCAAACTGATATTCAGCAGGTCCAGTTTGTCCAATATTAACATGCAGAAAAATTCGGTATCATTTATTGTTGTCCAACTTATCTGGAGAGACAATAGTGTGTCCTGTTTAGGAACACCACCTCTTATTTCTTTAGAAGAGCCAGCCACTAATTTAATTTAATAGCTAAAAGGCTAGAATCCACAAAATTAGGGAACAGGGACGATTGTACCGCTCATAAAATGCATATCAATATATCAGATTCAACTCAAAAATACCAATCATACACTACAAAGATAAATACAGGATTATATATAGCAGCTTTAAACTAGTACGGACTAAAAATGTTAGTGTGGTAATGCAGACGGCACAAAAACAGTGCCAGATAAACGGACTATCCCTACAGTGGGCAAAAACCACAAAAGTCTTCCAGAGTTAAACTCTGTTTGGGAGCAATCAAGTCAACAGGTTGGAAGAGCGGAGACAGATTTTTTTTTTTAAGCACAGCTGAAATGGAAAACAGTTTCCAAATCCAAAGATAAATGCTCACATACAAAGTCATAAGAATAGGTGAATGTACCGTCTGATTTTTCCTTTGCTCCCGATAGCTCTTCCCATAAAAATATATAAAAAATGCTCTTTAAAAAAAAAAAATAACAAAAAATAGGATGATGGCATGATAACTGGTAACCTGGCAGAAGGGCACTGTTAGAAATAGTGTTTGGCAATTTAACTTAAACGTAATGAGTAACCTAATAGGATAAAAACATACTCCTGGCAATACCTAAGGCAGTAGTTTGCAAAACTCCTTACATTTAACAGAGTGAATAACAAGTATCATGCATATGTTTAAAGGACTTAAAACAATGAGCAGTTCTTCATGTATCAACCTCAATATCAGCCTCAACAACATGTCCTCCCTAAATCAAAGCCAGACTACTTATCATTAAAATATTTTTGTAAGAAATAGTTTCAAACACAATGACAAACACTGCATTGCTCCGGTACATAAAATGTCCTTTCTAAATATCTATCAACACACACTCACCATTACTATAAAATGCCCTACACTTCTGCCTATCTTGCTAATCCATAAATGGGTTTCATACTTCACTTCCCGTGACGTTTCGTTTTGGGAAAAGTATCAAACGTGACATCACAGGAGGTTGGGGCTGCATTCACGTCCCTGTACCATCTATTGCCCCTCCTGGAGCAGGATATCATCAGGGGCAGTGCTGCATCGCTGTCCTCTGAAGATTTCATGGACATATGGTGATAGAAGGTGTGTGAGAGTTGAGTGCAGTGCCTGCACTCGGCTTCCATCTCTGCCACTGCATCTTCTAACTGAAGCAAGACGTAGTCAAAGGGCAGGAGAAAAAGGCAACAAGTGATACCAGTGGTGCCCCACATCTTGTAGCATTGCTCGCAAACGAATCATCATCAGGATGCGGTGATAGAAGAGGTGCAACTGAGGACAATTCATTTGAGGGCAGTGCTAGAAGCTGTAGGGCAGGGCTGGTGTCACTGACTGCTTCTATCTCCGTCACCTAACCACAGCTTGTTTCACGGTTAGAAGATGAGGAGGTAGGAACAGAAGAGTGCTGCCACTGCACTCAACTCACCCACAGCTTCTGTTCCAATGAGTAAAGGACATCTTCAGAGGGTGGCAATGCAAAAACCTGTAGTAAGTAACTGTAGCGCTGCCCCGGGAGGGGTGATAGATGCTGCAGGGAAGCGAGTCATGTCCATTTGGAGACTATTCTCGAAATGAAACGTCACAAGAAGTGCAGGAAACAAAAAAAAAAACACATTTATGGATTAACTAGATAAGGAGAAGTGTAGGATATTTAATAATAAAGCTAATAAAAAAGTGGCTAGACTGTAATAGATAGATATTTAGAAAAGCCATTTAGGCACCGGACCACCCCTTTAACATATAAAGCAATTTGTGTGCTGCAATAAATTTCCATTGTGAAAATATACTTGACTAAGAGTTAAAAAAAAAAGTTAAAAAGGTAGACAATTGTTTATTAGGCTATTTTACTTAATTAAGGAAGAGACAAACACAATATACACCTCACATTGCCTTCAATGGTCATGTCCTGAACTCGTACCTCTCACCCTAAAAAAGTGCTACATTGTGATCAGGAGTGGTTGCACAGACACCACCTGGTAAAAGAAACAGGTATGGGACAGAGAGCAGTCTTAACGCTACTTTAGTCGTATTGGAGGAAAAACTTCACATAACATTTTTTCCTTATTCCTCTAAAGTTTTTCTTCAGTACAGGAGATGAGGATTATTCTGATCACTTGTGAACCCATTTGTTAGTTCTGAATCATGATAATGGTAGAACTCCATTTCCTTGGTCAGTTGGGGTCCACATTTTTATGCCTTTCTCAGAAGTTCTGTTACCAGAGAAAAACTGAAGAACTGCAAATGTCTGTCCTTTGACTGCAGTGTGCTGATCATTAACTGCAAGAAAAGTTAAGAATTTAAAGCAAGCACAAATCACAATGATACATTGTTTTTTACAGAACAAAGCTTAGATGATATTTTGCTTATAATACTCACTTTTTTTCAATAAACATGTTATTTGATGCATAAAATATCTTACAAAATGTATTAAAGGATTATTGCCACAGGAAAGGGGGGATAACTCATGTTTTTTTTTTAAAAAAAAAGAATACTTTAGCAACATAATTCAGAGGAGAACAGAGGTGATCTATTTTTGGCCTTAAAGGGATTGTTCCACAATAGACAAATCACCTATGCTCAGGATAGCTGATACAGAGAGAAAATATGTATTTGATACATTGCAGATATTGCAAGTTTTCCCACATACAAGAATGGAGAGGTCTGTAATTTTTATAGTAGGTACACTTCAACTGTGAGACAGAATATAAACATAAATACCAGAAAATTGCATTGTATGATTTTTACATAATTAATTTTATTGCATGAAATAAGTATTTGATCGCCTACCAACCAGCAAGAATTCGGTGTCTCACAGACCTAATAGTTTTCTTTAAGAAGCCCTCCTTCTCTGCACTCATTACCTGTATTAATGGCACCTGTTTGAAATTGTTACCTGTATAAAAAACACCTGTCCATACACTCAATCAATCACACTCCAACCTCTCCACCATGGCCAAAACCAGAGAGCTGTCTAAGGACACCAGTGACAAAATTGTAGACCTGCACAAGGCTGGGATGGGCTACAGGACAAAAGGCAAGGAGCTTGGTGAGAAGGCAACAACCGTTGGCACAATTATTAGAAAATGGAAGAAACACAAATTGTCTGTCAATCTTCCTCAGTCTGGGACTCCATGCAAGAGCTCGCTTCGTGGGGTAAGGATGAATCAGCCCAGAACTACATGGGGGGACCTGGTCAATGACCTGAAAATAGCTGGGACCAAAGTCTCAAACATTACCATTAGTAAACTACGCCGTTATGGATTACAATGTTGCAGGGTACGCAAGGGTACCCCTACTCATGCTAGGCCCGTTTGAAGTTTGACAATGACCAGCTGGATCATCCAGAGGAGTCATGGGAGAAGGTCATCTGGTTAGACGAGACCAAAATAGTATTTTTTGGTATCAACTCCATTTGCTGTGTTTAGAGGAGGAAAAATGATGAGTAAAACCCCCAAAACCGCATCCCAATCATGAAGCATGGTGGGGAAAACATCATTCTTTGAGGATGCTTTTCTGCAAAGGAGAAAGGAAGACTGCACGGTATTGAAGGGAGGATGGATGGGGTCATGTGTCGCAAGATTTTGGCCAACAATCTTCCCTCAGTAAGAGCAATGAAGATGGGTCATGGCTTGGTCTGAAGTCTAGGTTCACATTGCGTTAGTGGGTGTCCGCTGACGGAATCCGTTACATAGTGCCACTAACGCAATGTAACGGATCCATTAGCGCACCCATTGACCGCAATGTATGTAACGCATCCCTAACGCATGCCATTTTTGGCATGCGTTAGCATTGCTCCGTTACTTTCTGACAGACTGCGAACGCTGTCTGCAGCGTTTTTGGGTCCGTTCTTGCTAGCGCAGATCAGGCATCTGCGCTAGCACGATCGCTAAACGCGATCTTTTTTTAGACATTGCGTTAACGCAGTCCTTTAGCATATACACTAGACGGACTGCACTAACGCAATGTGAACCTAGCCTAAAGCATGACAATGACCCGAAACACACAGCCAGGACAACAAGCATTTCAAGGTTCTGAATCCAATAGAAAATCTTTGGAGGAAGCCGAAAGTCAATGCTGCCCAGTGACAGCCCCAAAACCCGAAAGATCTGGAGAAGATCTGTATGGAAGAGATGAAAAAAATCATTGGTGCAGTGTGTGCAAACCTGGTCAAGAACTACAGGAAATGTCTGACCTCTGTAATTGCAAACTAATGTTTCTGTTCCTGTTTTTCCATTGTATCAAATACTTATTTCATGCAATAAAATGCAAATTAAATATGCAAAAAACCAAGCAGTGATTTTCTGGATTTTTCTTTTTAAGATTCCGTGTCTCACAGTTGAAGTGTACCTAAGATAAAAATTACAGACCTCTGTATTCTTTGTAGGTGGGAAAACTTGCAAAATCTGCAGTGTATCAAATACTTATTTTCCCCCTCAGAAAATGTCTGATTGTCAATTGGGTCTGGAGTTTGAATAGGGTGGCAGTTAAGAATCCAGACTAGTGCTCCATGCAAACTCTCTGGGACTGATATAGGTTGTGTGTCGGCTAACTTCCAGGCTCAAAAAAGCAGTATATATATTAAAAAGTATCCTATACAAATGTCAAATTATCTCCTCTGAGTTGTCTAATAAATATATTTGTGAGGAGAGGATTCTAAGAAAGTCAAAATGGGTATGTATAAGAAGGACAACAGCTAACCAGAATGGGCTAAATTTGGAACAGAACCGAACTAAGTGTAGGGAGACCCAAGGGGCTGCACAACACTAAAAACATAAATCTGCCTCAGGCACACTGATTCTACACAGCCTGTCCCTGTGCTTTACTATACCTGATGTATGAACCTACATCGTTTTAGCATGTCCCTTGCAGTTACAACTGATAACCAAAGTGAATCCATCACTTCCTCCCAAGCACTGTCCTCCAGCTCAGGTTGGTCCTCCCTAAACTTGGCCAAAGCATGGTCAAAAGGTGACACAGTAGACATTGGACAAGGCACTATATTATACACAACATATAGCAATATAACAGACTCGCTGACCCATCAATGTTAATACACATAACAGCTCTATTGGACATAGATAGAGATACCTAATGACTCACATCACTTCCTACTGGATATCTAGGTCACAAACCAACCTTTCAAAAGTCTATCTCTGTTTATCAGCTAATTATTAGCCTCATACCCCTTATGATGCCAGTGTGGTCAAACATGTTGAGGAGGCAGATAGCATGAGCGATGGCATACCTCAATAGCTGTTTAATAATATAGTGTAGGACTGCAGCCGCACTATATAGCAATAATACTCTCCCTATAGGGATACATTCAGATAGTTAATTAATCCCACAGTTAGTAATTCAAACTTTATGTCAATCGTATCTTGTACTTTTAGTATTTCTTTTATTAAGTACAGAAGTAAAAGTTGTATTTTAACAGTCTTTAATCAAGGGATTCTTTTGCCCTAGGCAACTTTGTAAATAATTATTAGTCATCGCTTTGGTTATTGTAAAACAGTTTCGTCTTATGACTCATTAAGAGGCACACGCTTCTAAATGAATCTGGTGAGGCACAAAGTGGATGCACCTCCATGTGCACTGAAGTGAGAACATGATTACGCCTCGTGAAAAACGCTCCCATCCCACCCACTTTGTCAGAGTAGGATGAAAACACTGAATGTCTTTTCATTGCTTTTCACATTAGTATTCTGGAGTAAAAGCTTTGGGGAATCAGGGCCTTTCAAATTGGGTTTTAGAACAAAACAAACTTGGCTGTATTAGCACATAAAGCCCGTAGCTTGGGCTACACGTAACAGTAACAAATTCCCTTAACAGAAATTGTTGTCTCATATGAACAATACAGTGTAACCCTTTTTTTTAATCAAAAACATATATAATAATAATCACTAAAATACTCACATTACTTCAGCACAGTACTATGGTTTGGGGTCCACTGTCCAAGGTACACTTCCATGAGAGATGACAGACTGCTCACATTCTGAAGACTCTATCTGATGTGGGAATCATACCATATATATGTTATGCAATATGCTTTATCAAATGCATGTTTTATCTACTTACACATCAGAAAGTCACCCCAGCCTTACAACGGCTGCAAAAGCAAGTGAAGTACCATATACTTCACCAGAGGAAGGCAAACAAAAAGATTTTAGTTAAATGGGAACAGAAATGGTCAGATGTCGCCCATTTATTTGTAGAAAGTGAGTGGTTATAATATTTTTGGACTATGCAAAAGGAGTTCAATGCCATTTTTTTTATATAAAGTCGACTGAAAACTGGATCAAGGACCATATCCAGAGGGTGGTAGTCAATGATGGGTAATCTGTATTAGAGCACACTCCCTTGGAAAAAGCTTAAACGCGAAACGTGTGTCGGGGTGCCACGGTCATTTAAAGGTACAGTACTCGCTTTTTTCTAGCTATATCGATTTCTGCATCCACAAGTCTCACAGTCCTTTTCCTTACCACCATGCCCCTTTCTTAACGAGATTTTGCGGCATATGTTATAATTAGACACTAGCTGAAACTTTTCCATGGCTCTTGCAGTTTAATTATGTGGAGGCTGTTACTATTATATTGAGTGGCACCGGAACGCATTTAAGGATGTCATAAGCATTGCTGTTGAGCATGTTATATTGACTATTATATTATACATGGTACACTTTTTTGGAGGCATTTCCTTTGCTCCATGAATAAGGTCTCTGAATATGTGTCTTTTACTCGCAATCTAATAAAAGCTCTATTTTTAAAGGTGATGATTCATCTTCATTTTTTTGCACCTTTTTTTTGTATATTGTTGTCCCCATACTGACCATTTTTTTTCCTCTTTAATCCTTTAATATTGCATCAATCAATAAAAATAATCATGATTTTATGGCATATAGCTTCCTGCGTGCCATTTTGATCTTTATTAAAGGTGGTTGACGATGAGTGTTATTATGCAGATTTATTACCGATTATTAGTTTTGTCTCCATTATGTTTTGGAGAGGACACCAAGATATGTCATATAGTCCAGTACATGGAACATGTCCATAAGTTTCAAACTGACTTTGGACAAACAGTGTTTGGGCATCTACTTTGCAGATAAGGATGTGGAATGGGTACTAATAATCTAGATAGATTTTTTTATCTATGTCATAGATGAATTTGTTTTGCAAACAAAATATGTGAATGCATATAATGTTTCTCTTACCGAAAATCTTATCTGACCACCACTAGGGCAATCATTTTTCCTTATTTTGGGCAAATTGGCACATACTTTATGAAGTTTTTTCTCATTCTCTAAATTAGTAGGGTGTAAGAAAGTTTTGAAGTTTACTCATGGGAGAATTTTAAGACGATAAAGGTTGCAGAAGATCTGCATGATTTTTAGTAAGAAAAGGCCATCCCCAACTTAAGTGTGAATTAATACCAGAGAACAGTATATCACACTTATGTAGGAAGCTTGCTTTGTTTAATGATTAACCCTTTCTCAAATCTTCAGTAACTATGATCACTGTACATCAACAATTATCACCTGGTAAACCATAAGTATATGCTGTTCTGCCAAAGGTGCATTTACACCTGCCAACTGCTTAGGTATCCATGGTTACGACCACTCATTAGTTAGCCTTAGGCTGTGTGCACACGATGCAGATTTAGTGCAGAACTGCAGCGTTTTTTTCTGCGCAGAAACGCTGCAGAACTGCACTGTGATTTACAGTACAATGTAATGTAAAAAAAAAAGCTGTGCACATGGTGCAGAAAAATCCGCGCAGAAACGCTGCAGATTTCAAAGAGGTGCATGTCACTTCTTTTGTGCAGTTCTGCAGCGTTTCTGCACCCCTCCATTATAGAAATCTGCAGTGGTAAAATCTGCACAAAAACTGCACAAAATCCGCATCAATTCCGCACAAAAAACGCACTAAAAAAGCATAAAAAAAACGCAGCTGTGGATTCTGCCAGGAGATGCAGATTTTGTGCAGAAAATTCTGCACCTCTTTTCTTACGTGTGCACATAGCCTTAGGGTATGTGTCCACTTCCTGGATTGATGGCGCTTTGGACGGAGCAAAAAACCCGCTCCGCCCAAAGCGCCGCCCCCTTCTGTACGCGCGGTAATTCCTGATGCCTTCATTGCACACATCAAGGAATCGCCACACCCCATACATAGGACCCTGTTATTTACCTTGTGGCGATGGTGTGTCGCCGCAAGGTAAACAGACATGCTGCGTTCTAAAAAGACGGCCGCATGTCCGTAAACGCAGGGCCGCTGGATGCGTGTTCGCACGCATAGTGGAGACGGGATTTCAGCAACTCTGCGTTGCTCAATCTGCAGCTAATCCGGATGTAATCCAGCCCGTGGACACATACCCTTAAGCGGTCGTAACCATGGATACCCAAGCTACAGCACTGCCCTGAACATGGTGAGCGACATAATGAATCTAAAGAACTACACTACATTTCTAATTGGAGGTATTTGCTAATAACATTATTACACCTACTACATAATGGGATAGGATCCTGGAGATGGGAATACCCCTTTAAGCCCTCACTACAAACAGAATTTAAACCAGGTTAATGATCAGACAATGACACTCCTGTTAACTGCAGTCGCACATGAACTTTTAAAGGAATGTTCCACCTGTTTTCCTCCTGTCGCACCCGAGTAAGTACAACCCCTACAATATATACACTGCTCAAAAACTAAAGGGAACACTTAAACAACAGAATATAACTCCAAATAAATCAAACTTCTGTGAAATCAAACTGTCCACTTAGGAAGCAACACTGTTTGACAATCAATTTCACATGCTGTTGTGCAAATGGAATAGAAAACAGACGGAAATTATTGGCAATTATCAAGACACACTCAAAGGAGTGGTACTGCAGGTGGGCACCAAAGACCACATCTCAGTACCAATGCTTTCCGGCTGATGTTTTGGTCACTTTTGAATGTAGGTTGTGCTTTCACACTCGTGGTAGCATGAGACGGACTCTACAACCCACTCAAGTGGCTCAGGTATTGCAGCTCATCCAGGATGGCACATCAATGCGAGCTGTGCCAAAAAGGTTTGCGGTGTCTGTCAGCGTAGTGTCCAGAGGCTGGAGGCGCTACCAGGAGACAGGCCAGTACACCAGGAGACGTGGAGGGGGCCGTAGGAGGGCAACAACCCAACAGAAGGACCGCTACCTCAGCCTTTGTGCAAGGAGGAACAGGAGGAGCACTGCCAGAGCCCTGCAAAATGACCTCCAGCAGGCTACAAATGTGCATGTGTCTGCACAAACTGTTAGAAACCGACTACATGATGATGGTCTGAGAGCCAGACATCCACAGATCGGGGTTGTGCTCACAGCCCAACACCATGCAGGACCCTTGGCATTTGCCACAGAACACCAGGATTGGAAAATTTGCAACTGGTGCTCTGTGCTCTTCACAGAAGAAAGGTTCACACTGAACACACGTGACAGACGTGACACAGGGTGGAGACGCCGTGGAAAGCGATCTGCTGCCTGCAACATCCTTCAGCATGACCGGTTTGCAAGTGGCTCAGTAATGGTGTGGGTTGGCATTTATTTGGAGGGCTGCACAGCCCTCAATGTGCTCGCCAGAAATAGCCTCACTGCCATTAGGTACCGAGATGAGCTCCTCAGACCCCTTGTTAGACCATATGCTGGTGCGGTTGGCCCTGGCTTCCTCGTAATGCAGGACAATACCAGACCTCATGTGGCTGGAGCGTGTCAGCAGTTCTTGCAAGATGAAGGTATTGAAAGCTATGAACTGGCCCGCCCATTCCCCAGACCTCAATCCAACTGAACACATCTGGGACATCATGTCTCGCACCATCCACCAAAGTCACGTTGCACCACAGAGTGTCCAGAAGTTGGCGGATGCTTTAGTCCAGGTCTGGGAGGAGATCCCTCAGGAGACCATCTGCCGCCCCATCAGGAGCATGCCCAGGCATTGTAGGGAGGTCATACAGGCACCTGGAGGCCACACACACTACTGAGTACAATTTCTTTGTCTTGAGGCATTTCCACTGAAGTTGGATAAGCCTGTAACTTAATTTTCCACTTTGAGTTTGAGCATCATTTTAACTCCAGACCTTAGATATTAGTTGTGATTTTCCTTGATCATTTTTAGATTTTATTGTTCCCAAAACATTCTACTATGTAATGAATAAAGATCTACAACTGGAAAATTTCATTCAGTGAAATCTAGGATGTGGGATTTTAGTGTTACCTTTATTTTTTTGAGCAGTGCATGTTAACCCCTTCCCGACCTTTGACGCCACGTAGGCGTCATGAAAGTCGGTGCCAATCCGACCCATGACGCCTATGCGGCGTCATGGAAAGATCGCGTCCCTGCAGATCGGGTGAAAGGGTTAACTCCCATTTCACCCGATCTGCAGGGACAGGGGGAGTGGTAGTTTAGCCCAGGGGGGGTGGCTTCACCCCCTCGTGGCTACGATCGCTCTGATTGGCTGTTGAAAGTGAAACTGCCAATCAGAGCGATTTGTAATATTTCACCCATTATAACGGGTGAAATATTACAATCCAGCCATGGCCGATGCTGAAATATCATCGGCCATGGCTGGAAATACTAGTGTGCCCCCACCCCACCCCTCCGATCGCCCCCCCACCCCCCCCCGATCTGGCCGGTACACTGCTCCGGCTCCCCTCCGCCCTGTGCTCCGCTCCCCCCCGTGCTCGTGTCCGCTCCCCCCGTGCTCCAATCACCCCCCCGTGCTCCAATCACCCCCCCTGCACTCCGATCCACCCCCCCCGTGCTCCGTTCCACCCCCCCGTGCTCCATTCCAGCCCCCCCGTGCTCCGTTCCACGCCCCCCGCGTGCTCCGTTCCACCCCTCCCGCGCTCCGATTCCCCCCCCCGTGCTCCGATCCCCCCCCCGTGGTCCCCCCCCACCCTATCATACTTACCGATCCAGCCGTGGTCCCGTCCGTCTTCTCCCGGGCGCCGCCATCTTCCAAAATGGCGGGCGCATGTGCAGTGCGCCCGCCGAATCTGCCGGCCGGCAGATTCGTTCCAAAGTGCATTTTGATCACTGAGATATAATCTATCTCAGTGATCAAAATAAAAAAAATAATAAATGACCCCCCCCCTTTGTCACCCCCATAGGTAGGGACAATAAAAAAATAAAGAAATTTTTTTTTTTCCACTAATGTTAGAATAGGGTTAGGGTTAGGGGTAGGGTTAGGGGTAGGGTTAGGGTTAGGGGTAGGGTTAGGGGTAGGGGTAGGGTTAGGGTTAGGGTTAGGGCTAGGGCTAGGGTTAGGAATGTGCACACGTATTCTGGTCCTCTGCGGATTTTTCCGCTGCGGATTTGATAAATCCGCAGTGCTAAACCGCTGCGGATTTATGGCGGATTTACCGCGTTTTTTTCTGCGCATTTCACTGCGGTTTTACAATTGCGATTTTCTATTGGAGCAGTTGTAAAACCGCTGCGGAATCCGCACAAAGAAGTGACATGCTGCGGAATGTAAACCGCTGCGTTTCCGTGCAGTTTTTCCGCAGCATGTGTACAGCGATTTTTGTTTCCCATAGGTTTACATTGAACTGTACACTCATGGGAAACTGCTGCGGATCCGCAGCGTTTTCCGCAGCGTGTGCACATACCTTTAGAATTAGGCTATGTGCACACGGTGCGGATTTGGCTGCGGATTCGCAGCAGTGTTCCATCAGGTTTACAGTACCATGTAAACATATGAAAAACCAAATCCGCTGTGCCCGTGATGCGGAAAATACCGCGCGGGAACGCTGCGTTGTATTTTCTGCAGCATGTGAATTCTTTGTGCGGATTCCGCAGCGTTTTACACCTGTTCCTCAATAGGAATCCGCAGGTGAAATCCGCACAAAAAACACTGGAAATCCGCGGAAAATCCGCAGGTAAAACACAGTGCCTTTTACCCGCAGATTTTTCAAAAATGGTGCGGAAATATCTCACACGAATCCGCAACGTGGGCACATAGCCTTAGGGTTAGGGTTGGAATTAGTGTTGTGGTTAGGGGTGTGTTGGGGTTAGGGTTGTGATTAGGATTATGGCTACAGTTGGGATTAGGGTTAGGGGTGTGTTGGGGTTAGTGTTGGAGTTAGAATTGAGGGGTTACCACTGTTTAGGCACATCAGGGGTCTCCAAACGCAACATGGCGCCACCATTGATTCCAGCCAATCTCGTATTCAAAAAGTCAAATGGTGCTCCCTCACTTCCGAGCCCTGACGTGTGCCCAAACAGTGGTTTACCCCCACATATGGGGTACCAGCATACTCAGGACAAACTGCGCAACAATTACTGGGGTCCAATTTCTCCTGTTACCCTTGTGAATCTAAAAAAATGCTTGCTAAAACATAATTTTTGAGGAAAGAAAAATGATTTTTTATTTTCACGGCTCTGTGTTGTAAACGTCTGTGAAGCACTTGGGGGTTCAAAGTGCTCACCACATATCTAGATAAGTTCCTTGGGGGGTCTAGTTTCTAAAATGGGGTCACTTGTGGGGGGTTTCTACTGTTTAGGCACACCAGGGGCTCTGCAAACGCAACGTGACACCCGCAGACCATTCCATCAAAGTCTGCATTTCAAAAGTCACTACTTCCCTTCTGAGCCCCGACGTGTGCCCAAACAGTGGTTTACCCCCACATATGGGGTATCAGCGTACTCAGGAGAAACTGGACAACAACTTTTGGGGTCCAATTTCTCCTGTAACCCTTGGGAAAATAAAAAATTCTGGGCTAAATAATTATTTTTGAGGAAAGAAAACGTATTTATTATTTTCACGGCTCTGCATTATAAACTTCTATGAAGCACTTGGGGGTTCAAAGTGCTCACCACACATCTAGATAAGTTCCTTTCAGGGTCTAGTTTCCAAAATGGGGTCACTTGTGGGGGGTTTCTACTGTTTAGGCACATCAGGGGCTCTGCAAACGCAACGTGACGCCCGCAGAGCATTCCATCAAAGTCTGCATTTCAAAACGTCACTACTTCAATTCCAAGCTCCGGCATGTGCCCAAACAGTAGTTTACCCCCACATATGGGGTATCACCGTACTCAGGAGAAACTGGACAACAAATATTGGGGTCAAATTTCTCCTGTTACCCTTGGGAAAATTAAAAAACTCTGGGCTAAATAATTATTTTTGAGGAAAGAAAACGTATTTATTATTTTCACGGCTCTGCATTATAAACTTCTATGAAGCACTTGGGGGTTCAAAGTGCTCACCACACATCTAGATAAGTTCCTTTGGGGGTCTAGTTTCCAAAATGGGGTCACTTGTGGGGGGTTTCTACTGTTAAGCCACATCAGGGGCTCTGCAAACGCAACGTGACGCCCACAGAGCATTCCATCAAAGTCTGCATTTCAAAACGTCACTACTTCACTTCCGAGCCCCGGCATGTGCCCAAACAGTGATTTACCCCCACATATGGGGTATCAGCGTACTCAGGAGAAACTGGACAACAACTTTTGGGGTCAAATTTCTCCTGTTACCCTTGGGAAAATAAAAAATTGCAGGCTAAAAGATCATTTTTGAGAAAATAATTTTTTTTTTTATTTTCATGGCTCTGCGTTATAAACTTCTGTGAAGCACTTGGGGGTTCAAAGTCCTCACCACACATCTAGATTAGTTCCTTTGGGGGTCTAGTTTCTAAAATGGTGTCATTTCTGGGGGATCTCCAATGTTTAGGCACACAGGGGCTCTCCAAACGTGACATGGTGTCCGCTAATGATTGGAGCTAATTTTCCATTTAAAAAGCCAAATGGCGTGCCATCCCTTCCGAGCCCTGCCGTGCGCCCAAACAGTGGTTTACCCCCACATATGGGGTATCAGCGTACTCAGGACAAACTGGACAACAATATTTGGGGTCCAATTTCTCCTATTATCCTTGGCAAAATAGGAAATTCCAGGCTAAAAAATCATTTTTGAGGAAAGAAAAATTATTTTTTATTTTCATGGCTCTGCGTTATAAACTTCTGTGAAGCACCTGGGGGTTTAAAGTGCTCAATATGCATCTAGATAAGTTCCTTGGGGGGTCTAGTTTCCAAAATGGGGTCACTTGTGCGGGAGCTCCAATGTTTAGGCACACAGGGGCTCTCCAAACGCGACATGGTGTCCGCTAACAATTGGAGCTAATTTTCCATTCAAAAAGTCAAATGGCGCGCCTTCTCTTCCGAGCCCTGCCGAGTGCCCAAACAGTGGTTTACCCCCACATATGAGGTATCGGCGTACTCGGGAGAAATTGCCCAACAAATTTTATGATCCATTTTATCCTACTGCCCATGTGAAAATGAAAAAATTGAGGCGAAAAGAATTTTTTTGTGAAAAAAAAGTACTTTTTCATTTTTACAGATCAATTTGTGAAGCACCTGAGGGTTTAAAGTGCTCACTAGGCATCTAAATTAGTTCCTTGGGGGGTCTAGTTTCCAAAATGGGGTCACTTGTGGGGGAGCGCCAATGTTTAGGCACACAGGAGCTATCCAAACGCGACATGGTGTCCGCTAACGATGGAAATAATTTTTCATTCAAAAAGTCAAATGGCGCTCCTTCCCTTCCGAGCCTTACCATGTGCCCAAACAGTGGTTTACCTCCACATGTGAGGTATTGGTGTACTCAGGAGAAATTGCCCAACACATTTTAGGATCCATTTTATCCTGTTGCCCATGTGAAAATGAAAAAATTGAGGCTAAAAGAATTTTTTTGTGAAAAAAAAGTACTTTTTCATTTTTACGGATCAATTTGTGAAGCACCTGGGGGTTCAAAGTGCTCACTATGCATCTAGATAAGTTCCTTGGGGCGTCTAGTTTCCAAAATGGGGTCACTTGTGGGGGAGCTCCAATTTTTAGGCACACGGGGGCTCTCCAAACGTGACATGGTGTCCGCTAAAGAGTGGAGCCAATTTTTGATTCAAAAAGTCAAATGGCGCTCCTTCCCTTCCAAGCCCTGCCGTGCGCCAAAACAGTGGTTTACCCCCACATATGAGGTATCAGCGTACTCAGGACAAATTGGACAACAACTTTCGTGGTTCAGTTTCTCCTTTTACCATTGGGAAAATAAAAAAATTGTTGCTAAAAGATAATTTTTGTGACTAAAAAGTTAAATGTTCATTTTTTCCTTCCATGTTGCTTCTGCTGCTGTGAAGCACCTGAAGGGTTAATAAACTTCTTGAATGTGGTTTTGAGTACCTTGAGGGGTGCAGTTTTTAGAATGGTGTCACTTTTGGGTATTTTCAGCCATATAGACCCCTCAAACTGACTTCAAATGTGAGGTGGTCCCTAAAAAAAATGGTTTTGTAAATTTCGTTGTAAAAATGACAAATCGCTGGTCGAATTTTAACCCTTATAACTTCCTAACAAAAAAAAATTTTGTTTCCAAAATTGTGCTGATGTAAAGTAAACATGTGGGAAATGTTATTTATTAACTATTTTGTGTCACATATCTCTCTGGTTTAACAGAATAAAAATTCAAAATGTGAAAATTGCGAAATTTTCAAAATTTTCGCCAAATTTCCGTGTTTATCACAAATAAATGCAGAATTTATTGACCTAAATTTACCACTAACATGAAGCCCAATATGTCACGAAAAAACAATCTCAGAACCGCTAGGATCCGTTGAAGCGTTCCTGAGTTATTACCTCATAAAGGGACACTGGTCAGAATTGCAAAAAACGGCAAGGTCTTTAAGGTCAAAATAGGCTGGGTCATGAAGGGGTTAAAAGTAATGCTTTAATACAGAGCTGGGCAAAGTGCGGCTCTCTGGCTTTTCCAGTCTGGCCCGAGGACGAAAACAGTCCACGGGCCACACCATGTCCACTGCTGCCAGTCCGCTGCTATACTCACTGTCACCGCTATCTGCATTCTCAGGATACAGACAGCGGTGCATCCACCAAACAGAATGTGAGCTAGCTGATGGGATGACGTCAATTCATCGCTCTGCTGTTGCTGAGAGTCAGTGCACTGCAGAAAGGAGCAGAGCGCCAAGGGAATGGGATTGAGGAGAGTATGTGTTTTTATTTTTTATTTCATATATGTATGAGATGTTTTCATGTATATAAAGGGCTATGTGAGGGCTTATACTGTATATAGAGAAACTATATGGGGGCTCACACTGCATACAGGGAGCTATGTGAGGGTTCACACTGCATACAGGGGGTTATATGAGCACTCAAACTGTATATAGGAGACTGTGGGGGTACATGCTGTATATAGGGACATCTCAGCATACTTAATTCTACTCAATATTAAATATATTAAATATGTTAATATTAATAACAAACAATTTATTTTAGCCTATTGGTTCGTCCCTCTCCAACAGTCATGGTCTCTCATGTGGCCCCTTGGGAACAGTAACTGCCCACCCATGTTTTAATATGATGTCAATCGAACTATGCCACAAGCTTGAGATTCTCCACTATACCGAAGTGTCAATCTGTAACCCTTTGTCTCAAACATAAAAGCTATTGTACATTACTCACGTGCGGTCGCCTTATACTGCCACGTGGCTTAGGAATGGGTTTTGAGGGTCGAGAGATGGGATCAGGATGACGAGATTTTTGTGCCTGTATTGCCAGTTGATATGCAACCTCAAAAGCCTGACCTAGAGTAAGAATTATTTCATAGGCCTGGTTCTGTAGAAAGGGAAACAACATTTTATTGTCACTCACCGTGTAAAGTTTGACTATTTACCATAAAATTTATCATGGGTTACTTCTTTTGTAACCCCTAAGGTATATTAGTAACCCTTAATGGATTTTCCCATGAACAAAGTTAATTTTACTCAATAGATCTTAGAATAGTAATAATCAGCCACGCATACCAGAATAGGGATTAGGGGACAATGCATACCCAGCTTATGCTCCAGTCAATAAGTTTTCCCAGTTTTTTTGACGCAAAATTAGGTGCCACGACTTATACATGAGTACATACGGTATCTCCTTTGTGAGTATTGGAACAATATAAAAAAAGTGAAAATGGTCCAGACAAAATTGTTGGCACCCTCAAGTTAATCCAGAAATAAGAAGAAAACAGCCACACAACTCGAATCTTCCGAGAAATAGAAAAAAACCTTTGTCCTTTATTTCATTTGCACAATGTGGACAAGGTTATAAAGGAGAGACGTTAGCAGCACACACAGAAAAAAAACAAAAGACTACGGCCGTTTCGCGTCTTGCACGCTTCAATGTGTCAACGATTTATACCGTGAAGGGTGTCGTTGCTTCAGAGACCATCATCTCCACTAATAAGTCGATTTTTTTGTCTTTCTGTCATTCAATTTTTTCTTTGTGACCCTCAACTTAATATTTGGTACACACCCTTTGGAATAAATTACTGCAATCAATAGTTTCTTATACCCATCAACATGCTTCTCCGGGTCTCATATTTGGAGGGTGCTTTCTCCCACCAGCAGTGTTAAGATCTCTCCACAGGTGTTCAATGAGATTTAGATCCAGACTCATTGCTGGCCACTTCAGAACTCTCCAGCTGCTAGAGAGTTCTCAGACTAAGTGATGCCTTACACACAGTCAAGGCATCCAGTTCCAGAAGCAGCAATACGACCCTAAAACATCTTTGAACCTCCAAAAAACCAAAAGATAGTCAAGCTCACCTGAATATTGGCTATTCCACATCTGTTCCTGCACGGAAAAGTTGAGCACTCAGCCCACAGAAAAATCGATGAATCCAGCAGGAATGTAATAAAATCAGTGAATTTCTTCATTTTTTTTTTGAAAAAGGAAAAAGTTATATCCTATGGTACACCACTTGTAAATAAGTTATCATTTCTTACAGCATTATGCACATATGGCGTTCTTCCGACGCGTTTCGATTGACGTCTTAATCATGGTCTGATTAAGACGTCAGTCGAAACGCGTCAGAAGAACTCTGCCATATGTGCATAATGCTGTAAGAAATTATAACTTATTTACAAGTGGTGTACCATATGATATAACTTTTTCCTTTTTTTTTAAAAAGAAAAAAAAATGAAGAAATAAATTCGCTTATTTTATTACATTCCTGCTGGATTCATCGATTTTTCTTTCTTTGAACCTCCACCATATTAGACTCTATGAACTGTGTTCTAAAATGATGTGCTTTACCAAAAAGTTCTATCTTAGTCTTATCTTTCCACGAGATGCTTTCCCAGAAGGATTTTGGCTTACTCACGCTTTTCTATGTCTCTGTGTCAGCAATGGGGTCCTCCTGGGTCTCTTGCCACAGCGTTTCAGTTAATTCAAATGTCGACGGATAGTTTGCATTGACACTGATACACCGAGCCTCCAGGACAGCTTGAATTTTTTTTCGAACTTGACTGAGGCTGTTTATCAACCATCCGGACTATCCTGCATTGCAATCTTTCATCAATTTTACTCTGCCAACTAAGTCCAGAGACATTAGCTACAGTGCCATGGGATGTAAACTTCTAGATTATGTTATGCACCATGGACAAAGAAATATAAAGATCCCTTGTAACCTTGAGGTTGTTATTGTTCAACAATTTTAGTTCTCAAGTCCTCAGACAGTTTTCAATGCTTAGTGTTGCACCACACAGACACACAATTCAGATATTCAATCAACTTCTCCCCTCTTCATCTGGTTTCAGGTGTGATTTTTTTAATGCCCACAACTGTTACTTGCCACAGGTGAGTTTGTACGAGAATCACATGCTTAAACAAAGTTGTTTAGCAACAATTTTGGAATGGTGCCAACAATTTTGTCCCTCTCATTTTGGGGTTTTGTGTGAAATGATGCCAATTTGCTTTGTTCTCAGTTTTTTGGTGCTTTTCCAATATACACAAAGGAAATAAACATGTATAATAAAACGTGTGATTTAAATCATTTTTTTGGAGTAATACTTCATTTTTTAGAACAAATTCAAAGGTGCCAGCACTTTTGGCCATGACTGTATTTACCTGGTCTGTATACTGCATGTACCTAGGTGAATGAACACCTCTTTTTGCATCTAATTTGTAATGCTACAGATTTTAGCTTACAGAAAGAAATATGTGACCCACGGAGCAAGGAAGAACTTTGTCCAAGGTGTTGCTTTGACCCTTTGACACAATATTAAATGTAAAGATAGTGGTGAGGTTTCTCCTCTCCGGTATCTCATATGTCCGATACATTTTAAGAAATCACTTTATCTTACAGGATAAAAGAGCAATGGTTAACTCTTATCTCACCACATCAGCAGTGCCAAAAACATGGCAGTAATGGTGGCTGGTCTGCAGATCCTTTGTAATATAGGCAAAAGTACATAGGTCTTCTGGGTCCTGAGCTGCACAAGATATGTTCCGAATCTCATGTTCTGCAATTACATTCTAAATAAATTGGAAGACATGCAGGAATTAGTCAAAACGGGATAAGCGAGGTTGCACTTTCACTGGAAACTCAGTATATTACACTCAGTGTTCAAGAATTTAAAGGGGTATTCTCATCTCGAAGATCCTATCTCAATATGCAGTAGGTGTAATAATAACAATAGCAAATATTTAAAATTCAAAATGTAGTATAATTCTTCTGATTCGCTATGCCACTTACCATGTGAAGGCATTGCAATAGCTTAGGTATCCATAGTTATGACCACTAGCAACTTACTGTCAGGGTATGAGTGGTCTTAACCATGGATATCTAAGCTACTGCATTGCCCTGCACATGGTGAGCGACATGGTGAATCAGAAGAACTATACTACATTTCTAATTGGAGGTGTTTGTTAATATTATTAGTATTACACCTACTAGATATTGCGATAGGATCTTGGAGATGAGAATACTCCTTTAAGTAAACTTACACCCTGCTCCTCCATCACTGCAGCAAACTATTGTCTCTGGTATGGCATCATGAATGTGTCCTGAGCAGAAAACCAACAAATTAAACATATGACATGACCCCACATCGCACACACATTCATGTGATCCTCAGCATTTAATGGTTAACAGGTTAAAATTGATTTGATAAGCATTTATTAGATGCGCCAATTCTACTGCTTTGCCCGACTCTGCCCACTTGCCCTGATATTGTGGCAAGTGGGGTAACAGCTGTGGGATTGATGTCAGCTGTTTTATGGCCGTGACATCAAGCTCACAGGTTAGTAATTGAGAGTTGTCTATAAGACGCCCCCATTACTAACCCTAGTAAGATACAGCCAGAATAAAGTCCTTTGATATAAAACCCCCCACCCATTTTTAAAAAAAATAAATAAAAACTAAAAAAATCAAAGTTATACTCGCCTGTCTGACGAGAAGATAATCCACCGCCGGTGATAGGCAAGCAGCACTTTTCACGCTCTGCTCGGTGTGTTCCGGCTGGTGTCACTCATGTGACTGCTCTTCAAATCATCTAGATCGTCATAGGACAGTATGGATTATTTTCTCATCGGACAGGTAAGGAATAAGGTGTTTCATTATGTTTTTTTCTTTTACCGGGGACACAGGCATCGGTGGATTATCTTCTCGTCAGACTGGTGAGCATAACTTTCCTTTTTTATTTTTAATTTTTTACAATAAAGGGGGTAAAAGAGGGTGAGGAGTTGAATTTCGAATTAAGGACCTTATTCTGGTTGTGTCTCTTTTACAATCTTACTATGGGGTTAGTGAGAAGAGCTGGGCGGAACGCCAGTTTTGCTGCATCAAATAGGTGTACCTTTTCTAGGGCGGCTGCAGGCTGCTATTTTCAGGCTGGGGAGGGCCAATATCCATGGCTCCTTCCCAGTCTGAGAATAGCAGCCCCCAGTTGACGGCTTTAGCTTGGCTGGTTTTGAAAAATGGGTGATGGGACCCACACCGCTTTTTATTTATTTACATAATGAAAAAAATACGGCGTGAAGACCCTTCTATTTTTGATAACCAGCCAATATAAAACTGACAGCTCGGGGTTGCAGCCCGCAGCGGTCAGCTTCACCTGCACTGGTTATCAAGAAATAGAGGTGAACCAAAGTCATGTTTTTTAGTTATTGCACAGATGCTGGCTGATGAATACTCTCATCAGCCCTGCCTGCTTTCGCTGCCAGCAGCGAGGGCAAGTGTAGGATGATGAGAGTAGTACTTATCTACTGACACCTGTGACCGGGGGTAACCTTTCATCTGACAGCGTTGGAATCGCAGACCTGTGACCGGCAGTTAACGATCTTCCGCTGATCAGAGCCAGCGTTTCACGTGCTGTCAAGCACATGACAGATTGGTAAACAATGGATGCTTGGTCCCCCATTCATCTGACAGTCACTGGTGTCAATAAACGAGCAGTATTGTAAAAATAAGCAGAGCCACATGATATGGGTGTCCTTGACATGAGTTGAGTCTGAGATAGTGGATAGTGAGATCTGGAAAAGAGGAAGGAAAGTGACCAAAGGACAGAGTGATGCACTAGACAGGGGTCCTGGGGACAGGATGCCTAGCAGTAAAGCCCCGAGTTTACAACTCAGAGATAATGAGCCAGGAAGGAATAGGAAACATAAGGCAAAAACTGCAACAAGCGGGAGTTCCAATGTGTCAACAAGCAGAAAGGTTAGTTATAGGCCATAGTGGCAAACAAATTCCCCCAACAGGAAATAAGAATGCAGAACTGTGGTTTGACAATAGAACTCTCACTTATTGGACTGTAGTACTGTGCTGGGTTGTGGTGAAGAAAGAGGAACTTGAAGAAACAAGTAAGCGAGGAAGAAGTAGAGAACTGTGTGAAGATGATCCTTATTGTAAAGGAAAGGTTTGTGAAGTTATGCACCCGCTAACTATTGTACATAGTTTCCACGAAAGTTAACCCTTTCGTGCAAGTCTGTTTTCACCTTTGTCACCAGGCCAATTGTTTCAATTCTGACCAGTGCCATCTTAATTTTATGAGGCAAAACTCTGGAATGCTTTAACAAATGCCACTGATCCGGAGATTGTTTTTTTTTTTTTTGTACTTCATGATAGTGGTAAAATTTGTTCAACATGACTTGCGTTTATTTCTAGAAGTAGCAGGAATTTGGGGAAAATTTTTGCAATTTTCAAACTTTTAAACTTAAACCATAGAGTCATGTGATACAAAATAGTTAACATTTACATCAGCACAATTTTTTAAACAATTTTTATCATTAAGAAGTTAGAAGGGTTAACCCCTTCCCGACCTTTGATGCAGCGTATGCGTCATGAAAACCTGTGCCAATCCGACCTGTGACGCAGCATATGCGTCATGGTCGGATTGCGCTCCTGCAGGCCGGGTGAAAGAGTTAACTGTAATTTCACCCGACCTGCAGGGACAGGGGGAGTTGTACTTGAGCCCAGGGGGGGTGGCTTCGCCCCCCCATGGCTACAATAGCTCTGATTGGCTGTTGAAAGTGATGTTTCACTTTCAATCAGAGCGATAGTAATATTTCACCAATGAAAACTGGTGAAATATTACAATCCAGCCATGGCCGATGCTGCAATAGCATCAGCCATGGCTGGAGATCGCGATCTGCCTCCCGCCACCGATCTCCCCTCCGTCCTCCCATCTAGTGTCCTCCGCTCCCCTCCGTCCTCCTGTCCGCTCCCCCCGCAGTCCGATCCCCCCCCCCGCTGTCCGATTCCCCCCTCATACTTACTGACCTCCTGTGTCCCTCCGTCTGTTTCATGGGCGCCATCTTCCAAAATGGCGGGTACATGCACAGTGCGCCCGCCAAATCTGCCGGCCGGCAGATTCGTTACAGGTACATTTTGATCGCTGTGATAGCTTCTATCACAGCAATCAAAATAAAAAAAATAATAAATAACCCCCCCCTTTATCACCCCCATAGGTAGGGACAATAATAAAATAAAGAAAATATTAGGGTTAGGGTTACGGCTAGAATTAAGGTTTCAACTAGGGTTAGAATTAGGCTATGTGCACACAGTGCGGATTTGGCTGCGGATCCGCAGCGGATTGGCCGCTGCAAATTCGTAGCAGTTTTCCATCAGGTTTACAGTACCATGTAAACCAATGGAAAACCAAATCCGCTATGTCCATGGTGCGGAAAATACCGCGCGGAAACGCTGTGTTGTATTTTCCGCAGCATGTCAATTCTTTGAGCGGATTCCGCAGCGTTTTACACCTGTTCCTCAATAGGAGTCCGCAGGTGAAATCAGCACAAAAAACACTGGAAATCCGCGGTAAATCTGCAGGTAAAATGCAGTGCCTTTTACCTGTGGATTTTTCAAAAATGGTGCGGAAAAATCTCACACGAATCCGCAATGTGGGCACATAGCCTTAGGGTTAGGGTTGGAATTAGGGCTAGGGTTGGAAATAGGGTTAAGATTAGTCTGTGGTTAGAGTTATGGTTAGGGGTGTGTTGCGGTTAGGGTTGGGATTAGGTTTAGGATTAGGGTTATGGCTAGAGTTGGGATTAGGGTTAGGGGTGTGTTGGGGTTAGGGTTGTGATTAGGGTTATGGCTAGAGTTGGGATTAGGGTGAGGGGTAAGATGGGGTTAGTGTTGGAGTTAGAATTGAGGGGTTTCCACTGTTTAGGCACATCAGGGGTCTCCAAACGCAACATGGCGCCACCATTGATTCCAGTCAATCTTGCATTCAAAAAGTCAAATGGTGCTCCCTCCCTTCCGAGCCCCGACGTGCGCCCAAACTGTGGGCTACCCCCACATATGGGGTACGAGCATACTCAGGAGAAACTGGGCAACAATTATTGGGGTCCAATTTCTCCTGTTACCCTTGTGAAATTAAAAAAGTGCTTGCTAAAACATCATTTTTGAGGAAAGAAAAATGATTTTTTATTTTCACGGCTCTGCGTTGTAAACTTCTGTGAAGCACTTGGGGGTTCAAAGTGCTCACCACATAACTAGATAAGTTCCTTGGGGGGTCTAGTTTCCAAAATGGGGTCACTTGTGGGGAGTTTCTACTGTTTAGGCACATCAGGGGCTCTGCAAACGCAACGTGATGCCCGCAGACTATTCCATCAAAGTCTGCATTTCAAAAGTCACTACTTCCCTTCCGAGCCCCGACGTGTGCCCAAACAGTGGTTTAAAGCCACATATGGGGTATCAGTGTACTCAGGACAAACTGGGCAACAACTGTTGGGGTCCAATTTCTCCTGTTACCCTTGTGAAAATAAAAAATTGCTTGCTAAAACATCATTTTTGAGGAAAGAAAAAAATGATAATTACTTACGGGTAATTTGATTTTCCAGATCCATGACGGCACCAACGTGAGAGATGGTTCCAGCCCCCCCAGGAACAGGAAACCTGCATAGGAGATAAAAGATGGGGGCGGCACCTCTCTCCTCAGTTTGTTGAGAGTATGTAAGGTAACCGCTTTATTAGTTCAGGTTCAATGTAACATTACATTTATCTCTATCGTTGCCGTAGGCGCAGTTATATTTCCCCATCAGTTTTTTTTTTCTTAACTCATATATACATTTTATATGCATATACTTTTTTTTTTTTTTGTGTAACACACAACCATCACCAAGATAGGGCGGGAATTAATATGGTGTCGTCATGGATCTGGAAAATCAAATTACCCGTAAGTAATTATCATTTTTTCCCTTTCCCATGACGGCACCAACGTGGGAGGAGAAAATAGAAGAAGACTCCTAGGGTGGGACAACAGCCGATAAGACTTTCCTCCCAAAGGCAAGACTTGAAAGCCCCAAGTTTAACCTATAGCGGCGAAAGAAGGTAGAGGGTGAAGCCCATACTGCCGCATTACAAATTTGCTCTATTGACGCATTTGCCCTCTCCGCCCAGGATGTGGCGATAGCTCTTGTGGAGTGTGCTGTCACCCCTAGTGGAGGGCATTGCCCTGCAGATGAGTAAGAGAGTGCGATAGCCATGCGGAGCCACCGAGCAATAGTAGATTTTGTGGCTTTTTTACCCCTGTTTGCTCCCTGAAAGGAAACAAAAAGGGCTGAAGATTGTCGTCATGATTTTGTCACCTCCAGGTATTGGATTAGGCAACGTCTGACATCCAGGCAATGAAAGGTTTTGTTCTCCCTGGGATTTTGGATTGGAACAAAATTAGGGTAAAACAATCTCCTGGTCCCTGTGGAATTTTGAATTGACCTTTGGTAAGAAGGCCGGGTCAGTTTTGATTATTACTCTATCCTCCAGAATTGTAGTGTATGGAGGATCAATAGATATAGCCTGAATTTCACTAATGCGTCGGGCAGATGTCAGGGCAACCAGGAGAACCGTTTTTAGGGTTAGGATTTTTTCCGATATAGAGCTAAGAGGCTCAAAAGGAGGACAAGTTAAGGCCTGAAGCACTAAATTTAGATCCCAGGGAGCAACTTTTGGCCGAGGTTTAAATGGTCTGGCCGTGAAGGAGGCTCGGATGAACCTGTACACCCAGGGGTGATCCGCCAATTTTTTATCAAATAGCGCGCCGAGCGCTGAAACTTGCACCTTTAGGGTGCTGGTAGATGACCCCCGTTCCAGACCTTTTTGAAGGAACTCTAAGACTTCTCTTATTGGAACTTTCTGAGTGGTGGTTGATAGGCGTCGCCCTGAGAACTCTAGAAATTTCTCCCAGATTTTTTGATATTTATTAGATGTAGTTTTTTTCCTGCTGGATAGCAGAGTAGAAACTAACGGAGCTGAGAAACCCTTTCCTAGTAGAAGCCCCCTCAAGTTCCAAGCAGTGAGATGCAGATTGTGTACTTGAGGATGGAACACTGGACCCTGATGTAGAAGGTTCGGTACTTCTGGAAGGATCCATGGGTCCGTTATGGACATACGCCTGAGCCAGGTGAACCAGGCCCTCTTCGGCCAGAAGGGTGCAATCAGTATTATTCGTGTTCCCTCCTCCCGGATCTTCTTCAACACTGTCTGTATCAGCGGAAACGGAGGAAACGCGTAGGCCAGATGGAAATCCCATTGGTGTAACAGCGCATCCACTCCTTCTCGCGGGTTCAGGGAATAGAACCTTTCTACCTTCCGGTTTTGCTTTGTGGCAAAGAGGTCTATCTGTGGGGTACCCCAAAGGGCACAGATTTCCCCCAAAATTTCCTGGTTTAAAGACCATTCGTTCTGATGTAGTATATGCCTGCTTAAGAAGTCTGCAACAAGATTGCTTGTTCCTTTCAGATGGGTACTTGTCAAAGATAGGAGGTGATTTTCTGCCCAAGCAAACAGTCTTTTGGTTTCTGCTAACAAAGATCTTGACCTTGTTCCCCCTTGACGATTTATGTAGGAGACTGCCGTGCTGTTGTCGGACAAGACCACTAGGTGTTTCCCTTCGACAATTTCTTCTGCTTGCAGAACTGCTAGCCTTACTGCTGTTAGCTCCTTTAGGTTGGAGGATGCTGACTCCATCTGAGGATCCCATTTGCCTTGCAGAATCTGATGTTCTAAATGTGCCCCCAACCGAAAGGGCTTGCATCCGTGGTTAGGACCACCGGATCTTGGGCTGACCACGGTACCCCGTTTTTTAAATTTTCTATTTTTAGCCACCAAATTAAAGAATCCTGTACTTGTGGCCATAGAACGATTTTTTGGTTCAGATTGTGGGGATCTTTTGCCTGTTCGGTCAGTATTTGCCATTGCAACTCCCTTGAATGTATTTGTGCCCACCGAACCGCTGGGATTGTGGCTGTCAACATCCCCAGAAGGGACATGGCTTCTCTTAACAAGATAGGCTGGCCTGATTGCATCTGATTTATCTTTTGTTTTATGGCGTTGATTTTCCTGTCCGGAAGGATACAAATTTGCCTGATTGAGTCCAGTTGAATTCCTAGGAATTCCTGTATCTGGACTGGATGCATCTTTGATTTTTTTAAATTGATCAGCCATCCCAATCTGGATAACAGGTCCCGTACTTTCGAGACTGCTAGTACGCATTCTTCCTGGCTGTCTGCCACAAGGAGAAAGTCGTCTAGGTATGGTATTAGTAAGATATATTCCTTCCTTACCAGCGACGCGATTTCTGAAAATATTTTTGTAAAAATTCTGGGAGCCACAGACACCCCAAAGGGGAGACATTGGTACTGTAGATGAGTGGGGATTTGATTTATTTCTACTATTAGTCTTAGGAATTGTTGATGTTCTACACAGATGGGAACGTGATAATAGGCATCTGTGAGGTCTATTACTGCCATGTAACAGCCTGGATATAGCAGTTTTGTTGTAGTTTTTAACGTCTCCATTTTGAATTTGTCTACCTTGATGTATTGGTTTAGGGATTTCAGATTGAAGATCGTTCTTAGCGAACCATCTGGCTTCGGTGTGAGGAATAGGGTACTGTAAAATCCTTTCCCAACTTCTTGTGTTGGTACTTCTACGAGAACTTGTTTCTCCCTGAGGAGATGAACTTCCCTTTCCAATGTTGCTTGATTCCTCTTTGCGACATGGGTGACTTTTACTCGAGGAGGAGGGAGGGAGGTGAAATTTAGACGCAGGCCTTCGGTTAGTAGGGATACTACCCACTGTGATGTCTGCAATTTTTCCCATAGGTGGACAAAAAACTGAAGTCTTCCTCCCACCCGGATATTGGCGTCATTATTGTTGTTTGGGGTCTGATTTCTGAGGAGGCTTATTAAAGAGATATCCTCTTTCTCTTCTCTCACCCCAGGGTTTCCCACGGGTGGATCTATCCCCCGGCCTGCTTTTCCTGAACCCCGAAAGGAACGCCGGTTATCACTCCACCGCCGTCTTGAGAAGGGGGGAGGTGGGAAGTGTTTCTTCTTATCTGCTGCCTTCTCTAGAATCTCATCAAGTGCCTTCCCAAAGAGATACTGGCCCTCACAGGGGACTGCACATAATTTGACTTTGGACAGAAAGTCAGCTGACCATTTTTTTAGCCACAATGCCCTTCTGCCAGAGTTGGAGAGGGCACATGCGAGGAAGCCTGCCGCATTTTAAAGTGAGGGTATTACCTCTAAGAGTCTCTTCCTAGGGCATTTGTTCCTTATCTGCTCACTCAACTCCTCTAACCACTTTATCATGGCCCGAGCTGTACAGGTAGCGGCTACCCCTGGCTTGAATGCCCATGTTGATGCTTCCCATGCCGATTTTAAGAAGGCGTCCGCCTTTTTATCCAGAGGGTCTTTGAGGGCCCCCATGTCTTCGAAGGGAAGCGCTATGCCCTTGGAAGTGCTTGCAATTGCAGAGTCCAATTTAGGTGCTTTCTCCCATTTTTCACAAATTTCTTCCTCAAACGGATATTTGCGTTTAAGGGTCTGGGGAACTGACATTTTTTTAGTTGTTTTTTTCCACTCTTTTTTAATTAAGTATAAAACATTATCGTGAAAGGGAAAGACTCTGCGTTTTTTTACTTCTAGGTTGCTAAACATAGAATCCTGAGTTGTTTTATGTTCTTTTGGTGTTTCAACCCCCAATGTTGCTCTAACTAGCTTAAGCAGTTTCCCAACATCCTCAGCTAGTACATACTGCCGCCCACACTCTTCATCCGAAGAGTCTAAGTCTGAATCACCATCAGGTGGCAATTCCCCAGGTTCGCCCTCTGATTCCACGTCAGAGGTTTGGGCAGGTCTAGGAGGTGGATTTTCCGAGCTATACAGTCCATGCTGTTTCATTTGCTCCTTCACTGTGATTTTTACTTCATCCCTCACGATATTCTTTATATTTTGGAGTAGTGATGAGGACTCCTCGGCCACCGTTTTTTCTATACATAGACGACAGATCCATTTGTCATAAGTTTTAGGGAGAGCTCTATCACAGAGTGCGCAGACTTTGTTTTTCTGCTTGGCCGTAACCTTCCTCCCCTGCACAACATAATACAGAAACACTGTTACTGACATGTTATTTTGCCTTACAAAGGTACTCACCCACCGAACCTTTACCACGGAGGTCTGTGGAACGTCCACCGGTACCGGCGATTCCGCAGTCGGGTCCGCCATGCTGAAGAGGCTGTAGGCACTGCTGCTTATGCCCTGCCTCTTAATATAGTACCGGGGAGAAAGCGGTGTGAGCGCCCCTGACTTCCTCCCCCCCCCGGGAGAGTCAGCACAGCGCTCTCCTCGGCGTGTGACGCTACTTCCGGTTGAACCCGGAAGTAGTTCCATTCACCCCGGCGCCAGCCTAGTGATGGGACACGCTTCTGCCCCGGTCCAGCCTCCAGCCAGGAGAGGACACCGGGGAGCCCCCCCGCGGGACGGACGCCACCGCCGCAGCTCCGGATCACCCCACGTGAGTGATGCGGCCGTATACGCCGCCAGCTGCTCCCGCTGTGGGCCTCGGTCTCCGGACCGGCACCTCCAGAGAGAGATCCCTCTGGGACGATGTGGCAGGTTCCCCGCAGGAACAGGAAACCAAACTGAGGAGAGAGGTTCCGCCCCCATCTTTTACCTCCTATGCAGGTTTCCTGTTCCTGGGGGGGCTGGAACCATCTCTCACGTTGGTGCCATCATGGGGAAGGGAAAATTATTTTTTATTTTCACAGCTCTGCGTTATAAACTTCTGTGAAGCACTTGAGGGTTTAAAGTGGTCACCGCACATCTAGATTAGTTCCACGGGAGGTCTAGTTTCCAAAATGGGGTCACATGTGGGGGAGCTCCAATGTTTAGGCACACAGGGGCTCTCCAAACACGACATGGTGTCCGCTAACAATTGGAGCTAATTTTTCATTCAAAAAGTCAAATGGCGCTCCTTCCCTTCCGAGCAATGCCGTGTGCCCAAACAGTGGTTTACCCTCACATGTGAGGTATCAGTGTACTCAGGAGAAATTGCCCAATAAATTTTACAATCCATTTTATCCTGTTGTCCATGTGGAAATGAACAAATTGAGGCTAAAAGAAATTTTTTGTGGAAAAAAAAAGTACTTTTTCATTTTTACGGATCAATTTGTGAAGCACCTGGGGGTTCAAAGTGCTCACTATGCATCTAGATAAGCTCCTTGGGGGGGGGTCTAGTTTGCAAAATGGGGTCACTTGTGTGGGACCTCCAATGTTTAGGCACACAGGGGCTCTCCAAACATGAGATGGTGTCCGCTAAAGATTGGAGCCAATTTTTCATTGAAAAAGTAAAATGGCGTCCCTTCTGAGCCCTGTTGTGCGCCAAAACAGTGGTTCTCCCCCCCCACATATGGGGTATCGGCGTACTCAGGACAAATTGTACAATAACTTTTGGTGTCCAGTTTCTCTTTTTACCCTTGGGAAAATAAAAAAATTGTTGCTAAAACATAATTTTTGTGACTAAAAAGTTAAATGTTCATTTTTTCCTTTCATGTTGCTTCTGCTGCTGTGAAGCACCTGAAGGGTTAATAAACTTCTTGAATGTGGTTTTGAGTACCCTGTGGGGTGCAGTGTTTAGAATGGTGTCACTTTTGGGTATTTTCAACCATATATACCCCTCAAACTTACTTCAAATGTGAGATGGTCCCTAAAAAAAATGGTTTTGTAAATTTTGTTGTAAAAATTAGAAATCGCTGGTTAAATTTTAACCCTTATAACTTCCTAGCAAAAAAAAAAATTTGTTTCTAAAATTGTGCTGATGTAAAGTAGACATGTGGGTAATGTTATTTATTAACTATTTTGTGTCACATAACTCTCTCGTTTAACAGAATAAAATTTCAAAATTTGAAAATTGCGAAATTTTCAAAATTTTCGCCACATTTCCATTTTTTTCACAAATAAACGCTAAAATTATTGACCTAAATTTACCACTAACATGAAGCCCAATATGTCACGAAAAAACATTCTCAGAACCGCTAGGATTCGTTGAAGCGTTCCTGAGTTATTACCTCATAAAGGGACACTGGTCAGAATTGCAAAAAACGGCCAGGTCATTAATATAGTGCGCGCACAGTTACAGCCGCAGGCTTCCTGCAGCTGCCGGGCTCTAACGGGTGCCCGCTCATTAAAGTAATGAATATTCACCGCTCTCCACTCCCATAGGGTGGAGAGAGGTGAACAAGAATGACAGGGGACATGTGATCATCCGGCAGGAAAAGCGGCTGGAAAACGTAACGAGATGCTGAGAGGGCACGCAGGGAAGGTAAGTAGGATGTTTATTTTTTAATGCTTTTCTCATGGGTGGCCTTACATACAAGGATGGGGATGAGAAACTACGCATACAAGGATGGGAATAAGGAGCTACGCATACAAGGATGGGAGTAAGGAGCCACACATACAAGTAAGGGAGTAAGGAGCAATGCATAATAGAATAGGGATTGGGGGAGAATGCATATATGGGCTTATACTCGAGTCAATAAGTTTTCCCAGTTTTTCTAGACAAAAATAGGTGCCTCGGCTTAAACTTGGGTCGACTTCTAAACAAGTAAATACAGTATATGTTGCCACCTTATTACTTTATATAAAGGTAAATTTAGCTCAATATTTTTAATAAATAGGCAAAACATATCAAAAATTTGACAAAAAACATAAAAAAATTAGCAATTTTCAAGCTTTGAATGATTATCCCCTCAATCCAGATAGTCATAACACACAAAAACATGAATAAATAATATTTCCCTCATGCCTGCTTTAATTCAGCACCATTTCTAAAGTGTTATTTTATTTTGTCAGCATTTTAAGAGGTTTAAAAATGTAGCAGCAATTCATTTTTTCATGGAAGTTTACAAAATATGTTTTTTTTTTTTTTTTTTAGGGACCTAGCCAGGTTTGAAGTGACTTTGGGGGTCCTGTATATTGGAAAACTCCCAAAAGTGATACCATTTTAAAAACAGCACCCCGACATACTGAAAACTGCAGTCAGGTAGTTTACTTACACTTCAGGTGGTTTTCAGGAATTAATGTAAAGTGACAGAGGTGTCAAACTGCATTCCTCGAGGGCTGCAAACAGGTCATGTTTTCAGGATTTCCTTATTATTATATATTATGATAATGGTAAATATAGGTCGATATGTTTTGTGTTTATTTATATAAAAAAAATCAGAAATTTGAGAAAAATGTTAAAAAATTAGCAATTTTCAAACTTTGAATGATTATCCCTTTAATCCAGATAGTCATAACACATTTCCTTCATGTCTGCATTACATCAGCACCATTTGTGAAATGTTATTTTATTTAGTTTGCATTTTAGGAGGTTTAAAAATGTAGCAGTAATTTTTCATTTTGTCAAGGAAATTTACAAACTGTATTTGTTTCGGGACCTATCCAGGTGTCAAGTGCCTTTAAGGGTCCCATATAGTGGGAAACCCCCAAAAGTGATACCATTTTAAAAACAGCACCCCCTGACATGTTGAAAACTGCAGTCAGGTAGTTTATTAACCCTTCAGGTGCTTTTCAGGAATTAATGCAAAGTGACATGACAGAAATGAAAATGTGTATTTTTACACCTAAATGTCGGTAACTTCTGAACAGGCCGCTATAGTCGTCAGACTCTAAGGGCACTATTTGGTCGTGAATTGCCATGGCAAACATCAGGACCACAAAATCATGATCTGAGTGCACCAATTGGGATAAAGAGGGAGAAGCCACACACTGTTAACCATTTGATGTAGTCACTATTGACAGCAGCATCTAAGGGGTTAAACAGATATGGACGGTGCAAACACTGATCCTGGTTGATGCAGCAAGTTGTCAGCTATAGTGGACCGCCGACAGCTGCTGGATTGTCACCTGTACGGGGATGCTATTCTCATATCTCAGGTCAGTGAAAAGACATTCGCGGTCATTAAGGGGTTAAATGAGATTGTCATCTCACTTCCTCCACTGGTTAATGTGCCCTCCAGGCTGCACGGATCCACTGGGTGAACGTTGGTGTGCATCAGTTAACATCCAGCGCCTCTTTGGACGAATGATCCCAGGAAATCCAAGGTGTCTTAAAACACCTATTTATTTATTCATATTAATGAAAGAAGAACAGCACGCGGCAACACTCACCGAGCCTGTGGTAGGAATTCGTCTTTATTGAAGCATCTATACAAACGTCTTCACGGCATGGGGGAGTAGGACAAAGAGAGGTGTGAGCAGGGAAGGAACGACGGCCGTTTCACGCCAAAGCCAAAAGGTCAGGCAGTTTGGATACACTCGTGATTTAATAAAAAACAAAAACTCCATGATAAAGATCTGTTCAACATGTTGGTTTCTATGCCTTTTTTTAAATCATGAGTGTATCCAAACTGCCTGACCTTTTTGTTACCTGTTTTTAATATGAAGAAATAAATAGATGTTTAAAGACACCTTGGATTTCCTGGGATCATTCATCCAAAGAGGCGCTGGATGTTAACTATTTGATACTTTGTTGTTGTCCAGATTTCCCTAGGAGTTAGGAATTTTAGTTAAAACAATTCCTTGAAGTGATGTTTTTCTACATATTTGACACTTTAATCTTTGTCAGATGTCAATGTATGCTTCTCCTCCCTTCCTGTTTTTACCTTCCCTCTTCACATTTTCAGACCTTTTGATCCTATATGACTTATGAAGAATAAATCATCCAGGGGACAGGTCTTTCTTTTTTTTCACCACCTTATAGTACCCACACACACATAGAATACTTTTTCGGGAACACCCCTATGCTTCGTATACTGGCATGTGTGGGAACATGGTCAGACCATGCCCCAATAGAAATTTCACTGAAGAGCTCCTCACTGTATACCACTGGAGACTTAATGAGAAGTTATTGAAAAAGCCTTATCTCAGAGAGGAGCTTCACCCTCATTTAAAAGAATACTTTGAACTTAGATTAATTTTCATCAGAGACAACATTATGAGAAGCTCACAAAGCAGTCTTTAGAGGACAATGTATAGCCATGAGCTCTAGACTGAAGAAAGACTATAAATTGAAACAAGAGGCTTTGACCTCGGAATTAAAGCTTCTTGAAGAAAATATGCTCTCTAACCCTTCCAGAATAACCCTTAAAACAACTTCTAGACGTTCGGGCTCAGTTAAAAAACTTAGCTTTGAAACAAGTGGACAAGCGTCTTCTCTATACTCAACAAAGCCAATAAACCCCACACTTAATTAGCTAAACAACTTAGAGATCATACAGAACAGACTACCCCTCATGCCTTACGTAATAAAAATAATCAAATTACACATAACCTTAAAGAAATTGCAGACATTTTTCATGACTATTTCTCACTACTTTACTAACTCCCTTCTACTCTCATCTAACCCACTAACCAGAAGTAATCTTGTAGGTTCTTTCTTGGACCCTTGTCAATTACACTCTCTTTCCTCAGAAACAATAGCATCATTAAATGATGTAATTACTGAAGAGGAAATTAAGGATGTAATCATAACCTTCCAAATGGGAAGACCCCGGGACCTGATGGTCTGTCCTAATCATACTACAAGACCTTCCAGGATGAACTTCTCCCAATATTAATTCCCCTTTTCAATTCTTTTCTAAAGGGAGCCCCGATCCCCGACTCCATGCTACACTCATT
This sequence comes from Ranitomeya imitator, assembly GCF_032444005.1. Classification (NCBI taxonomy): domain Eukaryota; kingdom Metazoa; phylum Chordata; class Amphibia; order Anura; family Dendrobatidae; genus Ranitomeya; species Ranitomeya imitator. Next base: position 312,224,743 of record NC_091284.1, on the reverse strand, counting down.
TATAAGATTGATTCTCAGACCAGGCAAGGATAGACTAGACTGTAAAAACTATAGACCATCTCAATTCAGCTGTTAAGATAATCACCAAAATTTTAGCAATGCACCTGAATCAGTGGTTGCTTTACATGATCCACAAAGATCAAGTGGGATTTGTCCCTTTTAGACAAGGCGATGACAACAGCAAAAGGGCAGTTGATCTTATAGAATTGGTTAAAAAAATCTGGGAACCTACTCTTCTCCTGAGTTTGGATGCTGAGAAGGCGCTTGATCGCCTCAGTTGGCCTTTTATGCTTAAGGCCCTTGGAACATATGGCATAGAAGGCGCTTTTTTAAAAGCTGTAGAGGTATTATACTCTAGTCCCTCAGCTACAATATATCTTCAATATATCTTCCTCATAGCTCCTCTAAGTTCAGTTTAAAGGCGAAGAATTAAAATTATTCCTTTTTGCTGATGATATCCTAACACTCATGAAGCCTCATACATCGCTCCCTAGCCTTCACTCAGTGCTTTTAAAATTTAGCCAATTATCAGTGTATAAAACAAATACAGGTAAACCTGAATGGACTGATGTTATATCTTTTTGAGACTTTACCCTTATCGGTCCCACTCAGATTTATGTGCTTTTCAAGCAGTCACTTTAAATTTCATAAGGGCAGGAAGACGTCATAGAATTCCAAAGTCGGTAATGTTGGCTGACCAAGAGATGGAAGGTCTAGAAGCACCTAACTTTGTTCATGATCCCATCATGGCCTATACGAATATAAAAATGGATGGAGATTGAAAAATGATGGTTAGCCCCAGCTCACCCCTACTCCCTGATCTGGAATGGGGCTTAAAATGCAGCTTCAAGAGACCTATTCGGTCCAATGATGCACACCAGAAATACGGTATATGAAGGGTCTGCTCTAAAAAATTTAATCTGATAACAACAAATACTGCCCTTCCTTCCTTTTCCATCTGAATTTCCCTGAAAGTTTAACCCACTCATTTACATGGGTATGGACTCAATTTGGCTTAACTTTGCTCACATAATTAACTATAAAACGCAAATTTTAAATTCCTATGATGAGCTGTAAACAAAATTCTCCCTCAATTCCGTTACATTATTTCAATATACCGTATTAAAATTAGGCACTTTACCTCATCATTATTCCACGGTCTACAGGCCTCCATTCCTACCTCCTTCGAGAGACTGAGCAAGGATAGTTAAACAACAAGAGGTTTAATATCTAGATATTTAGTATTTACTGCCGGAGTCTGTGTGTTTGTTTGTAAAATTTTACTCTTTATCTACTTGAAAATGTTTAACTATTACTATAGTATAAGTTTGGTTATTAACTTATACGTGACAGTGAAAAATCTAAAATGCCTAATTATTTTTTATTTTCCTGCGAAATTTGAAAAATTTTCAATAAAAATTACAATAAAAAAAAATGGCAAAATCTCATAAGCATTTCATAATGCGTCCTAGGAATAGTGACAGAAAATACGGGGTTGGCTTGAACAGATTGGTTGGACCACAAATGCTTGCTTTTTGTTTTTTTTAAACAAACCCCAAGGTAAATGTAACATTAGGAACAAGGTAAAGGAACATTAGTTAGCATTAGTGATGAGCGAATATACTCGTTACTCGAGATTTCTCGAGCATCCTCGGAGGTCCTCCGAGTATTTTTTAGTGCTCGGAGATTTAGTTTTTCTTGCCGCAGCTGAATGATTTACATCTGTTAGCCAGCATAAGTACATGTGGGGGATGCCTGGCTGACATTGATATGCAGATAAGAGCCACTGTAACTGTAAAGAACTCTCATAAAAGATCAACTAGAAAACTTACTCTAGCTTGTGAAGCCTCCAGATTATTAGAATGTCAGTCAAAGAAACTATATGCATAATTACATTAACAGATATATTAGGCAAATAAAGACAAATATATGTACATACACTGACTGCTTTATTAAGTAGAACTTTCTGGTTCTAGGACAAATTCAGCCCCTTTAATGATGCTAGTGATCCAACTGTCTGTCGTTAACTTAATAAAAGCTTCTATTATATGCTGCACCCACGGATTAACAGACGCAGATGAAGTAACACAAACTAATACAAAAGCTAAAGAAACAATGATATATAATGATGTGGTGTTCTGTTAGAAAAAACAATACAAATTGGTAAATTGCACAGAATCACTGATTCTATAGATGCAGCCTATACAAATCTTCTGGTGACAATGTGTAAACTTCTGGGGCCGTACAAAGGTCCAGATCAATCCAAACATTTTGTATTCTTTGTATAGTAATAAATAAAAGCAGGTTCTGGAATTTTTGCACTGTAAAAAATAAAAGAAGGTTCTGGAATTTTTTTCTATTTATAGCAGCTAGACAATATTTATTTTCCTCTAACCTGATTTGAAGCATCTATGAACTTTACGCCTTTATAACTTATAGAAAGGGTAATCCTTGGAATTTTCTTCATATGCTCCGTGGACTTCTGCAAGTATATTACATTATTAAACTTTGCATTTCTGCAATACAAATGAAGGTATTGTATAACCTAAATTAAAGCTTACCCTCATTTTTGCACAGGCATCTTGGGTGGATTCTGTCCCTCGTAGATCTTTAATTAACATAGATCCTAAATACTGTTCAAGAGATGGGGAGAGGTTAACGCATTAAAAAATTATCATCAAGACAATTTTGTAGCAATATTTTAAATACTATGCATGTATTTATATGTACGTGTACTGTAAAAAATACATTATACCATAAAGGTGTATGTAGTGTGGGAGCTGTCTTGACCGCATTTTTTCCCTGGTTTTGCAATAGCAGTTTGTTAACCTGATATGGTAGTCGGCTGATTGCATGGGGCCAAAATTCCTGGTGGTCAATGACTTCTAAATTTTGTTTTAAATTCAAAGAGCCTTTGACTACAGAGGTGTATTGAGTTTCTGTAGGTAGCAACAAGGTATTTTATGTGACTTCACACTTACGGTCTTACTTATCAGTGGTAAAAGTGGATTATTTTGGTTTTTATAGAAACAACATATTGACTTCCAAAACTTTCCCAGATGCATTAGCGTGATATCCCATAATAAATATATAGATGTTAAAAGTAGTGGATGTTCGGGTCTGGCGGGTTCGGACAAACATTTTGAAAAACAGCTTGATTCAGGTAGCAAACAATACCCAAACTTGAACCTGGACTTCATTCAGATGAATGGTGGGCCTGAACATCCGTTGTCTGTTATGCTGTCATCTTCATGACAGCGGGCAAGCACAGGTTCTGATCAGCGGTAAGATACTGAAGTTACCGCTGGTCATCAGCGCTACAGTTCCCATGCTGTCATACTGATGACAGAGAGTGAGACAGCAGCTGTGACCGGCGGTAAAAAGGTTACTGTGGGTCACAGGCGTCGGATGATGGGAGTATTAATCAGCCGGGGCCTGTGCTATAAATAAATAGTAAAAATGAAGTTGGGCATCTTCTACATTTGATAACCAGGAAAAAACGACAGCTGGGAGTGCAACCCTCAGCTGTCAGCTTTATCATGGCTGGTTATCAAGAATAGAGGGATCTCACACATTAAAAAAAAATGGCGTTGGGTCATCAGGAAAGCAGCGGTACAGAAAACGCTGTTCCCCGGTACCTGGTGCTGAAAATGGCTCTCATCATTCTCCCGTTTTGCCAGCGATCATCAGGAGCAGGTGAGAATGATGACAGTTATATTCAACTGATAACAAGACTATTACTCCCATCAGCCTATACCTGCTGCCGCTAATAAATTGAGAGCAGGCAGCGGCTGATGGGAGTATTAGTCACCTGCCGCCTGCACTATAAATAAATAAAAAATCTGGTGTGCGTTCTCCTGTACTTTTGATAACCAGCGAAGCAAAACTGACAGCTGGGGGCTGCAACCCTCAGACGTAAGCTTCAGCAAGGCTGGTTATCAAGAATAGAGGGGTCCTCATGCTGTTTTTTTAAATTATTTAAATAATTAAGAAAAAAAAAAACAGAGTGGGGCCTGGTATTCTCAGACTGAGAAGGGGCCATGGATATTGGCCCCCCTAAGCCTAAAAATAGCAGCGAGAACAGAAATTCTGGTGCTTTGCCTGATTTTCCCATTTGCCCTGCTAAATATTTAGCCTTTGTTGGTTATTAAATATGGGGGGACAGCACATCAATAATTTTTTGTGAGTTCTTCCCTATAATAGTCACTAAAGGCTAAGCAAACAGACATGAGCTGATATCAAGACTGGGAACCTTTACGGTTATTGGCCCGTTCCAAGAATATTAACATCAGCCCCAGCCATCGGCTTTCCCTCAGCTGGTTATGATAAATTACAGGGGTCACCACGACATCTTTTAATTTTTTTTTATGTATTATTAAGTACAGTAAAATACACACCCAAGGTAAGATTAGGTCATAGACTCCAGGTGTTCCAGCAGCTGGAAACTTTAGTAACCTTAACCCTTTTCTGCCATCGGACGTATTATCCCGTCCATGTGACCTGGGACTTAATTCCCATGGATGGGATAGTACGTCATACTCGATCAGCCGCGCTCACTGGGGGAGCGCGGCTGATCGTGGCCGGGTGTCAGCTGATTATCACAGCTGACACTCGGCACTGTGTCAGGAGCAGTCACGGACCGCTCCCGGAACATTAACCCCCGGACCACTGCGATCAAACAAGATTTCAGTGTTCCTGTGGCATAGGGAAACATCACACAGGGAGGGGGCTCCCTGCATACTTCCCCGAGACCCTCAGAACAACACTATGTGATCGCGTTGTTCCGAGGATCTCCTCCCTGCAGGCCCCCAGAAAACCAAGATGACCGTGGGGTCCTACAGGGAGATGGCTTGTCAGTGCCTGCTGAGAAGCCCCCTACCCTGCCTGTCAGATCAGTGATCTGACACAGTGCTCTGCAAAGTGTCAGATCAGTGATCTGACTTTATACAGTGAAATCCCACCTTGGGACAATGTAAAAAGTAAAAAAAAAATGTGTAAAAATATTTTAAAAATCCTAAATAAAGAAAAAAAAAATGTTTACAAAAAATACATTTCTTTATGTAAATAAAAAAAAAAAAAACAATATAAGTACACATATTTAGTATTGCCGTGTCCGTAACGACCTGACCTATAACACTGTCATAGTTATCCCCTTCAGTGAACACCTTAAAAAAAAGGCAAAAAACAATGCTTTATCATCATACCGCCGGACAAAAAGTGGAACAACAAGCGATCAAAAAGACAGATATAAACATGGTACCGATGAAAACATCATATTGTCTTGCAAAAAACGAGCCACAATTTTACCACATGCGGAATTGTACAAAACGCCCCACCCAAAAGAAATTCAGAAATTGCTGGTTTTTGTTTTGTTCATTCTGCCTCCCAAAAATCGCAATAAAAAGCGATTAAAAATATCATGTGCCCGAAAATGGTACCAATAAAAACGTCTACATCATCGTCCCTCAAAAAACAAGACCTCACATAACTCTGTGGGCCAAAATAGGGAAAAATTATAGCTCTCAAAACGTGGTGATGCAAAAACTATTTTTTGCAAAAAAAAAAAAAAAAAAGCGTCTTTTAGTGTGAGCTGTCAAACAAAAACCTGCTATAAAAGCCCGCTAAAAATAGTAACTCAAACTCCACTTTATCACCCCCTTAGTTATGGAAAAATAATAAAAAGTATTTATTTCTATTTTACCATTATAGTTAGGGTTCGGGCTAAAGTTAGGGTTAAGAGATGGAGTTTGGATTGTGTTTACGGTTGGGATTAGGGTTAGGGTTGTATCAGGAATAGGGGTGACGTTGGGGTTAGGGGTGTAGTTAGGGTTGGGATTAGGGTTAGGGATGTGGTTATGGTTATGATTGGGATTAGGGGTGTGTTCGGGTTAGGGTTGGAGTTGGAATTGGAGGGTCTCCACTGTTTAGGCACATCAGGGGCTCTCCAAATGCGACATGGTGTCCGATCTCAATTCCAGCCAATTCTGCATTGAAAAAGTAAACCAGTGCTCCTTCCCTTCCGAGTTCTGCCATGCGACCAAACAGTGGTTTACCCCCACATCTGGGGTATCAGAGTACTCAGGACAAATTGGACAACAACTTTTGCGGGCCAATTTCTCCTGTTACCTTGGGAAAATAAAAAATTGGGGGCGAAAATATCATTTTTGTGAAAAAATATGATTTTTTATTTTTACGGCTCTACATTATAAACTTCTGTGAAGCACTTGGGGGTCAAAGTGCTCAAAACACATCTAGATAAGTTCCTTAGGGGGTCTACTTTCCAAAATGGTGTCACTTGTGGGGTGTTTCCTTTGTTTAGGCACATTAGGGGCTCTCCAAACGCTGCATGGCGTCCTATCTCAAATCCAGACAATTTTGCATTGAAAAGTCAAACCATGCTCCTTCCCTTCTGAGCTCTGCCATGCGCCCAAACAGTGGTTCCTCCCACATATGGGGTATCTGCGTACTCAGGACAAATTGTACAACAACTTTTGGGGTCCAATTTCTCCTGTTACCCTTGGTAAAACAAATCAAATTGGATCTGAAGTAAATTTTTTGTGAAATTTTTTTCTAAACATTCCAAAAATTCCTGTGAAGCACCTGAAGGGTTAATAAACTTCTTGAATGTGGTTTTGAGCACCTTGCGGGGTGCAGTTTTTAGAATGGTGTCACTTTTCAGTATTTTCCATCAAAGTGACTTCAAATGTGATGTGAGCCCTAAAAAAAAAATAGTGTTGTAAAAATGAGAAATTGCTGGTCGTCTTTTAATCCTAAGAACTTCCTAACAACAAAAAATTTTGTTTACAAAATTGTGCTGATGTAAAGTAGACATGTTGGAAATGTTACCTATTAAAGTATTTTGTGTGACATATCTCTGTGATTTGAGGGCATGAAAATTCAAAGTTGGAAAATTGCAAAATTTTTCTAAATTTTTGACAAATTTCCATTTTTTTTCACAAATAAATGCAAGTCATATCGAGGAAATTTTACCACCGTCATGCAGTACAATATGTCTTGAGAAAACTCTGTCAGAATCACCAAGATCCATGCAAGCGTTTTTTAGAGTTGTAACCTCAAAGGGACAGCGGTCAGAATTGTAAAAATTGGCCCAGTCATTAACATGCAAACTACCCTTGGGTGTTAAAATATCCCTCAAATTTTCCCATGAGGTTTCCAGGCCTTGCAGCTGCTGAGAGAATCAGTGGCTGTGAACTCTGGCAACCTAAAAGGTTACCTATGTTCAAGCCACTGGGTCTCACGGTAGCTCTTGTGCCAGACTGCCGGACTCGAGGGCATTCATCAATCCGGCACTGGCCAAGCAAGAGAAACAGCTGCTATGAACTCAGGTGACCTTGCTGTTCTTGTTAATAAAAAAAAAAATGAAAAAATTGCGTGGGGGTCCCCCGTAATTTTTATAATCAGCAAAGGGAAAGCCAACGGCTGGGTTCTGATGTTAATATGGGAAGGAGTCAAAATCAATAACGGTTCCCAGGCTTAGTCTTTACTGGTTAATATAGGGGAGACCACCTGTGACAACATCATTTATTCTTAATTATCCAGACATATTTCAGTAGGCCCAAGGACATGAGCTATTGTTTATATCAGACTGAATATTGACTTTTATTATAAATGGATTTAAAAGAAATTGATTATTTTAAATTTATCTACCCAACATCGAAATTACCCTGGAGGGTTCAAACATAACTCCCAAGCAGCATGCCCGCTGTCTTGTGGTCATATTCAACACTGAGCTTTCCTTTACTCACTACATCCGATCACTCACTCCCTCTTGTCACCTGCATCTTAAAAACATCTCCAGAATCCGACCTTTTCTCACCTTTGAAACTGCTAAGACTCTTACTGTTGCTCTTATTCATTCTTGTCTGGACTACTCCAACTCTCTTCTGATCGGTCTCCCTCTTACCAAACTTTCTCCTCTCCAATCCATCTTGAATGCGGCAGCCAGGGTCATATTTCTGTCCAGCCGCTTCACCGATGCCTCCATCTTGTGCCAGTCATTACACTGGCTACCCATTCGCTACAGGGTCCAGTATAAACTCATCGCTCTCACCCACAAACCTCTTCACAGTTCTGCACCACCTTATATCTCCTCTCTCATCTCTGTCTATCGCCCTACATGTGCCCTCCGTTCTACAAATGACCGAAGACTAACATCCCTGTAATCCGAACCTCGCACCTCCGTCTCAAAGACTTCTCTCGTGCGGCTCCAGCTCTCTGGAATGCACTTCCCCAGATCAGACTGATACCTAGCCCCGACCTATACAAGCGCGCTTTGAAAACCCATCTCTTCCAACAAGCCTACCACATCAGCTACTCGGTAAACTAACTTTGCCCTGTTCTCTCCTTCCAAATATTATTCTGAATCTGCACCCTACTATTTATCGGTCTCCACACCCTCCATGCACACGGTAACTGCACTTGATACTTTACTATTGCATTTAAACACACAGGCTGATGACCGGATCATGCAGCTTTATATGAAAATCCCTATTTATTATAATTGCCAGACCTGAAATAACAAGCACTTCTCACCTATTGTGTCCCCCCCATTTCCTTGTAGCTTGTAAGCTTGCGAGCAGGGACCTCACTCCTAATGTCACTGTTTAAATTGTCGTAACTTGTATTGAATTTGTGTGTACATGTCCCCGCTTAACTGTAAAGTGCTGCGGAATATGTTGACGCTATATAAAAATTATTATTATTAACCCCTTTACCCCCAAGGGTGGTTTGCACGTTATGGACCGGGCCAATTATTACAATTCTGACCACTGTCCCTTTATGAGGTTATAACTCTGGAACACTTCAACGGATCCTGGTGATTCTGACATTGTTTTCTCGTGACATATTGTACTTCATGGTAGTGGTAAAACTTCTTTGATAATACCTGCGTTTATTTGTGAAAAAAACGGAAATATGGCGAAAATTTTGAAAATTTCGCAATTTTCCAACTTTGAATTTTTATGCAATTAAATCACAGAGATATGTCACACAAAATACTTAATAAGTAACATTTCCCACATGTCTACTTAACATCAGCACAATTTTGGAACCAAAATTTTTTTTTGTTAGGGAGTTATAAGGGTTAAAAGCAATTTCTCATTTTTACAACACCATTTTATTTTAGGGACCACATCTCAATTGAAGTCATTTTGAGGGGTCTATATTATAGAAAATACCCAAGTGTGACACCATTTTAAAAACTGCACCCCTCAAGGTTCTCAAAACCACATTCAAGAAGTTTATTAACCCTTCAAGTGTTTCACAGGAATTTTTGGAATGTTTAAATAAAAATTAACATTTAACTTTTTTCACAAAAAATTTACTTCAGCTCCAATTTGTTTTATTTTACCAAGGGTTACAGGAGAAAATGGACCCCAAACATTGTTGTACAATTTGTCCTGAGTACGCCGATACCCCATAAGTGGAGGTAAACCACTGTTTGGGCGCATGACAGAGCTTGGAAGCAAAGGAGCGCCATTTGACTTTTTAACCCCTTCATGACCCAGCCTATTTTGACCTTAAAGACCTTGCCGTTTTTTGCAATTCTGACCAGTGTCCCTTTATGAGGTAATAACTCAGGAACGCTTCAACGGATCCTAGCGGTTCTGAGATTGTTTTTTCGTGACATATTGGGCTTCATGTTAGTGGTAAATTTAGGTCAATAAATTATGCGTTTATTTGTGATAAAAACGGAAATTTGGCGAAAATTTTGAAAATTTCACAATTTTCACATTTTGAATTTTTATTCTGTTATACCAGAGAGTTATGTGACACAAAATAGTTAATAAATAACATTTCCCACATGTATACTTTACATCAGAACAATTTTGGAAACAAAATTTTTTTTTGCTAGGAAGTTATAAGGGTTAAAATTTGACCAGCGATTTCTCATTTTTACAACGAAATTTGCAAAACCATTTTTTTTAGGGACCACCTCACATTTGAAGTCAGTTTGAGGGGTCTATATGGCTGAAAATACCCAAAAGTGACACCATTCTAAAAACTGCACCCCTCAAGGTACTCAAAACCACATTCAAGAAGTTTATTAACCCTTCAGGTGCTTCACAGCAGCAGAAGCAACATGGAAGGAAAAAATGAACATTTAACTTTTTAGTCACAAAAATTATCTTTTAGCAACAATTTTTTTATTTTACCAATGGTAAAAGGAGAAACTCAACCACGAAAGTTGTTGTCCAATTTGTCCTGAGTACACTGATACCTCATATGTGGGGGCAAACCACTGTTTGGGCGCACGGCAGGGCTTGGAAGGGAAGGAGCGCCATTTGACTTTTTGAATGAAAAATTGGCTCTACTCTTTAGCGGACACCATGTCACGTTTGGAGAGCCCCCGTGTGCCTAAAAATTGGAGCTCCCCCACAAGTGACCCCATTTTGGAAACTAGACGCCCCAAGGAACGTATCTAGATGCATAGTGAGCACTTTGAACCCCCAGGTGCTTCACAAATTGATCTGTAAAAATGAAAAAGTACTTTTTTTTCACAAAAAAATTATTTTAGCCTCAATTTTTTCATTTTCACATGGGCAACAGGATAAAATGGATCCTAAAATTTGTTGGGCAATTTCTCCTGAGTACACCAATACCTCACATGCGGGGGTAAACCACTGTTTGGGCACATGGTAAGGCTCGGAAGGGAAGGAGCGCCATTTGACTTTTTGAATGAAAAATTATCTCCATCGTTAGCGGACACCATGTCGCGTTTGGAGAGCCCCTGTGTGCCTAAACATTGGAGCTCCCCCACAAGTGACCCCATTTTGGAAACTAGACCCCCCAGGGAACTTATCTAGATGCATAGTGAGCACTTTAAACCCTCAGGTGCTTCACAAATTGATCTGTAAAAATGAAAAAGTACTTTTTATTTTTCACCAAAAAATTATTTTTGCCTCAATTTTTTCATTTTCACATGGGCAATAGGATAAAATGGATCATAAAATTTGTTGGGCAATTTCTCCCGAGTACGCCGATACCTCATATGTGGGGGTAAACCACTGTTTGGGCACACGGCAGGGCTCGGAAGGGAAGGCGCGCCATTTGACTTTTTGAATGGAAAATTAGCTCCAATTGTTAGTGGACACCATGTCGCGTTTGGAGAGCCCCTGTGTGCCTAAGCATTGGAGCTCCCCCACAAGTGACCCCATTTTGGAAACTAGACCCCCCAGGGAACTTATCTAGATGCATATTGAGCACTTTAAACCCCCAGGTGCTTCACAGAAGTTTATAACGCAGAGCCATGAAAATAAAAAATATATTTTTCTTTCCTCAAAAATGATTTTTTAGCCTGGAATTTCCTATTTTGCCAAGGGTAATAGGAGAAATTGGACCCCAAATGTTCTTGTCCAGTTTGTCCTGAGTACGCTGATACCCCATATGTGGGGGTAAACCACTGTTTGGGCGCACGGCAGGGCTCGGAAGGGAAGGCACGCCATTTGGCTTTTTAAATGGAAAATTAGCTCCAATCATTAGCGGACACCATTTCATTTAGGCCCCTGTATGCCTAAACATTGGAGATCCCCACAAATGACCCCATTTTGGAAACTAGACCCCCAAAGGAACTAATCTATATGTGTGGTGAGGACTTTGAACCCCCAAGTGCTTCACAGAAGTTTATAACGCAGAGCCATGAAAATAAAAATAAAAAATTATTTTCTCAAAAATGATCTTGTGGCCTGCAATTTTTTATTTTCCCAAGGGTAACAGGAGAAATTTTACCCCAAAAGTTGTTGTCCAGTTTCTCCTGAGTACGCTGATACCCCATATGTGGGGGTAAACTACAGTTTGGGCACATGCCGGGGCTCGGAAGTGAAGTAGTGACGTTTTGAAATGCAGACTTTGATGGAATGCTCTGCGGGCGTCACGTTGCGTTTGCAGAGCCCCTGATGTGGCTAAACAGTAGAAACCCCCCACAAGTGATCCCATTTTGGGAACTAAACCCCAAAAGGAACTTATCTAGATGTGTGGTGAGCACTTTGAACCCCCAAGTGCTTTACAGAAGTTTATAATGCAGAGCCGTGAAAATAATAAATACGTTTTCTTTCCTAAAAAATAATTATTTAGCCCAGAATTTTTTATTTTCCCAAGGGTTACAGGAGAAATTGGACCACAAAAGTTGTTGTCCAGTTTCTCCCGAGTAAGCTGATACTCCATGTGTGGGGGTAAACCACTGTTTGGGCACACGTCGGGGCTCAGAAGGGAAGTAGTGACTTTTGAAATGCAGACTTTGATGGAATGGTCTGCGGGCGTCACGTTGCGTTTGCAGAGCCCCTGGTGTGCCTAAACAGTAGAAACCCCCCACAAGTGACCCCATTTTGGAAACTAGACCCCCAAAGGAACTTATCTAGATGTGAGGTGAGCACTTTCAACCCCCAAGTGCTTTACAGAAGTTTATAACACAGAGCCGTGAAAATAATAAATACGTTTTCTTTCCTCAAAAATAATTTTTTAGCCCAGAATTTTTTATTTTCCCAAGGGTTACAGGAGAAATTGGACCCCAAAAGTTGTTGTCCAGTTTCTCCTGAGTACGCTGATACACCATGTGTGGGGGTAAACCACTGTTTGGGCACACGTCGGGGCTCAGAAGGGAAGTAGTGACTTTTGAAATGCAGACTTTGATGGAATGGTCTGCGGGCGTCACGTTGCGTTTGCAGAGCCCCTGGTGTGCCTAAACAGTAGAAACCCCCAAGTGACCCCATTTTAGAAACTAGACCCCCCAAGGAACTTATCTAGATATGTGGTGAGCACTTTGAACCCCCAAGTGCTTCACAGACGTTTACAACGCAGAGCCGTGAAAATAAAAAATAATTTTTCTTTCCTCAAAAATGATGTTTTAGCAAGCATTTTTTTATTTTCACAAGGGTAACAGGAGAAATTGGACCCCAGTAATTGTTGCGCAGTTTGTCCTGAGTATGCTGGTACCCCATATGTGGGGGTAAACCACTGTTTGGGCACACATCGGGGCTCGGAAGTGATGGAGCACCATTTGACTTTTTGAATACAAGATTGGCTGGAATCAATGGTGGCGCCATGTTGCATTTGGAGACCCCTGATGTGCCTAAACAGTGGAAACCCCTCAATTCTAACTCCAACACTAACCCCCCCACACCCCTAACCCTAATCCCAACTGTAGCCATGTTAAATATTAATTATTCTTATTTTTATTCTGTACCGAGCACATGGTTTCTTGCTGACACTATGAAAAGCTATTTCTGTGTATGTAGCTCAGAGTATAAGTTAACTCCATATACAGAAGACACGTGATCAGTGTTGAACATATATAAACGTCTCTTAGGAGGGGGTGGGGGGCTTTTTGTCACGTGGGACGGTCACCTCCCTTCCTTCACCATCATTCTCCATGGACATGAGACAAGACACAAGGAACAACAGCTGTTAGCTACTCCATGCCATGATGACTTCAGACTTTCACACAGACAGATGACTTCTACCATTCAGGACCCTGGAAAGATGAGTAACAGGAGAAGCGCTGATATCTACACATGGACACTCTGTTTGTAATTGTTTCATCTACCTTTTATGTTTTTGCTGCGATGGTGGATAACTCAATAAACCACTATACTTTCGTCAGAATATCATGACATTTTTCTTTTAAGAATAACGCACCTGGTTAAGTCTTGATTAGATATTTTTGCGCAATAACGATTTTTAACAAGCCATAACCCTAATCACAACCCTAATCACAACCCTAATTCCAACCCTAACCCTAAGGCTATGTGCCCACGTTGCGGATTCGTGTGAGATTTTTCAGCATCATTTTTGAAAAATCCGCGGGTAAAGGGCACTGCGTTTTACCTGCGGATTTACCGTGGATTTCCAGTGTTTTTTGTGCGGATTTCACCTGTGGATTCCTATTGAGGAACAGGTGTAAAACGCTGCGGAATCCGCACAAAGAATTGACATGCTGCAGAAAATACAACGCAGCATTTCCGTGTGGTATTTTCCGCACCATGGGCACAGCGGATTTGGTTTTCCATAGGTTTACATGGTACTGTAAACCTGATGGAACACTGCTGCGGATCCGCAACCAAATCCGCACCGTGTGCACATGGCCTAATTCTAAAGGTATGTGCACACGCTGCGGAAAACGCTGCGGATCCGCAGCAGTTTCCCATGAGTTTACAGTTTAATGTAAACCTATGGGAAACAAAAATCGCTGTGCACATGCTGCAGAAAAACTGCACGGAAACGCAGCGGTTTACATTCCGCAGCATGTCGCTTCTTTCTGCGGATTCCACAGCGGTTTTACAACTGCTCCAATAGTAAACTGCAGTTGTAAAACTGCAGCGAAATGCGCAGAAAAACCGCGATAAATCCACAGCGGTTTAGCACTGCGGATTTATCAAATCCGCAGCGGAAAAATCCGCAGAGGAACAGAATACGTGTGCACATACCGAAACCCTAACCCTACCCCTAACCGTACCCCTAGTTCTTACCCCAACCTTAGTGGAAAAAAAAATAATTTTTTTTTATTGTCCCTACCTATGGGGGTGACAAAGGGGGGGGGGGGCATTTACTATTTTTTTTATTTTGATCACTGAGATATAACCTATCTCAGTGATCAAAACTCACTTTGGAACGAATCTGCCTGCCGGCAGATTCGGCGGGTGCACTGCACATGCGCCCGCCATTTTGGAAGATGGCGGCGCCCGGGAAATAAGACGGACGGATCCCGGGAGGCCAGGTAAGTATAAGGGGGGAGGGGGGTGGGGGATCAGGGCACACATAAGTGTTTCCAGCCATGGCCGATGATATTGCAGCATCGGCCATGGCTGGATTGTAATATTTCACCAGTTTTTTAGGTGAAATATTACAAATCGCTCTGATTGGCAGTATCACTTTCAACAGCCAATCAGAGCGATCGTAGCCACGGGGGGGTGAAGCCACCCCCCCTGGGCTAAACTACCACTCCCCTGTCCCTGCAGGCCGGGTGAAATTGGAGTTAACCCTTTCACCCGGCCTACAGGGACGCGATCTTTCTGTGACACAGCATATGTGTCACAGGTCGGATTGGCACCGACTTTCATGACGCATACGCTGTGTCACAGGTCGGGAAGGGGTTAATGCAAAATTGACTGGAATTGAGATGGGACGCCATGTTGCGTTTGGAGAGCCACTGATGTGCCTAAACATTGAAACCCCCCACAAGTGACACCATTTTGGAAAGTAGACCCCCTAAGGAACTTATCTAGAGGTGTGGTGAGCGCTTTGACCCACCAAGTGCTTCACAGAAGTTTATAATGCAGAACCGTAAAAATAAAAAATCATTTTTTTTTCACAAAAATTATCTTTTCGCCCCCAATTTTTTATTTTCCCAATGGTAAGAGAAGAAATTGGAACCAAAAAGTTGTTGTACAATTTGTCCTGAGTACGCTGATACCCCATATGTGGGGGTAAACCACTGTTTGGGCGCATGGGAGAGCTCGGAAGGGAAGGAGCGCCGTTTGACTTTTCAATGCAAAATTCACAGGAATTGAGATGAGACGCCATGTTGCGTTTGGAAAGCCACTGATGTGCCTAAACATTGAAACCCCCCACAAGTGACACCAATTTGGAAAGTAGACCCCCTAAGGAACTTATCTAGATGTGTGGTGAGCACTTTGACCCACCAAGAGCTTCACAGAAGTTTATAATGCAGAGCCGTAAAAATAAAACACAAAAATAAATCACATCGCGTTGCTGCGGGGGTCTCAGGGAAGCCCGCAGGGAGCCCCCTCCCTGCGCGATGCTTCCCTGCACCGCCGGCACATCGCGATCATGTTTGATCGCGGTGTGTCGGGGGTTAATGTGTCGGGGGCGGTCCGTGACCGCTCCTGGCACATAGTGCCGGATGTCAGCTGCGATAAGCAGCTGAAACTCAGCCGCGCTCCCCCCGTGAGCGCGGCCGATCACTTATGACGTACTATTCCGTCCTTGGGAAGTAGGGCCCACCCCACATGGACGGAATAGTACGTCTAATGGCAGAAAGGGGTTAATTATTATTATAATTGAATTAATGTTTATTGAATGTCTGCTGATTAGCTATTGTATCTGTCCTAGTACTACAGTCCTAGCATTGTTCTACTATCCTTAGGAAACAAAAGCACAGAATAATTGAATGATGTTTGTTAATATGTTGATTACCCATTGGTGCTATACAAATATGAAGTACAAACTATGCATGTTGTTTGAACACTCCAGCAGTGAGAAATGATCTCCTTCCACCTTCCCACAAGCCTGTGGAGGAGTGCCTGAATGAGAAGTTGTGATCTATAAAAAGGATGATCTGCCTGTGTTTAGAGAGACTCTACATTACCGTAGTCATGGCACCAACTGAAGAAATACAGAACTGCTTCACTGACCATCACAGAACCCTCATAGACGTTTAGAGAGTCCAGGTTGGGACAGTCAATTCATCTGGCCACGTACCTCAATTACTGTCAGCTTCCTAGGCTTGTCGTTACCTCCTCTCTGTGCGTGCCACAGGTGGGGTAGTCGGCCCTGAAAGCTCTGCAGTCACAGCTTCTTATCCTGGCGAGTCAGCAGAAGGGTGATACTTTGTAATTTTTAACTATCTTAGGCTACGTTCACATTAGCGTTGCGCCGCCGTTGCGTCGGCGACGCAGCGGCGACGCGCCCCTATGTTTAACATAGGGGACGCGTGCGTTGTTTTGGTGGCGTTTTTCGCCACGTGCGTCGTTTCCGACGCTAGCGTCGGACGCAAGAAAACGCTACATGTAGCATTTTCTGTGCGTCCGATTTTCGTCAAAAACGACGCACGCGTCGCAAAACGCGCGCGTTTTTGCGTGCGTCGCCGCTGCGTCGCCGACGCAACGGCGACGCGATGCTAATGTGAACGTAGACTTAGGTATTTTCTCGGACTGTTCTATATGTTATTGTTTGTTGGTGGTTCAATAAATTATTGCCACACAGCCTTACCCTCTCCCTGTGCTGTATGAGTAGTAATATGCCCACAGTAAAAAGAGCAGGCATTCAGTGGGCTGATCCCTGGGTCCAGGCGGTCTCCAGCCAGTGGACTAGAGCATTTTTATAAATAAACACACAAGAAAAAAAATCTTTATCTAATATATAAAGCTGAATGTGTGTGTGTGTGTATGTGTGTATGTCCGGGATTGGCATCTGCACCGTCGCAGCTACAGCCACAAAATTTTTCACAGTCACACGTCTGGACCCCCAGAGCGTCATAGGCTATGTCGTAAGGCGAAATTTTAACCCCGCGCGTTCCAATTCACCAAACAATTTTGCCCCTATCTACATAATGGGGAAAAAAAGTGAAAGGAAAAGTGTTGGAGGCGTCGAAGCTACAGCCACAAAATTTTGCACAGTCACACGTCTGGACCCCGAGAGCGTCATAGGCTATGTTGTAAGGCGAAATTTTAACCCCGCGCGTTCCAATTCACCAAACAATTTTGCCCCTATGTACATAATGGGGAAAAAAGTGAAAGGAAAAGTGTTGGAGGCGTCGAAGCTACAGACACAAAATTTTGCATAGTCACACGTCTGGACCCCGAGAGCGTCATAGGCTATGTTGTAAGGCGAAATTTTAACCCCACGCGTTCCAATTCACCAAACAATTTTGCCTTTATCTACATAATGGGAAAAAATGAAAGGAAAAGTGTAGGAGGCAAATTGACAGCTGCCAGATGTGAACAAGGGGGACTTAAAGAATGAGAGCGATGGCGCCAAAGAGTATATACCGTACAGTTGCTAAGGTGGGGCCCCGACATGGGATACTCACCACACACGGGGATATGAACACACACAAAATGCGCCACACACTACCATGTGCTTGAACAGATATTACCCTCAGCACACATTTCACCACAAATACACCAACCTCGCCACATAAAAGTTGAAACACAAAAGTCGCCACTCAAAACTCGCCACGCGCAGAACTCGCCACGCGCAGAACTCGCCACATGCAAAAACTAGGCTCTTGCAAAACTCGCCACAAGTGCAAAACTCACCTCATGGAAAACTCGCCACACGCAAAACTTGCACACGCGGAAAAATTGCCACATGCACAAAAGTTGCAACACATGCAAAAGTTGCCTCACACAAAACTTGCACATACTCCAAAGGCACCACACATAAAACTCGCCACGCGCAAAACTCGCCATGCGCAAAACTTGCTGCACACAACTTGCTACACTAACCTGTCACTTGCAACTCGACACACAAAAAGTTCCTACACGCATGTTGCCACACAAAACTCAACTCACAAAAGTCGCTACATGCATGTCGCCACACGTGTTATGATAAGGTAATTCAGTACCACAATGGACATAGAGGTCAGAGCACATACCGTGATCTGACAATAACCCAAAAACATAGAACGAGCTCTTAGACGTGGGAACTCTGCTGACCGCAATCCGTAATCCTCTCCAACCACACTAGAGGCAGCCGTGGATTGCGCCTAACGCTCCCTATTCAACTCGGCACAGCCTGAGAAACTAGCTAGCCTGAAGATAGAAAATAAGCCTACCTTGCCTCAGAGAAATACCCCAAAGGAAAAGGCAGCCCCCACATATAATGACTGTGAGTAAGATGAAAAGACAAACGTAGAGATGAAATAGATTTAGCAAAGTGAGGCCCGACTTTCTGAACAGAGCGAGGATAGGAAAGGTAACTATGCGGTCAACACAAAACCCTACAAAAACCACGCAAAGGGGGCAAAAAGACCCTCCGTACCGAACTAACGGCACGGAGGCACACCCTCTGCGTCCCAGAGCTTCCAGCAAGCAAGAAAAAACAAATAGACAAGCTGGACAGAAAAAACAGCAAACAAAATAGCAAAGCGGAACTTAGCTATGCAGAGCAGCAGGCCACAGGAACGATCCAGGAGGAAACAGGTCCAATACTAGAACATTGACTGGAGGCCAGGATCAAAGCACTAGGTGGAGTTAAATAGAGCAGCACCTAACGACTTCACCACATCACCTGAGGAAGGAAACTCAGAAGCCGCAGTACCACTCTCCTCCACCAACGGAAGCTCACAGAGAGAATCAGCCGAAGTACCACTTGTGACCACAGGAGGGAGCTCTGCCACAGAATTCACAACACACACGCAACTCAACACACACAACTTGACAAACGAAACTCGCCCTAAAACACACACAAGTCTGGTATTATCCTTCAAAAATAAAAATCTGATTAATAAGCAGACAAACTACAACAAATGTACCATATAGGAAATACGGCAGCTGTCAGTCACATGACCTGTCTATTATGTGTATGTGTGAGCTAATATATACTGCCAGGGGGAGGGCTTCCTGTTGGCTGGGGATTTATCAGGCTGCCAATTTAGCTTACAAATACTGAGGTAAAAATACTGAGCAAATAACGTGTGAACGAGGTCTAATACAGGAGGAGATGACACACAGGTATATACTATATACAGGAGAGATGGCACACAGGTATATACTATATAGAGGAGGAGATGACATACAGGTACATATATATACAGGAGGAGATGACATACAGGTATATACTATATAGAGGAGGAGATGACATACAGGTATATGCTATATATAGAAGATGACATGCAGGTATATACTATATACAGGAGGAGATGACACACAGATATATACTATATACAGGGGAGATGACACACAGGTATATACTATATACAGGAGGAGATGACATACAGGTATATGCTATATATAGAAGATGACATGCAGGTATATACTATATACAGGAGGAGATGACACACAGATATATACTATATACAGGGGAGATGACACACAGGTATATACTATATACAGGAGGAGATGACATACAGGTATATACTATATATAGAAGATGACATTCAGGTATATACTATATATAGGGGAGATGACACACAGCAGGTATATACTATATACAGGGGAGATGACATACAGGTATATACTATATACAGGAGATGACATACAGATGTATACTATATATAAGGGAGATGACAAACATGTATATACTGAGGTAATGAGGTGAAAATGAGAGGTATGAGGTGAAAATGAAAAGGTGTGAGTGCAAAATGAGAGGAGTGAGGAAAAATAGTGGAGTGATCAGAAAATGACAGATGTGAGGTTGAAATGACAAGTGTTAGAGGGGAATGAGAGGAGTGAGGGAGAAAATGAGAGATGTGAGGGGGAAAATGAGAGGCGTGATGGGAAAATAAGAGAAGTGAGGTGCTATAACTAACCACAGATATTTACTATGCCCAGGCAACGCCGGGCTCTTCAGCTAGTTTGAAATAAAAAAGCAACATTATGGTCACCTTTACGCCTAATCCATTGATTCCCATGTCCCCTGGAAAAGACCAAAAATAATAAACAACCATATTCCTCACTTGTCCGACGAGAAGATTATCCAGTTGTCCCATGACAAGTCTAGCTCTGCTACATCTAGAAGCCATACTGAACGTTTGCATGATGCGAGTAGCAGGTGTACGCTGATGAGAGTTGTACGCTCTCATCAGCCGATGCCTGTGACTAGCGATAACCTTTTTACTGCAGTCACAGCTGACAGCGTGAGAAAAGCAGCTCTCTGACTGGTAGTAACTTACTGCTGATCAGAGCCGACGGTGTTTCTTGCACTGTCACACAGATGACAGCGTGAGAAACAGCTGATGTTGAGGCTGCTGAACCCAAACAGTAACACTGACTTCCTGGAGGAGTCCATGTTCGGGGTCTGTGCACGGACACTAGGTGTTCGATATGGACCCCGAACTTTATTGTTTAGCTTCGCCTATCACTAGTTAAAACCATTACGCAAATCCACACGACTAGAAATGCCAACATCTAAAATAGGTTAGATTGATAAGGTTTTCAATACCACATTTGTAGATAAAACATTTTGCCTAATGTAACTTATAATCTTTAACTACATCTCTTACATACAGCAATGTCTGCCCTAATAACCACCATCCTAATGCCACTCCTGCGATGTGCCCATTGATTGCAGGAAGCGACATACAAGATGATAACTGCTTGAAATAGTTTCCTACATCTGCTGGCAAAGATTGACATAGGAGCATAAAGCACTATCATGGCACATTCCTGATGACTGCTGTATATAGCTGCCTGTGTCATCTGGCAAAGACTAACGTAAGAGCACAGCGCACTATCATGGCAAATTCTTGAAGACTGCTGTATATAGCTGCCTGCATCATCTGGCAAAGACTTATGTAAGAGCACAAAGCACTATCATGGTGCATTTGTGATGACTGTGGTATGCAGCTGCCTGCGTCATCTCGCAAAGACTGATGTAGAAGCACGGAGCACTATCAAGGTGCATTCCTCATTACTTTTGTGTATAGCTGCCTGCACTGCCTGTCAAAGACTGATGAAGGCGCGCACACAGCACTATCATAGCGTATTTCTGATGAGTGCTGAACATACAGGGGTGTGATAAAGTATTTGCCCTCTTCCTGATTTCCTTTTCTTTTGCATGTTTGTCACACTTAAATGTTTCAGATCACCAAACAGATTTAAACATTAGACAAATATAACACAAGTAAACACAAAATGATGTTTTTAAATGCAAGTATTTATTATTAACCCCTTCAAGACCCAGCCTATTTTGACCTTAAAGACCTTGCCGTTTTTTGCAATTCTGACCAGTGTCCCTTTATGAGGTAATAACTCAGGAACGCTTCAACGGATCCTAGCGGTTCTGAGATTGTTTTTTCGTGACATATTGGGCTTCATGTTAGTGGTAAATTTAGGTCAATAAATTCTGCATTTATTTGTGATAAACACGGAAATTTGGCGAAAATTTTGAAAATTTCGCAATTTTCACATTTTGAATTTTTATTCTGTTAAACCAGAGAGATATGTGACACAAAATAGTTAATAAATAACATTTCCCACATGTTTACTTTACATCAGCACAATTTTGGAAACAAAATTTTTTTTTGTTAGGAAGTTATAAGGGTTAAAATTCGACCAGCAATTTGTCATTTTTACAACGAAATTTACAAAACCATTTTTTTTAGGGACCACCTCACATTTGAAGTCAGTTTGAGGGGTCTATATGGCTGAAAATACCCAAAAGTGACACCATTCTAAAAACTGCACCCCTCAAGGTACTCAAAACCACATTCAAGAAGTTTATTAACCCTTCAGGTGCTTCACAGCAGCAGAAGCAACATGGAAGGAAAAAATGAACATTTAACTTTTTAGTCACAAAAATTATCTTTTAGCAACAATTTTTTTATTTTCCCAATGGTAAAAGGAGAAACTGAACCACGAACGTTGTTGTCCAATTTGTCCTGAGTACGCTGATACCTCATATGTGGGGGTAAACCACTGTTTTGGCGCACGGCAGGGCTTGGAAGGGAAGGAGCGCCATTTGACTTTTTGAATCAAAAATTGGCTCCACTCTTTAGCGGACACCATGTCACGTTTGGAGAGCCCCCGTGTGCCTAAAAATTGGAGCTCCCCCACAAGTGACCCCATTTTGGAAACTACACGCCCCAAGGAACTTATCTAGATGCATAGTGAGCACTTTGAACCCCCAGGTGCTTCACAAATTGATCCGTAAAAATGAAAAAGTACTTTTTTTTCACAAAAAAATTCTTTTAGCCTCAATTTTTTCATTTTCACATGGGCAACAGGATAAAATGGATCCTAAAATGTGTTGGGCAATTTCTCCTGAGTACACCAATACCTCACATGTGGAGGTAAACCACTGTTTGGGCACATGGTAAGGCTCGGAAGGGAAGGAGCGCCATTTGACTTTTTGAATGAAAAATTATTTCCATCGTTAGCGGACACCATGTCGCGTTTGGATAGCTCCTGTGTGCCTAAACATTGGCGCTCCCCCACAAGTGACCCCATTTTGGAAACTAGACCCCCCAAGGAACTAATTTAGATGCCTAGTGAGCACTTTAAACCCTCAGGTGCTTCACAAATTGATCTGTAAAAATGAAAAAGTAATTTTTTTTCACAAAAAAATTCTTTTCGCCTCAATTTTCTCATTTTCACATGGGCAGTAGGATAAAATGGATCATAAAATTTGTTGGGCAATTTCTCCCGAGTACGCCGATACCTCATATGTGGGGGTAAACCACTGTTTGGGCACTCGGCAGGGCTCGGAAGAGAAGGCGTGCCATTTGACTTTTTGAATGGAAAATTAGCTCCAATTGTTAGCGGACACCATGTCGCGTTTGGAGAGCCCCTGTGTGCCTAAACATTGGAGCTCCCCCACAAGTGACCCCATTTTGGAAACTAGACCCCCCAAGGAACTTATCTAGATGCATATTGAGCACTTTAAACCCCCAGGTGCTTCACAGAAGTTTATAACGCAGAGCCATGAAAATAAAAAATAATTTTTCTTTCCTCAAAAATGATTTTTTAGCCTGGAATTTCCTATTTTGCCAAGGATAATAGGAGAAATTGGACCCCAAATATTGTTGTCCAGTTTGTCCTGAGTACGCTGATACCCCATATGTGGGGGTAAACCACTGTTTGGGCGCACGGCAGGGCTCGGAAGGGATGGCACGCCATTTGGCTTTTTAAATGGAAAATTAGCTCCAATCATTAGCGGACACCATGTCACGTTTGGAGAGCCCCTGTGTGCCTAAACATTGGAGATCCCCCAGAAATGACACCATTTTAGAAACTAGACCCCCAAAGGAACTAATCTAGATGTGTGGTGAGGACTTTGAACCCCCAAGTGCTTCACAGAAGTTTATAACGCAGAGCCATGAAAATAAAAAAAAAAATTATTTTCTCAAAAATGATCTTTTAGCCTGCAATTTTTTATTTTCCCAAGGGTAACAGGAGAAATTGACCCCAAAAGTTGTTGTCCAGTTTCTCCTGAGTACGCTGATACCCCATATGTGGGGGTAAATCACTGTTTGGGCACATGCCGGGGCTCGGAAGTGAAGTAGTGACGTTTTGAAATGCAGACTTTGATGGAATGCTCTGTGGGCGTCACGTTGCGTTTGCAGAGCCCCTGATGTGGCTTAACAGTAGAAACCCCCCACAAGTGACCCCATTTTGGAAACTAGACCCCCAAAGGAACTTATCTAGATGTGTGGTGAGCACTTTGAACCCCCAAGTGCTTCATAGAAGTTTATAATGCAGAGCCGTGAAAATAATAAATACGTTTTCTTTCCTCAAAAATAATTATTTAGCCCAGAATTTTTTAATTTTCCCAAGGGTAACAGGAGAAATTTGACCCCAATATTTGTTGTCCAGTTTCTCCTGAGTACGGTGATACCCCATATGTGGGGGTAAACTACTGTTTGGGCACATGCCGGGGCTTGGAATTGAAGTAGTGACGTTTTGAAATGCAGACTTTGATGGAATGCTCTGCGGGCGTCACGTTGCGTTTGCAGAGCCCCTGATGTGCCTAAACAGTAGAAACCCCCCACAAGTGACCCCATTTTGGAAACTGGACCCTGAAAGGAACTTATCTAGATGTGTGGTGAGCACTTTGAACCCCCAAGTGCTTCATAGAAGTTTATAATGCAGAGCCGTGAAAATAATAAATACGTTTTCTTTCCTCAAAAATAATTATTTAGCCCAGAATTTTTTATTTTCCCAAGGGTTACAGGAGAAATTGGACCCCAAAAGTTGTTGTCCAGTTTCTCCTGAGTACGCTGATACCCCATATGTGGGGGTAAACCACTGTTTGGGCACACGTCGGGGCTCAGAAGGGAAGTAGTGACTTTTGAAATGCAGACTTTGATGGAATGGTCTGCGGGTGTCACGTTGCGTTTGCAGAGCCCCTGGTGTGCCTAAACAGTAGAAACCCCCCACAAGTGACCCCATTTTAGAAACTAGACCCCCCAAGGAACTTATCTAGATATGTGGTGAGCACTTTGAACCCCCAAGTGCTTCACAGACGTTTACAACGCAGAGCCGTGAAAATAAAAAATCATTTTTCTTTCCTCAAAAATTATGTTTTAGCAAGCATTTTTTTAGATTCACAAGGGTAACAGGAGAAATTGGACCCCAGTAATTGTTGCGCAGTTTGTCCTGAGTATGCTGGTACCCCATATGTGGGGGTAAACCACTGTTTGGGCACACGTCAGGGCTCGGAAGTGAGGGAGCACCATTTGACTTTTTGAATACGAGATTGGCTGGAATCAATGGTGGCGCCATGTTGCGTTTGGAGACCCCTGATGTGCCTAAACAGTGGTAACCCCTCAATTCTACCTCCAACACTAACCCCAACACACCCCTAACCCTAATCCCAACTGTAGCCATAATCCTAATCACAACCCTAACCCCAACACACCCCTAACCACAACACTAACCCCAACACACCCCTAACCCTAACCACAACCCTAATTCCAACCCTAACCCTAAGGCTATGTGCCAACGTTGCGGATTCGTGTGAGATATTTCCGCACCATTTTTGAAAAATCCGCGGGTAAAAGGCACTGTGTTTTACCTGCGGATTTTCCGCGGATTTCCAGTGTTTTTTGTGCGGATTTCACCTGCGGATTCCTATTGAGGAACAGGTGTAAAACGCTGCGGAATCCGCACAAAGAATTGACATGCTGCGGAAAATACAACGCAGCGTTCCCGCGCGGTATTTTCCGCACCATGGGCACAGCGGATTTGGTTTTTCATATGTTTACATGGTACTGTAAACCTGATGGAACACTGCTGCGAATCCGCAGCCAAATCCGCACCGTGTGCACATAGCCTAATTCTAAAGGTATGTGCACACGCTGCGGAAAACGCTGCGGATCCGCAGCAGTTTCCCATGAGTGTACAGTTCAATGTAAACCTACGGGAAACAAAAATCGCTGTACACATGCTGCGGAAAAACTGCACGGAAACGCAGCGGTTTACATTCCGCAGCATGTCACTTCTTTGTGCGGATTCCGCAGCGGTTTTACAACTGCTCCAATAGAAAATCGCAATTGTAAAACCGCAGTGAAATGCGCAGAAAAAAACGCGGTAAATCCGCCATAAATCCGCAGCGGTTTAGCACTGCGGATTTATCAAATCCTCTGCGGAAAAATCCGCAGAGGACCAGAATACGTGTGCACATTCCTAACCCTAACCCTAACCCTAACCCTACCCCTAACCCTACCCCTAACCCTAACCCTACCCCTACCCCTAACCCTACCCCTAACCCTACCCCTAACCCTAACCCTACCCCTAACCCTATTCTAACATTAGTGGAAAAAAAAAAATTTCTTTATTTTTTTATTGTCCCTACCTATGGGGGTGACAAAGGGGGGGGGTCATTTATTATTTTTTTTATTTTGATCACTGAGATAGATTATATCTCAGTGATCAAAATGCACTTTGGAACGAATCTGCCGGCCGGCAGATTCGGCGGGCGCACTGCGCATGCGCCCGCCATTTTGGAAGATGGCGGCGCCCGGGAGAAGACGGACGGGACCACGGCTGGATCGGTAAGTATGATAGGGTGGGGGGGGACCACGGGGGGGGGGATCGGAGCACGGGGGGGGGAATCGGAGCGCGGGAGGGGTGGAACGGAGCGCGGGGGGCGTGGAACGGAGCACGGGGGGGCTGGAATGGAGCACGGGGGGGTGGAACGGAGCACGGGGGGGGGGGGTGGATCGGAGTGCAGGGGGGGTGATTGGAGCACGGGGGGGTGATTGGAGCACGGGGGGAGCGGGCACGAGCACGGGGGGGAGCGGAGCACAGGACGGAGGGGAGCCGGAGCAGTGTACCGGCCAGATCGGGGGGGTGGGGGGGCGATCGGAGGGGTGGGGGCACACTAGTATTTCCAGCCATGGCCGATGATATTTCAGCATCGGCCATGGCTGGATTGTAATATTTCACCCGTTATAATGGGTGAAATATTACAAATCGCTCTGATTGGCAGTTTCACTTTCAACAGCCAATCAGAGCGATCGTAGCCACGAGGGGGTGAAGCCACCCCCCCTGGGCTAAACTACCACTCCCCCTGTCCCTGCAGATCGGGTGAAATGGGAGTTAACCCTTTCACCCGATCTGCAGGGACGCGATCTTTCCATGACGCCGCATAGGCGTCATGGGTCGGAATGGCACCGACTTTCATGACGCCTACGTGGCGTCATGGGTCGGGAAGGGGTTAATGGAAAAAGAAATCCAAACCTACAGTCATGTGTAAAAAAATGATTGCCCCACCTTAAAACATAAATTAACTGTGGTTTACCACATCTTTGGGAAGCAGAGTTCAAATTCTATGGCAACACCCTGGCCTGATTACTACGTTGGGACTCCATCGAACTACAGCAAGAGCCATTATTCACAAATGGCAAAAACATGAATTTCCCCCCCCCAACAACATCAAAAGAACTACAGGTCTCACTTGCCTCAGTTAAGGTCAATGTTCATGACTCCACCATAAGAAAGAGACTGGGCAAAAATGGGCTGCATGGCAGAGTTCCAAGACTAAAACCACTGCTAAGCAATAAGAACATAAATCTTCATCTCAGTTTTGCCAGAAAAATATTGATGATCCTCAAGACTTTTGGGAGAATACTCTGTGGACTGGACATCTGGCGTAGAAGTTACACAGCATTTCAAAAAAGGATCATCATACCAACAGTAAAATATGGTGGTGGTAGTGTGATTGTCTGAGGCGGTTCTGCTGCTTCAGGACCTGGAAGACTGGAAGACTTGTTGTGGTAAATGGAAGCATGAATTTGGGTGTCTACCAAAAAATCCTGAAGGAAAATGTCCTGCCATCTATTTGTGACCTCAAGCTGCAAATTGTCTCTTCAGATAGGAAGCAGGCTAGTACTCTAGTGCCACCTATTCGAAGCAGCAATCCTAAAAGTCAAAATCAACCCTCCAAAAAACCTTGCCACATGACTTAGGATAAAAGCCAAAACCTCAATTTGCAGACACGGTGTTGTGTACTGCCCCACGTCAGTGCAAAGTGTGAGATCTGGTTTGGCTGGGTGAGAGGCGTCTGATTTGTCAATATTGACTTTTGGGATTGCTACTTCAAATAGCTGGCCTACAGTTCTAGACCTCTTCCTCTCTGAAGAGACAATTTCCATATTTCCTAGAGGAGCGTTGCAAGGCTTAAAAGTCTCCTCTCCTTGGTATGTCAGGCATGACATGTCAGTCTCCGAAAGGAGAAATGTTACCCGATTACCTCAACTTGAAGAGCACTTGGATTATGGAGCAGGACAATGATCCAAAACACACCAGCAAATCCACCTCTGAATGGCTTAAGAAAAACAAAATTAAGACTTTGAGTGGCCTAGTCAAAGTCCTGACCTTAATCCGATTGATATGGTGTGACATGACTTTAAAAAGGCGATTCATGATCGTAAACCCTCCAATGTGGCTGAATTACAACAACTCTTCAAGGATGAGTGGGCCAATATTCCTCCAGAGCATTGTAAAAGACTCATTGCAAGTTATTGCAGACGCTTGATTGCAGTTGTTGCTGCTAAGGGTGGTCCATCCAGTTATTATGGTTACCAGGCAATCACTTTTCACACAGGGCTCTGTAGGTTTTGATATCTTTTTCCATTAAAAATAAAGACCTTCATTTAAAAACTGCAGTTTGTGTTTACTTGTGTCCTCTTTCGAGTATTTACGGTAAGTTTTTCAGATCAACAAACAAATTTAAATATTAGACATATTTAAATTTGTTTGTTGATCTGAAAATCTTACCGTAAATACTCGAGTATAAGCCGAGATTTTCAGCCCTTTTTTTTTTTTTGGCTGAAAGTGCCCCTCTCGGCTTATACTTGAGTCATTGTCCCAGGGGGGTCGGTGGGGGAGGGGGAGCGGTGGCTGTGACATACTCACCTGCTCCCAGCGCGGTCCCTGCATCTCCAATGGCCTCCGGGCGCTGAAGGCTTCTTCCAGCGTTGAGCGATCACATGGTACCGCTCATTACAGTAATGAATGTGGACGCGACTCCTCTCTCATAGTGGTGGAGCTGCATATTCATTACTGTAATGAGCGGTACCGGTGACCACAACGCTGGAAGAAGCTGTCAGCGCCCGGAGAAGACAATCAGGGAAGCTGCCAGGGACCGCATCGGGAGCAGGTGAGTATAATGGGGAGGGTGAGCAGCATTGCGTGATATTCACCTCTCCTCATTGCACCGCCGGGCGCTGCTCTGACTTTCACGTCGTCTGCTGTGATGCTCAGGTCAGAGGGTGCGATGACGTGGTTAGTTCATGCCCTCTGCCTGAACGTCAGAGCAGAGGATGCGGAAGACACAGCGGCGCCCGGCGGTGGAACGAGGACAGGTGAATATTGCAAGTTCCGGAGGCCTGAGCGCCGAGAGGTGAGTATGTCATTTTTTTTTTAATCGCAGAAACAGCATATGGGGCAAATATCTCTATGGAGCATCTTATGGGGCCACAATCACCATTTTAGCAGCATTACATGGGGTAAATATCTCTATGGAGCATCTTATTTGGCCATAATCACCATTTGTGCAGCATTACATGGGGTAAATATCTCTATGGAGCATCTTATTTGGCTATAATCACCATTTGTGCAGCATTATATGGGGTAAATATCTCTATGGAGCATCTTATGGGGCCATAATCAATATTTGGGCAGCATTAAATGGGGCAAATGTCTCTATGGAGCATCTTATGGGGCCCTTAGTAACCTTTATGCAGCACTGTATGGGGCAAATATGTCTATGGAGCATCTTAAGGGGCCATTATTAACCTTTATTCAGCATTATATGGGGCATATTTTAATATGGAGCATCTTATGGGGCCCATCATAAATTTTATAGGAATAAACTCCGTGTGCACTGCTACAGACCGGTGCAGAGACTAGGTACCCAAACCATATAGTATAATATGAAAAAAGTCTCGCACTCAACTTCAGTATATTTTTTAGATTTATTAGTACTAGAGGTAGCACTGGAAACATTTCAGCCCCACAACGGGCTTTCATCAGTCACTACAATGTCAAAAAAAAGAAAATGCAATACAATGTGGTATATAAACAAAAAAACATGAATAAAACAGAAGTATATATTATCACAAACAATTAATTGGAGCCAAAATTTGTAGATTTATATCTTAGTGATGATATCGCAGTGAAGTCGTGCTTAATAGCCTCGCTTAGTGTGTTATTTGAATAGCAGTTATACGTAAAAATAGAACACATACCGTGCTGTGCCAACCAGTGTGTGGCAAAATTCCTTATACTTAGGATGCAGACCTAAATGCGATGCCTAATGTGGCAGAAGAAGAGAAAACGATATATAACCGTTTGTATAAATCGGCTGATAGGACTAGTATGAAATAGGTGGTACTGACAGGAAATGACCGCTTAAGGGGAAAATAGGATGGTAGATGAGAGGAGGATGCAGACGCTGTAGAATGATACTAACAAACATGGGAGGGAGAGGGAAGGTAAGTAACAATGTAATGTGCTGGTAGATTACAACAGTAACAGGGCCCCCCATAGGATATATATATATATATATACCTCAGAGTTGCGTGTAGTTGGCTAAAGGTAATCACCTTGGATGGCCAGATTAGAGACCTGGGCTGCAGGGAATAGGGAGCAGGCTCATATGAGAGCATGAAGTAAATGGCAGCGCTTATGGCAAAAAATGTTCACCGGTATCAAAAGATGAGTACATTACCTGTAGGGAAGCCGCTGGGGTGCGTGAATCGTCCTCTCAGACGCGGAGTCCAACGCACATCTGAGAAAGACGTAACAGTGCCGTGTTTATATGCAGGTGTCGGCTCTGAAATGGGACGCCGCGACCGGAAGTGACGACATGGGGTGCCGTCGAACAGGAAGCGCATGGCTGTGCGGGTCACAGCGGTGAAGTGCGTTCAAAGACAGGAATACTGATGTAGGGGCGGCTACAAATGTGACGCCATGCACCTGGGCCACTGTAAGGTGCGGTGGCAATGTGGAGAGGAGGGAGGACATAAGTTATTTACATGGAGTAAAGGAGTCACATAGAAACGCCGAGGGTGGGAGGAGCCAGGAAGAGGGGAAAAGGGGCGGGGTCCCATATGTGAGTCGTATCTATCCCTAGGATTGCAATGGGGATAAGGAGAAAACCCTATATGATAGGTGGGCAGAACTGGGGGGTGGAAACAATAAATACTACAGACTATGTGTGTACGGGAGAAACGAGAAGAAATTGAATAAGGGAGTTATATAGAACCCCTGACGATATATCATCCTATTTTCCCCTTAAGCGCCACCTATTTCATACTAGTCCTATCAGCCGATTTATACAAACGGTTATATATCGTTTTCTCTTCTTATGCCACATTAGGCACCGCATTTAGGTCTGCATCCTAAGTATAAGGAATTTTGCCACACACTAGTTGGCACAGCACGGTATGTGTTCTATTTTTACGTATAACTGCTATTCAAATAACACACTAAGCGAGGCTATTAACCCCTTTCTGCCATTAGACGTACTATTCCGTTCATGTGGGGTGGGCCCTACTTCCCAAGGACGGAATAGTACGTCATAGACAAATCGGCCACGCTCACGGGGGGAGCGCGGCTGAGCGCGGCCGGGTGTCAACTGCTTTTCGCAGCTGACATCCGGCACTATGTGCCAGGAGCGGTCACGGACCGCCCCCGGCACATGGCGATCAAACATGATCGCGATGTGCCGGCGGTGCAGGGAAGCATCGCGCAGGGAGGGGGCTCCCTGCGGGCTTCCCTGAGACCCCCGCAACAACGCGATGTGATGCGTTGCTCCGGGGGTCTCCTACCTTCCTCCCTGCAGCAAATCCCGGATCCAAGATGGCCGCGGATCCGGGTCCTGCAGGGAGAGAGGTGGCTTACCAAGTGCCTGCTCTGAGCAGGCACTTGGTAACGCTGCAGCGCTCTGAGACAGATCAGTGATCTGCCAGAGTGCTGTGCAAACTGGCAGATCACCGATCTGTATTGTCCCCCCCTGGGACAAAGTAAAAAAGTTAAAAAAAAATTTTCCAGTGTTTAAAAAAAAAAAAAAAAAAAAAAAACCTAAATAATGAAAAAAAATAAATAAATTATTATTCCCACAGGTACATTTCTTTATCTAAATAAAAGAAAAACAATAAAAGTGCACATATTTAGCATCGCCGCGTCCGTAACGACCCGACCTCAAACTGTCCCACTAGTTAACCCCTTCAGTAAACACCGTAAAAAAAAAAACGAGGCAAAAAACGCTTTATTATCATACCGCCGAACAAAAAGTGGAATAACACGCGATCAAAAAAACGAATATAAATAACCATGGTACCGCTGAAAGCGTTATCTTGTCCCGCAAAAAACGAGCTGCCATACAGCAACATCAGCAAAAAAATAAAAAAGTTATAGTCCTCAGAATAAAGCGATTAATTATTTTTTCTATAAAATAGTTTTTATCGTATAAAAGCGCCAAAACATTAAAAAAATGATATAAATGAGGTGTCGCTGTAATCGTACTGACCCGAAGAATAAAACTGCTTTATCAATTTTACCAAATGCGGAACGGTATAAACGCCTCCCCCAAAAGAAATTCATGAATAGCTGGTTTTTGGTAATTCTGCCTCACAAAAATTGGAATAAAAAGCGATCAAAAAATGACACGTGCCCGAAAATGTTACCAATAAAAACGTCAACTCGTCCCGCAAAAAACAAGACCTCACATGACTCTGTGGGCTCAAATATGGAAAAATTATAGCTCTCAAAATGTGGTAACGCAAAAAATATTTTTTGCAATAAAAAGCGTCTTTCAGTGTGTGACGGCTGCCAATCATAAAAACCTGCTAAAAAACCTGCTATAAAAGTAAATCAAACCCCCCTTCATCACCCCCTTAGTTAGGGAAAAAATAAAAAAATTTAAAAAATGTATTTATTTCCATTTTCCCGTTAGGGTTAGGGCTAGGGTTAGGGCTACAGTTAGGATTGGGGCTAAAGTTAGGGTTAGGAATAGGGTTGGGATTAGCGTTAGGGGTGTGTCTGGGTTAGAGGTGTGGTTAGGGTTACCGTTGGAATTGGGGTTAGGGGTGTGTTTGGATTAGGGTTTCAGTTATAATTGGGGGTTTCCACTGTTTAGGCACATCAGGGGCTCTCCAAACGCGACATGGCGTCCAATCTCAATTCCAGCCAATTCTGCGTTGAAAAAGTAAAACAGTGCTCCTTCCCTTCCGAGCTCTCCCGTGTGCCCAAACAGGGGTTTACCCCAACATATGGGGTATCAGCGCACTCAGGACAAATTGTACAACAACTTTTGGGGTCCAATTTCTCCTGTTACCCTTGGGAAAATACAAAACTGGGGGCTAAAAAATTTTTGTGGGAAAAAAAAAAAGATTTTTTATTTTCACAGCTCTGCGTTATAAACTGTAGTGAAACACTTGGGGGCTCAAAGTTCTCACAACACATGTAGATAAGTTCGTGGGGGGGTCTAGTTTCCAATATGGGGTCACTTGTGGGGGGTTTCTACTGATTAGGTACATTAGAGGTTCTGCAAACGCAATGTGACGCCTGCAGACCATTCCATCTAAGTCTGCATTCCAAATGGCGCTCCTTCCCTTCCGAGCCCTCCCATGCGCCCAAACGGTGGTTCCCCCCCACATATGGGGCATCAGCGCACACAGGACAAATTGGACAACAACTTTTGGGGTCCAATTTCTCCTGTTACCCTCGAGAAAATACAAAACTGGGGGCTAAAAAATTTTGGGGGGAATTTTTATTTTTATTTTCACGGCTCTGCGTTAGAAACTGTAGTGAAACACTTGGGGACTCAAAGTTCTCACAACACATCTAGATAAGTTCCTTGGGGGGTCTAGTTTCCAATATGGGGTCACTTGTGGGGGGTTTCTACTGTTTAGGTACATCAGGGGCTCTGCAAACGCAATGTGACGCCTGCAGACCATTCCATCTAAGTCTGTATTCCAAATGGCGCTCCTTCCCTTCCGAGCCCTCCCATGCGCCCAAACGGTGGTTCCCCCCACATATGGGGTATCAGCGCACTCAGGACAAATTGCACAACAACTTTTGGAGTCAAATTTCTCCTGTTACCCTCGGGAAAATACAAAACTGGGGGCTAAAAAATAATTTTTGTGGGAAAAAATTTTAGTTTTAGTTTTACGGCTCTGCATTATAAACTTCTGTGAAGCTCTTGGTGGGTCAAAGTGCTCACCACACATCTAGATAAGTTCCTTAGAGGGTCTACTTTCCAAAATGGTGTCACTTGTTGGGGGTTTCAATGTTTAGGCACATCAGTGGCTCTCCAAATGCAACATGGCATCCCATCTCAATTCCTGTGAATTTTGCATTGAAAAGTCAAACGGCGCTCCTTCCCTTCCGAGCTCTCCCATGCGCCCAAACAGTGGTTTAGCCCCAAATATGGGGTATCAGCGTACTCAGGACAAATTGTACAACAACTTTTTGGTTCCAATTTCTTCTCTTACCATTGGGAAAATAAAAAATTGGGGGCGAAAAGATAATTTTTGTGAAAAAAAAATGATTTTTTATTTTTACGGTTCTGCATTATAAACTTCTGTGAAGCACTTGGTGGGTCAAAGTGCTCACCACACATCTAGATAAGTTCCTTAGGGGGTCTACTTTCCAAAATGGTGTCACTTGTGGGGGGGGTTTCAATGTTTAGGTACATCAGTGGCTCTCCAAACGCAACATGGTGTCCCATCTCAATTCCAGTCAATTTTGCATTGAAAAGTCAAATGGCACTCCTTCGCTTCCAAGCTCTGTCATGCGCCCAAACAGTGGTTTACCTCCACATATGGGGTATCGGCGTACTCAGGACAAATTGTACAACAAGGTTTGGGGTCCATTTTCTCCTGTAACCCTTGGTAAAATAAAACAAATTGGAGCTGAAGTAAATTTTTTGTGAAAAAAAGTTAAATGTTAATTTTTATTTAAACATTCCAAAAATTCCTGTAAAACACCTGAAGGGTTAATAAACTTCTTGAATGTAGTTTTGAGCACTTTTTTTTAAAATGAATTTATTTATAGCATTAAATAAAATAATTAAATGCACATTACACATGTGATCATGCTGCAGCGCAGATGCCGACACCTGCCTGCTGCAGGTGATTTTTTTCTCAACATATATAATATTCATTATGTAAACTAGGGGGCAGGCCACTGAGGGATCAGTGACCTGTCAGAAGCCATACAGATGAATACCTAATCAGAGCAGCACATAAAGCCCCCCACAGGTCGCCCCTAAGCACGAGAATGTCATTAACTCAAAACTGAAAACAAAGATTAAACAACAACCACAAGAAGGATTTCATAAACCAAGGTATCATTTTAATCAGTATAACGGCACCAACCTGACACTGTCTGTAGGTTACTGTGCACAATCCTGCTGACAGGTTCCCCTTAAAGATTTAACATCTGCTTGATCAATCATGTGACCCCCAAATTTTCTTGTGAGCTGCACTGAATGTGATTGGCTAGAGAGCTCACAGCATCTAATAAATTTAAACTGATTAAAGGGGTTGGCAACTTATTTTTGTTTTAACAGATGTGCTGGGGCATATTTTTTTGTGGCATTTGTTATCGCATCATTCTCACAGAGAGCAGACAGCCTGCCTGAGCATGTGACCAGACCAATTCATAAGTTTCCTCCAACTGAAAAACAGCTTTTCCGTTGCGAAGGATGATGGATAGGTCTGGTGACATGCTCCTCTATCAGAAGCCATATTGTGGGCAGGAGAGCTATGCTGTCTGTGACGAAGTCTGCCCGAACAAGAACAGAAAGAGAACCTGTAATAAGGGTATAGTGGTGTCTACAAATCATGTTTCCACATATCTGTATAACCCCTTTACCCCCAATGGTGGTTTGCACGTCAATGACCAGGCCAATTTTTACAATTCTGACCACTGTCCCTTTATGAGGTTATAATTCTGGAACGCTTCAACGGATCCTGGTGATTCTGACATTGTTTTCTCGTGACATATTGTACTTCATGATAGTGGTAAAATTTCTTTGATATTACCTGCGTTTGTTTGTGAAAAAAACGGAAATTTGGCGAAAATTTGGAAAATTTCACAATTTTCCAACTTTGAATTTTTATGCATTTAAATCACAGAGATATGTCACACAAAATACTTAATAAGTAACATTTCCCACATGTCTACTTTACATCAGCACAATTTTGGAACCAAAATTTTTTTTTTTGTTAGGAAGTAATAAGGGTTAAAAGTTGACCAGCAATTTCTCATTTTTACAACACCATTTTTTTTTTTAGGGACCACATCTCATTTTAAGTCATTTTGAGGGGTCTATATGATAGAAAATACCCAAGTGTGACACCATTCTAAAAACTGCACCCCTCAAGGTGCTCAAAAACACATTCAAGAAGTTTATTAACCCTTCAGGTGTTTCACAGGAATTTTTGGAATGTTTAAATAAAAATGAACATTTAACTTTTTTTCACAAAAAATTTACTTCAGCTCCAATTTGTTTTATTTTCCCAAGGGTAAGAGAAGAAATTGGACCCCAAAAGTTGTTGTACAATTTGTCCTGAGTACGCTGATACCTCATATCTGGCGGTAAACCACTGCTTGGGTGCATGGGAGAGCTCAGAAGGGAAGGAGCGCCGTTTGACTTTTCAATGCAAAATTGACAAGAATTGTGACGGGACGCCATGTTGCGTTTGGAGAGCCACTGATGTGCCTAAACATTGAAACCCCCCACAAGTGACACCATTTTGGAAAGTAGACCGCCTAAGGAACTTATCTAGATGTGTGGTGAGCACTTTGACCCACCAAGGGCTTCACAGAAGTTTATAATGCAGAGCCGTAAAAATAAAATAAAATTTTTTTCCCACAAAAATTATTGTTTAGCCCCCAGATTTGTATTTTCCCGAGGGTAACAGGAGAAATTGCACCCCAAAAGTAGCTGTCCAATTTGTCCTGAGTACTCTGATACCCCATATGTGGGGGGGAACCACCGTTTGGGCGCATGGGAGGGCTCGGAAGGGAAGGAGCGCCATTTGGAATGCAGACTTAGATGGAATGGTCTGCAGGCGTCACATTGCGTTTGCAGAGCCCATAATGTCCCTAAACAGTAGAAACCCCCCACAAGTGACACCATTTTGGAAAGTAGACCCCCTAAGGAACTTATCTGGATGTGTGGTGAGCACTTTGACCCACCAAGGGCTTCACAGAAGTTTATAACGCAGAGCCGAGAAAATAAAAAAATCCTTTTTTTTCCCACAAAAATTATTTTTTAGCCCCCAGTTTTGTATTTTCCTAAGGGTAACAGGAGAAATTGGACCCCAAAAGTTGTTGTCCAATTTGTCCTGAGTACGCCGATACCCCACATGTTGGGGTAAACCACTGTTTGGGCACACGGGAGAGCTCGGAAGGGAAGGAGCCATGTCGCATTTGGAGAGCCCATGATGTGCCTAAACAGTGGAAACCCCCCAATTATAACTGAAACCCTAATCCAAACACACCCCTAATCCTAATCCCAACGGTAACCCTAACCACACCTCTAACCCAGACAGACCCCTAACCCTAATCCCAACCGTAAATGTAATCCTAACCCTAACTTTAGCCCCAACCCTAACCGTAGCTTTAACCCTAGCCCTATCCCTAACCCTATCCCTATCGGGAAAATGGAAATAAATACATTTTTTTAATTTTTTTATTTTTCCCTAACTAAGGGGGTGATGAAGGGGGGTTTGATTTACTTTTATAGTGGGTTATTTAGCGGATTTTTATAATTGGCAGCCGTCACACACTGAAAGATGCTTTTTATTGCAAAAAATATTTTTTGCATTACCACATTTTGAGAGCTATAATTTTTCCATATTTGAGTCCACAGAGTCATGTGAGGTCTTGTTTTTTGCGGGACGAGTTGACGTTTTTATTGGTAACATTTTTCGGGCACGTGACATTTTTTGATCGCTTTTTATTCCGATTTTTGTGAGGCAGAATGACCGAAAACCAGCTATTCATGAACTTCTTTTGGGGGAGGCGTTTATACCGTTGTGTCGGGGGTTAATGTGCCGGGGGTGGTCCGTGACCGCTCCTGGCACATTGTGCCGGATGTCAGCTGCTATAGGCAGCTGGCACCCGGCCGCGATCGGCCGCGCTCCCCCCGTGAACGCGGCCGATCGCTATGACGTACTATCCCGTCAAGGGTCAGATAGGCCCAGGGCACCTCGACGGGATAGTACGTCTAAGGTCAGAGAGGGGTTAATATAGTACACAAAAAAAAAAAGATGTAATTTACCTAAATGACAGAGGGAATACAACAAATTAATTCTGGGTAAATTCCAAATATTAGTGTTTAATGCACTTCAAAGAAGCGAGCAATGCCACGTCACTACAAATGTAATTGTTTTTCCAAGGCAATGGGTATTTTGCTCAATTTCTGAATAATTAAGATGTAAAAAAAATAATTTCATTATTTTATTTTATTTATTTATTTATTTTTTTTTACACAAGAAACATCCCAGGTAATACTTACACTAGCTTCATAACTACACGAGTCAAATATTAGCTTTTCTGGTTGGTGCTGCCAGTTTTGTAAGGGAGCGTATGGAGTTGCCAAACTAGGAGGTCGCAAAGTTAATTTAGTTTCTTCCTGCAAAAAGAAACGGAAATAAGAACTGGTGAACAAAAAAGAAGCAGTAATTAAATCATTAAACATTAACTGCAACTTTATTATGGTTATAATAATGATCCACTAATCTCATAAGAGCACTGAAGAAGCTCAGTCTGTTAAAAAGTCTGATTGCATGTAATGTACACAAGCCATCATTTCTCTTATATCAACATTAATGGGATTGGCCTATGAAATATATTTATTGGCACTGTAGATAGGTGCTACATCTCATCACTGGGATCCCCACTGAGTGCTACCACTAAATCAATTATTACACAGAAAGGAAAGTATACATAATAAATTGAACTTGATAATGCCATTTTTAGAAAGGTCACAACACAAAAATTCTAAAAACACCAATAAATTTCCTAGTCACAGTATTTGATTAGAATAATTACACAGTAGTGGAGAACGATGTCAAGTAAGAATCTTAATAAAAAGAAATCAGCTTACGTGACCAATGGTCAATAAATCAAAAAGTCACTTTTAAGTGCGTCAAATAGAATCAGTGCCTCTAAATCACTGCTGGATACGCAATAGAAAATATATAAACTACAACAGTCTCACCAGATTCTTGTTGGGGATGATATCCATAAGCCAAATATCAGCCCAGCAGAGGGCCTTCTGGTTTAGATGGGAAGAGAGTTTGGACCTGGTCCCATTAAAGCCTATTCAGCAGTACTCAGCCCTGGGTCCCCAAGTCTCACATCCTTACAAAAGGACAGTCCTAGTGCCCTAGTGGACATATTGCCCTATAAAGCCTTACGTGCATCACAACATGTTTCTCCTTCAGTGAGTCTTCAGGGATGGACAGATGCACGCAAAAGAAACTATCATATCTGGGTTCACATTCCCTTGTCCATCATAAGCTGTGTACTAGATGATGATGGCACAGAGTAACATTAATCAAATTGTTAAATACCTGCACCTGGGAACGGGATAAAGAATCACCTGGTCTTGTCACACAAAACACATGTATCTCATTATGCACCATCTTCTTGCTGATATTGCTGACTCGCATGCTGTTCCTCAATAAGTTACCTAGGTGGAACGCATCGACCATGTTTGATTTTTCTAGGAAGACGCCCAATCGATCAATGGTACACCCCTAGTGGTTTGGTCATCGACAAAGATAGCGCATGCCTTGTCTTCTGGCTTGCAATGCAGATCCTTGGCATCATCATAGTGCACTTTGAGCAGCTCACTGGGGCCGTGTCATTTATCACATAATTTTAGTCAGCTGGCATCAGTTTTTGCACAGTGCGTCAGTGATCCAATCTTTTCACCTGCGTAACGCCCATCGGGGCGCGGTAGCAGGAGACACACGTTGAGGCTCCTTCCCATAACACAATAATTATCCATGTGTATTTACCTTATTATGCCAGCGATCCGAGAGTATTCCCAAAAATGTTTTCCACTTTTTTCTTACATATCGAGTGAAAAAAATTTACTCTTTCACTTATGGTTTGTAGGTGACCTCTGAGGGCAATAACCACTATCCGGGAGAGAAGCAAAGGTTAATATTGTTCCCATTAGTTGCATACATAGAACAGACATCCATCAGTCTGAGTATACATGAAGTGTCGTCTCAGTATATATCCCCTATGAGGTCCTCTCTGTGTGATAAAGTATTTGTACATATTACACTCATTCAAGCTGATGGTCCTTATGTGAGTAGGGATGTCCCGTATATCAGGGTGCCATATACAAAGCTACAAGGGATTCGAAGGCTAGCACTCAACTGAAATTAGTCGGACGGTGCTGGTGAAAAGGAGCCAGTGGTCCCAATAGATAGCAGTTCATGGAAAACACTGCACACGTACAGGTCGAAGAATTATGCTTTGAGTGAGAATTTATTTGTAATAAGTGGTGCCTGTCGCTATACCACTTATTACAAATAAATTCTCACTCGAAGCATAATTCTTCAACCTGTACGAGTGCAGTGTTTTCCATGAACTAGTATATACAACGCTACAGTCATGATCCCGAAATATGCATATGTACGCAAAGGTGTTTCAACTATTATTCTTACCCTTTAAACATGTGGGCCAGTGTCATGACCCCAATCCTGGGACCATGACAGGTCACATTATGTACGCAGGGGAGGGACAAATAGTCTATTCTTAAAGGGAAAATAAGGTAGGACAAGATTAAGAAACAGGTCTACAAAAAGATGGAAAAAGTGATTCTTCAGAGTCAATACATAAACTGTAAGTATACAGTATTACCCTTACAAATAACAGTCAACATTTAGCTGCTCTTTCAAGCCAGTAGGATGTACTGTCTTTCACGTTTTGGCAGTTATTAATTAGGTGTTTGCCAGGGGGGTATCTCTTATGCTCTGTGTCGCCCAGGTGTTCTCCGACCCTCCATCTAAACTCTCTCCTGGCTGGTGGGAGGAAACCGTGGTTTTCACAGACCTGAATGAGAGGTACACAGAGAAAATCGACCTGTGGAGTCTCATTAACGATGATGTCTTCCTTGTCTGGTGGGGTACGGATGGAGAACAATTCAGTGAATTTGTTAACACTTTGAACATTTACATCATTGGTTTACATTTTACCTTTGAATGCAATCAAACCACACTGCCTTTTTTGATGCATCAAAAGATGGGAGAATAACCATCCCCTACCACTCAAGAGAGGAATTCCAAAGGGGCAATACCTAAGAATGCAATGGAATTGCACCAACGGAAAAAACTTTTGAGATGCATGCTAAGGATCTGAGGGATAGTTTGCTTCAGAGATGGTACCCAAAAAAGTACTAAAAAAGGCTTTCATGGTAGCTAAATCAAGGGATAGGATGGATTTGTTGACCCCAGCCAGTAGACCTGAATTAGACACTGACTAGATTAAGTATCATCTATTCAAATGGAGCAGACAAAATGAGATCCATTCTCGCTAAACATTGGCCCATACTTAAAATGGATATGAATATCAGTGGAAATCTTGATTCATATCCACGGGTCTCATATAAACATGACTGTTCTGTAAGGGATGGGACTTGTCCGTGGCCACTTCACCACACCAAACAAGAAAACGTGGGTCGACCAACACTGAAGGATGTAATAAATGTGGGAAATGTGTATCTTGCCCATATATCTCTACTGGAAAAACTTTTAGAGGAAACGCTAAGAGATATTTACGAATCAGAGATTTTATAAACTGCCGTACAAAAGGCATTGTGTACAAGGCCACATGCGATTGTGGTCTTGAATAAATCAGGAAAACTAGAAGAGAGATAAGACGGAGGATTGGAAAACACCTGGGCGACAGCATAACAGAGATACCCTCCTGGCAAAACACGTTAACATCTGCCAAAAAGAGAAAAAGACGGCGGTCTTCTTTACGGTGATAGAGAAAATCTCCAAACCAATAAGAGGTGGAGATTGGGATAAAATGATCAAAAGGGAGACCAGATGGATTACCCATTTTAATACGGTACATACTACTGGCTTGAATGAGGAGCTACATTTTGTCTGTTATTTGTAAGGTGTAATGCTGCATACTTACAACTTATGTATTGACCCTAAAAATAACCTTTTTCATCTTTATATAGACCTGTATAATTTTTTAAACCTGACCTTCCTTATTTCTCTATAAGAATACACATTATGAAAGGATTTATCCTGCATACATAATGTGACCTGTCATGGTCCCAGGATTGGGGTCATGACACTGGGCCACCTATATTTAAAGGGTAAGAATAATCGTTAATAACCCTTGGCATACATATGCATATTTCAGCATCATCACGATAGTTGTACATGGCACCCTGATATACGGGACATCCCTACTCAAAT
This sequence comes from Ranitomeya imitator, assembly GCF_032444005.1. NCBI lineage: Eukaryota > Metazoa > Chordata > Amphibia > Anura > Dendrobatidae > Ranitomeya > Ranitomeya imitator. The sequence goes on along the minus strand of NC_091284.1, from coordinate 312,182,406 downwards.
AAGGACCATCAGCTTAAATGAGTGTAATATGTACAAATACTACAGAGAAGACCTCATAGGGGATATACACTTCATGTACACTCAGACTGATGGATGTCTGCGGTATGTATGCGACTAATGGGAACAATAAGAACCTTTGAATTTCTCCCGGATAGTTGTTATCCCCCTCAGAGATCACCTAAAAACCATAAGTGAAAAAGTAAACTTTTTCTACTTGACATATAAGAAAAAAGTGGAAAACATTTTGGGGGCATACTCTTGAATGCTGACATAATAAGGAAGACCAGAAAAACCGTCCCTGATCGTGGTCTCTAGGGTCTCAGCTAGCTGAAACTGCAGAGAATTTCCGATGCTGGCAGGCGCTTTAACCTTATTCCCGTTCACAGTTTTAAAACGGCAATGAGAGAATAAAACTCCTTATCGGCGACTGTTTTAATGCGTATTGGTGATCGTTAAAGGGTTAAAATATTGTATTATTGTCACAATTTCTCATCCTTTCAGTAGAAGACACGGTAAGAAAAATAAAGGTGAATTTACTACGTGCTTTACAACAACTCTGCTTATAAACGCAAATCATTTGGTATAACACTGGAGAGGAGATTAGGCCAGGGACTGATAGATATCTACTTTTTGTTTTCTTAATTGTACATGAAGAGCCTTCTCACCAACATAGTAATATCATTGGTGACTTTTTAACCCCTTAGTGACAGAGCCAATTTGGTACTTAATGACCGAGCCAATTTTTGCAATTCTGACCACTGTCACTTTATGAGGTTATAACTCTGGAACGCTTCAATGGATCCCGCTGATTCTGAGACTGTTTTTTCGTGACATATTGTACTTCATGTTAGTGGTAACATTTCTTCGATATTACTTGCGATTATTTATGAAAAAAACAGAAATATGGCGAAAATTTTTAAAATTTTGCAATTTTCAAACTTTGTATTTTTATGCCCTTAAATCAGAGAGAGATGTCACGAAAAATAGTTAATAAATAGCATTTCCCACATGTCTACTTTACATCAGAACAATTTTGGAAACAAAATTTTTTTTTGTTAGGGAGTTATAAGGGTTAAAAGTTGACCAGCAATTTCTCATTTTTACAACACCATTTTTTTTTAGGGACCACATCACATTTGAAGTCATTTTGAGGGGTCTATATGATAGAAAATAATGAAGTATGACACCATTCTAAAAACTACACCCCTCAAGGTTCTCAAAACCACATTCAAGAAGTTTATTAACCCTTTACGTGCTTCACAGGGACTGAAACAATGTGGAAGGAAAAAAACACCGGATTACGTACCGGTAATGCTCTTTTATAGAGCCACGACAGCACCCACTTGAGAGAGGGGATCCGCCCCTAGGAACAGGAAACCCTATGGAGAGAATAAAAGGGGCGGTCCCCCTCGCTCCCACAGTTGGGTTTACAGAGATTGCGAGGAACCGCCCACCAGACTTTAGTAGGTCATTCAATATCATCATTTATAATTAGTTAACTTAAACATGGCTAACTATAAGAACCAAACACCCTTAACCGTGCTTCTAAATAAAAACCTATAAGGGTGGGAAGTGAAGGGGTGCTGTCGTGGCTCTATAAAAGAGCATTACCGGTACTTAATCCAGTGTTTTCTCTTCGCCACGACAGCACCCACTTGAGAGACTTTCAGAGATAGTCATTTGGGAGGGATCACCGTGTTAAGGACTGATCTACCGAAGGACAAGTCAGATGAGGCAGATAGATCTAATCTATAGTGATTATAGAAGGTAGTAGGTGAAGACCAGGTTGCGGCCTTACATATCTGTTCTAACGGAACCTCCGCTCGTTCAGCCCAGGATGATGCAATCGCCCGGGTGGAATGTGCTCTTACGGTCTCAGGCGGATTCTCCCCTTTGGATGAATAGGCCAGACATATAGCATCTCGAATCCACCGAGATAAAGTACCCTTCGTAATTCCAGCTCCTTTTCTATGACCCTGGAACGAAACAAAGAGAGCCCTGCTCTTCCTCCAGGCACTAGTCCTATCCAAATAGGCTAATATGGCTCTCCTCACATCTAATGTGTGGTATCTTTGTTCTTCCTGACTTGTAGGGTTATCATAGAAGGAGGGAAGGTAAATTTCTTGTGTTCTGTGAATTTTAGTGCATACTTTGGGTAAGTATGAAGGGTCTGTTTTAAGGACAACTCTGTCTGGGAAGACTGACATAAAGGGAGGATCTATCGATAGTGCCTGTATGTCACTAACTCTTCTTGCTGACACTAAGGCGACGAGAAGAGCTGTCTTGAGGGAGACATGTTTTATGTGAGCTGAATGTAGAGGCTCAAAAGGATGGTCTGTAAGAGCTTCGAGAACTAAATTAACATCCCAAGGTGGTACATGGGGAGTTCGAACTGTCTCTGACCTCTGGCATGCTGCAATAAATCTGGCTACCCATTTATTACCTGCAATATCGTGACCATATAAAGCCCCTAGCGCAGAAATGTGCACTTTTAAGGTACTGACCGCCAGACCTAGATCGCGCCCTTTTTGAAGAAATTCTAGAATCATGGGAATATGAATTTCATTTGATAGGGCCGTTGGGTAGAGGTTTAAATATTTTTTCCACACTCTTGCGTAGATGGAGGTAGTGGATTTTTTCCTACTTAATAGCAGAGTGTCAATCACTTTATTTGAGAATCCTCTCATGTTTAGCAGCTGCCTCTCAAATTCCAGGCTGTTAATCGAAGACCCTTCACCTGAGGGTGGTTGAAGGGGCCCTGGAAGAGAAGGTCCCGATCCTCCGGGAGGATCCATGGGTCTGAGATTGACATGGCTCTCAGCCAGGAAAACCATGGCCTCTTGGGCCAAAATGGAGCTATTAAGATCACGTTTGCTCTGTCCTCTCTAATCTTCCTGATCACTGTCGGAAGTAATATCAGCGGGGGAAAGGCATATGCCTTCTTGAATACCCATGGCACTTGAAGGGCGTCGAAGATATCTGGATTGTCGGATCGGAACAATGATGCAAACTTTTTGACTTGCCTGTTTTGTCTTGTCGCAAAGAGATCTATCTCGGGAGTGCCCCATTTTTTTACTATCATGCAAAAGATACGACGACTTAGAACTTATTCTCCTTGGTGGAGAGTGTGGCGACTGAGGAAATCTGCTCTCGAATTGTCGATTCCCCTCACATGCAGTGCTGACAGGGACAGAAGATGCTCCTCTGCTATGGCTAGAATGTCGTTGGCTATAGACATGAGTGCTTCCGATCTTGTTCCTCCTTGGTGGTTTATGTATGCTACCGCTGTCATGTTGTCTGAAAAGACTCTTGTATGCGTTCCGTGTAGCTGCGGAAGAAATTCAGATACGGCATGATAGATAGCTTTTAGTTCTTTCTTATTAGAAGAATCATCCGATTCTCTAGGAGACCACAGACCTTGCACTATTTGATCTTCTAAGTGTGCTCCCCAACCACTAGGACTGGCATCAGTGAAGATGGTTTTTGATGGTTTAACCACCCAGGGAACCCCACTGGTAAAATGATCCGGATTCAACCACCAAGTGAGAGATTGTATTACATCTGATGGCAAGGGAATACGACTATCCAGTCGGCCATGTAATCTTTCTTCCTCACGAAGAATTGTATATTGTAATCTCCTGCTATGGAATTGGGCCCACGGAACAGCTGGAATACAGGAAGTGAATGAACCAAGAAGGGACATACCTTCTCTTAGGGAAATTAGAGGGTGGTTAATCACTGATTGTACTTTGTTTATGATTGTTATTTGTTTTGACTCAGGAAGAAAGCACATTTGATTTGCAGAATCTAGAATAATTCCTAAAAATTTTTGCCTAGTTGTGGGGGACAATCTTGATTTTTCCCAATTTACTAACCACCCTAACCCCTGTAGGGACGAAATTGAATCAGCTAAATGTTGATGACATTGAAAAAGAGAGTTCCCGACTATCAATAGGTCGTCTAAATATGGTATTATGAGGGTGTCTTTTAACCTCAAATATGACATTACCTCTGACATTAGTTTTGTGAAAACTCTAGGGGCTATTGATAGACCAAAGGGCATTGCTGTGTATTGATAGTGCCGAACCTGACCTTTGACCATAACTGCCACCCGTAGATATTTTTGATGTTCACTGAAGATTGGAAGATGATAATATGCATCTTTAAGGTCAAGAACAACCATGAAGCAATGGGGAAATAGAAGCTTAATAGTTGACCGAATAGATTCCATTTTAAAAGTTTGATTCTCTAAGAAGACGTTTAGCCTCTTAAGGTTAATTATTGTTCTATATGACCCGTCAGGTTTTGAAATCAAAAATAAAGGGGAATAAAATCCCCTTCCCTTTTGATGACAGGGGACTTCCACCAAAACTCCTTTGGACAGGAGAGTTATTATTTCCTGTTCCAAGGCTTCTTGTTGTGATGGTGTCTTTAAGGAAGTCAGACAAAATGAGTCCGGGGGGACTTGGGAAAATTTTAATTTTAGGCCCGTGGTAATGAGGCTAGTTGCCCATGGATTAGAGGTTATTGTCAGCCACTGTATGGAGAAGAAGGACAACCTACCACCAACGGGTAGATCTTTCCTAACGGGGTTTATCTTCAGGTTTGAAAGGGCGTTTTCCGAAGAAGGCTCCTTTTTGTTTAAAGTCTTTATTTGCCCAACGGTCCTGGTTTTTATAGTCCCGTCTTCTATTGAACATGGGCTTTCGGAACGCTCTCCTATAGGATGGAAGGTAAGTGTTATTGGGGAACCCTTTCTTCCTCTCACCCGCTTTGGTAAGGATTTCATCTAACTGAGTACCAAATAGGTACTCACCTTGGCATGGTAGACCACATAACTTTGATTTCGTTTGTGGATCTCCTTTCCACCCTATTAACCACAAGGCGCGGCGAGCCGCATTGGTCAGACCTGCTGATTTGGCTGCCAACCGGATGGAATCAGCTGAAGCATCAGCTAGAAAGGCTGTAGCTCCTTTAATCAACGGAATAGATGATATGATTTTATTGGGGAAAGGCCACCTTTCAAGCCTTCTTCAAGGTCATTCAACCAGACCAACATGGACCTTGCCGTACATGTGGCTGAGATAGCTGGTTTTAAAGCTCCTGTACAAGAATCCCAAGTTCTTTTTAAAAGGGAATCCGCTTTCCGATCAAGTGGGTCTTGCAAGGATCCAGAATCTTCTACAGGTAGTAGAGATTTCCTAGAAGTGGATGCCACCGCCACATCCACTTTTGGGGCTTTCGACCATTTGGAGAAATCATCATCGTTAAAGGGATAGCGACGTTTTGAGGAAGACGGCAACCCTTTTTGCCCCTGGCTTTCCCACTCCTTTTTGACCAAGTCCTTTATCGCTGGGATAACAGGAAAGGAAGGTCTCTTTTTCTCAGACAGGCCGGCAAACATCACGTCCTGTGGTGTCTTGGGGGTTATAGTATCTTCCATACCCATAGTATTACGTATTGATCTAACTAGATTGTCAATACTGTCTGTAGGGAAACATGTATCCTGTTCACCTTCCGAGGATATAACCTCTTGGGAATCGTCCGAATCCTTATCCTCCACCTCAGATGACTGTTCAGATCTAGGAGAACTATATTTTTTCCTACTCTCAGGAACTTTATCCGAGCTTCGAAAGGCTCGTAATTCCTCTCTAATCATGCTACGTATATCTTCCGACCTTACAGAAGACTCCTCACGTAAGGTGGATTCGATGCATGAATGGCACAACTTTTTTAAATAGGTGTCCGGGAGCGGCTGAGAGCATAAGGCACATTGCTTATGTTTAGATTTCCCTGTTCTTTTAACCTAGGAAATTAGATAAAAGAGGGGACTGTAATCAGCTTAAATAGGGTAGACAAACACTCACCCCTGAAGCTGTAGTCATAATACCGGCTGGAGAGGAGGAGACGGAGGCACAGATGGAGGAGCTGACCGGTCCGATCTTTTTTCCCAGGTGCTCTTGGAGGATGATCTGCGGCTGCTGCTAGTCCGGCTTCCAGGAGTAATAGCGGTGACTTCAGCTGAAGGCAACGCTGTGTCCTGGGGAGATGCCATGATGGACGCCGGGTATCAGCGCCGGCGTCCTTTTGTAGCTGGGGGCCGCCATCTTCTTCCTGCCACACCCGGAAGTGACCACTACATCTGGGTTGCGGCTCTGCTGTGCGCGCCTGCGCCTCCACCCAGCAATCGCGCAGGCGCCGTCCTCCTCCTACGTCACCCCGGAAGTTGTAGCAATACTTCCGGGGGAGAAACCATGGGCCACACGCTGCCTGTGCGCCTCCCGAAGATGGCGACACAGGGTCTTACCCAGCGGTCCGGTCCCTGCAGGTGCGCTGGATGATTCTTCCGTGAGCCAGGCGACTCCCCGATCCTGGCCTCACGGTACCTGCCGGCAGAGGGGGGAAGCTGCCATAGAACCCCCGACGCCGCTTCCAGCTCTGGAGCCCTTGCCGTCCCTATAAGGTAAACTGCGCAAGCGGCATCCAGGCTGGGAATCCTCTTCTCTCCAGGTGTCTCCCGTAGGAACAGGAAACCAACTGTGGGAGCGAGGGGGACCGCCCCTTTTATTCTCTCCATAGGGTTTCCTGTTCCTAGGGGCGGATCCCCTCTCTCAAGTGGGTGCTGTCGTGGCGAAGAGAAAATGAACATTTAACTTTTTTTTGCAAACATCTTAATTCAGAACCATTTTTTTATTTTCACAAGTGTAAAAACAGAAATGTAACCATAAATTTTGTTATGCAATTTCTCCTGAATACGCCAATACCCCATATGTGGGGGTAAACCACTTTTTGGGCGCACCGCAGAACTTAGAAGAGAAGGAGTGCCGTTTGACTTTTACAATGCAGAATTGGCTGGAATTGAGATCGGACGCCATGTCACGTTTAGAGAGCCCCTGATGTACCTAAACAGTGGAAACTCCCCACAAGTGACACCATTTTGGAAACTAGACTCCTTAAGGAACTTATGTAGATGTGTGGTGAGCACTTTGAACCCCCAAGTGCTTCACAGAAGTTTATAACGTAAAGCCGTGAAAAAAAAAAAAAAAAAAAAAAAAAATCGCATTTTTTCTACAAAAATGATATTTTTGCCCACAAATTTTTATTTTCACAAGGGTAACAGGAGAAATTAGACCACTAAAGTTGTTGTGCAATTTCTCCTGAGTACATCGATACCCAATATGTGGGGGTAAACGACTGTTTGGGCGCACCGCAGAGCTTGGAAGAGAAAGAGTGCCGTTTTACTTTTTCAATGTAGAATTTGCTGGAATTGAGATCAGACGCCATGTCGCGTTTGGAGAGCCCCTGATGTGCCTAAACAGTAGAAATCCCCCACAAGTGACCCCATTTTGGAAACTAGACCCCCCATGGAACTTATCTAGATGTGTGGTGAGAACTTTGAATGCCCAAGTGCTTCACAGAAGTTTATAATGCAGAGTCGTGAAAATAAAAAATATTTTATTTTCCACAAAAAAGATTTTTTAGCCCCCAAGTTTTTATTTTCACAAGGGTAACAAGAGAAATTGGACCCCAAAAGTTGTTGTCCAATTTGTGCTGAGTATGCTGGTACCCCATATGTGGGGGTAAACCACTGTTTGGGTGCACGGCAGAGCTCGGAAGGAAGGAGCGCCGTTTTGGAATGCAGACTTTGATAGAATGGTCTTTGGGCATTATGTTGCGATTGCAGAGCCCCTGATGTACCTAAACTGTAGTAACCCCCCACAAGTGACCGCATTTTGGAAACTAGACCCCCCAAGGAACTTATCTAGATGTGTGGTGAGAACTTTGAATGCCCAAGTGCTTCACAGAAGTTTAGAATGCAGAGTCGTGAAAATAAAATATATATTTTTTTTTCACAAAAAAGATATTGTAGCCCCCAAGTTTTTATTTTCACAAGGGTAACAGGAGAAATTGGACCCCAGAAGTTGTTGTCCAATTTATCCCGAGTATGCTGATGCCCCATATGTGGGGGTAACCCACTGTTTGGGCGCACGGCAGAGCTCAGAAGGGAGGGAGCACCATTTGACTTTTTGAGCGCAAAATTGGCTGCTGTGTTTGGAGACCCCCTGATGTACCTAAACAGTGGAAACCCCCCAATTCTAGCTCCAACCCTAACCCCAACACACCCCTAACCCTAATCCCAATCTGATCCATAATCCTAATCACTAACCCTAACCATAATCACAACCCTTACCCCAAAACAACCCTAACGTCAACCCTAACCATAACCCTAATCAAAACCCTAAATCCAACACACCCCTAATCCTAATCTCAACCCTAACCTCAAACCTAACCCTAATCCCAATACACCCCTAATCACAACCCTAACCTTAACCCTAATGCCAACCCTAACCCAAATACCAACCCTAATCCAAACCCTAACCCTAATCCCAACTCTAACCCTAACTTTAGACCCAACCCTAACCCTAAGGCTACTTTCACACTTGCGTCGTTTGGCATCCGTCACAATCCGTCGTTTTGGACAAGAAACGGATCCTGCAAATGTGCCCGGAGGATGCGTTTTTTGCCCATAGACTTGTATTGCCGACGAATCGTGATGGATGGCCACACGTCGCGTCCGTCGTGCACTGGATCAGTGTTTTGGCGGACCGTCAGCACAAAAAAAAGTTCAATGTAACGTTTTTTTGTACGTCGCATCCGCCATTTCTGACCGCGCATGCGTGGCCGTAACTCCGCCCCCTCCTCCCCAGGACATAGATTGGGCAGCGGATGCGTTGAAAAACTACATCCGCTGCCCACGTTGTGCACAATTTTCACAACGTGCGTCGGTATGTCGGGCCGATGCATTGCGACGGCCCCGTACCGACGTAAGTGTGAAAGAAGCCTAACCCTAAATTTAGCGCCAACCCTAACTCTAAATTTAGCCCCAACCCTAACCCTAAATTTAGCCCCAACCCTAACCCTAAATTTAGCCCTAACCCTAGCCCTAACCCTACCCCTAATTTTAGCCCCAACTGCTCTTCCCCTGCCGGCCGGCAGATGGAGACAGATGGCGGGCGCACTGCGCATGCGCCCGCCATTTTCTTTTCCCCAGAAGACGCCGGCGGCCAGGAGGAGCAGCAGGAGGACCCAGGGACACCGGTAAGTATAATAGGGTCCCCGAATCCCCCTATTTCTCTGTCCTCTGATGTGCGATCACATCAGAGGACAGAGAATTACACTTAGCTTTTTTTTTTTTTGCGGTCGCCGGTAAACAGTTAATTACCGGCGATCGCAAAACAGGGGTCGGTAAAACCGACCCCGATCATGCTCTTTGGGGTCTCTATTTACTTTTTCCACAGGCGCTGTGGTTTAAGTACCCTTAGCGGCCGCCGTTAAAAGGCGTATCAGCGGTCGCTAAGGGGTTAAATATGTAACCAACATTATAGCAGAAAGCTCTGTCTTTCTTAATCCATTCTTTGAAATTTTTCTTACATGTCTCCAATTTCACATACTGTCTCCCATACAAATTAGGCAGGCTACTTTGCAAGTATACATAAGATTAAAATTAAATTGTACTATCTAAAAAAACAAAAAACAAAACACAGACCTAAACATCCATAACTGACAAATCTATTGAAAAAAACAAACAAAACAAACCTCCTTCACAGATGTTGGCACCTTGTGGCGCTCTCTGCTTTCTGACCTATTTCTTGCAGATTCAAGCCTGATATCGTGCTCTTCTGATGGAATGGAAGGCATAGATCTTGGGAGGACATCATGAAACTGCAGGAATACAAGCAAATCACGTCAAATCAGTACAAGGTAGGTTTAAAATTAAGGGGGTAGGCGACAGTAATGGGTCAGTGGGACTCACTGTCAATCCGCAGCTTGTTCATCATATGTCCTGTGCAGAAAATCGAAACCCTTTCTGGACTAAAGCTTGAATGTTTTACAGCTAAATGTCACTTTTTTTTTACATTTAATTCTTTAACAAAAATGTGTGTTTATTTGCAGCTGAACTGGGGCTTTAATGTGATAAATCAACATATTGATTTTATTTTGGTTTTATATAGTAGAAAAAGCTCAAAACATGTGAAAAAAAACCCTTTCCACTTTTTAACCCCTTCATGAGCAGGACACATTTTTCAATTCTGTGTCACTTTATGTAATAACATTGGAATACTTCTACATACACTTGTGATTGAGAGTTTTTCATGACACATTATGTTCAGAGTTAAAATTTCCGTCAATATAATTTGTGTTTATTTATGAAAATATATGACATTTTATGAAAATGCACAACACTTTGCAATTTTCAAACTTTCATTTTTTATGTTCCTGATACAGATTTTCACCATACTCATAATAGCTACCATATATAGAGCTCTGGCAAAAATTAAGAGATCACTGCACAGTTTTAAAAAAATCAGCTTCTCTACAAGTCTGATAGCCGTTCCATTCCAGTGTCAGTTGAATTCCAACCAGAGTAGACCTCATTCTACTTAACCCCTTAAGCCCCGAGGGTGGTTTGCACGTTAATGACGGGCCAATTTTTACAATTCTGACCACTGTCCCTTTATGAAATTATAACTCTGGAACGCTTCAACGGATCCCAGTGATTCTGACATTGTTTTCTCGTGACATATTGTACTTCATGTTAGTGGTAAAATTTATTCGATATAACTTGCGTTTATTTGAGAAAAAAACGGAAATTTGGCAAAAATTTTTAAAATTTTGCAATTTTCCAACTTTGAATTCTTATACCCTTAAATCACAGAGATATGTCATGCAAAATACTTAATATTTAACATTTCCCACATGTCTACTTTACATCAGCACAATTTTGGAACCAAAATTTTTTTTTTGTTAGGGAGTTATAAGGGTTAAAAGTTGACCAGCAATTTCTCATTTTTACAACACCATTTTTTTTTTAGGGACCACATCTCATTTGAAGTCATTTTGAGGGGTCTATATGATAGAAAATACCCAAGTGTGACACCATTCTAAAGACTGCACCCCTCAAGGTGCTCAAAACTACATTCAAGAAGTTTATTAACCCTTCAGGTGTTTTACAGGAATTTTTGGAATGTTTAAATAAAAATTAACATTTAACTTTTTTTTCACACAAAATTTATTTCAGCTCCAATTTGTTTTATTTTACCAAGGGTAACAGGAGAAAATGGACCCCGAAAGTTGTTGTACAATTTGTCCTGAGTACGTTGATACCCCATATGTGGGGATAAACCACTGTTTGGGCGCATGGCAGAGCTCGGAAGGAAAGGAGCGCCATTTGACTTTTCAATGCAAAATTGACAGGAATTGAGATGGGACGCCATGTTGCATTTGGAGAGCCCCTGATGTGCCTAAACATTGAAACCCCCCACAAGTGACACCATTTTGGAAAGTAGACCCCTTGAGGAACTCATCTAGATGTGTGGTGAGCACTTTGACCAACCAAGTGCTTCAGAGAAGTTTATAATGCAGAGCCGTAAAAATAAAAAATCATATTTTTTCACAAAAATGATCTTTTTGCCCCCAATTTTTAATTTTCCCAAGGGTAAGAGAAGAAATTAGACCACAAAAGTTGTTGTGCAATTTGTCCTGAGTACGCTGGTACCCCATATGTGGGAGTATACCATTGTTTGGGCGCGTGGGAGAGCTCGGAAGGAAAGGAGCGCCATTTGACTTTTCAATGCAAAATTGACTGGAATTGAGATGGGACGCCATGTTGCATTTGGAGAGCCCCTGATGTGCCTAAACATTGAAACCCCCCACAAGTGACACCATTTTGGAAAGTAGACCCCCTAAGGAACTTATCTAGATGTGTTTTGAGAGCTTTGAGCCCCCAAGTGTTCCACTACAGTTTAGAACGCAGAGCCGTGAAAATAAAAATTCTTTTTTTTTTTTCACAAAAATGATTTTTTAGTCCCCAGTTTTGTATTTTCACAAGGGTAACAGGATAAATTGGACCCCAAAAGTTGTTGTCCAATTTGTCCTGAGTACGCTGATACCCCATATGTGGGGGGGGAAGCACTGTTTGGGCGCATGGCAGAGCTCGGAAGGGAAGGAGCGCCATTTGGAATACAGACTTCGATGGATTGGTCTGCAGGCGTCACGTTACATTTGCAGAGCCCCTGATGTACCCATACAGTAGAAACCCCCTACAAGTGACCCCATATTGGAAACTAGACCCCCCAAGAAACTTATCTAGATGTGTTGTGAGAACTTTGAACCCCCAAGTGTTTCACTACAGTTTATAACGCAGAGCCGTGAAAATAATTTTTTTTTTTATTTTCACAAAAATGATTTTTCAGCCCCAAGTTTTGTATTTTTACAAGGGTAACAAGATAAATTGGACCCCAAAAGTTGTTGTCCAATTTGTCCTTAGTACGCCGATACCCCTTATGTGGGGGGGGGGGGGAGAACCACTTATTGGGCGCATTGCAGAGCTCGGAAGGGAAGGAGCGCCATTTGGAATACAGACTTAGATGGATTGGTCTGCAGGCGTCACGTTGCATTTGCAGAGCCCCTGATGTACCCAAACAGTAGAAACCCCCCACAAGTGACCCCATATTGGAAACTAGACCCCCCAAGGAACTTATCTAGATGTGTTGTGAGAACTTTGAACCCCCAAGTGTTTCACTGCAGTTTACAACGCAGAGCCGCGAAAATAAAAAAATCGTATTTTTCCCACAAAAATTATTTTTAGCCCCCCACATTTTTATTTTCCCAAGGATAACAAGAGAACTTGGACCCCAAAAGTTGTTGTTAAATTTGTCCTGAGTACGCTGATACCCCATATGTTGGGGTAAACCTATGTTTGGGCGCACCGGAGAGCTCGGAAGGGAAGGAGCACTGTTTTACTTTTTCAACGCAGAATTGGCTGGAATTGAGATCGGACGCCATGTCGCGTTTGGAGAGCCCCTGATGTGCCTGAACAGTGGAAACTCCCCAATTCTACCTGAAACCCTAATCCAACAACACCTCTAACCATAATCCCAACGGTAACCCTAACCACACCCCTAACCCTGACACACCCCTAACTCTAATCCCAACCGTAAATATAATCCAAACTCTAACCCTAACTTTAGCCTCAACCCTAACTTTAGCCCCAACCCTAACCCTAACTTTAGCCCCAACCCTAACCCTAACTTTAGCTCCAAACCCTAACCCCAACCTTAGCCCTAACCCTAGCCCCAACCCTAGCCCCAACCCTAAACCTAGCCCCAGCCCCAACCCCAGCCCCAACCCTAGCCCCAACCCTAGCCCTAACCGTAGCCCTGATGGGAAAATGGAAATAAATACATTTTTTTAATTTTATTATTTTTCCCTAACTAAGGGGGTGATGAAGGGGGGTTTGATTTACTTTTACAGCGTTTTTTATATCGGATTTTTATGATTGGCAGCTGTCACACACTGAAAGACGCTTTTTTATAGCAAAAAAGTTTTTGCGTCTCCACATTTTGAGACCTATAATTTTTCCATATTTGAGTCCACAGAGTCATCTAAGGTCTTGTTTTTTGCGGGACGAGTTGACGTTTTTATTGGTAACATTTTTGGACACGTGACAGTTTTTGATCATTTTTTATTCCGATTTTTGTGAGCAGAATGACCAAAAACCAGCTATTCATGAATTTCTTTTGGGGGAGGCGTTTATACCGTTTCGCGTTTGGCAAAATTGATAAAGCAGTTTTATTCGTCGGGTCAGTACGATTACAGCGATACCTCATTTATATCATTTTTTTATGTTTTGGCGCTTTTATACGATAAAAGCTATTTTATAGAAAAAATAATTATTTTTGCATCGCTTTATTCTCAGGACTATAACTTTTTTATTTTTTTGCTGATGACGCTGTATGGCAGCTCGTTTTTTGCGGGACAAGATGACGCTTTCAGCAGTACCATGGTTATTTACATCCGTCTTTTTGATCGCGTGTTATTCCACTTTTTGTTCGGCGGTATGATAAAGCGTTGTTTTTTGGCTCGTTTTTTTTTTTTCTTACGGTGTTCACTGAAGGGGTCAACTAGTGGGACAGTTTTATAGGATGGGTCGTTACGGATGCGGCGATACTAAATATGTGTACTTTTATTGGTTTTTTTTTTTTTTAGATAAAGAGATGTATTTATGGGAATAATATTTTTTTTATTTATTTATTTAGTTTTTTTTTTTTTTTTTTACACATGTGGAAATTTTTTTTTTTTTTACTTTTTTACTTTGTCCCAGGGGGAAGAGATCACAGATCGCCGATTTCACAGTTTGCACAGCACTCTGTAAGATCGGCGATCTCACTCATCGCTGCAATCTTACAGAGCTGCAGCTGCAGCCTGCTCCTGACCCGGAAGAACTCCCTGCACGACCCGGATGCAGCCCTGCGGCCATTTTGGATCCGGGGACTGCAGGGAGAAGACCTCGGTACAAGGAGAACACATCACCTTGTACCGATCGCCTCAGGGAAGCATGCAGGGAGCCCCCTCCCTGCGCGATGCTTTCCTGTACCGCCGGCACATCGCGATCATGTTTGATCGCTGTGTGCCAGCGGTTAATGTGCCGGGGGCGGTCCGTGACCGCTCCTGGCACATAGTGCCGGATGTCAGCTGCGATAGTCAGCTGACACCCGGCCGCGATCGGCCGCGCTCCCCCCGGGAGAGCGGCCGATCGCCTATGACGTACTATCCCGTCGGTGGGAATTAAAGGCCACCCCACCTCGACGGGATAGTACGTCATATGGGATTAAGGGGTTAATGTGCTTCTGATCACCTGAACCAAATCTTATTTAACGAAGGAAAGTACAAAAAAACACTGCTGTGGTGTTTACAATCCTCTTGCAATAGGACAAGCTGGATGGCAAAACAAGTGCTAGTAATATTCCAAAAGTAATAGGAATGAAAAAAAAAACTTTTAACCATGCCAAAGGAGTTGAAAAGAAAAGTCTTGAGTGAGGAAAAGAAGGGCTCAAGTCTGGCTTTACTAGTAGAGGGATACAGTGAGCGTCATGTTGCCTCCAGTAGTGTGAAAGACTGGTGGAAAGCATGCAAAGATGCATTAAAGCTGTGATTAAAAGTCATGATTGTTCTGCAAAATATTGATTTCTGAACTCTTCCTGAGTTAAAACATTAGTATTATTGTTTCTAAATGATTATGAACTTGTTTTTTTTTTTTTTTGCATTATTTGAGGTCTGCAAGCAATGCATTTTTTGTTAAATTGAACATTTCTCATTTACAGAAAATAAATACAAAATGTATTGCTTGGAACTTCGGAGATATGTTGTCAGTAGTTTAGAGAATAAAAGAATTTACATTTTATTCAAAAATATACCTATAAAGAGAAAGCTCAGACAAACTGAAAATTTTGATGTGGTCTCTTAATTTTTGTCAGAGCTGTATATATACTTTGTCAACATCATTTTCTTATACTTTTTTTGTTAGAATGTTAGAACAGTTTAATTCTTCATTTTCAACAACTTTCACAAACCTGATTCTTTCAGAGACCACTCACTTTTGAAGTGATATTGGAGAGGCAATATGTCAGAAACCCCCCACTCAAAAGCCCATATTTCAAGTTCAGGTTTTCAAAACCACAACCTTTAGGTACTTCACAAGAATGAATTTAAAGTGAAATGGAAAAAAAAATGTATTTTCCATGAATTTTATTTTAGTCTCTAAGTTTTCATTTTTTGCAAGTCTAACAAGAAAATGGACCCCACAATTTGTTGTGAAATTTCTCCTCAGTTCAACAATACTCAAGATGTGGTTGGAAACTACAATTTGGCCACATTGCAGGGCTCTGAAAGGAAGGAGTACTCTTGACTTTTGGGGCACAATTTTGGATGGCATAAATTAAGAATGCCGTGTCGAATTTGAAGAGCCCCTAGCATGGAAAAACAATGGAGATTCCCCTAAAAAGTAACCCCATTTTTTAAACTACACGGCTTAAAAGGAAATATCAGGTTTCTGTTCTCCATCTGAGAGCAGCATGATATAACAGAGATCCTGATTTCAGCTATATGTTAATTACTGGTTTGCATGCTGTCATTTTGATAAAATCACAGTTCTCTGAATGCTGAGCTGTTTAACCCTGCCCACACTACTCACTGACAGCTTTCAGTGTACTGTTGTAGCCAAGTGTTGAAACTGACAAATTTTGGTTTTCAATGGTTTGCTGCTTCAGTGTTTTTAGATCTTTAAGATGGAAAATAAACATTAATTTGCTGTCAGCTGTACAATGCTTTGGCCGACAGCCATCTCAGCCGATTTTGCCATGCACAATAGCACTCGCTCAGCTCCTGTGTTCCTTATTATAAAGTGCCAACTGACATGTCGACTGGCGGCGGCTTTTCTCATGGAAAACAATGCACTCGGCAGGCTGAAAGCATCAAGTTACTTACCGGTAACAGCATTTTCCAGGGGGCCCATGACCGCACGAGAGAGGGGATTCGCCCTTAAGTAACAGGAAACCTACAGATACAAAAGGGCGGCACCTCTCCCACAAATCAGTTAGATTACAGAGCTTGAGGACCTCCATGGTTAATGGCACATAAAATATGTACAACTTTAACAATTCACCTATGTGAAAACTTATAAGTGGAAGAAGTGCGCACCCATACTTTAAGGGAGGAAACTTAGGGTGCTGTCATGGGCCTGCGAAAAATGTCATTACCGGTAAGTAACTTAATGCTTTATACCGACCCCCATGACAGCACCACGAGAGAATTACAGAGATGTAAAACTAGCTTAGGGAGGGACTACAGCTTGCAGCACCCTTAACCCAAAGGTGAGCTCAGAGGAAGCACCTATGTCTAGCCTATAGTGGTTAAAAAAGGTGCAAGGGGATGACCACGTAGCCGCCTTACATATCTGGTCGATGGAAACTCCAGATCTTTCTGTCCAAGAGGTTGCCATGGCCTGGGTAGAATACGCCCTTCAGTTCTGTGGAGTCGGACCACCACCTACTGTATAAGCTAGAGAGATAGCCTCCCTAATCCATCTTGCTAATGTAGTTTTTGAAACCCTAAAACCCTATCTAGCACCCTGGAAAGATATGAATAAGGCATTGTCTTTTTTCTAGGGAAGGACACCAGGATTGAACCCCCCGAGTGTCCCCCTGTCCTGTGAGTGAGTGGGAAAATTGTGTGGGATTTGGTGCACCCACTGCTGGATAAAGGTTATCACCTCTACACCGATAACTTTTATTCCAGCATCCCACTCTACAAATCCCTCTCTGCGTGAGGTACCGCAGCCTGCGGTACTGTCCGCAAAAATCAGAGAGGCCTCCCGAAAACGCTACTTGGGCAGATGCTCAGAAGGGGCAACAGCAGAGCCCAATGTAGCGACCACCTGCTGGTGGTCAAGTACAAGAGGGATGTCCTTCTCTTGACCACCATACACGGTGATGGCAGTGCCCTCAGCACTGTGCTCGGTACCTCTACACAGGTCAGCAAACCTGACTGTGTACTGGGGTACAACAAAAACATGGGGGGCGTTGATCTCTCTGATCAACTCCTCCAACCGTACAGTGCTTTGAGAAAGGTCAAGGTGTGGTACAAAAAGCTATCCGTGTACATCGTACAAATGGCAATGCTCAACGCTTTCCTGCTGTCACGATGTGCACGCCACACCGACACGTCGTACCTTCAGTTCCAGGAGGTAGTGGTTAAGGCCCTGATATTTGGCACGAGGGAAGGCGCAGGCCCCAGTATTTCCGGAACTGAAGATGCTCGTATCGTACCAGGTCAGCATTTCCCGGGGGAGGTCCCGCAAACTGGAAAAAGAGGTAAGTCGCAAAAAAGGTGCAGAGTGTGTTACAAAAGGGGAATACGCAAGGCCACCATTTATCAATGCGACACCTGCCCCGAAAAACCTGGCCTGTGTATGAAGGATTGCTTCAAATTGTACCACACCTCCATGCACTACTAATTTACTTTACAGGAAACAGTAGATTAGTTCCAAAAAGGGGGCACATCTATGTAAGTTCATTGGGGGTCTAGTTTACAAAATGTCACTTGTGGGTTGTTTTTTTTTTTACTGTTTAGGCACATCAGGGGCTCTGCAAATGGAACATGACGCCTGCAGACCATTCCATCAAAGTCTGCTTTCCAAAACGTCACCACTTCCCTTCCGAGCCCCGACGTGTGCCCAAACAGTATTTTTTCCCACATGTGGGGTATCAGCGTACTCAGGACAAATTGGACAACAACTTTTGGGGTTCAATTTCTCCTGTTACCCTTGGGAAAATTAAAAATTGGGGACTAAAAGATCATTTTTGTGGGAAAAAATGGTAGTTACTTACCGATAACGGTATTTCTCTGATCCCATGATGGCACCACGGAGAGAGAGGGGTCCGCCCCCAGGGACAGGAAACCTACAGGTGAAAAAGGGCGTACCTCTCTCCCACATCAGTTGGATCACAGAGCCTTATACAGAACTTCAGCTGCAACTCAATATTTGCACAAATTAAACTTAATCTATTTAACTTAACAGAGGCACCGTGACTAAAATTAATTACTAGTACATTACAAAGTGCACACCTGTGTGTGAAAAGGGAGGGAATATACGGGTGCCATCATGGGATCAGAGAAATACCGTTATCGGTAAATAACTACTATTTTCTCTATCCCCATGATGGCACCACGGAGAGATTTGCATAGATAGAACTCTTAGGGAGGGACCACTGCCTCTAGAACCCTTCGCCCAAAGGTAGGATCAGAGGAGGTCAAGTCTAAACGGTAATGTTTGAAAAATGGAGACTGGGAAGACCAAGTGGCAGCTCTACATATCTGTTGTATTGAAGCGCCAGCTCTCTCCGCCCAGGATGATGCCACTGCTCTGGTCGAATGAGCCTTTATATTCTCCGGGATGGCTGTCCCGCAGGATGAGTAGGATAGGGCGATGGCGTCTCTTATCCATCTCGCTAACGTGGCTTTCAATGCTTTTTGTCCCTTCTGCGGACCCTGGAAGCAGACAAACAGAGCCCTATCCTTCCTGCACTCCCTAGTGGCTGATAGATATTGGACCAGACATCTTTTTACGTCTAGGGTATGCAGTGTTTTTTTCCCCTCTTTTTTAGGGTTGGGACAAAAGGAGGGTAAAGAAATCTCTTGCGTTCTGTGAAATTGTGACGCTATTTTAGGGAGGTAAGCCGGGTCAGTTTTAAGAATGACTCTGTCCTTGAGTATCTGAGTAAAGGGTGGGCATGCAGATAACGCTTGTATATCGCTGACACGACGAGCCGAGGTTAGGGCCACTAGGAGTGTGGTTTTTAGAGATAAGATCTTTAAGGGAACTTCTGCCAGGGGCTCAAAGGGAGGCTTGGTTAGAGCATTTAATACAAGGTTTAGATCCCACGGAGGAGAATTGTGGAGGGGAATAGGCCTGGACCTACTTGAGGCTTTAATAAATCGCATGACCCACCGATTTTTGGCCAAATCATAATTATACAGTGCTCCCAAGGCTGCTACCTGAACCTTTAGAGTGCTTGTAGCCAAACCTCTTTCCAAACCTTTCTGTAGGAACTCAAGGATTTTCTCTATTGGGATGTCCCCGGACAGGTCTGCGCCTGACACTGACATGAATTTTTTCCACACTTTCCCATATATTTTAGTGGTTACGAGTTTTCTACTCTGTAATAGAGTGGACACTAGATTGGGAGAGAACCCTTTATCCCTTAGAACAGAGGTCCCCAACTCCAGTCCTCAAGGCCCACCAACAGGTCATGTTTTCAGGATTTCCTTACTCTTGCCCAGGTAATAATTGCATCACCTGTGCAATGCAAAGGAAATCCTGAAAACATGACCTGTTGGTGGGCCTTGAGGACTGGAGTTGGGGACCTCTGCCTTAGAAGCCTCCTTTCAAAAGCCAGGCTGTCATGTGTAGATTCTTTACATTGGGGTGAAATACCGGGCCCTGGGATAGAAGTTTTGGAGAGTCTGGTAGAACACATGGACTTGATATGGACATTTTTCTTAGCCAAGAAAACCATATTCTGCGGGGCCAGAATGGCGCTATTACTATCACTGTTGCTTCCTCCTCCCGAATTTTCCTCAACATTAAGGGGATAAGCGATATCGGAGGGAACGCGTAGGCGAGGTGATAGTTCCAAGGAATTGTTAGGGCGTCTAGAGCTACTGGGCTCCCCCGGGGATCGATTGAGCAGAATGTTTTTACTTTGTGGTTTTGACTGTTCGCGAATAGGTCTATTTCTGGCAGACCCCAGAGATTCAAGATTTGGTTGAAGACCGACTGGTTTAGCTCCCACTCCCCCTGCTTTAAGCATGTTCTGCTCAGGAAGTCTGCAGTTTGGTTTTCTGAGCCCTTTAAGTGGAGAGCTGTCAAGGACTTTAGACTGTGTTCCGCTATGTTGAAGATGGATTGGGTTACCTCCATCAATGCTCGACACCTGGTGCCCCCTTGGTGGTTTAGATATGCAACCACTACTTGGTTGTCCGAAAAGACTTTTACGTGATGGGAGTGAAGGAGATATAGAAAGTGCGTTAGGGCCAGTTTTACCGCTAACAGTTCTTTCATGTTTGAAGAAGCTAGCTCTTGACTTTTGCTCCAATTCCCCTGTGCCACTTGATCGTCTATATGTGCTCCCCACCCCCAGGGGCTTGCATCCGTCGTTAGGATTTTCTCCGTCGGTAGTGCCCAAGGAACCCCCTTGGTTAAATTCCCTGGGTCTGCCCACCATACTAGTGAGTGTATCGTGTTTGATGAGATACTTAATTGCCCGTCTAAATTTCCGTGCAGAGATATGCCTGAATCTAAAGTCTCCCATTGTAGGTCCCGGGAATGACATTGTGCCCACTGCACGGCCGGGATGCAGGCAGTCATAGAGCCCAGCAGGGACATTGATTTCCTCAGAGTAGTGACTGGGGATACCGTCAACTGTAACACTGCCTGTGTCATTTTTTTGAATCTTTCCCTGAGGAAGGGAGCACTTCTGCGTGATCGAGTCTAGGACTATCCCTAAGTACTCCTGTACCTGGGATGGCACTATTTTGGATTTGGGTATGTTTAGCAGCCACCCTAGACTCGACAGTGAAGCCATGACCAGATCCAACTGTTGTTTAGAATGTTGGAATGAGGTCCCTACCACGAGGAGGTCGTCCAGATAGGGAACTATTAGGACATTCTGTTCCCGTATGTGGGCCATCACTTCTGACATTTTCGTGAATACCTGAGGAGCGACGGCTATCCCGAAGGGGAGAGCTCGGAATTGTGGTAGTGTTTTACTTCCCCCTGGATATTCACTGCCAGTCTGAGATACTTTTGATGATCTCTGTGGATGGGCACATGGTAATATGCGTCTCGTAAGTCTAGAACAGTCATGAAACACAAGGGAAAGAGTATTTTCACGCAAGATTTTATTGTCTCCATTTTGAAGTGTTGGATCTCTAGGAAACTGTTTAATTTTTTGAGATTTATGATCGCTCTGTACGATCCGTCCGGTTTCCTGCGGAGGAAGAGGGGAGAATAGAAGCCCGTGCCTCTTTCCCGGTATGGGACTTCTTGCAATACTCCTTTCTGGATTAAGTTCAGAATTTCCTCCTGGAGAGCTGACTGTTCGTGTGACTGTTTCTGAGGCGCTATCATGAAGGAGTTGCCGGGAGGGATACGAAATTTGAGTCCGAGACCTTCTCGTATTATACCTAAAATCCAGGGACTGTTTGAAATTTTTTCCCAGGCTGGAAGAAACTCGGCTAGTCTCCCTCCGACCCGGGGAGTACCTTCATTGTGATTTTTTATTACCCGGGGGGGGGGGGGGGGGGGTTGTTGAACAAGAAGCCTCTGTTTTTGTTCCTTCTGTCTTCCCATCCGTCTTTATTCCCTTTTGGGGGTCTTCTCCGCATGAATTTTCTGTTCCGAAAGGAACGCCTATACGACTGGTTGGGAAACCCGGGGAAAGATTTCTTCTTATCCCCAGCTTTGTCAAGGATGTCGTCCAATGTTGACCCGAACAGAAATTCACCTTCGCAAGGTATTGAGCATAATTTGGTCTTCGTTTGCAAGTCCCCCGGCCAGCACTTTAGCCACAGGGCACGTCTTGTGGCGTTTGAGAAGGAGGCCGACCTGGCTGCTAATCTGGCCGAATCCACCGATGCGTCTGCCAAAAAGGCTGCCGCCCCTTTCATCATGGACACCGACTTCTGGATTGTTTCTCTTGAGACTCTTTCCTTTAATTGGGAATCCAAGTGCTCGAGCCATACCATTAAGGCGCGGGCCGTACAAGTGGCTGCGATGGCTGGTTTTAGACCACCTCCTGCTGCTTCCCAGGAGTTTTTTAAGAAAGTGTCAGCTTTTTTGTCCATTGGGTCCTTTAGGGTACCCATGTCCTCGAAGGGCAGGGCAAATTTTTTAGAGGCCTTTGCTATGGCCACATCCAATTTGGGTGCCTTGCTCCAGGATGAGCAGGCTGGGTCATCAAACGGGTATTTTCTCTTGGGGGTCAAGAGAACTTTTTTATCCATTTTTTTCCATTCTTTTTTGATCAAAGAGTGAATTTTCTCGTTTATCGGGAATACTCTTCTTTTCTTTTGTTCCAATCCGCTGAACATTATGTCCTGTGCTGTTCTTTTAGGGCGTTCGTCTACCAGACCCATGGTCGTTCTGATGGCCTTTACCAGTGCGTCTGTCTCTTCGATGGGGAAGCAACTGCGTCCCCCTTCTGATGATAGCGAAGAGGTCTCGGATGTTGACGAATCATTAGAATCAGATGTTTCACTTTCTGACTCGTCTACACTAGATTCAGGAGACTTGTGACTTGATCTGTGTTTTTTCTTTGGAGCTTTAATGCCTTTGAGGGCACTCTCCACCTGTTTTTTTATTAGCAATTTTAGGTCTGATGCGAACGCCGGGGATTCCTCCTGAATGGTTTTCTCTATGCAAGACCCGCATAGCTTTTTCTCCCAGGAGGAAGGTAGCTCTTCTAGACATATCGCTTTGTGCTTTGATTTGCCTGTACATTTTCTTCCCTAGGAGAAAGAGTAACCATGTATTACATTAGTACTTTCACGTAGATCACTCACCCCTTGTGAATAAGAGATACCGTCTCTGGCATCGGGACTATATCCACTGGATTCGTCACCGGTCGCATAGTTTTTTCAGAGACCCGGCTGCGTTGTGACCCTAAGCGTCCACTGCTGCTGCGCTGCTGAGAGGAAGCATTTCCCTTGCGCTGATGCTGTGAGCGCGGATGCCGCTGTACCTGCACTTGCTCAGGAGACAGTTGTACACACTCCTGTGCATCTTGCTGCTCTTTGTCACTCATAGTGGCCTCCACGCTGCGTTTTAGCAAAGAGGAGGTTTGATCCACATATCCCCCTTGGAAATGCTCCTTTTTAAATTTGCAGCCGATGGAAGCGGCGATCTGCGCATGTGCGCGCGCTACTTCCGGTCCAGAGCACGGGCGCCCCATAGGGAAGATATAATTGGGGACGCCCGCGCGCGCGCTCTAGCGTTCCGCCCCTGTCCTGCCGCCCCGTACTTCCGGTTTAGGCGGCCGGCGTCTAGCGGTGCCATGTGCGCTTTAGTGCGCTCCTGCGTCCCCTAATGGTAGCGTAGCCGCCGCTACCTCCATGTACCGATTAGTGGTACAGAGGCTATATCGGTGACCGCCGTCACCTGCCTCCTTCCTCCCCCTTTTTTTTTTCTTCTTCTTTGGGGAAGGCAGGCTCGATCCCCTTCACTGCCTCCCCCCCCCCCCCGCCACACTCACCCATAGGGCCCGCCGACCCCAGCGGTGGTGCTTCAGGGCCGGAGAAAAAAGGGGGGAGAAAAACCTGCTGGATCCAGCCGAGACAGGGCGCACCTTGTCAGGAACCGACCGGACCAGCTCCCTGGAATCCCACGACGAATCCTCAGGTACGTGCTGTAGGTTCCCCATCAGGGACAGGAAACCAACTGATGTGGCAGAGAGGTACGCCCTTTTTCACCTGTAGGTTTCCTGTCCCTGGGGGCGGACCCCTCTCTCTCCGTGGTGCCATCATGGGGATAGAGAAAACAGGATTTTTTATTTTCACGCCCGGGCATTAAAAGTTCTCACCACACATCAAGATAAATTCCTTAGGGGGTCTAGTTTCCAAAATGGGGTCACTTGTGGGGGGGGGGGGGGTTTCCACTGTTTAGGCACATCAGGGGCTCACCAAACGAGACATGGCATCCGATCTCAATTCCAGCTAATTTTAGCTTGAAAAAGTCAAACGGTGCTCCTTCCCTTCTGAGCCCTGCCATGCGCCCAAACAGTGGCTCCCCCTACATATGGGGTATCGGCGTACTCAGAACAAATTGGACTACAACTTTTGTGGTCCAATTTCTTCTGTTACCCTTGTGAAAATTAAAAATTATGGACTAAACGATCATGTTTGTGGAAAAAATATGATTTTTTATTTTCACACCCGGGCGTTATAAACTTCTGTGAAGCACTTGTCGGGGGTTTCCACTGTTTAGGCACATCAGGGGCTCGCCAAACGCGATATGGTGTCCGATCTCAATTCCAGCTAATTTTAGCTTGAAAAAGTCAAACGGCGCTCCTCTCCTTTTGAGCCCTACCATGCGCCCAAACAGTGGTGTCCCCCCACATATAGGGTATCGGCGTACACAGGACAAATTGGACTACATCTTTTGTGGTCCATTTTCTCCTTTTACCTTTGGAAAAATAAAAAAATTGTTGCTGTAATATCATTTTTGTGACTAAAAAGATAAATGTTCATTTTTTCCTTTCACGTTGCTTCTGCTCCTATGAAACACCTGAAGGGTAAAATTTTGTTGTAAAAATGAGAAATCACTGGTCAACTTTTAACCCTTAGAACTTCCTAACAAAAAAAAAATTGGGTTCCAAAATTCTGCTGATGTAAAGTAGACATGTGGGAAATGTTATTTATTAAGTATTTTGTGTGACATATTTCTGTGTTTTATGGGCATAAAAATTAAAAGTTGGAACATTTTCAAAATTTTCGCCAAATTTCCGTTTTTCACAAATAAACTCAGGTAATATCAAAGAAATGGTACCACTATCATGAAGTACAATATGTCACGAGAAAACAGTGTCAGAATCACCGGGATCCGTTGAAGCGTTCCAGAGTTATAACCTCATAAAGGGACAGTGGTCAGAATTGTAAAAATTGGCCCAGTCCATAATGTGCAAACCACCCTTGGGGGTAAAGGGGTTAAGACCAGGAAATGCTGGTTATGTGCCTTTTAGACCAGGGAATCTTGATCATGTGCCTTTAAAACCAGGTAATACTAGTCATGTGCCTCTAAGACTAGGGAATACTGGTCATGTGCCTTTAAGGCCAGGGAATACTGGTCATGTGCCTCCATTAAGACCGGGGAATAATACAGGTCATTCATGTAAGCACAGAAGGTTAGAGAACAGTACTTCCTTACCCGGCTGAAGTGTCGTTGTGCCTCTTTAATGCAAAAAAATGATTGCCCTGTCGGACGGGTGGACCAAGATGGCCAGCGGTAGATGCAGAGGTGATAAAGTCTTGCAGAGAGCAAGAGGAGCCATTTTGGGGGTGGAGCCACAGACGTGATGTGGGCGGAGCAACGTGACTTCCATGAATAGGCCCAAGCCGGGGCCTAAATTTATGCAGCCGGCGGGAGCAATACCAGGGGTAGAATAGAGGGGCAATGGGCCAAGAAAAGCGAACGCTCTGGGCCAGACAGAAAACTCCAGAAAAGATGGGCGGAGCCGCCTTAGCGTGCCATAGTGCGGGCACGACTTTCAGGATGCGGCCTACACATTGGCCGAAGTCAGGGGCTAAATTTTTGCAGCCGGCTGGAGTGTTACCTTAGGGAGGTGGGCCACCGGGAAGCTGTGGCTGCCTGTCAGCATGTTAATATCCCACTGGAGGGGCCCATCGCTGACTGGATCCACTCACAATTGGTGTGCGTCCCGGCATAGAGCCGCCGCGGATGACTGTGCTGTTCTGCTGCAGGTCAGGTATTGCAGCGTGGACGATGCAGGGATCAGACACTAAGCAAGAACTGGTTGGCTGAGAGCCAGCAGGAAGGTATATGATGCAGGGGAGGAGCTAACTTTTTTTGTATCACTTCGTGTCAGCCTCCTATTGGCAGCAGCATACACCACGGTCTGTGTCCCCCAATGAGGCGAAGGAGAGATCAGGGCTCCGTTCCCTTCGGCTGGCGGCCACCATGTTTCCGGCATCAGAAACCCTCCGCGCATGTGCAGAAGGGAGCCGGCGCCGGTGACCCGGAAGTACACGCCAGCCCAGCATCCCGACGTCACCCGGCGACCCCCGATGGCGCAGAGTGCCCCAGAGGCCGCTCTGGAATGCCTGGAAGAGAGCCGCACGCGCCTCCAAACCAAAAAACACCACCGGACCTCGGAAACAGAGACCTCGCACCGCTGGAGCCACAGGGAGCCTAGGAGAATAGTTACCTCGGCATTGGCTACTCACGGAGACAGCAATCCTCCAGACCTTAGCTCTCTGCCACTCGCTCACTACTGTGCCATCCATCGAGGACCACTGTGGCGCTTCCAGGATCGCCGCAGTGGTCGAGGAAGGAGACCCCCTGCTACCTGAGTCGAACGGCCGGGCCTGGGATCCTATTATCCTGTAGGCATCTGTAGGAACCAGTCCCATCAGGATCAGGAAACCAACTGATGCGTGGGAGAGGTGCCCCCCTTTTGTATCTGTAGGTTTCCTGTTGCTGAAGGGCGGATTCCCTCTTTTGTGGTGCTGTCATGGGAGTCCGAATAAATCAGACATGCACAACTGACATCTCCCCCGATCATAAGATGGCTGGTCAGCATCACCCTGCATTGTCGACCAATATCGGCGGGTCCATCCGACATTGATCTCCATTTCTACAAGACAATGGCTTAGTGGTTAGCAGTGTTGCTTTGCAGCACTGGGTTCCCAGGTTCGCAACGCATTAATGACAATATAGATAAGTTAGTGAAAAAATGTCTATTGGTTGAGAGAGGTTGAACTTGAACAGGCATATGCCCGAATCTCGTTGATGGGACCAAAGAATGGGAGACAAAAAGCAATGTGAAAACATTTTTTTACTTAATTTTTTTGTACTTTATATTTTGCTTTTCTTTGTTGTTTTACTAAGGCTTCAACAACCAGCCAGCATACCAGGTAGACCCAGAGGTCATTATTTGACTTACAATTGCCATGACAACCATCGGCACCACACAATCACATGACTATGGGCTTTCCAGATGTTGCTATTGACTGCAACATCTATAGGGTTAAAACAACCAGGGATGGTGCGGACACCAGCCCTGGCTCTTACTGCAGGAGGTTGGCTGTCCGGTAAAACAAGCCCTTGGCGGTCATAGTACGGCCAGATCACCATGATGTACCTGTATCTCATTCTGCGGGACCACTTTCCCCATTATGACTTTCATGTACATCATATGTTGGGAAAGGATCAGTAGAACTACTTTACTCAAAAACATTTGAGCACAATATATTTCTCCCAGTTTTATGTTAATAGGTATAGAAAATGTGACCAACATACTATTCATAGTTGCAATACGTCATTAAAGGGGTTGTCGTCATGACAAAGGTTTTTTTTTTTTTTACACCTGTTACCCTGCTGCCTGGTGAAAGATGGGCTGCCATAATCAGTCTGCTGCAAGCATTCTTTCATATGCAGATCACAGATATTTGCCTCCTAATACCCGCAATAGCTCACTTTTTGACGTAATCTGCATGCAGAGGAGTTCTGAAAGGACATCATGTTCTCCCAGCATGCTATTCTCCTTTATCTAAGCGGGAAACCTGTGACATCATCAAAGTCATGTGTTTTCATGGTGGCGGTCCAAATGCTTAGCTTATGTGATCTGTACTAAATCATCTTGCTCACCCGAGAGTATCGAGGTGGCTTCTGTGGAGGATCCTCACACGTTCTCTCTGCCAGTGATGCCAATATTCTTTTTCGATGGCCCAATAAATTTACTTTCAACACCTAAAATAAAAAAAATAAACAATTGAATGTAGTTGTGTGAAAAGTGGAGGACAAGCTGGTGATGCTTTGAACAAAATAAGCATCAATTAGCAGCGGCTGCTCCAGCACCCTTTGTCCACTGTGACATTCCTCATACAAAATGTGAACACGGCATAGTCCTCAGCAATCTCATGCCTCCAACTCTGCACCAAAGCAAAGCCCAGGGATTGTCGCGTACACACATTGTACAGGACGTCACTGCTGCAGTCCTACAAAGACTTGTGGTGAGCAGAGGAAAAGTAGCACTGGCAATACAGCCACTTCAACAATCAACTAATTCTTATTTTAAATTATGAACAGCCCTTTTTCATGAAAACAGAATCTCTAACAGAAATAGTAAAGTGAAAAAGAAGATATGACCGTTTCTCACTTGCAATTTTTACAGCATATTTTTTGTCAAAAGAAAAACAAAATATTTTTTTTATTTTTGACCAGTTTTGTCAGGGTATGTGCTCACGATCTGGAACTGGCAGCGCTTTGGACACAGTGGTTATTTGCTGCATCCATAGCGCTGCCGTCTATTAAACCCAGGTGAACCCATATACAGTCATGGCCAAAAGTATTGACACCCCTGCAATTCTGTCAGATAATACTCAGTTTCTTCCTGAAAATGGTTGCAAACACAAATTATTTGGTATTATCTTCATTTAATTTGTCTTAAAGGAAAAAACACAAAAAGAGTTGTCCGAAAGCCAAATTGGATATAATTCCACACCAAACATAAAAAAGGGGGTGGACAAAAGTATTGGCACTGTTCGAAAAATCATGTGATGCTTCTCTAATTTGTGTAATTAACAGAACTTGTAACTTACCTGTGGCACCTAACAGGTGTTGGCAATAACTAAATCACACTTGCAGCCAGTTGACATGGATTAAAGTTGACTCAACCTCTGTCCTGTGTCCTTGTGTGTACCACATTGAGCATGGAGAAAAGAAAGAAGACCAAAGAACTGTCTGAGGACTTGAGAAACCAAATTGTGAGGAAGCATGAGCAATCTCAAGGCTACAAGTCCATCTCCAAAGACCTGAATGTTCCTGTGTCTAACGTGCGCAGTGACATCAAGAAGTTTAAAGCCCATGGCACTGTGGCTAACCTCCCTAGATGTGGACGGAAAAGAAAAATTGACAAGAGATTTCAACGCAAGATTGTGCGGATGTTGGATAAAGAACCTCGACTAACACCCTAACAAGTTCAAGCAGCCCTGCAGTCCGACGGTACAACAGTGTCAACCCGTACTATCAGTCGGCGTCTGAATGAAAAGGGACTGTATGGTAGGAGACCCAGGAAGACCCCACTTCTTGCCCCGAGACATAAAAAAGCCAGGCTGGAGTTTGCCAAAACTTACCTGAAAAAGCCTAAAACGATTTGGAAGAATGTTCTCTGGTCAGATGAGACAAAAGTAGAGCTTTTTGGGCAAAGGCATCAACATAGAGTTTACAGGAGAAAAAAAAGAGGCATTCAAAGAAAAGAACACGGTCCCTACAGTCAAACATGGCGGAGGTTCCCTGATGTTTTGGGGTTGCTTTCCTGCCTCTGGCACTGGACTGCTTGACCGTGTGCATGGAATTATGAAGTCTGAAGACTACCAACAAATTTTGCAGCATAATGTAGGGCCCAGTGTGAGAAAGCTTGGTCTCCCTTAGAGGTCATGGGTCTTCCAGCAGGACAATGACCCAAAACACACTTCAAAAAGCACTAGAAAATGGTTTGAGAGAAAGCACTGGAAACTTCTAAAGTGGTCAGCAATGAGTCCAGACCTGAATCCCATAGAGCACCTGTGGAGAGATCTAAAAATGGCAGTTTGGAGAAGGCACCCTTCAAATATCAGGGACCTGGAGCAGTTTGCCAAAGAAGAATGGTCTAAAATTCCAGCAGAGCATTGTAAGAAACTCATTGATGGTTTCCGGAAGTGGTTGGTCGCAGTTATTTTGGCTAAAGGTTGTGCAACCAATTATTAGGCTGAGGGTGCCAATACTTTCGTCTAGCCCATATTTGGAGTTTTGTGTGAAATGATCAATGTTTTGCTTTTTGCTTCATTCTCCTTTGTATTTTTTCATTTAAGACAAATTAAATGAGGATAATAATACCAAGCAAAAGCACAAAAAGAGGATTCATAGATCCTCCAAAAATTAGGAAAAACAGCAAAACACGGCAGAGGTTCTTACACAAAGGAGATGCACAGCATCCAGGCAGGCCTAGTAGTGACACCCTTCTATTAGATCAGGCGGGCCTGCCCAGCGCTATCCAAATGCACCCCATGTGCGCAGACACCACAGTGTGAACAGCGCCACATACAAGTTTTTATGTGCAGCAATGTGCCAAGCAGCCACCCCCTCCATTAGTTTGGTAGCTGGTGAGTGGCTGCCTCATCGGTTATGCTGCACCTGTGTTTTTTCTATTTTAACCACATGGGTCCACTGCATCCTGTTAGTGCATTTGTTTGGAGGCCTAGGCAGATAATAATAGCAAATAATTTGTGTTTGCAATCATTTTCAGGAAGAAAATGAGTATTATCTGACAGAATTTCAGGGGTGTCAATACTTTTGGCCATGACTGTATGTTCACTGAACTGTGCGGATTCACTGAGTCCAATACATTCTATGGGCAACGTTAACATGCTGCAGTCTGGAGAGACGTGCTGCATTTCCGTCTCCACAGGTGATCAGCATGTATCTGAGGGTGCATAGTGGGCATAGGATTTCTTGAAATCCCATCCACCATTCTGCAACAGCTAGATGCTACAGGTTGGACGCTGCACAAGAACGCAGCATCCAACCCACAGCGTTTACTGATCGCCTGCACATATCGTAACTGATAAAAAAAGGCTGTCAACTACGAGAATAAAAAAAGAAAGAAAAAAAAAAAACACATACCTACACCCCAGCCATTCTGGCAAGACTGCTGACAGCGTCCCCAAAGTTTTCCACTTCCAGCAAAATACCAGGTGACCGTGCTAAAAAAACCCATTTCCTGACTACAGACCTGATGCCACCCATCACAGCAGGAAGTCAGAAGACCAAGGAAAACACTCTCAGGAGTACGGAAAAGCATTGGGGGTTGCTAGAGATATATCTATATATATATATATATATATATATATATATATATATATATATATATAATATATATAGCTTTACATGAACACACGAGCCTTACACTATGGCCGGTCCGAATAACTAAAGCAATTGTTACCATCCACCTCTCGGGTCTCCCCTTTTCCTCATAGTTTGTAAGCTTGCGAGCAGGGCCCTCATTCCTCTTGGTATCTATTTTGAACTGTGATTTCTGTTATGCTGTAATGTCTATTGTCTGTACAAGTCCCTCTATAATTTGTAAAGCGCTGCGGAATATGTTGGCGCTATACAAATAAAAAAATATATATATATATATATATATATATATATATATATATATATATATATATATATATATATATATATATATATATATATATATATATATATATATAACAAGTGATTTTGTTATGCACTATGTGGGAAATGCGCTTATCCTGTGCCTTAAATCGTTTTATATGCTTTACAAACTATGGACATGCGCAGCAGTCAGAACCCTTCCCAATATGGCGATCTTTTTTTCTTCAGCACAGCTTTGCGCGGGTGCATACACATCTGATATTTGCAATATTAAGTACCGTACTTTGTACACTATATATCACTATACATGTATAAGATATTTCATGAAAGATTTTGTATATTTGCACTTAGCACTTTAATCTATGTAATACGGTGATTAGGTCTTGACAAATATGTTTGAAATGTTATGCTAATTATCTCATTAAATGACATGTGCACCCTATCTATGCCTGTAGCACTGCTTAATTCATTGCTTGAGAAAGGATTGGTTTTATCCAAAACGCTGCCACGCCACAGGGCATTAAAGTCCTCTTTTTTTTACATCTTTTTGTGCCGTTTCCCTTTTTGTTTACTGTGTGAAAGGCCATTGGAATGCTGGTCAGGGATGCGTGCACGCTTTAAGGTATTAAAATTTGTTTTTAATTTGAGGAACTACAACTGGAACAGCTGTGAAAACTTTTTTGGCAGTGAACAGTCCCTTTAATTTAAGTCTTTATCAAGAGCTAAAAATCAACTGCTCTTTATGAATCATTAAAGTACCAGTCCTGCATTTTTTTTTTTCAGCACTGAAGTGGTGTTTTAAGTATAAGCTACCAGTCCCCAGTGATATACGTTACTCACCCTCAGGTGTCTTCCCCGGTTTTCTGCACCATTTTGTGAGCGCAGCTTCTGACAGTCGGAAGTCAGAAGCTCTGCTCACAAGTTCTCAATACATCTCTCTATGAGAGCCAGAACGAGGCTCTCATAGACCTGTGTTGAAAAGAGACCTCCGACGTGCTCCAGCAGACAATGGAGTGTGGCGGCAGGTCACTTTTCACTGGAGACGGACCGCTGCGTTGGGGAAACCTATGAAGGCGGCAGAAGGTGGGTATGTGAAAGGAGGTAGGAGACCTACATTTAAAGCACCACTCCAGAGGTAAAATTAAAAAACAAAACCTGGAGTGGTGCTTTAAGATTAAAGGGTGGAATGACAAAAATTGATTCAGTCTTCATTTTATATGTTGAATGCAGAACAAAAAAAAAAAACCTGTGAAAAAGGAGGAGTGTGACTGGAACCCAGCAGAAGGCGGAAAGCTAAGACAGCTAGTCACTAGTCATAATGAGGATAGAAGACCACTCACATTTACGATCTCAAGTTCCCATAAATTGCGAAGCGTTTCCATAGAGGTATAACCACTGCTAAGAAAGCTGGAAGCATACTGCTGAAGGGACAGAGTTTGCAGCCATGCGGCTACAGACATGTCCCATGAAAGTGGGAAGGGCTAGAAAGAAAAACATTTAAAAGGCAAAACCATTAATGATATTAAAATAATACTGAAACTTTCTACATCATGCAGCACATTTGTCAATCTTGAAGGGTCATATGTATTTCTACCTAGAAGATGAGTGCAAATTACAAAGAAGGAGAAAATTACCGTAAATGGTTGAATGAAAATGACAAACTACAGATGCAGAGACTGGAGGAACTTATGTACTTGGGTAAAGAATTGGTTAAGGGACAGAAAACAATGACTTGTATAGAGCTACAAGATTACCTAAGGCCAAATTTATTTGATAAAAATGTTAGCATTGAATCACGTATAACTGATGTGAGAAGGTTGCACTTGACTGTACATAAATAAATGTACCATAGTGTATACATGAAATGCTTTAGATACTAGCTCCACCCTCATCTGGACACGAGATCTTTTCACATTAATGATATTCAGCCAAATGATCGTTCCTAAGGACACTCATTCCCAGACCCGCCTAAACATGCTGCAGATCAGCTGAAGAGCAAGTTGGCTATAGTGATCATTTATGCCGTCCATGAAATCATTGTTTCTATGCAGCCTCTCCCTGTTTACACGAGAAGATGTGCTGATGGCATTAATGACAGTTCTGTCTGCATACAGAGATGACATACATATCCCCAAAGTACATATTCAGTTTGCTGCCTTAGCACTGTGCAGCTACATACTCTGGCCAAGGAAAATTGGCTTGTTCTCTACCCCTAGGGAGAGTTGTCAATAGGGCAATTTTCACATATTCAAGATTTTGGCAAGACTTAAAAGTGGATTTTGCAATTTTGAAAGAATCAATTGAAATTTAGCTTGCAACACAAAGTTACTAGGGTATTTTATATCTGCAAATTAGATCCTATTTAATTGCATTGGTGATATTCTGCATGTAGATCTGCTGGCAAACACAGGAATATGAAGTTCACCTTCCAATTATTGCAAATTTTCTGAAAAATCTACAAAGAATATGTCTATGGCAAATGTGTGCCGTGTGAACGTGGCTGTGATCTTTATTCCCGACATCATTTCACCCCTTCCAGTTCCACTCCACCCACATAGGCATAACCAAGAAAAGCTTTCATGCTGCTCCCCGACTACAAACGAAAAGCTGTGCCCCAATTAATAATGATCTTGATGTCATTTCAAAGCAATATTCTAGAGTCAAAATTAAAAAAAAATCTAAACAAAAATATAGAAAAAAATGCATCTAACTAGAACTGACAAAATTCTAAAGAATGTATTGGAATTGGTGGATTTCTGGAAATAAAACATGAGTGGGCTTACCTTTGGTAAGGAATGAGCTGCTTGAAGAAGTCGATTGCGATGTTGTTGATCCAGGATCCCAACATCTACCAGGTCCTGGTCTTCTAAAATATTATCTGCCTGAAAAAATAAATTAAAGCAAAAAGAAGACAGCAATTTATTTAGCCAAGTAATTATTAAAGGATCAGTTATAACTATACCTAATCCAAAAAAAGAGGAACTGTTTTTTTCTAATGTTCATGTTATAATGGTAGTTTGTTGTTGGTTGTTTGCAGACTATATATTTTTCAAATGTTAATGGTATTGCCTCTCTACTTCTGTTAGACACAAGACCGGCCCAACTTGCTTCTGCTCAGCAAGCACATGCAAGTTTTGTGCAAAAACAGTAAGGCAGGGCACGTCATGACAGGCAGTATAAAACCTTCAGACCTGAAATCTTGATTTTTCAGTCTTGAGTTTCATTTAGAAGCATTCCAAATCTCACATTATTCACTTAGACAAAAACAAAAAGTGTCCGTTTGCAAATAATTCTTATAAATACAGTCCTGCTCATCGTTATTGGCACCCATGAATTTTAAAAGGGAAGGTACTGCGTTTGTAGATCATTAATAAATCAATGTAATGTAGCATAACATGCTGTTACAGCAAAGATTTGATTGCATTTGAAACATTTTAAGTGTTATAAAAGTTTAACCCCTTCAAGACCTCGAGATTTTCCGTTTTTTCCGTGTTCGTTTTTCACTCCCCTCCTTCTCAGAGCCATAACTTTTTTATTTTTCCATCAATTTGGCCATGTGAGGGCTTGTTTTTTGCAGGACGAGTTGTACTTTTGAACGACATCATTGGTTAACATGACGTGTACTAGAAAATGGGATAAAAATTCCACACATCACAGGTCCTGCGCTCATACCAACCCTGGGACCGGAAGCTGCCGTGGACTACAACGGGCCCTCGGAAAGGTGAGTATAAGTTTTTGTTTTTTTTAACCTATGACAAACGTGGCTGGGCAATATACTACGTAGCTGGACAATATACTACGTGACTGGCCAATATACTACGTGACTCTGTGCTGTATACTACTTTGCTGTGCAATATACTACGTGGCTCTGTGCTGTATACTACGTCACTGGGCAATATACTACGTGACTGGGCAATATACTACGTAACTGGCCAATATACTACGTCACTGGGCAATATACTACGTGACTGGGAAATATACTACGTAACTGGCCAATATACTACGTCACTGGGCAATATACTACGTCACTGGGCAATATACTACGTGACTGGCCAATATACTACGTGACTGGCCAATATACTACGTGACTGGGCAATATACTACGTGACTGGAAAATATACTACGTCACTGGGCAATATACTACGTCACTGGGCAATATACTACGTCACTGGGCAATATACTACGTCACTGGGCAATATACTACGTAACTAGCCAATATACTACGTAACTGGCCAATATACTACGTAATTGGGCAATATACTACGTCACTGGGCAATATACTACGTAACTGGCCAATATACTACGTGGCTCTGTGCTGTATACTACTTTGCTGTGCAATATACTACGTGGCTCTGTGCTGTATACTACGTCGCTGTGCAATATACTACGTGACAATATACTACGTGACTGGCCAATATACTACGTGACTCTGTGCTGTATACTACTTCGCTGTGCAATATACTACGTGGCTCTGTGCTGTATACTACGTCCCTGTGCAATATACTACGTGGCTCTGTGCTGTATACTACGTCACTGGGCAATATACTACATAACTGGCCAATATACTACGTCACTGGGCAATATACTACGTCACTAGGCAATATACTACGTCACTGGGCAATATACTACGTCACTGGGCAATATACTACGTCACTGGGCAATATAATACGTCGCTGTGCAATATGCCACGTGGCTCTGTGCAGTATACTACGTCACTGGGCAATATACTACGTGGCTGGGCAATATACTACGTGGCTGGGCAATATACTACGTGGCTGGGCAATATACTACGTGGCTGGGCAACATACTACGTGGCTGGGCAATATACTACGTGGCTGGGCAATATACTACGTGGCTGCGCAATATACTACGTGGCTGGGCAATATACTACGTAGACATGCATATTCTAGAATACCCGATGCGTTAGAATCGGGGCACCATCATATATATATATATACATATATATATATATATATATATATATGTAAAAAAATATATATTATTCATATAGAAATGTTTGCAAACAGTGCAAACATTGCATTAACACATTTTAATTACTATTTTAAGCTTAATTTCACAAAAAAACAAACTACAAGAAAACTGGTGGCACCTTCCCTTTAAGTACATAATGTAGAATAATTTCTGCAAAAAATTTATCAAGTGAAACCCTTTTCTTGTATAGAGCACTCATGTTAAATACAAAACAGCAAATGATAAACAATAATGTAAAATAAAAACCATTGGGAGGGAAAAATATACAAATCTAAAGCTTGTTGTGAAGACATCAGAACTGCTATTAACAACAAACATCTCTAAAGACCTTAGTATCCAGGTTTTAACAGTGTGCAATGTTATTAAAAAGTTTGAGAAGCATGGAACCATCAAGAACCTCCCTGGACATGGGGAAAAGAGGAAAATTGATAAGGTCTTCGAAGGTTGGTGCAAACGGTGTAAAAAACACCATGTCAAACATCCAAAGAACTGGAGGGCAACCTGGAACAGTCTGGGGTCATGGTTTCCACAAGTACCATATGCGCACACTAAACCAAACAGAGCTTTATGGGTGAAGGCCAGACAAGAAACCATTGCTGAAGAAAAGACATGAAAGGAAAGACTGATCTTTGCCAAAAAGTACCTTGACAAACCACAATCCTTCTGGGAAAATGTTCTGTGGGCAGATAAAACGAAAATAGAGCTTTTCGGCAATGTAAAGCAACAGTTTGTCTAGAGACGGCACAATGACGCTTATAAGGAAGAGAACACCCTACCAACAGTTAAGCATGCTGGAGGATCCATAATGCCGTGGGTTACTTTGCTGTGTCTGGTACTGAAGGCTTTGACCATATCAAAGGAATCATGGAATTTTAGAGTGAAATGTCTTACCCAGTGTAGGAAAACTTGGTTAGAGTTGAAGATCATGGGTCCTCCAGCAAACAATGACTCAAAGCACACATACAAAAGTACACAGGAATGGTTGAAAAAGAAAAAATAGACTGTTTTAAAATGGCCAGCAATGAGTCCTGACCTCAATCCCATTGAAAATGTTTGGGGATGAGCTGAAATCTGCCATTGGAAAAAAGAACCCTGCAAACATTCAAGAGCTTGAAGAAACTGCAAAGGAAGAGCGGGAGAAAATACCAGCTGAGAACTGCAAGTAGCTTACAGATGGCTACAAGAAACATTTGGAGGCTGTATTCAATGCCAACGGGTGTGCAACCAAGTATTACTTAGGGGTGCTTTTACTGCTGCACATGCTGTTTATTCTTTGAGATTGCAACATGTAAGTTGAAATACAATATTTGATTGTTGTATTGCTTTGTACCACTAATTAAAAAATCCTGAGGCTATAACTTTGGTACATTTCCATTTACTTCTGAAGATATTGTACAGTCTATTAAAAAAATGAAGGAGAGCAAATAATGGTAAGGAGCACTTTAGCTAATAGTAACTAAAAGGGAATCAGGCAGGAGTTTCTGCAATGTAATCTGAGGACATGTGTAGGCGTTAAAACACAGATTTAAAAAAAAGTGTCAATTATTAGGCTGTTTACTTACAATAAAGGTTTTATCACTAGATGATTATCATTGCTGGGACTAGGTCTCAGGCACTTGCTAGACTGACCAGGCTGGGCTGCTGGGCTGTTTATACATATATATGAGGGGATTCTGCTGGGCTGTATGTATGTGTATATACACCGTATATACACATACATGTATACCGTATATACACGGTACACCGTATATGTATATGTACACCGTATATACTCGAGTATAAGCCGACCCGAGTATAAGCCGACCCCCCTAATTTTGCCACAAAAAACTGGGAAAACTTATTGACTCGAGTATAAGCCTAGGGTAGAAAATGCAGCAGCTACCGGTGAATTTCAAAAATAAAAATAGATGCTCCATACCGTTCATTATTGCCCCATAGATGCTCCATATACAACTGTGCTATATAGAATGCTCTGCACCGTTCATTATTGCCCCATAGATGCTCCATAGAAAGCTGTGCTATATAGAATGCTCTGCACCATTCATTATTGCCCCATAGATGCTCCTTATAAAGCTGTGCCATATATAATGCTCTGCACCATTCATTATTGCCCCATAGATGCTCCTTATAAAGCTGTGCCATATATAATGCTCTGCACCGTTCATTATGGCCCCATAGATGCTCCTTATAAAGCTGTGCTATATAGAATGCTCTGCACCTTTGATTATGGCCCCATAGATGCTCCTTATAATGCTGTGCCATATATGCTCTGCACCTTTGATTATGGCCCCATAGGTGCTCCTTATAATGCTGTGCCATATATGCTCTGCACCTTTGATTATGGCCCCATAGATGCTCCTTATAATGCTGTGCCATATATGCTCTGCACCTTTGATTATGGCCCCATAGGTGCTCCTTATAATGCTGTGCCACATATGCTCTGCACCTTTGATTATGGCCCCATAGGTGCTCCTTATAATGCTGTGCCATATATGCTCTGCACCTTTGATTATGGCCCCATAGATGCTCCTTATAATGCTGTGCCATATATGCTCTGCACCTTTGGTTATGGCCCCATATATGCTCTGCACCTTTGATTATGGCCCCATATATGCTCTGCACCTATGATTATGGCCCCATAGGTGCTCCTTATAATGCTGTGCCATATATAATGCTGCTGCAATAAAAAAAAAAAATCACATACTCACCTCTCTTCTCAGGACGCCGGCGCTTTCAATAATTACCTGCTCCTCGTGTGGCTCCGTCTCCAGCGCTGACGCTCAGCAGAGGGTGCGCACTGACTACGTCACAGCGCCCTCTAACCTGAGCGTCACTGCTAGAGGACGCTGCAGACGGAGCCGCACCGGAGCGAGGAGCAGGTAATTATAGCGCAGCGCTCCCCTTACCTGCTGCGGCGTGGTCCCTGCTTCTCCGGCGCTGCAGCTTCTTCCTGTAATTGAGCGGTCACATGGCACCGATCATTACAGCAATGAATATGCGGCTCCTCCCCTATGGGGGTGGAGCCGCCTATTCATGACTGTAATGAGCGGTGCCATGTGACCACTCAGTACAGGAAGAATCTGCAGCGCCGGGGAAGCCAGGGACTGCAGGGACCGCGCTGGGAGCAGGTAAGTATGATTACACAGCCCCCGCTCCCCCTCACCTGCCGACCCCCGGGTATATGACTCGAGTATAAGCCGAGAGGGGGACTTTCAGCCCCAAAAAATGGGCTGAAAATCTCGGCTTATACTCGAGTATATACGGTATATATATATATATATATATATATATATATATATATATATATATATATATATATATATATATATATATATATATATATCAGCAGAAGCCCCTCATGTATATGCAGCCCAGCAGAAGCCTCTCATACATATGCAGCCCAATAGAAGCCTCTCATACATATACAGCTCAGCAGAGGTCCCTCATACATATACAGCCCAGTAGAATCCTCTCATATATATACAGCTCAGCAGAAGCCTCACATACATATACAGCCCAGCAGAAGCCTCACATACATATACAGCCCAGTAGAATCCTCTCATATATATACAGCCCAGCAGAAGCCTCTCATACATATACAGCCCAGCAGAAGCCCCTCATATAAAGCCCAGCAGAAGCCGCTCATATATATACAGCCCAGCAGATGCCTCTCATACATATACAGCCCAGCAGAAGCCCCTCATATATATATAGCCCAGCAAAAGCCTCTCATACATATACAGCCCAGCAGAAGCCCCTCATACATATGCAGCCCAGCAGAAGCCTCTCATACATATGCAGCCCAATAGAAGCCTCTCATACATATACAGCTCAGCAGAGGTCCCTCATACATATACAGCCCAGTAGAATCCTCTCATACATATACAGCTCAGCAGAAGCCTCACATACATATACAGCCCAGTAGAATCCGCTCATATATATACAGCCCAGCAGAAGCCCCTCATATAAAGCCCAGCAGAAGCCCCTCATATATAAACAGCCCAGCAGAAGCCGCTCATATATATACAGCCCAGCAGATGCCTCTCATACATATACAGCCCAGCAGAAGCCCCTCATATATATATAGCCCAGCAAAAGCCTCTCATACATATACAGCCCAGCAGAAGCCCCTCATACATATACAGCCCAGTAGAAGCCTCTCATACATATACAGCCCAGCAGAAGCCCCTCATATATATACAGACCAGCAGATGCTTCTCATACATATACAGCCCAGCAGAAGCCCCTCATATATATATACAGCCCAGCAGAAGCCTCTCATATATATACAGCCCAGCTGATGCTTCTCATACATACACAGCCCAGTAGAAGCCCGTCATATATATACAGCCCAGCAGAAGCCCCTCATATATATACAGCCCAGCAGAAGCCCCTCATATTTATACAGCCCAGCAGAAGCCCCTCATACATATTCAGCCCAGCAGAAGCCTCTGACATATAGAGCCCAGCAGCAGTCTTTGATATAGACAGCCCAAATTTCTACAATATACATACATATGTACATATTTTAACCTTTAACGCCCTTTCAGGACTTCAAGAGTTGACAAGGTCAGATATACTGCGTGAATTGGACTTTAGTGACATCATTAGTGATTTTGCAG
Organism: Ranitomeya imitator; assembly: GCF_032444005.1. Lineage (NCBI taxonomy): Eukaryota > Metazoa > Chordata > Amphibia > Anura > Dendrobatidae > Ranitomeya > Ranitomeya imitator. The sequence goes on along the minus strand of NC_091284.1, from coordinate 312,141,495 downwards.
GACACAAATCAAGGAAAGTGCCCGGATTGTAAAAAATGAATGACTTTACTTAAATTACTCTGCATAAATGATTTTTGTAAATAAACTTGCGTTCGTTTCATTTTGTGTTTTTGCATTACATATTGCAGCACCTTGAAAAATGGACCTCCCTCCAAAATGGGCCCTGGGCCACCCACCTCTTAAATCCGGCCGAGACTGACCACGCCCCCTTCTGTGATAAGCAGCTGACTGTCAATAGACAATGTACATATAGAGCTTGGTATTGGCAGAATTAGCTTTCTTATCTCCGTTTCATGATACATTTAATAATTCTGATAGTTTACAGGTTGCAGTAGTTGTGACAAAGTGATACAACGTTGGAATCAATGTCTCCTTTCCTACATTATGCTGCTCTCAAATAAGGTTGCAAAAACCTGGTGACAGATTCCCTTTAAAGACCAATAATTGGAAAATCCATTTATCATGTAGTCACAGGACAGGTTTTAAAAGTCTGATTTCTGATTGCTCCATTGATTACAAAACATTGTATTGCTTAAACAATAATATCCTTTTATTCCTCTGCAGAAGTTTCAAATACCGGTTTTTACGTACCGGTAATAGGATTTTACAGAGTCCACGACAGCACCCACAACGAGAGAGGGGATCCGCCCACCTTCCGGACAGGAACCTACAGGTTAAAAAGGGGCGGTCCCCCTCGCCCTCCAGGGGCGGCCTACCACCGGGAAAGCTTTGCGACTTCTCTGGCTCAGCCCTGCGAACATGATCTCCTGGGTTGTTTTAGGCTCTTTACTCTCAGCTACACCCATCGTCGCACGGACTGCCTTAATTAAAGCCTCCATATTATCTGTGGCAAAGCAAGGCCTTCCTTCCTCATCTGAGGAGGATGGTGATGAACTCTCCGAGCACTCGCCTTCTTGCAATGAAGGGCTGGAATCGGATACCATTTCCATACTACTCTTCTCATGCCGCTTAGATTTAAGAGAAGATTTTATTTGTTCCCTAATTACTTCCCTCAAATCCGATACACGAAGGGGGGCCTCTTCCTCTAACGTGCGGCATATACACGTCTGACATAATCTCTTTACATAGGTGTCAGGTAGTGGCTCCGTGCATAACGTACACTGCTTATGTTTGGACTTTGAGACCTTCTTCCCCTATAACAAAACATAGTATAGAAGACAGTTGTATCAGCCAGTGGCTCAGATATAACACTCACCACTGCTGATGAAATTAGAGTACCGGTTTCTGAGGGGGTGAGGTGCGATGTGACGTGCCAGGATCCTGCTGCCCGCGTGCCACATCTCCACTCTGAGATCTGCTGCTGCTCCTTTGCTGCTCTCCTTTTCGGTGTTCGGCGTCTCCTGTGGAAGACATGTTGCCGCACACCACTCACCAAGCGCTGCCTTCTTTTCAAAGGTCCCGCGCTCCTCCTCCTGGCCTCCTCCGGAAGTCGTTAGATCACTTCCGGGTCATAAGCGCCGACCTGCTCCCGCAGCGTCGCGCGTGTGTGGACGACCCAGGGCGGCGTGCCTTCCCCTGGGAACGCCACTCCGACGTTCAGCCGCTCCTTGCCAGACGAGGGGGGAAGCTGGACACAGGACTTCCCCCGACGCTGCTTCCGGGCCCCCGACTCTGCCGTTCTCACCTGGACACCGCACAGAGGCTTGGCGGACCCGGGTAGGTGAAATGACCTGTAGGCTCCCGCCGTCCGGACAGGAACCCAAACTGGAGGGCGAGGGGGACCGCCCCTTTTTAACCTGTAGGTTCCTGTCCGGAAGGTGGGCGGATCCCCTCTCTCGTTGTGGGTGCTGTCGTGGCGATAGGAAAAAAACATTTCACACAAAGTATTACCGTACTCCTTAAATACAACAACTCACCAGAAAACGGACATCATCGAAGCCGTTCAACACAAATTTGCTCTCATACTGTGGAAGACCCAGAGATACCAACCATTGGGCTACACTCTGACAAGGCACTCTGGAAACTGTGGATGTAGGAGGGAGAAGATTACTAGTGAAAGGGCAGCAGCAAGCACTTTATTAAACATTATAGTTGTATTACATTATGTTACCTGCCATGACCTGTTGCTCCTGAGAGAATTCTATGCCCTGCCCAATTGAACTCATTATCTTATCAATCTGTAAAAAGGAAAAAAAAATGGAAAGATTTAAACAATGTTTTATAGACAATGACTGAGAGGCCATTTACAGTACAGCATTTTCTGTAAAAAAACAAACCCCAAAACACCCCAAACCTTCTGGTATAGAATTTGAGCAATGGTGTAGGCTTTTAAATTTAATTCAATGGGAAAGTTAAGATCATAATCCCCAACTGTTTGCAGATTTTGCTGTAGAATACCCAGGGATTCACAGAAAATTCCAGAAGAAAAAAAAAAAACACACAAAATAAAAAAAAGCTGCACAAGGCTTTACTTAACTCTTGACAGAGCCAATTTTGTATTTTATGACCACGACACATTTTACAATTCTGACCACTGTCACTTTATGAGGTTTTAGCTCTAGAACGCTTCAACGGATCACACTGATTCTGAAAATGTTTTTTCGTGACATATTGTACTTCATGTTAGTGGTAAAATTTCTTCGCTATAACTTGCGTTTATTTATGAAAAAAATGGAAATTTGTCCAGAAATTTAGCAATTTTAAAATTTTTTATTTTTGTACACAAATCAGAAAGTCATATCGCACAAAATAGTTAATAAATAACATTTCCCACAGGTCTACTTTACATCAGCACAAATTTGTAAACAATTTTTTTTGTTAGTATGTTATGAGGTTGTGATGGTGTGATATCAGCCCCCACAGTACTTAATTGTCTTCTTCTCACAGGGTCAGTGAATAATTCTGCTTGCTAATATGCTAATGACATATTGAACTAGCTTGTTGAAACAATGACCCCCTGTGACCTTCCCCCTACTAACCTGTGAATGAGGAGCTGGACTTTCAAAATATCAGGGAGGTGAGACACAGGTCAGTCCTATGTGGAACTATGATGTGTTCACAGCCCCTCAGAGAAAGAAGAGTATATGGACTATGAGATCCTCTGTCTGCTGGATTGTTGGACTTTTATCCTGTTACTGAACTGCATTCGATTTCTGGACTATCTTATCCTTTGTGTGGTGGATCGTGGATATGGACCTTTCGTATTTTTGCCTAAATAAAGGTCTTGGTCTTGTTTACTAAACTCTATCTCTGTTGATTGTGTGATATCGGAGAAGGACCCCGTGACATAAGGGTTAAAAGTTGACCAGCGATTTCTTATTTTTCCAACAAAATTTGCAAAACCTTTTTTTAGGGACCACCTTACATTTGAAGTGAGTTTAGGGGGTCAATACAACAGAAAATACTCAAAAGTGACACCATTCTAAAAACTGCATCCCTAAAGGTGCATAAAACCACATTGAAGAAGTTTATCAACCCTCCAGGAGCTTCATGAGAACTAAAGCGATGTGGAAGGAAAAAAGAGGGATTTTTGGTACTCACGATAAAATCTCTTTCTTGGAGCCTTCATTGGGGGACACAGGTAAACATGGGTATATGCTGCTGTCGCTAGGAGGCTGACACTATGCAAAAAAAGGAAAATAGCTCCTCCTCCACAGTATACACCCACCGACAAGCACAAACTACCTCAGTGTTAAAGCAGTAGGAGAAGCAACCAAAAACTCAACATATGTACCAACCCAACAACGAAGGCAGATAGGCCCAATAATTGTACAAACAATTAAGGAGGGTGCTGCATCCCCCAATTAAGGCTCCAAGAAAGATTTTCATGTGAGTACCAAAAATCCCCCTTTCTTTATCGCTTCATTGGGGGACACAGGAAACCATGGGACATCCCAAAGCAGTCCCTAGGGTGGGAAACAAATAATGGAAGGAAAAAAGGACTCAGGTCGGCCGGTGCGAAACCGCCGCCTGCTGCACCTTCTTTCCCAGGCCTGTATCAGACAAGGCATGGGTATGAACCCTGTAAAAACCCGCAAAGATGACCAGGTCGCGGCCTTACAATCTGGAAAGCCCAGGTCTGGTGACAAACAGCCCAGGAGGACCCCACCGTCGAGCAGAGTGAGCCTTCACCCCTGGAAGAGGCTGTTTGTCCTGAACGCGGTATGCCTCCACGGCAATAGTGAACTCAGAAGCTACATTCAAAGATGACAAACAGGGCATAAGATTGATGAAAGGGAGCAGTCCTTGACAGGTAGACTCTGATAGGTCTGATGGGATCCAGCTTGTGGAGGGACTTCTCCAGGGGATGGGCTGGAGAGAGACACAGAGAAGGAAGGACAATGTCTTTATTTATAAGAAATGAAAAGACCACCTTAGGTAGGAACACCTTGTCCTGATATAGAATAAGGAACGGGAGCACAATGCTGCTAACTCGGAAAACTCTCCCGATGGACTTAATGCAACTCAGAAGACAACATTCCATGACAGGAGAGAAACGTGATGTCTTGAAGGAGCTCAACAAGATCACGCTGGAGCGCACCAAAGACAAGGTTAAAATCCCATGGATTTATCGGAAGATGATAAAGAGGCACCAGGTGGGCAACTCCTTGAAGGTGTTAACCTGGGAACGAGAAGCCAGATTTCGTTGGAAAAGAGTTAACAGAGCGATAGACCCGAGTAAACACCCGCTTGTAGAAAACCAAGAATGGAAGAAAGAGCAAAGGACAAAGGGACCAAACCATTGTCCTCTCTCCACCAGAAGAAGGCCTTTCAGTATCTGTAGTAGATACGCAAGGTTGCTGGTTTCCTGGCCCTAATCATAGTCTGAATGACCTGATGGGAAAAAACAGCCTCTCTCAGGACTACGGCCTCAATGGCCATGCTGTTAGGCCATGCTGTTAAACTCAGAGAAGATCTGGACGGCCTGGAAGCTTTCAGAGGGCCTCAATGAGCATGTTCACCAGGCCCTTTTTGGCCAGTCTGGAGCTATCAGGATTAAAGGGATCCCTTCCTGCCTTTATCTTTATCACGACTCTCGGATAAAGGGGAGAGGCGGAAAAATATAAGGCAGTTGGAATTGTGACCACAGATTACTAGTGTATCGCAAAGGATGGCTAGCAGTTCCCGGGACCTGGCTATGAACTGGGGAACCTTGTGGTTCATCCGAGATGCCATAGGTCGACGTCCGGGGTGCCCCATTTCTGCATGTCTGGATGAAAAGGGCGGGGTTCTTAAGACCTGCCACCAAAGAGGAAGTTCTTCCCTCATAGGACTGATAGCGTCACCAGGTGAGGGACTGCCTCACCTTAAGATGTAGAAGCGCAAGCCCATCCAGGAAGACGGTCCTCTTGTCCGAAGCTGACCAGAGGGCCAACTGAAGAGGACAGGTATGGAAATGGGAAAAAGGAATGGCTTACATGGCAGCAATCCTCTTTCCTAGAACTCTCATGAAGGACCGTAGGGGGAGAGAAGATGGTCGCTTTAGAGTACGGATCCGCCGGGGCGTGGCCTAGCATCTGATGTGAGCGGTCTGGTTCTGGAGCTCCTCCGCTGTGACCCTGCATTTATCCTGAAGATAAGATCTCTCTGGGAGCTGATAACGTGTTGTGTGGCTGAGGGAGGTCACCAGAGGTCGGCCCCGACGTGTGAAGCTGTGCAGGGCTGTGGATATGGTCCGGAAAAGGCATCAGGATGCCAAGGCAGGAACAGTTACCCGGACCCAAGATGGCGCCGAGAGTGTGGAGGCAGCTAAGAGAGTGGACGCTGCAAATGCCTCATATACAAAGAGGCTAGAGGTGGCTGCTAAGCTTGAAAAGTATGCCTGGGTGGACGGAGTAGGAAAGGAGACAGCTGAAGAGGAGGAGGAACAGGCTGGAGAGAAAATGAAAGTGTAAGGAGAAGGCTCAGAGGATGATACGGTACAGGGGGGGCAGAGGGGGAGGAAGGGGGGCGGAAAAATGATGGTGTGGCGCAAGAGACTGTGGAGGAGCTTATAATAGGGGAACTCACATTGCAAGACATTTATGTTCTGATCAGATCATGCAAAACTGCAATAACAACTCTCACTCAGAGTGGATGGGACTATAGCAGAAGTTAATACAATAAAGGCAGACATGACCAAAACGGATGAGAGTGGGAGAGGTGGAGGAAAGCGTAAGTGTGCTGGAGGATCAACTCTCTAAAATGCAGAGGTCCCATACTCCGTGTCTGCAAAAATGTGCTGCTTTGATTAATAAGAATGATGATCTGGAGAATCGCTCACAGAGGAATAATGTGAGACTAGTGGGTATCCCCGAGAAGACTGAAGGAAATGACCCTACAAAATTTATTGAAAAATGGCTCCAGGACAAGATAGGCGCTGATAACCTGTCTAAGTTATTTGCGGTGGAAAGGGCGCACCGCGTACCTATGACACCTCTTCTGCCAGGGTCCCCCCCTTGTACTATCCTTGCTAGGATCCTGAACTATAGAGACAGAGATGCCATATTGAGAAGTGCTCGTACAGCTGAGGACATGTGCATTAACGGCCAAAAGATCTCCATTTACCCAGATTACTCATCTGAGGTGCAAAAGCAGAGGATGAGTTATGGAGCAGTTAAAGGGGGATTGAGAGACTTGAAATTGATTTATTCTACTCTATACTCAGCAAAATTAAGGGTTGTAGCCCAGGGGGCGGTTCACTTTTTTCCAACACCAGAAGAAGCCACTAAGTAGCTGAACTTAAATAAGCAGAAGCTTACAGCTGACAAAGAAGGAGGGAAGTGAAAGGAAGATTCTGGAGATGAAGATGCTGCTGCCTTAAGGTACCGTCACACTTAGCGACGCTGCAGCGATACCGACAACGATCCGGATCGCTGCAGCGTCGCTGTTTGGTCGCTGGAGAGCTGTCACACAGACCGCTCTCCAGCGACCAACGATCCCGAGGTCCCCGGTAACCAGGGTAAACATTGGGTAACTAAGCGCAGGGCCGCGCTTAGTAACCCGATGTTTACCCTGGTTACCAGCGTAAAAAAACAAACAGTACATACTTACATTCAGCTGTCTGTCCCTTGCCGTCTGCTTCCTGCACTGACTGCTGGCCGTAAAGTGAAAGCACAGCACAGCCACAGCGGTGAGTCACCGCTGTGTGACTCACCGCTGTGCTGTGCTTTCACTTTCACTTTACGGCCAGCAGTCACTGCAGGAAGCAGACGGCAAGGGACAGACAGCTGAATGTAAGTATGTAGTGTTTGTTTTTTTACGATGGTAACCAGGGTAAACATCGGGTTACTAAGCGCGGCCCTGCGCTTAGTTACCCGATGTTTACCCTGGTTACCAGTGAAGACATCGCTGAATCGGTGTCACACACACCGATTCAGCGATGTCTACGGGGAGTCCAGCGACGAAATAAAGTTCTGGACTTTCTTCCCCGACCAGCGACAGCACAGCAGGGGCCTGATCGCTGCTGCCTGTCACACTGGACGATATCGCTAGCGAGGACGCTGCAACGTCACGGATCGCTAGCGATATCGTCTAGTGTGACGGTACCTTTATTGTTACCTCTGGACTTTAGTTTAATAGATGTTGCGGTTCTCAGAGGACTTATTGTAATAATGTTGTTCTATATGCAGAGGGGTTGGAGAGGTGTTCTAGTTACAGCGGTTTACAGGTACTGAGCGAAGGCTAGCTAGACGCTGGACTACCTACTCTCTGGTAAGAGGTGAAAAACAACAGCGGATCATTTATGGGTTACTGTGTTAATGTTTATTTGGGGAGGGAGGAGGGAAAGGGGCTGAGGTCTATTGCTGGAAATTGGGACTTACAGCTTACTTGGAGCAGCATCCTATTTCAAGGGATCAGGAATTTGTATTTGTGAGGCTTTATGGTAGGAGACACAATTAAAATTGTTAGTTGGAATATAAGAGGACTGGCGGAGTGTACTCGGAGAACGGCAATTATGGAATATGTGAGAAAATGGGGCCCGGATGTCATTTGTCTCCAGGAGACACATTTGCTTACAGAAAAGGTAGATGTGTTAACCCCTTCATGACAAAGCCTATTTTGACCTTAACCCTTGTCAGGCTGCATAATTTTACAACCTTAACAGGCTGCATAGGTACAATTGTACCTTCACATATACCTCCACTGTGGGAAGACTTTACTTGGTTTCAGAAACTAAAGTTCATTCAGCTACAAATGTTATGCTGATATCTATTGTTCAGTGTTGTTACTGCTCACTTATGTTGCTGTCAATTAAGTTAATTCAAACTGGGAGTGGCTTCTACTTGTCTTCCTGCCTCCCTCCTCTCATTAGCCATTTTGCTGTTCATCTCATTGCTGTGAGCACACATTTCTAGGCTTGTGAAGTCTTCAATTTCTTGGAAACGAAGGTAGGAAAGTCTCACAGCATCTAACAGCCAGTTATACCTTTATTCTCATTATGTGGGGACAGAACAGTCAAATTGTCTTTCAGCCTGGACTTGGCTTACATATATTTTGTATGAAACTTATCACTATAGGTATAATTTTTATACGAAAAATGGATAATAATTAGTATCTACATATTGTTTTACGATGTTTTATTTATATTCAGCACAAAATACGAAGCCAAAATTCATCTAGCAAGTCATCATGAGTGATAGTAATGCTGGATCTAGTTTCCGCCATAATCCAAGAAAACGTGTTTGCAGGTTAGTATAATTTTGTGAAAAGCCAATAATGTAGTATTTCGGAAAATTATTTATTTTACATTTTTTCATATTTACAGATTTACGTCTGACGAAATAATGCGAATGCTAGAAGAATCTGATTCTGAGCATGAGGATGAACCATATGTTCCATCTGATGATGAAAACTATGTACCACAAGTGGATGTTACTGAAGAAGATTCAGACATTGAACAAGAAATGGTCATAGAGCATGAAAATGAATACGAATCAGACGAAAGTGTTGAGGATGATTCTGTGCCTCAAAGTGCAGGCGACATTTGGACTGCTAAGGATGAAACTCAATGGTGCAGTAATCCACTGCCAAATGCACAAACAAAATCTCGTAATGTCCTACGACAAAGAGGTGGCCCTGCAGCAATCAGCAACCTATATACAGCAAAAGAGCTATTCAAGTCCATCATGACTCCCGAGATGTGTGACATCATATTACGGGAAACGAATCGAAAGGCCAAGAGAGTTTGTGATGCTTACAACAACGAACTGGTACAACGTTTTCCTGATTCTTCCAAACGGCCACCACAAAAAACATTCAAGCAATTTACTGAAACTGAACTTCATGCATTTTTGGGCATACTGATTGCTGCTGGTGTGCACAGAGCCAACAAAGAGAATCTGGAGGAAATGTGGAATGTTGCTGCTCTGCCTCTTATACGTGCAGCCATGTCTCGTGACCGCTTCAAGATGATACTCAGATTTATCAGGTTTGACAACGAAAATACACGTGCAGAACGTGTGCAAACAGATAAAGCTGCACCAATACGGGACATCTGGACAATGCTGAACAGTAATCTGGAGAGAGCCTACAAGCCATATCATTGTATCACCGTCGACGAGCAATTATTTCCATTTAGAGGTCATACTAAATTTACCCAGTATATACCTTCAAAACCAGCTAAATATGGCATAAAGATTTTCTGGGCTTGTGACTCATCAAATGCCTACCCTTTACAAGGTCAGCTCTACACTGGGAAACCAACTGATGGTCCTCGACAAGTAAACATTGGAGAACGAACAGTATTGGACCTAGTGAGCTCGTATAAAGGCTCTGGAAGAAATGTCACCACCGATAACTTCTTTACAACCATGGAACTAGCTAAGGTATTGAACTCCTGGAACATGACACTAGTTGGTACAGTGAGAAAAAACAAAAGGTTCCTACCTAACAACATGCAGCCTGCCAAAGAAAGGCCTGTATACTCGACAAATTTTGCCTACAATCATGATGCAACAGTCTGTTCATATGTACCAAAGAAGAACAAATCAGTCGTGCTTCTATCATCTATGCACATGACGGGAGAAGTTGAAGAGACACTAGCAGCCAAGCCAGAGATAATAAAATACTACAACATAACAAAAGGTGGCGTTGATGTTATGGATAAAATGTTGGGAGAGTACACTGTGAAACGACGAACATCACGTTGGACTTTGGTATTTTTCTACAATATGATTGATGTCAGTGGGTTAGCATCCTACATCATCTACAGAGAACACAATCCAAGCTTCAGGGCAAAGGATCAACGAAGAAAGTTCCTGAAAGATCTCGCAAATCAGCTGTGTATGATTGCAATTGAAGATCGTAGTACAAACAAAATGATAATGAGAAACCATTTTCTTCAAGGTGCAGTAGAAATGGTGCTTGGACGATGCATTGTGGTAGCATCGCAGCCAGCAGCTGGCCCCAAAATACCTCATGGTAGTCGTGGACCCTCCCCTGTTGTTGGTAGTTGCTATGTCTGCAGAGACCTGAGGCGAAAACAACGCAAGACTAGAAAGTCTTGTGTGGTTTGTGTGAAACCCATTTGCGATGAACACTCTGTAGCAAAGCCAACATGCATTACTTGCAAAGAAAATCAATAAAAAAAAGTTTCTTACATTTTCTTTTATAATGTAAATGAACAGTTTTTTACTTGTTTATAATAGTTAAATAGCATTATCATTAAAAAAAAATTTATGCTTTTTCCCTTGCATTATCTTCATTCAAAATATATGAGGTACATTTGTACCTATGCAGCTTGTTATGGATGCAAAAAGATCTCGACCCCTTATCTCGGAAGCGGGTGGAGATATTTTATTGAAATTTGGCCAATATATTCTGGACCAAAAATGTAGAGATGTCACGAAATTTCAGCCCTCTACGTCTTTTCAAAAAAAAGTTATTGCAATTTTAAAACGGAATAGTTACAATTGTACCTATTCAGCCGGATAAGGGTTAATGACCTGGCCGTTTTTTGCAATTCTGACCAGTGTCCCTTTATGAGGTAATAACTCAGGAACGCTTCAACGGTCCTGAGACTGTTTTTTCGTGACATATTAAGCTTCATGTTAGTGGTAAATTTAGGTCGATAATTTTTGTGTTTGTGGAAAAAATGGAAATTTGGCTAAAACTTCGCAATTTTCAAATTTTGAATTTTTATTCTGTTAAACGAGAGAGTTATGTGACAAAAAATCTATATATATAATTGTCTAAGGGTTTTTCCGTCTGTCTGTCTGTCCTGGAAATCCCGCGTCTATGATTGGTCGAGGCCGTCCCAATGAGGGACAGACACAGCATGGCGACAATGATGTCATAAAGGTTGCCTCGACCAATCAGCGACGGGCACAGTCTGCCGCGAATTCGCCTCGACCAATCAGCGACAGGCACAGTATCGACGTAGATGTCATAATGGTTGCCATGGCGACGATGATGTCATAAAGGTCGCCTCGATCAATCAGCGACGGGCACAGTCTGCCGCGAATTCTGGAATCATCATTGTCCATATACTACGGGGACATGCATATTCTAGAATACCCGATGCGTTAGAATCGGGTCACAATCTAGTAGTTAATAAATAACATTACCCACATGTCTACTTTACATCAGCGCAATTTTGGAAACAAAATTTTTTTTTGCTAGGAAGTTATAAGGGTTAAAAGTTGACCAGCGATTTCTCATTTTTACAGCAAAATTTACAAAACCATTTTTTTTGGGACCACCTCACATTTGAAGTCAGTTTGAGGGGTCTATATGGCTGAAAATACCCAAAAGTGACACCATTCTAAAAACTGCACCCCTCAAGGTGCTCAAAACCACATTCAAGAAGTTTATTAACCCTTCAGGTGCATCACAGCAGCAGAAGCAACATGGAAGGAAAAAATGAACATTTAACTTTTTAGTCACAAAAACGATCTTTTAGCATTAATTTTTTTATTTTCCCAAGGGTAAAAATAGACACTGGACACCAAAAGTTATTGCACAATTTGTCCTGAGTACGCTGATACCCCATATGTGGGGGGGGGGGAACTACTGTTTGGGCGCACGACAGGGCTCGGAAGGGAAGGAGCGCCATTTGACTTTTTCAATGAAAAATTGGCTCCAATCTTTAGCGGACACCATGTCGCGTTTGGAGTGCCCCTGTGTGCCTAAACATTGGAGCACACATTTTGGAAACTAGATCCCCCAAGGAACTTATCTAGATGCACAGTGAGCACTTTGAACCCCCAGGTGCTTCACAAATTGATCCGTAAAAATGAAAAAGTACTTTTTTTTCACAGAAAATTTCTTTTAGCCTCAATTTGTTCATTTCCACATGAGCAACAGGATAAAATGGATCCTAAAATGTGTTGGCCCATTTCTCCTGAGTACACCGATACCTCATATGTGGTCACAAACCACTGTTTGTGCACAGAGCAAGGCTCGGAAAGGAAGGGACGGCATTTGAATTTTGAATGAAAAATTAGCTCCAATCGTTAGCGGACCCCCCAAGGAACTTATCTAGATGCATAGTGAGCACTTTGAACCCCCAGGTGCTTCACAAATTGATCCGTAAAAATGACAAAGTACTTTTTTTTTTTAACAAAAAAAATTATTTCGGCCCCAATTTGTTCATTTCCACATGTGCAACAGGATAAAATGGATCCTAAAAATTATTGGGCAATTTCTCCTGAGTACAGCGATACCTCACATGTGTGGGTAAACCACTGTTTGGGCACACGGCCGGGCTTGGAAGGGAAGGAGCACCATTTGACTTTTTGAATGAAAAATTAGCTTCAATCGTTAGCGGACACCATGTCGTGTTTGGAGAGCCCCTGTGTGCCTAAACATTGGAGCTCCCCCACATGTGACCCCATTTTGGAAACTAGACCCCCCATGGAACTTATCTAGATATGTGTTGAGCACTTTGAACCCCCAAGTGCTTCACAGAAATTTACAACGCAGAGCCGTGAAAATAAAAAAAAAAATTTTCTTTTCTCAAAAATGATGTTCTAGCAAGCAATTTTTTATTTTCACAAGGGTAACAGGAGAAATTGGACCCCAATAATTGTTGCCCAGTTTGTCCTGAGTACGCCGATACCCCATATGTGGGGTAAACTACTGATTGGGCACACGTCGGGGCTCGGAAGGGAAGTAGTGGCGTTTTGAAATGCAGACTTTGATGGAATGGTCTGCGGGCGTCACGTTGCATTTGCAGAGCCCCTGATGTGCCTAAACAGTAAAACCTCCCCACAAGTAACCCTATTTTGGAAACTAGACCCCCAAAGGAACTTATCTAGATATGTGGTGAGCACTTTGAACCCCCAAGTGCTTCACAGAAGTTTATACCACAGAGCCGTGATAATAAAAAAATAATTTTTCTTTCCTCAAAAATGATGTTTTAGCAAGCAGTTTTTTATTTTAACAAGGGTAGCAGGAGAAACTGGACCCCAATAGTTGTTGCCCAGTTTGTCCCGAGTATACTGGTACGCCATATGTGGGGGTAAACCACGGAAGGGAGGGAGCACCATTTAACTTTTTGAACGCAAGATTGGCTGGAATCAATGGTGGCGCCATGTTGCGTTTGGAGACCCCTGATGTGCCTAAACAGTGGAAACCCCTCAATTCTAACTCCAACACTAACCCCAACACACCCCTAACCATAATCTCAACTCTAGCCATAACCCTAATAGCAACCCTAACCCCAACACACCCCTAACCACAGCCCTAACCCCAACACACCCCTAACCCTAATCCCAACCCTAAACATAATCCTAACCCTAATCCAAACCCTAACCCCAACACACCCCTAACCAGAACCTTAACCCCAACACACCCCTAACCATAACCCTAACCACAAGCCTAATCTTAACCCTATTTCCAACCCTAGCCCTAATTCCAACCCTAACCCTAAGGCTATGTGCCCACGTTGCGGATTCGTGTGAGATTTTTCCGCAACATTTTTATGACCGCTCATGTGACCGCGACGTCATCGAAGGTCCTTCACTCTCAGCATTCCTTAGGAACGGAGGGAGACCCTAGCAGCGCTGTGAGCCAGGGGCCATCCGAGGGTGAGTATATCCATGTTTTTTATTCTTTATTTTTTACATGAATATGGATCCCAGGGCCTGAAGGAGAGTCTCCTCTCCTCCAGACCCTGGGAACCACACGCCGTATAAGATGATTGGGCGTATAAGATGACCCCCGTCTTATATAGCGGGCATATCCCAAATTCCATATTTTATATGGAAAAGTTGTGGGTCGTCTTATACGCCCAGTCGTCTTATACACCAGAAAATACGGTAATTAAAATAATTTTTATGCCCTAATTATTGTATGTATTGCATAATTCCCCCGTTTGGTTGCCCCGAAATTGGTTTCACACCATTAACTCTATATTTCGAGACCTTGTTTGGGGAAAGAAACAGCCAAGAATTAGGCTGCAATTGCTTCAGAGGCCTAAAGATGGGGAAAGGGGGGGGGGCTGGGAGTCTCGCAGCCTCCACAGCACGGTGCCGGCGTCCTCCGGCGTTACAGCGCTTCTGCTCCTGCGGTTAGTTCGCCTCCCACAGCGCTCGCCTTCTATACCCTCTGACAGTACTCAATAACCTTTCTGATGAAGGTCTTATGATTAGACTGAAAACGTTCAATTTATGTGGAACTGGATGCACCTAATAAACTAATTGTTCACGTTTTATCTTGCAAAGACTATCTCTTGAGTGCCAAGTAATTTATTCTATATGATTGATGGGTTGGATACCTAACTTGTGCACCTCCTACAAACCTTGAGTGTCGTGTCCTCTATTATTATATGGGATTCTACACATGTTATGGCAATGTACAAGATTGAATTCATACAGGTTGGATATGGGAGAAGCAATTGGAAAATCGTATGGCTGTGCAATTGAAAGAGATCCTGTGATATATATTTTGGGATATGTGGAAGAGATCCGAGTTCCAAATCATCATAAAGTGGCCATAGCTAGATTATTGTATGTTGCGCAAAAGCTAATTGCCAGGCACTGGTTGAGTGAGGTACTGCCGACTCTGCAGGAATTTTATAGATAGTCTGATATGGTTATTAATATGGAATAGGGTATTTATGAAAAAAGGAAAAGTGTGAAAACCTTTGAAACACTTCGGAAACCGTGTATGGAGAGGAACTGATTCCAAGGGAATGTGGCTTTATTATGTAATGCTATTATGTATGCTATTGTCCTATTGTTGTTTATAGAGGCTTTAACCCCTTCGCGACACGCGCCGTACTAGTCCTGCGCTGCCGGCACTGCATTTGTGCCAGCAGCAGTACTAGTACGGCGCACCGATCACCGCGGTCTCGCGCTGAGCGGGTGCGGGTGTCAGCTGTATATGACAGCTGACACCCCGCAGCAATGCCCACGATCGTCGGTAGCGCCGATCGCGGGCATTTAACCCCTCTGATGCCGCTGTCAGTAGTGACAGCAGCATAGAGGGGGATCGAGCAGGGACGGGGGCTCCCTGCGCTCTCCCACCAGAGAAACGCGATGAGATCGCGTTGCTCCGGTGACCCGGAAGGAGTCCCCGGATCCAAGATGGCCGCCGTACTCCTTCCGGGTCATGAAATGACATGGCTAGCCGGCGCCTGCTGAGAGTTGCTGAGAGCAGGCGCCGGAAAGCCACCTAAGCTTGTCTGTCAGATCGTTTATCCCCATATATGAAGTATCGGCGTACTCAGGACAAATTGCACAACAACTTTTGGGGTCCAATTTATCCTCAGATGGGAGGTAAGAACATTTCTAAAGCAATCCACAGCGAGGAGATTGGAACAAAACAAAATCCTCTAAACTGCATGCTCGCAAATGCCAGAAGCCTGACAAACAAGATGGAAGAACTAGAAGCAGAAATATCTACAGGTAACTTTGACATAGTGGGAATAACCGAGACATGGTTAGATGAAAGCTATGACTGGGCAGTTAACTTACAGGGTTACAGTCTGTTTAGAAAGGATCGTAAAAATCGGAGAGGAGGAGGGGTTTGTCTCTATGTAAAGTCTTGTCTAAAGTCCACTTTAAGGGAGGATATTAGCGAAGGAAATGAGGATGTCGAGTCCATATGGGTCGAAATTCATGGAGGGAAAAATGGTAACAAAATTCTCATTGGGGTCTGTTACAAACCCCCAAATATAACAGACAGCATGGAAAGTCTACTTCTAAAGCAGATAGATGAAGCTGCAACCCATAATGAGGTCCTGGTTATGGGGGACTTTAACTACCCGGATATTAACTGGGAAAGTGAAACCTGTGAAACCCATAAAGGCAACAGGTTTCTGCTAATAACCAAGAAAAATTATCTTTCACAATTGGTGCAGAATCCAACCAGAGGAGCAGCACTTTTAGACCTAATACTATCTAATAGACCTGACAGAATAACAAATCTGCAGGTGGTTGGGCATCTAGGAAATAGCGACCACAATATTGTACAGTTTCACCTGTCTTTCACTAGGGGGACTTGTCAGGGAGTCACAAAAACACTGAACTTTAGGAAGGCAAAGTTTGACCAGCTTAGAGATGCCCTTAATCTGGTAGACTGGGACAATATCCTCAGAAATAAGAATACAGATAATAAATGGGAAATGTTTAAGAACATCCTAAATAGGCAGTGTAAGCGGTTTATACCTTGTGGGAATAAAAGGACTAGAAATAGGAAAAACCCAATGTGGCTAAACAAAGAAGTAAGACAGGCAATTAACAGTAAAAAGAAAGCATTTGCACTACTAAAGCAGGATGGCACCATTGAAGCTCTAAAAAACTATAGGGAGAAAAATACTTTATCTAAAAAACTAATTAAAGCTGCCAAAAAGGAAACAGAGAAGCACATTGCTAAGGAGAGTAAAACTAATCCCAAACTGTTCTTCAACTATATCAATAGTAAAAGAATAAAAACTGAAAATGTAGGCCCCTTAAAAAATAGTGAGGAAAGAATGGTTGTAGATGACGAGGAAAAAGCTAACATATTAAACACCTTCTTCTCCACGGTATTCACGGTGGAAAATGAAATGCTAGGTGAAATCCCAAGAAACAATGAAAACCCTATATTAAGGGTCACCAATCTAACCCAAGAAGAGGTGCGAAATCGGCTAAATAAGATTAAAATAGATAAATCTCCGGGTCCGGATGGCATACACCCACGAGTACTAAGGGAACTAAGTAATGTAATAGATAAACCATTATTTCTTATTTTTAGGGACTCTATAGCGACAGGATCTGTTCCGCAGGACTGGCGCATAGCAAATGTGGTGCCAATATTCAAAAAGGGCTCTAAAAGTGAACCTGGAAATTATAGGCCAGTAAGTCTAACCTCTATTGTTGGTAAAATATTTGAAGGGTTTCTGAGGGATGTTATTCTGGATTATCTCAATGAGAATAACTGTTTAACTCCATATCAGCATGGGTTTATGAGAAATCGCTCCTGTCAAACCAATCTAATCAGTTTTTATGAAGAGGTAAGCTATAGGCTGGACCACGGTGAGTCATTGGACGTGGTATATCTCGATTTTTCCAAAGCGTTTGATACCGTGCCGCACAAGAGGTTGGTACACAAAATGAGAATGCTTGGTCTGGGGGAAAATGTGTGTAAATGGGTTAGTAACTGGCTTAGTGATAGAAAGCAGAGGGTGGTTATAAATGGTATAGTCTCTAACTGGGTCGCTGTGACCAGTGGGGTTCCGCAGGGGTCGGTATTGGGACCTGTTCTCTTCAACATATTCATTAATGATCTGGTAGAGGGTTTACACAGTAAAATATCGATATTTGCAGATGATACAAAACTATGTAAAGCAGTTAATACAAGAGAAGATAGTATTCTGCTACAGATGGATCTGGATAAGTTGGAAACTTGGGCTGAAAGGTGGCAGATGAGGTTTAACAATGATAAATGTAAGGTTATACACATGGGAAGAAGGAATCAATATCACCATTACACACTGAATGGGAAACCACTGGGTAAATCTGACAGGGAGAAGGACTTGGGGATCCTAGTTAATGATAAACTTACCTGGAGCAGCCAGTGCCAGGCAGCAGCTGCCAAGGCAAACAGGATCATGGGGTGCATTAAAAGAGGTCTGGATACACATGATGAGAGCATTATACTGCCTCTGTACAAATCCCTAGTTAGACCGCACATGGAGTACTGTGTCCAGTTTTGGGCACCGGTGCTCATGAAGGATATAATGGAACTAGAGAGAGTACAAAGGAGGGCAACAAAATTAATAAAGGGGATGGGAGAACTACAATACCCAGATAGATTAGCGAAATTAGGATTATTTAGTCTAGAAAAAAGACGACTGAGGGGCGATCTAATAACCATGTATAAGTATATAAGGGGACAATACAAATATCTCGCTGAGGATCTGTTTATACCAAGGAAGGTGACGGGCACAAGGGGGCATTCTTTGCGTCTGGAGGAGAGAAGGTTTTTCCACCAACATAGAAGAGGATTCTTTACTGTTAGGGCAGTGAGAATCTGGAATTGCTTGCCTGAGGAGGTGGTGATGGCGAACTCAGTCGAGGGGTTCAAGAGAGGCCTGGATGTCTTCCTGGAGCAGAACAATATTGTATCATACAATTATTAGGTTCTGTAGAAGGACGTAGATCTGGGGATTTATTATGATGGAATATAGGCTGAACTGGATGGACAAATGTCTTTTTTCGGCCTTACTAACTATGTTACTATGTTACTATCCTGTTACCCTTGGGGGAAAAAAATTGGGGGCAAAAAGATCATTTTTTGTGAAAATTAATAAGAATTTTTTTTTACGGCTCTACATTATAAACTTCTGTGAAGCACGTGGAGGTTCAAAGTGCTCACCACACATCTAGATTAGTTCCTTAGAGGGTCTACTTTCCAAAATGGTGTCACTTGTGGGGGTTTCCACTGTTTAGGCACGTCAGGGGCTCTCCAATCGTGACATGGGCTCCGATCTCAATTCCAGCAAATCTTGCATTGGAAAGTCAAATGGCGCTCCTTCCCTTCCGAGCTCTGCCACGTGCCCAAACAGTGGTTTACCCCCACATATGGGGTATCGGCGTACTCAGGACAAATTGTACAACGACTTTTGTGGTCCAATTTCTCCTGTTACCCTTGGTAAAATGAAACAAATTGGACCTGAAGTAAAAATTTTGTGAAAAAAAAGTTAAATGTTTAAAAAAAAAATTAACATTCAAAAAATTCCTGTGAAGCACCTGAAGGGTTAATAAACGTTTTGAATGTGGTTTTGAGTACCTTGAGGGGTGCAGTTTTTAGAATGGTGTCACTTTTGGGCATTTTCTGTCATATAGACCCCTCAAAGTCACTTCAAGTGTGAGGTGGTCCGTAAAAAAAATGGTTTTGCAAATTTTGTTGCAAAAGTCGTAGTTACTCACCGATAACGGTGTTTCTCGGAGCCCATGACAGCACTACGGAGAGAGGGGATCCGCCCTTCAGGGACAGGAAACCTACAGATAAAAGGGCGGTACCTCTCCCTCGCATCAGTTGGTTTACATAGCATCGGAGGACCTCCAGGTTAGTTTACAACAGAGAAAAAATCATATTACAACATTTCTTAAAAGAGGAACCCCGTGCCTATACTCAAACTATATACAGTATATAAATTATATGTAATTAAAGGTGCTCACCGCACACGTGATGGGAGGGAATAAGCGAGTGCTGTCATGGGCTCCGAGAAACACCGTTATCGGTGAGTAACTACGACTTTCTCGGTCTCCCATGACAGCACTACGGAGAGAATTGCAGAGACTAAGCTTAGGGAGGGACCACCGCCTCGAGAACCCTTCGTCCGAAGGTTAAGTCAGACACAGAGGCTAGATTTAATCTATAGTGTCTAAAAAAGGTCGATGGTGATGACCAGGTGGCCGCTTTACAGATTTGCTCTATTGATACCTCTGACCTCTCAGCCCATGAGGTAGCTACTGCTCTTGTGGAATGTGCTCTTATACCATCTGGGATCTCATTCCCCGAGGATGAATATGCCAGGACTATCGCCTCCTTTATCCACCTCGCCAAAGTACCCTTGGATGCCCGGAATCCTTTTCTGGGACCCTGAAAACAGACAAACAGAGAGCCTTCCTTCCTATACTCTCTGGTGGAATCTAAATATTGGATTAGGCACCTTCTGACGTCTAGATTATGGAAGTTCTGCTCTTTCTCATTTTTTGGGTTTGGACAAAAGGATGGCAGGGAGACTTCTTGTGACCTATGGAATTTTGATGCCACTTTTGGCAAATAGGCCGGGTCGGGTCTAAGAGTGACTCTATCATCTAATATTTTGGTGAAGGGTGGATTAGAGGATAAGGCTTGAATGTCACTTATTCTGCGTGCGGATGTTAACGCTACCAAGAGAATGGTTTTAAGTGATAGAGTTTTAATGGAAATCGTCTCTATGGGTTCGAATGGAGGACCCGTTAACGCCGAGAGGACTAAATTTAAGTCCCATGAGGGCACTTTCGGAGCGACTAATGGCTTTGATCTTGTCACCGCCTTAACAAATCTAATTATCCATGGGTTGGCCGCAATATTATGGTTATAGAGTGCTCCTAGAGCTGCCATTTGTACTTTAAGAGTACTAACCGACAACCCCTGTTCCAGACCTTTTTGTAGGAACTCCAGTATTTTAGGAATTGAGGGCCCATCTTGGACTTTTACTTTGGAGACGGACAGAAATTTTTTCCAAGTTTTCCCATATATTTTAGTAGTGATGGGTTTTCTACTTTTTAACAACGTGGTAACTAAATTATCCGAGAAACCTCTTTCTTTTAATAGTCTCCGTTCAAAAACCAGGCTGTCAAATGTAAGTTCGATTCCTGTGGGTGGAAGATCGGCCCTTGATGTAGAAGGTCTGGTATATTCGGCAGGACCCATGGGTCCGAGACCGAAAGCATCCTCAGCCAGGAGAACCACGTCCTTTTTGGCCAGAACGGGGCTATGAGGATCATTTTCGTTTTGTCCTCTCTGACTTTCCGAATGACTGCCGGGATCAGAATAGTTGGAGGAAAGGCATACGTTAATTTTTGGGTCCACGGAATCATAAAGGCATCTAGAGCCTGTGGATTCCCTACCGGGTTCAGTGAGCAGAATTTGTTCACTTTTTTGTTTTTGTGATTGGCGAATAGATCTATTGTCGGTGCTCCCCACATTTTTGTGATCTGATCGTAGATGGATTGGTTTAGAGACCATTCGCCTTGTTTTAACTGAGACCGACTCAGGTAATCTGCTCTCTCGTTGTTTGAACCCTGAATGTGTAGCGCAGAGAGGGATAGTAGATTTTCTTCCGCTAGGTTGAAAATTTTGGCTGAAGAACTCATGAGTGCCCGAGACCTTGTTCCTCCCTGGTGGTTTATATACGCTACAGTCACTTTGTTGTCCGAAAAGATTCGGACATGATGTCCCCGAATATAGGTCAGAAAAGAAAGAAGAGCTTGAAGTACTGCCCAAAGTTCTTTTTGGTTTGAGGATGCTGATAGTTCCTGGACTGACCAGGTTCGCTGAGCAACTCTGTCCCCCATGTGAGCCCCCCACCCTGTGGGACTCGCATCGGTTGTTATCACCCGGGATATTTGTGTCACCCAAGGAACTCCCTTTGATAAGTTTTGGGTTTCCCCCCACCAACGAAGGGAATGAATAACTGAGGAATTCAGGGTGATTTGACCTTCCAAGTTGTCCTTTAGTATTGACTGCCATTCGAGTACGTGCCACTGAAGTTCTCTTGTGTGGAACTGTGCGAAGGGTATCGCTGGTAGGCATGAGGACAGAGAGCCTAGTAGCGACATTGCTCTCCTTAGAGTCATGGAAGGATGGTGAAAAGTTCGCGTTATCATAGCTAATATGCTGTCTTTTTTGGGGTTTGGAAGCCGACATTCTTGGACTCGGGAGTCTAATGTCAGACCTAGGAACTCCTGTACTTGACAGGGTTCCAACTTTGATTTTTTTAAGTTTATGAGCCACCCCAAGTCCGTCAAGATAGTCATTACCCGGTCCCTCTGTTCTTTGCAACTTTGGGCCGAGTTGCTTACTATGAGAAAGTCGTCTAGGTAAGGGACTATTAATATATTTTGTTCCCTTATGTGGGCCATCATTTCCGCTATTACCTTCGTGAATATTCGAGGGGCTATAGAGATTCCGAACGGAAGAGCTCTGTACTGAAAAAATCTTAATTGTCCTTTTATGGAAACTGCCAATCTCAGGAATTTTTGAGACTGATTGTGGATGGGCACATGATAATATGCATCGGTTAGGTCTATCACGACCATGTAGCAATTCGGAAACAGGATTTTTATGGTGGACTTTATTGTTTCCATTTTGAATTTGTAATTTTTTACGTATTTGTTCAGGTTTTTTAGATTTATAATGGTCCGAAAGGACCCGTCGGGTTTTGGTACTAAAAAAAGAGGGGAGAAAAACCCTTCTCCTACTTCCTGAGGAGGGATTTCTTGAATTACAGATTTTTGCAGTAGGGAAATGATTTCTTTCTCTAAAGCTGCTTGTTCTGCCACTGAAGATCTTATTTTCGTTTCTATGTACTTCCGGGGAGGAAAAGAAATAAAATCTATTTTTAGACCGTACTGTATGATGTTTAGAATCCAGGTGTTGTTGGATATTTTCTCCCAAGCGGGAAGGAAAGATGTGAGTCTTCCCCCTACCGTAGGCACAATGTCATTTGGCGGGTTTTTTGTCACGAGAGGTGTTGCCAAAGAGGTAACCTCTATCCCTTCTCCTGCCTTCTTCCCATTTATTCTGCTCCCTGGGGGGTCTGCAGCGGAAAAATCTCCGATTCCGAAAGGACTGCCTGAATGGGGCTGGGCCCAAATTTGGAAACCCTTTCTTTTTGTCTCCTGCTTTTTGGAGAATGTCATCCAGGGTCTCTCCAAACAGAAAATTTCCTTCACACGGAATAGAACATAGCTTTAGCTTTGTCTGGAGATCCCCAGGCCAGCTTTTGAGCCATAAGGTTCTTCTGGCTGCATTGGAGAGAGCAGCGGCCTTAGATGTTAACCGTACGGAGTCTGCCGAGGAGTCCGCCAGGAATGCTGCTGCTGCTCTGATTGCAGGGATAGAATCCAGTAATTTATTCCTGGGTAGCCCGTCTCTAATTTGACTCTCTAATTGATCGATCCATACCATCAGAGATCTGGAGGTGCAGGTAGCCGCAACAGTAGGCCTCAAGCTACCCCCAGCCGACTCCCATGCCCCTTTAAGAAATGTGTCTGCTTTTTTATCTAAAGGGTCTCTGAGGGAATCCATGTCCTCGAACGGGAGCGCAAATTTTTTCGAGGCTTTTGCCACCGCTACATCCAACTTTGGTGCCTTATCCCAGGAAGTGGATGCGTCATCTTCGAAGGGATACTTTCTTTTAAGCGAGGGTACTGAAGAGTTTCTCCTATCAGGTTTTTCCCATTCTTTTTTAATTAGGGATTGGACATTGGGATTTAAAGGAAAGGTTTTCCGTTTTTTTTGTCCCAAGCCACCAAACATAACATCTTGGGCTGTTTTGTCAGGTTTAGGCTCCTCCACCCCCATAGTAGCCCTAACAGCTCTTACTAAGGCATCCACTTCCTCGAGAGGAAAACAATGTCGGCCTGAATCTTCCTCGGAGGAGGATAGCGAGGAGTCAGAGTCATCCGAATCTGCGTCATCAGATGAGGATCGGACAGAGTGGGATTGTACTGTTTCCTTTACTTTATCTTTTCCTTTTTTGGAGGAAGATACAGCATTCTGAACCTCAGATCTAATAATATTTTTTAGCTCTGATGCAAAGTCGGGAGTCTCCTCACACAGCACACGCTGGATACAGGATTTACAAAGCTTTTTGTCCCAGGCTACTGGTAAAGCTTTGTCACAGATGGGGCAGGATTTGTTTTTCCTTTTCTCCAGCTTCTTCTTTCCCTATTAAGGGAGAAGAGGGAGCCCTATTATAATATATACATTCACGAAGATCACTCACCATTCGGACGTGCAGGCAGGTACCGGTTCTGGAGGGGGCCCTGGGTCTGGAATGGAAGGTTCCCGAGGAGGTGAACTAGTCTTCGCAGCAGACCTGCTGCGCTGTGTAGAACGGCTGCTAGACCCACTCCTAGCGCTCTTAGGGTCTGTCTTCTTGTGGTGCTGCTGCCTAGGCTGCAGCTCCTGTGGATCGCTGTCCTCCATGATTTACAGGGAGATGGTGCGACAACTGTGTGTGCACCATCTCCCTATTTGTATTTGGCGCCACCTCCGGCGTTCCCCCGCACTTCCGGTCCTGCGTCACGTCCAGGAAGAAGAGAAGCTACCGCGCATGCGCGCGGCGATGACCCGGAAGTCCTGCCGCATTTCCGGAGCGGCGGCCATCTTAGTACACCCGGAGCGTGCGCTTGTCGGCACAGAAGCTCCGGGTGATCCAGCGCCCCTTCCTCTCTCAGAGTCGGCGGCGTTCTCCCTCCGCTCACCCTGAAGAACCCCTCGGTTCCAGCGGTGGCGGCTTCGGGAGCCGGACAAGCCGCGGCAGGAGCCTCCTCGCTGCCGGTACTCGACCGCCCGGTCCCGGTCCATCGGTCTTCATACAGGTACCACCGGAAAGAGGTTCCCTGTTCAGGGACAGGAAACCAACTGATGCGAGGGAGAGGTACCGCCCTTTTATCTGTAGGTTTCCTGTCCCTGAAGGGCGGATCCCCTCTCTCCGTAGTGCTATCATGGGAGACCGAGAAAATGAGAAATCACTGGTCAACTTTTAACCCTTATAACTCCCTAACAAAAAAAAATTATGTTTCCAAAATTGTGCTGATGTACAGCAGACATGTGGGAAATGTTGTTTATTAACTATATTGTGTGATATAACTCTCTAATTTAAGGGCATAAAAACTAAAAGTTTGAAAATTGCTAATATTTCATAATTTCTGACAAATTTTTGTTTTTTTTCACAAATAAATGCAAGTCATATCGAAGAAGTTTTACCACTTTCATGAAGTACAATATGTCACGAGAAAATGTCAGAATCACCAAGATCCGTTGAAGCGTTTCAGAGTTATGACCTCATAAAGTGACAGTGGTCAGAATTGTAAAAATTGGCCCTGTCACTTAGGTGAAAACAGGCTTTGGGGTGAAGGGGTTAAGGGAGGGGGGAGGTAAGGGGGGGACTGGGGACTGTTTCAAAAACTTTTGTAATCATGTTTATTCTCCTTTTTGACACACTTGTGCCTGTTTTTCAACTTGACTACTGTTAATAAAAATTATCTGATTTAAAAGTCAGTACGGATCCCCTAGCAGAGGGATGAAAACTTCTACTTTGGAAGGAAGACACGTCTTTGGTCGTGTCGAACTTTATACCCAGAAACACCAGGTGCTGAGCTGGGGTCAGGGAGGACTTCTCTCTGTTGATAGCAGAGATGGACCAGAGAGTTCAGACAAGACTCTGTCCGCAGTCTCCGCGGTGCGGCCCCTTGATCAGAAGATCGTGCAGAAGGAAGTAAGGAATTAGGAGATTCCCCTTGGAGCGAAGGGTGTCCATGACCGCTGCCCATGACCATCGTGAATAGTCTGGAGGCAGAGGCCACATCGAAAGGAAGGGCCGTGAACTGATAAAGATCCTCCTGGATCGCAAACTGTAGGAACCTCTGATGCTGAACAGAAACAGAAATGTGAAGAAATTCTCCCGTTTCCATGGAAGCGATTACCGAACGTAGGGACTTTATCCTGAAATTGCAGATCCGAATGTGACAATTCAATCGCTTGAGGTCCAAAATCGGACTGAGTGATCCGTTTTTCTTTGGGACTATGAAAAGAATAAAGTAGAACCCCGAAAAAACATTCGTTCCTGGAGATGGGTACGATTACTCCTGTGCATGGTAGGGAAGAGACGGCTTGAAGAATCCCCGGGACCTGCGACGTATGTCTTAGCGGGCGAGACAGAAGGAATCGTCTTCCTGGGGAAGAAGAAAAGTCGATTTTGTAGCCGGATGTCACCATCTCTCTCGAGATTGAACCTTGTCCAATTAAAATGAAGTTGAGACATGAACCGGGGATGGGAGGTGCTTTTCCCGTCGGTGGCAGCTGAAATTGTTTGATCCAGCCTGGACCCAAAAAGTCTAGAGCCTTGGAAGACAAAGCCAGTGAGGGACTTTATTGACGGTGGATCTGCCTTCCACGCTTTCAGCCAGAGAATGCGGCATATAGCAACGATGTAGCTGGTTGCTCTGGCGGAGCAATCATCCGCATCAAAGGAAGCAGTCACTAGATATTTGCCGGCATAAACAATCTGATCTGCCAGATCTGCCATCTCATCCGGAGGAACTTCCGCTAGAATACCCTGACGAAACATTCTTGCCCAGGCAGACATGGATTTTACCACCCAGGTGGAGGCAAGTATGGGATAGAGGAGGCGCCAGCTGCTTCAAAGTGTGACTTTGCCAAGGATTCAATCTGTCTATTCGTAGAATTCCTAAGAGATGCACTGTTCGGTAGAGAAAAGACTGTCTTGGAAGACAAGCGAGACACTAGTAGATCATAATAGGGGATTCTGCACATTTATCTAAACTAAGACTGGCCTGCATGTCACTTCTCTTTTACAGATGGCACAGGCATCGTGGATTATAAGGGCAGGAAAGGGCCTCTCTAAGATTAGGCATAAGAGAGGGACTAGGGCTACTGCTGGGGAGAGCTAAGCCCTTGTAAAGCAAGAAAATCACCAGTCTGGGCTGGTCCTACCAGATAACAGAGTCCCCCAGATCCAGTGCAGGTTAGTGATGGACGCCTGCTGTGCCCTTTGAAGCCAGAAGTCGATAGACAGATGCATGTTTGTTCACACGCTTTTCATACAGAGACACGTCGCCTGCTGTGCCCTTTGGAAATGGAAGTAGATGGGGACAGACGAATCTTCACACGCTTAGCAGGCAGAGACATGTCAAGTGGGGGGAGTGTCTCGGGTGACCGGGAGAGAGAAATAGAAAAAAACATACTCTCTCCTTAGTCCTAAATAAGCGCTCAACGGAGGGGGCGGCACTGATTGACCAAGGTTCCAGTAAGGGGGCATGACTAAGCGGAAGGCGACCTCTGATTGGCCCGGGGCCCAGTAAGAGGATGTGGCTACACAGAGTCTGGGAGAAGGCCCAAAGCCGGGGACTAAATTAACAGAGGACCTGGAATTAGCTGCGACTCCTCGGCACCCGCAGTGACAGGACCGGCAAATGGCGTTAACGAAGCACTAGCCGGATGAAGAAAAAATGGCGGCAGCTGTTCAATGGCGCCATATTCTGTGCGGCTTCCTCTCGCGGGTAAACAGTGAGGCAGGCAGGTAGCTTCCGGGGACAGAGGAAAAGGACATACCTGGAAAGGGGAGTCCCAAATCACTCTTCACTGACGAAGACATCATCAGGAGCACTCGGATGGATGATGGTCACTGGTAGAAAAGGGTCCTCCTTCCCGCACTGTCTCCAGAAGTGCAGAAGACGGCAACAACCCCTTACACAAGAAGGGGGGAGGCCACCACTGGTGACCACCATCTTCATCTCAGCCCTCTCTGAGGAGAGGGGTGAGGAGGGGAAAAGGCAAGGACTGGCCACTGGGAATCACCCTGAAAAACCCGTAAGGGGGACAGGGAATAAAGTCATGCCTGTGGGTCCGAGAGTGGGAAATGCAGGTGACACCACACTGCTCTCTCATTCGCATAAGTGTGGGAAAACAGGGTGAGAAATTACACCCTGCTACCCAGAAGATGAAGAAACCTGAAAGACAGAGGGAAAAAATAATAAAACACAACAGGTGACCTGAAAAGGAAAAGACGGATCTGGGATCAGATCCAGGTCTTCCTCCTACAGACAGTAAGTTGTGGAGGCGGAGCTATTTTCCTTTTTTGCTTAGTGTCAGCTTCCTAGCGACAGCAGCATACACCCATGGTTACCTGTGTCCCCCAATGAAGCGATAAAGAGATTAACATTTTACTTTTTTCACAAAAAATTTACTTTGGAACCAAACTTTTATTTTCACAAGGGTCTCAGGAGAACATGGACCACAAAATTTGTTGTGCAATTTCTCCTGAGTATGCCGATACCCCGTATGTGTGGGAAAGCCTCTGTTTGGGTGCAGGGAGGGAGCAACGTTTGAACGCAAAATTGGCTGGAATCAATGGCAGGCACCATGTCGCGTTGGAGACCCCCCTGAAGTAGCTAAACAGTGGAAACCGCCCAATTCTAACTCCAACCCTAACACAGCCCTAACCCCAGCACACCCTTAACCCTAATCCCAAACCTAACCCCAACACCACAACCTTAACCCTAGCTCCAACTTTAACCCAAGCTCTAACCCAACCCTAACTCTAATGGAAAAAAATTTATTTTTTAAATTTATTTTTACCTAACTAAGGGGGTGATAAAGGGGGGTTTGATTTACAATTTTTTTTTTTTAAATGAACCAATTGGGAAAATTTCCTACTGATGCTGGGTTTCGGCCGTCAGATCTCGGCGGGCGCATGAGTAGTGTGCCCGCTATTTTCGTCCTGGAAGAAGACACTGAGGGCCAGAGGGTCCGGAGAGAAGAGATTATAATGCTTTTTATTCCAGGCAATCCATAGCTGAAAATCTGCTCCAAAATCTGAACATTAGGTGGAGCACATATGTTTTTTTAGTAAAGCCCAGGAAGCAACAATGGGTTTAGCGAAAGTGGTAAATGTTTTATATTTCAGTCCACACAATTTTATAAACATTTAAGACATTCTAAAAAGAGTTACGGCAGGTGTTAGACAATGCAAT
Source organism: Ranitomeya imitator (assembly GCF_032444005.1). Lineage (NCBI taxonomy): Eukaryota > Metazoa > Chordata > Amphibia > Anura > Dendrobatidae > Ranitomeya > Ranitomeya imitator. The sequence continues at coordinate 312,112,849 of NC_091284.1, read as the reverse complement.
AGAAAACAAAACTTGGATTTTTACACATAGCCATAAATGTTTACAATGCCCCAGAATAATGCAAGCAAAGCAGGAATCCTTATGTATATGCCTACACCAACATGCCCAAATATCAGCAGATAGTTCGATTACAGCAGAGCAGAGAAGATGGTTGCCCAGAAACCCATAATCAAGCCATTTCCACATACAGGGTTCAATCTCCATCACCAAAATACAAGATGTGGCAGCACTATAAGAAGTCGCATAACCAAGCAGACATCCCAAGTACCAACAGGACCCAGCTGACTGTCCTTACGTAATTTTGGGGTAGACATTCTGTGACCAATTGGTGGTTCTGATGGAAAAGCAGTATTGTTAGAGCCATCTACACAAATAACCCCCATATGCAATGAAATTAAAACAGTGTTGCATTCATTTCAGACAGTCAATCTAATCAAGATTTTGTTAGAATGGTACAAGAAACATTATTTTCTTTATAAATCACAGGTGAATTTCTGTGGTTAAAACACCGTCCAATTACAATCTACTCACATTTCATTTAAATGCCTCCCCATAACCCAAACTGACCTCATCCCATTCAGATGTGAAGGAAGGTGACTTTTCTAGTCTTTTCTTGCCGCCCCCAGTGGTGCAATTGCTGAAAGACTCGCTGCGATTCCAGTCATCTCCATCACCAGTAGCTGGGGGGGAACATGTTAACAGGTCTGAGTCAGATTTGGACAAACTGCGGCGAAGAGGCAACTCCATGTGTGAGGCAGCACCGTTTTTTCCACTGTCTGCACAGTGAAGGTCACAGGGAACAGGAGGATCTCGAACTTCACAAACTGGAGAAGAACCATGCAGAAGTCCAGAGAAGTGCTGAAGCATGTGAGAATCAGAACTGTCACCTGAGGCTAAACTCCAACCCCCTGAACTGTTCCTCCGCTGGCCACCTGAAATAAGTCAGAAACAGAAAACTATAAAGTAAAAAAAAAAAGACAAAACTATTGAGGAAACATTATAGTTACTAATCAAGAAAAATCCAAGCCATCTTACAGGGACGCAGCGTTGCTGACAGAAAGATTAGAACTTGTGCAAATCGAAAATTCCAATCCTCCTAAGACACAGTCAGCAGCAGAACTAGTGTCAACTGCTTAACAGTAACTACTATTGTTCAACCCTGAGCTTTGACATTTTGTAAATATGGAGAAAAGCTAAATAGAATAAGACTTTGAGGACATGTTTAATAATGAGATCTTACTGTTCAGCCTTTCCGAGCCATGTGAATCTCCTTCAGAATGGCCACTGGACAGATCAGAAGAACCGCGGCGGTTCGCAGGGCGGCATGGATCTTGTGGAAATGTTGACAGTCGTGCTCGAACCTAAAGGTAATATTACAAAACAATGGTGTATGCTATCAATGACTTTAAAGCTGATACTATAAACACATTCTAAAACTCAAGATTAATATAGTCTTACCTGAGCCTGAGAGTTACCAACATCCCCTTGTAAGTGCAGCAATCCTGTACAAAACAATCATTTTTAGTTAGTACCATGTATCTTTAGCTACATAAATGTAATAATATGAAAGCTAAAACACAGCCATGATTACTCCTCAATCAGAAAATTTGGGTTTCAAGTCCCCTATTTGAATGGAGTTAATGTATACTGCTGCTTTATCCAAAGTCTAAGGGTCTGACAGATTGCAGGGTACAGTCCTATAGAGCTCAACGTCTGCGCCACTTTACCAGTGAGAGCTCTGTAGCCAAAACAAACATTTTTCAATTCTGACATGTGTAAGTGACCCAAAGGTGCTAGAACAGCAGAAAACCATTGACCCCATTTTGAAAAAATTACACCCCTCACAGAATTCATCTAAAGGTATAATGAGCAATTTTACCCCACAGTTGTTTCACAGTAACAACAAAAAAAAAAAAGACATTTTTTGGTAAAATGTTGTTTTGGTTCCAAATGTTTAATTTTCACAAGCGGTAAAAGGAGAAAATAGACCCCAAAATTTATTGCACAATTTGTATTGAAAACGGCCATACCCAAAAGTGGTGATAAGCTACTGTTTTGGTACTCGAAAGGGAAGAAGCCCTATTTGGCTTTTGAGAGCAAGTTTGCTTGGAATAGTTTGCGGGTGGCGATTACAGCGCCCAAAAAGTGCCAGAATAGCAGAAAACCCCCAATGTGATGCCTTTTTGGGAAATTACACCCCCAGGTAATTCCACTAGAGGTGTAGTGAGCATTTTTATATTATAGGTGTTTCACTGATTCCTTTAACATCGGCCTGTGTGAAAATAAAAAATTACATGTTACAATAATAAGTAGATGTAGATAAAAATGTTTTATTTTTAACGAATTAAAATAACCCAAAACCTTTTAAACTTATTACACAATTTCTCCCAAGTGCAGTAATACCCTTGCATAGCCATACACTGTTTGGGCAAATGGCAGGGCACAGAAAGGAAGCAGTGTCATTTGGGGCTCAGATTCTCTCAACAGCACAAAGTAATTGATTGTTCATACAATGCACAGTACATAGTAGAGAAGATAGCCCTAAGAAGAATTGTACCTTCAATGCCCAAATCTATTGCTGTGCTTGCCAGAAATCGTTCTCTAATCTAATACGCTAATGAGGTGCTTGGTGCACATTCTGCATGGCCAAGCAGTCCAATGTACCTTCCCATCTACTTGTTTTCAATCCCCTCTGCCTTCCTGTGGTCCCTGTAAAGCCAGAGCTGTCAATCAAGGAAGAGGAGGGAGGAGATAGATGGAAAACAATTATGGGGTAAGGTGCACCGAGCTGCTAGGCCAAGTCCAGGGTGCTCCGAGCACCGCATTAGCAGAGATCAATAAAGAAAGATTTCTAAAACACAGCGAAGGATGTTGGCACTAAACGTACAATTATTTTACGGTTATGTTCCTAACAATATGCGAATACATTTCCAGAATTAATGGCTCAGTATGTAGTTTAAAAGAGAAGTGCTCCGATTTTTTCTTGTCTGTAAGAAATTATAAACAGACAAATCAGGAGTGCTATTGAAAAAAGGCAAAACAGACTAGTAGAAAAAGACTAATGATAACTTTCCTTTTGGCGGGGGTTACAATTAAACTTATTTCCATTACACTGTTGAGACAATGCAGCAAAAGCTGAACATAGTGTGCACTAAATTCTTGACTTTTCTATGCGTCTTGTATGGCTAATTCCACTTCTTGGACAACCTCTTCTTAAAGGGACACTGTCACCTGAATTTGGAGGGAACAATCTTCAGCCGTGGAGGCGGGGTTTTTGGGTGTTTGATTCACCCTTTCCTTACCCGCTGGCTACATGCTGGCTGCAATATTGGATTGAAGTTCATTCTCTGTCCTCCATAGTACACGCCTGCGTAAGGCAAGATTGCTTTGTGCAGGCATGTACTACGGAGGACAGAGAATGAACTTCAATCCAATATTGCAGCCAGCCTGCAGCCAGCGGGTAAGGAAAGGGTGAATCAAACACCCAAAAACCCCGCCTCCATGGCTGAAGATTGTTCCCTCCAAATTCAGGTGACAGTGTCCCTTTAAATCCTGTAAACTCCCATGTAAAATGTTAAAAAAATATTCTACTCACCTCCCACACTAGTGCAGTTCAAGCTTGGCTGGCGTCAAGTCTCTCAGCGGGCAAATAACATTATTAAGCAAGGTGGGCCCTGTAGCCAATCAGTGGCCACTGATTGGCTGCTTCCCTCACACTTCACTTGGATAAAATTTGATTGTCCAAGAAGAAGATAAGCATGCAACCAGACAAATGTCAGCCCATCAGCAGTACAACAAGGTCACGAGAGACCCGGCGCCAACATCGCTGGAACAATGCCAATGTGGGAGGTGAGTAAGGTTTCTACAACATTTAAGAAGGGGTTGTCCAAGTATAGTCCAGAAACATAACAATGTGAAGAAAAAATGCGGAACTCACCAAGTTCAGCAAAAATTTCAGTGTCCTATATTTCACCATGTGTGGCTTGGACAAAGTATTGGACATGCAGTTTCAAGGAGGCATGCGGGGAGAAAGGGCTACTGCTGTTTCGCGAGTAATCACTTCAACGGGTGCAGGTACTGATGTGGTGTGTTTAATTAATATGGGGGCATCCTTTTTCTGTGGTCTTGTTTTTGCATCATGACTATGATATAATGCCTGACACCTTGCACTGCTGAGGTGGTTACCTCTTCCTGTCTGTACCTCCGTACAGTATGGGTTACTTTATTTAATGTGGTTTATTTATTCTTTTTGATATTTAATAAATATTTATACTGTTTTTTTTAGTAAAATTATCGCCTGGTACACCTTTTTCTCCCATTTGCCATGTCTTTTTGGAGTTGGTATACTTTTTTAGGCTGGGCCACCATAGGTGCCCCATTCTCTTAGCATTTGATATGCAGCTGGGTTGGTTTTTTATGTAAATGTGCATGTAACAGAGCTGCATGTGTCTATATAGGTATATAATGTAGGGAAAAGAAAGAGGGAATATGTACGTGATTAAAATATAGCTTTTATTTTATATAGAATGATTTTGTTAAATTGTGCTTAGAATCATTAAAATTAATTAAGATGCATCATATATTCAGTATATAGAGTGAGTGTATTGTATATTGGAGCACTGTTGCATTTCTGATCAATTTATTATCTGCTATGCAACTGTGAGCCACTAAATTCCCAGTATGTAAGTAACAGAGTATTCTATAGCTTAGGTAAATGCTAGCCAAGGAATAATAAACAGCGAGGCAGTAGTTACTACTGCAGCCAGCTCATTGTATAAGGGTATGTGCACACGTCAAGATTTCTTGAAGAAATTTCCTGACAAAAACCGGACATTTGTGCCAGAAATCCGCATGCGTTTTTTTTGCTTTGCATTTTTTTCCCAATGCATTAAATAGTGGCAAAAACACGAAAAATCCGCAAAATTAATTAACATGCTGATTTTTTTACCGCAATCATGTGCACAAAAATTGCAGAATGCACTCTAAATGATAGGATGCATATGTATGCGTTTTTAATGCGTTCTTATCGCAAAAAAACCTGAACGTGTGCACATACGCTAACACATACTGCAGAGAAATACTCCTAATAGATTTATTACCTCCCTATGCTACCCTAGGATATCAAAATGAGTGATAACGACCCCTCTACTTTACACCGGCAGGTAAATTTTAATTTATAGTAAAAACGTTTTTCCTATTTTCTGCTGTCTAAATCTGGGGTGCGTCTTATGGTAAAGTGCATCTAAGGCTAGGTTCACATTGCGTTAGTGCAATCCGTTTAGCGGATACGCTAACGGATTGCGCTAACGCAATGTCCAAAAAGGGATTGCGTTTGGCAATCCCGCTAGCGCAGATGCCAGATCTGCGCTAGTGAAGAAAATAACGGGACATCGCTGACGCATGCCAAAAAAGGCATGCGTTAGCGATCCGTTAGCACATTGCAGTCAATGGGTGCACTAACGGATCCGTTACGTAGCATTAATTGCAACAATTGCGCCATGTAACGGATTCCGTTAGCGGACACCCACTAACGCAATGTGAACCTAGCCTTACAGTCCGAAAAATACAGCAGGTCAAGAGTCTCTAAAATGAATAAGAGGTGTTTGACATGGGCAACTACTCTACTTCTGTATCTTTTACACCAGTTCTGATATGTTTATCTATTGGTCTTTCAGCCTTTAAAATTTACCTTGATCATCGGGCCTTTTGGTCTCAGCAGTGAGCAGAAGCTCGTATGGATTCTCTTCCTCCAGACTAATATGCAATTTACTATGAACCTTTTGGAGAAAAAAAAAAATGGTACATCTAAAGTTATCAGCTCATACACGTTGTCTTAATATGCAGCTAAGGACAGAGGTAGATCCTGGGAGATCGGGAAACCTTTATGTAAATTTACATGTAAACATTAGTAAATTAACAAACAATGATGGTCAGCAAGAGTATGAAAAGTAAAATATGCGCGTGTGTAAGGCTACGTTTACATTTGCGTTGTGCGGTGCTGCATCGGCGACGCAATGCACAACGCAAACAAGAACGCATGCAAAACGCATAGTTTTGTGACGCATGCATCCTTTTTTGGCTGAATTTTGGACGCAAAAAAAATGCAACTTGCTGCGTCCTCTGCGCCCTGACGCTTGCTGCAAAAAAGACGCATGCATCACAAAACGCATGCAAACGCATGTCCATGCGCCCCCATGTTGAATATAGGGGCACATGACGCATGCGTTGCCGCGGCTGCGCCCGACGCACCACCGCAAGACGCTAATGTGAACGTAGCCTAAGAGGTTCTCTTCAGAAATCAGCCACCGAACTTAAAAAGATCTCAGAAAGTCAGACTGCTTTTTCATGACACATTGTACCTTGTTAGTGGCAAATTTTAGGTATGGAAGTTACAATTTGCATTTATTTGTTTCTGAAAATATCAGGGTTTTTTTTTTATACAAACATCAAAAAACATTGCAATTTCTAAAATGTTAAATTTTATGTCATTAAACCAGATTAAACCAAACTAAAAGTTAAAAGATAACATTTACCATATGTCTACTTTATATTAGGGTGCTGATGGTGTTAAAGATGGAGCCCCCAGGCTCTGTTAAACATTTATATAATGTAATCCCTATTGACAGCAGCATCTAAGGGGTTAAACAGATATGAATGATGCCAACTCTGATCGTGCCTGATACAGCAAGTTGTCAGCTATAGTGTACAGCTGACAGCTGCTGTATTGTCACCTGTGTTGGGATGCTAGTCTCTTACAGTACATCGCAGGTCAGTAAAAAGACGTATTGGTGGTCATTAATGGGTTAAATTTTGAAGTGCTATCTTTGCTGGAACATGTGGAACATGTGACTAGTGGTTATCGACCGAGTCTCTTAGATGTGTTTAAAATGTACAGAATCTGGACAATACCCCACCACCATTTTTCTGTAAGGACCCAAATGTAGAAAATGTAACACATAATAATACCTCCTCACAAAAAGGGTGAAATAAATTAAATATCCAAAACAAATATGGTAAAAATATAAATTTTTATTAAATAATTATTAAAAGACATATTTAAAAAAGGGGAAACACGAAACATCAAGACAATACAGAAAAATCCCCATAGTGCAATTATTAGCCAGATTGGTAGCCCTGGAAATGTTGCCGTTTTGACGTGTGGAAAGAGTATTTCCGCGACCTCTTGGCGGTGGCAGCCCCATGGTACTCGATTCCCATCCGACACTATTTTTCCCGATGTGCCGTCAAAACCCTTACATAAGCACGTGTTACACAATATCAGCCGTACTCTGGCCAACGCAGTCACACTGAAGGCCTACTTTACCACAGACACGTGGACAAGTTCTTGTGGACAGGGAAGCTACATTTCCCTTATGGCACACTGGCTGAACCTGGTGGAGTCTGGGACATCACAAATCTTACCCACACCAAGAATAGCGGTCCCAACTTCCATCAGGGTTTCAGTCTCCTCATATTACAGTTCCTGTCTCTACTCCTCCTCACTGAAAGTAGCCTCCCCGTCACTCGTCAGGTGGAAGGTCTTAAGCATTGCCTTGGCAAAGCGGCAGCACGCTCTGCTGAAGCTCATCTGTTTAGGTGATAAAGCTCACAACGCAGCCAAGATGTTGAAGGTGATAAAAGAACAGACCAATCAGTGGCTCTCCCTGTTGAATCTCCAACCAGGTCTGGTTGTGTGTGATAATGGATGTAACTTGGTGCTGGCTTTCCAGCTCAGTAAGTTGGTAAACACATTCCATGCACGGCCTACATGCTGAACTTGGTTGTACAGCGTTTTTTAATACATACCATGACTTGCCGGACCAGTTTGCAAAGGTACGGCGTGTCAGTGCACATTTCCAAAAGTCATCTCAGGATTTCTGCGGACTAGCATTGTGGCAGCAGCACTTTAATTTGCCTCGTCAACGACAGAATTGTGACCTGCCCACATGCTACAATTTGACCTATAATACTAATACTACTTCTAATAATAATAATAATTTAATTTCTATAGTGCCAACGTAGTCCGCAGCACTTTACATTTTAGATGGGACTTGTAGAGACAATAAAAGACATTACAGAATAACAATAATCACGTAAACAACAGATATCAAAAGGAATAAGGGCCCTGCTTGCTATCTGAGGAAATAGGGGAGACACGAAAGGTGGGTGGTAACAATTGCTTTCATTGTTCTGACCAGCCATAATGTTAGAAATCAGGTGTTCATGTAATGCTGCATGAACTGGTTACCAACCAGTATGTGTAAAAGTACAGACACAGAGGGCTATTTAATGCATGAAGCGTGTGAGAACAAGATACAGGCTTAATGAGCAGCAGAGAGCAGTGTCTGAATTCCAGCTTCTCAATACCAGTCAGAGTAACACTTAGACCACACACGTAACAACTGTTGAGTGGGTGTGGATCAATTATATTTGTGAGGTTCTTCAAAACTATTAGTATTGCACCAAGATAGCGAGCGCTGATGAAGCTATTGTCAGCGTAACCATACCGCTGTTCCGTCTATTAAAACGTTAGCTGCAGAATCTCAAAGAGGAAGCTTGGAATGCTGAGCAGGTGGCTATGGAGAAAGATTGTACAGTGCCTGATACCACACATCCCAGCCTCACACAATATTCTCAAGCCACACTGGTTGATGACAAGGAACAGGAGGAGGATGATCAGAAGTTTTTTGGTCTGCGCTCCAGAGGGGACGCCCAATCCCAGATTCATGATTGTCCAGAAAGGATGGCCTGAAGAGAAGGAGGAGGAGAATGTATCGTGAGGAGGAGAGGATGGTTAGTGTTCTTCCTTGTGAGGACACTGAACGTTTGACTCGAACTTTACACTAAACCATAACTGTTAAGTTATAGGTTCTACCTTAATGACCTTTATTTTATACAAGTTAAAATGAACCTAAACCAATTATTAAGGACCTGCATCGAGCTTCTGCAAATGATTAGATTACATTAATATTGGCTAAATTACCAAGTTCGCCATTTTCTAGATTGTCTTTTGTTTGATTAATCAATGCTATTTCACTTTAGATGACAAAGGTATAACATGAGCTGGATCTTGGCTCTCAGGGTTAACATGTGTTATCTGGATCCCCCCCTTTAAAGGGAACCTGACACCCCAAAAATCGAAGGTGAGCTAAGCCCACCAGCATCAGGGGCTTATCTACAGCATTCTGTAATGCTGTAGATAAGCCCCCAATGTATCCTGAAAGATGAGAAAAGGAGGTTAGATTATACTAACCCAGGGGCGGTCCCAGTCCAGTTCTGGTCCGATGGGCGTCGCGGTTCGGTCCGGGGCCTCCCATCTAATTACATTCACGCTGCGGCTCCGACGCAGGCTTACTTTGTCTGCCCTGTTGAGGGCAGAGCAAAGTACTGCAGTGCGCAAGCGCCGGGAAAGGTCAGAGAGGCCCAGCGCCTTCGCACTGCAGTACTTTGTGCAGGAGCTGCAACGTGAATGCAAGAAGAGGACGTCATCAGGGAGATTTTGAGCCACACAGAAAAACAATTTGAGTTTAATTTTGTTTGTGAAGGGTTAAGTTTCATATCTACTATATAATTGTCTAAGGGTCACTTCTGTCTTTCTGTCTGTCTGTCACGGAAATCCCAAGTCGCTGATTGGTCGCGGCTAGCTGGCCGCGACCAATCAGCGACGGGCACAGTCCGGCGGCGAAATGGCCGCTTTTAACTACCCACAGCCAGTGCCGGCTCCATACTCCCCTCCAGTCAGCGCTCACACAGGGTTAATGGCAGCGTTAACGCTGCTATTAACCCTGTGTGACGAACTTTTTACTATTGATGCTGCCTATACAGCATCAATAGTAAAGATCTAATGATCTTTCTTACTACTACAACCGGAATTAATGCTATTGGTGGAAACACGTAAGCAAGGCTGAATTTCCACGGTATTTGAAGGGCATCTACTGCAAACGGGTTCCCTCTCGGGTCCAACGAGCAGAACCTTTCCACCTTCCTGTTGTGAAGAGTGGCAAATAAGTCTATTACCGGACTGCCCCAAGACTGTGCTATCTGATGGAATACCCGGGGATTCAGCGACCATTCTCCCTGTCTTAGCTTTTTGTGACTTAGGTAGTCTGCTTTTGTGTTTTCGACCCCCTTTATGTGCAGAGCTGTGAGGGACAGTAGGTGAGATTCTGCTAACTGAAGAAGAGCAGATGTTGCCCCCATAAGGGAAAGGGACCTCGTTCCCCCCTGGTGGTGGATATAGGCTACCACTGCATAATTGTCGGACATAATTCTGATATGACGACCCTGAAGGATAGGAAGGAAATGTCTCACTGCCCTTTCTACCGCCCATAACTCTTTTACAATGGATGTCTGATGTGTCTCTGCATGGGACCAGGACCCCTGTACCGAGAGGGTTCCTAGATGTGCACCCCATCCCGTACCACTCGCGTCCGTTGTGATCACGTCTTCTATCGGAGTTAGCCACTGAACCCCTGAGGTCAACTGATCCCTTACAGACCACCAGATTAGGGAATCTCTGATGCCTACTGAAAAGTGTACTTTTCCCTCTAAACGACCTTTTAACAATCTGTGTTGACAGGACCTCCCACTGTAATTGTCTCAGGTGAAACTGTGCCAATTTACAGCGGGTATACAGGATGTTAGTGACCCTAACAGGGACATCGCCTTCCTCCGGGTCATTACAGGCTGCTGTATTGATAATTCCACAAGACTCTATATCTTGATTATTTTGCTCTCCGGTAGGAGACAGAGTTGGCGCGTGGAATCTTGAACCCCAGGAAGGACTGAACTTTCTCTGGTGTTAATCTTGACTTGATGACATTTATTTTCCAACCCAATACTGCTAGGGTCGTAGTCACCTCCTCTATATGTGCAAGACAGTGATCCACCGACCTCCCTATTATAAGGAAGTCGTCTAGGTACAGGACAACGACTATGTCTTGGGAACAGAGGAAGGAAATGACCTCTGACATTAGTTTGGTGAATATTCTTGGTGCCATCGATAGACCAAACGGGAGGGCAGCATACTGGTAGTGTTTGAGTTGCCCTTGGACAAAAAAGGGCAAACACTGCTACCCTCAGAAATTTTTGATATTCCCGATGGATTGGGACATGATAGTAAGCGTCCTTTAGGTCTATAGCTGCCATGAAGCAGTCCAGGAACAGCATTTTTTTCGCTGAGTTTACCGACTCCATCTTGAAGGAGTAATTTATCACTGACCAATTGAGTTTCCTCAAGTTGACAATAGTTCTCAGCGAGCCATCTGGCTTCCGTATCAAAAAGAGAGGGGAATAAAAACCTTTTCCCTCCTCTTCCCTTGGGACTTCTACCAGAAACCGTTTTAGTACTAGCCCCAATACCTCTGTTTCCAGAGCTAACTGTTCCTCCGGTAATTTTCTGTGTGGTGTCAACACAAAAGTCTGTCGAGGTGGATGAATAAAGTCTATTTTTAGGCCGTCCTTGACTACACTCAATGCCCAATGACTGGGGGAAATACTTATCCAGGCGCTGAGAAAGTAAGAGAGCCTTCCCCCTACCTCCGGCTTGGCGTCATTGGGAGGGCTTTTTTGCTGATGTGGAGGGTCCCTTAAACATGTACCCAGATCCTTTTCTATCTCTATAGTCCCAGTTCCTTCTATCTCCCGGGGGGCGACCTCTGTTAAATTTTCCTCTCCCAAATTAATCCTATCCTTCTGATATCCACCGGAAAGCGAGGAAAACCTTTTTCCTTGTCGCCTGCTTTTTCTAAAATGTCCTCCAGCTTCTGACCAAAGAGGAATTTGCAGTCACACGGGATGGAACAAAGTCTATCTTTTGAGGGCAAGTCACCTGGGCACCCCTTTAACCACAAGGCGCGTCTAGCTGCATTAGACAATCCAGCTGCCCTAGCTGCTAGTCTTACAGAGTCTGCTGAGGAATCTGCTATGAAAGCTGCCACTCCTTTTGCCATTGCCATATTGGCTAGGACCTCTTCTCTTGGCACCTTAGATTTCAATTGATCCTCCATTTGTTGCAGCCAGACAATAAGGGAGCGGGCAACACATGTCCTGGCTGGTTTTAGACCTCCTGTGGCCGCCTCCCTGGTGTGTTTTAAAAAAGCATTCGCTTTCTTGTCTAATGGGTCTCTTAAGACGCCCGAGTCCTCTAAGGGTAGGGATGACTTTTTAGATGACCTAGCCACCGCACCATCAATCTTAGTGACTTTATCCCACACTTCTGAATCCTTTTCCTCGAAAGGATACCGTCTCTTAGAAGATGGGGGAAGGCTACCAGATTTCTCAGGCTTTTTCCACTCTTTTTCTATAAGGACTTTTACTTTAGCATTAACTGGGAAAGTACGCTTCCTTTTCTCCTCCAAACCACCAAACATAATGTCCTCTACCGATCTAGACGCTTTCTCATCCTGTTCTCAGTTAGAAAGCATGGTCGGCCCCCAACATCACTATCTGAAGAGGAGCCAGATGATATGGAAGAGGATGAAAAAGGAGACAGAGGTTCCTCCTGATATTCCTCGCCAGACTGAGAGGCACCAGAATCAGAAACAGTCTCTAGGCTTTAGCTACTTCGTTTTTTAAGGACTGATTTTAAAGACCCTTTAACCTCTGCTCTAATCATGGGCCTGAGGCTAGAGGCAAAGCTAGGAGATTCATCCTGAATGGTCTTTTGGATACAGTCCACACAGAGGCTTTTCTGCCACTGGACTGCTAGCGGGATTTTACAGAGGGCACATTCTTTGTTCTTTGCCTTGGTACTAGCCTTCCTCGGCGCCTGGCAAGTAAGCAGAGAAATGTAGCCCATTACCACCAATGTGACATTCACGAAGATCACTCACCACCCGCTGACACTCAAGGGTACCGGATATTGAGGCTGACCTGGAGTACGGACAACGTCCCTCCTAGAAGCTGAGGAGTCCTGTGACCTTCGGTCAGGGCGACTGCCGCTTCTCCTCTTAGTATGCTGGTGACCAGACATAGCACCTAGTAAGGCCTCTTGCTGCTGCTGCTGTTGTAGTAGTGGCTGCTGTTGTAGCTGCTGCTCCATACAATCCTCCATAATGGAGCTCTGTAGATGTGAACACTTTCACCGTGGACTCACCACCTTTTAATGGGTGATCCACTCTGCTGACCGCCTCATTCGATATGCATATCGCTCCTCCCCCGCTTCTGCGCCCCCGGGAGACCGCCAAAAAAGCTCTGTAACCCGGGCATTATCCGTCCATGGGCGCCACCATCTTGGATCCGGCTCGCAGCACAGACGTCACGTGGACACGCCCATTCTCAGCGTGCCCTGCACGCGACGGCTACCGCGCACCCGGAAGTTAGGCACAGAGCTGAAAGAGGCCAGCAGAGGGGGGAGAGAGCAGCGTGGCAGCCGCAGAAGAGCTACAGGACTCTGGACTGCGCTGAACCGACGCCAGCACATGAGCGAAGGCCCCAGGACCTGCGAACAGCGCTTCCACAACCTGAAGCTGGCATACAGGTTTTCTGCCTGTTCTTCCAGTGCCGGGACAGGAGTGGGTGAGTCTTCCAAACCGCCGTGATTTCAGCACTAAGGCTCCCATTAGGACAGGAACTGAAGCGAGGGAGAGGTACCGCTACATATTTGACCAGTCATGTGTAGAGTCCTATCCCATAATGTAGGGGATTTAACTCCCCTACAAAACGTAAAAAGGCATTCATAGATTATAGGAAGCACAGCCCTGATATACTTTCACTTTCATATGAAACTCGAGTCTATTCTTGTTCTTAGAAATTAAGGCTATTCCATGCGAGAAATTTCCAAGAAACTGAAGATTTCCTACAACGGTGTGTACTACTCCCTTCAGAGAAGAGCACAAACAGGCTCTAACCAGAGTAGAAAGAGAAGTGGGAGGCCCCGCTGCACAACTGAGCAACAAGACAAGTACATTAGCGTCTGTAGTTTGAGAAATCGACGCCTCACAGGTCCTCAACTGGTAGCTTCATTAAATAGTACACGCAAAACGCCAGTGTCAACATCTACAGTTAAGAGGCGACTCCGGGATGCTGCCCTTCAGGGCAGAGTTGCAAAGAAAAAGCCATATCTGAGACTGGCTTTTAACATGGGCAAAATAACACAGGCATTGGACAGAGGAAGATTGGAAAAAGTGTTATGGACAGACGAATCTCCAAGTTTGAGGTGTTTGGATCACACAGAAGAACATTTGTGAGATGCAGAAAAACTGAAAAGATGCTGGAAGCGTGCCTGACGCCATCTGTCAAGCATGGTGGAGGTAATGTGATGGTTTGGGGTTGCTGTGGTGCTGGTAAAGTGGGAGATTTGTACTAGGTAAAAGGGATTTTGAATAAGGAAGGCTATCACTCAATTTTACAATGCCATACCCTGTGGACAGCGCTTGATTGGAGCCAATTTCATCCTACAACAGGACAATGACCCAAAGCACACCTCCAAATTATGCAAGAACTTTTTCGGGAAGAAGCAGACAGCTGGTATTCTATCTGTAATGGAGTGGCCAGCGCTTTCACCAGATCTCAACCCCATTGAGATGTTGTGGGAGCAGCTTGACCGTATGGTACGCAAAAACTGCCCATCAAGCCAAACCAACTTGTGGGAGGGGCTTCTGGAAGCATGGGATGAAATTTCTCCAGATTACCTCAGCAAATTAACTGCTAGAATGCCAAAGGTCTGCAATGCTGTAATTGCTGCAAAGGGAGCATTCTTTGTCGAAAGCAAAGTTTGAAGGAGAAAATTATTTCTTCAAATAAAAATCTTTTTTTCGAACCTTGTCAATGTCTGGACTAGATTTTCAATTCATTTGGCAACTCATTTGATTAATAAAAGTATGAGTTTTCATGGAAAACACAAAATTGTCTGGGTGACCCTAAACTTTGGAACCGTAGTGTATTATATTAGGATTATACTCGGTAAGCCCTTTGCTCCTTCTTTGTGTCATTACTTTCTAGTACATGAGTTATTCTCATCCTATATTCATAGAAATTTGGGCATTTGTGTAATACTGTGTATCCAAGTGGCAGTTTTTTTTACCACATTTAGGATATTGCCACTTTCAGGAGAAATTGCTTAATACATTTTGTGGTCCATTCTTCATATTACCTCTTAAAAGTTTGCAACGGAAGCACCATTTTAGTGGGGGGAAAAAAAGGTAATTTCATTTTTTTTTCCATTCCAATCTGCCTTAATTTCTGAGAAGCACCTGAATGGTTAACACATTGCCTGATGGCAGTTTTAAATACCCTGAGGGGGTGCAGCTTTTAAGATGTTATCACTTCTGTAGTTTTCCCAAAATATAACCCCCTCAAACTTACTTCAAAATTGTTGCTAAATTTTAACCCTTCAGACATCTTAAGTAAATAAAAAATGTTTTAAAAAATGTTGGAAAAACGATGCGGACGTAAAGTAGACATATGGAAAATGTGATTTATTAACCATTTTTTATAGCATAACTAACTGGTTTAAGGATATGAGCATTCAAAAAAGACGCCAGAAAGACGGCCTAAGAACTACCCTGTCCTGGTAAAAAATTAGAAAAGGAGCTTGACAGGACAGGGTGGCTAAGTCCGATACCCGCCTGATTGATGTCACCGCAACAAGAAAGGCAACCTTCCATGAAAGATGGGTGAGAGCCGTCCAGCAGCGGTTCAAAGGGAGACCACGGTAGAACATCCAGGACCAGGTTATTCTACAGGGGGGTACCAAATGGGAGACCCCCTGAATGAAAGTCTTCACCTGCAGTTTGGAAGCAATCCTGCGCTGGAACAAAACAGATAAGGCAGAAATCTGACCTTTGAGGGAACTAAGCGCTAGGCCTGAGTCCAGACCAGCGTGAAGAAACTCCAGAATTGCAGAAATTAGAGAAAGCGAAAGAAAAACGACCATGGTCCCTGCACCATGCAAAAAATGATTTACAGGTACGGTGATAAATGCACATGGATGCAGGTTTCCGAGCGCTAATAATGGTACAAACCACTTCTTGGGAAAACCCAGCTTGGGTTAGGACCCAGGATTCAATGGACATGCCGTTGAACACAGGGCCTCTGAGTTCTGGTAGCAAATCAGGCCCTGGGAGAGCAAATCTGGTCAATCTGGAAGTCGCCAGGGAATGTCGACGACGAGCTGCACCCTCTACGCGAACCACACCCAGCGCGGCAAGTCCGAGCGACTAGGATCACTGGAATTCCTTGTTTTGATCTTCCTGATGATCATCAGGAGCAACTGAAGCGGGGGGGGGGGGGGAACACGTACGGAAGAAAGAATTGATTCCATGGAAGGACCAGAGCCTCCACCCCAATGGTCTCTGGATCACGGGACCGAGCTATGAACTCGGGCACCTTGGCGTTTAGTCTCAATGCCATCAGATTGACGTCCGGAATCCCCCAGCAATAACAAATCTGATGGAAGATCTCCGGATGCAGTGACCACTCCCCCAAAGAGAGACCCTGGCGGAGAGGAAGTCCGCCACCCAGTTTTTCACACCCGGGATGTGAACTGCTGAGATGACTGAGTAGTTTCTCTCGGCCCAAAGGAGAATGTGCTTCACCTCGCACATTGCCGCCCTTCTGCAAGTGCCCCCGAAGGTTGAAATATGCCACAGCTGTGCGTTGTCCGATTGTATGTGGATGGGGCGAGCCGCTAGGAGGTGATGGAACCGTCGCAGGGAGAACCGCATAGCACAGTCTTCCAGAATGTTGATCGGGAGAAGTGCCTCCTGAGGAGACCAGCGTCCCTGGGCGGTGTGATGCTGAAAGACAGCCCCCCAGCACAGAAGACAGGCGTCGGTGGTGATCACCAGCCATTGGACGGAAGGAAAGATTTCCCTTGGGTGAGCGATGACCGCAACGTTCACCACCTGAGCGACTGCTTGACCCGCGGGGACAAACAGCACAGCCAGTCGAGAGAGAACGGGTTTCTGTCCCAAGCTGCTAGAAATTCATGCTGTAGAGGCCAAAGATGCAACTGGGTGAAAGGAACAGCTTCCATCACTGCTACCATCTTGCCTAGGACCCCCATGCCGAACCAGATGGAGTGAGGATGTGGGTGACAAAGTGCCCAGGCTCCCCGTTGAAGGGCTAAGACCTTGTCTCGATAGAAAATCACCAGAGTCCAGGGTCGTTCCTAAAAAGGAAATCTGCTGAGCTGGGACAGGGGAAGATCTGTCTAAGTTTATCAGCCAACCCAGGCGAGAAAGTGTGTCCAAAGTGATACGGACACACTCCACGCATGCTTGGATAGACAGGCCCTTGACTAGGAGGTCGTCCAGGTATGGCAAAACGACCACACCCCGAGAGTGCAGAATGGACATGATGTCCGCCATGACCTTCGTGAACACTCGCAGAAGGGAAAAGCTGTAAACTGGAAATGTTCCTCGCGGATGGCAAGGCGCAGGAACCTTTGGTGAGGGGAAAAAAAAAATTGGGATATGCAGGTAAGCATCCCAGATGTCGATGGATGCTAGGTACTCCCCCTTCTCCATCAAAGTGATGACAACAGAGGGATTCCATCCTGAAGTGACGGACCTTGGCAAACTTGTTTAGGAGCTTCAGGTCGAGAATGGGCCACACCGTCCCGTCCTTCTTTGGAACCACAAATAAGTTTAAGTAGAACCCCTCGTTTTCTGGGACCGGAATAATGACTTCGTTTTGGCATAGCGAATCTATGGCTCGGTAGAAGGACCATGCCTGTGCCTCTGTTTTGGGGGGAAAAGAGGGGAAGAATCATGCTGGAGGGCGGGAAGAAAATTCTATTTTGTAACCGGAAAACACGAGGTCCCTGACCCATTCGTCGTGAACAACAGAGAGCCAGGTATGACGAAATAGGAGTAGATGGCCGCCTACTTTGCTGGTGTCGACCGGGTAATGCCACGAGTCATTGTACTGAGAGTCTATGGGACTTTACTCCCTTAGACCTGGATTGTTTGGGACGGTTCTTCCACGACTGGTTGGACTTATACGAAACCTGGGGACCCCTGTCTCCATGGGAGGAGCGCCCCTAACCGGAATAGGTTGCTGTATTGGACCAAATGGGATTGTTGCGAAAGGATCGGAAACGCGTCTGCTGTTGCCGACGAAATGGTCGGCTAGTCCTCTGCTGGGGGAGGAATTTACTTTTTCCTCCTGTGGCATCCGAGATAAGCTGATCCAGCTTCTCTTCAAATAAACGACCACTCTGGAAAGGCAGAGCCGTTAGGGATTTTTTTACAGGCAGAGTCGACTCGCCATTCTCTGAGCCACAATGCTAGTCTAATGGAGATGGCGTTTGCGGCAGCAAGTGCGGCAGTTAGCGGAGTCCAAGGAAGCGTGCACCAAATAGTCCCTCTGGTTTGCCAGATCTGCTGCCTCCAGGGGAAGGTTACTATCCTGAATGGTTCTGGTCATGGTATCTGCTCAAGAGACCATAGCTTTAGCTACCCACATTGCAGCGAAAGAGGGAGAGTGCCGAGACAGACGCTTCAAAAACTGAAAGGGCAAGATTCTCTATCTGACTGTCTGTGGGATCTTTAATGGAAGAATCATCTGGCAAGCATAGGAGGATTTTGGTGGACAGGAGTGATACCGGGAAGTCAACTGGAAGAGATTCAGCGCATTCTTTCCACAGATCCGATTAAAATGGATATCTAGCTTCAAGCGGCTTTTGACATGCGAAGCATTTGTCCGGTCGCTCCCTATACCACAGAACTATGTCCTGAAATTCTGGATGGCTGGAAAAAACCCCTTGAGAGTGTTTGGTCCTCTTGAAGGATACCACGTGATCCAGGATGAAATTAGAGACCTCGTCAATCTTCAAAGTCTGGTTGACGGCCTCAATAAGTATCTATCGTCGCCTGATAATCCGGAGAATCTAGATCATGCGGCATATCGGTATCGGACTCAAGAGTCCTGGTTACTACGAACCCTGAGTGAGGGGGAAGCGGGAAAAGGAGCTCGCGGATGCCAAGGCATGAGAGGGCACAGGAGACATGCTATGGATCTATTTCCTAGATGCCTGTGGAGTTTTTGACTGAGAACGGCCCCTGATGGCCAACCGTTCCCGTGAGGTAGAGGAACCTTCTAAGATAGGCAGACAAATGCCCCGACCCGTGGCGGGATTTTGAAGGGACTCAATTGCTTTAGTCAGAGAAGCCATGGACTGTAACAAAGCCTACTCAGGGGGACTAGGTGCACTGGGTTCGGTGGCAGCAGAGGGCTCCTGAGTGAACTCGGGAGCACAGGCCTTGCAGAGTGGCATACTCTGAAGACTGGCAGGTGGTACAACAGGTGAAAAACAATGCATGTCTTTTGCTAGCCTTTTTGAATGTCTTAGAGTGACATGGTGTACCCCAGAATGTCCCTGATCCTGCTGATATGCTCCATTAGGGAGGATAGTGTGTTGTAAGGACCAGTGACGATTGCAGAGAAGGGCTAATGAGTTGAGTAAATGGCGCAGCCCAGAGATCTTACCCTGTCCTGTGGCCCTGAGTGAGCGGTCCTCCTGGTGAGGTACAGGCAGGCTGTACAAGTAGGGAGCCGGTCTGTTGAAAGAGTCCGCTATGTCCGGAATTGCAGAGGGACCGGCGGGGAGAGATGGCTGCCAAGAATTGTACGGGGAAGTCTAGCCGTGTGCGAGACGTGCCAAGAGGGCGGAGCTGGCGCCGCGATGTCATACAATGGGCGGCACTCCGCTGCGACATAAAAAGGTGGAGCTTCGGGTTGCGGCCTAAAATAGGCCTAAATTTTGTACGCCGGCCGGAACGCGCCCAGGGGAGAGGGGAGCCCATGGGTGATAGTGCTTAAAGCGCTGTTGAAGGAGCCCTCCGCCGATGTCGTTGCACACGCCGTACCGTGTCCAAGGCCCACACTTACCAGCAGTGTGTTACCCGGTATGGAAACCGCAGGACCCGGACTGTGGAAGCGATCCTGCCATAGAGGTCAGCTGCAGCTTGGACAGTGCAGGGAACCGTCTGCCTTCCTTCCATCGCCGCTGTTCAGTCAGTGGCGAAGCAGTGATGGCCGCATGGACGCCATAAGTGCCTCTGGGCATCCAAGGGGTTAACTCCCCAAGGATGGCTCAGGGCTGCTGGTCCGGCACTAAAAGCGGGAAGGGCCTGGATGCAAAGGGAGGTGCATGGAGGCGACACTCCATGTTCCCATCTGTTGTAGATTTGGGGAGAGCGGTGCCCTGAAGGGAACCATCACCCCTAAAAAATCTCAGGCATGCCGTAGAAAACGATGCAGAAGGTGGTACGTGGAGGCGACACTCCGCGTTCCCGCTGTTGTAGGTTTGGGGAGAGAAGAGCCCTTAAGAGATAATACTAATAATAATCTTTATTTTTTATATAGCGCTAACATATTCCGCATCGCTTTACAGTTTGCACACATTATCATCGCTGTCCCCATTGGGGCTCACAATCTAAATTCCCTATCAGTTTGTCTTTGGAGTGTGGGAGGAAACCGGAGTACCCGGAGGAAACCGATGCAAACACGGAGAGAACATACAAACTCTTTGCAGATGTTGCCTTTTTAGTGGGGCTTGAACCCAGGACTCCAGCGCTGCAAGGCTGCTATGCTATCCACTGCACCACCGTGTCGGTCGTCCCCTGTAATCCTTTGAAGATGTTGAAGATAACATGAAAAATAAAATAATAAAAAAGAAAGCTATAGATGTGGTCTGAAGATCAGAACACATGTGCTTCATACTGAAACTAAGCTTTAACTGGTTCGGGTGGAGTCAGTGTGTGTGGTGTATACTGCAGAGGAGGAGCTAATCTTTTTGTGGCTACTTAGCGTCAGCCTCTAATGGCAGCAGGATAACACCCATGGTCCTGTGTCCACCAATGAGGCGAAGGAGAAAAGTGGCCAGCACATCTTGTTGTGCAATATCTCCTGCACGCAACAACATCCCACATCTGGTCATACCACTACTGAAGAGAACACAGAAATTAATCTAGGAGAATTCATCTAGGAGTGTATTGAGCATTTTGAACACAGATGCTACAAACAAATCTTGTAACAATGGATTGTACAGCCCCAAAACTATGTTGCTTTAGCCTCAAATATTTCACGTGCACAAGTTTAACAGAAGAAAAAGAACTTCACATTTTTTTGTACAATTTCTCATGGGGACACCGATACACCATATGTGGTCAAAAACTGCTGTTTGGCGGTAAGGCATGTAAGGGAAAGAGCGCTATTTGGTTTGTGAAGCACGGGCTTTCCTAGAATACGTTGCGGGTGGCAAGTGCATATGTGCTAGAACAGTAGAGACCCCCCGTCAATTAAAATTTCGCAAGAATTTATTATTTATTGAGGGTTGGGGGAGTTATGACACTCTCCTTGAGCCTTTGAGCTACCAGTAATGTAGAAACCACCTATTTTTTCAATTGATCAGATGACAGAATTGAGTGCAAAATGTTTTTTTGCAAGGGATGAGTTGAAGCTTTTATGGGTACCATTTTGGGATACCGTAAATAACATTTAGGATTGATTTTAAAGGGACACTGTCACCTGAATTTGGAGGGAACAATCTTCAGCCATGGAGGCGGGGTTTTTGGGTGTTTGATTCGCCCTTTCCTTACCCGCTGGCTGCATGCTGGCTGCAATATTGGATTGAAGTTCATTCTCTGTCCTCCATAGTACACGCCTGCGTAAGGCAAGATTGCTTTGTGCAGGCATGTACTACGGAGGACAGAGAATGAACTTCAATCCAATATTGCAGCCAGCATGCAGCCAGCGGGTAAGGAAAGGGTGAATCAAACACCCAAAAACCCCGCCTCCATGGCTGAAGATTGTTCCCTCCAAATTCAGGTGACAGTGTCCCTTTAAGTCTAGTTTCACACTTATCCTGTGCTCCATGTTGAACACTTCAGTACGATCCTATCAATATCAGATTAATATTTTTTTATGTTTATTACTTTTGCACAATAAACACTTTCTTACCAAAATAATTAGGTTTTTTTGCATCGTTATATTTATCTTTATTCAGATGAAGCCATTTGAGGGCTTTATTTTCAGAGTAAATTTTTTTATTTTTTTTTAATATACCACTTTTTGTTCACATCCTATTACTACTTTTTGATTGGCGGTATGATGAAAAAAAATTGCATTTTTTTCTTTTTACATTGCTCATCGTACAGGATAATCAGTGTGAAATGTTTAGTTCTGGTTCTTCCGGGCATGGCAATATTAACTCGTTAGTGACCTAGCCAATTTTGACCAGGCCAGATTGTAGACATCTGACCAGTGTCACTTTATGAGGTATTAACTCTGGAACACCTCAATCCCTGTAATTCTGAGGGTTCTTTTTCGTGACATATTGTACTTCATGACAGTGGTAAAATTTGTTTGATATGATTTGCGTTTATTTATAAAAATATCACTATTTTGGGAAAAAATGTTGGAAAAAAATTGAAATTTTTAAACTTTCAGTCTTTATAGCCTTAACCCCTTTCTGACCTCGGACAGGATAGTACATCCGAGGTCAGAAGCTCCGCTTTGATACGGGCTCCGGCGGTGAGCCCGCATCAAAGCCGGGACATCTCAGCTGTTTTGAACAGCTGACATGTGCCCGCAATAGCGGCGGGTGAAATCGTGATTCACCCGCCGCTATTAACTAGTTAAATGCCGCTGTCAATCGCAGATAGCGGCATTTAACTACCGCTTCCGGCCACGCGGCCAGAAATGCGCATCGCCGACCCCGTCACATGATCGGGGGTCAGCGATGCTTCTGCATTGTAATCATAGAGGTCCTTGAGACCTCTATGGTTACTGATCCCCGCTAGCTGTGAGCGCCACCCTGTGGTTGGCGTTCATAGCACACCTGCATTTCTGGTGCTGGCCGATCCAGTTGTGCCAGCTTCTAGCCTCCAATGGAGGCTATTGAAGCATGGCAAAAGTAAAAAAAAAAATAAAAATGAAAAAAATTAAAAAAAAATATAAAAGTTTAACCCCTTCATGACCCAGCCTATTTTGACCTTAAAGACCTTGCCGTTTTTTGCAATTCTGACCAGTGTCCCTTTATGAGGTAATAACTCAGGAACGCTTCAACGGATCCTAGCGGTTCTGAGATTGTTTTTTCGTGACATATTGGGCTTCATGTTAGTGGTAAATTTAGGTCAATAAATTATGCGTTTATTTGTGATAAAAACGGAAATTTGGCGAAAATTTTGAAAATTTCGCAATTTTCACATTTTGAATTTTTATTCTGTTAAACCACAGAGTTATGTGACACAAAATAGTTAATAAATAACATTTCCCACATGTTTACTTTACGTCACCACAATTTTGGAAACAAAATTTTTTTTTGCTAGGAAGTTATAAGGGTTAAAATTTGACCAGCGATTTCTCATTTTTACAACGAAATTTACAAAACCATTTTTTTAGGGACCACCTCACATTTGAAGTCAGTTTGAGGGGTCCATATGGCTGAAAATACCCAAAAGTGACACCATTCTAAAAAATGCACCCCTCAAGGTACTCAAAACCACATTCCAGAAGTTTATTAACCCTTCAGGTGCTTCACAGCAGCAGAAGCAACATGGAAGGAAAAAATGAACATTTAACTTTTTAGTCACAAAAATTATCTTTTAGCAACAATTTTTTTATTTTCCCAATGGTAAAAGGAGAAACTGAACCACGTAAGTTGTTGTCCAATTTGTCCTGAGTACGCTGAT
This sequence comes from Ranitomeya imitator, assembly GCF_032444005.1. Taxonomy (NCBI): domain Eukaryota; kingdom Metazoa; phylum Chordata; class Amphibia; order Anura; family Dendrobatidae; genus Ranitomeya; species Ranitomeya imitator. Next base: position 312,089,207 of record NC_091284.1, on the reverse strand, counting down.
ACCTCATATGTGGGGGTAAACCACTGTTTGGGCGCACGGCAGGGCTTGGAAGGGAAGGAGCGCCATTTGACTTTTTGAATCAAAAATTGGCTCCACTCTTTAGCGGACACCATGTCACGTTTGGAGAGCCCCCGTGTGCCTAAAAATTGGAGCTCCCCCACAAGTGACCCCATTTTGGAAACTAGACGCCCCAGGGAACTTATCTAGATGCATAGTGAGCACTTTGAACCCCCAGGTGCTTCACAAATTGATCCGTAAAAATGAAAAAGTACTTTTTTTTTCACAAAAAAATTCTTTTAGCCTCAATTTTTTCATTTTCATATGGGCAACAGGATAAAATGGATCCTAAAATTTGTTGGGCAATTTCTCCTGAGTACACTGATACCTCATATGTGGGGGTAAACCACTGTTTGGGCACATGGTAAGGCTCGGAAGGGAAGGAGCGCCATTTGACTTTTTGAATGAAAAATTATCTCCATCGTTAGCGGACACCATGTCGCGTTTGGAAAGCTCCTGTGTGCCTAAACATTGGCGCTCCCCCACAAGTGACCCCATTTTGGAAACTAGACCCCCCAAGAAACTTATTTAGATGCCTAGTGAGCACTTTAAACCCTCAGGTGCTTCACAAATTGATCTGTAAAAATGAAAGTGTATTTTTTTTTCACAAAAAAATTATTTTCGCCTCAATTTTTTCATTATCACATGGGCAATAGGATAAAATGGATCAAAAAATTTGTTGGGCAATTTCTTCTGAGTACACCAATACCTCATATGTGGGGGTAAACCACTGTTTGGGCACTCGGCAGGGCTCGGAAGGGAAGGTGCGCCATTTGACTTTTTGAATGGAAAATTAGCTCCAATTGTTAGCGGACACCATGTCGCGTTTGGAGAGCCCCTGTGTGCCTAAACATTGGAGCTCCCCCACAAGTGACCCCATTTTGGAAACTAGACCCCCCAAGGAACTTATCTAGATGCATATTGAGCACTTTAAACCCCCAGGTGCTTCACAGCAGTTTATAACGCAGAGCCATGAAAATAAAAAATAATTTTTCTTTCCTCAAAAATGATTTTTTAGCCTGGAATTTCCTATTTTGCCAAGGGTAACAGGAGAAATTGGACCCCAAATGTTGTTGTCCAGTTTGTCCTGAGTACGCTGATGCCCCATATGTGGGGGTAAACCACTGTTTGGGCGCACGGCAGGGCTCGGAAGGGAAGGCACGCCATTTGGCTTTTTAAATGGAAAATTAGCTCCAATCATTAGCGGACACCATGTCACGTTTGGAGAGCCCCTGTGTGCCTAAACATTGGAGATCCCCCCAGAAATGACCCCATTTTGGAAACTAGTCCACCAAAGGAACTAATCTAGATGTGTGGTGAGGACTTTGAACCCCCAAGTGCTTCACAGAAGTTTATAACGCAGAGCCATGAAAATAAAAAATAAAAATTATTTTCTCAAAAATGATCTTTTAGCCTGCAATTTTTTATTTTCCCAAGGGTATCAGGAGAAATTTGACCCCAAAAGTTGTTGACCAGTTTCTCCTGAGTACGCTGATACCCCATATGTGGGGGTAAACCACTGTTTGGGCACATGCCGGGGCTCGGAAGTGAAGTAGTGACGTTTTGAAATGCAGACTTTGATGGAATGCTCTGTGGGCGTCACGTTGCGTTTGCAGAGCCCCTGATGTGGCTTAACAGTAGAAACCCCCCACAAGTGACCCCATTTTGGAAACTAGACCCCGAAAGGAACTTATCTAGATGTGTGGTGAGCACTTTGAACCCCCAAGTGCTTCACAGAAGTTTATAATGTAGAGACGTGAAAATAATAAATACGTTTTCTTTCCTCAAAAATAATTATTTAGCCCAGAATTTTTTAATTTTCCCAAGGGTAACAGGAGAAATTTGACCCCAATATTTGTTGTTCAGTCTCTCCTGAGTACGCTGATACCCCATGTGTGGAGGTAAATCACTGTTTGGGCACATGCCGGGGCTCAGAAGGGAAGTAGTGACTTTTGAAATGCAGACTTTGATGGAATGGTCTGCGGGCGTCACGTTGCGTTTGCAGAGCCCCTGGTGTGCCTAAACAGTAGAAACCCCCCACAAGTGACCCCATTTTAGAAACTAGACCCCCCAAGGAACTTATCTAGATATGTGGTGAGCACTTTGAACCCCCAAGTGCTTCACAGACGTTTACAACGTAGAGCCGTGAAAATAATAAATCATTTTTCTTTCCTCAAAAATGATGTTTTAGCAAGCATTTTTATTTTCACAAGGGTAACAGGAGAAATTGGACCCCAGTAATTGTTGCGCAGTTTATCCTGAGTATGCTGGTACCCCATATGTGGGGGTAAACCACTGTTTGGGCACACGTCGGGGCTCGGAATTGAGGGAGCACCATTTGACTTTTTGAATACGAGATTGGCTGGAATCAATGGTGGCGCCATGTTGCGTTTGGAGACCCCTGATGTGCCTAAACAGTGGTAACCCCTCAATTCTACCTCCAACACTAACCCCAACACACCCCTAACCCTAATCCCAACTGTAGCCATAACCCTAATCACAACCCTAACCCCAACACACCCCTAACCACAACCCTAACCCCAACACACCCCTAACCCTAACCACAACCCTAATTCCAACTGTAGCCATAACCCTAATCACAGCCCTAACCCTAACCCCAACACATCCCTAACCCTAATCCCAACTGTAGCCATAACCCTAATCACAGCCCTAACCCTAACCCCAACACACCCCTAACCCTAATCCCAACTGTAGCCATAACCCTAATCACAACCCTAACCACAACCCTAATTCCAACCCTAACCCTAAGGCTATGTGCCCACGTTGCGGATTCGTGTGAGATTTTTCAGCATTTTTGAAAAATCCGCGGGTAAAAGGCACTGCGTTTTACCTGCGGATTTTCCGCGGATTTCCAGTGTTTTTTGTGCGGATTTCACCTGCGGATTCCTATTGAGGAACAGGTGTAAAACGCTGCGGAATCCGCACAAAGAATTGACATGCTGCGGAAAATACAACGCAGCGTTTCCGCGTGGTATTTTCCGCACCATGGGCACAGCGGATTTGGTTTCCATATGTATACATGGTACTGTACACCTGATGGAACACTGCTGCGAATCCGCAGCGGCCAATCCACTGCGGATCCGCAGCCAAATCCGCACCGTGTGCACATAGCCTAATTCTAAAGGTATGTGCACACGCTGCGGAAAACGCTGCGGATCCGCAGCAACTTCCCATGAGTTTACAGTTCAATGTAAACCTATGGGAAACAAAAATCGCTGTACACACGCTGCGGAAAAACTCCACGGAAACGCAGCAGTTTACATTCCGCAGCATGTCACTTCTTTGTGCGGATTCCGCAGCGGTTTTACAACTGCTCAAATAGAAAATCGCAATTGTAAAACCGCAGTGAAATGCGCAGAAAAAACGCGGTAAATCCGCCATAAATCCGCAGCGGTTTAGCACTGCGGATTTATCAAATCCGCAGCGGAAAAATCCGCAGAGGACCAGAATACGTGTGCACATACCGAAACCCTAACCCTACCCTAGCCCTAACCCTACCCGTAGCCCTAACCCTACCCCTAACCCTACCCCTAACCCTACCCCTAGCCGTAACCCTACCCCTAACCCTACCCCTACCCCTATTCTAACATTAGTGGAAAAAAAAAAATTCTTTATTTTTTTTATTGTCCCTACCTTTGGGGGTGACAAAGGGGGGGGGGGGGGGAGTCATTTATTATTTTTTTTATTTTGATCACTGAGATACATTATATCTCAGTGATCAAAATGCACTTTGGAACGAATCTGCTGGCCGGCAGATTCGGCGGGCGCACTGCGCATGCGCCCGCCATTTTGGAAGATGGCGGCGCCCGGGGAGAAGACGGACGGACCCCGGCAGGATCGGTAAGTATGATAGGGTGGGTGGGGAACACGGGAGGGATCGGAGCATGGGGGGGTGAATCGGAGCGCGGGAGGGGTGGAACGGAGCACGGGGGGGTAGAACCGAGCACGGGGGGTGGAACGGAGCACGGGGGGTGGAACGGAGCACGGAGGGGGGTGGATCGGAGCGCAGGGGGGGTGATCGGAGCACGGGGGGGTGATTGAAGCACGGGGGGAGCTGACAAGAGCAAGGGGGGGAGCGGAGCACAGGACAGAGGGGAGCCGGAGCAGTGTACCGGCCAGATCGGGGGGCTGGGGGGGGCGATCGGTGGGGTGGGGGCACATTAGTATTTCCAGCCATGGCCGATGATATTTCAGCATCGGCCATGGCTGGATTGTAATATTTCACCCGTTATAATAGGTGAAATATTACAAATCGCTCTGATTGGCAGTTTCACTTTCAACAGCCAATCAGAGCGATCGTAGCCACGAGGGGGTGAAGCCACCCCCCCTGGGCTAAACTACCACTCCCCCTGTCCCTGCAGATCGGGTGAAATGGGAGTTAACCCTTTCACCCGGCCTGCAGGGACGCGATCTTTCCATGACGCCACATAGGCGTCATGGGTCGGATTGGCACCGACTTTCATGACGCCTACGTGGCGTCAAAGGTCGGGAAGGGGTTAAATCACCCCCCTTTCGCCCCATTCAAAATAAAACAAAATAAAAATCAAACCTACACATATTTGGTATCGCCGCGTTCAGAATCGCCTGATCTATCAATAAAAAAAGCATTAACCTGATCGCTAAACGGCGTAGCGAGAAAAAAATTCGGAACGCCAGAATTACGTTTTTTTGTCACCGCGACATTGCATTAAAATGCAATAACGGGTAATCAAAAGAACGTATCTGCACAAAAGTGGTATCAATAAAAACGTCAGCTTGGAACGCAAAAAATAAGCCCTCACCCGACCCCAGATCACGAAATATGGAGACGCTACGGGAATCGGAATATGGCGCAATTTTTTTTTTTTTCTTTAGCAAAGTTTGTAAATTTTTTTCACCACTTAGACACCAAACATGACTAGGTTATTTTTTATCTATGAACTCGTAATGACCTAGAGAATCATAATGTCAGGTCAGTTTTAGCATTTAGTGAACCTAGCAAAAAAGCCAAACAAAAAACAAGTGTGGGATTGCATTTTTTTTTCAATTTCACCGCACTTGGAATTTTTTTTCCCTTTTTCTAGTACACGACATCAATGATGTCGTTCAAAAGTACAACTCGTCCCGCAAAAAATAAGCCCTCACATGGCCATATTGATGGAAAAAAGGTATGGCTCTGGGAAGGAGGGGAGCGAAAAACGAACACAGAAAACCGGAAAATCCCAAGGTAATGAAGGGGTTAAATCAGTTAGTCACGCTGTACAAAATAATAAATAACATTTCCCACTTCGATCATTTCCATCTGCATCATTTTTCAAATGTCATTCTATTTTGTTAGAAATTAAGGAAAGAGAGTGCACATAGGGCGATAAAAGTGATATTTTAGATGACAATACACCGTGGGTGCACTCACCTTTACAGGTTGTGAAGAGTCGCAACGCCTTACAGGATATGTAAGGAAACAGTGGTCGCTGCAGACTCCCGTGGATGCCAATGTTACAAAGAAGGGAGAAAAAGACCGGGTTTCTCAATGGGTCCACGCTGACCACACAACAATAGAAATGTCCTTAAAAGCTTTATTGTGACGTTTGGCCCTGAGGCAGTGGCAGATTCGCCACGAAACGTGCCGGCACAATAAAGCGTTCAAGAATATTTCTACTGTATAGTTGTGTGGTCAGCGCGGACACATTGAGAAACCCGGTCTTTTTCTTCCTTCTTTGTGACATTCTATTTTGTTAGGATGTTAGAGAAGTTAAAAGTTTAGTAGCAATTTCTCAGTTTTCAACAAATTTAGAAAACCTGTTTCTTTAGGGACATATTCAGATTTATAAGGACTTTGAGTGGTCTGTATATAGGAAACTCCCCAAAAGTGATACCATTTAGTTTTCATCATTGCCGCCTGACTGCAGCCCTGTCACAGTAGCTGCAAGTTGATCACAGGCGCTAAACGCTTTCAAAGCATGTGCAGATTCAGGAATCTCCTTTATCTGAACATCCACTAAATTATTTCAGTTCAAGTGCAGAAGGAAACACAGCTGGGAAAGTGGGGCTATGCGTCTAAAATCTGGGAATGTCGCCAACTGCTATAGACATGGACTCTGTGTTTACATACTGGTTCCACACGCCCCCTGAGGAAGAAGGCTGAAACGCGCGTTGGGGCCTGGCACATGTAGGTCTGTACCATTGCAAAGTAAAGTTGTCATATGTTTTTATCTACCTTCGCTTAGCGATTTATATCTGTCATAACTTTATTAGATGTATTACTTATAGCTTAATAAAGAGGTATTTTGCATTAGAATCTTACATTTCTACTTCATGTATTTATTGTTATTTCCAGTTTTGGGTTATTTGACTAACCACTGTGCTTTGGCAATGTTTAGATAATTTTTACTTTTATTCCCATAGAACAATAGGGAGGTACTTTGCACTAGCAATTTGCACTTCTACCTCATTTATTTTTCTCCTCTGGGAGGTGTATGACATTATATTTGCACCTTACGTACTCTGACAATATTAATATATGTTTCTACATCGTTCTGCATGTCTCCCATGAGTGCCCATGTCTTCCTTACTCATACTGGTTTCACAGGAAGCAGGAGGCCTAGAACAGTGGAACTGAGATAAGAAATGACATAGGTTTTAGAAAACTATGTGAGTGCACACCAATTTATGGGGTTTTTAGAAACTGTCCAGCCAATTCAACTTTATTAAAGCAGACATACTTCCAGAACAAGACTTACGCTCTGCTTCCTCTCTAACGCTTCTTCATCTTCAGGTGGAGGCTTAGCAGGAGGAGGTGGCCTTTCCTTCTGTAAAGGAAAAAAATATATATATAAATAACTAAATGGTGGCCCGATTCTAACGCATCGGGTATTCTAGAATATGTATGTAGTTTATTTATGAAGTTTTCAGAATAATGCAATTTATACACAGGATTCGGCAGGCCGCGACCAATTAGCGAAGCGTGGTTCAAATTCCGCACCAATTCGCGGGCGGACTGCGCCTGTCGCTGATTGTTTGCGGCCGGGCGTGACCAATCAGTGAAGCCAGGGCCGGCTCCAGGTTTTTGAGGGCCCCGGGGAAAGAGTCTCTGTGGGCCCCCCTCTTTAACACATACCACGATTCATGATGCACAGATACAGCAGAGAAATATAGCACAGCCAAGTAGCGTATAACACAGCCCACATAGTATATTGCCCAGCCACATAGTATATTGCCCAGCCACATAGTATATTGCCCAGCCACATAGTATATTGCCCAGCCACATAGTATATTGCCCAGCCACATAGTATATTGCCCAGCCACATAGTATATTGCCCAGCCACATAGTATATTGCCCAGCCACATAGTATATTGCCCAGCCACATAGTATATTGCCCAGCCACATAGTATATTGCCCAGCCACATAGTATATTGCCCAGCCACATAGTATATTGCCCAGCCACATAGTATATTGCCCAGCCACATAGTATATTGCCCAGCCACATAGTATATTGCCCAGCCACATAGTATATTGCCCAGCCACATAGTATATTGCCCAGCCACATAGTATATTGCCCAGCCACATAGTATATTGCCCAGCCACATAGTATTTTGCCCAACAACGTAGTATATAGCAGACACGTAGTATATTGTCCAGCCACGTAATATATTGAACAGCCACGTAGTATATTGCCCAGCCACATAATATATTGCCCAGCCACATAATATATTGCCAAGCCACGTAGTATATAGCACAGCCTCGTAGTATATAGCACAGCCACGTAGTATATAGCTCAGCCACGTAGTATATAGCTCAGCCACGTAGTATATAGCACAGCCACGTAGTATATAGCACAGCCACGTAGTATATAGCACAGCCACGTAGTATATAGCTCAGCCACGTAGTATATAGCTCAGCCACGTAGTATATAGCACAGCCACGTAGTATATAGCACAGCCACGTAGTATATAGCACAGCCCACGCAGTATCTAACACACCCAACATAGTATATAGCAATGTGGGCACCATATCCCTGTTAAAAAAAAGAATTAAAATAAAAAATAGTTATATACTCACCCTCCGTCAGCTCCCCGGATCCAGCCCAGGCGTTTACTGATGCTTCTCGCGACGCTCCGGTCCCAAGAGTGCATTGCGGTCTCGTGAGATGACGTAGCGGTCTCACGAGACCACTACGTCATCATCTCGCGAGACCACAATGCATGGACCGGTCACCGAAGCGAGGAGTGGGAAAGGCCTGGGCTGGTTCCAGAGGGCCGACAGAAGGTGAGTATATAATGATTTTTTACTTTTTTTTTTAATTATTTTTAACATTAGATCTTTTTACTATTGATGCTGCATAGGCAGCATCAATAGTAAAAAGTTGGTTACAGAGGGATAATAGCAGCGTTAACGGAGTGCGTTACACCGCGGCATAACGCAACCCGCTAAAGCTGACATTAACCCTGTGTGAGCGCTGACTGGAGGGGAGTATGGAGCAGGCACTGACAGCAGGGGAGTAGGGAGCGGCCATTTTACCGCCGGACTGTGCCAGTTGCTGATTGGTCGTGGCCGTTTTGCCGCGACCAATCAGCGACTTGGGATTTCCATGACAGGCAGACAGACGGAAGTGACCCTTAAACAATTATATAGTAGATAATTACAATCAAAAAAGTACATCTAGTAAAATCAAAAAGTTCACCCAATAAAAATCAATATAAACAACTAAGTGTAAAACCACTTACATGTCGTGCCTTTGTATTTTCGCGGCACAGGGAATCCCTGTCAGAAGAGAGCCCACTACATATGCTATCTAAAGAATGACAAGAGGAGGCATTGTACAGAGCTTCATATGGAGATTCCGACTGGGATACGCTTTCTAAATCCAAATGCAAATTCAGCAACGCTCTTTGCATTCCACCTTAAAAAAAAAAGGAGAGAGTTTGGTAAAGAAAACACCTTGAACTAGATATTTTTCAAAAACATAACTATGTACATAAGAAATTGAAAAATGCTGCGTGCTTTTGATTATTGTATTTGTAATCTTTAACATGGGTGTAGTTGGCTACATGCCATTTTGAAATTACAATAATTTCCAGTTTTTATTTAACCACATCTAACCATAGAACGACATAGTACCATTTCATCTTATGTCGAGTGTATGGAGTGGATTTCATACCGTCAGCACATGTGTAACAGTAACGACCAGACTTGGCATTGATCGATACTGTTTAACCACTTAGATGCCTACCTCAATCTCAAACATTGTTTCCTAAAGGTTTGTTTACATTCTGAATATTTGCAGTAGTAAACGCCTGCCGAAAAGTAAATATTTACTGATCGGCCGTTGTTTAACCCCTTAGTGACAGAGCCAATTTGGTACTTAATGACCAGGCCAATTTTTGCAATTCTGACCACTGTCACTTTATGAGGTTATAAATCTGGAACGCTTCAACGGATCCCGCTGATTCTGAGATTGTTTTTTCGTGACATATTGTACTTCATGTTAGTGGTAACATTTCTTCGATATTGCTTGCGATTATTTATGAAAAAAACGGAAATATGGCGAAAATTTTTAAAATTTTGCAATTTTCAAACTTTGTATTTTTATGCCCTTAAATCAGAGAGATATGTCACGAAAAATAGTTAATAAATAACATTTCCCACATGTCTACTTTACATCAGCACAATTTTGGAAACAAAATTTTTTTTTGTTAGGGAGTTATAAGGGTTAAAAGTTGACCAGCAATTTCTCATTTTTACAACACCATTTTTTTTTTTAGGGACCACATCACATTTGAAGTCATTTTGAGGGGTCTATATGATAGAAAATACCCAAGTGTGACACCATTCTAAAATCTACACCCCTCAAGGTTCTCAAAACCACATTCAAGAAGTTTATTAACCCTTTACGTACTTCACAGGAACTGAAACAATGTGGAAGGAAAAAATGAACATTTAACTTTTTTTTGCAAACATCTTAATTCAGAACCATTTTTTTTATTTTCACAAGTGTAAAAACAGAAATGTAACCATAAATTTTGTTACGCAATTTCTCCTGAATACGCCAATACCCCATATGTGGGGGTAAACCACTGTTAGGGCGCACCACAGAACTTAGAAGTGAAGGAGCGCCGTTTGACTTTTTCAATGCAGAATTGGCTGGAATTGAGATCGGACACCATGTCACATTTAGAGAGCCCCTGATGTACCTAAACAGTGGAAACCCCCCACAAGTGACACCATTTTGGAAACTAGACCCCTTAAGGAACTTATCTAGATGTGTGGTGAGCACTTTGAACCCCCAAGTGCTTCACAGAAGTTTATAACGTAGAGCCGTGAAAATAAAAAATCGCTTTTGTTTACACAAAAATGATTTTTTCGCCCACAAATTCTTATTTTCACAAGGGTAACAGGAGAAATTAGACCACAAAAGTTGTTGTGCGATTTCTCCTGAATACGTCGATACCCCATATGTGAGGGTAAACCACTGTTTGGGCGCACCGCAGAGCTTGGAAGTGAAGGAGCGCCGTTTTACTTTTTCAATGTAGAATTGGCTGGAATTGAGATGGGCCGCCATGTCGCGTTTGGAGAGCCCCTGATGTGCCTAAACAGTGGAAACCCCCCACAAGTGACACCATTTTGGAAACTAGACCCCTTAAGGAACTTAGAACAAATACCACTGATACATATCTTAAAAATTTTTTTATACCGGGATAACATCCCATGTAAATTTAGGACATAAATATAGTAACCAGGACACTCCTAAGCAACAGATCCTACAAAACTCCATGGAGTAATAAGTCCCATATACTCATATGAAAATTGATAGTTTTATTCGTATTAACACATAGAAAATAAAATAACTACAGACTGACAACACAAGATACAGAAATAATGCTTATACAGAGAGTACAGACAACTGTAATAACACCATGGGCATATAGAGCAAAAGACCTCTACATTCAAATGAGGCCCCGCGTATAACGGGAAAGTGCTTAGTGCAACACTAAAGTGCCAGGGTATATATCGCTAGATCCCTATCTGGGGTAAAAAGCTCCGTATACAGCGTGCCACCTACAGGGTCAGAAAGTGAATGAATGAGCAAAGTGCGCCGCTCATCTTACCCATCAATATGTGCCAGTGTCTGTCTCCACGGCAGCCCCGACGCGCGTTTCGCGTTGGGCTTCCTCGGGGGGGCTGTCCCTTAAGTCCCTTAAGGAACTTATCTAGATGTGTGGCGAGCACATTGAACCCCCATGTGCTTCACAGAAGTTTATAACGTAGAGCCGTGAAAAAAAAAAATTGCATTTTTTCTACAAAAATGATCTTTTTGCCCACAAATTTTTATTTTCACAAGGGTAACAGGAGAAATTAGACCACTAAAGTTGTTGTGCAATTTCTCCTGAGTACGTCGATACCCAATATGTGGGGGTAAACCACTGTTTGGGCGCACCGCAGAGCTTGGAAGAGAAAGAGTGCCGTTTTACTTTTTCAATGTAGAATTGGCTGGAATTGAGATCGGACGCCATGTCGCGTTTGGAGAGCCCCTGATGTGCCTAAACAGTAGAAATCCCCCACAAGTGACCCCATTTTGGAAACTAGACCCCCCATGGAACTTATCTAGATGTGTGGTGAGAACCTTGAATGCCCAAGTGCTTCACAGAAGTTTATAATGCAGAGCCGTGAAAATAAAAAATATTTTTTTTTTCCACAAAAAAGATATTGTAGCCCCCAAGTTTTTTTTTTCACAAGAGTAACAGGAGAAATTGGACTGCAATAGTTGTTGTCCAATTTATCCCGAGTACGCTGATGCGCCATATGTGGGGATAAACCACTGTTTGGGCGCACGGCAGAGCTCGGAAAGGAAGGAGCGCCTTTTTGGAATGCAGACTTTGATAGAATGGTCTGTGGGCATTATGTTGCGATTGCAGAGCCCCTGATATACCTAAACTGTAGTAACCTCCCACAAGTGACCCCATTTTGGAAACTAGACCCCCCAAGGAACTTATATAGATGTGTGGTGAGGACTTTGAATGCCCAAGTGCTTCACAGAAGTTTAGAATGCAGAGTCGTGAAAATAAAAAATATTTTTTTTTTTCACAAAAAAGATTTTGTAGCCCCCAAGTTTTTATTTTCACAAGGGTAACAAGAGAAATTGGACCCCAGAAGTTGTTGTCCAATTTATCCCGAGTACGCTGATGCCCCATATGTGGGGGTAACCCACTGTTTGGGCGCACGGCAGAGCTCAGAAGGGAGGGAGCACCATTTGACTTTTTGAGCGCAAAATTGGCTGTCGTGTTTGGAGACCCCGATGTACCTAAACAGTGGAAACCCCCCAATTCTAGCTCCAACCCTAACCCCAACACACCCCTAACCCTAATCCCAACCTGATCCATAATCCTAATCACTAACCCTAACCATAATCACAACCCTTACCCCAAAACAACCCTAATGTCAACCCTAACCATAACCCTAATCAAAACCCTAAATCCAACACACCCCTAATCCTAATCTCAACCCTAACCTCAAACCTAACCCTAATCCCAATACACCCCTAATCACAACCCTAACCTTAACCCTAATCCCAAACCTAACCCTAATCCCAAGCGTAACCCTAATGCCAACCCTAACCCTAATACCAACCCTAATCCAAACCCTAATCCAAACCCTAACCCTAATCCCAGCTCTAACAATAACTTTAGCCCCAACCCTAGCCCTAACTTTAGCCCCAACCCTAACCCTAGCCCTAAGGCTACTTTCACACTTGCGTCGTTTGGCATTCCGTCGCAATCCGTCGTTTTGGACAAGAAACGGATCCTGCAAATGTGCCCCCAGGATGCGTTTTTTGCCCATAGACTTGTATTGCCGACGGATCGTGACGGATGGCCACACGTCGCATCCGTCGTGCACTGGATCAGTTGTGTTTTGGCGGAGCGTCGGCACAAAAAAACGTTCAATGAAACGTTTTTTTGTACGTCGCATCCGCCATTTCTGACCGCGCATGCGTGGCCGTAACTCCGCCCCCTCCTCCCCAGGACATAGATTGGGCAGCGGATGCGTTGAAAAACTACAGCTGCTGCCCACATTGTGCACAATTTTCACAACGTGCGTAGGTATGTCGGGCCGACGCATTGCGACGGCCCCGTACCGACGTAAGTGTGAAAGAAGCCTAACCCTAAATTTAGCCCCAACCCTAACCCTAAATTTAGCCCCAACCCTAACCCTAAATTTAGCCCCAACCCTAGCCCTAACCTAACCCTACCCCTAACCCTACCCCTAACCTAACCCTAGCCCTAACCCTAGCCCTAACCCTAACCCTAATTTTAGCCCTAACTGCTGTTCTCCTGCCGGCCGGCAGATAGAGACAGATGGCGGGCGCACTGGGCATGCGTCCGCCATGTTCTTCTGCCGGCGGCCAGGAGGAGCAGCAAGAGGATCCAGGGACCTAGGTGAGTATGCTAGGGTCCCCGAATCCCCCTATTTCTCTGTCCTCTGATGTGCGATCACATCAGAGGACAGAGAATTACACTTTACTTTTTTTTTTTTTTTTTTTTTTGCGGTCGCCGGTAAACAGTTCATTACCGGCGATCGCAAAACAGGGGTCGGTAATACCGACCCCGATCATGCTCTTTGGGGTCTCGGCTACCCCCGGCAGCCGAGACCCCAAAGATTCTCCCGGTGCCGGCCGGCGGGCGCACTGCGCATGCGCCCGCCATTTTGAAGATGGCGGCGCCCACCGGGAGACACGAGGAGCATCGGGGGAGCTAGGTGAGTATTGGGGGGCCACCTGGGACCCCTTTTCTCTGTCCTCCGATGTGCGATCACATCGGAGGACAGAGAAATTAAAAAGAGATCGCTTTTTTTTTTTTTTTTTTGCGATCGCCGGTAAACGGTTAATTATCGGCGATCGCAAATGCGGGGTGGGTTAAAAACCCCCCGAATCATGTTCTCTGGGGTCTCGGCTACCCCCGGCAGCCGAGACCCCGGAGAAAATCGGCCTGTGGGGGGCGCTATGTACTTTTTCCACAGCGCCGTTAATTAACGGCGCTGTGGTTTAAGTACCCTTAGCGGCCGCCGTTAAAAGGCGTATCGGCGGTCGCTAAGGGGTTAACCCCTTAATGACAGAGTCAATTTTGAACTTAAAGGGAACCCGTCACCCCGTTTTTTCAGTACGAGATAAGAATACTGTTAAATAGGGCCTGAGCTGTGCGTTACTATAGTGTATTTTGTGTACCCTGATTCCCCACCTATGCTGCCGAAATAACTTACCAAAGTCGCCGTTTTCGCCTGTCAATCAGGCTGGTCCTCCAGCGCTGTGCTCTGCTCTCCTCCTGCACTCACTCTGAGCGTCGGTCAGCCGGAAAGCAGAGCGGTGACGTCACCGCTCTGCTTTCCGGCTGACCGACGCTCACAGCCAGTGCAGGAGGAGTGCAGAGCACAGCGCTGGAGGACAGACAGCTGTAGGTAAGTATGTAGCGTTTGTTTTTTTTTACTTTTAGGATGGTAACCAGGGTAAACATCGGGTTACTAAGCGCGGCCCTGCGCTTAGTAACCCGATGTTTACCCTGGTTACCGGGGACCTCGGGATCGTTGGTCGCTGGAGAGCGGTCTGTGTGACAGCTCTCCAGCGACCAAACAGCGACGCTGCAGCGATTCGGATCGTTGTCGGTATCGCTGCAGCGTCGCTAAAGTGTGACGGTTCCTTTAGACATTTTGTAATTATTATTTTTTTTACAGGACAAAATTATTTTGAGAGCGAATTTACATAAAGTATATTGTAATTCTTGCACAAATAGGGAATCATGCACTGTATAATTTGGGATAGAAATAAAACAATCTTTGCATAAATCAATTGGACAGATTAGAAGTATAAAGTTTGTAAAATGTGTTGTTCAATAGCTTTACTCAGCAGGGTACAGCTCACTAAATGCTTCACATCATATTTCTTCACAGTGTATGAAGAGGGGAGGAGTGAGGGAGCATGTTTGTGCTGAATCACATTCCAGAACACACAAAAATATACCGTATTTTTTCGCTTTGTAAGACGCTCCGGATTATAAGACGCAACCCAAATTTTGAGGAGAAAAATAGGAAAAAACTTTTTTAATAAATTGGTGGGGCGTCTTATAATCCATGCGTCTTATTACTTGCCAGGGGTTGTGGTTGTGGTGGATCAGGGTCCCAGGGTCGTTGCTAGAGGCAGGAGTGGAGCATTGCTGCAAGGTGGGATGAGGGGGTCTGCATGGGGCTCCTGTGCTGCAGGGAGGCTCCTGTGCTGCAGGCTGGGATGAGGGGTCTGCAGGGGGGCTCCTGTGCTGCAAGCTGGGATGAGGGGTCTGCAGGGGGCTCCTGTGCTGCAGGGCTGTCTCCGGTGCTGCAGGGCTGTCTCCGGTGCTGCGGGGGGGCTCTGGCGACATTTTGTGAAAGGCCAGAGCCCCCAGCAGTTCGTCCATGCGTTCCTGTATGACTGACTCCGGGAAAATGGCCGCCAGAATCTCGAGAGATGAGATCTCAGCGCTGAAATCTCATCTCCCGAGATTCCGGCGGCCATTTTCCCGGAGTCAGTCATACTGGAACTAACTCCGGGAAAATGGCCACCGGAATCTCGAGAGATGAGATCTCAGCGCTGAAATCTCATCTCCTGAGATTCCGGCGGCCATTTTCCCGGAATTAGTCATACTGGAACGCAAGGACGAACTGCCGGGGGGCTCTGGTCTTTCACAAAATGTCGCCAGAGTCCCCCGCAGCATCGGAGCCTCCAGCATCACCCGGAGCAGCGGCGGATATCCCCGGCAGCAGCGGCGGCTGACGACAGCGGCGGCGGGCAGTAGCGGCGGCGGACACCCCCTCATCCAAGCCTGTAATGGTAAGCGGTATATCCGCTTTGTTAGACGCACCCACATTTCCCCCCCAAATTTGGGGGAAATAAAGTGCGTCTTACAAAGCGGAAAATACGGTATGTCCTCATCGATCCTGTCACTGTATTTCCGAAGTTGAGATGTTAGAAAACATTTTTTCCCCTTATATTCTATGTAGAGTGTATATAAGTAATCAGAGCAGCTAATTTCTCCAAACATGAGCTAAGAGGAAACATAACCTAAAACATCAAGCATACAGAGACAACATATACTGGACTATTGATTTATGCAGTTTATTTAAAGTTTAGATATGCTTTAGGAAGTACTTCTTTAATCCCGTTTTCCTGTTCACTACAGAAATTCTGAGATGAATGTAGGCTTTCCTTCCCTGTTATTTTTCCCCTTATCTGTAGAGGAGGAGCTTCACTACTTATGAACATAAACTGCAGCACAGATTCATCTTAGCTAAAAGTCTAGACCTTCGATCAGGAAAAGGACATTTATAGGACATTTCATAACTTTCCCAAATTCTTATGAAAAAAACATTCCCCACAAACTGCAATGAACTACTGTACCCAATTTATTATGTATTTTAGAAGTCAGAGTCGGTCCATTTTATACTGACTCCAACTCAGACTCCATCAAAATGGGCTCCGACTCCACAACCCTGCCAAGAACAATTATTTTATGCAAAGCAAAAGATTCTTTCACCCCAAGATCAAGGGTTTTGTTCATTTGTTGGGTGATAGCCAGTTTATATTGCATTATGTCAAACAACTGTTCCTAGGAATGCTTATTCATGATGAAGACAAATCTTCTGTATGTCTTCATAAATCAGCCATGCCCCATCTCCTCCTAACTGTCCTATATCTGGCTGTGAGATAACTACTGGCCACAGCAGAAGTAGCACAAAAGGTTGCTAAGGGGGCAGGGTGGCAGGCAGACACCAGATCAAGATGGAGCTGATCAGTTGATATCTAAATTAGATAGCTTAATGTTACTTTACCCCCTTGAGCATCAGTACAAACAGATGTACTAGGTAATGGTGCATGTTCCAGTTCTGGTTCTCTTGCTGCTGGTCTCACTGAATGGTGGCCTTAAAGAAACAAGTAAATACAAAAAGCAATATTAAAGGGATATTCTCAATAGTCTCTTAAGCAACACACAGGTCTGCAGTCTCCTTACTTCATGGTTGTTTGGGAGGACAGTTTAGTGACAGTTCTGGTCAGTTTCATTCTGTTATGGTCATTAGGCGATTATTCTTAATTCTTATATACTAGAAATAGGAGGAAACCAAAATGGCTACATAGAGCTGTAAGAGGCGCAATAAGTGATAAAAAGAAAGCATTTAGAGAATTAAAGGAAGTAGGTAGTGATGAGGCATTAAATAAATATAGAAAAATAAATTATGTAAAAAGCAAATCAAGGCAGCAAAGATTGAGACAGACTCATTCCCAGAGAGAGTAAAAATAATCCCAAAATATTCTTTAACTACGTAAATAGTAATAAACTAAAAAATGATAGTGTTGGCCCCCTTAAAAATAGTCTGGGTGAAATGGTGGATGAGAATGAGGAAAAAGCTAATATGCTAAATGACTTTTTTCATCAGTATTTACACAAGAAAATCCCATGGCAGACAAAATGACTAGTGATAAATATTCCCCATTAAATGTCACCTGCTTAACCCAGCAGGAAGTGCGGCGGCGTCTAAAAATCACTAAAATTGACAAATCTCCGGGCCCGGATGGGCTACACCCCCGAGTACTGCAGGAATTAAGTACAGTCATTGATAGACCATTATTTTTAATCTTTAACCCCTTACCGGCATCGGACGTACTATACCGTCCGATGCCGGCTCCCCTGCTTTGATGCAGGGCTCCGCGGTGAGCCCGCATCAAAGCCGGGACATGTCAGCTGTTTTGAACAGCTGACATGTGCCCGCAATAGGTGCGGGCAGAATCGCGATCTGCCCGCACCTATTAACTAGTTAAATGCCGCTGTCAAACGCAGACAGTGGTCGGCGCTCACAGCACACCTCCATTTCTGCTACATAGCAGCGATCAGCAGATCGCTGCTATGTAGCAGAGCCGATCGTGCTGTGCCAGCTTCTAGCCTCCCATGGAGGCTATTGAAGCATGGCAAAAGTTAAGAAAAAAAGTTTAAAAAAATGTGAAAAAAATAAAAAAAACATAAAGTTTAAATCACCCCCCTTTCGCCCCAATCAAAATAAATCAATAAAAAAAATATCAAATCTACGCATATTTGGTATCGCCGCGCTCAGAATCGCCCGATTTATCAATTAAAAAAAAGTATTAACCTGATCGCTAAACAGCATAGCGGGAAAAAAATTTGAAACGCCAGAATTACGTTTTTTTTGGTCGCCGCGACATTGCATTAAAATGCAATAACGGGCGATCAAAAGAACGTATCTGCACCAAAATGCTATCATTAAAAACGTCATCTCGGCACGCAAAAAATAAGCCCTCAACCGACCCCAGATCATGAAAAATGGAGACGCAACGAGTATCGGAAAATGGCACAATTTTTTTTTTTTTTTAGCAAAGTTTTGAATTTTTTTTCACCACTTAGATAAAAAATAACCTAGTCATGTTAGGTGTCTATGAACTCGTACTGACCTGGAGAATCATAATGGCGGGTCAGTTTTAGCATTTAGTGAACCTAGCAAAAAAGCCAAACAAAAAACCAATGTGGGATTGCACTTTTTTTGCAATTTCACCGCACTTGGAATTTTTTTCCCGTTTTCTAGTACACGACATGCTAAAACCAATGATGTCGTTCAAAAGTACAACTCGTCCCGCAAAAAATAAGCCCTCACATGGCCAAATTGACGGAAAAATAAAAAAGTTATGGCTCTGGGAAGGAGGGGAGCGAAAAACGAACACAGGAAAACGAAAAATCCCCTGGTCATGAAGGGGTTAAAGACTCCATAATAACAGGGTCTGTACCACAGGACTGGCATATATCAAATGTGGTGCCAATATTCAAAAAGGGGACAAAAGCTGAACTGGAAAATCCTGGAGGGCATTCTAAGGGATGCTATGCTGGAGTATCTGAAGAGGAATAACCTCATGACCCAGTATCAGCACGGGTTTACTAGGGACCGTTCATGTCAGACTAATCTGATCAGCTTCTATGAAGAGGTAAGTTCCGGACTGGACCAAGGGAACCCAGTGGACGTAGTGTATATGGACTTTTCAAAAGCTTTTGATACGGTGCCACACAAAAGGTTGATACATAAAATGAGAATAATGGGGATAGGGGAAAATATGTGTAAGTGGGTTAAGAGCTGGCTTAGGGATAGGAAACAAAGGGTGGTTATTAATGGAGCACACTCGGACTGGGTAGCGGTTAGCAGTGGGGTACCACAGGGGTCAGTATTGGGCCCTCTTTTTATCATATTTATTAATGACCTTGTAGGGGGCATTCAGAGCAGAATTTCAATATTTGGAGATGACACTAGACTCTGCAGGGTAATCAATACAGAGGAGGACAATTTTATATTACAGGATGATTTATGTAAACTAGAAGCTTGGGCTGATAAATGGCAAATGAGCTTTATGGGGGATAAATGTAAGGTCATGCACTTGGGTAGAAGTAACAAGATGTATAACTATGTGCTTAATTCTAAAACTCTGGGCAAAACCGTCAATGAAAAAGACCTGGGTGTATGGGTGGATGACAAACTCATGTTCAGTGGCCAGTGTCAGGCAGCTGCTACAAAGGCAAATAAAATAATGGGATGCATTAAAAGAGGCATAGATGCTCATGAGGAGAACATAATTTTACCTATATACAAGTCACTAGTTCGACCACACTTAGAATACTGTGCACAGTTATGGTCTCCGGTGTATAAGAAAGACATAGCTGAACTAGAGCGGGTGCAGAGAAGAGCGACCAAGGTTATTAGAGGACTGGGGGGTCTGCAATACCAAGATAGGTTATTACACTTGGGGCTATTTAGTTTGGAAAAAACGAAGACTAAGGGTTGATCTTATTTTAATGTATAAATATATGAGGGGACAGTACAAAGACCTTTCTGATGATCTTTTTAATCATAGACCTAAGACAGGGACAAGGGGGCATCCTCTACGTCTGGAGGAAAGAAGGTTTAGGCATAATAACAGATGCGGGTTCTTTACTGTAAGAGCAGTGAGACTATGGAACTCTCTGCCGTATGATGTTGTAATGAGTGATTCATTACTTAAATTTAAAAGGGGATTGGATACCTTTCTTGAAAAGTAGAATGTTGCAGGGTATATATACTAGATTCCTTGATAGGGCGTTGATCCAGGGAACTAGTCTGATTGCCGTATGTGGAGTCGGGAAGGAATTTTTTTTTCCCAAGAATGGAGCTTACTATTTGCCACATGGGTTTTTTTTTGCCTTCCTCTGGATCAACATGTTAAGGCATGTTAGGTTAGGCTATGGGTTGAACTAGATGGACTTAAAGTCTTCCTTCAACCTTAATAACTATGTTACAGTGTTATTTATGAGAGAGAGAGAGAGAGAGACACACAACAGCCCAGGAACGTGGGAGGCATGATTAGGAGAACTGCTCTGGAAACTGCCAATGCAGGGGGCCTAGGCTTGTGATTACACAGGACTGATAAAAACAGCTTTGCTAGGAGCTGACAGTGGTGGTGGGAGGGATGTGAGCAGCTAACTACTGTATATAAATGATATTGCTGAAAAACTGACTGCAATCTCAGAAATTAAATGCTTTTACAATAGAGTTATATAGAAGGCATTATACCCATCAGACAATCTCTTTAAATCCTTATATTCCTGGAAAAAACTGCACAAACTCAGCCAGGCACTAGCGGCTGAGCTCCTTGGAAACAAGCTGTACACTACGCAAGATAAAAGCAAGTAAATTGCAAACTTGTTTAAATCAAGCTAATTAAAAGCAATACAGTGGCTTGCAAACGTGTTCATCCTCTTTCCTTTTTTGTGTTTTGCTACCTCACATGGATAACGGATTTGATGATGCTCTGCAGAATATGGGGCAGCACGGTGGCTCAGTGGATAGCACTGCAGCCTTGCAGCGCTGGAGTCCTGGGTTCAAATCCCACCAAGGACTTCTGCAAGGAGTTTGTATGTTCTCCCAGTGTTTGCGTGGGTTTCCTCCGGGTACTCCAGTTTCCTCCCACATTCCAAAAACATACCGATAGGGAATTTAGATTGTGAGCCCCATCGGGGACAGTGATGTTAACGTGTGCAAAATGTAAAGCGCTGCTGACTATGTTAGAGCTACACAAAAATAAAGATTATAATTATGATCACAAATTGGGCTATTTTTTTTTTTTTTTTTTTTTATAACCCAACCCTGACATGCTTCTCAACAACTTTGTCCCTAACTTGTTTAGAGATCTCCTTGGTCTTCATGGTGTTGTTTGGCAAGTGGTGCCTCTTGATTAATGGTGTTGCAGCCACTGTGGCCTTTTAGAAAAGGTGTGTGTATACCGACAGACCATGTGACACTTAGATTGCACACAGGTGGACTTCCTTTCACTAAGCATGTGACTTATGAAGGTAATTGCTTGCTCCAGACATTTGTAAGGACTTCATGGCAAAAGGGGTGAATACATATGCAAATGCCATTTTTTTGTGATTTAATCCTATAATTTTAATATGTCTATACTTTTCTCACTTCACCATTTAGTGCGGATGCATTACATAAATCAGAATACAAAAATATTAAAACAAGGGTTGTAACGTAACAAAATAGGTAAAAAGTCAAAAGGGGGTGAATACTTTCACAAGCCACTGTACATATAGCATACATCACCGCCGTTCCCAGCTCAGAAACCAGTGAATCCTGGCAGTGCACAGTGCGTGTGCTGGGGGAATTTAAAGTCTGCAGTACACAAAGTGCCTGCAGACTTTTCATTTTAGACCGAAAACCCCTTTATAACTTAAAAATACCTGAAATGAAAAAAGACAGAACGTAAAAAAAATACATCATTCCCTACACAGGAACAAGGGAACATTACTATAAAACAGTTTATTGGTGAAGGCCATGTAAATATCACATTTGTATATGAATACACTTGGACAAAGACATAAAATTTTCACACAGTTGTAGATGTCTCCATAGTAATCCATTATAATTATTGAAAAATAAATATAAATTTTATTCTGGTTACTACATACAGATTTTGACTTCACATTTTTCAGTTTAATTGGTGAAATGCAAGGCAAAACTCGTGCCAATTCTGTGCTAATTGTTAATTAAAAAATTCAAAGCCCAATTTGAAATTTTCATGACTTTAGAACGGTGTTTGGTGCAGCATGTGTACAGAAAATCTAGATCTGAACATGGCTACAGAAGAGGTCACACTGATGCAAAAGATCAACAAGAGAATAATAGAATACTAGTTGGATTTTGTGCAATCATACATAGATGAAGAGGAATATCGTAGTTACTTACCGATAAAGGTATTTCTCTGATCCCATGACTGCACCACGGAGAGAGAGGGATCCGCCCTCACGGGCAGGAAACCTACAGGTGAAAAAGGCGGTACCTCTCTCCCACATCAGTTGGTTTACAGAGCCTTAACAGAACTTCAGCTGTAACTTAAATGTTATCAAACAAAACTTTAATTTTAACTTATCAGAGGCACCGCGTGACTAAGTATTAAGACTAACTCTAGTGTTCACACTCACACATGAAGGGAGGGAATGTACAGGTGCCGTCATGGGATCAGAGAAATACCGTTATCGGTAAGTAACTACGATATTCTCTTACCCCCATGACGGCACCACGGAGAGAATTTCATAGATGTACATTAGGGGGGGACCACTGCCTCTAGAACCCTTTTGCCAAAGGTGAGGTCTGAAGAGGAAGTCAGGTCTAGTTGGCAGTGTTTAAAGAATGTGGAAGGAGACGACCAAGTGGCCGCCCTACATATCTGTTCAATTGATGCTCCTGCTCTCTCTGCCCAGGAGGTCACCACCGATCTGGTTGAATGAGCTCTGACTTTCTCTGGAATGGCTTCATTACTTGACGAATACAAGAGGATGATGGCGTCCCTTATCAATCTCGCAAGTGTGGCTTTCGATGCTTTATGCCCTTTTTTTCAACCCTGAAAACACAAACAGAGACCTATCCTTCCTATAGTCCCTTGTGGCTGCTAGATATTGGACTAAACATCTTTTAACATGTAGTGTGTGTAGATGCTCCTCTTTGCCATTTCTGGGATTTGGACAGAAAGAGAGTAACGAGATCTCCTGGGATCTATGGAAACGTGATGCCACTTTAGGAAGGTAGGATGGATCGGTTTTAAGGATTACTCTGTCATCTAGTATGCGTGTCAGAGGTGGGTATGCTGATAGGGCCTGTATGTCACTAATCCTTCGTGCTGACGTTTGTGCCACCAGAAGGGAGGTTTTGAGAGATATTTTTAAAGAGGCTTGGGACAGTAGCTCAAAAGGTGCTTTGGTTAGTGCGGAGAGAACTAGATTTAGATCCCAGGGAGGTGTAATATGGGGTACCACTGGTCTAGGTCTGGTCGAGGCCTTAATGAATCTCTTTACCCAGCGGTTCCCCGCCAAGTCACAGTTGTAAAGGGCCCCCAGCGCTCTACCTGGACTTTAAGAGTGCTTGTTGCTAAGCCTTTTTCTAGCCCGTTCTGAAGAAAATCTAGTACTTTCTGAATTGGGATTTCCTCAGATAAACTGGCATCTGATACTGATAAAAATCTCTGCCAAACCTTCCCATACGCCCTTGTAGTCACTGGTTTTCTACTTAGCAGAAGAGTTGAGACTAGGTTTGAAGAGAACCCTCTCTTGATTAGAATTTTCCTTTCAAATTCCAAGCCGTCAAATGCAAGTTCTTTACTTGTGGGTGATTTATCGACCCTCGATATAGCAGGTTCGGAATCTCTGGAAGGACGCAAGGGTCTGTTAAAGATGTTATCCTTAGCCATGGAAACCATGCTCTCTTTGGCCAAAAGGGAGCTATCATGATGACTCTTGCTCCGTCCTACCTGATCTTTCTCAACACTAAAGGAATTGGCGCTACTGGAGAAAACACATAGGCTAGACGAAAATTCCATGGAATTGAAAAGGCATCTAGGGTCACCGGGTTCCCGCACGAGTCTATTGAACAAAAGGCCCGAGTTTTGGTTGTTCGCAAATAAATTTATTTCTGGGAGACCTCACAATTGTACTATGTGGTTGAAGACTGCCTGATTCAATTCCCACTCTCCCTGTTTGAGTTGTGTTCGGCTTAGAAAATCTGCAGTGTGATTTTCCGACCCCTTGATGTGAAGGGCTGACAGTGATGACAGATTGGTCTCTGCTAATAATAGAATGGATTTTGTCACTTCCATCAGTGTACGAGATCTCATGCCCCCCTGGTGATTTATATAGGCTACCATTACCCTGTTGTCCGATAATACCCTCACGTGATGGGAATGGAGGGAGTGTAGGAAGTGGATGAGTGCATATTTTACTGCTAGGAGTTCTTTTATGTTTGAGGAACCCAGTTTTTCTTCCACCGACCATGGCCCTTGAGCAATTTGATTGTCTACATGAGCCCCCCAACCCCAAGGACTCGCGTTGGTAGTTAGGGTTATAGATGTTGGCCATACCCATGGAACACCCCTGGTTAGATTATGTGGATCCACCCACCAAGCTAGGGAATGTATTGTTTGCAAGGAGATTTTTAAGTGCTTTTCTATATCCCCTTTTAACATAGAATCTGCTTCTAAGATCTCCCACTGGAGGTCTCTGGTGCGACTCTGGGTCCATTGGATCGCTGGAAGACAGGCTGTCATCGATCCCAGTATGGACATCGCTTTCGTAGAGTTACTACTGGAAACTCTCTGAGTTGTTGTACCAGTTGGACCATGTTTGAAACTTTTTCCCCTGGAAGGCGGCATTCTTGCCGGTTTGAGTCTATTATTAACCCTAAGTATGTTGTACTTGGGTTGGAATGATTCTGGACTTTGCTAGGTTCAACATCCAACCTAGGTTTGTCAGGGATGTCATTACTTTGTTCAATTGTTGAGTGCAGTGGAGGGGAGTTTTGCTAACTACCAGGAGGTCGTCCAAATATGGAACTATTAATATGTTTTGCTCACTTATGTGAGCCATGACCTCTGCCATCAGCTTCGTAAATACCCTCGGTGCTATGGCTAGGCCGAAGGGAAGGGCCCTGAATTGGTAGTGCTTTAACTTTCCCTGCATTAATACCGCCACTCTGAGAAATTTCTGGTAGTCTGGGTGTATGGGCACATGGTAATATGCACCCTTTAGATCGATGACAGTCATAAAACAAGACGGATAAAGCGTTCTCACACATGTCTTTATTGTTTCCATCTTGAAACTCTCCGTTACTAGGTACTGGTTTAATATTATCATCCTGTAAGTTCCATCCGGTATCGTCCGAAGAAACAGAGTAGAGTAGAATCCCATGCATCTCTCCTGGTTTGGGACCTCCTGTAGGACATTCTTTGCTAATAGCGTTTGTATCTCCTTTTGAAGGCCCAGTTGTTTGGCCTCCGCTTTCCTTTGTGGTGTCATGACAAAGTGACGAGACGGCATTGTATGAAATATTAGTTTAAGGGTTTTTATTATATTTAGTGTCCATAGGCTCTCCGATATTTCTTCCCAGGCTGGAAGAAAGTGTGCCAGTCTTCCTCCCACCTGGGGACCACCTTCATTGGGGTTGTTTTTTGGTGTCCGGCTTGTTGAACAAGTAGCCTTTTCCCTTAAATTTTTTATCGTCCCATCCTTCTTTCTGATTTTTTGGGGGCCATCTACGCATGAATTTTCTGTTCCGAAAGGACCGTTTATATAATTGGCTTTTTTCTTGTCCCTAAGGTAGGGCCAAATAGGAACTCCCCATCACAGGGTATGGAACATAATTTGGCTTTCGTTTATAGGTCCCCGGCCAGCATTTGAGCCATAAAGCCCTCCTTGCTGCATTTGAAAAGGAAGCAGCTCTTGCCGCCAGTCTCACAGAGTCTATAGATATGTCTGCTAGGAACGCAGCTGCTCCTTTCATTATTGAGATTGAATCTAATACCGATTCTCTCGGAGATCTATCTTTTAGTTGTGATTGTAAATGATCTAACCACACCATTAATGCTCTGGCGGTACATGTACTGGCTATAGCTGGTTTTAGTCCATCCTCCGCCCCCCCCCCCTTCCCCTTCAGCAGCTTCCCGAGAACCTTTTAGAAATCCATAGGGTCATTTATGGTCCCCATATCTTCAAAAGGTAAAGCAAATTTTTTCGACGCTTTTGCAATGGCAACATCCAGTTTTGGTGCCTTACTCCAGGAAGAACAGGCTAGGTCGTCAAAAGGATATTTCCTTTTCGGGGTTAAGAGGACTTTTTTGTCTGGTCTCTTCCACTCTTTTTTTATTAGGGCATGTATTTTATCATTTACTGGAAATGCTCTTCGTTCCTTTGTTCTAGACCGCTAAACAAAGTCTTGCGCGCTATTTTGGATTTGGTCTCTACTAGTCCCATGGTTGTTGTTACCGCTTTTACTAAAGCGTCTGTCTCATCAATGGGAAAGCAATTGCGGCCCCCTTCCGAGGAAGAAGAGGATGATAGAGAAGAGAGCGAACTGTCTGAATTAGAGGTATCGTTATCTTCTTCGCTGGAACATGGCTCCGGGGATCTATTTTTGGACCTATGTTTCCTTTTCAAACCTTTGGCACTTTTTAACGCATCTTCTACCTGGGTTTTAATTAACCGTTTTAAGTCAGATGCGAATCTTGGGGACTCTTCAGAAATGGTATTTTCTATGCATATGGCACAGAGTTTTCTTTATCGATGTAGCGGGCAGTTCTACAGAGCAGATCGGACATACTCTGTGCCTGGTTTTCGTTGTACATTTCTTTCCATAAGAAAAACACAATAAAACCCCTTTTTAGAAAATGAGCATTCACGAAGATCACTTACCCTCCTAATTTAAGGGGGATACCGGTTCTGGCGTAGGAGTAGCTTCCTTGACTTGAACCGTTACTGATCTTCCGGATCCACCCGAGCCTCTGCTACGTTGAGATCCTGAGCTGCGACGCTGGGAAGGAGTATCATGCTGTCGTCGATGCTGGTGATGGTGCTGCTGCTGCGGACGTTGCTGCGGTTGGCGCATTTTCGACGGAGACTGCAGAATTTCTTCTGCCGGTTGCTCCTTCTCACTCATGGTGAGACTTTTTTCAGAGCACCAGTCATGCTGTTTTCTGCTTTCTTTTATGTATAATGCTCGGCGCAGGGGTCACTTCCGGGGCGGCGCACAGCATCTCTGGGTAATGGTTCCAGCGGTGCGCCGCCCCGGAAGTGACCCCTGCGCCGAGCATTCTGGGACTACCAGAATGCTTTAAGGCCGGCACGCGTGTGCGCTCATTCTCTGGCGTCCTCGCTTCCTGGAGGGAGCACGGCCATTCGCCGCTCCATGACGCCCAGCAGGAGAACCGGTGGTAAGACACCAGGTGACCGCAGTCACCTATTACCAGCTGCTAACTTTTTTTTATAGGGAGAAGCAGACTGGGTCTTTCTTCACTGCTTCTCCCTCGCTCACACACAAGGCCCACCGACCCTGGGATCGTGGCCTTCAGGGAAGGATATCCACCGTGTCCGAAGCAGGGCCCCCCACTGCCAGTAATCGCACCAATGGACCCTCGGCATCCCACGACGATCATGCTGCAGGTTCCCCATTAGGGACAGGAAACCGAACTGATCTGGGAGAGAGGTACCGCCTTTTTCACCTGTAGGTTTCCAGTCCCTGAGGGCGGATCCCTCTCTCTCCGTGGTGCCGTCATGGGGGGTAAAAGAATAATCTGGTAAAGGGGTTTTCCCATGAACATTGTAATGAAAGCAGCACTCCCATCACAGTTTTGATCTTCTTCATTTATTGCAATCATACTATATAGCACTGTGATTTTGTGTTTCTAATCAGCTAATTTTTCTCTCTGCCCTATGTAGAAAAAGGAAGTCTCTTGTCTTTGCAAAAATCATTCCCTTCTTCTGCAGGGACTTATAACTCATACAGAGAAAACTGACCTTTTATTTCTACATAGAGCTTAGAAGGATTTAGCTTGTGAGCCTTTAATTATGTCATATCACAGACCTAATGGAAAACAGAAGAACTATCAGGAACATTTTTTAACACATCCAATTGTGGAACTTATTATTATTCCAAGATGTATTGATTAAACTGTTGATTGAAATTAACTTTGTTCGTGGAAAAAACCCTTTCAAATTAAAACTAAAAACGCAACCAACTCCAAACAGAAAATGCTTCTATGCTTCTGTGTTAAAGTATGTGGAACAGCTGACTTACCCTGGATAAGTGAAGCTATCTGTTGGCTCTTCTGAGATGGCAACTCCTGGACAATGTCCAATGCAGTCATCCCTTTGTTGTCTGTTATGCTGACGTCGATTCCTGTCATGAAAAGTTAAATCAATTGGATTCCGGGATTATAATAAACGCAATATTTATATGCACATCTATACATACAGTTGTCAGACCAAGAATGAAAAATTGAGGAATTATGAAAAGCACGGGATCTATAGGCATGTTAATGAGCTGCAAATAATGGACACAAAATTTTCCAAACATCTCAAAATGTTTCGGAAACAATTTTGAGCGCCATGCACACTTATACTATGAGTGAGGACTTTAGTAGTTGTCTTAGGAAACGTCTGCCACACTGAATGCACTCTGGCAAGAAAATCATCAAGATCCACTGCTGGCAGCTCCCTTTGCAATTGCTAACCAATGATGCCACAGATGTGCTCTAAGGGAGAAAAGCCCAAAGACCCGGCAGGCTATGATAGCACTTCCAGCCATGTAGACTGACCACAATAGCACTAGCAACATGCATTCAGGAGTTGTCGTGTTGACAAACTACTTTTGGGATACTTTGTACAAATGTTCCATGATCAAATCAATGTAATACTGGGCTATTAGGGCATGTCCACACGTTGAGTATTTGGTTACAGAAATTTCTGCAAGGTTTCTGCATCTCTTGCCAGCAAAATGCTGTGGCAAAAAGGTGCGTTTTTATTGCTTTTTTTGCATGCATTTTTGTACAGCAATGAAGGCTTTTTAGAGCTAAATAACAATATTTAAAAAAAAAATGTTTTGTGATGTAAGTTCTTGGTTCAACCCCTTCATACTGAGACAGTGGCATCAAAGTAATGGGATGAGGGCTTTGTGTCAGCAGCTGTCGTGACACCAAGCCCTAGGTTTAGTAATGAAAAGGTGTCAGCCAGACAGCCTCATTACTAAACAGGTAAGAGTTAAATACACACACAGTCACCAGCCTATGTAGGAGCATTAACAGAATGAACCTACATAGGTTCTAACCAAAACGCAATTGGCAGAAATCAGCATGCACCACAATACCTGTTAATTTTTACAAATAATGAAAAAAAAATTGGGTAGGCTTCCTCATAATTTTCATAACCAGCAGAGGGAAAGCAGACACCTGAAGCACCTCAGCGCTATATATTGCGGGAGCGATGACCTTCCTGGTAGTATGTATCTAGAGGATTGATAGAGCGGTCACGTCTCTCGATGTGACTGCTCTAAAAGTGAGATTGCAGTGAGACACTCTGGATTATGTAGACTATGGCGGACAAGACAGTATATGGTTGTTTATTATTTTTGATTGTTTACAGAAAATATGGGCATCGGGGATTGGGCGTTGAGTATATGTTGATTTTTTTATTTAACTTTTTTTTTTTATAGGCAACAAGGGCATTGGGGATTTGGTGTTAGGCGAGCATAACAAGTTTTTTATTTGAATATGTACTTAATTATGTTAAAAGATTTTTTTATTTTTTTAAGTTTGAGGACAGGCACTGGTTGACGAGAGACTACTTCTCCCATCAGCAGCACCTGCTATCACTTATCAGTGACAGCAGATGTAGCCTGATGGAACTAGTAGTCTCTCATCAGCTAATGCTGGTGACCTGAGGTAGGTTCTTTACCGCGGGTCACAGTCACAGTTGCGGGGTCAAGCTCACATCTGACAGCATGACACTGCAGCGCTCTAACCGACTGTAACGACATTACCAGTGGTAACGCTACCGTCGATAAGAACTGCCAAGGCGGTGTTTCCCACGCTGTCACACAGATGACAGCGTGGGAAACACCATAGGAAAACTGTAAATACGCAATAAAAAACTCAGCAAATCCGCAAATATTTTTATACCCGTGTTTTGGCAGTGGATGTGACTGACTCAATTGAAGTCAATGTGGTAAAAAACGCTAAAAATCCTCACAGAATAGAAATGCTGCAGAAAAAACCCCCACTGCAAATACTCAGAGGAAATTTACTGATCATGTGCACAGCACTTCAGGATTGTAATTGAGTTAGCTGGCATAAGGATTCCCTAGGGTTTTTGGCCAATTTCAGTGCGGAATAAAAAGGCAGCAAGACTTACCTGCCCAGATCTTAGAACAAATGCGCTGCAAAGTGCAGCCAGCCCATAAAGCAAGAGGTTAGCAACACAGGTGCAAAATACCAGATCAACAGCCACTCTCCACATACCCACTCCTGAGTCTCTAGTGGCTTTGCTATTTAGCTTAGTGTGGGACTCGTAAGCGTGGGTTACGAGCTTGCGTATTTTGGCCAAAAAAAATCAACCAATACCTCACTATTTTTGAATAATTTTTGCACTATATTTTTCGGGGTGCAGCCAAGCCCAAACACGTTCGGTCTCGCATGAGGGGTGTTCGCACTGGGATGCATTGAGAGTGTACTGGCCAGCCCGCCTAATCGAAAAGTAGGGGCGTGACTAATAGGCTGTGAACCAGACACTATGCAGTACCATTGTGTGAACAACGCCCTATGTGGGCCTTTATTGTGCAATTGTATACTGGGCAGTCACCCCCTCCAGGAGTGGGTATGTGAAGAGTGGCTGTTGATCTGGTATTTTGCACCTGTGTTGCTAACATCTTGCTTTATGGGCTGGCTCCACCCTACAGTGCATTTGTTCGAAGATCTGGGCAGGTAAGTGTTGCTGCCTTTTTTTTTCTGCTGTTGAAAATTGAATTTTTGTTGACCTTGAGTCTCTAGTGGCTTTGCTATTTAGTCCATTTCAGTGCGGAAAAAAGCTGCAAAAACACACCGTGTGCACATAACCTTAGTGTACCTGGAAAGATGACTAGATGGTTCTAGCTACCGTAAATTATGCCACACCATCAAAAGGCATTTGCATGACACAGGGCTGCGAGCTAAACCGCAATCTCCATGTGTTTCTTTGGCCTCATGCCACCGCTCTTAAAGGCTATCATACTGCAGAGCAAGATGGCAAAAAAAAAGCTATAGTAGAGGTCTATCGACTTCAGCCTTTAATTTTAATTTGGTCTTGGATGCACCGATAGCTTGAGATTGGTAAAGAGATCATGTGTTCAACGTCATGAAGAGGAATTCACGGGGGAACCTCATGAAGAGGAATTAATGGAGGAACGTCACAAATATCCAATTCCAGGGTAGGGTTGCATAATGTGAAGTGGCATAACATATGGTTGCCGGACCCCTCTAGTCTTCATTCTAGGTGCACTAACAACTCAGCATTACACTGCTTTGGTCTTGTATCCAGCAATAGGGCCATTTCTTTAAATAGTCACAGGGGCTGATGTTTTTAACACGGAAATGTCAGGCTGCATGTTATTTCATGCTACAGTGGGCAACCTGAGTGCCCTAAAGGAGCTACCACAGCCTCCTGCCTCTACGACTACGTCTCCCAACGAGCACATCTGGGCATCAAGGGTCGGCCATTGCAAAAGGAGCTGCAGGCAGCAGATTTTAAATATTTTTCTGCCCAAGTGCATTCAGCATGGTAGAACATTCCTCAGACAACCAGTAATACAAACAGCTTCATTAAATAGTACACGCAAAATGCCAGTGTCAACGTCTACAGTGGAGAGGCGACTCCAGGATGCTGGCCTTCAGGGCAGAGTAGCCAAGAAAAAGCCATATCTGAGACTGGCTAATAAAAGAAAAAGATTAATATGGGCAAAACAACACAGACATTGGACAGAGGAAGATTGGAAAAAAAGTGTACAGACAGACGAATCCAAGTTTGAGGTGTTTAGATCACACAGAACATTTGTGAGATGCAGGACAACTGAAAAGATACTGGAAGAGTGCCTGACACCATTTGTCAAGCATGGTAGGGGTAATGTGATGGGCTGGGGTTGCTTTGGTGCTGGTAAAGTGGGAGATTTGTTCTAGGTAAAAAGGATTTTGAATAAGGTAGGCTATCACTCCATTTTGCAAAGCCATGTCATACCCTGTGGACAGCGCTTGATTGGAGCCAATTTCATCCTACAACAGGACAATGACCCAAAGCACACCTCCAAATTATGCAAGAACTATTTAAGGAAGAAGCAGGCAGCTGGTATTCTATCTGTAATGGAGTGGCCAGCGCAGTCACCAGATCTCAACCCCATTGAGCTGTTGTGGGAGCAGCTTGACCGTATGGTACGCAAAAAGTGCCCATCAAGCCAAACCAACTTGTGGGAGGGTCTTCTGGAACCATGGGGTGAAATTTCTCCAGACTACCTCAGCAAATTAACTGCTAGAATGACAAGTCTGCAATGCTGGAATTGCTGCAAAGGGAGCATTCTTTGACAAAAGCAAAGTTTGAAGGAGAAAATTATTATTTCAAATAAAAATCTTTTTTTCGAACCTTTTCAATGTCTGGACTAGATATTCAGTTCACTTGGCAACTCATTTGATTAATAAAAGTATGAGTTTTCATGGAAAACACAAAATTGTCTGGGTGATACTAAACTTTTGAACGGTAGTGTATACACATGGCCGAAAATGTTGGCACCTTTGAAGTTGTTTCAGAAAATTATTGCAATTACACAAGTTTTGTTATACCCTTGTTTATATTTTTTGTGTATATTTGAAAAACACAAAACCCCAAAAATGGTTGTTCAAAATTGTACACCCTTTGGAATAAATAACTGCAATCAATCACTTCCTATAACAAGCTTCTTACACTTCTCAACTCAAATTTTGGACCACTCTTCCTTTGCAAACTGCTTCAGATCTCTTATATTTCAAGGGTGCCATCTCCCAACAGCAATTTAAGATCTCTTGACAGGTGTTTAATGGGATTTAAATCTGGACTCATTGCTGGCCACTTCAGAACTCTCCATCGCTTTGCTGCCATCCATTTCTGGGTGCTTCTTGAAGTATGTTAGGGGTCATTGCTCTGCTAGAAGACCCATGACCTAGGGTGCAAACCCAGCTTTCAGACACTGGGTCCTACATTGCGACCCAAAGTCCTTTGGTAACCTTCAGATTTCATGATGCATTGAACACAGGCACTCAGCGCCAGAGGCAGCAAAATAAGCCCAAAACATCTTTGAACCTCCACCATATCTGACTGTAGGTCATGTGTTCTTTTCTTTGTAGGTCTCATTCCTTTTTCGGTAAACAGTAGAATGATGAGCTTTATAAAAATAAAAAATAAACACTAGCTTGGTCTCATCCACAAGATGCTTTCCCAGAAGTTTTTTTTTTTGCTTTCTCACGTTCTTTTTGGCAAACTGCAGTTCAGCTTTTTAATGTCTCTTTCAGCAGTGGAGTACTCCTGGGTCTCCTGCAATAGCGTTTCATTTAATTCAAAAGTAAATGGACAGTTAGTATTGACACTGATGCACTCTGAGCATGCAGGACAGCTTGAATTTTTTTGGAACTTGATTGGGGAGGCTTATCCACTATCCGGACTATTTTGCAATGCAACCTTTCAACTTTTTTTTTCCATCCACGACCAGTCAGATAAGCTACAGTTCCATGGGTTGTTAACTTCTTGATTAAAGAAGAGAAACCAGCGCAGGGGGGGGGCGGCGCCGAAAGCCCATGAAGATGTGAGTGACGGCAGAGTACCGTTCAAGCTGGGGATTGAGGACCCGCCTCCGTGGACAAAGATAGGTATTTTTGCAAAGTTTCAAAGCGCTTTATTTTAGTAATACCTGAACACAAAACTAAAAGAGCCACCTTGTTAGAATGCGGCATTACTGCTGCACAAGGTGGCTCTTTTAGTTTATAACGGCTGCAGGGGGGTGACAGTGGCCCTTTAAGTTGCGCACCATGGGCAAAGAAACATCAAGATATCTGGAGATGGACTTATAACCTTAAGATTGTTGATATTTTTCAACAATTTTGGTTCTCAAGTCCTCAAGACCGTTCACTTTTACGCTTTCTGTTCTCCATGCTTAATGTGGACACAATGAAAACATTTAGTCACCCTCTCTCCCTTTTATTTGATTTTAGATGTGATTTTCATATTGCCCACATCTGTTACTTGCCAGAAGTGAACTTGAATGAGCATCATATGCTTGGAATTAACAAAACATGCGTAACTTAAATAATTTTCTGGGAGAATTATTTCATATTTTCTTGGGTGTAAAACACTTTTAGCCATGACTATTATAATATACTAGATGGTGGCCCGATTCTAACGCATCGGGTATTCTAGAATATGTATGTATGTATGTATATAGCAGCCACACGGTATATAGCACAGGCCATGACATATTGTAGAATACACGATGCGTTAATACAGCCCAAACAGTATATAACATTTCCCACGTAGTATATAACACTGCCCACAAAGTATATAACATTGCCCACGTAGTATATAGCAGCCACGCAGTATATAACACAGCCCACGTAGTATACAATATTGCCCACATAGTATATAACACTGCCCATGTAGTATATAGCAGCCATGTAGTATATAACACTTCCCACACAATATATAACACAGCCCACGTAGTATTTAGCAGTGTGGGCACCATATCCCTGTTAAAAAAAATAATTAAAATAAAAAATAGTTCTATACTCACCCTCCGTTGTCCAGCGAAGCTCTGTCGATGCGCGCGCGGCTGCCGCCAGCTTCCGTTCCCAAGATGCATTGCAAAATTACACAGATGACGTAGCGGTCTTGCGAGACCGCTAAGTCTTCTGGGTAATTTTGCAATGCATCTCTGAGAACGGAAGCTGGCGGCAGCCGCGCGCGCCTCGGCGGAAGACGGATGGTGAGAATAGCAGTTTTTTTGTTTTTTTATTATTTTTAACATTAGATCTTTTTTACTATTGATGCTGCCTATGCAAAAAGTAAAAAGTTGGTCACAAAGGGTTAATAGCAGCGTTAACGGAGTGCTTACCCGCGGCATAACGCGGTCCATTAACGCTGTCATTAACCCTGTGTGAGCGCTGACTGTAGGGGAGTATGGAGCGGGCGCCCGGCACTGACTGGACGGGAGTAAGGAGGGACTAATTCTCGGCCGGACTGTGCCCGTCGCTGATTGGTCACGGCAGCCAGGACAGGCAGCTGGCGAGACCAATCAGCGACGAGGGATTTCCGTGACGGAAGTTGAAGACCGAAAGACGGAAGTACCCCTTAGGCAATTATATAGTAGATATTATGTAGTGTGTGTGCATGTGTGTGCGTGAGAGAGAGAGTGTGAGAGAGAGAGAGAGTGTGAGAGAGTGAGTGTGAGTGAGAGAGTGTGTGTGTGTGTGTGTGTGTGTGTATGTATATATATATGTGTGTGTGTGTGTGTGTGTGTGTGTGTGTGTGTGTGTGTGTGTGTGTGTGTGTATATATAGATATATATATATATATATAGATATATATATATATCTATATATATCTATATATATCTATATATATATATATTTTTTTTTTTTTTTTTTTTTCACAAAAAAATAAAGGGAACACTTAGGGTAAGTTCACACAGACATTTTTTCTGTGTTTTTCTTCTGCAGCAAAACCTGATCATCTTGCCAGGAAAGAAGGTGCGTTTTTTGCAGTGTTTTTTGCAGAGTTTTTTTCTCTTTGTGAATGCCAATAAATTGAATGCACAAAGAAAAAAAAACCAACTTCCTGCAGATAGAATGAGTAGATATATTGATAGAATAGATAGATAGAATAGATAGATAGAATAGATAGATAGAATAGATAGATAGAATAGATAGATAGAATAGATAGATAGATAGATAGATAGATAGATAGATAGATAGATAGATAGATAGATAGATAGATACATTACCTGCGGTATCCTCTTCCCTGGCATTTTCCCATGGTGGAGAGGTAACTTCAGGTCAGGCTGTGAGGGAGAGCAGGCTCGGTGATGTCACTGCTCGTTACTGAGCCTGCTGCGTATCATTCATTCCCCAGTCGCTTACAGCCGGGAGCGGTCGCATTAGCATCGCTCCTTGTTGTAAGCTTTATCTCCCCCAGATATTGCGTCAGATACTCGTTATATTGGACTATGACGGATCAGGGAAAATACTTCTGCTTTTTTATTTTATTTATTACAGAAGATCGATGGCTTCACTTTGGAATGGCAGAACAATAAAAAGATGGTCAAACCTGTGTTTTATTTCATTAAAACACTTTTTTCTTGCATGTGTGTTTATTTAACCATTTAACTACTATAGAATTAGTAATAGAAAGGTGTCTTATTGACGCCTCTCCATTACTAAGTCGGCTTAATGTCACCTTACAATAGCAAGGTGACATTAACCTCTTATTACCCCACTTGCCACTGCTACAGGGCAAAGTGCCAGAATTGGCGCATTTAATAGATGTGCCTTTTCTGGGCAGCTGTGGGCTGCTATTTTTAGGCTGGGGGGCCTATATCAATGGCCCCTAACCAGCCTGAGAATACCAGCCCCCAGCTGTGAGCTTTAGCAAGGCTGGCTGTCAAAAATGGGGAGGATCCCACGCCTTTTTTTTTTAAATTATTTACTTAAATAATTTTTTTTTAAAAAGCGTGAGGACCCCTCTATTCCTGATAACAAGCCTTGCTGAAGCTGACAGTTGCAGCCCCCAGCTGTGAGATTTGTCTGGCTGGTTATCAAAAATAGGGGGGAACCCACAACTATTTATTTATTTTTTAAATTATTTATTGCGCAGGAGCGGTGGATGAAAACTCCCAGCCGCTGCTCCTGCTGTCACTGTAATTAGTGGCTGTAGGTGTCAGATGATGGGAGCAACAGTCCCATCAGCTGACACCAGTGATCGGAGGTGAGTTTACACCTCCGATCACAGCTGAGCGCTCCCCGCTCTCTTCTGATAGCAGGGAGAAGCAGCTCTCTGATCGGCAGGAGAATTTCCCCGCCGATCAGAAGCAGTGTTTGCCGCGCTGTCATGGAAATGACAGCGTGTCAAACACTGTAATGTCGGACCCCCCATTCAAGTGAATGGGGAACGAGTCCGCTCTGCTGGATGACAGGCTGCATAAACGCATTATGCAGCCTGCCATCTAGATGTACCAGAGCTGAATGTGACGTCACATCCGGCTCTCCTTGACTTTTCTGCAGCAAATACGCTGCAAGAAAAGTCAACCTTGCGCATGTGCAGCGTTTTTTCACCATCGATTCAAGAAGTGACACGCCCTATGTCCACAAAACGCAGCGAAGCACAAAATACTGATCACACAAAAACTCAATGTGTGCGCATGAGATTTCAGAAATCTCATAGGCTTTGCCGGTACTGTAAAATGCAGCTGAAAATTAGCATAAAAAAACGCAGCAAAAACACTCTGTGTGAACTTACCTGTAAACAACAGAATATAACTCCAAGTAAATCAAACCTCCGTGAAATCAAACTGTCCACTTAGGGTG
The DNA here is from genome assembly GCF_032444005.1 of Ranitomeya imitator. NCBI lineage: Eukaryota > Metazoa > Chordata > Amphibia > Anura > Dendrobatidae > Ranitomeya > Ranitomeya imitator. The sequence continues at coordinate 312,051,663 of NC_091284.1, read as the reverse complement.
GCATTTTTTTTGGAGGGCCGGATAGCTCTCCATGTGCTCGCCAAAGGTAGCCTGACTGCCATGAGGTACCGAGATGAGATCCTCAGACCCCTTGAGACCATATGCTGGTGCGGTTGGCAATGGGGTCCTCCTAATGCAGGATAATGCCAGACCTCATGCGGCAGGAGTGTGTCAGCAGTTCGTGTAAGATGAAGGCATTGAAGCTATTGACTGGCCTGCTCGTTCCCCAGACCTGAATCCGATTGAACACATCTGAGACATCATGTCTCGCACCATCCACCAACGTCACGTTGCACCACAGACTGTCAAGGAGTTGGCGGATGCTTTAGTCCAGGTTTGGGAGGAGATCCCTTAGGAGATCATTTGCCGCCTCATCAGGAGCATGCCCAGGTGTAGGGAGGTCATACAGGCACGTGGAAGCCACACACACTACTGAGCATCATTTCCTTGTCTTGAGACAATTTCACTGAAGTTGGATCAGCCTGTAACTTCATTTTCCACTTTGATTTTGAGCATCATTCCACTCCAAACCTCCGTGGGATATTAGTTGTAATTTACGTTGATAATTTTTAGGTTTTATTTTTCTCAACACATTCTACTCTGCAATGCATAAAGATTTACAACCGGAATATTTCATTCAGTGATATCTAGGATGCGGGATTTAAGTGTTCCCTTTATTTTTTATATACATGCATATCCAATATATGTCATTTGTCATCTGTACACCAGAACAATAGATATGAAACAGCAGATGTGATTGAAGGTTACAATCAGCCATTATGTGCCTTCAACAGCAGCAGGTGGCATGGAGCTCCGCCCGTGCCTGTTAACCAGTTAAATGCCGCTGTAACAATGGCATTTAAAATACGCCAGCAGAGGGGCACATTATTCCACGCACCCATGACAGCTGGAGGTTCTGTTTGTCCTGACTATTCTCCTGTGAAAGCCATCCTATAGCTGGGGTTCACAGACCATGATTTTAGCTTCCAGGCGATAGCAGCTTCCAGTCCCCTAATGGGATTATAAAATACAGTAAAAACTGAAAAATGTTTTAAAAAATATGAAAAAAAAATAAAAAAAACACAAAAGTTGAAATCACACCCCCTTTGCCCCTACTAAAAATAAAAACACATATTTGGTATCGCTGCATTCGTAAAAGTTTGATCTACTAAAATATAAAGTAAATTGATCGGATAAGTAAATGGTGTAATCAAATCGTCCTATCTAACCCAAAATGATAGGAGTAAAAATTTCAGCTCAGAGTGCAAAAAATAAGCAAAAATGTGTCTTATAATCCGGTGCGTCTTACAATGCGCAAAATGCGGTAGTGAACATAAGAAATTTAAAAAAAAAAAGAAAAAAATATTTTAACAGTGCACTTTTTGGCAATTTCAATGCACTTGAAATTTTGTTGGGGCTTTCCGATGCATCACATGACAAGTAGGGTATTAATATAAATAAGTTAATCACCTGCATCTAGAAGCACTTGAACAACATCAGCCTTCCCGAACAATGCAGCTTCATGTAATGCACTTCCTTTCTCTGTCTGGAAAAAAAAAAATATCAAGGTTACTGAAAAATAATGTAGGAAGGGAATATTTTTAATTAACACGTAAAAAAAAAAAAAAAAAAAAAAAATGCAATATAAACATATGGTACATTGAAAAAAGTTATGAGTAATATGTACGATTATACCATGTAGTTGATATCCATAGCAGCATCCAGCAAAACTCTGACAACTGCTCTGTGGCCATTGCGAGCCGCCAGATGAAGAGGAGTGTGCTTCCGTGTGTGGCAGCTCAGCAAGTTAGGGTGGGCATTGAGTAGGAGCTTCACTACTTCCAAGCGCCCATACAGTGCTGCCAAATCCAGGGGTGTCTCCATCTTGTGGTTTCGCATTGTAGGGTCAGTCAATTCCTCCAGTAAAACCCGAACGACCTCAGTGTGTCCATATTGTGCAGCACAGTGCAGGGCGGTTTCGTTATCATTATTCTGTAGAATACATCGGTGGGTAAGTCTAACGATATGTGTGACACATTATCATACACAAGTTATTATACCTAATATTATATCCTGTAAATACAAACAAAAACTGGGTACTAGTTGCAACGTTTGTGTTATTTCAAAAGTCCGCCCAACACTCTTCCATTGCATAGACACCATGTTTACATTTCATTTTTTCTTTTTTTTTTTTTTTTTTATTATTGGCAGAATTCCAGAAAAGGAGCATGTGCCCTGCACAAAAGGGCTATGGAGTTGCAACTAGCTTTAGGTAGAATAGAAATGTAAGAACTCAGAATTAAATAAATTATTAGCAGTTATTAATATTGGTCAATTCATTTTCATAGGATATTTGTATGTTTAGAAATATTAATTAATTGTATGTTCAATCCAATCTATGACCTCTATTTCTAAAAAACAGTTGTGGTACTATTTTACTACAGGAAATTTGTTATTGCTAATTAATGGCCATTTATTAAGTGTGGAAAAAATAGAAGTGTTGGAATCAGAAACTTTGAACCGACACCACAGCCTTGCTCCACTCTGTTTCTAAAAGTGAATTGTGATTATTTTAAACCCCTTCAGCACAGAGCCAGAAGGTGAACTTCCTGACCAGGCCAAATTTTCCAAATCTCACTTTATGTGGTAATAACTCCGGAACGCTTCAACATATCCCAGTGATTCGAAAATTGTTTTTTCGTGACAAGTTGTACTTCATGTTAAGGTTAAACTTTGGCCAATATACAGGTCCTTCTCAAAAAATTAGCATATAGTGTTAAATTTCATTATTTAACATAATGTAATGATTAGAATTAAACTTTCATATATTATAGATTCATTATCCACCAACTGAAATTTGTCAGGAATTTTATTGTTTTAATACTGATGATTTTGGCATACAACTCCTGATAACCCAAAAAACCTGTCTCAATAAATTAGCATATCAAGAAAAGGTTCTCTAAACGACCTATTACCCTAATCTTCTGAATCAACTAATTAACTCTAAACACATGCAAAAGATACCTGAGGCTTTTATAAACTCGCTGCCTGGTTCATTACTCAAAACCCATATCATGGGTAAGACTAGCGACCTGACAGATGTCAAGAAGGCCATCATTGACACCCTCAAGCAAGAGGGTAAGACCCAGAAAGAAATTTCTCAACAAATAGGCTGTTCCCAGAGTGCTGTATCAAGGCACCTCAATGGTAAGTCTGTTGGAAGGAAACAATGTGGCAGAAAACGCTGTACAACGAGAAGAGGAGACCGGACCCTGAGGAAGATTGTGGAGAAGGACCGATTCCAGACCTTGGGGAACCTGAGGAAGCAGTGGACTGAGTCTGGTGTGGAAACATCCAGAGCCACCGTGCACAGGCTTGTGCAGGAAATGGGCTACAGGTGCCGCATTCCCCAGGTAAAGCCACTTTTGAACCATAAACAGCGGCATAGGCGCCTGACCTGGGCTACAGAGAAGCAGCACTGGACTGTTGCTAAGTGGTCCCAAGTACTTTTTTCTGATGAAAGCAAATTTTGCATGTCATTCGGAAATCAAGGTGCCAGAGTCTGGAGGAAGACTGGGGAGAAGGAAATGCCAAAATCCCTGAAGTCCAGTGTCAAGTACCCACAGTCAGTGATGGTGTGGGGTGCCATGTCAGCTGCTGGTGTTGGTCCACTGTGTTTCATCAAGGGCAGGGTCAATGCAGCTAGCTTTCAGGAGATTTTGGAGCACTTCATGCTTCCATCGGCTGAAATGCTTTATGGAGATGAAGATTTCATTTTTCAGCACGACCTGGCACCTGCTCACAGTGCCAAAACCACTGGTAAATGGTTTACTGACCATGGTATTACTGTGCTCAATTGGCCTGCCAACTCTCCTGACCTGAACCCCATAGAGAATCTGTGGGATATTGTGAAGAGAAAGTTGAGAGACGCAAGACCCAACACTCTGGATGAGCTTAAGGCCGCTATTGAAGCATCCTGGGCCTCCATAACATCTCAGCAGTGTCACAGGCTGATTGCCTCCATGCCACGCCGCATTGAAGCAGTCATTTCTGCCAAAGGATTCCCGACCAAGTATTGAGTGCATAACTGAACATTATTATTTGATGGTTTTTTTGTTTGTTATTAAAAAACACTTTGATTGGATGGGTGAAATATGCTAATTTATTGAGACAGGTTTTTTGGGTTATCAGGAGTTGTATGCCAAAATCATCAGTATTTAAACAATAAAAGACCTGACAAATTTCAGTTGGTGGATAATGAATCTATAATATATGAAAGTTTAATTGTAATCATTACATTATGGTAAATAATGAAATTTAACACTATATGCTAATTTTTTGAGAAGGACCTGTAAATGTGTATATTTATGAACTTATAAAAAATTTGACAAAAATTTTTTGAAAATTTCAACATTTTCAAATGTAGAATTGTTATGCTATTAAACCAAACAATTACCATATACCACACAAATAGATAATACATAGTAGCATTTCCACATGTCTACTTTAGATCATCAAAACATTTACGGTATTTGTTTTTTTTTTTGTTTGTTTGTTTGTTTTTTAAAACCACCAAATCTCAGAGACCAGACAAAAAAAATCTCAAAGTGACACAATCTTAAATAGAACCTGTCACCCCCATAATCGAAGGTGAGCTAAGCCCACCAGCATCAGGTGCTTATCTACAGCATTCAGGAATGCTGTAGATAAGCCCCCGATGTAACCTGAAAGATGAGAAAAAGACGTTAGATTATACTCACCCAGGGGCGGTCTCTGACTGATCCGATGGGCGTCGCGGTCCGGTCCGGCGCCTCCTATCTTCATACGATGATGTCCTCTTCTTGACTTCACGCTGCAGCTCCGGCGCAGGCGTACTTTGTCTGCCCTGTTGAGGTCAGAGCAAAGCACTGCAGTTCGCAAGCGCCGGACCTCTCTGAACTTTCCCAGCAAAGTACTGCAGTGCACAAATGCTGTAGATAAGCCCCTGATGCACGTGGGCTTAGCTCACCTTCGATTTTGGGGGTGACAGGTTCCCTTTAAAAACTGCAACCCTAAAAGTCCTCAAAACCACATTCAAGAAGTTTATTAAGCCTTTAGGTGCTTCACAGGAATTAAAGCAATGTGGAAGGTATAAATGAACATTTTAATTTTTCCCACAAAAATGTCGAATTGGCCCCCAATTTTGTTATTTTCACAAGGGTAACAAGAAAAAAATGAACCATTCAATTTGTTGTGCAATTTCTCCTGAGTATGCGGATGCCCCATGCATGGTGGAAAACTACTGTTTGGGTGCATGACAGGAAAGAGCTCAGTTTGACTTTTGGAGTGAAAAAAGTGTCTGCAAGGCCTCTTTCAGAGGTCAGTGTGTCCAGTACATGTGGTGACAGTTCACACCTAGCAGAGACATTTCCACACATTACCAGAGACACTTACACATGTAGACCCATTAAAGTGAATGGATCTGTGCACAGGTCAGTGTGTTTCCATGGACGGTATGTCCGTAGGCAAAACATGCTGACATATCTGTTCTTTACCGGCAGAATGGGCCACAAAACGTCCTGTGCACGTGCGCACGGATGACACATTGGGATGTCATACATGAGACACGTACCGACGCCTGAGAAACAGCAATACAGTAAGCGCTGTTCCCCTGTGCTGAAGACGGCTCACATCATTCTCCTCTGCTCTGCCAGTGATCAGCAGGAGCAGGGGAGAACGATGAGAGTTATACTCAAGTGATGACAATGAGAGCAGGTGGCGGCTGATGGGACTATTACTCCCATCAGCCTACACCTGTTGCCGCTAATACCAGTGAGAGCAGGTGGCGGCTGATGGGAGTATTCATCACCCGCTGCCTGCGCTATAAATAAATGAAAATTCCAGTGTGGGTTCCTACGGTGATCTGCTGTGAACTCACTTACCTGAACTACAGCAGCTCATTCACCAGCGGTTCTCAGCCTGGACAGTCGCATCTGGTCACCGTCTAGGTTGAAAAATATTTATCCCCCAGACATGGTTACGTTGTGGGACAGAATGGCAGACAGGTGAGGGATATTGTTGTTTTTTTATTTTTGTTTTTATTACAGGAGATGAGGGATTTAGTGGAATTAGACGTTATACTCACCTGTTTGTTAATTTTAAATAAAAATAAAAAAGTGTGTTTTTTATTTCAAATAAAGGACTTGACAGACACAGCAAGTATATTTATTTACCATACAACTATAAAAGATTAGCAATGGATAGGTGTCTCGTAGATACCTCTACATTACCCAAGACGTGGACTTGATTGCACCTGACAATACAAAGGTGACATCAACCCTACAAATAATACCCCACTTGCCACAGCTACAGGGCAAGTGGGAAGAGCCAGGTAAAGCACCAGAATTGGTGCATCTAATGTCCTTTCTGGGAGGCTGTGGGCTGCTATTTTTAGGTTGGGGGGGGGGTCAATATCCATGACACCTTACCAGCCCCCAGCTGTCTGATTAAGCAAGGCTGGTTGTCAAAAATGGGGGGACCCCACGTCATTTTTTGTAGAATTATTTATTTTAATAACTAGCTGAAGAGCCCGGCGTTGCCTGGGCATAGTAAATATCTGTTGTTAGTTATAGCACGTCACTTCTCTTATTTTCCCATCACGCCTCTCATTTTCCCAATCACATCTTTAATTTTCCCCCTCACATCTCTCATTTTCTCCCTCACACCTCTCATTTTCTCCCTCACTCCTCTCATTCCCGCCTAACACTTGTCATTTCGACCTCACATCTGTCATTTTCTGATCACTACACTATTTTCCCTCACTCCTCTCATTTTGCACTCACACCTTTTCATTTTCTCCTCACACCTCTCATTTTCACCTAAGTATATACATGTTTGTCATCTCTTATATATAGTATACACCTGTATGTCATCTCCCCTGTATATAGTATGTACCTGCTGTGTGTCATCTCCCCTGTATATAGTATATACCTGTATGTCATCTCCTCCTATATATAGTATATACCTGTATGTCATCTCCTCCTATATATAGTATATACCTGTATGTCATCTCCTATATATAGTATATACCTGTATGTCATCTCCTCCTATATATAGTATATACCTGTATGTCATCTCCTTCTATATATAGTATATACCTGTATGTCATCTCCTCCTGTATATAGTATATACCTGTGTGTCATCTCCCCTGTATATAGTATATACCTGTGTGATCTCCTGTATTAGACCTCGTTCACACGTTATTTGCTCAGTATTTTTACCTCAGTATTTGTAAGATAAATTGGCAGCCTGATCCCCAGGCAACAGGAAGCCCTCCCCCCTGGCAGTATATATTAGCTCACACATACACATAATAGACAGGTCATGTGACTGACAGCTGCCGTATTTCCTATATGGTACATTTGTTGCTCTTGTAGTTTGTCTGCTTATTAATCAGATTTTTATTTTTGAAGGCTAATACCAGACTTGTGTGTGTTTTAGGGCGAGTTTCGTTTGTCAAGTTGTGTGTGTTGAGTTGTGTGTGGCGACATGCATGTAGCGACTTTTGTGAGATGAGTTTTGTGTGGCAACATGTGTGCAGCAACTTTTTGTGTGTCGAGTTGCATGTGACAGGTTAGTGTAGCAAGTTGTGTGCAGCAAGTTTTGCGCATGGCGAGTTTTGCGCATGGCGAGTTTTATGTCTGGTGCCTTTTGAGTATGTGCAAGTTTTGTGTGAGGCAACTTTTGCATGTGTTGCAAATTTTGTGCATGTGGCAATTTTTCCGCGTGTGCAAGTTTTGCATGTGGCGAGTTTTCCATGAGGTGAGTTTTGCACTTGTGGCGAGTTTTGCGTGAGCCTAGTTTTTGCATGTGGCGAGTTTTGCGCGTGGTGAGTTTTGAGCGGCGACTTTTGTGTTTCGACTTTTATGTGGCGAGGTTGGTGTATGTGTGGTGAAATGTGTGCTGGGGGTGGTATATGTGTTCAAGCACGTGGTAGTGTGTGGTGCATTTTGTGTGTGTGTTCATATCCCCATGTGTGGTGAGTATCCCATGTCGGGGCCCCACCTTAGCAACTGTACGGTATATACTCTTTGGCGCCATCGCTCTCATTCTTTAAGTCCCCCTTGTTCACATCTGGCAGCTGTCAATTTGCCTCCTACACTTTTCCTTTCACTTTTCCCCATTATGTAGATAGGGGAAAAATTGTTTGGTGAATTGGAAAGCGCGGAGTTAAAATTTCACCTCACAACATAGCCTATGACGCTCTCAGGGTCCAGACGTGTGACTGTGCAAAATTTTGTGGCTGTAGCTGCGACGCTTCCAACACTTTTCCTTTCACTTTTTCCCCCATTATGTAGATAGGGGCAAAATTGTTTGGTGAATTGGAATGCGCGGGGTTAAAATTTCGCCTCACAACATAGCCTATGACGCTCTCGGGGTCCAGACGTGTGACTGTGCAAAATTTTGTGGCTGTAGCTGCGACGGTGCAGATGCCAATCCCGGACATACACACACACACACACACACACACACACACACACATTCAGCTTTATATAGTGGACTAGCTGAAGAGCCCGGCGTTGCCTGGGCATAGTAAATATCTGTGGTTAGTTATAGCACGTCACTTTTCTTATTTTCCCATCACGCCTCTCATTTTCCCAATCACATCTCTCATTTTCTCCCTCACACCTCTCATTTTCTCCCTCACTCCTCTCATTCCCGCCTAACACTTGTCATTTCGACCTCACATTTCATTTTCCGATCACTACACTATTTTCCCTCACTCCTCTCATTTTGCACTCACACCTCTCATTTTCACCTCAGTATATACATGTTTGTCATCTCCCTTATATATAGTATACACCTGTATGTCATCTCCTGTATATAGTATATACTTGTATATCATCTCCCCTGTATATAGTATATACCTGCTGTGTGTCATCTCCCTTGCATATAGTATATACCTGTATGTCATCTCCTCCTATATATAGTATATACCAGTATGTCATCTCCTCCTATATATAGTATATACCTGTATGTCATCTCCTCCTATATATAGTATATACCTGTATGTCATCTCCTCCTATATATAGTATATACCTGTATGTCATCTCCTTCTATATATAGCATATACCTGTATGTCATCTCCTCCTGTATATAGTATATACCTGTAGGTAATCTGCTCCTGTATATAGTATATACCTGTGTGTCACCTCCTCCTGTATATAGTATATACCTGTATGTCATCTCCTCCTGTATATAGTATGTATATAGTATGTACCTGTATGTCATCTCCTCATTTATATAGTATATACCTGTGTGTCATCTCTCCTGTATATAGTATACATCTGTGTGTCATCTCCCCTGTATATAGTATATACCTGTGTGATCTCCTGTATTAGACCTCGTTAACACGTTATTTGCTCAGTACTTTTACCTCAGTATTTGTAAGATAAATTGGCAGCCTGATAAATCCCCAGCCAACAGGAAGCCCTCCCCCTGGCAGTATGTATTAGCTCACACATACACATAATGGACAGGTCATGTGACTGACAGCTGCCGTATTTCCTATATGGTACATTTGTTGCTCTTGTAGTTTGTCTGCTTATTAATCAGATTTTTATTTTTGAAGGCTAATACCAGACTTGTGTGTGTTTTAGGGCAAGTTTCGTTTGTCAAGTTGTGTGTGTTGAGTTGTGTGTGGCGACATGTATGTAGCGACTTTTGTGAGATGAGTTTTGTGTGGCAACATGCGTGTAGCAACTTTTTGTGTGTTGAGTTGCATGTGACAGGTTAGTGTAGCAAGTGTGCAGCAAGTTTTGCGCATGGCGAGTTTTGCGCGTGGTGAGTTTTATGTCTGGTGCCTTTTGAGTATGTGCAAGTTTTGTGTGAGGCAACTTTTGCATGTGTTGCAAATTTTGTGCATGTGACAATTTTTCCGCATGTGCAAGTTTTGCGTGTGGCGAGTTTTCCATGAGGTGAGTTTTGCACTTGTGGTGAGTTTTGCGTGATCCTATTTTTTGCATGTGGTGAGTTTTGCGCGTGGTGAGTTTTGAGCGGCGACTTTTGTGTTTCGACTTTTATGTGGCGAGGTTGGTGCATGTGTGGTGAAATGTGTGCTGAGGGCAATATGTGTTCAAGCACGTGGTAGTGTGTGGCGCATTTTGTGTGTGTGTTCATATCCCCGTGTGTGGTGAGTATCCCATGTCGGGGTCTCACCTTAGCAACTGTACGGTATATACTCTTTGGCGCCATCGCTCTCATTCTTTAAGTCCCCCTTGTTCATATCTGGCAGCTGTCAATTTGCCTCCAACACTTTTCCTTTCACTTTTCCCCATTATGTAGATAGGGGCAATATTGCTTGGTGAATTGGAAAGCGCGGGGTTAAAATTTCACCTCACAACGTAGCCTATGACGCTCTCAGGGTCCAGACGTGTGACTGTGCAAAATTTTGTTTCTGTAGCTGCGACGCCTCCAACACTTTTCCTTTCACTTTTTTCCCCATTATGTAGATAGGGGCAAAATTGTTTGGTGAATTGGAAAGCGCGGGGTTAAAATTTCACCTCACAACATAGCTTATGACGCTCTCAGGGTCCAGACGTGTGAGTGTGCAAAATTTTGTTGCTGTAGCTGCGACGCTTCCAACACTTTTCCTTTCACTTTTTTCCCCATTATGTAGATAGGGGCAAAATTGTTTGGTGAATTGGAACGCGCGGGGTTAAAATTTCACCTCACAATATAGCCTATGACGCTCTCGGGGTCCAGAAGTGTGACTGTGCAAAATTTTGTGGTTGTAGCTGCGACGGTGCAGATGCCAATCCCGGACACACACACACACACACACACATTCAGCTTTATATAGTAGATTTAAACTTCTATTCTTGATAAACAGCCTTGCTAACGCTGACAGCTGAAAGTTGCAGCCCCCAGCTGTGAGTTTTGCATTGCTGGTTATCAAAAATACAGGGGAAACTACGGCAGATTTTTTATTTATTTATAGCGCAGACGGCGGATGATGAATTCTCCCATCAGCCGCAGCCTGCACTCACTGCTATTAGCGGCAGCAGATGCACGCTGATGGGAGTAATAGTCCCATCAGCCACCACCTAATGTTGCGGATATCAGTTAAATATAACTGATCCTTCTCCCCTGCTCACACTGATCGAGATGAATGATGAGAGAAGTCTTCAGTACCCGGCGCCAGGGAACAGTGCTTACTGTACCACTGTATCTCAGGCACCGATGCGTGTGGTACTGATGCGGCACACGGTTGAGACACATGTGCCGCGAGTACTACTCACCGGGACACTGACATCTCGGTACCGGAAAAAAAAAGGACGTGTGAAAGCGGCCTAAGGGCTTGTTTTCACTTGCGAGGAACACGTCCGTGTCTCGCATGTGGAAACGAAGCTCTGGCGCCGGCACTCCGGAGCGGAGTGTGCGGCCGCATAGCAACACATGGAGCCGCACGCTCCGCTCCCAAGTGCCGGCGCAAGAGCTTCGGTTCCACATGCGAGACACGGACCTGTTCCTCGCAACTGAAAACAAGCCCTAATAGACAGTGGACGCCATGTCATGTTTGTAGAGCTCCAGATGTGCCTAAACAATGGAAACTCCCCAAAAGTTACCTACATCACTCTGGGAACTTATCTAGAGGTCTGGTGAGCACCTTGAACCCATAGGTGCTTCACAGACTTTTGTAGCGTTAAGCTGCGAAAATGAATATATTTTTCCTGCAAATTTGTAGCTTTAGCGCCAATTTTCTAATTTTCACAAGGGAAACAAGAGAAAATGGACTGTGCTATATGGTGTGCAATTTCTCCTGAGTACAAGGATTCCCCCATATGTGGTGGAAAACTATAGTTTGGACACATGGCATGGCAGGGCTAATTGAATTCTAGAGTGCAATATTGTCTGTAATAGACTGCAGATGTCATGGAACATATGACGAGCCCATGACATGCTAAAACAGCAGAAAGCACCACAAGTGACTCCATTTTGGAAACTACACCTCAAGAATTTCATCTAGAGGTTTAGTGAGCATTTTAACAGGCAATTCATAGAAGTATATAACATTGGGCTGGAAAATTACCAATTTTTAATCCAAAAAAAGTTTTTTTGGCCCCAAGTTTTTAATTTTCAAAAGGGATAATAGGAGAAAATGGACTGTAAAATTTGTTACACAATTTCTCCAGAGCAAGCTAAATACTCATATGTGGATGAAAAGTACTTTTGAGGCACAGCACAAAGCTCAGAAGGGAATTAGAGCTATACTAAAGTTCAATTTTTTCTGAAATGGTTTGAGGGTGCAATGTAAAATTAGTAGAGTCCCTGAGGTGCTAGGACAGCGGAAATCTCCCATAAGTGATACGATTTCACAAACACCACCCCTCAATGAACTCATCTAAATGGTCAGTGAGCATGTTGATACATGTGCCTCACAGAAATGATTACATTTTTACCAATAAAATGTTTTTAGCCTCAAGTTTTTAATTTTAATAAGGGCGAATAGGAAAAAATGGACCCCACAGTGCTATTTCTCCTGAATGCATTAATACCCTTCATGTAATCGGAAACTACTTTTCAGGCACAGTGCAAAGCTCAGAAGGAATGGAGTGCCAGATTATAGTGCAGATTTTACTGTTATGGCTTACAGGTGCCAAGATCCACTGGAAGAGCCCCTGAGGTGTCAGAACACCCCTATAAGTGACCCCATTTAAAAAAACTACACCTCTCAATGAATTCATGTAAGGATGCAGTGACAATATTGACACCACAGGTATGTCACAGAATTTTGGGCAGTGAAGAAAAAAAAATACACTTTTACCACATTTTTTCAGCCCCAAATTTTACATTTTAACATGGTGAAATGGGAATAAATGTCACCAAAATTTGTCACAATTTCTGCTGAAAATACTCCATATGTGTCTGTACAGTACTGCCTGGTGACACAGCACAACTCAGGAAGCACAGAGCGCTATTTGACCCTGGGAAAACAAATTTTCATGGAATAGTTTGCGGACATATACAGAGCCCCTAAGTGCCAGAACAGCAGAATCCCCCTCAAGTGACCCCATTTTGGAAATTACACCCAACTGGCAAATTATCTACAGGTGTAGTGACGATTTTGACTCCATTGGTGTTTTCCCACAAGCAGCCATGAATGTTGCCGAGTGAACATTTTAAGTCTGCCCGTACATTGCAGTGCTTAGTATACTGAAGTTCCCAGTTTGTGCTTCTGGAAACCTGTATCCCGTAAATTAGGCAAGTTCTTATCACTACCAAAATGACAAACATGTTGATGCTAAATTTGTAAATATGTCTTAGGCACATTGTGGTGCTCAGAAGGGATGGGGGCGTTTGGATTTAGGAGTGCAGAATTTCTTTTGTGGGGTGAGGAGCAATTTAGCTTTTCCAAAACCTTTGTACTAGTGATGTGGAAAAGCCAATATTTACATTTACAGATGACGGACCCGAGTGGGAACTTGCTTTTTGTCGATTGAGTTGAACATTTTGCATAACATTTTAGATCACGTTTATCCTGTGCTCTACTTACATCAGTGTTTCCAGTTAAATCCCCGAATAATGCGATTCTGATGAAACCCTTGAGGGATCTATTCACTACAATGAGACAGCAAAGTTATTCTAGGCTTTTATGCACGCTTAAAAAGACAGACACCATTGGATTAGAGGCCAGACGGCATCCTCAGTGACTTCATCTGACTCATTACAAGGAATCTTATGCCCATGGATTCTATCTTAATCACATATTTGAGAGATTTTCATTGAAACCTCAGTGTAAGCGTTCAGAGCAGATCGCAGGATAAATGTGCAATCTTTTTTGGGAGGCAGAATGAACAAATCAATGGTGAAGTATTGGTTTTACTTTTTTTTTTTTTTTAACGCCCTTTCACAGTCAGTATAAGTGATTGGACAACTTTATTCTTTGGGTCAGTGCAATTACAGCAATACCAGAGTTATTGAGTCACTGTCATACTCTCTATTAAAAAAAAGAAAAAAAAAAGCACTTTAATGCATAGATAAAGTTTTTGCATTGACATATTTTGAGATCTATAATTTGTCTTTACTTCTGCCAACAGTCATGTGAGAGCTTGTTTTTGTGGGACAAGTTGAGTTTTTTATTGGTACTATTTTCGGGCACGCAACAATTTTTTCGATTGCTTTCTATTCTGGCATGTAACAAATTACTGTAATAATTATGGTAATCCTAAAAACAGGAAAGGTTTATTCTGACTTCATGTCAGATTTTTAGAAAAACATGTATATGTGTCTTTTTATACAGTGTATGTAAACTTCTCGTTTCCACTATATATCCACAATCATGGGCCCCTTCCTGGTAGATATATTCAATCCTGATCTCTCTTCCGAGGACGCACATCCAGCTGAAGTAGGAAGCTGAGGTCGGCGGGTCCCCTTCCTGCACAGGTCCAGTCGCACCCTCTGCAACTGCAGTTGTTACAACTCTGCTCAGGAGTTTCTTGGCCATGAGCCCAAATTTCAATGTTTTGTTCACGGAGCCACTTAGCTATAACGTTTGCCTTGTGAAATGTTGCACCATAATGCTGGAAGAAGCATTGTTAATCACCAAATTGCTCCTGGATTGTTGAGAGAAATGTCTCTTCAAAGATGTTTAGGCACCATTGATAATTCAGTGCAGTGTTCCTCAGCAAAAATGAGCCCCACTCCCTTGGATGAAAAGTAACCCCCCAAATTATTTATCTAAGAATGCTTTACTGTGGTAGCGTTCAGCTTTTGCTTCTCTAGACAATCATTCTTTCAGATATTTTGAATTGTCTGAAGGAGGCTTTATTGGAGGAAACAATTTTACACCAGTCCTCTGCAATCTGCCCCTGCCCCTGTTCTTCCTATAGAATGTCAGTCTAAGGGCTTGTTTCCATTTGCGAGAAACACGTCCGTGTCTCGCATGTGGAAACGAAGCTCTGGTGCCGGCACTCCGGAGCGGAGCGTGCGGCTGCATGTGTTGCTGTGCGGCCGCAGGCTCCACTCCGGAGTGCCGGCACCAGAGCTTTGTTTCCACATGCGAGACACGGACGTGTTTCTCGCAAATGGAAACAAGCCCTAACACTGAGATTTTTCTTGGAGAGAAATGGCTTCTTTGCTGCCCTTCTTGACAACTAGCCAGCTTCCAAAAGCCATCAACTCACCCAGCATGCAGACACCAACTTGCTGTCATTCCTGTGCAAGAACTGCGCTGATGTTGACCCAATCCCATAGCTGAAACCTCAGTAGAAGATGGTCCTGGCACTAAGCCTTCTTCATAGAAACTGAACCTCCTTCTTTGAAGTTCTTGGTGACCAGATAAATCTTACAAGCTGCAAAGTCCATACCTTTAAAGCCCTTTTGATATCAAACCATGATAAATAAATGTTTTCCTTGAAGATAACCATAGCTAACAAAATAAGACAATGCTTTCAAGCACAGGCCCCTCGATGTAAAGCAACCAGTCTGCTATTATAATTCAATCAGTATGAAAGAATGACAGATGACTTGTCTTCCCTAACAATTTCTCTTCAGCTAATGAGATCAGTGAAATTATAAAGGCAGGTCATTTTGTTGCAAAGTTGAAATACAGGTGAAATTGGAGTCTTGTGATTAAGTTAATTTTCATGACATAGAATAAAAACGGCAAATTTTGTCAACTCCTCTCCGCACTCTTCATAACAATCTAGTTAACGCAAATTGTCGCTATAAAAATTGAAGCAGTAAACTTTGTGACATCAGGGACTAATATTGCTATTTTTTCCTTGTATTGTGTCTGCAAAAAATGATGGATTTTATATCTAACTTTGAAATTGATTTCCATGTTAAGTCACATCCGTAAAGTAGTAGGGGCAGGGGGTAGGTGCATTAGGGGTCCCGATACCTTAGTCTTTGACCCAATCCTTAGCTTTGGGGTGTGGTGGCGCTATTGACTTAATCTGCTTAGGGCACCAAAACACTTTGTCCTGACCCTGTTTACTAGTGTTATGTTAGGAATTTTTTTTTTACGCATTTATACAAAACTAGCTGAAGAGCCCGGCGTTGCCTGGGCATAGTAAATATCTGTGATTAGTTATAGCACCTCACTTCTCTTATTTTCCCATCACGCCTCTCATTTTCTCCCTCACACCTCTCATTCCCCTCTAACATTTGTCATTTCAACCTCACATCTGTCATTTTCCGATCACTCCACTATTTTCCCTTACTCCTCTCATTTTGCACTCACACCTTTTCATTTTCACCTCACACTTCTCATTTTCCCCTCAGTATATACAGGTTTGTCATCTCCCTTATATATAGTATACACCTGTATGTCATCTCCTGTATATAGTATATACCTGTATGTCATCTCCCCTGTAAATAGTATATACCTGCTGTATGTCATCTCCTCCTGTATATTGTATATAACTATGTCTCATCTCCTCCTGTATATAGTATATACCTGTATGACATCTCTTCTGTATATACTATATACCTGTATGTCATCTCCTCCTATATATAGTATATACCTGTATGTCATCTCCTGTATATAGTATATACCTGTATGTCATCTCCCCTGTATATAGTATATTCCTGCTTTATGTATCTCCTCCTCTATATACCTATGTGTCATCTCCTCTTTTATATAGTATACACCTGTATGTCATCTCTCCTGTATATAGTATGTACGTGTGTCATCTCCTCCTGTATATAGTATATACGTGTGTCATCTCCTCCTGTATATAGCATACACCTGTAAGTCATCTGCTCCTATATATAGTATATAACTGTGTGTCATCTCCCCTGTATATAGTATATACCTGTGTGTAATCTCCTCCTGTATTAGACCGCGTTCACACGTTATTTGCTCAGTATTTTTACCTCAGTATTTGTAAGCTAAATTGGCAGCCTGATAAATCCCCAGCCAACAGGAAGCCCTCCCCCTGGCAGTATATATTAGCTCACACATACACATAAGAGACAGGTCATGTGACTGACAGCTGCCGTATTTCCTACATGGTACATTTGTTGCTCTTGTAGTTTGTCTGCTTATTAATCAGATTTTTATTTTTGAAGGATAATACCAGACTAGTGTGTGTTTTAGGGCGAGTTTCATGCGTCAAGTTGTGTGTGTTGAGTTGCATGTGGCGACATGCATGTAGCGACTTTTGTGAGAGGAGTTTTGTGTGGCGACATGCGTGTAGCAACTTTTTGTGTCGAGTTGCATGTGACAGGTTAGTGTAGCAAGTTGTGTGCAGCAAGTTTTGCACGTGGCGAGTTTTATGTGTGGTGCGTTTTGAGTATGTGCAAGTTTTGTGTGAGGCAACTTTTGCATGTGTTGCAGCTTTTGTGCATGTCGCAATTTTAACGCGTGTGGCGAGTTTTGCGTGAGCCTAGTTTTGCATGTGGCGAGTTTTGCGCGTGGCAAGTTTTGAGCGGTGACTTTTGTGTTTCGACTTTTATGTGGCGAGGTTGGTGTATGTGTGGTGAAATGTGTGCTGAGGGTGGTATATGTGTTCAAGCACGTGGTAGTGTGTGGCACATTTTGTGTGTGTGTTCATATCCCCGTGTGTGGTGAATATCCCATGTCGGGGCCCCACCTTAGCAACTGTACGGTATATACTCTTTGGCGCCATCGCTCTCACTCTTTAAGTCCCCCTTGTTCACATCTGGCAGCTGTCAATTTACCTCCAACACTTTTCCTTTCACTTGTTCCCCATTATATAGATAGGGGCAAAATTGTTTGGTGAATTGGAACGCGCGGGGTTAAAATTTCACCTCACAAGTCACAACATAGCCTATGACGCTCTCGGGGTCCAGACGTGTGACTGCAAAATTTTGTGGCTGAAGCTGCGACGGCGCAGATGCCAATCCGGGACATACACACACACACACACACATACACACACACATTCAGCTTTATATATTAGATAAAATAATGGCCAACAAAATATTCAGCGTTTAGCAAGCGTACACCAGTTTCGGGGGTGAAACAGAATACGCTTCTGAAACAGAACAGTTTTCAAACAGTGACAAATTGTATTTTCCCCTCAAAATCCCCCCTTTTTCAGCAACCACCGGAAAAAAATTAGATGTCACCAATTTTACCCCCTTTGAATTTTTCCACATTTTTGTTACAACAGAAGTCCTACAATTAATTGTCCACCAAACCAATTTATTTCCCAAAAACTCACATCCTTTCATTTCCGGCCATGGTTGCCCACCAATGTCTCTGAAAAAAATAAATAAATCTTGGGCCTTTACCCTAAACATGGATTTAGTTTATAAAAAAAAAAAATCCACTCTCCATTCTTACTGGGGGGATACAGAATCTGTCCATAGCACCACTGTATATGCAGCGGTTATGACCTGACAATTCCCATGTTCCTCCCCTGAAATGACCCCAATTACAATGGTCTTAAATTGAGACCCCTAATTTCCCTCCTACAAGATTGATTGTTAAATTCATAGACTCCACAGTAAAATGTTGCAGTCGACGGGTCCTTCATTAGTTTCAAGGATCGTCTCATTCCGTCAATTCATCCCCTCCAAGTGAGGCACATACGTTGTAAAATTGTACAAAATGTGCTAGAGGTTCGAAAGGTAGGGACTGCCAAATAAACCCACCAAACTGCCCTCAGACAACTGGCATCCGAGATAAAATTGTCTGGGAACTAATGACGCCATTCCTTCATCACGAGTTCCACGGGTATACCGACAATTACTGCAACAACTAGTGCAATAAAATTTGAGGTGTGTTCCTCAGAATGCACAAAAAAAATTCATGAAAGTGACAGTGAAAAAAATGCAAATTGTAATTTCTGTTGCATCAACATCAACTGCATAAAAAATGTATCAAACTACTCCTTACCTTTAAATATATTAGAGTATAATTTACAAAAAAAAATTATGAAGGTTTTCTGTTGTTCTTAACTACACAGTCTCAGCAAATATGACAATTATTCAAATTGAGACAAATTTGTGTTCCAAAATTCAAATTGTGTACAAAGAATGAAGAAATCTGTCATTTTTATCGTAGGTACACTTCAACTGTTAGAGACAGTCGTAAAAAATTAAATCCAGAAAAGCCCATTGTTGGATTTTTACATAATTAATTTGCATTTTATTGTATAAAATAAGTATTTGATACAATAGAAAAACAGAACTTAATATTTGTTCCAGAAACCTGTGACTCCAATTAGAGGTCAGACATTTCCTTTAGTTCTTGACCAAGTTTTCACACACTGCAGCAGAGATTATGGCCCACTTCCCATACAGATCTTTTCCAGATCTTTCAGGTTTTGGGGCTGTCACTGGGCAACTTGAGTTTCAGTTCCCTCAAAAGGTTTTCTATTGGGTTCAGGTCAGGAGACTTGCTAGGCCACTGCAGGACCTTGGAATGCTTCTTAAGGAGACACCCCTTAGTTTCCCTGGCTGTGAGGAAGTTCCAGCCATGACCCATCTTATATGCTCTTACAGAGGGAAGGAGGTTGTTGGTCAAAATCTCACGATACATAACCCCATTCATCCTCCTTTCAATACAGTGCAGTCGTCCTGTCCCCTTTGCAGAAAAGCATCCCCAAAGTATGAGGTTCCCCCCGCCATGCTTCACAGTTGGGATGGTGTTCTTGGCGTTGTACTCATCCTCCAAAACAGAGAGTTGATACCAGAAAGTTCATTTTTGATCTCATCTGACCACATGACCTCCTCCCATGCCTCCTCTGGATCATCCAGATAGTGACTGGCGAACATTAAATAGGCCTGGACATGTGCTTGCATGAGGCGTACTGTGTTACTAATGGTAATATTTGACATTATGGTCCCAGCTCTTTTCAGGTCATTGACGAGGTCCTCTCGTGTAGTTCTGGGTTGATTCCTGACCATTCTCCGAGTCATCCTTACCCACAAGGCAAGATCTTGCATGGAGCCCCAGACCAAGGAACATTGACAGCCATATTGTGCTTCTTCCATTTTCTAATAATTGTGCCAACAGTTGTTGTTGCCTTCTCACCAAACTGCTTGCCTTTTGCTCTGTACCCCACCCCATACAAATATGGGGCTACAATTTTTTCCCTTATGTCCTCAGACTGCTTTTTGGTCTTGGCCATGGTGGAGAGGTTGGAGTGTGACTGATTGTATGGACAGGTGTCTTTTACACAGGTAACACGTTCAAACAGGTGCAATTAATACATGGAATGAGTGCAGAGTAGGAGGGCTTCTTAGACAAAAACTAACTGGTCTGTGAGAGCCAGAATTCTTGGAGGTTGATAGGTGACCAAATATTTATTTTATGTAACAAAAAGCAATTTAATTATTTAAAAATCATACAATATGATTTTCTGGTTTTTTTTAGATTCTGTCTCACGGTTGAAGCGTACCTACGATAAAAATTACAGACCTCTCCATTCTTTGCAGGTGGGAAAATTTGCAAAATCCGCAAAATACTTATTTTCAAGACTGTCCTTCAAGGTCCATTTAGATTTCAATAGAGACTTAAATGTTTTGTACATTTGTTGAAAAAAAAATAGAAATGGTTGCTAAAGTTTTAATCCCTCTAACATCCCAATAAAAAAAAATCATGTTTAAAAAAAATGATGCAGTTGTAAAATAGACATGAGATAAATGTTATGTATTAACTATTTTGTGCTGTATGACTACCTGATTTAAGGGCATAAACATTTAAAGTTTGAAAATTCAGACCTTTTCAAAAAATGTTAGCAAAATTTTTTATATTTTCATAAATATACGCAAATCATATCAACCAAAATTTACAACTAACATTAAGTACAATATGTCACAAAAACATTAATTTCAGAATGAAAGGGATACGTTGAAGCGTTCCAGAGTTATTACCACTTAAAGTCACACTGGTCAGATTTCTAAAAATTTGGCTTGGTCACTAAAGTCAAAACTGACTCCGGAACTAAGGGGTTAAAGACAAACTCCCAATAAAGATTTTATCCTCATAATACATTGCAGTCATTATATAGTGTTGTGTACTTACAATTGCTCATTTAGCCTTTCTATCCAGTAAATTTTTCCCTTATCTCTGCTTTATGTAGAAAAAGGAATACTTTTACCTGCAGAAATCATTCCCCTCCAACTCCTGACCCAGCTGCTCCCTCCTCCCTCTTTCCAGACACTTTTGCATTGACTCATGCAGGCAAAATGGATTTCATATTTCTACATAGAGCTTAAAAGAATTCAGCTACTCTGTTTTTAATCACGTCATAGACCTAATAGAAAACAGAAAAATAACTGGGTAGAAAGGCAAAATGAGCAATTGTAAGTACACAGTGGTATATAATGATGACTGCAATATATTAAGAGGACAGAAATTTTGATGGGAGTGTTTCTTTAAGTGGTAATAAAAAATGGGGACATTTGTAAAAATAAAAATAAAATACAATATTTGCTTGCATCGCCATTGTCGAGATCCATAACGCTTTCAATTTTTGAGATATGGGGCGGTGTTGTAAGCTTGTTTTTTGCACCCTGAGCTGTTTTTTCTGATACCATTTTGGGGTAGATATGATAGTTTGATCCCCTTTTATTGCATTTAATTGCAATGTTGCAGAGGCAAAAAAACATAATTCTGGGGTTTAGATTTTTTTTTTTGCTACCCTGTCTATCACATTAATTTACTTTACATTTTAACAGACCGGACTTTTAAAGGGACTCTGTCACCTGAATTATTTTGCTGTGTTCCGGGACATAGTGCGCGGGCGCATGCGCACTAATGCTTTTCGGCTTTGCCCGCAGTTGGGCAAAGCATACTTCGCGTGCGCAAGGCAAGATTGCCTTGCGCACGTGTGTTCTACGGAGGAAGGCGAATCAACTTCAAGACAATATTGCGGCCAGCGGGAAAGGAAGGGGTGAATAAAAGATCCGAAAACACCGCCCATCGGACCGAAAAAAGGGCCTGCCAAATTCAGGTGACAGGTTCTCTTTAAAAATACCAAATGTCTTTTTTTTTTTTTTGTTTTATTTAGTCCCTCTAGGGTATGTTTCCACGGTCAGCACTGGCTGCGGATTGGACGCTACATATAGCCGCAGCATCCAATCCACAGCGGCTAGATGTTACGGCATAGTGGATGGGATTTTATGAAATCCCATCTCCACTATGTGAGCACGGACACCTCCTGCAACCCTGCGTATACGTACAAGCAGCTCAGCCTCCGCAAGATAAATATCACCGTCCTACGAATAGGACGCGGCGATTCCACATGGTTCAGTAAACAATCACCGCGCGTACAAAAGCCAGCAGCTGCCAAAACTGAACGTGGGCACATGGCCTTAGAGTACTTGAAGCTGTGATCACCTGATTCCGCATCAAAGTCAGGGACATGATATATGATGCAAGTGTACATCATATGTCATGAAGGGGTTAATTATACCCCTACACCCGATCACCCCCCACATCCGATCATTTGCTCGCTCTTATCTGCATCTCAAAAACATTTCTAGAATTCGCCCTATTCTTACTTTCAACACTGCAAAAACTTACTGTTTCACTCATTCATTCTCGTCTAGACTATTGTAACTCTCTACTAATTGGCCTCCCTCTTACCAAACTCTCCCTGCTCCAATCTGTCCTGAATGCTGCCGCCAGTATTATATTCCTCACCAACCGTTACACCGATGCCTCTACCTTGTGCCAGTCATTACACTGGTTACCCATCCTCTCAAGAATCCAGTACAAAACTATTTCCCTCATCCACAAAGCACTCCATGGCTCAGCACCACCCTACATATCCTCCATGGTCTCAGTCTACCACACCACCCGTGCCCTCCGCTCTGCTAATGACCTGAGGTTAACATCCTCAATAATCAGAACCTCCCACTTCCGTCTCCAAGACTTTTCACGTGCTTCGCCAATTCTTTAGAATGCACTACCCACGTTAATAAGATTAATCCCCAATCCCTACAGTTTTAAGCGTGCCCTAAAAACGCATTTGTTCAGACTGGCCTACCGCAGTGCCCTACTCAACGCATTATCCTAACTATCCCTGTGTGGCCCATTCAAAATAAATAAATAAAAATCCTTAAATCATAATCAGGTTCCTCACATCATGTTCTCATATATTTCATGCAGTTAATAGCCCTCTGTGTCTGTACTGTTACATACTTAGGCAGTTAACTGGTTCATGCAGCTTTACATGAACACCTGAGCCTTACACTATGGCTGGTCTGAACAACGAAAGCAATTGTTACCATCCACCTCACGTGTCTCCCCTTTTCCTCATAGTTTGTAAGCTTGCGAGCAGGGCCCTCACTCCTCTTGGTATCTATTTTGAACTGTGATTTTTGCTATGCTGTAATGTCTATTGTCTGTACAAATCCCCTCTATAATTTGTAAAGCGCTGCGGAATATGTTGGCGCTATATAAATAAAAATTATTATTATTATTATAGTGGCCTTCAAAGCAATACAGAACATTTCAAAACCTAGTACGTGAATAAAAAGTGGAAACCCTAAAATGCCCTGTTACTTTTTATACATTTTTAACTCTTGATATTAGGCATTTTTTAAGTAGGATTCAACATCCTGAAGCTACAGGGTAAACATATAAAATGGATAACATAACGCACGCACATTGTTTCCAGGAAAGCGGTGTACACACCTTGGCATTCACATAGGGATGGAAGGGGCCATACTTTTTCACTTCTGGGCCATTCTAAAAAATAAAAATAAAATAAGGAAAGGAAGAGGATAAAATAAAACAAGTGCCGAAAAACAAATAGATGAGCTTCAACATCTCAGGAAATGAAACAAGCAATTAAAATAAATTTTCAATAACACTTTCAATGGAGTCCGTCAGCACAAAATAACTGTTCACATCAAACGCAGTACCTTGTAGGGAACGTAGACATAATAAAAATCTAATTTACGGGGTCAGAATCCGTTGCCCTGTTTTCCAGAAATAGTACTTTATGGATATACGCTCATATGGCAATTTGTAATCCTTGGCATGACCAAGTAGAGGAGTTAAATACACCTTCACACCTCCTCTAGCTTCTGTATAGCTAGACCTGTCAATCAAGGAAGAGGTCAAAAAGTATACAAGATATAAATTTATTCATGGAAAAGTAACAATACACACATAATAATAACAGACTAGGATCAGGTAATAAGGCTGAACAGTGTCCTGACTTAAACCGCTGTCAATTCCAATGGGTAAAGTGCTCAAGTGCCACAGAAACCCCCAAGTAAGGGGAATAAAGGGGAATAAGGATCAATGCATACCAACGACTATAATAGTAATGCGCGCTATGCCGTTGGAACACGAGTCCCCACACTGCTATACGTGCTTACCCATGGCGTTAAGAAGTCAGGACACGTGCCTCGCCGCCACCAAAGGCGCATTACTATTATAGTCGTTGGTATGTAGTGATCCTGTTATTATGTGTGTATTGTTACTATTTCATGAACAAATTTATATCTTGTATACTTTTGGACTTTTTGCTCCAATCTCCTTATGTTTGATATCATGTTCAGGAGCGTCCTATAAGGTATACCTTGGAGACAGTCACATAGGGCTTGTGTCTCTGTGGCACCTCTGCATTAATGTTGCCCTGTATGGTTTATGTTTATCCAATCAAGGAATAGGAAGTGGGATCGCTGCAGAACAAGCAGTGGGAAGATGCAATGAGCTCCCCGGCCACACCAAAAGTGCACCTCAATAGAAAATTTGAATGAATAATGTTTTCTGGCAAAACTGTTCTAAAGGTATGATTTTAATTAGGGCTATGCACCCAGAAGGTGCTGTGATTAGTTTGAAATGTCTTTTTGTATTGTCAGACTCCCTTTAATAAAAGTGAGTAAAAACTGAGATGAAGAATGAAAAGTGCAGTACTTAAATGGAATCTGTCAGTAGGATAAATCCTTCTAAGTATTGTATATGGGCATGTAGGTAATAGAATAGAATAATACTTTGAGATTTGCGATCCTATGTTTATTCCAGATGTGCACACTTTCCGTATATGCCAATAAGCGGTTAAGAACTATGGGTCGGACACTGATCTGCATGAGAATCTGCCTCCAGAGCTTATTTTAAATCAAAGGTAGCTTAACTGGTGTTGGTCCGCTCTTGATCCAGAGAAGTAGGATGAGTGCCATGTAATTACAATGCGATTTTTGTCACCTAGCATCCGTAAGACATGCGTATGAAATCCATTTGCAATGCGTTTTTAACATCAGCTTTTACATACTGAAATTCTATAAAGTCACTTACAGCTAGTCTACAAATTACTAAACCAATCTTCTATACAGATATAGATAGAATAGAAATATAGAATAACTAGGGCAGATTCCTGTAGATATTTAATGTCACAGGCCCCTTACATATAATAAGCTTGAACCCTTTAGTGCCGTATTGAACTTTTTAAATAATTAACTTAAAAAATAGAGTGGGATCCTTTTTTTTTTTTTTTTTTTTTTTTAAATAACCAGCTAAGAGAAAGCAGACTGCTGCAAGCTTACCGTATATACTCGAGTATAAGCCGAGATTTTCAGCCCATTTTTTGGCTGAAAGTCCCCCTCTCGGCTTATACTCGAGTCATACCCGGAGGTCGGCAGGGGAGGGGGAGCGGGGGCTGTCTAGTTATACTCACCTACTGCTGGCGCGGTCCCTGCGCGTCCCTGCTTCTTCCACCGCTGCATCTTCTTCCTGTACTGAGCGGTCACAGTTACCGATCATTACAGTAATGAATATGCGGCTCCACCTCTATGGGAGGTGGAGCCGCATATTCATGACTGATGAGCGGTAAAATATGACCGCTCAGCACAGGAAGAATATGCTGCGCTGGAAGAAGCAGGTACGCGCAGGGACCGCGCCAGCAGTAGGTGAATATAACTAGACTAGGTAAGTATACAGGGAGGGGAGCGCTGTGCGATATTTACCTGCTCCTCGTTCCGGTGCGGCTCCGTCTCCAGCGTCCTCTGGCAGTGACACTCAGGTTAGAGGGCGCGGTGACGTAGCACTGCTGAGCGTCAGTGCTGGAGACGGAGCCGCACGAGGAGCAGGTAAATATTGAAAGCGCCGGCGTCCTGAGCGAATAGAGGCAACAGCCATATTTTGCTGCAGCAGCATTATATATGGCACAGCTTTATACGGAGCATCTATGGGGCCATAATGAACGGTGCAGAGCATTATATATGGGGCACAGCTTTATATGGAGCATCTATGGGGCCATAATGAACGGTGCAGAGCATTCTATATGGGGCAGCTTTATATGGAGCATCTATGGGGCTATAATGAACGGTGCAGAGCATTATATGTGGCACAGCTTTATATGGAGCATCTATGGGGCAATAATGAACAGTATGGAGTATTATATGTGGCACAGCTTTATATAGAGCATTTTATGGGGCAATAATGAACGGTATGGAGCATCTATTTTTATTTTTGAAATTCACCGGTAGCTGCTGCATTTTCCACCCTAGGCTTATACTCGAGTCAATAAGTTTTCCCAGTTTTTTGTGGCAAAATTAGGGGGGTCGGCTTATACTCGGGTCGGCTTATACTTGAGTATATACGGTATATTAATAGGCGTGTAAAGGACCATGGATATTGGCCACTTCCAAGACTAACACCAGCCTTTAGCCGCCTCAGACGTAATGCATTCATTACATGCGCCAATTCTGGTGCTTAGCCTCAGCTCTTCCTGATTGACCTAGTGTGGTGGTAATCGGGGTAATGGTTTTGGGATCAATGTCAGCTGTGTAATGTCTGCGAACATCAAGCCCAGTAGTTAGCAATAGAGCGGTGTCTGTCGAACATCCCCATTACTAACTCTGTAGTCAAAAGAAAAACACACGAGTCCTTTAATTTAAATAGCACTCCTCAAGAATCACTCTTTCACCCATTTATTAGCAAAAAAGAAAAAATCCAGTGTCTGCAGGAAATCCATAATGGGGACGTCTCACGACGATCCTGGACTCTGCTATATCCGAAGTCTGTGACATCAGTAACGTGACCACTCACCACGGTCGCCGGAACACAGTAGCGCGAAAACTAGCAGCAGTGATGAGCGGTAACGTCATTAACCCCTTCATGATGAGAGGTATTTCCATTTTTGCATTTCTATTTTTTGCTCCCCTTCTTCCCAGAGCCATAACTTTTTTATTTTTCAGTCAATATGGCCATGTGAGGGCTTGGTATTTGTGCAACAAATTGTACTTTTGAACAATACCATTGGTTTTAACTTATCGTGTACTGGAAACCGGGGAAAAAATTCCAAGTGCGGTGAAATTGCAAAAAAGTGCAATTCCACAGTTTTTTTTTACCATGTTCATTAAATGCTAAAACTGACCCGCCTTTATGATTTTCCGGGTGCATAGACACGAGTTCATAGACACCAAACATGTCTAGGTTCTTTTTTATTTAAGTGGTGAAAAAAAGATCCAAAATGTGTTTTAAAAAAAAAAATGGCACCATTTTCTGAGACCTGTAGCATCTCCACTTTTCATCCTCTGGGGCTGGGTGAGGGCTTATTTTTTGCGTGCATAGCTGACATTTTTATTGATAGCATTTTGGTGTAGATACGATCTTTTGATCGACTGTTATTGCATTTCATTGCAATGTAGCGGTGACCAAAAAATTTAATTCTGATGTTTTTAATCTTTTTCTTGTTACCCCGTTTAGCGATCGGGTTACCGTATATACTTGTGTATAAGCTGAGATTTTCAGCACATCTTTTTGTACTGAAAACGCCCCCTTCGACTTATACACGAGTCACTGTCCAGAAAGCCGGTAGGGGAGTAGGAGCGGCGGAGCAGCGACAGGAGCCAGCTAACAGAAAACATCATACTCCCCTTCCTGGCACCGTCGGCGATACTTGTGTGGCACGGTATCAAACGCTTTGGAAAACTCAAGATATACAACGTCCAATGACTCACCGTGTTCCAGTCTATAGCTTACCTCTTCATAAAAGCTGATCAGATTGGTTTGAAAGGAGCGATTCGTCATAAACCCATGCTGATATGGAGTTAAACAGTTATTCTCATTGAGATAATCCAGAATAACATCCCTCAGAAACCCTTCAAATATTTTACCAACAATAGAAGTTAGACTTACTGGCCTATAATTTCCAGGTTCACTTTTAGAGCCCTTTTTGAATATTGGTACCACAAGTGCTATGTGCCAATCCTGTGGAACAGACCCCGTCGCTATAGAGTCCCTAAAAATAAGAAATAATGGTTTATCTATTACATTACTTATTTCTCTTAGTACTCGTGGGTGTATGCCATCCAGACCCCGGAAAATTATCTATTTTAATCTTATTTCGCCGGTTTCACACCTCTTCTTGGGTTAGATTGGTGACCCTTAATATCGGGTTTTCTTTGATTCTTGGCATTTCACCTAGCATTTCATTCTCCACCATGAATACCGTGGAGAAGGTGTTGAATATGTTAGCTTTTTCCTCGCCATCTACAACCATTCTTTCCTCACAATTTTTTAAGGGACCTACACTTTCACTTATGATTCTTTTACTATTGATATAATTGAAGAACAGTTTGGGATTAGTTTTACTCTCCTTAGCAATGTGCTTCTCTGTTTCCTTTTTGGCAGCTTTAATTCATTTTTAGATAAAGTACCGTATATACCCAAGTATAAGCCGACCCCCCTAATTTTGCCACAAAAAACTGGGAAAACTTAATGACTCGAGTATAAGCCTAGGGTGGAAAATGCAGCAGCTACCGGTAAATGTCAAAAGTAAAAATAGATACCAATAAAAGTAAAATTAACTGAGACATCAGTAGGTTAAGTGTTTTTGAATATCCATATTGAATCAGGAGCCCCATATAATGCTCCATAAAGTTTGATGGGCCCCATAAGATGCTCCATATTAAAATTTGCCCCATATAATCCTGCATAAAGGGTAATAAGGGCCCCATAAGATGCTCCATACATTCACTGCCCCTTATAGTGCTGCACAATAGATATGGCCCCATACAGATGCTCCATACAGACACTTGCCCCTTATAGTGCTGCACAATCGTTATGGCCCCATGCAGATGCTCCATACAGTCACTGCCCCTTATAGTGCTGCACAATTGTTATGCCCCCATTCAGATGCTCCATACATTCACTGCCCCTTATAGTGCTGCACAAGTGTTATGGCCCCATAAGATGCTCCATACAGTCACTGCCCCTTATAGTGCTGCACAATCGTTATGGCCCCATACAGATGCTCCATACAGTCACTTGCCCCATTTGCTGTGGCTGCGATAAAAAAAAAAATCATATACTCACCTCTCCGTCGCTCAGGACCCCGGCACTTTTACCTGCTCCTCCTTCGGGTGCGGCTCCGTCCTCAGCACTGATGTTCAGCAGAGGGCGCGCACTGACAACGTCACCGCGCCCTCTGACCCGAGCGTCACAGCCAGAGGACGCTGCTGACAGAGCCGCACCGGAACGAGGAGAGGTAAATATTGTGCAGCGCTGCGCTCCCTCTCCCCGTATACTTACCTGCTCCTGGCGCGGTGCAGTCCCTGCTTCTCCCGGCGCTGCATATTCTTCCTGTACTGAGAGGTCACCGTTACCGCTCATTACAGTAATGAATATGCGGCTCCACCTCTATGGGAGGTGGAGCCGTATATTCATTACTGTAATGAGCGGTACCATGTGACCGCTCAGTACAGGAAGAATATGCAGCGCTTGAAGAAACCGCACCAGGAGTAGGTGAGTATAATTAGATAGCCCCCGCTCCCCCTCCCCTGCCGACCCCTGCGTATGACTCGAGTATAAGCCGAGAGGGGGACTTTCAGCCCCAAAAAATGGGCTGAAAATCTCGGCTTATACTCGAGTATATACGGTCGAGTATATACGGTATTTTTCTCCCTATAGTTTTTTTTAGAGCTTCAACGGTGCCATCCTGCTTTAGTAGTTTGCCCCTCTTTACATCTTTGTTTAGCCACATTGGGTTTTCCCTATTTCTTGTCCTTTTATTCCCACAAGGTATAAACCGCTTACAGTGCCTATTTAGGATGTTCTGAAACATTTCGCATTTATTATCTGTATCCTTATATCTGAGGACATTGTCCCAGTCAACCAGATTAAGGGCGTCTCTAAGCTGGTCAAACTTTGCATTCCTAAAGTTCAGTGTTTTTGTGAGTCCCTGACAAGTCCCCCTAGCCAAAGACAAGTGAAACTGTACAGTATTGTACAATATTGTATTTTTGTAAAATATTGCTTAGTGTACAAAAGTAGCACAGCAGAAAAAAACTTTATAAATCTGGTATTGCTGTAATCTAACGGACCCGAAGAATATATCGAAAACGGACAATCAATACCTAAAACATAACTTTAAGGCTGTGTGCACACATTCTGGATTTTTAGCATTTTTTTGCTGTAAAAACGCGATAAAACCGCAAAAAAAAAAAAACGCTCACATTAAGCATCCTATTAAAAGAATGCAATCCGCATTTTGCTTGCACATGCTGCTTTTTTTCCTGAGCGGAAACGCATTCCGGAAAACAACGCAACATGTTCATTAATTTGCGGAATTGCGGGGATTCCGCACACATAGGAATGCATTGATCCGCTTACTTTCCGCATGTGGCTATGCCCACCATGCGGGAAGTAAGCGGATCATGTGCGGGTGGTACCCAGGGTGGAGGAGAGGAGACTCTCCTCCAGGCTCTTGGGAACCATATAATTGTTAAAAAAAAAAAAAAATTTTTTAAAAATCATAATATACTCACCTTCTGATAACCCCCGAAGTCCTCCCGCCTCTCAGCAGTGCATGCGGCGCCTTCCGTTCCCAGGGATGCTGTGTGCGAAGGACCTGGGATGACGTAGCTGGTCGTAGCTAGAAGTCCAGAACTTTATTTGGTCGTCAGGTCGGCGTGATTCGTCATGTTTGACAGCAAAAGCAACGATGCCAGCAATGGTTTTCCCATGGAGTGAACAACCAGCGAGAACGATAAGTACATCACTGGATCGCTCCTGCATCGCTCAGCTGTTGCCAGTGTTTGACGTCTCTACAGCGACCTAACCAGCGACGCTGCAGCGATCGGCTCGTTGTCTATATCACTGCAGCGTCGCTGAGTGTGACTGTACCTTACGAAAGGGCTCAACATACACTGACGTCACAGGAATGAGGCTATATTCACTTTGCATACATCATTCCTACTGTGCCTATGCTGCCACATATTAGTCTCCGAACGACAACAAACACACAGCTAATAAAGTATTCTGCTCATTCATATCTGGTGGATGTTAGCGTGGATTATTATTGTTCATTCCATTTTCCCCATACACATATTCCTTCCACTCATTAGCCACGCTGTCCCCAATCATCATACTGGGGCAAGCGTTATTATGGAACGTGCCAGACCAACATTTGTGACCTAAGCACTGTTAGTACATCGCCTCGACGCACTTCACCCAGCATCCATCTACTGGACACATCAGGAGGCTATTATTCATACAGTATCACATATAACTGAGCATATCTGGCTATGATATGAGCCACACGTTGCGGCACAAACACCCGACATAAATAGATAACTCTCCACCCCCCTCCTGACTTGCACGCACATCAGCCAATCCCAAGCCCTCTACCATATGGCCAATCGAGGAAAGCCATGTAGCATGACGATGCCATTACGTCGGGAGAGGGGCGGTCGTCGCCTAGTAACTATGAAAACAAATGGAATCGCATCAGAGAACCAAAAGGTATGGGCAGATGAATTCCATACATAGAAACCATCTGATTACATTGTATGTATCTAGGGTTCTGCAGGACGAGGAGTATCTGTCTTATTAGCACCATATATAGATGCCCCTCCTATATAACCACGGAGCATACAGCTGATTGATTACATTAGAGAAGTGCACTTTCTAAAATAGGGTAAATTTTGGTATTTTTCTGCTGTCCTGGCACCTTTCTGGCTCTGCATATGATGCTCAAACTGTTCCAGCAAAATTTGTGCCTATTAAGCCTTAAATTGTAAATATAGGCTAAAAATATTTTAGTGGAAACAACTTAATTCTTTGTTTTTAAATATATTATAGTGCCGGAAAGAAAGCTTTACATGTAAAATCATCATGATTTCAGTTCTTAAAAGTGCACACAATGGGGGAGATGATCAAAGACTGTCTAATAGCAAAACAGGCTTAGTTGCCATAACAACCAATCAAAGCTCAGCTTTCACTTCTCACACTGCTCTGGAAAAATGAAAGCTGCACTCTTGCTTGCTATGGGAAATTTAAGTTTTGTCATCTCCCCCAATGGGTCAGAAGCAGCTTAAAATTGAAGAGAAATCCCAGGTTTTTTTCTCTGCTAGAGAAGACGGATTGGTGATTGCTGTAGCTAGAGATCTGGGAGTGTCAAAAGAGACAATTTATCAATTGAAGCAGTCGGCAGCATCACTGCCTCTTGGGATGTAGAGGAAGTCAGGCTCTGGCGCACCTAAGAAAACTTCACCAAGGAATGATAAGCTTTTGAAGAGGGAAGTGATGTAAAATCAATTTATAACCACAAACTGAAAAACAAGTCCCCTACTATACTTCTCCAGAATATCGCAACTAGGACAATTAGTCACCGCCTGCAGAAGGACCAACTTGCCATGCTGCAGACCCCTGCTCACAGTAACAATGAAGAAGAAACGGCTTGCTTTTTGTACGAAATATCGATATTGAACATCTGAAAAGTGGATTTCTGTGAGGTTTAGAGATGAGAGCACTTTTAGGGTTGATCAGGGAAAACTCAAAGATTGTGTGTGTAGTCCGAGTACCGCATCACGGTATGACCCGATATATACAGTTAAAGACTGTTAAACACCTTGTGATGGTGTGCGGTTCATTCAGTGGAAGCACGGGCAGGGCAGGATTGCACTTCCTTCCCAAGAATGTAAGTATGAAAGCAAGCAGTTATATTAATGCTTTGGAAGAACATTTGTTTTCATTTTTGGGTCATTCATCAGTGTGATTACTTTATGCATGATAGAGCTCCTGACCACAAAGCAAAGGCCGTGACAGAGTTCATCAATGACCATAACATTAACATATTAGAGTGGCCAGGTAATTCCCCTGACCTTAACCCCATAAAATATGCCTGGAATTTAATGAAATACAAGGTTCAAGTGACACGACCTGGCAACATCAACGATCTAAAGGAGGCGCAGAAGACAATCTGGGTAACCATGGACTCCACATTCTTCACAAACCTCGCTGAATCCATGCCTAAACGACTGCAGATAGTGATAAAATTTAATGGTGATATGATAAAATACTAATTGTAACAAAATATCCACAATAAAACACTTAAATGTTAAAATTTTGTGGTTTTGTTGAACTTTTGTCTTTGTTGAAGATTTTATTTATTTGCCGGCACTGTGTAGAAGTTTTGTGAATCACCCGTGTGATAAAAAAAAAAAAAAATGCCCCCTTCCCTATATGATCTTCTTGAGTGGTCAAATTACCAAAATGGGGTCATTGGCGGGTGATTTCTGCTGTTTTGCCATGTCAGGGGCTAGGCAAATGCAACACGGTATTCACAATCTATTCCAGCCAAAGATTCATTCTAAAGATTCACTCCAACACTCCAAAAATCAAATACTGTACAGTTTCACCTGTCTTTCACTAGGGGGACTTGTCAGGGAGTCACAAAAACACTGAACTTTAGGAAGGCAAAGTTTGACCAGCTTAGAGATGCCCTTAATCTGGTAGACTGGGACAATATCCTCAGAAATAAGAATACAGATAATAAATGGGAAATGTTTAAGAACATCCTAAATAGGCAGTGTAAGCGGTTTATACCTTGTGGGAATAAAAGGACTAGAAATAGGAAAAACCCAATGTGGCTAAACAAAGAAGTAAGACAGGCAATTAACAGTAAAAAGAAAGCATTTGCACTACTAAAGCAGGATGGCACCATTGAAGCTCTAAAAAACTATAGGGAGAAAAATACTTTATCTAAAAAACTAATTAAAGCTGCCAAAAAGGAAACAGAGAAGCACATTGCTAAGGAGAGTAAAACTAATCCCAAACTGTTCTTCAACTATATCAATAGTAAAAGAATAAAAACTGAAAATGTAGGCCCCTTAAAAAATAGTGAGGAAAGAATGGTTGTAGATGACGAGGAAAAAGCTAACATATTAAACACCTTCTTCTCCACGGTATTCACGGTGGAAAATGAAATGCTAGGTGAAATCCCAAGAAACAATGAAAACCCTATATTAAGGGTCACCAATCTAACCCAAGAAGAGGTGCGAAACCGGCTAAATAAGATTAAAATAGATAAATCTCCGGGTCCGGATGGCATACACCCACGAGTACTAAGAGAACTAAGTAATGTAATAGATAAACCATTATTTCTTATTTTTAGGGACTCTATAGCGACAGGGTCTGTTCCGCAGGATTGGCGCATAGCAAATGTGGTGCCAATATTCAAAAAGGGCTCTAAAAGTGAACCTGGAAATTATAGGCCAGTAAGTCTAACCTCTATTGTTGGTAAAATATTTGAAGGGTTTCTGAGGGATGTTATTCTGGATTATCTCAATGAGAATAACTGTTTAACTCCATATCAGCATGGGTTTATGAGAAATCGCTCCTGTCAAACCAATCTAATCAGTTTTTATGAAGAGGTAAGCTATAGGCTGGACAACGGTGAGTCATTGGACGTGGTATATCTCGATTTTTCCAAAGCGTTTGATACCGTGCCGCACAAGAGGTTGGTACACAAAATGAGAATGCTTGGTCTGGGGGAAAATGTGTGTAAATGGGTTAGTAACTGGCTTAGTGATAGAAAGCAGAGGGTGGTTATAAATGGTATAGTCTCTAACTGGGTCGCTGTGACCAGTGGGGTACCGCAGGGGTCGGTATTGGGACCTGTTCTCTTCAACATATTCATTAATGATCTGGTAGAAGGTTTACACAGTAAAATATCGATATTTGCAGATGATACAAAACTATGTAAAGCAGTTAATACAAGAGAAGATAGTATTCTGCTACAGATGGATCTGGATAAGTTGGAAACTTGGGCTGAAAGGTGGCAGATGAGGTTTAACAATGATAAATGTAAGGTTATACACATGGGAAGAAGGAATCAATGTCACCATTACACACTGAATGGGAAACCACTGGGTATATCTGACAGGGAGAAGGACTTGGGGATCCTAGTTAATGATAAACTTACCTGGAGCAGCCAGTGCCAGGCAGCAGCTGCCAAGGCAAACAGGATCATGGGGTGCATTAAAAGAGGTCTGGATACACATGATGAGAGCATTATACTGCCTCTGTACAAATCCCTAGTTAGACCGCACATGGAGTACTGTGTCCAGTTTTGGGCACCGGTGCTCAGGAAGGATATAATGGAACTAGAGAGAGTACAAAGGAGGGCAACAAAATTAATAAAGGGGATGGGAGAACTACAATACCCAGATAGATTAGCGAAATTAGGATTATTTAGTCTAGAAAAAAGACGACTGAGGGGCGATCTAATAACCATGTATAAGTATATAAGGGGACAATACAAATATCTCGCTGAGGATCTGTTTATACCAAGGAAGGTGACGGGCACAAGGGGGCATTCTTTGCGTCTGGAGGAGAGAAGGTTTTTCCACCAACATAGAAGAGGATTCTTTACTGTTAGGGCAGTGAGAATCTGGAATTGCTTGCCTGAGGAGGTGGTGATGGCGAACTCAGTCGAGGGGTTCAAGAGAGGCCTGGATGTCTTCCTGGAGCAGAACAATATTGTATCATACAATTATTAGGTTCTGTAGAAGGACGTAGATCTGGGGATTTATTATGATGGAATATAGGCTGAACAGGATGGACAAATGTCTTTTTTTGGCCTTACTAACTATGTTACTATGTAAATAAGGCTCTTTCCGTTCCGAGTCCTGTCATGTGCCCAAGCAGCAGTTTTTACCACAACTGGGGTATCATCACATATGGGAGAAATTGCGTAATTAATTATGGGGTCCTTTTTCTCCCATTATCCTTCATGAAAATTACAAAGTTGGGGCTAAAACAATATTTACCGTATATACGGTACTCGTGTATAAGCAGTGTTTTTCAGCACATCATTTTGTGCTGAAAACACCCCCCTCGGCTTATACTTGAGTCACGGTACAGAAAGGTGGTGGGGGAGGGGGGGCAGAGCAGCGGGTGCCAGGAGCCGGCGCACACATCATACTCACCTACCTGCGCGCCCTCGGTGCTGGCACTGCATCTCGTTCCGGCCGCCGGCGTCTGTAGCTCTTCCTGCCAAGCAATCACGAGGTACCGCTTATTAAGGTAATGAATATGGACGCGTCTTCACTCCCATAGGCGCTCGGCAGGAACAGCTGCAGGCAGACCCTGGTGGCCAGAACGAGATGCAGTGCCAGCACCCAGGTTGTGCAGGTAGGTGAGTATGATGTTTGGGTTTTTTTTCAATTGGAAACATGCACACAGGGATAGGGGATAAGGAGGTGTCAAGGTAAAAATATGTCTTTATACACTTTTGTACTTTTATATATACTTATGCTGTGAAACAATAAGTTTTTCCCTTCATGCTTATTAATGCATATGTAATTGTATTTAAGATGGCTGCCAGTATTCACCTTTGCCCCACTTTCATTCGGCTGAAGGAACAAGTTATACATTCCAGAAGGACAAGTATCATTTCTCTGGAATTCGAAACTTAACAAGATGCGGACAAAGAAAGATTCATCAGATGACGTCAGAGCCAACCAGAAGGACTGAATACTAGATACATTGCTTAACCCCCGCCTATCCCCGCCCTCTGCACACCTTCCCCCAATGGACCATGTATTATTGTGTTTTAGGAAATAAAGTTCAGTAGTTGCTGTGAGGTTACCACTACGTGTGGAAGCATAAGCAGACAATGAGTTTGAACCAGCTTTTGTCTGACTCATTCTTCACTCCGGTACCACTGCTTTTAATCTGATTTGGAATGACCGGTGGATGAAGGGTATTGTCGTGACGACCCTGACAATTTGGCGCCCAACGTGAGGCGTGGCCCGCGATCCGAGACCCCCTGGACCCATGTCTGGACGTCCGTGGACGACACCCGTAGTGGCTGACCTCGAGGACTGATCACCCTCCACACACGGTAAGTGGAGATCGCATACTATGTATGTGTCACACTTGCTAGTGTTTCAGCCATTATTGGTTAGTCTGTGGTCTCCTTGGGTCTGGGGAGTGACCGGTCGAGTGGTGAGACCGAGCGCGATCCCGTGCCACGCTTCGAACCAGCAACTGAGAGACGTCGCACTCTGCGCGTCCTCGTGTACACACCTCCTCCACCGGTCATTGTACTCCATTCAACCACCCTACCCGTGACTGTTGCCTAGTAGTGACAGAGTGAAAGATTGAGAAGTTTGTGGATTGGGGGCGGCTTAGAGGAAGGGATAGGAGACGTGGCCTCTGTGATATTGCACGCACATACATCGGTAATTAAGACGTCCCAAGAGGGGGACCACCAGAAACACTTGCACACACTTGCACATATCGGTAATTAAGACGTCCCAAGAGGGGGACCACCAGAAACACTTGCACATACTTGCACATATCGGTAATTAAGACGTCCCAAGAGGGGGACCACCAGAAACACAGTGGAGGGGTCTCACTAGGAGACAGCCTCCCAACGTTTAGAATATCGTGACAGGGCAGACTGTAATCACTGGTGTTCAGGTTAGGGAAAAATATTGAGCACGAGGCTCTTTATTCATAACACGTGGAGCGCGAGGCTCCGTGTTAGGACACAAGTGTTGCTGTCGCTGTCAGCGGCCTACTGCAGAAGGGCGTAGTATTCTGTGAGTCATGTTACGTCTCTTAAAGAAGAAGTCCGTGCCCCACAGGTTAGATGAGGATGCTGTGGAAGTCAAGACAATAGTAGAGTCACGGGAGGGCAAGAAGGCAGTCAAGAATATTAAAAGATAAAGGACTGTTAGAACAAGTGCAAGCTCATCTGCGAGTTGCGCGAGGTTTAAAGAACGAGGAAAAAGGTTGATGGAGAGGAAAGATGAAAGGATGCAGAGCCCGTGTTTGGTTATAAAATATCTCAATCATTGGTTTTTCTAAGGTGTTTTGGTATATGAATTGTGTGAAGGTTTTGTAGAAATTAATTGAGTCTGAGAATTGCTGTATTCCGTTACTGTGGTTTTCCAAAACACCCCATGGGAGGGGGGAGTCAAATAGCTGCGTTGTTGTTTTTCTTCTTTGTGTTGAGGAATGCTGTAAATTCTTATCTGTGTGTTTGTAGCCGATGGGAGGGGTGAACCCCTGCGCGAATTGTTTTTTGACTTCTCCTCTTTGTGCTGCGGGCCAGAGAAAGGGGGGCCGGCTGCGCTGAAGAATATGGAGTTGTGTATATTCTGTCCTTGGTTCAGTACGCGCTGAGTCCAGAAGAACTTAACCTATTCTGTATCAGCAGCTGCAGCGATCCATACTCGCTCTCTAGTCCCCCTCCCCCCCACCGCAGCTTCAAGGACACGGCACGCAGCTCGCTTCCTTATCAGTGGCCCAAGAAACAGATTTCAGCTCCAGCCCCCTCCCTTACACGAATCCAGTCTCATACTCCAATATTTATTTTAACCCTGTGTCTGGAAATCTCTCTCGCCATGTTAATTCTCAGACCAAGACAAGACAGATGGACTTGTAAATATTGCGGTCAGACAAACCCAGACTGGAGAAATACTTGTATCATCTGTGTTGCAACCCAATCTAAGTGAATTACACTGATTCCTGTCCAGATAAGATCACATGTAGTGACATAAGAAGCTGACACAGGATAGTGGGTAGTGGGGACATTAACTTTGGGAGTAGGCTGACAGTAATCCTTTTGGGAAGGAGCTGTTGACCAGCATGTCATGTCACACCCAACCGGTCATCTAGTCACCCCCACCACCAGAGAACCAATCACATCAGGTAGTGTAAAACAGATACAGGAGTATTATCCCTGGAAGCCCTCTGACTAGCTAGCTACGCTAAAATAATTGGCTGACCCTGAGAACAAACCTTTCCCATTATACAGACAAAGACAATATGATGGACGTATAAGTGCACCTGAGCAGACCTAGAGAGTTGGTGAGCCTAGATGATGGTCAGATGGTCCTTACGTTATATAACCCCTATGTAGATGAGTATAATGAGATGTGTTATAAAAAATAAAATAAAAAATAGGGGGGATAGTGTCTCTAACCCTGGCAGTTAGAATATCCTTATGTTATGCTGCTTCAGTATGTGGGTAATTTTTTTTGTTTTTTGTTGTGTACACAGACAGAGCAGGAAGCCATTGTTGCCACTGTTAGTTTTCGCAAGTATCTGGCAGATCTGAACTGTCAGGTTTCGGCCTCGAAACTTCGGTTCTGCCTTGGTCAAGTGATTTTTGGGTCACTGTCTCCTTCAGGGTGCCAGACACCTCACAGAAGAAAGGAAAATAGCAGTCAGCTACAAAAGATGAGACTGAACTCCAGCGTTTTCTTGGATTATGTACTTATTGTTGTCAGTGGATACCGGACGCATCCCGCACAATACAACCTCTCTACAAGGCCCTGAAAGACTGTTCAAGATATGCTGATGATTTTGGCAGACTTCACACTGTATATGCTGTTACTACGGAAGACACTGTAGTGCACGGAGCTGCACGCACTCACTCCCTCCCACCCTGTCAGGACAAGAAGCAGAATTTCAGGATCTGTCTACTGCATGTGTTCTGGCCAAAGACAGGCGGGCTAATATATACACGGACTCACAGTATGCACTTGGTATTGCTTATGATTTCGGAGCCCTATGAGCCAATCGAGGATTTGTTACTACCGCCGGGACTCAGTGAAGAATGCTGAAGCTGTTAAAACCCTCATGGACTCAATCAAATTACCTACTCAGGTGGCCATTATCAAAGTTAAGGAGCACGGTACTAGGAACAGGCCACAGACTGTTGGTAACACCTTTGCGGATATGCAAGCAAAAGCCGCTGCTCTTCTACCCGTTGAACAGACCATACCAGCTATGGTGACCACACGCTCTCTGCGTAAACAGTTACAAGAAACACTGACTCTACAGGAACCTGATGATCTACGACAGACTGAGGTTTTCTGCCGGACCCCGCAAGACCGCTTAATGACGATGCAGAGAATGTTTCCAAAGGAAGAAGTGAAGCAGTGGAAAGCTGATGGAGCACGTATGGACATGGTCGCTGGAAAAAGGACCAACTTGTGTGTCTCCCTAAGCGGATGTACCCTGCTATTGCCACGTGGGCGCATGGGCCCACACATCGAGGTATCTGTCAGACCTGCAATCTCGGTCAACTTCAACGTGTAACCCCGAAGCATCTTGCTAAGCCCGACTATCCTTTCCAAGGGCTCCAGGTGGACCATATCACGTTGCCTAAGTCTGGAAGGTATGAATATTGTCTGGTGGTTGTCGACATGTTCTCCAGTTGGACAGAAGCATTCCCCGTTACCAACGTGACTGCAAAGATCACAGCAAAGAAACTGGTGATGGAAGTTATATGCAGATATGGTGTTCCAGAAGATCTAAGCCAAATAGCCCTTCGTGTTGCATTGGACAAGGAGCTATTCCTAGCCGCAAATCTCACAGATTCAGCTGATGTATCTGCCATAAAGGCCGTGGCTGACTTAATGATAGGCAGAGAAGCAATTATATCCGCCCGTGAAGTCTTATTAATTAAATGTTCTTCCAGCTGTTCCATCCACAGGAACATGGATCTCGCTACAGAAGTAGCTGCGATGTTAGTTTTTATTAAAGCTGCTGAAGTCTCCCAGGCTCGACGTAAAAGGATATCCGCCTTGCGATCCATTGCATCCTTAAGACTAGATGAATCTTCGAAAGGTATGGATGTTTTCTTTGCCACCTTGGCTAAAGGGACATCTACCTTCGGAATCTCTTCCCATGTCTTGATCTCTTCTGAATCAAACGGAAGACGGTTTTTAAACTCTCTGGACATCACCAATCTTCGCTCCGCATCTTTCCATTCTTGTGAGATCATCTTACGTATGTGTTCACTCACCGGGAACACCGTCCGTTCCTGATATGTGAGCCCTCCGAACATCTGATCTTGTCTAGATCTCGGCTGTGGATCTTCTTTCACCTGCATAGTACGTCTGACCGCCTGGACCAGTTCTTCTGTTTCTTCAACTGGAAAGTAGTACCTTTTCCCTTCTTGTTCTTCTACTGGCAGTTCTCCTTCTTCTTGATCAGAACCTCTATATTCTGATTCCGCCTCTGACGAACCATCCTGAATCTCCTGCTCTGGATCTTTCCTTGGTCTTTTACGAGCCGGGCCCGGACTGTACACTTCCCGTTGTGACATTGAAGCTAAGGAATTCTGGACCTCCTCCCGGATTATATTCCTCATTTCGGACAACATTGATGGTTGTTCTTCTCTGACAATTTTCTTAATACAAGAGCTGCACAGATCCTTCTTGTATGTTTCTGACAGTTTTGTGTTACAAAGAGGGCACCTCTTAGATTTAGTCAATACCTTGCCAGACTTTTTAGACTGAGGGAGGGGAGCTTGACTGGCCTCTTTATCCTAAATGTAAGAATAAGGACAAGAACGGCTCAGTGTGTGCAGGCGTATATTTGAGTACTCTGCGCATTGCGCACTTACCCCTATCTCCTCCTTCCTGTTCTCCATATCTTCTGTGGAGAAATACTACTATAAGTACATGATCTCATATGATCCCATATGTATAAAAGGGATATAGCAGCGTCTGCTGCACTCACCCTTGGTCTCCGGCATGTCTGCAGCAGACTGCTCGCACGGACCCTTCTGTCCTGCAGCAAATATTCTCCAGGGATTCACTCCGGCGCTCTACCACCAGAGGAAGCGCTGGATAACCATCTGCGAGTGCCCTGAGCTTTGCGCCCTTAAAGCGGCATACTTCCGCGTTCCACCAGGTGGAACGCACGCCGAGATGGCCCCGTCCCCGGATGTGACGTCACCTTACCTGCGCCTGACACCGGACGTACTGCACTCGGTCTAACAATCCTACTTCCGCTTTCCACTCAGTGGAACGCACGCTGCTGCCGCTGGCGCCGGACCTCTTGCGGCGCCTCTTCTCCTGGCGCCCGAACCGAGAGCCCCCCACCGGGAGGAAGCGGTTCGACCCAGGAGCTCGTCCGCTCGACTGGTCTTTTGGCAGAGGGACTCCCCACCGGGAAGTTTCTGCCTGGGGCTTAGTGATGCGGGGAAAGGATATTGGCGTTAGCCGCACGATCCCCCGAGCCCTCCGGACTGGTGAGTCTTCCCGCTTGTATAGCGCTGTATCCTCTCGTGTGTCCCTCCATGCAGGGACAGGAAAAACACTGAGGAAAAGGGGGTGGAGTGGGACCTTTTAACCTCTCGTGTTGTGTTTCCTGTCCCTGCAAGGAGGAGGAAGACGTCCTCCAATGTGCTGTCAGGGGGACGTCCTGGAAAAACTTAGTGTTTAGGGGGGATTATCAAGGTAAAAATATATGTCTTTATACACTTTTGTACTTTTATATATACTTATGCTGTGAAACAATAAGTTTTTCCCTTCATGCTTATTAATGCATATGTAATTGTATTTAAGATGGCTGCCAGTATTCACCTTTGCCCCACTTTCATTCGGCTGAAGGAACAAGTTATACATTCCAGAAGGACAAGTATCATTTCTCTGGAATTCGAAACTTAACAAGATGCGGACAAAGAAAGATTCATCAGATGACGTCAGAGCCAACCAGAAGGACTGAATACTAGATACATTGCTTAACCCCCGCCTATCCCCGCCCTCTGCACACCTTCCCCCAATGGACCATGTATTATTGTGTTTTAGGAAATAAAGTTCAGTAGTTGCTGTGAGGTTACCACTACGTGTGGAAGCATAAGCAGACACTGAGTTTGAACCAGCTTTTGTCTGACTCATTCTTCACTCCGGTACCACTGCTTTTAATCTGATTTGGAATGACTGGTGGATGAAGGGTATTGTCGTGACGACCCCGACAGAGGCATGTATACAGGGACGGAATGGGGGAGGCATTCATACCAGGACAGGGAAGGGGAGACATGCATACAACACGGGGAGCCACACAGAGCAGGACAGGAGAACCATGCATACCAGGACAGGGATGAGGTGACAATACATACTCGGCTTATACTCGAGTCAATAAGCTTACCCAGTTTTCCGTGGCAAAAGTAGGTGCCTCAGCTTATACTCGGATCAGCTTATACTCGAGTATATACGTAAAAAAACGTAATTTTTGTTTTCACATCCAAATTATAAAAAGTTCTGTGAAGCACCTGTGGGTTTTCAATGCTCAACACACCCCTAGATGATTTCCTTGTGTGGTCTAGCTTCTAAAATGGTGTCATTTGTAGGGGGAAGGGTCTCCTGTTTTGACAGGTCAGGGGCTCTGCAAATGCGAAATGTCATCCATAATCTGTTCAACCCATATTTGCACTAGAAAAATCAAATGGCACTCGCTCCATTCCAAATCCTGCCATGAGCCCAAACAGCAGTTTTTGACCATATATGAGATATTGCCACGTTCGGGAGAAATTGTGTAACAAATTATCGGGCCTATTTTCTCCTGTTACCCTTATGAAAATTACTAACTTGAAGGGAAAATAACATTTTACGAGAAAAAAAATTATTTTTTCATTATAACAACCAAATGTTCTAAAGCTCTGGGAAGCACCTGTGACTGCTAAACACATGCTTAGATTAATTCATCGAGGAGTTTAGTTTCCAACATGGAGTCAATTGTGTGGGTTTCTGCTGTTTTGGTACCTCAGGGGCTCTGCAAATGAGTCATGATGTCGGAAATTTATTTTAGCCAAATTACTCTCCACATACGAAATAGCGCTTCTTCCCTTCTTAGCCCTGCTGTGTCAAAACAGCAGTTTTTACCTCATATGGGATATCACCATGTTTTGAAGATTTTGAGTAATACATTTTACGGTCCATTATTTCCTATTCCTTGAGAAAATGAAAAATTTGCAGTTAAAGTATTATTTTAGTAGAAAATATTTTAATTTCTTTTAATACACAACCTTAATTCCTGGGTAGCATCTGAAGGGCTAACAAATTTCCTAACAGCAGTTTTTAAAATAGTATCACTTCTGGGACTTTCCAATATATAGGCCACTTAAAGATCTGTCAAACCTGAATAAATCTGTAAAAAAATTGGACTTGCATCCATAAAAAACATGATAAATCGCTGCTAAATTTCAACCCTTCTAACATCGAGACAAAATAAAAGGAAGACTGAAAATGATGCCGACGTAGACATATGGCAAATGTTATTTACCGTATTAACTATTTTGTGTGATATGATGATCTGGTTTAAATGGGTGGTCCGAAGTCAATGTTTTGCTTCCGCCTACATTCCAATATATTTAGTGCCACAATTTAAAATATTTTGTAATAGACTTGGATTTAAAATTCCCTATCCCTCCATAACTACACTAACTTTTTTTGTTTGTTTTTTTACTT
The DNA here is from genome assembly GCF_032444005.1 of Ranitomeya imitator. NCBI lineage: Eukaryota > Metazoa > Chordata > Amphibia > Anura > Dendrobatidae > Ranitomeya > Ranitomeya imitator. The sequence continues at coordinate 312,007,242 of NC_091284.1, read as the reverse complement.
CCTTTTTTATGATGCTTTGTTTGCTACAATTACCTGCCTGTTAGTGCTTAGGCTCATTTTTTTTCTATAATGTCCCAGATACCCCCTTTTAAGTGATCCCTAATAGAATAGGTTTTGTAAATTTTGTTGGAAAGATTAAAAATTGCTGATAACATTTTACCATTCTTTATTTCTAATAAAAAATGTTTTAAAAAAATTATACTGATGTAAATTAGACATCTGGAAAGTATTACTTTTTTTATTGGTATTGCCATCTGTGATAACGGCATAAAAATTTGAAAATGGACAACTTTCCAAAATTTTCATCAAATTTTTACCAAGAGAGAAGGATATAGCCTGCAGGAAAAAAAAGCAGCAAAAACACAATGACTAAACAAAGCCTTACTCGTGCTCTGTTTACTAACAATAAAAACATTGCTTGACCATAAAAGTACATGAATTATTATCTTGATATACCTGCTCATTCACTTTAGCAAGTGAAGGTCCATGATGAATTAGTAGACGTACAATGTGGGCATCTCCTTTCCATGCAGCTAGATGCAATGGAAAACATCCTTTACAATCTGCAATGTTGGTGACAGCTTCATTCCTCAATAGAACTTCTACCACTTCCCTAAAGGAATACAGAGACAAATCATCAGTCTACATGTAGCAAAATGTATAAAATAGTATTTGGTCAAGCATTAAAGGGGTTGTCCACTATTAGGACAACCTCTCCTTGAACTAAATGTTTGGCCCCGAAAAAATAAAAAAAAAACTATTTTCACCTGTCGAGCTGGCGCAGTTCCATGTGGTGCCCGGAGTCCAATCAGTGCTGGCATCACTGTCTCCATCTTGATAGGGATTGAACATGAAGCCAGGAATCAGCTGCAGCCCTGGTTTCCTCTTCATGTTCAATCCGTATGAAGGTGGAGACAGTGATGCCAGCACAGATTGGGCGCCGGGCACCACGTGTCACAAAACCTCATGAACGCTCCAGGACCGAGACTGCTGACACCACTGGAACGGCGGCAATAGAAGTATAGTTTTTTTTTATTTTAATCAGGGGTCAAACATTTAGTTCAAGAAGGGGTTGTTGCTGGCACTATGTTAGGCTAGGTTCAAATTTGCGTTCAAGAGTTCTGCGGATGGCTGTGTACTTCCTCCCTTCTTCCTCCCTGAAGCTCCGCCTACTTCTGTATGCGTCCTGCGTTTCTCTGCGTATTTATCTTCAACATTGGGTACGCAGGGACATGCGTTGCACCCAACGCATGACGCGATTTGACATGAGAGGCGAGCGCACGGAAACGCAAAAGGCGGAGCGAAGGTGGAGCTTCATGGAGGACGTACGCAGCCATCCGCAGCCCTCCTGAATGCAAATGTGAAACCAGCCTTAGAGAGTAGGGGGAGCTAAGCAGATTGATAGTTTTGCAAGAAAATATTCTGCATAAATGGTGTCTTAATCAGTAAATCCTCTGCTTTTTCTTGGATTTTCAGTCCAGTGGGTGGTCCTATCAGTGACTTTCAGGTGTCTTTGTAAGTTTGCATAAATATAGATGACAATCACTGATAGGTCAGCCAACTGGACTGAAAAGCCCCAGAAAGCTCCGCTCATAACATGATGCCTACAGATTAGATTGGTCTGCATTTTCATGGTGACAGGATACCTTTAACCACACTGCATCAGAGGACATGGTCGTAAATGGTAACATTTTTGCAGTATATCTAGAAATTCCATATCTGCTTTACTACAGGGATACAAACTTACCGTATATACTCGAGTATAAGCCGACCCCTAATTTTGCCACAAAAAACTGGGAAAACTTAATGACTCGAGTATAAGCCTAGGGTGAAAAATAGATACCAATAAAAGTAAAATTAATTGAGACATCAGTTTTTTTAAGTGTTTTTGAATATCCATATTGAATCAGGAGCCCCATATAATGCTCCATAAAGGTTAATATTGGCCCCATAAGAAGCTCCATAGACACATTTGCCCAATATAATGCTGCACAAATGTTGATTATGGCCCCATAAGATGCTCCATAAAGATATTTGCCCCATATAGTGCTGCACAAATCTTGATTATGGCCCCACAAGATGCTGCATACAGACACTTGCCCGACATAATGCTCCACAAACGTTGATTATGGCTCCATAAGATGCTCCATAAAGATATTTGCCCCATATAATCCTGCACAAATGCTAAGTATGGCCCCACAGATGCTCCATACAGACACTTGCCCCATTTGCTTTTGCTGCGATAAAAAAAAAAAAAAATCACATACTCACCTCTCCGTCGCTCAGGCCCCCGACACTTTCAATATTCACCTGACTTCGTTCCGACGCCGCTCCATCTTCCGCGTCTTCTGCATTGACGTTCAGGCAGAGGGCGTGCACTAACCACGTCACTGCGCCCTCTGACCTGAGCGTCACTGCAGAAGACGCTGAAGACGGAGCGGTGCCGGAACGAGGAGCAGGTGAATATCGCGCAGCACTGTAGCAATACAAAGAAAAAAAACCACCGCACCGCTGCTATCTATTAGATTCTAAAAATGCAACAACCCAAACTGATCAGAGAGCCAAATACCTTATGGGGTGCAGCTTCCAAAGTGCAACATAATAGTCCAACAAAAGAAAAAAATGAAGTGCACTTACCCGTATATGCTGGTCACAATACTTTATTCGGACATGGTACAAAAAGTGCAGGGAGGGATGTGAAAAAAGCGGACAACGATCGTTTCGTGCCTCAGCACTTCAACGGGTCCAAACACTGAAACGGAAGTGAGGGGGATCTATATACAAGTCCAGAAGGATCTTCTGACCCTCCTCCTACTCCCATCAGTGAGGCGATTAAACACCTGTTATTCAAATGTGAACAGTGAACATATACACACAAAATATGCATAAAAACACATTAAAAGAACAAAACAAACATAGGAAATATACAGCAAAACCCTAATGACTATCATATTATCAACCCCTAAGTTTCTAAAGAAAGACCGTCATGTCGATCCTTTCATTAAGGCCAAGCGGACCTAGTGCATCTGCGCGCAAGATCCACCTTCCTTCTCTCTGCAAAAGCAAGCGCAGTAAATCTCCGCCCTGCTGTGATAGCGTGACTTTTTCCAGACCTGCAAAGCGCAATGTCTGCACATTGCCATCATGGAGAGTCCTCACATGATTAACCCCTTCATGACCCAGCCTATTTTGACCTTAAAGACCTTGCCGTTTTTTGCAATTCTGACCAGTGTCCCTTTATGAGGTAATAACTCAGGAACGCTTCAACGGATCCTAGCGGTTCTGAGATTGTTTTTTTGTGACATACAGTTAGGGCCAGAAATATTTGGACAGTGACACAAGTTTTGTTATTTTAGCTGTTTACAAAAACATGTTCAGAAATACAATTATATATATAATATGGGCTGAAAGTGCACACTCCCAGCTGCAATATGATAGTTTCCACATCCAAATCGGAGAAAGGGTTTAGGAATCATAGCTCTGTAATGCATAGCGTCCTCTTTTTCAAGGGACCAAAAGTAATTGGACAATGGACTCTAAGGGCTGCAATTAACTCTGAAGGCGTCTCCCTCGTTAACCTGTAATCAATGAAGTAGTTAAAAGGTCAGGGGTGGATTCCAGGTGTGTGGTTTTGCATTTGGAAGCTGTTGCTGTGAGCAGACAACATGCGGTCAAAGGAACTCTCAATTGAGGTGAAGCAGAACATCCTGAGGCTGAAAAAAAAGAAAAAAATCCATCAGAGAGATAGCAGACATGCTTGGAGTAGCAAAATCAACAGTTGGGTACATTCTGAGAAAAAAGGAATTGACTGGTGAGCTTGGGAACTCAAAAAGGCCTGGGCGTCCACGGATGACAACAGTGGTGGATGATCGCCGCATACTTAATTTGGTGAAGAAGAACCCGTTCACAACATCAACTGAAGTCCAGAACACTCTCAGTGAAGTAGGTGTATCTGTCTCTAAGTCAACAGTAAAGAGAAGACTCCATGACAGTAAATACAAAGGGTTCACATCTAGATGCAAACCATTCATCAATACCAAAAATAGACAGGCCAGAGTTAAATTTTCAGAAAAACACCTCAAGAAGCCAGCTCAGTTCTGGAAAAGTATTCTATGGACAGATGAGACAAAGATCAACCTGTACCAGAATGATGGGAAGAAAAAAGTTTGGAGAAGAAAGGGAACGGCACATGATCCAAGGCACACCACATCCTCTGTAAAACATGGTGGAGGCAACGTGATGGCATGGGCATGCATGGCTTTCAATGGCACTGGGTCACTTGTGTTTATTGATGACATAAGAGCAGACAAGAGTAGCCGGATGAATTCTGAAGTGTACCGGGATATACTTTCAGCCCAGATTCAGCCAAATGCTGCAAAGTTGATTGGACGGCGCTTCATAGTACAGATGAACAATGACCCCAAGCATACAGCCAAAGCTACCCAGGAGTTCATGAGTGCCAAAAAGTGGAACATTCTGCAATGGCCAAGTCAATCTCCAGATCTAAACCCAATTGAGCATGCATTTCACTTGCTCAAATCCAGACTTAAGACGGAAAGACCCACAAACAAGCAAGACCTGAAGGCTGCGGATGTAAAGGCCTGGCAAAGCATTAAGAAGGAGGAAACCCAGCGTTTGGTGATGTCCATGGGTTCCAGACTTAAGGCAGTGATTGCCTCCAAAGGATTTGCAACAAAATATTGAAAATAAAAATATTTTGTTTGGGTTATGTTTATTTGTCCAATTACTTTTGACCTCCTAAAATGTGGAGTGTTTGTAAAGAAATGTGTACAATTCCTACATTTTCTATCAGATATTTTTGTTCAACCCTTCAAATTAAACGTTACAATCTGCACTTGAATTCTGTTGTAGAGGTTTCATTTCAAATCCAATGTGGTGGCATGCAGAGCCCAACTCGCGAAAATTGTGTCACTGTCCAAATATTTCTGGCCCTAACTGTATTGGGCTTCATGTTAGTGGTAAATTTAGGTCAATAAATTCTGCGTTTATTTGTGATCAAAACAAAAATTTGGCGAAAATTTTGAAAATTTTGCAATTTTCACATTTTGAATTTTTATTCTGTTAAACCAGAGAGTTATGTGACATAAAATAGTTAATAAATAACATTTCCCACATGTATACTTTACATCAGCACAATTTTGGAAACAAAATTTTTTTTGCTAGGAAGTTATAAGGGTTAAAATTTGACCAGCGATTTCTCATTTTTACAACGAAATTTACAAAACCATTTTATTAGGGACCACCTCACATTTGAAGTCAGTTTGAGGGGTCTATATGGCTGAAAATACCCAAAAGTGACACCATTCTAAAAACTGCACCCCTCAAGGTACTCAAAACCACATTCAAGAAGATTATTAACCCTTCAGGTGCTTCACAGCAGCAGAAGCAACATGGAAGGAAAAAATGAACATTTAACTTTTTAGTCACGAAAATTATCTTTTAGCAACAATTTTTTTTATTTTCCCAATGGTAAAAGGAGAAACTGAACAACGAAAGTTGTTGTCCAATTTGTCCTGAGTACGCTGACACCTCATATGTGGGGGTAAACCACTGTTTGGGTGCACGGCAGGGCTTGGAAGGGAAGGAGCGCCATTTGACTTTTTGAATGAAAAATTGGCTCCACTCTTTAGCGGACACCATGTCACGTTTGGAGAGCCCCCGTGTGCCTAAAAATTGGAGCTCCCCCACAAGTGACCCCATTTTGGAAACTAGACGCCCCAAGGAACTTATCTAGATGCATAGTGAGCACTTTGAACCCCCAGGTGCTTCACAAATTGATCCGTAAAAATTAAAAAGTACTTTTTTTCACAAAAAAATTCTTTTAGCCTCAATTTTTTCATTTTCACATGGGCAACAGGATAAAATGGATCCTAAAATTTGTTGGGCAATTTCTCCTGAGTACACCAATACCTCACATGTGGGGGTAAACCACTGTTTGGGCACATGGTAAGGCTCGGAAGGGAAGGAGCGCCATTTGACTTTTTGAGATGATGATGTTTTAGCAAGCATTTTTTTATTTTCACAAGGGTAACAGGAGAAATTGGACCCCAGTAATTGTTGCGCAGTTTATCCTGAGTATGCTGGTACCCCATATGTGGGGGTAAACCACTGTTTGGGCACACGTCGGGGCTCGGAATTGAGGGAGCACCATTTGACTTTTTGAATACGAGATTGGCTGGAATCAATGGTGGCGCTATGTTGCGTTTGGAGACCCCTGATGTGCCTAAACAGTGGAAACCCCTCAATTCTACCTCCAACACTAACCCCAACACATCCCCAACTCTAATCCCAACTGTAACCACAACCCTAATTCCAACCCTAACCCTAAGGCTATGTGCCCACGTTGTGGATTCGTGTGAGATTTTTCAGCATCATTTTTGAAAAATCCGTGGGTAAAAGGCACTGCGTTTTACCTGCGGATTTTCCGCGGATTTCCAGTGTTTTTTGTGCGGATTTCACCTGCGGATTCCTATTGAGGAACAGGTGTAAAACGCTGCAGAATCCGCATAAAGAATTGACATGCTGCGGAAAATACAACGCAGCGTTTCCGCGCGGTATTTTCCGCACCATAGGCACAGCGGATTTGGTTTTCCACACATTGTTTCCAGCCATGGCCGATGATATTGCAGCATCGGCCATGGCTGGATTGTAATATTTCACCAGTTATAATAGGTGAAATATTACAAATCGCTCTGATTGGCTGTTGAAAGTGAAACTGCCAATCAGAGCGATCGTAGCCACGGGGGGGGGGGGGTGAAGCCACCCCCCCTGGGCTAAACTACCACTCCCCCTGTCCCTGCAGATCGGGTGAAATGGGAGTTAACCCTTTCACCCGATCTGCAGGGACGCGATCTTTCCATGACGCCACATAGGCGTCATGGGTCGGATTGGCACCGACTTTCATGACGCCTACGTGGCGTCATGGGTCGGGAAGGGGTTAATAAATCTGGGTACCCCCTTGCCTGTTTTAACAGAATGGAAATGTTCCCTTATTCTGATAAAAAGTGGACGGATTGTCTTACCAATATAAAAAAACCTGCAGGGACACAAAATCACATACACAACATGAGTGGATCTACAAGAAATGAAATCCCTTACTACTAGTGTTGAGCGATACCGTCCGATACTTGAAAGTATCGGTATCGGATAGTATCGGCCGATACCCGAAAAATATCGGATATCGCCGATACCGATATCCGATACCAATACAAGTCAATGGGACATCAAGTATCGGAAGGTATTCTCATGGTTCCCAGGGTCTGAAGGAGAGGAAACTCTCCTTCAGGCCCTGGGATCCATAGGGAGGTGTAAAATAAAGAATAAAAATAAAAAATATTGATATATTTACCTCTCCGGCGGCCCCTGAACTCAGCGCGGGTAACCGGAAGGCTTCTTTGTTCAAAATCAGCGCTTTTAGGACCTGAGAAACACGTCCCGGCTTCTGATTGGTCGCGGGCCGCCCATGTGACGGCCATGCGACCAATCACAAGCCGCGACGTCACCGCAAGCTATTAGCGCGCTCATTTTTAAAAATGAGCGCGTTAATGGCTTTGAAAGACATAGCGGCTTGTGATTGGTCGCGTGGCCGCGACCAATCACAAGCCGCGACGTCAACGCAAGCTATTAGCACGCTCATTTTTGAAAAATGAGCGCGTTAATGACTTTCAAAGACGTAGCGGCTTGTGATTGGTCGCGGCCACGCGACCAATCACAAGCCGCTATGTCTTTCAAAGCCATTAACGCGCTCATTTTTAAAAATGAGCGCGTCAATAGCTTGCGGTGACGTCGCGGCTTGTGATTGGTCGCGTGGCGGTCACATGGGCGGCCCGCGACCAATCAGAAGCCGGGACGTGTTTCTCAGGTCCTAAAAGCGCTGATTTTGAACAACGAAGCCTGCCGGTTACCCGCGGACTCACCAGGGGCCGCCGGAGAGGTAAATATATCAATATTTTTTATTTTAATTCTTTATTTTACACATCTCTATGTATCCGATACCGATACCCGATACCACAAAAGTATCGGATCTCGGTATCAGAATTCCGATACCGCAAGTATCGGCCGATACCCGATACTTGCGGTATCGGAATGCTCAACACTACTTACTACATGCTGAATAGAACCGACTCTGATATGCTTGCCTACCAAATGATAACTGCAAAAATCACACTGACCACATTTGAAGTTTCCTTTTGGGGTACCTGCCACAAGCCAATTATCTTGAACGGATGTAAACCTATTACGTACCAAAAAATCCCTGATATTTTTGCTCCTACGGCATGCGAACAAGGGACCTCTTTCTACAACCTCTTTTAGGTCCACATCCTGCTTTAGGATCTGCCAATTCTTACGAATCGCCGTCCTGATGGCAGTGTCCATAGGACCTCCCTACTGGATTCATATTTTTCAGAATGTGAACTACACGAGGATATTACCTTTTTAAGTTCCAAGACTTTGGAGTACAAGCGGTTTTCCATTGCGGAAAGGGAAGTCAATTTATTTTGGACTAATAATTCGTTAAAATCCTATGTTGACTGTGGACGAGTTCCACGGGGCCTCAGAGTCCTAAAAGAAATGTCACAATGGGTGGCCACCGATAAGAAATTGGATACGAAATTAATAAATCTGCAAAATGATTTGAAACAAAAAAAACGTGATAAATTTATACGTGACAAAAATGATTTTGAGAGTGGAAGAGTTTTTACATGGAATAAGGGTAACCACCTCGGCAGTTATCGTAAATTTCAAAGAAAACAATACCAAAAAAAAGGCTTCACAAGGAAAAAATCGCTTTCAAAATAAAAAAGACTTTAACCCCTTCATGACCCAGCCTATTTTGACCTTAAAGACCTTGCCGTTTTTTGCAATTCTGACCAGTGTCCCTTCATGAGGTAATAACTCAGGAACGCTTCAATGGATCCTAGCGGTTCTGAGATTGTTTTTTCGTGACATATTGGGCTTCATGTTAGTGGTAAATTTAGGTCAATAAATTCTGTGTTTATTTGTGATAAAAACGGAAATTTGGCGAAAATTTTGAAAATTTCGCAATTTTCACATTTTGAATTTTTATTCTGTTAAACCAGAGAGTTATGCGACACAAAATAGTTAATAAATAACATTTCCCACACGTCTACTTCACATCAGCACAATTTTGGAAACAAAATTTTTTTTTGCTAGGAAGTTATAAGGGTTAAAATTTGACCAGCGATTTCTCATTTTTACAACGAAATTCACAAAACCATTTTTTTTAGGGACCACCTCACATTTGAAGTCAGTTTGAGGGGTCTATATGGCTGAAAATACCCAAAAGTGACACCATTCTAAAAACTGCACCCCTCAAGGTGCACAAAACCACATTCAAGAAGTTTATTAACCCTTCAGGTGCTTCACAGCAGCAGAAGCAACATGGAAGGAAAAAATGAACATTTAACTTTTTAGTCACAAAAATGATTTTTCAGCAACAATTTTTTTATTTTCCCAATGGTAAAAGGAGAAACTGAACCACGTAAGTTGTTGTCCAATTTGTCCTGAGTACGCTGATACCTCATATGTGGGGGTAAACCACTGTTTGGGCGCACGGCAGGGCTTGGAAGGGAAGGAGCGCCATTTGACTTTTTGAATGAAAAATTGGCTGCACTCTTTAGCGGACACCATGTCACATTTGGAGAGCCCCCGTGTGCCTAAAAATTGGAGCTCCCCCACAAGTGACCCCATTTTGGAAACTAGACGCCCCAAGGAACTTATCTAGATGCATAGTGAGCCCTTTAAACCCCCAGGTGCTTCACAAATTGATCCGTAAAAATGAAAAAGTACTTTTTTTCACAAAAAAATTCTTTTAGCCTCAATTTTTTCATTTTCACATGGACAACAGGATAAAATGGATCCTAAAATTTGTTTGGCAATTTCTCCTGAGTACACCGATACTTCACATGTGGGGGTAAACCACTGTTTGGGCACATGGTAAGGCTCGGAAGGGAAGGAGCGCCATTTGACTTTTTGAATGAAAAATTATCTCCATCGTTAGCGGACACCATGTCGCGTTTGGAGAGACCCTGTGTGCTTAAACATTGGAGCTCCCCCACAAGTGACCCCATTTTGGAAACTGGACCCCCCAAGGAACTTATCTAGATGCCTAGTGAGCACTTTAAACCCTCAGGTGCTTCACAAATTGATCCGTAAAAATGAAAAAGTACTTTTTTTTCACAAAAAATTTATTTTCGCCTCAATTTTTTCATTTTCACATGGGCAATAGGATAAAATGGATCCTAAAATTTGTTGATTCATCATTATCTCCAATCATTAGCGGACACCATGTCGCGTTTGGAGAGCCCCTGTGTGCCTAAACATTGGAGATCCCCCACAAATTACCCCATTTTGGAAACTAGACCCCCAAAGGAACTAATCTAGATGTGTAGTGAGCACTTTGAACCCTCAAGTGCTTCACAGAAGTTTATAACGCAGAGCCATGAAAATAAAAAAAAAAAATTATTTTCTCAAAAATGAATTTTAGCCCGCAATTTTTAATTTTCCCAAGAGTAACAGGAGAAATTTGACCCCAAAAGTTGTTGTCCAGTTTCTCCTGAGTACGCTGATACCCCATATGTGGGGGTAAACCACTGTTTAGGCACATGCTGGGGCTCGGAAGTGAAGTAGTGACGTTTTGAAATGCAGACTTTGATGGAATGCTCTGTGGGCGTCACGTTGCGTTTGCAGAGCCCCTGATGTGGCTAAACAGTAGAAACCCCCCACAAGTGTCCCCATTTTGGAAACTAGACCCCGAAAGGAACTTATCTAGATGTGAGGTGAGCACTTTGAACCCCCAAGTGCTTCACAGAAGTTCATAACACAGAGCAGTGAAAATAATAAATACGTTTTCTTTCCTCAAAAATAATTATTTAGCCCAGAATTTTTTATTTTCCCAAGGGTTACAGGAGAAATTGGACCACAAAAGTTGTTGTCCAGTTTCTCCTGAGTACGCTGATACCCCATGTGTGGGGGTAAACCACTGTTTGGGCACACGTGGGGGCTCAGAAGGGAAGTAGTGACTTTTGAAATGCAGACTTTGATGGAATGGTCTGCGGGCGTAACGTTGCGTTTGCAGAGCCCCTGGTGTGCCTAAACAGTAGAAACCCCCCACAAGTGACCCCATTTTGGAAACTAGACCCCCCAAGGAACTTATCTAGATATGTGGTGAGCACTTTGAACCCCCAAGTGCTTCACAGACGTTTACAACGCAGAGCCGTGAAAATAAAAAATCATTTTTCTTTCCTCAAAAATGATGTTTTAGCAAGCAATTTTTTATTTTCTCAAGGGTAACAGGAGAAATTGGACCCCAGTAATTGTTGCGCAGTTTGTCCTGAGTATGCTGGTACCCCATATGTGGGGGTAAACCACTGTTTGGGCACACGTCGGGGTTCGGAAGTGAGGGAGCACCATTTGAATTTTTGAATACAAGATTGGCTGGAATCAATGGTGGCGCCATGTTGCGTTTGGAGACCCCCTGAAGTGCCTAAACAGTGGAAACCCCTCAATTCTACCTCAAACACACCCCTAACCCTTATCCCAACTGTAGCCGTAACCCTAATCACAACCCTAACCCCAACACACCCCTAACCACAACCCTAACCCCAACCCTAATTCCAACCCAACCCTAAGGCTATGTGCCAACGTTGCGGATTCGTATGAGATTTTTCAGCACCATTTTTGAAAAATCCGCGGGTAAAAGGCACTGCGTTTTACCTGTGGATTTACCGTGGATTTCCAGTGTTTTTTGTGCGGATTTCACCTGTGGATTCCTATTGAGGAACAGGTGTAAAACGCTGCGGAATCCGCACAAAGAATTGGCATGCTGCGGAAAATACAACGCAGCGTTCCCGCGCGGTATTTTCTGCACCATGGGCACAGCGGATTTGGTTTTCCATATGTTTACATGGTACTGTAAACCTGATGGAACACTGCTGCGGATCCTCAGCCAAATCCGCACCGTGTGCACATAGCCTAATTCTAAAGGTATGTGCACACGCTGCAGAAAATGCTGCGGATCCGCAGCAGTTTCCCATGAGTTTACAGTTCAATGTGAACCTATGGGAACCAAAAATCGCTGTACACATGCTGCGGAAAAACTGCACGGAAACGCAGCGGTTTACATTTCGCAGCATGTCACTTCTTTCTGCGGATTCCGCAGCGGTTTTACAACTGCTCCAATAGAAAATCGCAGTTGTAAAACCGCAGTGAAATGCGCAGAAAAAACGCGGTAAATCCACGATAAATCGGCAGCAGTTTAGCACTGTGGATTTTTCAAATCCGCTGTGGAAAAATCCGCATAGGACCAGAATACGTGTGCACATACCGAAACCCTAACCCTAGCCCTAACCCTACCCCTAACCCCAACCTTAGTGAAAAAAAAAAAATTCTTTATTTTTTTATTGTCCCTATCTATGGGGGTGACAAAGGGGGTGGTCATTTACTATTTTTTTTATTTTGATCACTGAGAGAGGTTATATCTCAGTGATCAAAATTCACTCTGGAACGAATCTGCCTACCGGCAGATTCGGCGGGCGCACTGCACATGCGCCCGCCATTTTGGAAGATGGCGGCGCCCAGGAAAGAAGACGGACAGACCTCGGGCGGCTAGGTAAGTATAAGGGGGGGAGATCAGGGCACGGGGGGGCGTCGGAGCACGGGGGGGTGGATCAGAGCATGGGGGGGTGGATCGGAACACGGGAGGGAGGATTGGAGCACGGGGGAGGATTGGAGCATGGGGTGAGGGATCGCTGTGCGGGGGGGTGGATCGGAGCACGGGGGGGGTCGCTGTGTGCGGGGGGGGTTTGATTGGAGCACGGGGGGTGTGATTGGTGCACGGGGGAAGCGGACAGGAGGACGGGGGAGCGGAGCACAGGACGGAGGGGAGCGGACCACAGATCGGGGGGCTGGGGGGGCGATCGGAGGGGTGGGGTGGGGGCACATTAGTATTTCCAGCCATGGCCGATGATATTGCAGCATCGGCCATGGCTGGATTGTAATATTTCACCAGTTTTTTAGGTGAAATATTACAAATCGCTCTGATTGGCAGTTTCACTTTCAACAGCCAATCAGAGCGATCGTAGCCACGAGGGGGTGAAGCCACCCCCCCTGGGCTAAACTACCACTCCCCCTGTCCCTGCAGATCGGGTGAAATGGGAGTTAACCCTTTCACCCGGCCTGCAGGGACGCGATCTTTCCATGACGCATATGCTGCGTCATGGGTCGGAATGGCACCGACTTTCATGACGCAGCGTATGCGTCAAAGGTCGGGAAGGGGTTAACTACCAACTCCGACTCTAGTGCTGCTGAGGATTTAAGTAATACAGGTCCTTCTCAAAAAATTAGCATATAGTGTTAAATTTCATTATTTACCATAATGTAATGATTACAATTAAACTTTCATATATTATAGATTCATTATCCACCAACTGAAATTTGTCAGGTCTTTTATTGTTTTAATACTGATGATTTTGGCATACAACTCCTGATAACCCAAAAAACCTGTCTCAATAAATTAGCATATTTCACCCATCCAATCAAATAAAAGTGTTTTTTAATAACAAACAAAAAAACCATCAAATAATAATGTTCAGTTATGCACTCAATACTTGGTCGGGAATCCTTTGGCAGAAATGACTGCTTCAATGCGGCGTGGCATGGAGGCAATCAGCCTGTGACACTGCTGAGATGTTATGGAGGCCCAGGATGCTTCAATAGCGGCCTTAAGCTCATCCAGAGTGTTGGGTCTTGCGTCTCTCAACTTTCTCTTCACAATATCCCACAGATTCTCTATGGGGTTCAGGTCAGGAGAGTTGGCAGGCCAATTGAGCACAGTAATACCATGGTCAGTAAACCATTTACCAGTGGTTTTGGCACTGTGAGCAGGTGCCAGGTCGTGCTGAAAAATGAAATCTTCATCTCCATAAAGCATTTCAGCCGATGGAAGCATGAAGTGCTCCAAAATCTCCTGATAGCTAGCTGCATTGACCCTGCCCTTGATGAAACACAGTGGACCAACACCAGCAGCTGACATGGCACCCCACACCATCACTGACTGTGGGTACTTGACACTGGACTTCAGGCATTTTGGCATTTCCTTCTCCCCAGTCTTCCTCCAGACTCTGGCACCTTGATTTCCGAATGACATGCAAAATTTGCTTTCATCAGAAAAAAGTACTTGGGACCACTTAGCAACAGTGCAGTGCTGCTTCTCTGTAGGCCAGGTCAGGCGCCTCTGCCGCTGTTTATGGTTCAAAAGTGGCTTTACCTGGGGAATGCGGCACCTGTAGCCCATTTCCTGCACACGCCTGTGCACGGTGGCTCTGGATGTTTCCACACCAGACTCAGTCCACTGCTTCCTCAGGTTCCCCAAGGTCTGGAATCGGTCCTTCTCCACAATCTTCCTCAGGGTCCGGTCTCCTCTTCTCGTTGTACAGCGTTTTCTGCCACATTGTTTCCTTCCAACAGACTTACCATTGAGGTGCCTTGATACAGCACTCTGGGAACAGCCTATTTGTTGAGAAATTTCTTTCTGGGTCTTACCCTCTTGCTTGAGGGTGTCAATGATGGCCTTCTTGACATCTGTCAGGTCGCTAGTCTTACCCATGATTGGGGTTTTGAGTAATGAACCAGGCAGGGAGTTTATAAAAGCCTCAGGTATCTTTTGCATGTGTTTAGAGTTAATTAGTTGATTCAGAAGATTAGGGTAATAGGTCGTTTAGAGAACCTTTTCTTGATATGCTAATTTATTGAGACAGGTTTTTTGGGTTATCAGGAGTTGTATGCCAAAATCATCAGTATTAAAACAATAAAAGACCTGACAAATTTCAGTTGGTGGATAATGAATCTATAATATATGAAAGTTTAATTGTAATCATTACATTATGGTAAATAATGAAATTTAACACTATATGCTAATTTTTTGAGAAGGACCTGTACATCCAGAACTCTTCCCGCCCCGCATTTCACGGACAATGTTGCATCCCCTTTAGACGCAGGACGCGCCGTGGGGGTAGAAGAAATGGCGGAAGGAAATCAGCGAAAAAGGAAGCAGGTCTCTTGGAGACCGATGCAATAGAAAAAAAACACGATTATAAATCTAACGGACCATGTTCTGGATGAAAGACATTGTTCAGTTCTATCTAAAGGCCTCAGTTTTTGTTTGCCGGCAGAATTTAATTTGGTAGATTTCAAAATCGACTTATTTAAAGCCACCAGGAAGATTCATCTTTTCAAGTCATTTAATTCCCATAAAAAAATCAATACAACAAGACCGGTCCGGTCAGAGAATTTTTCTGGTGAAGTACCATGTCACATAGGACCTTTGGGCTTTACAGTCGGAGGGGAAGAAGAGAATATACAAGAGGATGCCTTATTACTCCTTAGCCTTACGGACCCTACAAACTCAATTGCCCCCCGAAAAGAAACTCCTAGTTTCCCCTTTACCGGAGGAGTAAAATCGACTTATATGCCGCAGACATCTCCGGGCAATCTTGTAGATATTTTTTAAACACAGGTTTTAAGAGATGTTGAAGCCCTGGTATATAAAAAATCTCCCGATAATTTATCTTCAGGGGAACTACGGGCCTTGAAGGAGATACAGGAGTGGTCAGATACGATCATACGTTCTGCAGATAAAGGGGGGAATATAGTCCTTTTAACAAGGGAGTATTATGAAAAGGAGGCATTAAGGCAATTATCTGAACCGAATACGTATGAAAGATTAAAAGGAGACCCGACATCTAAATTTAAGGGTACCTTACGCTCCCTCCTGAGGCGTAATGTAGAAAAGAGTTTTTTCAGAAAAACAGGCTAATAAATTATTACCAGAATATCCAAGGAAACCACATTGGTACCATATTCCGAAGGTACACAAGTCCTTAATTTGCCCTCCCGGCCGACCTATCGTGTCCGGTGTGGTGTCTATTATTGAACCGTTGTCCGCCTATCTAGATTGGCTATTACGCCCGTTGTTGCAAGATATACCCTCGTACGTTAGGGATACAGGAGATTTTTGGGGCACATTAAAAAACTTTGTATGGCAGGAAGATTTTTGTTTGGCTTCAATCGATATTGAAAGTCTTTACACCAGAATTCCTCAAAAATTAGGTGTAGACAATTAAAAAAATCTTAGAAAATACCCCTACGGACAATAATACCATTGCCTTCATATGTGAAGGCCTGTCCTTTATCCTTGAACATAACGCATTTCAATTTGATAATAAATGGTATAAACAAATTGAGGGAGTGGCTATGGGCACTCCAGTAGCTTGCACTCTAGCGAATCTTTTTCTGGCTAAATTTGAGGAAGAATTTGTGTATTCGGTGAACAACCCTTTTCTCAAACATATAAAATTCTTCGCTAGATTTGTGGATGACATCTTCATAGTATGGGAGGGACTCCAGGAATCTTTCACACATTTTGTGGAGTACTTGGAGACCTCCAATACTATGAACATGCGTTTCACGTCCCAGTTCGGGGGTAACGAGTTAGTTTTCCTAGATGTCAAATTGCGTATAATGGAGGGTATTATCCATAATGAAGTACATCGTAAGCCATCATCCACAAATTCTCTGTTACATTACCATAGTGCCCATCCCATTTACACAAAAGCAGGCGTTACCGTTCAGTCAGTTTTTACGTGTAAAAAGAATCAATAGTAACCCAGCAGGATTCAAACAGCAATCTGAGGAGTTATACATGAGATTTACAAAACGAGGTTATCCACAGCCGGTTTTAGATAGGGCTTTAAAAAGGGCAACTAAAACCGATTTGAAAGAAAAGTCCATTAATGAACTTAAGAAAAAAACAAAAAGGTTTGTCTTTTGTTTTGAATTTGGTCCTATGGACACTGCCATCAGGACGGCGATTCGTAAGAATTGGCAGATCCTAAAGCAGGATGTGGACCTAAAAGAGGTTGTAGAAAGAGGTCCCTTGTTCGCATGCCGGAGGAGCAAAAATATCAGGGATTTTTTGGTACGTAATAGGTTTACATCCGTTCAAGATAATTGGCTTGTGGCAGGTACCCCAAAAGGAAACTTCAAATGTGGTCAGTGTAATTTTTGCAGTTATCATTTGGTAGGCAAGCATATCAGAGTCGGTTCTATTCAGCATGTAGTAAGGGATTTCATTTCTTGTAGATCCACTCATGTTGTATATGTGATTTTGTGTCCCTGCGGGTTTTTTTATATTGGTAAGACAATCCGTCCACTTTTTATCAGAATAAGGGAACATTTCCATTCTGTTAAAACAGGCAAGGGGGTACCCAGATTTATTAATCATGTGAGGTGCTGTATATTTCCTATGTTTGTTTTGTTCTTTTAATGTGTTTTTATGCATATTTTGTGTGTATATGTTCACTGTTCACATTTGAATAACAGGTGTTTAATCGCCTCACTGATGGGAGTAGGAGGAGGGTCAGAAGATCCTTCTGGACTTGTATATAGATCCCCCTCACTTCCGTTTCAGTGTTTGGACCCGTTGAAGTGCTGAGGCACGAAACGATCGTTGTCCGCTTTTTTCACATCCCTCCTTGCACTTTTTGTACCATGTCCGAATAAAGTATTGTGACCAGCATATACGGGTAAGTGCACTTCATTTTTTTCTTTTGTTGGACTATCGCGCAGCACTGTGCTCCCCTCCCTGTTAAACTCACCTGCTCCTGTCGCGGTGCAGTCCCTGCTTCCCCAGCGCCGCAGCTTCTTCCTGTATTGGGCGGTCACCCTTACCGCTCATTATAGTAATGAATATGCTGCTCCACCTCTATGGGAGGTGGAGCTGCATATTCATTACTGTAATGAGTGGTACCATGTGACCACTCAGTACAGGAAGAAGCTGCGGCGCCGGTGAAGCAGGGACCTGCAGGGACCGTGCCAGGAGAAGGCGAGTATAATAAGACAGCCCCCGCTTCCCCTCCCCTGCCGACTCCTGGGTATGACTCGTGTATAAGCCGAGAAGGGGACATTCAACCCAAAAAAATGGGCTGAAAATCTCGGCTTATACTCTAGTATATACGGTACTGACATCTTGCATTGTCTGAAATATTTTGATTCATACAAAATCTCTAAATTCTTGCATACTAAAGGATATCAGGATAAAAAATATATATAAGTGCGTGTGTGTATATATATATATATATACACACATACACACATACACACGCATACTGTATATATACAGTTAGATCCATATATATTTGGATAGACAACAAATTTCTAACCTTGGTTATAGACATTACCACAATGAATTTTAAACAAAAAAATTCAGTTGCAGTTGAAGTTCAGACTTTCAGCTTTCATTTGAGGGTATCCACATTATAATAGGATGAAGGGTTTAGGAGTTTCAGCTCCTTAACATGTGCCACCCCGTTTTTAAAGGGACCAAAAGTAATTGGGCAATTGATTCCAAGGCTATTTCATGGACAGGTGTGGACAATCTCTACGTTAAACATGCGGCCAAAGAAGCTCTCCATGCAGGTGAAACAAGCCATCCTTCAGCCGCGAAAACAGAAAAAACCCATCCGCGAAATTGCTACAATATTAGGAGAGGCAAAATCTACAGTTTGGTACATCCTGAGAAAGAAAGAAAGCACTGATTAACTCATCAATGCAAAAAGACCTGGGCGCCCACGGAAGACAGCAGTGGTGGATGATAGGAGAATAATCTCCATGGTGAAGAGAAACCCCTTCACAACAGCCAACCTAGTGAACAACACTCTCCAGGAGGTAGGCGTATCAATATCCAAATCTACCATAAAGAGAAGACTGCATTAAAGTAAATACAGAGGGTTCACTGCACGGTGCAAGACACTCATAAGCATCAAGAATAAAAAGGTCAGACTGGACTTTGCTAAAAAAACATCTAAAAAAGCCAGCACAGTTCTGGAAGAACATTCTTTGGACAGATGAAACCAATATCAACCTCTACCAGAATGATGGAAAGAGAAAAGTATGGTGAAGGCGTGGTACAGCTCATGATCCAAAGCATACCACATCATCTGTAAAATACGGCGGAGGCAGTGTGATGGCTTGGGCATGTATGGCTGCCAGTGGCACTGGGTCACTAGTGTTTATTGATGATGTGACACAGGACAAAAGCAGCTGAATGAATTGTGAGGTCTTCAGAGATACTGTGTGCTCACATCCAGCCAAATGCAGCCAAACTGATTGGTCATCGTTTCATACTACAAATGGACAATGACCCAAAGCATAAAGCCAAAGCAACCCAGGAGTTTATTAAAGCAAAGAAGTGGAATATTCTTGAATGGCCAAGTCAGTCACCTGATCTCAACCCAATTGAGCATGCATTTCACTTGTTAAAGACTAAACTTCAGACAGAAAGGTCCACAAGCAAACAGCAACTGAAAACCACCGTAGTGCAGGACTGGCAGAGCATCAAAAAGGATGAAACACAGCATCTGGTGATGTCCATGAGTTCAAGACTTCAGACAGTCATTGCCAACAAAGGGTTTTCAACCAAGTACTAAAAATGAACATTTTATTTAAAATTATTGAATCTGTCCAATTACGTTTGGTCCATTAAAAACAGGGTGGCACATGTTAAGGAGCTGAAACTACTAAACCCCTCATACAATTTTAATGTGGATACCCTCAAATGAAAGCTGAAAGTCTGAACTTCAACTGCATCTGAATTGTTTTGTTTAAAATTCAATGTGGTAATGTCTATAACCAAAATTAGAAAAATGTTGTCTGTCCAAATATATAAGGATGTAACTATATATCTCAAAAAATAAAGGTAACACTTCAACAACAGAATATAACTCCAAGTAAATCAATATTTTGTGAAATCAAACTGTCCACTTAGGAAGCAACACTGTTTGCAATTGATTTTACATGTTGTTGTGCAAATGAAATAGACAACAGATGGAAATTATTGCCAATTATCAAGACACACTCAATAAAAGAGTGGTTCTGAAGGTGGGGACCACAGACCACATCTCAGTACCAATGCTTTCTGGCCGATGTTTTAGTCATTTTTGAACGTTGGTTGTGCTTTCACACTTGTGGCAGCATGAAACGAACACTACAACACACAAACAAGTGGCTCAGGTAGTGCAGCTCATCCAGGATGGCACATCAATGCGAGCTGTGGCAAGACGGTTTGCTGTATCTCTCAGCGTAGTGTCCAGAGGGTGGAAGCATTACCAGGAGACAGGCCGGTACATCAGGAAACAGGTCAGTACATCAGGAGACGTGGATGGGGCTGTAGGAGAGCAACAACCCAGCAGGACAGCTACCTCAGCCCTTGTGCAAGGAGGAACAGGAGGAGCACTGCCAGAGCCCTGCAAAATGACCTCCAGCAGGATATATATATATATATATATATATATATATATATATATATATACATATACATATACATATATATATATATATATATATATATATATATATACATACATATATATACATATACATATATATACATATACATATATATACATATATATATACATATATACATACATATATATATATATATATATATATATATATATACAGTGGGGCAAAAAAGTATT
Organism: Ranitomeya imitator; assembly: GCF_032444005.1. Classification (NCBI taxonomy): domain Eukaryota; kingdom Metazoa; phylum Chordata; class Amphibia; order Anura; family Dendrobatidae; genus Ranitomeya; species Ranitomeya imitator. The sequence goes on along the minus strand of NC_091284.1, from coordinate 311,986,663 downwards.
TAGTCAGTCAGCAATAGTGCAAGTTCCACCACTTAAAAAGATGAGAGGCGTCTGTAATTTACATCATAGGTAGACCTCAACTATGGGAGACAAACTGAGGAAAAAAAATCCAGAAAATCACATTGTCTGTTTTTTAACATTTTATTTGCATATTATGGTGGAAAATAAGTATTTGGTCAGAAACAAAATTTCATCTCAATACTTTGTAATATATCCTTTGTTGGCAATGACAGAGGTCAAACGTTTTCTGTAAGTCTTCACAAGGTTGCCACACACTGTTGTTGGTATGTTGGCCCATTCCTCCATGCAGATCTCCTCTAGAGCAGTGATGTTTTTGGCTTTTCGCTTGGCAACACGGACTTTCAACTCCCTCCAAAGGTTTTCTATAGGGTTGAGATCTGGAGACTGGCTAGGCCACTCCAGGACCTTGAAATGCTTCTTACGAAGCCACTCCTTCGTTGCACTGGCGGTGTGCTTTGGATCATTGTCATGTTGAAAGACCCATCCACGTTTCATCTTCAATGCCCTTGCTGATGGAAGGAGGTTTGCACTCAAAATCTCACGATACATGGCCCCAATTCATTCTTTCATGTACCCGGATCAGTCGTCCTGGCCCCTTTGCAGAGAAACAGCCCCAAAGCATGATGTTTCCACCACCATGCTTTACAGTAGGTATGGTGTTTGATGGATGCAACTCAGTATTCTTTTTCCTCCAAACACGACAAGTTGTGTTTCTACCAAACAGTTCCAGTTTGGTTTCATCAGACCATAGGACATTCTCCCAAAACTCCTCTGGATCATCCAAATGCTCTCTAGCAAACTTCAGATGGGCCCGGACATGTACTGGCTTAAGCAGTGGGACACGTCTGGCACTGCAGGATCTGAGTCCATGGTGGCGTAGTGTGTTACTTATGGTAGGCCTTGTTACATTGGTCCCAGCTCTCTGCAGTTCATTCACTAGGTCCCCCCGCGTGGTTCTGGGATTTTTGCTCACCGTTCTTGTGATCATTCTGACCCCACAGGGTGGGATTTTGCGTGGAGCCCCAGATCGAGGGAGATTATCAGTGGTCTTGTATGTCTTCCATTTTCTAATTACTGCTCCCACAGTTGATTTCTTCACTCCAAGCTGGTTGGCTATTGCAGATTCAGTCTTCCCAGCCTGGTGCAGGGCTACAATTTTGTTTCTGGTGTCCTTTGACAGCTCTTTGGTCTTCACCATAGTGGAGTTTGGAGTCAGACTGTTTGAGGGTGTGCACAGGTGTCTTTTTATACTGATAACAAGTTTAAACAGGTGCCATTACTACAGGTAATGAGTGGAGGAAAGAGGAGACTTTTAAAGAAGAAGTTACAGGTCTGTGAGAGCCAGAAATCTTGATTGTTTGTTTCTGACCAAATACTTATTTTCCACCATAATATGCAAAAAAATGATAAAAAAACAGACAATGTGATTTTCTGGATTTTTTTTTCTCAGTTTGTCTCCCATAGTTGAAGTCTACCTATGATGTAAATTACAGACGCCTCTCATCTTTTTAAGTGGTGGAACTTGCACTATTGCTGACTGACTAAATACTTTTTTGCCCCACTGTATATATATATATATACACATATACACACATACACAGTGGTGTTCAAAAGTCCTGCATAGGATAGATTGATTTTTCAAGTTTTAAACATTTTCTGTTGAATATCTTTGATGCTAATATGACATATTATATATGGTTTTGTTCAGAATACAATTTTGCATTCTCTCCCTGTAATATTTTTAGCTTTTGAAGCAGTTTTGCCTGAAATTATTGCAACAATATGGGAATTGAGAGCAGAACTAAATACTGTACAGCTTCAGATCCAAAATTAGCCAATCACAGAGGAGGTTCTTGTGACCAATCATAACCTGGATATGGCAGCCAATCACATTGCATCACATCTGCTGCTTTGTTTGTTTTATCTGTTGGTCTATCTAGTGAATCATACTGTAGAGTTTTATGATGGGAGCCTTCAGATTTTTGTCAGCGGAGGATCGTGTGCGAGTTGTGGTGCTACATGAAGAGGGTTATACTGGCCCCCAGATCGCAAGGAAGGTCAGCTGTAATCAGAGTACAGTCGTAAGAATTTTGCAGAAACATAAGCAGCTTGGAATTACCCAGGACAGACCCATATATGGTCGGTCCAGAAAGTCAACTAAAAGGGAGGATAGAACACTGATACGAACATCCCTTGCCAATCGAAAGATCACCTCAGCTTCTGTGAGAATGGCAAGAAAAGTGCAATATTGAGGTAGCAACATCAACTGTTAGGAAGAGATGTTTGGAAGCAGGATTGAGAGGGTGCAAGGCCCAAAAGAAGCCATTGATGACAACCATACAAAGACAAAGGCGAAAACTGTAGGCATTGAAATATTTAAAATGGAGGAAGGATGAGTGGGAAAAAGTGCTATTTAGTGATGAAAGCATTTTGCATTTTAGGAAATGATGGCAAGTCTTATGTGAGAAGGTTCCCACATGAAGAGTACAAGCCAGAGTGTTTGAGCTCCTCTGTGAAACATCCTATGAAAGTAATGGTCTGGGGCTATATGGCAGCCAATGGTGTTGGAAGGCTTCATATTGTGGAGGGTATGGTTAATGCAAAAAAATACATAGGCATCCTTAATAAGAAAATGCTGCCTTCTGCTCAACACTCTGAATTAAATAAAAAAATAATAAATCCTAAAAAGTAAAATCTAAGTCTGTGTGAACTTGCTTTGGAAGTTAATGAACTTAGAAACCTGATCACCATTCTACACACTGTACTAGTGTAGGTATGGCTATGCTGTAAAAAAATTATCAAAAATGCACATACCATAACAATTTATACACTTGGGACATTCAAAAATGAGTATGGCATACAATGAGGGATTACAAAAACAAATGTTCCACCAGTTTTACTGTAAAGATGCAGAAGTATGAAACGTAGTCTTCTTCATGCCTGTGCAGGACTTTTGAACACGTGTGTGTGTGTGTGTGTGTGTGTGTGTGTGTGTGTGTGTGTGTGTGTGTGTGTGTGTGTATATATATATATATATATATATATATACACACACACACACATATACATACACACATACTATCTATTGAACCCGTTCTACGCCCGGATGGCGAGCATTTATATTGGTATATGGTCTCCATCCTGGCATGTGCTGCTCCATCCTGCGTCCCCATCCTGTCATGTGCTGCTCCATCCTGTGTCCCCATTCCTGTCATGTGCTGCTCCATTCTGCCATGTGCAGCTCCCATCCTGCACCCCCATCCTGCCATGTGCTGCACCCATCCTGCGCCCCCATTCTGCCATGTGCTGCTCCCATTCTGCGCCCCCATTCTGACATGTGCTGCTGCTGCCATCCTGCGCCCCCGTTCTGTCATGTGCTGCTCCCATCCTGCACCCCCGTTCTGTCATGTGCTGCGCCCATCCTGCGCCCCCATTCTGTCATGTGCTGCTCCCATTCTGCGCCCCCATTCTGACATGTGCTGCTGCTGCCATCCTGCGCCCCCGTTCTGTCATGTGCTGCTCCCATCCTGCACCCCCGTTCTGTCATGTGCTGCACCCATCCTGCGCCCCCATTCTGCCATGTGCTGCGCCCATCCTGCGCCCCCCTTCTGTCATGTGCTGCTCCCATTCTGCGCCCCCATTCTGACATGTGCTGCTGCTGCCATCCTGCGCCCCCGTTCTGTCATGTGCTGCTCCCATCCTGCACCCCCGTTCTGTCATGTGCTGCTCCCATCCTGCGCCCCCGTTCTGTCATGTGCTGCTCCCATCCTGCGCCCCCGTTCTGTCATGTGCTGCTCCCATCCTGCGCCACCGTTCTGTAATTTGCTGCTCCCATCCATATGCCCCATACGCTGCTCCATAAAGGTTTATGGCCCCCATAAGATGCTCCATATTATATGCCCCGTACACTGCTCCATAAAGGTTTATGGCCCCCATAAGATGCTCCATAGTATATGCCCCCGTACACTGCTCCATTATGGTTGATGGCCCCATAAGATGCTCCATAGTATATGCCCCCGTACACTGCTCCATTATGGTTGATGGCCCCATAAGATGCTCCACAGTATATGCCCCCGTACACTGCTCCATTATGGTTGATGGCCCCATAAGATGCTCCATATTATATGCCCCCGTACACTGCTCCATTATGGTTGATGGCCCCCATAAGATGCTCCATAGTATATGCCCCCGTACACTGCTCCATTATGGTTGATGGCCCCCATAAGATGCTCCATATTAAAATCGAATTATATGAAAACTAATAACAATTATTAATCTTATCAAAAGCCAAAATCAAAATCTCCAAAACTGATCCAAAATCACATCTATGAAGTACGAAGAAAATTACATTTGTTATAAGCCTTATCATTTGATTCAAGAGTCCTCCACAGAAGCTGCTCTGAAAGGGTTAAAAGCTGACGGGCCAGATCTGTCTGTAAAGATTGCGGAAATTGACAGACAGAAGCAGGTGAGCATAGGGGGTGAGCTGAAAACTCCATTATCACAGCTCATAAGTCTAAAGATGGCAATTTTAGGTTTTCAACAAATTATCGACAGAGGTAAATTTTGGTTTAGGAATTGGCTAAAAATGTAATTATATTATATGATGTGTAAATGAGTTATACAATGTATTATTTATTAATGTAATTATTTTATACAATATAATTCTGCAGTTATATATTAATATAGTATACAGTAAATACTGTAGCATATTTGTATAAGTAGAGATTATATTACCTATTTTTATATGTATAGTGAAAAATAATTAAAATTGAATCCAGTAATAATATTTAGAATTACATTAAATACATATTAAATATATACATATGTATAAGATATTTAAATTATTTTGGTTTTAAATAAATATGAAATTAACCTTCATCTTTTATTTTTCCTTAGAAATTTCATTTTAAAGCAGGAATTGAACAAAAAAACCTCTTACATGGATTTATGTCTTTATTTACACAGGAAATTAGAATAACTGCATGATATATATTTATATATTTAATATTTAAGAGAAATAATATATAACTAACAATCTAAAATGTGTTTATTGTAAGTTTTTTCTGTAACAATCTAAAACTTGTTTTCCTGTGCATGGTAATAATATTTCTTCTCCACTGCATGGCATGACATGTCACACCCCTGTTTCAATTTAGACCTGTAAGAAGAAACTTTAGAAGCCTCAACCTTTGCAAGTCAAATGGATTCAGGTTGGGTTCACACTTTGCGGTTTTTACCGCGGAACCGCCGCGATTTTGATGCCGCGCAGCAGTTTCCATAGCGTTTCCATTTACATGTAAACCCTATGGAAACCGCAAACCGCTGTGCACATGCTGCGGGAAAAACCGCGCAGAAACGCAGCGGTTTAAAACCCGCAGCATGTCACTTCTTTATGCAGAATCGCTGCGATTCTGCACCCATAGGAATGCATTGATCCGCTTACTTCCCGCATGGGGCTGTGCCCACCATGCGGGAAGTAAGCGGATAATGTGCGGTTCCTACCCGGGGTGGAGGAGAGGAGACTCTCCTCCAGGCCCTGGGAACCATATTTGGGGTGAAAAAAAGAATGAAAATAAAAAAATCATGATATACTCACCCTCTGAAGTCTCAGCGCTCCACGCGGCTGTCCGGTCAGAGTTGCTGTGCGACCAGGACCTGCGGTGACGTCGCGGTCACATGACCGTGACGTCACGAAGGGTCCTTCTCGCACAGCATCTTTGGAACCGGACCGCCGGGTGCAGCGTCGAGGAGATCCGGACATCAGAGGGTGAGTATAACCAATTTTTATTATTTTTAACATTACTATTGATGCTGCATATTGCTGCATATGCAGCATCAATAGTATAGGCGGAAACCCGCAGCGGAAACCACAGAACAAACCGCGATAAATCTGCAGGGAGAACCGCAGTTTTGCCCTGCAGATTTATCAAATCCGCTGCGGGAGAACCCGCAGAGGGACGCCGCAAAGTGTGAACATGGCCTAAGTTGCAGGCCCTGTACCAGATATAGCTGTAGAACAAATGCTCAAGTTTCTTATGGATGAGTCCTATCTATAGGTTAGAACATAGCGTTACTGTAGATAATGTGTATTTAGGGAATATCCAAAGAAATATTGAAATATTAAATGTAATAGTTTACAATGTGCATTAATAATTAGGATACAATATTTTGGGCTAATATACATGTATTCTTATTCTTTGTATGTGAAATATGTAGTTTCAACGTCTGTGTGTGTCACAGTGAGCGACAGATGACGGATGAGCGTATGAGCAGCTGCTAAGAGTGAAGTTAACGTAGGAGTAAATAATGTGGAATGTGCAAGAATGAAAGCGGCCTCATGGTGTTCTATGAAATATTTACTCAACATATATTTCTATATTTCTTTAGTAATTATTTCTTGATTTAGTTAATAGTGAATAAGCGCAATCACACATCAATATGGTTTATCAAAAAAATCTACATTTAGAATAATTTTTTCCAAATTATAATTTTATGGTATCTAGTGGTTTTTTTAATTAGATGGGTACACATCGTCAAACAAATATATGGCATAAGGCTGAAATGACAGTTATAAAATTAATTATTTTTAATTTTGGTTTTTACAAATTAATTTTTTCATAAAATATTTTTTGATATTAAGGGGGAAATGTGTTTTTGATCCTGATTACATCACCACATTTCATCAATACCTCTTCACACATTTTAATAAATAAGAAATATTAATAAGGTACTCTTGGGTGTAATAACATTAAGTATTATAAAAGTCATTTTTTCCCTAATGAAAGGTATTATATGCAAAGCTGCATAATTTCAATATTTTGGTAATCCAAGGTTATGACAACATTTAAATGATGAAAATATTAAGGAAATGTGTTATTGAGACATAACCTCTGCATTTATCATCAACATATAAAGCCCTTATTGTTATTCTCATTTTTAGTTTTCATTTTTTCTTAATTCATTTTTATTCTTAATTTTTTATTTTTATTTTTTATCTCAAGAAAAAAAAAATCAATATTCAATAAAGTAATGTCTATACAAGAATATTACTTTATTAAATATAATGATTATAAGGTTTCATTATAAGAGAAATGTTTCAATTCTTTCACTCATTTATTCATATATATTCTTATTTTGGTTCATGGCTATACATACTTACATATTATTGCTCTACAAAATATAGTTTATTAATAAAGTTTTAGTAATAAAGATGGAAACACTTGTTACATAAAAGACACTGACATCCATGGGTTCAAAAAGAAATTACACCTTTGACAATGTCCAATCACATGAAGAATATGGTTAATAATGTATTATCATTTATTATTTTATTTTTCAAAACAAGAAGCTATATTAATATTTTGATAATAATTATATGGATATTATCGATTGCTATGGTACGCTGTGATATTATAAGCGAGGTAAATTACCAGATTTGGTCTAGAATAGGGTATGAAGACTTCAATCAAGATACTGAAGTTACGTTAATAAAGACTTTTCATATGTCTAAATTCAATTCATTCTTAAAAGTTGAAAGAAAAAAAAAAACGTTATCCAGAAGTTCCGCAAAGGTAACAATGCTATGATTTCTGAATAATAATAGACTGTGTCAAATACAATTCGTTACCACTCACAACTACAGCATCCATCACTGACAACTATGAGTACAGTATCTAAACTGACGACCACAATTGGAAAAGGACAATGATCCTATGATCCTAAGATGAACTGTGTTATTATGTTTTTATCACGTTCCAGTGGTTTCCTATCACCTATAAGACTTCCATGAAAGCTGGTGAACAATCAGGTAATTGTCAGGACGCTACAACCCTGACATGTGTCCTGTGCACTAAGGACTGGTTATGGTGCTATGTTTAGCAAGGAAAAGTCAATGTAACCCTTGCTGTGCTGACCAAAGACGTCACACTTGTTCCAAGACCAATGCGGATGACATGGAAGGATTCTAGATAATTTCCAAGGCGAGCCAGTGTAAGTCCAGGTTTCTAAAGGTGACACTGCACAGATATTAACCCCTTCATGACCTTGGGATTTTCCGTTTTTCCGTGTTCGTTTTTCACTCCCCTCCTTCCTAGAGCCATCTTTTTTATTTTTCCGTCAATTTGGCCATGTGAGGGCTTAATAATTGCGGGACGAGTTGTACTTTTGAACGACGTCATTGGTTTTAGCATGTCGTGTACTAGAAAACGGGAAAAAAATTCCAAGTGCGGTGAAATTGCAAAAAAAGTGCAATCCCACACTTGTTTTTTGTTTGGCTTTTTTGCTAGGTTCACTAAATGCTAAAACTGACCTGCCATTATGATTCTCCAGGTCGGTCGAGTTCATAGACACCTAACATGACTAGGTTATTTTTTATCTAAGTGGTGAAAAAAAATTCCAAACTTTGCTTAAAAAAAAAAAAATTGCGCCATTTTCCGATACTCGTAGCGTCTCCATTTTTCGTGATCTGGGGTCGGTTGAGGGCTTATTTTTTGCGTGCCGAGCTGGCGTTTTTAATGATAGCATTTTGGTGCAGATACGTTCTTTTGATCGCCCGTTATTGCATTTTAATGCAATGTTGCGGCGACCAAAAAAACGTAATTCTGGCGTTTCGAATTTTTTTCTCACTACGCCGTTTAGCGATCAGGTTAATGCTTTTTTTTAATTGATAGATCGGGCGATTCTGAGCGCGGCGATACCAAATATGTGTAGATTTGATTTTTTTTTTTATTGATTTATTTAGATTGGGGCGAAAGGGGGGGGTGATTTAAACTTTTATATTTTTTTTCACATTTTTTAACTTTTTTTTTTTTTTTTACTTTTGCCATGCTTCAATAGCCTAGAAGCAGGCACAACTCGATCGCCTCTGCTACATAGCAGCGATCTGCTGATCGCTGCTATGTAGCAGAAATGGAGGTGTGCTGTGAGCGCCGACCACAGGGTGGCGCTCACAGCCACCGGTGATCAGTAACCATAGAGGTCTCTAGGACCTCTATGGTTACCATCCTGACGCATCGCCGACCCCGATCATGTGACGGGGGTCGGCGATGACGTCATTTCCGGACGCCTGGCCGGAAGTGGTAGTTAAATGCCGCTGTCTGCGTTTGACAGCGGCATTTAACTAGTTAATAGGTGCGGGCAGATCACGATTCTGCCCGCACCTATTACGGGCACATGTCAGCTGTTCAAATCAGCTGACATGTCCCGGCTTTGATGCGCGCTCACCGCTGGAGCCCGCATCAAAGCAGGGGATCTGACCTCGGACGTACTATCCCGTCCGAGGTCAGATAGGGGTTAAAGCTACATTTCATCTATGAACTTTGTTTTCTTATCAACATTTGAATTTATGGACTTTGACACATGACACACAGTCTCTACAAAATCTACATGCCATCATCTATTTCAAAAGAATTATAATAAAGATTGTTTTAAAAGAACCAAGAACAAGACATCAAGATGAAGACCAGATGATGATCAGACCTGAGATGCTTCAAATATATATAGGGAAGTATAATTATAGAATTTATATGAATATTAGTCACAGCTTACCATAACATGAATTTACATATCATTATATTATTGAGTACGTATAACATTATTATTATTTATATTATTATGAACATTAAATATTTTGCCAAAGAAGAAAAGAAAGAAAATCTAACATGTTTACTTTGATGGTTCCAATCAATGTCTGTCACCCTCAAAAGAGGGAATTGTTAAATATTAATTATTAATTGAATTATTCTTATTCTGTACTGAGCACATTGCTTCTTGCTGACATTACAAAGAGCTATTTCTGTGTAGCTCAGAGTATAAGTCAACACCATATATAAAGGGAACACTTGGTCTGTGGGACATATAAATGACGTCTTAGGAGGGTGTGGGGCTTGTCACGTGGGATCTGTCACCTCCTGCCTTCACCATCATTCTCCATGGACGTCAGACAAGTCACACAAGGAAGGAACAGCTGATAGCCATAATGACTTCAGACAGACGGTTTTTACCATTCAGAACATTGGGAAAGATTAGTAACAAGTGCTGATATTTACACATGGACAATCTGTTTGTAACTATTTCATCTATTTTTATGTTTTGCTGCAATGTGGTTTTCCTGTGGACAATTCAATAAACCAGTATATTTTTTATGAGAATATCATGACATTTTTCTTTAAGAGTAAGCACCTGGTGAATAGTCCTGATTAAATAAATGTGCAAAATAATCATATTTAACAGTAACATTTTCGGGCACGTGACATTTTTTTTATCGCTTTTTATTCCAATTTTTGTGAGGCAGTATGACCAAAAACCAGCTATTCATGAATTTCTTTGGAGGGGGGGGGGGGGAGGGAGGGGGGCATTTATACCATTCCGCGTTTGGTAAAATGAATAAAGCAGTTTTATTCTTCGGGTCAGTACGATTACAGCCATACCTCATTTAGATAATTTTTTTATGTTTTGGCACTTTTATACGATAAAAACTATTTTAGAGAAAAAAAGAATTATTTTTGCATCGCTTTATTCTGAGTACTACAACTTTTATTTTTTCACTGATGACGCTGTATGGCGGCTCGTTTTTCGCGGTACATGATGACATTTTCAGCGGTACCATGGTTATTTATATCTGTCTTTTTGATTGCGTGCTATTCCACTTTTTGTTTGGCGGTATGATAAGGGTTGTTTTGCCTCTTTTTATTTTACGGTGTTCACTGAAGGGGTTAACTAGTGGGACAGTTTTAGGCTGCCGTCACACTCAGCGTAAGACAATACGGTCTGTATATTACGGCCGCAATACGCTGAAAAGTCCCCAAAATAGTGGTCCGTAGCTCCTCCGTAGGCAGGGTGTTTCAGCGTTTTTTGCGCATGGCATGCCAGTAGACACATATATGTATATATATTAATATTTCATACAGCGCTAGATAGCTTTAAAGCCGGTAATTCAATTACCGGCTTTTGCTATCTCCTTCCTAAAACCCGACATGATATGAGACCTGGTTTACATACAGTAAACCATCTCATATCCCCATTTTTTTTGCATATTCCACACTACTAATGTTAGTAGTGTGTATATGCAAAATTTGGCCGTTCTAGCTATTAAATTAAAGGGTTAAATGGCGGGAAAAAAATGGCGTGGTCTCCCGCGCAATTTTCTCCGCCAGAGTAGTAAAGCCAGTGACTGAGGGCAGATATTAATAGCCTGGAGAGGGTCCACGGTTATTGGCCCCCCCCTGGCTAAAAACACCTCCCTCCAGCCACCCCAGAAAAGGCACATCTGGAAGATGCGCCTATTCTGGCACTTGGCCACTCTCTTCCCATTCCCGTATAGCGGTGGGATATGGGGTAATGAAGGGTTAATGCCACCTTGCTATTGTAAGGTGACATTAAGCCAAATTAATAATGGAGAGGCGTCAATTATGACACCTATCCATTATTAATCCAATACTAGTAAAGGGTTAAAAAAAAAAACAGTATTAAAAATTATTTTATTGAAATAAAAACAAAGGTTGTTGTAATAATTTATTCTACGCTCAATCCTTCTGAAGACCCTCGCTCTGTAACAAAGAAAAAATAATAAACCAACAATATACATACCTTCCGAAGATCTGTAAGGTCCCACGATATAAATCCATCTGAAGGGGTTAAAACATTTTGCAGCCATGAGCTCTGCTAATGCAGCGCTGCTCCTGCCTGCAAAACCCCGGAGAATGAAGGTAAAGTAGGTCAATGACCTATATTTACCTTCATTTGCGGTGAGGTGACCTCTGCTGGTTGTTCCTCGAGCCTGGGAGCTTTCTAGGAAAGCCATTTTCTACGGCCGCAGCAAGCTGTATAATACAGATCAGTAAAATACGGCAGATAGGAGCAGGGGCATAGAGAAGCATTGGGCCGTGTGTAATGCGTGTTTTACGGACGTATTTTATGCGCTCATACGTTCGTAAAACTCGCTAGTGTGACGCCGGCCTTATAGGTCGGGTCGTTACGGATGCAGCGATACAAAATATGTGTACTTTTATTGTTGTTTTTTTTATTTAGATAAAGGAATGTATTTATTGGAACAATTTTTTTTATTTATTTAGGACTTTTTTTTATAATTTTTTTTTTTTTTTTACACATGTAAATATTTGTTTGTTTTTTTACTTTGCCCCAGGGGGGACATCACAGTAAAGTGACAGATCGCTGAACTGACACTTTGCTGTGCACTGTATCAGATCAGCGATCACACAGACACAGCAGGGAGGCTTCCCTGCGCCTGCTCTAAGCAGGCGCTTGTAAGCCACCTCCCTGCAGGACCCAGATGCAGCCCCGCGGCCATTTTGGATACGGGGCCTGCGGAGGAGACGCTCGGTACAAGGTGAGCACATCGCCTTGTACCGAGGGTTTCAGGGAAGCCCGCAGGGAGCCCCCTCCCTGCGCGATGCTTGCCTATGCCCCCGGACAGCTGCGATCATGTTTGATCGAGTGTGCCGGGGGTTAATGTGCCAGGTGCGATCCGTGACTGCTCCTGGCACATAGTGCCGGATGTCAGCTGCCATAGTCAGCTGATCGCGCTGGAAGTACTATCCCGTCACTGGGAATTAAGTCCCAGGTCACCTTGACGGGATAGTACGTCTAATGGGATGAAGGGGTTAAGATAGATTGGAGGGGCGCGAGAGTGTTATAGGAGAGGGCACACAGCAGGAGGTTGTCAAGACGGGAGATGATGAGGGCATGCATTAGAGTTTTTGCAGATTCTAGGTTGAGGAATGTACGGATTCGGGAGATGTTTTTGAGTTGAAGTCGGCAGGAGGTGGAAAGGGCCTGGATATGTGGTTTGAAGGAGAGATCAGAGTCAAGGATTACCCCGAGACAGCGAGCTTGTGGGACTGGGGAGAGTCGATTGAGATGGGGGAAAGATGATTAATTCTATTTTGTCATTGTTAAGTTTTGGAAATCTAGCAGAGAAGAAGGATGAAATAGCGGACAGACATTGTGAGATTTTGGTTAGTAGGGAGGTGATATCTGGTCCAGAGAGGTAATTTGTGTGTCATCAGCATAGAGGTGATACTGCAAGCCGTGACATTCTGTCAGCTGTCCCAGTCCGAAGGTGTAAATGGAGAAGAGCAGGGGCCCTAGGACTGAACCTTGCAGGATTCTGACAGATAGGGGGCGAGGTAAGGAGGTGGTGTGTGATTGGGAGACACTGAATGTCTGGTCTTTTAGGTATGATGCGATCCAGGATAGGGCCAAGTCTGTGATGCCAAGAGATGAGAGGGGTAATAGGGAGTGGTCCACTTTGTCAAAGGCAGAGGACAGGTCCAGAAGGACAGAGTTGTGTCACTTGGCTTTGGCAGTCAGCAGGTCATTAATGACTTTAGTTTGGGCAGTTTCAGTAGAGTGATGCGGCCGAAAGCCAGATTGTAAGCAGTTGAAGAGGGAGCAGGAAGAGAGGTGGGAGGACAGTTCAAAATGGACATGTTGTTCCAGTAGTTTTGAGGCAAAGGGGAGAAGTGATATTGGGCAATAGCTAGATAGAAAGGATGGTTCAAGAGAGAAGTTTTTGAGGACAGGTGTGATTGAGGCATGTTTGAAGCATGAGGGGAAAACACCAGATGTTATTGATAGGCTGAAGAGATGGGTTAGAGTTGGGATGAAGACTGTGGTGTGGTTTGGGATGAAATGGGATGGGATTGAGTCAAGTGCACTGGTGAGATGTGAACTTGAGAGTAGGGTGGAAAGTTGGTCTTCTATAATGGTGGAGAAGCTGGTTTTGGAGGAGGAGGGCTGAGTAGTTAGGAATAGGGGTTGTGGGGGGTTGTAGGCCAAAGCTCTCTCTAATGTTATCAATCTTCTGTTTGAAGAATGAATCACAGAGATGCCATTGCAATTGACATATGTACATAACTTAGGATATGCAGATAATGCAGAATACATTACAAAGGATACACAGACACTGTATACTGCAGAATGCATCACAGAACCAGTGACTGCTGAATACATCACACAAGAGACACTGACTGCTGAATACATTTCACAAGAGACACAGCAGCTTTGAATTCATCAAAGGAAAAAGAGAGATGAGATGGGTGAGCAGAGCGTGCTACCTCAGCCGTCAAAAATCGCCATGATACTGGCAATGGCCAGCGTCAGGACATTCAGTAGTGAACGCTGTGTGAGAGTGTAGCCTAGGAAAGAATTTAACAGCTGTTAGCTGGAAAAATGGGGCCAGCAGAACTGCGGTCCTCGGGAATCTGCCCATAAATGGCCAGTGGGCCAGATTTCCCACCCTTATTTTAGAACATGGAGATTGTATACATTATGTACTCACTTGTGACCATTTAGGGCAGCATGATGTAAAGGAGTGTATCCTGAGCTGTCAACACAATTCACATTGGGCCCACGCCAGATACTGGAAAAAAAAAAAAAAAAAAGAATGTTACCATAAATTTGACAAAACAAGGAAATTATATTTGAACATATACACAGTGATCAAAATTACTATGCAAATGCTGTTTTTCTCTGATTCTCAAAACAATGTTGAAAAAAACCGTTAGAGTATAAATCACATTTTATTGGACAAACCTCCTAATAAAAGTACCGTATATACTAGAGTATAAGCCGACCCCCCTAATTTTGCCACAAAAAACTGGAAAAACTTAATGACTCGAGTATAAGCCTAGGGTAAAAAAATGCAGCAGCTACTGGTAAATTTCAAAAATATAATGCTCCATAAAGTTCATGATGGGCCCATATAATGCTCCATACAGTTAATGGTGGGCCCATATAATGCTCCATAAAGTTGATGATGGGCCCATATAATGCTCCATACAGTTGATGATGGGCCCATGTAATTCTCCATAAAGTTGATGATGTGCCCATAAGATGCTCCATAGAAAAATATGCCCCATGTAATGCTGCATACAGTTCATTATGGCCCCATAAGACGCTCCATATAAAAATGTGCCCCTTGTAATGCTGCATACAGTTCATTATGGCCCCATAAGATGCTCCATTTAAAACTGTGCCATATAGAATGCTCCATACATTTCATTATTGCCCCATAGATGCTCCATATAAAGCTGTGCCATATAGAATGCTCCATACAATTCATTATTGCCCCATAAGATGATCCATATATAGCTGTGCCATATAGAATGCTCCATACATTTCATTATTGCCCCATAAGATGATCCATATATAGCGTTGCCACATGTAATGCTTCTGCAATAAAAAAAAATAATAAAAAAAAGACACTCACCTCTCCTTGCTTGCTGCCCACTGCTCCTCAGCGTCCCGTCTCTCCGCACTGATTGTTCAGGCAGAGGGCGGCGCGCACACTAATACGTCATCGCGTCCTCTGACCTGCACAGTCACTGCAAGAGGACGGGAAGACGGAGCGGCGCCCGGCGGGTGGAACGCGGACAGGTGACTATGAAATACTCACCTGCTCCGGCGTGGTCCCTGGCAGCTTCTCCCGGACAGATGGTCTCCGGCGCCTGCAGCTTCTTCCTGTAGTAAGCGGTCACGTCGGACCACTCATTACAGGAATGAATATGCGGCTCCACCCCTATGGGAGTGGAGTCCATATTCATTACTTTAATGAGCGGTCCCACGTGACCGCTGAACAGAGGAAGAACTGCGGCACCCAGAGACCATGGGACAGGCAGGGACAGCGACGGGACTAGGTGAGTATATGACAGTCCTCTCTCCCCCTCACCCACCAACCCCACTCATGACTCGAGTATAAGCCGAGAGGGGACTTTCAGCCCAAAAATTTGGGCTGAAAATTTCGGCTTATACTCGAGTATATTCATGGTAGTTTTTTTTTTTTAAACCAGAAAAAAATAAAAATGCACAGTTCCAGATTATTATATACAACAGTTTTCAAGCATTTTATAGATTGTAAAGCTCTGAAAATGGTTATTTGTTGAATTAGCAGCATTAAAAGAGCACATTTACTAAAATCAACAGCTTTTTTAATTAAAAAAATCTTCAAGTTACCGTACATATTAACATACAACCCCTTTTTGATATCACCTTCACAATTCTTGCATCCATTGAACGTGTGATTTTTTGGATACTTTCAGCTTGAATTTCTCTGCAGAACTGTCTCCAGAACTGCTGTTTTGATGTGAACTGCCTCCCACCCTCCTAGATCTTTTGCTTGAGGATATGCCAAAGGCTCTCAATGGAGTTGTGGTCAGGGGAGGATTATGATCATGCCATAAGTACAGTGATCATGCTTAACCCCTTTCATGACCTTGGGATTTTTCGTTTTTCCGTGTTCGTTTTTCACTCCCCTCCTTCCCAGAGCCATAACTTTTTTATTTTTCTGTCAATTTGGCCATGTGAGGGCTTATTTTTTTGCGGGTCGAGATGTACTTTTGAACGACATCATTGGTTTTAGCATGTCGTGTACTAGAAAACGGGGAAAAAATTCCAAGTGCGGTGAAATTGCATAAAAGTGCAGTCCCACACTTGTTTTTTGTTTGGCTTTTTTGCTAGGTTCACTAAATGCTAAAACTGACCTGCCATTATGATTCTCCAGGTCAGTACGAGTTCATAGACACCTAACATGACTAGGTTATTTTTTACCTAAGTGGTGAAAAAAAATTCCAAACTTTGCTAAAAAAAATAAAAAATTGCGCCATTTTCCGATACTTGTAGCGTCTCCATTTTTCATGATCTGGGGTCGGTTGAGGGCTTAATTTTTGCGTGCCGAGATTACATTTTTAATGATAGCATTTTGGTGCAGATACGTTCTTTTGCTCGCCCGTTATTGCATTTTAATACAATGTCGCGGCGACCAAAAAAAAGTAATTCTAACATAGTAACATAGTTAGTAAGGCCAAAAAAAGACATTTGTCCATCCAGTTCAGCCTATATTCCATCATAATAAATCCCCAGATCTACGTCCTTCTACAGAACCTAATAATTGTATGATACAATATTGTTCTGCTCCAGGAAGACATCCAGGCCTCTCTTGAACCCCTCGACTGAGTTCGCCATCACCACCTCCTCAGGCAAGCAATTCCAGATTCTCACCGCCCTAACAGTAAAGAATCCTCTTCTATGTTGGTGGAAAAACCTTCTCTCCTCCAGACGCAAAGAATGCCCCCTTGTGCCTGTCACCTTCCTTGGTATAAACAGATCCTCAGCAAGATATTTGTATTGTCCCCTTATATACTTATACATGGTTATTAGATCGCCCCTCAGTCGTCTTTTTTCTACACTAAATAATCCTAATTTCGCTAGTCTCCCATCCCCTTTATTAATTTGCAAATTAAATTTGGTGTTTCGAATTTTTTTCTCGCTACGCTGTTTAGCAATCAGGTTAATGCTTTTTTTTAAATGATAGATCAGGCGATTCTGAACGCGGCGATACCAAATATGTGTAGATTTGATTTTTTTATTGATTTATTTTGATTGGGGCGAAAGGGGGGTGATTTAAACTTTTATATTTTTTTTATTTTTTTCACATTATTTTTAACTTTTTTTTTTTTTTTTACTTTTGCCATGCTTCAATAGCCTCCATGGGAGGCTAGAAGCAGGCACAGCACGATCGGCTCTGCTACATAGCAGCGATCTGCTGTTCGCTGCTATGTAGCAGAAAATCAGGTGTGTCGGGGATCAGTAACCATAGAGGTCTCAAGGACCTCTATGGTTACAATGTAGAAGCATCGCCGACCTCCGATCATGTGACGGGGGTCGGCGATGCCGTCATTTCCGGCCGGCCGGATGCGGTAGTTAAATGCCGCTGTCTGCGTTTGACAGCAGCATTTAACTAGTTAATAGGCGCGGGCAGATCGCGATTCTGCCCGCGCCTATTACGGGCACATGTCAGCTGTTCAAAACAGCTGACATGTCCCGGCTTTGATGCGGGCTCACCGCCGGAGCCCGCATCAAAGCAGGGCTTCTGACCTCGGACGTACTATCCTGTCCGAGGTCAGAAAGGGGTTAAACCCTTTACCACCTTAGATGTATAGTTACATCTAAGGTGGCCTCCCCGTTTGCTGTGGGCTCAGGTGATTTTCTGGGAAATGTCAGCTGCTTTAATTAGCTGACATGTGCCCCTAACAGCCCCTAATCGCAATTCCACCAGCGGCTAACATGTTAAATGCCGCTGTCAGTATCTGATGTGGTTGTCATTGCCAGATAGCTATGAGCACTGCCCAGTGGTCGACGCTCCTAGTAAGTGAGCATTTCTGCTACACAGAGCAGGGCTAAAGCCTGCTCTGTGTAGCATTGGCGATCGGATGATCGCAGCTTCTAGTCTCCCTTGGAGACTATTGAAGCATGTAAAAAACATTTTAAACAAATATTAAAAAAAATAAAATATGTAAAAGTTAAAATTACCCCCTATTGAAAATAAAAGAATAAAAACAAGTTAAGAAAATACACATATTTGGTATTACCGGGTGCAGAATCGCCTGATCTACCAATATATATACTCTGTATATATCAGAACTGTCTCTAGAGCTGCTGTTTTGATGTGAGCTGCCTACCTCCCACTCTCAAAGATCTTTTGCTTGAAAATACTCCAAAGGTTTTCACTGGAGTTGTGGTCAGGGGAGGATTATGATCATGCCATAAGTACACAGATCACACTTAACCCCCTGACCACCTTAGACATATAGTTGAGTCGAAGGTGGCCTCATCGTTTGCTGCGGGCTCTGGCGATGAGCATGCAACTTTTCCAACACGTCAGCTGATTTTGTCAGCTGACATGTGCCCCTAACAGCCGCGAGTGGAATCACGATCCATCTACAGCTGTTAACATGTTAAATACCGCCCCACCCCCATGACTGGAAAAAAAAAAAAAAAAACATTTTCTCCCCACTGCATTTGGCTACGTGCAGGAGCCAGGCAACACTGTTAACCTGCAAATTAACCCCATATCTGCAGGTTAACAGTGGTGATAGGTTCCCTTTAACCCCTTAGCGACCGCCGATACGCCTTTTAACAGCGGCAGTTAAGGGTACTTAAACCACAGCGCCGTTAATTAACGGCGCTGTGGAAAAAGTGAACAGCGCCCCACAGAGTCGGATTTTCCCTGGGGTCTTGGTTGCCGGGGGTAGCCGAGACCCCAGAGAACATGATTTGGGTTGTTTTTTTTACGGACCCCGGGTTGCGATCACCGGTAATTGACAGTTTACCGGCGGTCGCAAAAAAAAAGCGATGTGTAATTCTCTGTCCTCTGATGTGATCGCACATCAGAGGACAGAGAAATAGGGGGATTCGGGGACCCTATCATACTTACCGGTGTCCCTGGGTCCTCCTGCATCCCCTCCTGCCCGCCGGCTTCTTCATTCAGTAAGAAAATGGCGGGCGCATGCGCAGTGTGCCCGCCATGATCTGCCAGCCGGCAGCTAGAGGAGTTGGGGCTAAATTTAGGGTTAGGGTTGGGGCTAAATTTAGGGTTGGGGTTAGGCTTTTTTCACACTTGCGTCGGTACGGGGCCGTCGCACTGCGTCGGCCCGACATACTGACGCACGTTGTGAAAATTGTGCACAACGTGGGCAGCAGATGCAGTTTTTCAACGCATCCGCTGCCCAGTCTATGTCCTGGGGAGGGGGCGGAGTTACGGCCACGAATGCGCAGTCGGAAATGGTGGACGCGACGTCCAAAAAAAGAATTACATTGATCTTTTTTTTTTTTGAGACGACGGTCCGCCAAAACACAACGGATCCAGTGCACGACGGACGCGACGTGTGGCCATTCGTCACGACCCGTCGGCAATACAAGTCTATGGGCAATAAATGCATCCTGCGAGCACATTTGCAGGATCCGTTTTTTGTCCAAAACGACGGATTGCGACGGATGCCACACGACACAAGTGTGAAAGTAGCCTTAGGGCTAGGGTTAGAGTTGGGGCTACAGTTAGGGCTAGGGTTAAGGCTAAAGTTAGGGCTAGGGTTGCGGCTAAAGTTAGGGCTAGGGTTTGGATTAGGGTTGGTGTTAGGGTTGGCATTAGGGTTAGGTTTGGGATTAGGGTTAACTTGGGGGCTAAAAAATCTTTTTTGTGGAAAAAAAAATATTTTTTATTTTCACGACTCTGCATTATAAACTTCTGTGAAGCACTTGGGCATTCAAAGTTCTCACCACACATCTAGATAAGTTCCTTGGAGGGTCTAGTTTCCAAAATGGGGTCACTTGTGGGGGATTTCTACTGTTTAGGTACATCAGGGGCTCGGCAAACGCAACATAACGCCTTCAGACCATTCTATCAAAGTCTGCATTCCAAAACGGCGCTCCTTCCCTTCCGAGCTCTGCCATGCGCCCAAACAGTGGTTTCCCCCACATATGGGGTATCAGCCTACTCAGCATAAATTACACAATAAATTTTGGGGTTCAATTTCTCCTGTTAGACCTTGTGAAAGTAAAAATTTGGGGGTGAAAAGGTCATTTTTGTGGAAAAAATATGATTTTTTTTATTTTCATGGCTCTACATTATAAACTTCTGTGAAGCAGTTGGGGGTACATAGTGCTCACCACACATCTAGATAAGCTCTAGTTCTAGTTTCCAAAATGGGGTCACTTGTGGGGGGTTTCTACTGTTTAGGCACATCAGGAGCTCTGCAAATGCATCATGACGCCTGCAGACCATCCCATCAAAGTCTGCATTCCAAGCGGCGCTCCTTCCCTTCCGAGCCCCGATGGGTGCCCAAACAGGGCCCCCCCCCACATATGGGGTATCAGCAAACTCAGGACAAACTGGTCAACAGATTTTGGGTTCCAATATCTCCTGTTACCATTGAGAAAATAAAAAATCATTTTTGAGGGAAATATTTTTTTGTTAAGGAGTTACAAGGGTTAAAAGTTGACCAGCAATTTCTCATTTTTACAACACCAATATTTTTTAGGGACCACATCACATTTGAAATCATTTTGAGGGGTCCATATGATAGAAAATACCCAAGTGTGACACCATTCTAAAAACTGCTCCCCTCAAGGTGCTCAAAACCACATTCAAGAAGTTATTAACCCTTCAGGTGTTTTACAGGAACTGGAAAAAAAAAAAAAAAAAACAATTAACTTTTTTTCACAAAAAATTTACTTCAGCTCCAATTTGTTTTATTTTCCCAAGGGTAGGAAAAGAAATTAGACCCCAAAAGTTGTTGTGCCATTTATTCTGAGTATGCCGATACCCCCCATGTGGGGGTAAACCACTGTTCGTGCGCACGGCAGAGCTCGGAAGGGAAGGAGCGCCGTTTGACTTTTCAATGCAAAATTGACTGGAATTGAGATGGGACGCCATTTTGCGTTTGGAGAGCCCCTGATGTGCCTAAACATTGAAACTCCCCACAAGTGACACCATTTTGGAAAGTAGACCCCCTAAGGAACTTATCTAGATGTGTTTTGACAGCTTTAAAAACATAAAAACATTTTTTTTTTCACAAAAATTATATTTTAGCCCCAGTTTTGTATTTTCCCAAGGGTAACAGGATAAATTCGACCCCAAAAGTTGTTGTCCAATTTGTCCTGAGTACGCTGATACCCCAGATGTGGTGAAGAACCACCGTTTGGGCGCATAACAGAGCTCGGAAGGGAAGGAGCGCCATTTGGAATGCAAACTTAGATGGATTGGTCTGCAGGCGTCACGTTGCATTTGCAGAGCCCCTGATGCACCTAAACAGTAGAAACCCCCCACAAGTGACACCATTTTGGAAACTAGACCCCCCAAGGAACTTATCTAGATGTGTTTTGACAGCATTGAACCCCCAAGTGTTTCACTACAGTTTATAACGCAGAGTCGTGAAAATAAAAAAAAAACTTATTTTCCCAAGGGTAACAAGAGAAAGTGGACCCCAATAGTTGTTGTCCAATTTGTCTTGAGCATGCTGATACCCCATATGTTGGGGTAAACCCCTGTTTGGGCGCACGGGAGAGCTCGGAAGGGAAGGAGCACTGTTTTACTTTTTCAACGCAGAATTGGCTGGAATTGAGATCGGACACCATGTCGCGTTTGGTGAGCCCTGATGTGCCTAAACAGTGGAAACCCCCAATTCTAACTGAAACCCTAACCCCAACAAACCCCTAACCCTAATCCCAACCATAACCCTAACCACCCTGACACACCCCTAACCCTAATCCCAACCGTAAATGTAACCCTAACTTTAGCCCCAACCCTAACTTTAGCCCCAACCTTAAAGGGACTCTGTCACCTGAATTTGGAGGGAACAATTTTCAGCCATAGAGGCGGGGTTTTCGGGTGTTTGATTCACCCTTTCCTTACCCTCTGGCTGCATGCTGGCTGCAATATTGGATTGAAGTTCATTCTCTGTCCTCCATAGTACACGCCTGCGCACGGCATTGCCTTGTGCAGGCATGTACTACGGAGGACAGAGAATGAACTTCAATCCAATATTGCAGCCAGCGGGTAAGGAAAGGGTGAATCAAACACCCGAAAACCCCGCCTCTATGGCTGAAAATTGTTCCCTCCAAATTCAGGTGACAGTCCCTTTAACTTTAGCCCCAACCCTAACCCTAGTCCCAACCCTAATCCTAGCCCTAACCCTAGCCCCAACCCTAACCCTAATGGGAAAATGGAAATATGCTTCCCTAAGTAAGGGGGTGATGAAGGGGGGTTTGATTTACTTTTATAGTGGGTTTTTTAGCGGATTTTTATGATTGGCAGCCGTCACACACTAAAAGATGCTTTTTATTGCAAAAAATATTTTTTGCGTTACCACATTTTGAGACCTATAATTTTTCCATATTTTGGTCCACAGAGTCATGTGAGGTCTTGTTTTTTGCGGGACGAGTTAACGTTTTTATTGGTAACATTTTCGGGCACGTGACATTTTTTGATCGCTTTTAATTCCGATATTTGTGAGGCAGAATGACCAAAAACCAGCTATTCATGAATTTCTTTTTGGGGGGGTGTTTATACCGTTCCGCGTTTGGTAAAATGGATAAAGCAGTTTTATTCTCCGGGTCAGCACGTTTACAGCGATACCTCATTTATATCATTTTTTTATGTTTTGGTGCTTTTTATACGATAACTATTTTATAGAAAAAATAATTATTTTTGCATCGCTTTATTCTGAGGACTAACTTTTTTATTTTTTCGATGATGCTGTATGGCGGTTCGTTTTTTGCGGGACAAGATGACTTTTTCAGCGGTACCATGGTTATTTATATCGGTCTTTTTGATCGTGTGTTATTCAACAACTAGGGGTTAACTAGTGGGACAGTTTTATAGGTCGCAGGAGAAAGAAAACGGCAGCACTCACCGATCTTCTAAGCAGGTTCCTTTATTGATTAAAAATCTTCACGGCACGGGGGTGTCTATACAGGAGAATGTGGGAGCAGAACGACGGCCGTTTCGCGCCGGTCTGGTGCTTCAACGGGAACCCGTTACAGACGCGGCGATACTAAATGTGTACTTTATTGTTTTTTTTATTTAGATAAAGAAATGTATTTATAGGAACAATATTTTTTTTTTCTTTATTTAGGATTTTTTTTTTTTTTTTTTTTTTTACACATCTAAAACAAAAATTTTTTAAACTTTTTTGCTTTGTCCCAGGGGGGACATCACTGTATAGTGACTTTGCAAAGCACTGTGTCAGATCAGCGATCTGGCGTGCCCTGTCGCTTCATTACCAGAGCCTGCTCTGGACCCGGAAGTACTCCCTGCAGGACCCGGAAGTAGCCCCGCGACAATTTTGGATCCGGGGCCTGCAGGGAGGAGACGCTCGGTACAAGGTGAGCACATCGACTTGTACCGATCGTCTCAGGGAAGCACGCAGGGAGCCCCCTCCCTGCGCGATGCTTCCCTATGCCCCCAGAACACCGCGATCATGTTTGATATTTATTAATGACCTTGTAGGGGGCATTCAGAGCAGAATTTCAATATTTGCAGATGACACTAAACTCTGCAGGGTAATCAATACAGAGGAGGACAATTTTATATTACAGGATGAGTTATGTAAACTAGAAGCTTGGGCTGATAAATGGCAAATGATCTTTAATGGGGATAAATGTAAGGTCATGCACTTGGGTAGAAGAAATAAGATGTATAACTATGTGCTTAATTCTAAAACTCTGTGCAAAACAGTCAATGAAAAAGACCTGGATGACAAACTCACGTTCAGTGGCCAGTGTCAGGCAGCTGCTACAAAGGCAAATAAAATAATGGGATGCATTAAAAGAGGCATAGATGCTCATGAGGAGAACATAATTTTACCTCTAAACAAGTCACTAGTTCGACCACACTTAGAATACTGTGCACAGTTCTGGTCTCCGATGTATAAGACATAGCTGAACTAGAGCAGGTGCAGAGAAGAGCGACCAAGGTTATTAGAGGACTGGGGGGTCTGCAATACTAAGATAGGTTATTACACCTGTGGCTATTTAGTTTGGAAAATCGAAAGCTAAGGGGTGATCTTATTTTAATGTATAAATATAAGAGGGGACAGTACAATGACCTTTCTGACGATCTTTTTAATCATAGACCTGAGACAGGGACAAGGGGGCATTCTCTACATCTGGAGGAAAGAAGGTTTAGGCCTAATAACAGACGCGGATTCTTTACTGTAAGAGCAGTGAGACTATGGAACTCTCTGCCGTATGATGTTGTAATGAGTGATTCATTGCTTAAATTTAAGAGGGGATTGGATACCTTTCTTGAAAAGTATAATGTTGCAGGGTATATATACTAGATTCCTTGATAGGGCGTTGATCCAGGGAACTAGTCTGATTGCCGTATGTGGATTCGGGAAGGATTTTTTTTCCCCAAAGTGGAGCTTACTATTTGCCACATGGGTTTTTTTTGCCTTCCTCTGGATCAACATGTTAGGGCATGTTAGGTTAGGCTATGGGTTGAACTAGATGGACTTATAGTTTTCCTTCAACCTTAATAACTATCTTACTACGTTACTCTCCTCACTATTAGACTCGGGTGTAGGGGACCTGTGCCTGGACCTCTGTCGCTTCTTCCTCGGTTCCTTAAGGGACCTAAGGGAGTCTTCCACCTGACTCTTAATTAGGGACCTAAGGTCTGACACGAACCCTGGGGTCTCCTCACAAATTGTCCACTCTATACAGGCCACGAAGAGGGCAATTCCCCTGTACAAAGAATACAGATCCTATGCTTAGTTTTTGCGGTACATTTCTTGCCCTAAAGGAAGAAAACAGCCCTAATTAAAAGTGGATTTTCACGAATATCACTCGCCACCTGACAGGAGGAAGGGTACCGGATTCGGAGGAGAAATCATTTCCAAAGATGGATCCTCTCTTGCGCTGGAAGCTATGCTGAGAGTCCGAGCGGCCACTGTTGCTGAGTTTATGATGCGAAGGGGCCCCTTCAGTCCACTTTTTCTGCTGTTGCTGTCGCTGCTGTACATGCTGGGGAAGACTGGCTCACCAAAGCCTGTCACTCTGAGGATGCCATCACACTAGCAGTATTTGGTCAGTATTTTACATCAGTATTTGTAAGCCAAAACCAGGAGTGGGTGATAAATGCTGAAGTGGTGCATATGTTTCTATTATACTTTTCCTCTATTTGTTCCACTCCTGGTTTTGGCTTACAAATACTGATGTAAAATACTGACCAACTACTGCTAGTGTGACAGCAGCCTGAATGCTCCTGGTCACTCATCCGAATGCCGAGCTGTGCATCAGCGTCCCCTCCAGGTCCTTTCCCAGCTTAAATATCTGTCAGGGATTTTTCCCCCCAGGGAAACGCAGCGCGCCTGGTGACTGGATTACCCAGTCATGCAATGCTGTTTCCCTTCACTGCACATGCGCGAGTCCCCGGACAGCTTCCCAGAGATGCATTGCGGCCCTCTGGGAGTCATAAGGACGCGCTGCCCCAAGTGTGCGCATTGAGTCTCTAGTGCCGCGCAATTACGGGCGGAGAGGTTCGCGTGCTCCAGGAGAGGCGGCATTCATCTGCTTTTAACTACATCCCTCCCCCCCCGCACACTCTGCAGGTAAGCTTACCCCAGCAGTGGCGCTTCGGGCAACCGCCCCAGCCGAGGCAGAGACCCCCACTGCCTGGATCGGACTGGCCGGTCCCGGTATCTGATGAATCAAAGGTACTGTACTTGCTGATGTTGCTGCTGTGACTGTAGGTTCCCCATCAGGGACAGAAAACCAGCTGATGCGGGAGACGTACCGCCTTTTTATCTGTAGGTTTCCTGTCCCCGATGGGTGGATCCCCTCTCTCGGTGGTGCCGTCATGGGCGAAGGAGAAATGTGGTTATTTTGCCCTCACTGCCCAATGGTATAAAATTATGTAATACACCCATGGTGTCAATATGATCACTGCACCCCTAGATGAATTCATTGAGAGGTGTAATTCCTAAAATGGGGTCACTTATGGGGGGTTCTGCTGTTTTAGCACCTCATGGGCTCTCCCAGTTGGTCATGGCACCTGCAAACCAGAACAGTAAAATCTGGCGCTCCTTCACTTCTGAGCTCTGCCATGCGCCCAAACACTGGTTTACCCGCACATACAGTCATGGCCAAAAGTATTGACACCCCTGTAATTCTGTCAGATAATACTCATTTTCTTCCTGAAAATTATTGCAAACACAAATTATTTGGTATTATTATCTTCATTTAATTTTGTCTTAAATGAAAAAACACAAAGAGAATGAAGTAAAAAGCGAAACATTGATCATTTCACACAAAACTCCAAAAATGGGCCAGACAAAAGTATTGGCACCCTCAGCCTAATACTTGGCTGCACAACCTTTAGCCAAAATAACGGCGACCAACCGCTTCCAGTAACCATCAATGAGTTTCTTACAATGCTCTGCTGGAATTTTAGACCATTCCTCTCTGGCAAACTGCTCCAGGTCCCTGATATTTGAAGGGTGCCTTCTCCAAACTGCCATTTTTAGATCTCTCCACAGGTGTTCTATGGGATTCAGGTCTGGACTCATTGCTGACCACCTTTGAAGTCTCCAGTGCTTTCTCTCAAACCATTTTCTAGTGCTTTCTGAAGTGTGTTTTGGGTCATTGTCCTGCTGGAAGACCCATGACCTCTGAGGGAGACCCAGCTTTCTCACACTGGGCCCTACATTATGCTGCAAAATTTGTTGGTAGTCTTCAGACTTCATAATGCCATGCACATGGTCAAGCAGTCCAGTGCCAGAGGCAGCAAAGCAACCCCAAAACATCAGGGAACCTCCGCCATGTTTGACTGTAGGGACTGCATTCTTTTCTTTGAATGCCTCTTTTTTTTTCTCCTGTAAACTCTATGTTGATGCCTTTGCCCAAAAAGCTCTACTTTTGTCTCATCTGACCAGAGAACATTCTTCCAAAATGTTTCAGGCTTTTTCAGTAAGTCTTGGCAAACTCCAGCCTGGCTTTTTTATGTCTCAGGGTAAGAAGTGGAGTCTTCCTGGGTCTCCTACCATGCAGTCCCTTTTCATTCAGACACCGACGGATAGTACAGGTTGACACTGTTGTACCCTCGGACTGCAGGGCAGCTTGAACTTGTTTAGATGTTAGTCGAGGTTCTTTATCCAACATCCGCACAATCTTGCATTGAAATCTCTTGTCAATTTTTCTTTTCCGTCCACATCTAGGGAGGTTAGCCACAGTGCCATGGGCTTTAAACTTCTTGATGACACTCTGCACGGTAGACACAGGAACATTCAGGTCTTTGGAGATTGACTCGTAGCCTTGAGATTTCTCAAGTCCTCAGACAGTTCTTTGGTCTTCTTTCTTTTCTCCATGCTCAATGTGGTATACACAAGGACACAGGACAGCGGTTGAGTCAACTTTAATCCATGTCAACTGGCTGCAAGTGTGATTTAGTTATTGCCAACACCTGTTAGGTGCCACAGTTGCTGTTAATTACACAAATTAGAGACGCATCACATGATTTTTGGAACAGTGCCAATACTTTTGTCCACCCCCATGTTTGGTGTGGAATTATATCCAATTTGGCCTTAGGACAATTCTTTTTGTGTTTTTTCATTTAGGACAAATTAAATGAAGATAATAATACCAAATAATTTGTGTTTGCAATCATTTTCAGGAAGAAAATGAGTATTATCTGACAGAATTGCAGGGGTGTCAATACTTTTGGCCATGACTGTATGGGGTATCAGCGTACTCAGGACAAATTGCACAACAACTTTTGGGGTCCAATTTCTCTGTTACCCTTGGGAAAATAAATTGGGGGTGAAAAGATCACTTTTGTGAAAAAAAAAATATTTTTTATTTTTACAGCTCTACGTTACAAACTTCTGTGAAGCACTTGGGGGTTCAAAGTGCTCACCACACATCTAGATAAGTTCCTTGGGGTTTAGTTTCCAAAATGGTGTCACTTGTGGGGGTTTCCACTGTTTAGGCACATCAGGGGCTCTGCAGACACAACATGGCCTCCGATCTCAATTCCAGCAAATTTTGCTCTTCCATGCGCCTAAACAGTGGTTTACCCCCGGGTATCGGCGTACTCAGGACAAATTGTACAACAACTTTTGGGGTCCAATTTCTCCTGTTACCCTTGGTAAAATTAAGAAAAATTTGGTCTGAATTAAATGTGAAAAAAGTTAAATGTTCATTTTTTTTAACATTCCAAAAATTCCTGTAAAGCACCTGAAGTGTTAGTAAACATCTAGAATGTGGTTTTGAGCACCTTGAGGGGTGCAGGTTTTAGAATGGTGTCACTTCTGGGTATTTTCTATCATATAGACCCCTCAAAGTGACTTCAAATGTGAGGTGGTCCCTTAAAAAACAATTGGTATTGTAAAAATGAGAAATCACTGTTTAACTTTTAACCCTTATAACTTCCTAACAAAAAAAAAATTTTGGTTCCAAAATTGTGCTGATGTAGACGTGGGAAATGTTACTTATTAAGTATTTTGTGTGACATACCTCTGATTTAAGGGCATGAAAATTCTAATTTGGAAAATTGCGAAATGTTCAAAATTTTCACCAAATTTCTGTTTTTTACATAAATAATCACAAGTCATATCAAAGAAATGTTACAACTAACATGAAGTACAATATGAAACGAAAAAAGTGTCAATCACCGGGATCTGTTGAAGCGTTCCAGAGTTATCTATCTATATAATCGCTTAAGGGTCACTTCCGTCCGTCTGTTTGTCTGTCACGGATATCCCGTGTCGCTGATTGGTCGCGCCGGCCACGACCAATCAGCGACGGGCACAGTCCAGCCACGAATTGCCCCTCCCTACTCCCCTCCAGTCAGTGCCAGTGTGTCGCCCCATCCCGGACCAACTTTTTACTATTGATGCTGCCTATGCAGCATCAATAGTAAAAAGATATAATTTTAAAAATAAAAAATTAAAATTAAAAATTGTGCTATTCTCACCTTCCACTGATGCGCGTGATGCTGCCGCCAGCTTCTGTTCCCAGTGATGCTTTGCGAAATTACCCACTTACCCACGTTCAATGAGAACGGAAGCTGGCGGCAGCATCGCGCGCATTGGGACAGCTTCGGTAGACGCCGGAAGGTGAGTATATAACTTTTTTATTTAAATTTTTTTTTTTACAGGTATATGGTGCCCACACTGCTATATACTACATGGGCTGTGTTATATACTGCATGGCCTGTGTTATATACTGGCTGTGCTATATACTGGCTGTGCTATATACTATGTGGCTGGCTGTGCTATATACTACGTGGCTGTGCTAAGAACGACGTACATACATACATACATATTCTAGAATACCCGATGCGTTAGAATCGGGCCACCATCTAGTTACGTCATAAAAGGGACATTGGTCAGAATTGTAAAAATTGGCATATTGTTGGAAATATGAGAAATCGCTGGTCAACTTTTAATCCTTCTAAACTTCCTAAAAAAAAAAAAAATTGTTTCAAAAATTGTGCTGATGTAAGTAGACATGTGGGAAATGCCATTAATAAACTATTTTGTGTGACATATCTCTCTGATTTATGGCCATAAAAATTAAAAGTTTGAAAATTATTAACTTTTCAAAATTTTTGCAACTTTCAAATTTTTTCACAAATAAAAGTTAGATCGAGCAAACTTTACCACTATCATGAATTACAATGTGTCACGAGAAAACATTCTCAGAATTAGTGGGATCCGTTGAACCGTTCCGTAGTTCTCTCATAAAATGACAGTTGTCAGAATTGTAAAATTTAGCCTGGTCATGAAGGTAAAAACAGACCTTGGGGTGAAGTGGCTAAGCTGTGTGAATGTAACACACACACACAAGTATGGAATGACCCTAAGGGGGCTAATACAGTAAAATGAAAATATTTAAAAAAAAAAAAAAAAAAGCTGAAATCACCCCCCTTTTTTTCCCCATTGAAAATAAAAATACAACACAGATTTGTTATCACTGCGTTCGTAAAAGTCTGATCAAAATAATATAAAATAAATTAATTTGATTGGTAAACGGCATAATAAGAAAAAAATATTAAAAATGCCAGAATTAGGGCAAGTTCACACTCGGAGTTTTCTCAGCAATTTTTTTTTTTTGCAGCAAAACCCAATCTCTTGGCAGGAGAGAAGCCGAGGTAAAAAAAAGCTTTCACTGCATTTCTCGCAGCATTTTTGGTGCAATTTTTGCAGCACTTTTGGTAACATAGTAACATAGTAACATAGTTAGTAAGGCCGAAAAAAAGACATTTGTCCATCCAGTTCAGCCTATATTCCATCATAATAAATCCCCAGATCTACGTCCTTCTACAGAACCTAATAATTGTATGATACAATATTGTTCTGCTCCAGGAAGACATCCAGGCCTCTCTTGAACCCCTCGACTGAGTTCGCCATCACCACCTCCTCAGGCAAGCAATTCCAGATTCTCACTGCCCTAACAGTAAAGAATCCTCTTCTATGTTGGTGGAAAAACCTTCTCTCCTCCAGACGCAAAGAATGCCCCCTTGTGCCCGTCACCTTCCTTGGTATAAACAGATCCTCAGCGAGATATTTGTATTGTCCCCTTATATACTTATACATGGTTATTAGATCGCCCCTCAGTCGTCTTTTTTCTAGACTAAATAATCCTAATTTCGCTAATCTATCTGGGTATTGTAGTTCTCCCATCCCCTTTATTAATTTTGTTGCCCTCCTTTGTACTCTCTCTAGTTCCATTATATCCTTCCTGAGCACCGGTGCCCAAAACTGGACACAGTACTCCATGTGCGGTCTAACTAGGGATTTGTACAGAGGCAGTATAATGCTCTCATCATGTGTATCCAGACCTCTTTTAATGCACCCCATGATCCTGTTTGCCTTGGCAGCTGCTGCCTGGCACTGGCTGCTCCAGGTAAGTTTATCATTAACTAGGATCCCCAAGTCCTTCTCCCTGTCAGATTTACCCAGTGGTTTCCCGTTCAGTGGTATATATTTGACTCTTGGGCATGCTTAAAAAATTTAGTGTTGAAAAAAAAGCCTGTTCCATAGATACAGGTTTTAGCACAAAAAAAGCAGCAAAACATAATAGCTGCCTTTGTGGTGCATGAAAAAAGTAAGGCCGGCCTCACACTCAGCGTATAAAAATACGGTCCGTAAATTACAGCCGTAATACGCAGAAAAGTCCCCAAAATAGTGGTCCGTAGCTCCTCCGTAGGCAGGGTGTGTCAGCGTATTTTGCGCATGGCATCCTCCGTATGTAATCCGTATGGCATCCGTACTGCGTGTTTTTCTCGCAGGCTTGCAAAACCGACATACGGACATACGATGGATCCATGGGCTCAAAAAAACACACACACATATCTATATATCTATATCAGTAGACACATATGTATATATATTAATATTTCATCCAGCGCGAGATAGCAAAAGCCGGCAATTGAATTACCAGCTTTTAAGCCATCTCCTTCCTAAACCCGACATGATATGAGACATGTACCTGTAGTTACCTTCATTCGCGGTGATGCGCCCTCTGCTGGTTGTCCTCATATGAACTCGAGCCTGGGAGCTTTCCAGGAAAGTTCCCACGCTCGAGGGACATCCAGCAGAGGGCGCATCACCGCGACTGAAGGTAACTACAGGTCATTGACCTACATTACCTTCATTCCCCAGGGTTTTACAGCCAGGAGCACAGCTGCATTATAGCAGAGCTCCTGGCTGTAAATTATTTTAACCCCTTCAGATGGATTTACATCGTGGGACGTTACAGATCAACGAAAGGTATGTATATTGTTGGTTTATTATTTTTTATTTGTTACAGAGTGAGGGTCTTCAGGTGGATTGAGAGAACAATAAAATATTAAAACCACCTGTGTGTTTATTTCATTAAAATAATTTTTAATAATGTGTGTGTTTTTTTTAACCATTTCATACAATTGGATTAATAATGGATAGGTGTCAGAATTGACGCCTATCCATTATTAATCTGGCTTAATGTTACCTTACAATAGCAAGTACATTTCAAAAACCTGACCTGCACATCCAAACATAGACTGAGTGTGAACAGGTGCTTACAATAGCAAGGTGACATTAACCCTTCATTACCCCATATCCCACTGCTACACGGGAATGGGAAGAGAGTGGCCAAGTGCCAGAATAGGCGCATCTTCCAGATGTGCCTTTTCTGTGGTGGCTGGGGGCAGGTGTTTTTAGCCGGGGGGGGGGGCAATAACCATGGACCCTCTCCAGGCTATTAATATCTGCCCTCAGTCACTGGCTTTACTACTCTGGCGGAGAAAATTGCGCGGTAGCCCACGCCAATTTTTTCCGCCATTTAACCCTTTAATTTAATAGCTAGAGAGCCCAAATTTTGCACATACACACTACTAACATTAGTAGTGTGGAATATGCAAAAAAAATGGGGATATTAGATGGTTTACTGTATGTAATCATGTCTCATATGTCGGGTTTAAGAAGGAGATAGCAAGAGCCGGCAATTGAATTACTGGCTTTAAAGCTATCTAGCGCTGTATTAAATATTAATATATATACATATATGTGTCTCAATGACATATATATATATATATATATATATATATATATAATATAATATATATATATATAATATAATATATATATATATATATATATATAAATATAATATAATATAATATATATATAATATAATATAATATATATATATATATAATATAATATATATATATAATATAATATATATATATAATATAATATATATATAATATAATATAAATATATATATATAATATAATATATATATATATATAATATAATATATATAATATAATATATATATATATATATAATATAATATAATATATATAATATAATATATATATATATATATATAATATAATATATATATATAATATAATATATATATATAATATAATATATATATATAATATAATATATATATATAATATAATATATATATATAATATATATATAATATAATATAATATATATATATAATATATATATAATATAATATATATAATATAATATATATATATAATATAATATATATATATAATATAATATATATATATAATATAATATATATATATATATATATATATATATATATATACCCCTATTCTATGTGTACACATTTATTCTACCTATTCTATTGTAAGCTGTCAGTGTGATTTTACTGTACACCGCACTGAATTGCCGGCTTTTCTATAGAACACCGCTGCGTATTTCTCACAAGTGACACTGCTGGTCCGTGTGTAATCCGTATTTTTCTGGCCCCCATAGACTTTCATTGGCAGATTTTTTGCGCAATACGGTGACAAACGCAGGATGCTGCGATTTTCTACGGCCGTAGAAGACCGTATAATACGGATCAGTAAAATACAGCTGATAGGAACAGGGGCATAGAGAAGCCTTGTACCGCATGCAATCCGTATTTTCAGCACCTCTCTTACGTCCGTAAAACTCGCTAGTGTGAGGCCGGCCTAACATGCTCTATGTTGAAAAACCGTGCAAAGCACAAAATCCTGATGGGAAAAAAAAAAGAAAAAAAAACAGTGTGTGCATGAAATTTCTGAAATCTCCTAGGCTTTGCTGGTACTGCAAAACGCAGGGGAAAATTAGCATAAAAAAAGCCTAGTGTGAACTTAGCCTTACAGGTTTTTTTGGCAGCAGCAACTTTGCAATAAGACGCAATTAAAACATTGTATCTACCCCAAAATTATATCAATAAAAATATCAACTGATATAGAAAAAAGTAAGTCATCACCCAGCCCTATATCCAGAAAATGTAGGCCACATTCACACGTTGCGTCCTGTCCTGCGGGTTCTCCCGCAGCGGATTTGATAAATCTGTAGGGCAAACCCGCTGCGGTTATCCCTGCAGAATTATCGTGGTTTGCCCTGCGGGTTCCGCTGCGGGATTTACCCCTACTATTGATGCTGCATATGCAGCAATATGCAGCATCAATAGTAATGTTAAAAATAATAAAATAATTATATACTCACCCTCTGACGTCCCGATCTCCTCGGCGCTGCAGGCGGCGGTCCGGTTCCAAAGATGCTGTGCGACCAGGACCTTCGTGACATCACGGTCATGTGACCGCGACGTCACCGCAGGTCCTGGTCACATAGCAAACCTGAGACCGAACAGCCGCGTGCAGCGCTGAGACTTCAGAGGTGAGTATATCATGATTTTTTATTTTAATTCTTTTTTTTTTACTCAAATATGGTTCCCGGGGCCTGGAGGAGAGTCTCCTCTCCTCCCCCCCGGGTACCACCCGCACATTATCCGCTTACTTACCGCATGGTGGGCACAGCCCCATGCGGGAAGTAAGCGGATCAATGCATTTCTATGGGTGCAGAATCGCTGCGATTCTGCACAAATTAGTGACATGGTCCTTTTTTTCCGCAGCAATTCAGTGCGGTTTTTTTCGGGATATTCCGCAATGTGGGCACAGCGGTTTTTGTTTTCCATAGGGTAACATTGTACTGTACCCTGCATGGAAAACAGCTGCGGACCCGCAGCGGCAAAATCGCGGCGGTTCCGCAGTAAAAACCGCATAGTGTGAACATACCCTTAAAGTGTCATAGGTCTTGGAAAATGACGACAATTTTTTTATATATTTAATTTTTTTTTGTTTTGTTACAAATTCCAAATTTTTTTTCCTTCACTAAAAAAAAACAAAAAACAAAGAAAAACAACCATAAATGTTTGATATCTGCATAACTGTACTGACCTGGAAAATCATGTTGTGAGGTCAGTATTACTGCACAATGAATATTTGCGGAATTGCACCTTTTTTTTTTGCAATTTCAAGACAACAAATGATAAAATGAATGGTGTCATTCAAACCCAACAGTACCAACTGTCCTGCTAAAAACAAGCCATACACAGAAAAATAAAGTTGGGCTCTAAAGAAAAAGATGAAAAACGAAAATGATTAGGAGACTGGCCACCTCTGAACCTATAAACCACAAAGAAACCAACGATCAAAAAGGCCAAAACATATATTAAAAATTAGAAAAAACTTTATTCAATATAAATATAAATGACAGGTGTACCAGTGGGTACTCCCACAGAACATATGTGCAATTCAAACAGGAAAATGGGACATGGGAGGACAGCCAAGGAATAATACACTTAAATATATATTTTGTCCTACATACGGACCAATAGAGCCTGACGAAGGCTGTGCAGAAACGCGCGTCCGGGTGACGTGGGTGGTACAGACAGGCTTCCCCTCCACTCCTTTGGTGGTCCGTGGTTATACTTTGGGTAAGACATGTGAATACATCTTCTATGATTGCTGCTGCATTTTCCAACATAGGCTTTTTACCTTCAGTACTATTGTTGCTTGTTCCATGTGACCCGAAGGCCATATATATTGATGGTATCGATACTACTATGTTGGACTGCCACACCATTATATATAGGGGCATTAATAATAATACTCTACTGGTCCGTATGTAGGACAAAATATATATTTAAGTGTATTATTCCTTGGCTGTCCTCCCATGTCCCATTTTCCTGTTTGAATTGCACATATGTTCTGTGGGAGTACCCACTGGTACACCTGTCATTTATATTTATATTGAATAAAGTTTTTTCTAATTTTTAACCCCTCTGTGACCTTAGACGTACTATCCCGTCGAGGTGCCCTGGGCTTATCTGACCCTGGACGGGATAGTACGTCATAGCCGATCGGCCGCGCTCACGGGGGGAGCGCGGCCGATCGCGGCCGGGTGTCAGCTGCTTATCGCAGCTGACATCCGGCACTATGTGCCAGGAGCGGTCACGGACCGCCCCCGGCACATTAACCCCTGGCACACCGCGATCAAAGATGATCGCGATGTGCCGGCGGTGCAGGGAAGCACCGCGCAGGGAGGGGGCTCCCTGCGGGCTTCCCTGAGCCCCCCGCAGCAACGCGATGTGATCGCGTTGCTGCGAGGGTCTCCTCACCTCCCTCCCTGCTCGAGCCCCGGATCCAAGATGGCCGCGGATCCGGGTCCTGCAGGGAGGGAGGTGGCTTCACAGAGCCTGCTTAGAGCAGGCACTGTGAAGGCTGCAGCGCTGCATGTCAGATCAGTGATCTGACAGAGTGCTGTGCAAACTGTCAGATCACTGATCTGTGATGTCCCCCCCTGGGACAAAGTAAAAAAGTAAAAAAAAAAATTTTCCAAATGTGTAAAAAAAATTAAAAAAAATATTCCAAAATAATGAAAAAAAAAAAATATTATTCCCATAAATACATTTCTTCATCTAAATAAAAAAAAAAAAACAATAAAAGTACACACATTTAGTATCGTCGCGTCCGTAACGACCCGACCTATAAAACTGTCCCACTAGTTAACCCCTTCAGTAAACACCGTAAGGAAAAAAAAAAAAAAAAAAAAACGAGGCAAAAAACAACGCTTTATTATCATACCGCCGAACAAAAAGTGGAATAACACGCGATCAAAAGGACAGATATAAATAACCATGGTACCGCTGAAAGCGTCATATTGTCCCGCAAAAAAAGAGCCGCCATACAGCATCATCAGCAAAAAAATAAAAAAGTTATAGTCCTGAGAATAAAGCGATGCAAAAATAATTATTTTTTCTGTAAAATAGTTTTTATCGTATAAAAGCACCAAACCATAAAAAAATGATATAAATGAGGTATCGCTGTAATCGTACTGACCCGAAGAATAAAACTGATTTATCAATTTTACCAAACGCGGAACGGTATAAACGCCTCCCCCAATAGAAATTCATGAATAGCTGGCTTTTGGTCATTCTTCCTCACAAAAATCGGAATAAAAAGCGATAAAAAAATGTCACGTGCCCAAAAATGTTTTCAATAAAAACGTCAACTCGTCCCGCAAAAAACAAGACCTCACATGACTCTGTGGACCAAAATATGGAAAAATTATAGCTCTCAAAATGTGGTATTGCAAAAAATATTTTTTGCAATAAAAAGGGTCTTTCAGTGTGTGACGGCTGCCAATCATAAAAATCCGCTAAAAAACTCGCTATAAAAGTAAATCAAACCCCCCTTCATCACCCCCTTAGTTAGGGAAAAATAAAAAAAATGTATTTATTTCCATTTTCCCATTAGGGCTAGGGTTAGGGCTAGGGTTAGGGCTAGGGCTAGGGTTAGGGCTAGGGCTAGGGTTAGGGCTAGGGTTAGGGTTAGGGCTAGGGTTAGGGCTAGGGTTAGGGCTAGGGTTAGGGCTAGGGTTAGGGCTAGGGTTAGGGCTAGGGTTAGGGTTAGGGCTAGGGCTAGGGTTAGGGTTAGGGCTAGGGCTAGGGTTAGGGCTAGGGTTAGGGTTAGGGTTGGGGCTACAGTTAGGGTTGGGGCTAAAGTTAGGGTTAGGGTTTAGATTACATTTACAGTTGGGAATAGGGTTGGGATTAGGGTTAGGGGTGTGTCAGGGTTAGAGGTGTGGTTAGGGTTACCGTTGGAAATAGGGTTAGGGGTGTGTTTAGATTAGGGTTTCAGTTATAATTGGGGGGTTTCCACTGTTTCGGCACATCAGGGGCTCTCCAAACACGACATGGCGTCCGATCTCAATTCCAGCCAATTCTGCGTTGAAAAAGTAAAACAGTGCTCCTTCCCTTCCGAGCTCTCCTGTGTGCCCAAACAGGGGTTTACCCCAACATATGGGGTATCCGCGTACTCAGGACAAATTGGACAACAACTTTTGTGGACCAATTTCTCCTGTTACCCTTGGGAAAATACAAAACTGGGGGCTAAAAAATAATTTTTGTGGGAAAACAAAAAGATTTTTTATTTTCACGGCTCTGCGTTATAAACTGTAGTGAAACACTTGGGGGTTCAAAGTTCTCACAACACATCTAGATAAGTTCATTGAGGGGTCTAGTTTCCAATATGGGGTCACTTGTGGGGGGTTTCTACTGTTTAGGTACATTAGGGGCTCTGCAAACGCAATGTGACGCCTGCAGACCAATCCATCTAAGTCTGCATTCCAAATGATGCTCCTTCCCTTCCGAGCCCTCCCATGCGCCCAAACGGTGGTTCCCCCCCACATATCGGGTATCAGCGTACTCAGGACAAATTGGACAACAACATTTAGGGTCCAATTTCTCCTGCTAACCTTGGAAAAATACAAAACTGGGGGCTAAAATATAATTTTTGTGGAAAAAAAATATTTTTTATTTGCATGGCTCTGCGTTATAAACTGTAGTGAAATACTTGGGGGTTCAAAGCTCTCACAACACATCAAGATGAGTTCCTTAGGGGGTCTACTTTCCAAAATGGTGTCACTTGTGGGGGGTTTCTACTGTTTAGGTACATTAGGGGCTCTGCAAACGCAATGTGACGCCTGCAGACCATTCCATCTAAGTCTGCATTCCAAATGGCGCTCCTTCCCTTCCGAACCCTCCCATGCGCCCAAACGGTGGTTCCCCCCCACATATGGGGTATCAGCGTACTCAGGACAAATTGGACAACAACTTTTGGGGTCCAATTTCTCCTGTTACCCTAGGGAAAATACAAAACTGGGGGCTAAAAAATAATTTTTGTGGGAAAAAAATTGTTTTATTTTTATGGCTCTGCATTATAAACTTCTGTGAAGCCCTTGGTGGGTTAAAGTGCTCACCACACATCCAGATAAGTTCCTTAGGGGGTCTACTTTCCAAAATGGTGTCACTTGTGGGGGGTTTCAATGTTTAGGCACATCAGTGGCTCTCCAAACGCAACATGGCGTCCCATCTCAATTCCTGTCAATTTTGCATTGAAAAGTCAAACGGCGCTCCTTCCCTTCCGAGCTCTCCCATGCGCCCAAACAGTGGTTTACTGCCACATATGGGGTATCAGCGTACTCGGGACAAATTGGACAACAACTTTTGAGGTCCAATTTCTTCTCTTACCCTTGGAAAAATAAAAAATTGGGGGCAAAAATATAATTTTTGTGAAAAAATATGATTTTTTATTTTTACGGTTCTGCATTATAAACTTCTGTGAAGCACTTGGTGGGTCAAAGTGCTCACCACACCTCTAGATAAGTTCTTTAGGGGGTCTACTTTCCAAAATGGTGTCACTTGTGGGGGGTTTCAATGTTTAGGCACATCAGTGGCTCTCCAAACGCAACATGGCGTCCCATCTCAATTTCTGTCAATTTTGCATTGAAAAGTCAAACTGCGCTCCTTCCCTTCCGAGCTCTCCCATGCGCCCAAACAGTGGTTTACTGCCACATATGGGGTATCAGCGTACTCAGGACAAATTGGACAACAACTTTTGAGGTCCAATTTCTTCTCTTACCCTTGGAAAAATAAAAAATTGGGGGCAAAAATATAATTTTTGTGAAAAAATATGATTTTTTATTTTTACGGTTCTGCATTATAAACTTCTGTGAAGCACTTGGTGGGTCAAAGTGCTCACCACACATTCAGATAAGTTCCTTAGGGGGTCTACTTTCCAAAATGGTGTCACTTGTGGGGGGTTTCAATGTTTAGGCACATCAGTGGCTCTCCAAACGCAACATGGCGTCCCATCTCAATTCCTGTCAATTTTGCATTGAAAAGTCAAATAGCGCTCCTTCCCTTCCGAGCTCTCCCATGCGCCCAAACAGTGGTTTACTGCCACATATGGGGTATCAGCGTACTCAGGACAAATTGGACAACAACTTTTTGAGTCCAATTTCTCCTGTTACCCTTGGTAAAATAAAACAAATTGGAGCTGAAGTAAATTTTTTGTGTAAAAAAGTTAAATGTTCATTTTTATTTAAACATTCCAAAAATTCCTATTAAACACCTGAAGGGTTAATAAACTTCTTGAATGTGGTTTTGAGCACCTTGAGGGGTGCAGTTTTTAGAATGGTGTCACACTTGGGCATTTTCTATCATATAGACCCCTCAAAATGACTTCAAATGAGACGTGGTCCCTAAAAAAAAATGGTGTTGTAAAAATGAGAAATTGCTGGTCAACTTTTAACCCTTATAACTCCCTAACAAAAAAAAAAATTGGTTCCAAAATTATGCTGATGTAAAGGAGACATGTGGGAAATGTTACTTATTAAGTATTTTGTGTGACATATCTCTGTGATTTAATTGCATAAAAATTCAAAGTTTGAAAATTGCGAAATTTTCAACATTTTCGCCAAATTTCCGTTTTTTTCACAAATAAACGCAGGTACTATCAAAGAAATTTTACCACTATCATGAAGTACAATATGTCACGAGAAAACAATGTCAGAATCACCAGGATCCGTTGAAGCGTTTCGGAGTTATAACCTCATAAAGGGACAGTGGTCAGAATTGTAAAAATTGGCCTGGTCATTAACGTGCAAACCACCCTTGGGGGTAAAGGGGTTAATATATGTTTTGGCCTTTTTGATCATTGGTTTCTTTGTGGTTTATTGGTATTGTTAGCGATTTGGCCTATCATCATAGTCCGTCACATTTAAAACTAATATGTGTACGTTTACTAAGATTAGTATCCTTGGGATCTATACTAGTTAAGATGTTACAAATGTGTTCGCTGAGATACTTGCTTACCTCTGATAACCTGCAGAGGTGGCCAGTAACCCCAAAAAACAACAAAATCTGCCTGTATAGTATGTATGATATATGTGTGTTTATATAACAATCACAAAGGGGGAATTCATCATTAGGATATTAAGACAGTTTTGCTGTTATTTCAGACAAATTTACCAAAGTGTCACACAATGTTTGATAAACCTTTTGCATCCTTAGATTTCACATTTCTATCTAGAAGCAATTCAGCATTTTGCACGCATCCCTGTACTGGAGCAACTTAATCTTTTAACGCCTTCCCGCAGCGGCCCTTTTTCGTTTTTGTGTTTTCGCTCCCCTCCTTCCCAGAGCCATATCTTTTTTATTTTTCTATCAATATGGTCATGTGAAGGCTTATATTTTGCGGGACGAGTTGTACTTTTGAATAACACGATTGGTTTTACCATGTCTTGTACTAGAAAACAGGAAAAAAATTTCAAGTGCCGTGAAATTGCAAAAAAAGTGCAATCCCACACTTGTTTTTCTTTGGCTTTTTTGCTAGGTTCACTAAATGCTAAAACTGACCTGATATTATGATTCTCCAGGTCAGTACGAGTTCATAGACACCTAACATGTCTAGGTTGTCTTTTATCTAAGTGGAGAAAAAAAATTCAGAACTTGATTTTTAAAAAATGGCGCCATTTTCTGATACCCGTAGCGTCTCCATTTTTCGTGATCTGGGGTTGGGTGAGGGCTTATTTCTTGCGTGCTGAGCTGGCGTTTTTAATGATACCACTTTTGTGCAGATACATTCTTTTGATCGCCTGTTATTGCATTTTAATGCAATGTCGCGGTGACCCAAAAAAGTAATGCTGGCGTTTCAAATTTTTTTCTCACTACGACGTTTAGCGATCGGGTTAATCCTTTGATAGATCAGGTGATTCTGAATGCGGCGATACCAAATATGCGTTGGTTTGATTTTTTTTTATTGTTTTATTTAGGATGGGACGAAAGGGGGGTGATTTAAACTTTTAGATTTTTCTAAAAAAATTTCATATTTTTAAAAACATTTTTTTTAACTTGTGCCATGCTTCAATAGCCTCCATGGGAGGCTAGAAGCTGGCACAACTGGATCGGCGCTGCTATGTAGCTGAAATGCAGGCTTGCTATGAGCGCCGACCACAGGGTGGCGCTCACAGCAGGCTGGCATCAGTAACCATAGAGGTCTCAAGGACCTCTATGGCAGGGGTCCCCAACTCCAGTCCTCAAGGCCCACCAACAGGTCATGTTTTCAGGATTTCCTTTGCATTGCACAGGTGATGCAATTATTACCTGGGCAAGACTAAGGAAATCCTGAAAACATGACATGTTGGTGGGCCTTGAGGACTGGAGTTGGGGACCCCTGCTCTATGGTTACTATCTTGATGCATGAGGTCAATTCCGGCGGCGCAGCTGGAAGCGCCGGTTAAATGCCGCTGTCAGCGTTTGACAGCAGCATTTAACAGGTTAATAGCGGCGGGTGAATCGCGATTTCACCCGCCGCTATTGCGCGCACATGTCAGCTGTACAAAACAGCTGACATGTCGCGACTTTGATGTGGGATCACCGCCGGAGCCCACATCAAAGGGGGAGACACGACATGCGCCGTACTAGTACGGCGCATGTCGGGAAGGGGTTAAAGGAAATTTTCAGTTTTGAGTTCATAACTCGGTGCAATTTTCAAATGTATTTTTTGATTTTTACAATATCAGGATAACCTCAGACGTGAATTCTATACACAGTACATATGTGATTATGCTGCAGAGCAGGTGCCACAGCTGGCGCAGCCTGCGGAAGGGCTTTTTTTCAGTATGTATATATAATATTTATTATGTAAACTATGGGGCGGGTCAGTGACCTGTCAGCAGGCTGCATTATGAATATATAATCAGAGCACCATGTGAAGACCCCCACAGGCCGCCCCGGAGCACGAGCATATCATTACCTGAAAATAAAGATTAACAACCACAAGACGGATTTCGTCACCCGAGGCATCAGTGTATTCAGTATAACGGCGCCGGCCTGACACTGGGGGTAACAAGTGGTTTCCACCCTACATCTACTGAGACAGCTCAGTGATTAGAGCGGCGCCGTCACAGGTGGAGTGCCCATCTGGGGGCAGCCCCCCGGGCACACGGGACCCCCACACTAGTAATGTCCATGCCTGACAAGCGGCTCCGTTATTCTATGCGCTGTCGCTACAAACCCCAGTGAGAGATCCGGGAGGGCAGCCAGGCAGAGCCCCGCACCACTACGTGCCCGCCTATGTGAGCACCGGACAGGGCCGGGTGTGACACGCAGGGCGCCATCCCACACCGAGCAGGGAGAGCCCCCCGTTACAGTAAGCAGTGCGGGCAGGAACACCTTACCTGAGCAGACTACTTAGGGGGTGACTGACAGACCCTCCTCCACTTGCTCCAGTCCCGCCCCCGGAAGCTCCACCAGGACCGGCACCACTGAGTCTCTTCCCACCTAACAACCTCTCTACCGCCGCCC
Organism: Ranitomeya imitator; assembly: GCF_032444005.1. NCBI lineage: Eukaryota > Metazoa > Chordata > Amphibia > Anura > Dendrobatidae > Ranitomeya > Ranitomeya imitator. The sequence goes on along the minus strand of NC_091284.1, from coordinate 311,943,340 downwards.
GGTTACCGGTACGAGCGGCTTCTAGCAGCTCCTGCTCTTTCCCCATCCCGCCGTCACCCCGGCAACCACGCCCCCGCCGCCACTTCCGAGGCGAACGTCAGGACGTCACACGTACATTCCATAGTCTTGTGTACAGACAACGTCATGCCGTGACACGCATGCCTGCTGCTCCAGTGTTCGCAGACTGTCACACAGGCTGGGTGCAATAAAGTTTGTTGAAACTTCCGCCAATACGAGTGCAGGTTTCCCTCTCCCTGGCCTTAGCCACTCGGCTATGCGGAGTAACACACGGCCGGGTGTTGCTATGGTCACAGCGGGCAGTAGCCCTGAATAGTGTGTGGCCTACCCCCCAACAAACGTGACCACAGTGATCACTACAGATGATGTAATAGAGTGTACCTGCAGTCCTATGTAATATCAGGACTACAGCGATAACTCGGAATCCAGATAATGTAGATATCAACTGCAGTCCTATGTAACACCACAGATAACAGTGAGAACTGAGTACAGCTAATGTAGATGTCACCAGGGCCGGCTCCTGGGCTTTGTGGCCCCTGGTGAAAGAGTCTGAGTGGCCCCTTTACACACCACGATTCTTATTACAGATACAACAGATACTATAGGTAGAGTACGAGGCTGAAGTTGGTTTCTTATTCGTCAGTTTCTTATTCGGCATTTTTTTCTTTTCTGTTTTTATAGGTTTAACAACAAAAAATAATCATCACAATAATAAAAGACAATGCAGCGAGGAGCCCTAATGTGAATACACTTAAAAACGGCAACAAAAACAATAAAACTGGCACAAAAATGGGCATCAAAGTGGGCACCAAAGAGTGCTGAAGAAAGGGTTAAATGCCTTTGGGCCACTGATCTAACACTGCAGACATATAGCACAGGGCGCCCTGCATCCAAACCAGTTATTTCCAGCCTGGCCCAAATGGGTTCTGGGCATCAGAACTGGCATCAAAGTGGGCAGACAGTCAATTTTTGCCATTTGAATAAGTAACTGATGTTTTTAAGGGGTTAAATGCCTTTGGGCCACTGATCTGATGCACAAAATACACAGATAGTGATGCCCTGCATCAAACCCACGTCCCTGCAGCCTGGCCCAAATGGGTTCTGGGCACCAGAACTGGCATTAAAGAGGGCAAACAGCCCATTTTTCACAGATTTGAATAAGTAACTGATGTTTTTAAGGGGTTAAATGCCTTTGGGCCACTGATCTGACACTTAAAATATACAGATAGTGATGTCCTGCATCAACCCCACGTCCCTCCAGCCTGGCCCAAATGGGTTCTGGGCATCAGAACTGGCATCAAAGTGGGCACACAGCCCATTTTCTCAGATTTGAACAAGTAACTGATGTTTTTTAGGGGTTAAATGCCTTTGGGCCACTGATCTGACACTTAAAATACACAGAGAGCGATGCCCTGCAAGCAACCCAGGTCCCTCCAGCCTGGCCCAAATGGGTTCTGGGCACCAGAACTGGCATCAAAGTGGGCAAACAGCCAATTTTCTCAGATTTGAATAAGTAACTGATGTTTTTAAGGGGTTAAATGCCTTTGGGCCACTGATACGGCACTTAAAATACACAGAAAGTGATGCCCTCCATCAAACCCAGGTCCCTTGATCCTGGCCCAAATGGGTTCTGGGCACCAGAACTGGCATTAAAGAGGGCAAACAGCCCATTTTTCACAGATTTGAATAAGTAACTGATGTTTTTAAGGGGTTAAATGCCTTTGGGCCACTGATCTGACACTTAAAATATACAGATAGTGATGCCCTGCATCAAACCCACGTCCCTCCAGCCTGGCCCAAATGGGTTCTGGGCATCAGAACTGGCATCAAAGTGGGCACACAGCCCATTTTCTCAGATTTGAACAAGTAACTGATGTTTTTTAGGGGTTAAATGCCTTTGGGCCACTGATCTGACACTTAAAATACACAGAGAGCGATGCCCTGCAAGCAACCCAGGTCCCTTCAGCCTGGCCCAAATGGGTTCTGGGCACCAGAACTGGCATCAAAGTGGGCAAACAGCCAATTTTCTCAGATTTGAATAAGTAACTGATGTTTTTAAGGGGTTAAATGCCTTTGGGCCACTGATACGGCACTTAAAATACACAGAAAGTGATGCCCTCCATCAAACCAAGGTCCCTTGATCCTGGCCCAAATGGGTTCTGGGCACCAGAACTGGCATTAAAGAGGGCAAACAGCCCATTTTTCACAGATTTGAATAAGTAACTGATGTTTTTAAGGGGTTAAATGCCTTTGGGCCACTGATCTGACACTTAAAATATACAGATAGTGATGCCCTGCATCAAACCCACATCCCTCCAGCCTGGCCCAAATGGGTTCTGGGCATCAGAACTGGCATCAAAGTGGGCACACAGCCCATTTTCTCAGATTTGAACAAGTAACTGATGTTTTTAAGGGGTTAAATGCCTTTGGGCCACTGATCTGACACTTAAAATACACAGAGAGCGATGCCCTGCAAGCAACCCAGGTCCCTCCAGCCTGGCCCAAATGGGTTCTGGGCACCAGAACTGGCATCAAAGTGGGCAAACAGCCAATTTTCTCAGATTTGAATAAGTAACTGATGTTTTTAAGGGGTTAAATGCCTTTGGGCCACTGATACGGCACTTAAAATACACAGAAAGTGATGCCCTCCATCAAACCCAGGTCCCTTGATCCTGGCCCAAATGGGTTCTGGGCACCAGAACTGGCATCAAAGTGGGCAAACAGCCCATTTTCACACATTTGAATAAGTAACTGATGTTTTTAAGGGGCTAAATGCCTTTGGGCCACTGATCTGACACTTAAAATACACAGAAAGTGATGCCCTGCATCAAACCAAGGTCCCTCCAGCCTGGCCCAAATGGGTTCTGGGCACCAGAACTGGCATTAAAGAGGGCAAACAGCCCATTTTTCACAGATTTGAATAAGTAACTGATGTTTTTAAGGGGTTAAATGCCTTTGGGCCACTGATCTGACACTTAAAATACACAGAGAGCGATGCCCTGCAAGCAACCCAGGTCCCTCCAGCCTGGCCCAAGTGGGTTCTTGGCACCAGAACTGGCATCAAAGTGGGCAAACAGCCAATTTTCACAGATTTGAATAAGTAACTGATGTTTTTAAGGGGTTAAATGCCTTTGGGCCACTGATACGACACTTAAAATACACAGAAAGTGATGCCCTCCATCAAACCCAGGTCCCTTGATCCTGGCCCAAATGGGTTCTGGGCACCAGAACTGGCATCAAAGTGGGCAAACAGCCCATTTTCACACATTTGAATAAGTAACTGATGTTTTTAAGGGGCTAAATGCTTTTGGGCCACTGATCTGACACTTAAAATACACAGATAGTGATGCCATGCATCAAACCAAGGTCCCTCCAGCCTGGCCCAAATGGGTTCTGGGCACCAGAACTGGCATTAAAGAGGGCAAACAGCCCATTTTTCACAGATTTGAATAAGTACCTGATGTTTTTAAGGGGTTAAATGCCTTTGGGCCACTGATACCACAGTGCATACATATCGAACATGGAGCCTCATATCAAAAACAAGTCCCTTCAGCCTGGCCCAAATGGGTTCTGGGCAACAGATCTGGCATCAAAGTGGGCAAACGTCCCTTTTTTACAGATATTAATAATTAACTGATGTTTTTAAGGGGTTGAATGCCTTTGAGCCACTGATACCACATTGCATATGTCAGGAAATAGGAAGAAGTCCTGATTACTTCAATTACACATACAGCGCTCTGAGCTGCAATTTCCTCTGCCTGCCCGCACAAGGCTGGAATTCTAAGCCACTCTTTCTCCCTCCCCCTGCTATACAGCCGTAATGTAAGACGAACCTGCCAGTGTCATTGAAGAATTTATATGGCCCCGTGCTGCTGTCACGATAATGCCAAAAAATGTCTTAATGTGAGTGTAGTTTCAGAAGGACATGGCTAACTACAGACACACACACTCACAATGCAGCTGCGACCCCTTTCTCTCCCCCCCCAACTTCACTCCTACCCGAAACAAAGCCTATGATAGAGACTGGGCAACCTGATACTAATGGTGGGCAGGGTGTGGCTTTAAACTGCAGGTGACCAATACGGCAAAGCCACCCGTTGTCCCTCCCCTCTCACTCAGGAATGCCTTTGTCTGAGACCTTGGAATAACATAAAGAACTATCCGATCAGTGCATATCATTAACCAGCCCTTTAGTGATGTCACAAGCTCAGAAGTATAAGTCACTATACTCTTAGACCAGCCATCAGTCTTGGCCGGGAAGCGATCTAACACAGCTTGGCAGAGTTGTTCCATGCATCTGGATGTATTTATCCTCCTATGGCTACTTTCACACTAGCGTCGTTTTGGCTACGTCGCAATGCGTCGTTTAGGAGAAAAAACGCATTCTGCAAAGTTGTCTGCAGGATGCGTTTTTTCCCCATAGACTAACATTACCGACGTATTGCCACACGTCGCAACCATCGTGCGACGGTTGCGCCGTGTTGTGGCGAACCGCCAGCACAAAAAAAGTTCAATGTAACTTTTTTGTGCGTTGTGTCCGCCATTTTCGGCCGCGCATTCGCGGCCGAAGCTCCTCCCCCTCGTCCCTGCAACTCACAATAGGGCAGCGGATGCGTGGAAAAAAATGCATCCGCTGCCCCCGTTGTGCGGCGCTTCCACAGCATGCGTCGGTACCTGGGCCCGACGCTCTGCAACGGGCTGAGCCCGACGCTAATGTGAAAGTAGCCTAAGCCACAGTGCCAGCCAAGATGATACCATGACATAACCTGTAAGTTCTCTTTTCAACATTAATCCTTTTTTATTTTGTAATCTGTAATGTACCGTATTTTCCGGCGTATAAGATGACTTTTTAACCCCTGCAAAGCATCTCAAAAGTCAGGGGTCGTCTTATATGCCGGGTACGGCATGTGCAGGGAGCGGTCCTGTATGGTTCCCAGGATCTAAAGGAGAGGAGACTCTCCTTCAGGCCCTGGGATCCATATTCAGGTAAAAAAAAAGAATAAAAATATAAAATATGGGATATACTTACCCTTCAACGGCCCGCGGCTCTCATCGGTGCAAGGGCCGGCCTCCAATCCTAAAGATGCATTGAGCGAAGGACCTTCGGTGACGTCACGGTCACCCGACCGGTCACGCAACCGCTACGTCATCATAGGTCCTTCGTTAAATGCATCCTTAGGAACGGAGGTCGCCGATTGCGCTGCTGAGAGCCGCGGGCCGTCAGAGGGTAAGTATATCCCATATTTTTTTTTTTTTACATGAATATGGATCCCAGGGCCTGAAGGAGAGTCTCCTCTCCTCCAGACCCTGGGAACCATCCGCACCGCACATGCTGTATAAGATGACTGGGCGTATAAGATGACCCCGTCTTATAGGGCGAATATATCCCAAACTCCATATTTTATATGGAAAAGTTGGGGGTCGTCTTATATGCCCAGTCGTCTTATACAGCATGATGCCAGTTCTGGTGCCCAAAACCCATTTGGGCCAGGATCAAGGGACCTGGGTTTGATGGAGGGCATCACTTTCTGTGTATTTTAAGTGTCGTATCAGTGGCCCAAAGGCATTTAACCCCTTAAAAACATCAGTTACTTATTCAAATCTGTGAAAATGGGCTGTCTGCCCTCTTTAATGCCAGTTCTGGTGCCCAGAACCCATTTGGGCCAGGCTGGAGGGACCTTGGTTTGATGCAGGGCATCGCTCTCTGTGTATTTTAAGTGTCAGATCAGTGGCCCAAAGGCATTTAACCCCTAAAAAACATCAGTTACTTATTCAAATTTGTGAAAATGGGCTGTTTGCCCACTTTAATGACAGTTCTGGTGCCCAGAACCCATTTGGGCCAGGCTGGAGGGACCTTGGTTTGATGCAGGGCATCGCTCTCTGTGTATTTTAAGTGTCAGATCAGTGGCCCAAAGGCATTTAACCCCTTAAAAACATCAGTTACTTATTCAAATCTGAGAAAATGGGCTGTTTGCCCACTTTAATGCCAGTTCTGGTGCCCAGATCCCATTTGGGCCAGACTGGACGGACGTGGATTTGATGCAGGGCATCACTATCTGTGTATTTTGTGCATCAGATCAGTGGCCCAAAGGCATTTAACCCCTTAAAAACATCAGTTACTTATTCAAATGGCAAAAATTGACTTTCTGCCCACTTTGATGCCAGTTCTGATGCCCAGAACCCATTTGGGCCAGGCTGGAAATAACTGGTTTGGATGCAGGGCGCCCTGTTCTATATGTCTGCAGTGTTAGATCAGTGGCCCAAAGGCATTTAACCCTTTCTTCAGCACTCTTTGGTGCCCACTTTGATGCCCATTTTTGTGCCAGTTTTATTGTTTTTGTTGCCGTTTTTAAGTGTATTCACATTAGGGCTCCTCGCTGCATTGTCTTTTATTATTGTGATGATTATTTTTTGTTGTTAAACCTATAAAAACAGAAAAGAAAAAAATGCCGAATAAGAAACTGATGAATAAGAAACCAACTTCAGCTCCAAATAAGAAACTGAACGAATAAGAAACCAACTTCAGCCTCTTAGGTAGAGTCCACTAGCAAAGATTTCACTTCTTACATTACATGAGCGATTCTAAATTCTTCAATAGGTCAGAAACCAGCGACTCCTCGCCACACACAGTGTGACTGCAGACATCATTTTAGTCCAGACAGTATTGTCCTCCATACAGTATTATGGGCTCCATATATTGCTCCATACAGAATATTGAGCCCTATATATTACTCCATATATAATAAGCCCCATATATTACTCCATATATAATAAGCCCCATATATTACTCCATATATAATAAGCCCCATATATTGCTCCATATATAATAAGCCCCATATATTACTCCATATATAATAAGCCCCATATATTACTCCATATATAATAAGCTCCATATATTACTCCATATATAATAATCCCCATATATTACTCCATATATAATAAGCCGCATATATTACTCCATATATAATAAGCCCCATATATTGCTCCATATATAATAAGTCCCATATATTACTCCATATATAATAAGCCCCATATATTACTCCATATATAATAAGCCCCATATATTACTCCATATATAATAAGCCCCATATATTGCTTCATATATAATAAGCCCCATATACTGTATTACTCCATATATAATAAGCCCCATATATTACTCCATATATAATAAGCTCCATATATTACTCCATATATAATAATCCCCATATATTACTCCATATATAATAAGCCGCATATATTACTCCATATATAATAAGCCCCATATATTGCTCCATATATAATAAGCCCCATATATTGCTCCATATATAATAAGCCCCATATATTGCTCCATATATAAGCCCCATATATTACTCCATATATAATAAGCCGCATATATTACTCCATATATAATAAGCCCCATATATTGCTCCATATATAATAAGCCCCATATATTGCTCCATATATAATAAGCCCCATATATTGCTCCATATATAATAAGCCCCATATATTACTCCATATATAATAAGCCCCATATATTACTCTATATATAATAAGGACAACAAAAGCGTCAGTGAAAAGTATAGTGTGCACACATATGGCGACTCAAAATTAGATAATCAAAATAGGAGAACCAAGAGTCAAAACTAGCCAAAAAATATCACAAAAGGTAATATTTATTAAGTAAATCCTAAACAAAGATACAATAAATAATAATCAAAAGTATGAAGTGCATAGCAACTATATCCTAAAATACATCCATGTCATCCAGGTACATAGGACAGGACCCTAATACATATCGGGAAAACAGTATATTTGATCATAAACGTCAGAGTAGGGTACTATTGACACATGAGCTGCACTACCTCAGAGCTGTGGCGATCTAGTTAGAAGATATACTCAAAAGATCACCACATAAACTAAGTGTGCTAGTAATCACATAAAGAAGAATTTACTTAAATGGATTACCCATGTGTGCAGTGGAGTCCTGTCAGGGTCCTGGATGACGTTCTCCAACGCGTGTTTCGCCCCCTTAGGAAGCGGTAACAATAGAACGCGAAACGCGCGTTGGGGAACGTCATCCAGGACCCTGACAGGACTCCACTGCACACATGGGTAATCCATTTAAGTAAATTCTTCTTTATGTGATTACTAGCACACTTACCGTAGTTTATGTGGTGATCTTTTGATATGTGGCCACTGGGAGTATATCTTCTAACTAGATCGCCACAGCTCTGAGGTAGTGCAGCTCATGTGTTAATAGTACCCTACTCTGACGTTTATGATCAAATATACTGTTTTCCCGATATGTATTAGGGTCCTGTCCTATGTACCTGGATGACATGGATGTATTTTAGGATATAGTTGCTATGCACTTCATACTTTTGATTATTATTTATTGTATCTTTGTTTAGGATTTACTTAATAAATATTACCTTTTGTGATATTTTTTGGCTAGTTTTGACTCTTGGTTCTCCTATTTTGATTGTCCATATATAATAAGCTCCATATATTGCTCCATATATAATAAGCCCCAAATAATGCTCCATATATAAGCCCAATATATAATAAGCTCCATATATTGCTCCCTATATAATAAGCCCCAAATAATGCTCCATATATAAGCCCCATATATAATAAGCTCCATATATTACTCCATATATAATAAGCTCCATATATTACTCCATATATAATAAGCCCCATATATTACTCCATATATAATAAGCCCCATATATTACTCCATATATAATAAGCCCCATATATTACTCCATATATAATAAGCCCCAAATAATGCTCCATATATAAGCCCCATATATAATAAGCTCCATATATTACTCCATGTATAATAAGCTCCATATATTACTCCATATATAATAAGCCCCTTATATTACTCCATATATAATAAGCCCCATATATTACTCCATATATATAATAAGCTCCATATAATGCTCCATATATAATAAGCCCCAAATAATGCTCCATATATAAGCCCCATATATAATAAGCTCCATGTATTGCTCCATATATAATAAGCCCCAAATAATGCTCCATATATAAGCCCCATATATAATAAGCTCCATATATTACTCCATATATAATAAGCTCCATATATTACTCCATATATAATAAGCCCCATATATTACTCCATATATAATAAGCCCCATATATTACTCCATATATAATAAGCCCCAAATAATGCTCCATATATAAGCTCCATATATAATAAGCTCCATATATTACTCCATGTATAATAAGCTCCATATATTACTCCATATATAATAAGCCCCATATATTACTCCATATATAATAAGCCCCATATATTACTCCATATATAATAAGCTCTGTTATGGCTGGCAATCAGGCAACACAGCGTGCAGTAATCAGCGCACATACAGAGATCTGGCAATAACCCAAAACAATAGGACGAGCTCTGAGACGTGGAATCTCTGTAGACTGCAGTACCTGATCTATCCTCACACAACTGGAAGCAGCAGTGGATTGCGCCTATCCACTACCTATGCAACTCGGCACTGCCTGAGGAGCTGACTAGCCTGAAGATAGAAATACAAGCCTGACTTACCTCAGAGAAATACCCCAAAGGAATAGGCAGCCCCCACATATAATGACTGTTAGCAAGATGAAAAGACAAACGTAGGAATGAAATAGATTCAGCAAAGTGAGGCCCGATATTCTAGACAGAGCGAGGATAGCAAAGAGAACTATGCAGTCTACAAAAAACCCTAAAACGAAAACCACGCAAAGGGGCAAAAAGACCCACCGTGCCGAACTAACAGCACGGCGGTGCACCCCTTTGCTTCTCAGAGCTTCCAGCAAAAGAAAATAACAAGCTGGACAGAAAAAAACAGAAAACAAACTAGAAGCACTTATCTAGCAGAGCAGCAGGCCCAAGGAAAGATGCAGTAGCTCAGATCCAACACTGGAACATTGACAAGGAGCAAGGAAGACAGACTCAGGTGGAGCTAAATAGCAAGGCAGCCAACGAGCTCACCAAAACACCTGAGGGAGGAAGCCCAGAGACTGCAATACCACTTGTGACCACAGAAGTGAACTCAGCCACAGAATTCACAACAGTACCCCCCCCTTGAGGAGGGGTCACCGAACCCTCACCAGAACCCCCAGGCCGACCAGGATGAGCCACATGAAAGGCACGAACAAGATCTGGGGCATGGACATCAGAGGCAAAAACCCAGGAATTATCTTCCTGAGCATAACCCTTCCATTTGACCAGATACTGGAGTTTCCGTCTAGAGACACAAGAATCCAAAATCTTCTCCACAATATACTCCAATTCCCCCTCCACCAAAACAGGGGCAGGAGGCTCCACAGATGGAACCATAGGTGCCACGTATCTCCTCAACAACGACCTATGGAATACATTATGTATGGAAAAGGAGTCTGGGAGGGTCAGACGAAAAGACACCGGATTGAGAATCTCAGAAATCCTATACGGACCAATAAAACGAGGTTTAAATTTAGGAGAGGAAACCTTCATAGGTATATGACGAGAAGATAACCAAACCAGATCCCCAACACGAAGTCGGGGTCCCACACGGCGTCTGCGATTAGCGAATAGCTGAGCCTTCTCCTGGGACAAGGTCAAATTGTCCACTACCTGAGTCCAGATCTGCTGCAACCTGTCCACCACATTATCCACACCAGGACAGTCCGAAGACTCAACCTGTCCTGAAGAGAAACGAGGATGGAACCCAGAATTGCAGAAAAATGGAGAGACCAAGGTAGCCGAGCTGGCCCGATTATTAAGGGCGAACTCAGCCAACGGCAAAAATGACACCCAATCATCCTGGTCAGCGGAAACAAAACATCTCAGATATGTTTCCAAGGTCTGATTGGTTCGTTCGGTCTGGCCATTAGTCTGAGGATGGAAGGCCGAGGACAAAGATAGGTCAATGCCCATCCTACCACAAAAGGCTCGCCAGAACCTCGAGACAAACTGGGAACCTCTGTCAGAAACAATATTCTCAGGAATGCCATGTAAACGAACCACATGCTGGAAGAACAAAGGCACCAAATCAGAGGAGGAAGGCAATTTAACCAAGGGCACCAGATGGACCATTTTAGAAAAGCGATCACAGACCACCCAAATGACAGACATCTTTTGAGAAACGGGAAGGTCAGAAATGAAATCCATCGAAATATGTGTCCAAGGCCTCTTCGGGACCGGCAAGGGCAAAAGCAACCCACTGGCACGTGAACAGCAGGGCTTAGCCCTAGCACAAATTCCACAGGACTGCACAAAAGCACGCACATCCCGTGACAGAGATGGCCACCAGAAGGATCTAGCAACCAACTCCCTGGTACCAAAGATTCCTGGATGACCGGCCAGCACCGAACAATGAAGTTCAGAGATAACTTTACTAGTCCACCTATCAGGGACGAACAGTTTCTCGGCCGGACAACGATCAGGTTTATTAGCCTGAAATTTCTGCAACACTCTCCGCAAATCAGGGGAGATGGCAGACACAATGACTCCTTCCTTGAGGATACTCGCCAGCTCAGATAACCCCGGAGAGTCGGGCACAAAACTCCTAGACAGAGCATCCGCCTTCACATTTTTAGAGCCCGGAAGGTATGAAATCACAAAATCAAAACGAGCAAAAAACAACGACCAACGGGCCTGTCTAGGATTCAAGCGCTTGGCAGACTCAAGATAAGTAAGGTTCTTATGATCAGTCAAAACCACCACGCGATGCTTAGCACCCTCAAGCCAATGACGCCTCTCCTCGAATGCCCACTTCATGGCCAGCAACTCTCGGTTGCCCACATCATAATTACGCTCAGCAGCAGAAAATTTCCTGGAAAAGAAAGCACATGGTTTGAACACTGAGCAACCAGAACCTCTCTGTGACAAAACCGCCCCTGCACCAATCTCAGAAGCATCAACCTCGACCTGGAACGGAAGAGAAACATCAGGTTGACACAACACAGGGGCACAGCAAAAACGACGCTTCAACTCCTGAAAAGCTTCCACGGCAGCAGAAGACCAATTAACCAAATCAGCACCCTTCTTGGTCAAATCGGTCAATGGTCTGGCAATGCTAGAAAAATTACAGATGAAGCGACGATAAAAATTAGCAAAGCCCAGGAATTTCTGCAAACTTTTTAGAGATGTCGGCTGAGTCCAATCCTGGATGGCCTGAACCTTAACCGGATCCATCTCGATAGTAGAAGGGGAAAAGATGAACCCCAAAAATGAAACTTTCTGCACACCGAAGAGACACTTTGATCCCTTCACGAACAAGGAATTAGCACGCAGTACCTGGAAAACCATTCTGACTTGCTTCACATGAGACTCCCAATCATCTGAGAAGATCAAAATGTCATCCAAGTAAACAATCAAGAATTTATCCAGATACTCACGGAAAATGTCATGCATAAAAGACTGAAAAACAGATGGAGCATTGGCAAGTCCGAACGGCATCACCAGATACTCAAAATGACCCTCGGGCGTATTAAATGCCGTTTTCCATTCATCTCCCTGCCTGATTCTCACCAGATTATACGCACCACGAAGATCAATCTTAGTAAACCAACTAGCCCCCTTAATCCGAGCAAACAAGTCAGAAATCAATGGCAAGGGATACTGAAACTTAACAGTGATCTTATTAAGAAGGCGGTAATCAATACACGGTCTTAGCGAACCATCCTTCTTGGCTACAAAAAAGAACCCTGCTCCCAATGGTGACGACGATGGGCGAATATGTCCCTTCTCCAGGGACTCCTTCACATAACTGCGCATAGCGGTGTGTTCAGGTACGGACAAATTAAATAAACGACCCTTAGGGAATTTACTACCAGGAATCAAATCGATAGCACAATCACAATTCCTATGCGGAGGAAGGGCATCAGACTTGGACTCTTCAAATACATCCTGAAAGTCCGACAAGAACTCTGGGATGTCAGAAGGAATGGATGACGAAATAGACAAAAATGGAACATCACCATGTACTCCCTGACAACCCCAGCTGGTTACCGACATAGAGTTCCAATCCAATACTGGATTATGGGTTTGTAGCCATGGCAACCCCAACACGACCACATCATGCAAATTATGCAGTACCAAAAAGCGAATAACTTCCTGATGTGCAGGAGCCATGCACATGGTCAGCTGGGCCCAGTACTGAGGCTTATTCTTGGCCAGAGGTGTAGCATCAATTCCTCTCAACGGAATAGGACACCGCAAAGGCTCCAAGAAAAATCCACAACGTTTAGCATAATCCAAATCCATCAGATTCAGGGCAGCGCCTGAATCCACAAACGCCATGACAGAATATGATGACAAAGAGCACATTAAGGTAATGGACAAAAGGAATTTGGACTGTACAGTACCAATAACGGCAGAGCTATCGAACCGCCTAGTGCGTTTAGGACAATTAGAAATAGCATGAGTAGAATCACCACAATAGAAACACAGTCTGTTCAGACGTCTGTGTTCGTGCCGTTCTACTTTAGTCATAGTCCTGTCGCACTGCATAGGCTCAGGTTTACTCTCAGACAATACCGCCAGATGGTGCACAGATTTACGCTCGCGCAAGCGACGACCGATCTGAATGGCCAAGGACATAGACTCATTCAAACCAGCAGGCATAGGAAATCCCACCATTACATCCTTAAGAGCTTCAGAGAGACCCCTTCTGAACAAAGCCGCTAGTGCAGATTCATTCCACAGAGTGAGTACTGACCATTTTCTAAATTTCTGACAATATACTTCTACATCATCCTGACCCTGGCATAAAGCCAGCAGATTTTTCTCAGCTTGATCCACTGAATTAGGCTCATCGTAAAGCAATCCCAGCGCCTGGAAAAATGCATCAACATTACTCAATGCAGAATCTCCTGGTGCAAGAGAAAACGCCCAGTCCTGTGGGTCGCCGCGCAAAAAAGAAATAATAATCAAAACCTGTTGAATAGGATTACCAGAAGAATGAGGTTTCAAGGCCAAAAATAGCTTACAATTATTTCTGAAGCTCAGGAACTTAGTTCTGTCACCAAAAAACAAATCAGGAATCGGAATTCTTGGTTCTAGCATCGATTTCTGATCAATAGTATCTTGAATCTTTTGTACATTTACAACGAGATTATCCATTGAGGAGCACAGAGCCTGAATATCCATGTCCACAGCTGTGTCCTGAAGCACTCTAATGTCTAGGGGAAAAAAAAGACTGAAGACAGAGCTAAGAAAAAAAAATGATGTCAGGATTTCTTTTTTCCCTCTATTGGAAATCATTGAATGGCTCCTTGTACTGTTATGGCTGGCAATCAGGCAACACAGCGTGCAGTAATCAGCGCACATACAGAGATCTGGCAATAACCCAAAACAATAGGACGAGCTCTGAGACGTGGAATCTCTGTAGACTGCAGTACCTGATCTATCCTCACACAACTGGAAGCAGCAGTGGATTGCGCCTATCCACTACCTATGCAACTCGGCACTGCCTGAGGAGCTGACTAGCCTGAAGATAGAAATACAAGCCTGACTTACCTCAGAGAAATACCCCAAAGGAATAGGCAGCCCCCACATATAATGACTGTTAGCAAGATGAAAAGACAAACGTAGGAATGAAATAGATTCAGCAAAGTGAGGCCCGATATTCTAGACAGAGCGAGGATAGCAAAGAGAACTATGCAGTCTACAAAAAACCCTAAAACGAAAACCACGCAAAGGGGCAAAAAGACCCACCGTGCCGAACTAACAGCACGGCGGTGCACCCCTTTGCTTCTCAGAGCTTCCAGCAAAAGAAAATAACAAGCTGGACAGAAAAAAACAGAAAACAAACTAGAAGCACTTATCTAGCAGAGCAGCAGGCCCAAGGAAAGATGCAGTAGCTCAGATCCAACACTGGAACATTGACAAGGAGCAAGGAAGACAGACTCAGGTGGAGCTAAATAGCAAGGCAGCCAACGAGCTCACCAAAACACCTGAGGGAGGAAGCCCAGAGACTGCAATACCACTTGTGACCACAGAAGTGAACTCAGCCACAGAATTCACAACAAAGCTCCATATATTGCTCCATATATAATAAGCTCCAAATAATGCTCCATATATAAGCTCCATATATAATAAGCTCCATATATTACTCCATATATAATAAGCTCCATATATTACTCCATATATAATAAGTCCCATATATTACTTCATGTATAATAAGCCCCATGTATTACTCCATATATAATAAGCCCCATATATTACTCCATATATAATAAGCTCCATATATTACTCCATATATAATACGCTCCATATATTACTCCATATATAATAAGCCCCATATAATGTTCCATATATAAAAAGCCCCATATAATGCTCCATATATAAGCCCCATATATTACTCCATATATAATAAGCCCCATATATTACTTTATACATAATAAGTCCCATATATTACTTCATGTATAATAAGCCCCATGTATTACTCCATATATAATAAGCCCCATATATTACTCCATATATAATAAGCCCCAAAGGGGAATGACCTGTGAGCGAGAACATCGATAAGGGAGGAAAAATAGTTGGTAACCATACTGGACAAATGCTGTCTCCTGTCACTTTGAATCGATGCAGCAGTACCTGTCGTGTCTCCGGTCATTGCAAAATCACTCCTCAACCTGGTCATAAAACCCCTCTGTCCAACGCCACCTAGGATTTGTGCACCTCTAACACCTCTGCCATGTTGCCCCCTATGGCTCGTGTGAGAACCATCACCGCCTCTGTGTGCTGGGAATGCCTGAACCAAACGGTTTACAAGAGTTCCTTGTTTGGTAGCCAATATTTGCTCCAGGTTCTTATGTGGCATGATATTTTGTAATTTTCCTTTGTATCGTGGATCCAGGAGGCAGGCCAACCAGTAATCGTCATCGGTCATCATTTTGATAATGCGGGGGTCCCTTTTTAGGATACGCAAGGCATACAATGTTCCAGGTGTCAATTCACTGCTTGTGCTGGGTTGAGGAGCAATTAAATGCAAATCAACTTCACTTGTGGCCCGCAAAAACCCTGTACCTGACCTTTCAACGCCACCAGTTTCTATTGCCCCCTGAGAAGCATCCTCCTCCCATAAATATTCATCCCCATCATCCTCCTCCTCCTCTTCATCTGCCACCTCGTCCAGGAGAGTTCCCTGACCAGATAATGGCTGACTGTCATCAAGGCTTCCCTCCTCCTCTGCTGCAGATGCCTGCTCCTTGATGTGCATCAAACTTTGCATTAGCAGACGCATTAGTGGGATGCTCATGCTTATGATGGCGTCATCTGCACTTACCAGCCATGTGCATTCCTCAAAATACTGAAGGACTTGACAGAGGTCTTGGAGCTTCGACCACTGCACACCAGACAACTCCATGTCTGCCATCCAACTGCCTGCCTGTGTATGTGTATCCTCCCACAAATAAATGACAGCACGCCTCTGTTCGCACAGCCTCTGAAGCATGTGCAGTGTGGAGTTCCACCCTGTTGCAACGTTGATTATTAGGCGGTGCTGGGGAATATTCACTAATCGCTGATGGTTCTGCATATGGCTGGAGTGTACAGGCGACCGGCGGATGTGCAAGCAAAATCTTCGCACCTTCAGGAGCAGGGCTGGTAACTCCGGATAATTTTTCAGGAAGCACTGTACCACCAGGTTCAAGGTGTGAGCCAGGCAAGGTATGTGTTTCAGTTCTGAAAGGGCTATGGCAGCCATAAAATTCCTTCCGTTATCACTGACTACCTTGCCTGCCTCAAGACGTACACTGCCCAGCCATGACTGAGTTTCTTACTGCAAGTACTCGCCCAGTATTTCCGCGGTGTGTCTGTTGTCGCCCAAACACTTCATTTGTAGCACAGCCTGCTGACGCTTACCACTAGCTGTGCCTTAATGGGACACCTCGTGTGCAGCACTGGCAGCTGCGGATGGAGTGGTCGTGCGACTGCGCTCTGTGGACGAGCTTTCACTTCTGGAGGAGGAGGGGGAAGGGTGGCGAATGCCTACAGCCAACTGTTTCCTAGACCGTGGGCTAGACAGAACTGTCCCACTATTTCTGTCCCCTGTGGACCCTGCATCCACCACATTAACCCAGTGTGCCGTGATGGACACGTAACGTCCCTGGCCATGCCTACTGGTCCATGCATCTGTTGTGAGGTGCACCTTTCCACTGACTGATTGCCTCAGAGCATGGACAATGCGGTCTCTGACATGCTGGTGGAGTGCTGGGATGGCTTTTCTCGCAAAGAAGAGTCGACTGGGTAGGTCATAGCGTGGTACTGCGTAGGCCATCAGGGCTTTGAAATCTTTGCTTTCAACCAAACGGTAGGGCATCATCTCTAACGAGATTAGTCTAGCAATGTGGGCGTTCAAACCCTGTGTACGCGGATGACAAGATGAGTACTTTCTTTTCCTAGCGAGAGTCTCTTGCAGGGTGAGCTGGACTGGAGAGCTGCATATGGTGGAACTAGCGCTGGGGGTGGTGGACATGGCAGATTGGGAGAGGGTTGGTGTTGGTATTCTTGATGTTGGCCTACCTACAGTGTTTCCTACCAAGAACCTTGTGATTCCCTGACTGCTTTGGCCTTGCGACGATACCTCCACATTTGCTGCTAGTGGTGTCCTAACCGGTGGGCTTACTGTGAGGGAAGCAATGTAGCGTTGCTGACTACCTTCATTCTGAGCAGGTGCACCAACGGAACTAGACGTTTGGTAGTTAGTCCAGGCTTGCAAGTGCATGCTGGTTAAATCTCTACGCATGCACGTTGTATTTAAACTTTGGAAATTCTTCCCTCTGCTAAAGGTCTTTGAGCACTTCTTACAGATAACTCTGCACTGATCATTCAGATCTTTGTTAAAAAATGCCCACACTGCACTCTTCCTTCTATAGATTACCTTTTCAGGCATTGCACGCTGTGCTACTTTCACCGGATGGCCACGGTGTCCTAAAACTGTTTTTGGATTTGACAAACATTTTTGGCCAGATACGGGCCTGCCAGATGAAGGCTGTTGCGATGTAGATGGCTGCTGCGGATCATCCTCCTCCGCTTCAGAGCTACTGGCAGCGGCACCCTCTTCCCCCAATTGCTGCCAATCTGGGTCAACAACTGGGTCATCTATCACCTCCTCTTCAATGTCATGTGCACCTTCCTCTGTGTCACCGTGTAAGGTGCTATAGCGTTTGTGACGGGGCTCCATAGTCTCATCAGAGTCAGTTCTGGCTCAGTACACTGCGAGGGCAATGTGGTGATCTGAGTCAATGGAACAGCATAATAATCCAGCTGTGGCTGTGCATCTGTGCATTCCATGTCCGATTCTTCCTGTAATGGGCTGTTAACAATTTCCCTTTCCAACCCAGGCACGGCATGTGTAAAGAGCTCCATGGAGTAAACTGTAGTTTCGCCTGCCGCATCCTTCACTATTGGTTTGGGTGAAGGACACAAGGAAGCGACTTGTTCCTGACCGGGAGCATCCACTGACGATACACTGTTTTTATATTTCGAACTTTCAGAAGAGGAGGCGAAAGAGCTAGAGGCTGAGTCAGCAAGGAAAGCCAAAACTTTTTCCTGCTGCTCCGGCTTTAAAAGCTGTTTTCCTACTCCCAGATAAGGGAGCCTTCGAGGCCTTGTGTAGCCAGACGATGATGCTGGCTCAACACCTTGAGCTTTTGGTGCTATTTTGCTTTTCCCACTACCACCAGATGCTCCACCACCACCATCAGTACCAGCTGGCAACGACCGCCCACGGCCTCTTCCACCAGACTTCCTCATTTTTGGAAAAATCTAACCAAAATAACAACCGTTATATGGTACTGTAAAACAAGGTAGAAGGTGTATATAAACTTGTTGACAATTTATATCTCCCTTTTTTGGGGGGAGACTGCACAAAAGCTCAGGCCCAGTGTATTACACTGCACAATGTAAGAGGCAGAACGTGGCTGGAAGATATACGACAAACTAACAGAACTGACGTAGATCGACTTACTGCCAATTTAAATCTCCCTTTTTTGGGGGGGAGACTGCAACAAAACTCAGGCCCAGTGTATTACACTACACACTGTAAGTGGCAGAACGTGGCTGGAAGATATACGACAAAGAGAACTGACGTAGATCCACTTAGTGCCAATTTAAATCTCCCATTTTTGGGGGGGAGACTGCACTAAAACTCAGGCCCATTGTATTACACTACACAATATAAGTGGCAGAACGTGGCTGGAAGATATAAGTCAAACTAACAGAACTGACGTAGATCCACTTAGTGCCAATTTAAATCTCCCTTTTTTTGGGGGGGGAGACTGCACCAAAACTCAGGCCCAGTGTATTACACTGCACAATATAAGTGGCAAAACGTGGCTGGAAGATATACGAAAAACTAACAGAACTGACGTAGATCCACTTAGTGCCAATTTAAATCTCCCTTTTTTAGGGGGGAGACTGCACCAAAACTCAGGCCCAGTGTATTACACTACACAATGTAAGTGGCAGAATGTGGCTGGAAAATATACGACAAACAGAACTGACGTAGATCCACTTAGTGCCAATTTAAATCTCCCTTTTTTAGGGGGGAGACTGCACCAAAACTCAGGCCCAGTGTATTACACTACACAATGTAAGTGGCAGAACGTGGCTGGAAGATATACGACAAACTAACAGAACTGACGTAGATCCACTTAGTGCCGATTTAAATCTCCCTTTTTTGGGGGGGAGACTGCAACCAAAACTCAGGCCCAGTGTATTACACTACACAATGTAAGTGGCAGAACGTGGCTGGAAGATATACGACAAACTAACAGAACTGACCTAGATCCACTTAGTGCCGATTTAAATCTCCCTTTTTTGGGGGGGAGACTGCAACCAAAACTCAGGCCCAGTGTATAACACTACACAATGTAAGTGGCAGAATGTGGCTGGAAGATATACGACAAACAGAACTGACGTAGATCCACTTAGTGCCAATTTAAATCTCCCTTTTTTGGGGGGGAGACTGCACCAAAACTCAGGCCCAGTGTATTACACTACACAATGTAAGTGGCCTAACGTGGCTGGAAGATATATAAAAAAATACAAGGGCTGTAGCATACCTCCCAACCGTCCCTCATTGTGCGGGACTGCCCCGGATTTGATGCTTGTCCCGGCTGTCCTGCCCGGGACGCAGAGCTTCCCGCAGACAGAACAGTTGATGCTGCTGTCACACGCCCCTTTTGTTAGGCCACGCCCCTTCCCCGTCGGTATGTTCCTGAGTCTTCCAGTCTGCCACTGCCTCACAGTTCAGAGAGAGGGGACACCTGAGGTGTGAACATAACACAGCCGGACACAGCCTGGGTGCCGGCGGCAATGTAAGCAGCAGACCATGAGTGGACTGGAGGCTGCTAATGGGACAGATGCAGATCAGTGAGTAGTGGATGTCACAGAGATGACTCACTCCGTCCAGTGCATTGTGGAGGAGGAGCAGCTGCAGCTCCCTGGGAGAGTGACAACACTATCAATGTGGCTGCTTTATTTCCCCAGGCGTAAAAGGGATAAGCCCTTATGACAGTCAGTCACTGTATCATCATGTGCTAATTACAAGCTGCAGCTCCGCTCGGTGCACACACGCGGCTGAGGCTCCGCTCAGCACACTTCGTACACAGACACACACACTCGGCTTCGCTCGGTGCACCTCGTACACACACGCGGCTCCACTCGGTGCACCTCGTACACACACGCGGCTCCGCTCGGTGCACCTCGTACTGTGAAAGGTGTACGGAGCCATGTGTACGAGGTGTACGGAGCACAGCCGCGAGTGTACGAGGTGTGCGGAGCAGCATGTGAAAGGTGTACGGAGCGGAGTCGTGTGTAAGAGGTATACGGAGCCATGTGTACGAGGTGTACAGAGCACAGCCGCGTGTGTACGAGGTGTATGGAGCACAGCCACGTGTGTACGGAGCGGAGCAGCATGTGAAAGGTGTACGGAGCTGAATCGTGTGTAAGAGGTGTACGGAGCCGTGTGTACGAGGTGTACGGAGCACAGCCGCGTGTGTACGAGGTGTACGGAGCACAGCCGCATGTTTACGAGGTGTACGGAGCTGAGTCGGGTGTGTACGAGATGTACGGAGCGGAGCAGCATGTGAAAGGTGTACGGAGCGGAGTCGTGTGTGTAAGAGGTGTACGGAGCCGTGTGTACGAGCTGTACGGAGCACAGCCGCGTGTGTACGAGGTGTACGGAGCGGAGCAGCGTGTGAAAGGTGTACGGAGCGGAGTCGTGTGTGTAAGAGGTGTGCGGATCAGAGCAGAGTGTGAAAGGTGTATGGAGCGGAGCCACGTGTGTACGAGGTGTACAGTGCAGAGCCACGTGTGTATGAGGTGTACAGAGCAGAGCCATGCGTGCTCAAAGTATACGGAGTGTGTGCAATGTGTATAGAGCGGAGCCGTGTGTGTACAAGGTGTACGGAGTAGTGCCGTGTGTGTACGAGATGTATGGAGCGGAGCCGTGTGTGTATGAGGTGTATGGAGCGGAGCCGTGTATGAGGTGTATGGAGCTGAGCTGAATGTGTACAAGATGTACGGAGCGGAGTGGTGTGTGTATGAGATGTATGGAGTGGAGCCGTGTGTGCAAAGTGTACAAAGCGCAGCCGCATGTGTAGGAGTAGCTATGTGTGGCCATTATATGGTACAAAGTATCATGTGCGGCCAATATACAGTATGGAGCATCATGTGCGGTCATTATACAGTATGGAGCATCATGTGCGGCCAATATACAGTATGGAGCATCATGTGCGGTCATTATACAGTATGGAGCATCATGTGTGGTCATTATACAGTATGGAGCATCATGTGTGGCCATTATACAGTATGGAGCATCATGTGTGGCCATTATACAGTATGGAGCATCATGTGCGGCCAATATACAGTATGGAGCATCATGTGCGGCCATTATACAGTATGGAGCATCATGTGTGGCCATTATACAGTATGGAGCATCATGTGCGGCCATTATACAGTATGGAGCATCATGTGCAGTCATTATACAGTATGGAGCATCATGTGCGGTCATTATACAGTATGGAGCATCATGTGCAGCCAATATACAGTATGGAGCATCGTGTGCGGCTATTATACAGTATGGAGCATCATGTGCGGTCATTATACAGTATGGAGCATCATGTGCGGCCAATATACAGTATGGAGCATCATGTGCGGCCAATATACAGTATGGAGCATCATGTGCAGTCATTATACAGTATGGAGCATCATGTGCGGTCGTTATACGGTATGGAGCATCATGTGCGGTCATTATACAGTATGGAGCATCATGTGCAGCCAATATACAGTATGGAGCATCGTATGCGGCTATTATACAGTATGGAGCATCATGTGCGGTCATTATACAGTATGGAGCATCATGTGCGGTCATTGTACAGTATAGAGCATTATGTGCGGCAATTATACAGTATGGAGCATCATGTGCAGCCAATATACAGTATGGAGCATCGTGTGCGGTCATTATACAGTATGAAGCATCATGTGCGGTCATTATACAGTATGAAGCATCATGTGCGGTCATTATACAGTATGGAGCATCATGTGCGGTCATTATACAGTATGGAGCATCGTGTGCGGCTATTATACAGTATGGAGCATCGTGTGTGACCATTATACAGTATGGAGCATCATGTGCGGTCGTTATACAGTATGGAGCATCATGTGCGGTCATTACACAGTATGGAGCATCATGTGCGGTCATTACACAGTATGGAGCATCGTGTGCGGTCATTATACAGTATGGAGCATCGTGTGCGGCTATTATACAGTATGGAGCATCGTGTGCAGTCATTATACAGTATGGAGCATCATGTGCGGTCATTATACAGTATGGAGCATTATGTGCTGCAATTATACAGTATGGGGCATCATGTGCGGTCATTATACAGTATGGAGAATCATGTGTGGTCATTATACAGTATGGAGCATCATGTGCGGTCATTATACAGTATGGAGCATCATGTGTGGTCATTATACAGTATGGAGCATCATGTGTGGTCATTATACAGTATGGAGCATCATGTGCGGTCATTATACAGTATGGAGCATCATGTGCAGTCATTATACAGTATGGAGCATCATGTGCAGTCATTATACAGTATGGAGCATCATGTGCGGTCATTATACAGTATGGAGCATTATGTGCGGTCATTATACAGTATGGAGCATCATGTGCGGTCGTTATACAGTATGGAGCATCATGTGCGGCCAATATACAGTATGGAGCATCATGTGCGGTCATTATACAGTATGGAGCATCATGTGTGGTCATTATACAGTATGGAGCATCATGTGTGGCCATTATACAGTATGGAGCATCATGTGTGTCCATTATACAGTATGGAGCATCATGTGCGGCCAATATACAGTATGGAGCATCATGTGCGGCCATTATACAGTATGGAGCATCATGTGTGGCCATTATACAGTATGGAGCATCATGTGCGGCCATTATACAGTATGGAGCATCATGTGCAGTCATTATACAGTATGGAGCATCATGTGCGGTCATTATACAGTATGGAGCATCATGTGCGGTCATTGTACAGTATAGAGCATTATGTGCGGCAATTATACAGTATGGAGCATCATGTGCAGCCAATATACAGTATGGAGCATCGTGTGCGGTCATTATACAGTATAAAGCATCATGTGCGGTCATTATACAGTATGGAGCATCATGTGCGGTCATTATACAGTATGGAGCATCATGTGCGGTCATTATACAGTATGGAGCATCGTGTGCGGCTATTATACAGTATGGAGCATCGTGTGTGACCATTATACAGTATGGAGCATCATATGCGGTCGTTATACAGTATGGAGCATCATGTGCGGTCATTACACAGTATGGAGCATCATGTGCGGTCATTATACGGTATGGAGCATCGTGTGCGGTCATTATACAGTATGGAGCATCGTGTGCGGCTATTATACAGTATGGAGCATCGTGTGCAGTCATTATACAGTATGGAGCATCATGTGCGGTCATTATACAGTATGGAGCATTATGTGCGGCAATTATACAGTATGGGGCATCATGTGCGGTCATTATACAGTATGGAGAATCATGTGTGGTCATTATACAGTATGGAGCATCATATGTGGTCATTATACAGTATGGAGCATCATGTGTGGTCATTATACAGTATGGAGCATCATGTGCGGTCATTATACAGTATGGAGCATCATGTGCAGTCATTATACAGTATGGAGCATCATGTGCAGTCATTATACAGTATGGAGCATCATGTGCGGTCATTATACAGTATGGAGCATTATGTGCAGTCATTATACAGTATGGAGCATCATGTGCGGTCATTATACAGTATGGAGCATCATGTGCAGTCATTATACAGTATGGAGCATCTTGTGCAGTCATTATACAGTATGGAGCATCATGTGCGGTCATTATACAGTATGGAGCATTATGTGCGGCAATTATACAGTATGGAGCACTGTGTGGCCATTATACAGTATGGAGCACTATGTGGCCATATTTTTTTGTTTATAATTATTCTTTATGAATAGTGTGATCAGCAGTGCTAAATGGGTGTGGTTGAGACGTGGATATGGGTGTGACTAGTGAATGGGTGTGGTCAGAGGCATGGCTTTAAATTTGCCGCAAACTTTGTCCCTCTTTCCCATCTTCAAAAGTTGGGAGGTATGCTGTAGTACAATTTCAATCTCCCTATAATGATCTCAGGACAAGTATGGCAGCAATAAAAAGGACTGCTGCACACAAAAGTGTGGACAAATAAACAAGATAACTGTGCAGAAAGGAGCAACAGGATTTTTGCTTTTAAAAAAGCAGTTGGTTTGCACAGTGGTGTACAAACAGCAATGCAGCTATCAGGGAGCCTTATAAGTCAACCTAATAAGCTACAGAGCTGATGCACAAAAATATAAACTCCACTGTCCCTGCAAAGAAAATGTGGTGTTGGACAGTGGAAATCGCTACAGCACAAGCAGTTTCGGGGCTTAATCTTCCCTCCCTAACTATATCCCTTCTTCTGATGCAGCTGCAGCAACCTCTCCCTATGCTAAGATCGGCAGAAATAAGATGTTGGTCGGCGTGCACGCCCCTTTATAGCCCCTGTGACGCCGCAGAAAGCAAGACAATCACTGTCATGCCCTTCTCTAAGATGGTGGGGACCGAGACCTATGTCATCACGCTGCCCACACTCTGCGTCCTTTTTCATTGGCTGAAAAATGGCGCTGAAAATGTCATACGAAACGCAACTTTGGCGCGCTGATCGCCGACCTCATGGCCGATCCCACACTAGGATCGGGTCGGGTTTCACGAAACCCGACTTTGCCGAAAGTCGACGATTTTTCAATTTGTCCGATCCGTTTCGCACAACCCTATTCTACACCTCTTATCCTGAGAAACCTGGTCCTGAGTGTCTGGAGGCCAATCGTAGAAGGGGCTACTGTCACAGGTGTGTCAGGTGCTACAGACAGTCGCTCTGCATCTGGCTGCAGAAGGTCTCTGCGTTTGGCATTGCAGACACCTTCATAAACCTTCTGATTTATGGACCCATTGGCAACCTCCCTTCAGCTGTAATTGACACACCTGGACATGGGTGCTTATAGACTGTCAGTCTGCTTCAGGGAGTCTCTGGTGATATCCACATTTTCCCTTGTGAAGGCCTGGAACTATAGCAGTCACTTACTTCCTCTCTGGTGCTGTTGGAGGATGTATGGTGTTACCTATCTGAGTCTGCTCAAACTAAGTTGCTTCCCCCTTGTTTGTCTCCCTCCTTCTCTTTAGTGTATAGATGGGACTGACCAGTGCTCACCCCCAACCTTCCCTATTCAGGGCCAAGTTTTAGACATATACAGGGCTTAGGTTCCTGCTCGCCGATTGGTGTGGAACCTATATAGGGACGGTAGGGAAGGCAGGATGCTATTAGATCTGCCTAGGGGTCTTCACTGACTCTTTCCCTAGTGTTTGGGCTTCCTTCCCTTTTTTGCGTCATGTTTCAGTTAGTCTTCCCACACTGTGTGTGGCAGCTTTCCAGTGTTTATGGTCTCAGATGTTCAGTGTTGGCCACTATCCTCTTCCAATATATACTTGCCACTGGCTATCAGGGATGCCAAAGTTACTTTCATGCTGTAAACGAAAAGAGAATGGTTCCAGCTTCAGTAAAATCATGAAAATTTATTCCAACTTTTAAAATGGAAAAACAACTCCTGGGACAGCACCATAGCACATAGTTTCATGCTGCTTGTCTGAGGAGCTGGAGGAGTTGGATGGGGAGTCGTTTGGAGTGTTAATCTAAGACTGTTACTTGGTTATTCGCTTGTGTGCAAATCTTCATCCTCTACTATTTTTTTTTCCTTTCTTCACTCCCTGGTGTTCCACTGTATTGTTTGTGAGTGCATATTTGTGTGATTGTTTATTTCCTTTATCCCTGTTCTTATTCCCTTGTTAGTTTGGTTTGTGTATTTTAATTTACTACTACTCCCCACTTCCCTGTGTGAGGGAGAGAACAGATTAAGGGCAGATTCAGGAGCTCAGCAAGGTATGTGTCCCCGGCATCTTCACCATTAGAAGTAATCCTGACATGGCTGGTTTAGGGACAGCTACTCCCAGGCAACCTCAAGTGGAGCCCAAAATCACTTTTACCTGTGTTAACACCACACCAGAGTCCTTTTCTGATAGGCAGAGTCTCCGGCATGTCACTTCACTCACCTGTGCTGCGGTCAGTTCTTCCCTTCCCCATGCCCTGTATGCTTCCAGCCTGCCCTCTAGCCATGTCCTTAGGGAACGCGCACGTGCACTCCTGCCCTCTTAAAGGGTCAGCACGTGCACTTGCTATTTCCTCCCCAGTCATTAGCTGTGGGACATTATGTATATATTGCTTCCTCCCCAATGGGAAGATGTCTGAGCAACCTTCCTGTTTGCAGTCTAAGTTGTGTAAGGTTGAATACCTGTCCCTGCTGCACTCCAGTTCAAATCCTGCCTGCTGCACTCCAGTGCAAATCCTGCCTGCTGCCCTCTGGTGCAAATCCTTGCTGTTGCACTCTGATACAGATCCTGCCTGATGCACATCCTGCTAGCTGCACTCTGATGTAGATCCTGCCTGCTGCACTCTGATACAAACTGTTAGGGGTCAAGTTCCTGCCTCTGCACAGGGGGAATCTCGGGCCATCTCTGCTGCGGTTTCCCATTCTTCTCCTGCCGCAGCGGAGCCTGCTCAGCGGAGACGTCGATCCCAGCGTCTCGCTCAGTCTGACTCTGTGCTAAGAGTTACTGCTGCATTTCCTGCTTCTGCCATTGAAGTCAGTGCTGGGCAGCGGCGAGCAGACGCTTCTGGGGCTAAGTCCTGCTTTTCACATTCTGAGCATGCCCAGAGTAAGATCTCTCAGTGGAGATCGAGGGTCACATGATCAGATACTGCAGCTAAGGTCCGTGTAGGTGCTGGGACTAAATCCTGCTTTGCACTCTGAGCATGCCCAGGGCAAGATTTCTCAGTGGAGATCTAGGGTCACATGTTCAGGTACTGCAGCTCTCCATTGGTCCTTCTTTCAAAGGTCCTAAATGTGCTGCAGCTATTTAAGGCGCGCATGGCCGCATGGCCATGCACTAGTGTCAATTCATATATGTGCTTTGCGCCAGTGTGGTTATGTATGAGAGTGTTCAGGGACCCGGCTGAAATAAGCCCCTAAAATACCGGCTTCTCCGGTGAGGAGATTGCATGTTGCATAACCACTGACTGCTATCAGCTTGGCAGTAAGCTTGTGCTCCTGTGAGGCTAACATGGCGCAGTGCTTCCCTTTTACGGCTACTCTGTGGAGTAACAGAGCTGCTTAATATAGTATACTTAGTATACTGCTTAACAGTGCCGCCATTCGCTAGCAGCAGGTTCCTCCTGCACGGTGGACCCCGGGCTGCGAACACACCATTTATAATAAACATCTCTATTTTCTTCCATTCCGCTAGCACTAACACAAACACTGCCTGCTGCACTTTGGTGCAAATCCTGCCTGCTTCACTCTGATGTAGAGCCTGCCTGCTGCACTCTTATACAAACACTGCCTGTTGCACTCTGGTGCGAACGCCATCTGCGGCACTCTGGTGCGAACTCTGCTGCACTCTGATGCGAACTCTGCTGCACTCTGATGCGAACTCTATCTGCTGCACTCTGATGCCAACTCTGCAAGCTCCTCCTTCCAGTTTGTCCTCTTGGTCCAGCTGCTGCGCGTCCATTGGTCTGTCCTGAAGTGGCACCTGGTGTTCATTGGGAGCCAAGTCTAACCTCACCATCAGAGGCTCTAGTGAACAGTCAGGTGTTTGCTTAATCATGCCCCTCCAGGCTCTCCACGGTCCAGGGCACAGTGGTTCCACAAACCACGTCTGTGACAACCTGACAGGTTCTCTGGTAAGAGTGACAAGATTGTTGTTTTTAGGGAGGCCTCTAAGTTATACTTTAAACTAC
The DNA here is from genome assembly GCF_032444005.1 of Ranitomeya imitator. NCBI lineage: Eukaryota > Metazoa > Chordata > Amphibia > Anura > Dendrobatidae > Ranitomeya > Ranitomeya imitator. The sequence continues at coordinate 311,914,885 of NC_091284.1, read as the reverse complement.
GTCCTCACTCCTCAGGAACTGAGTGGGGATCGTAATTTTGCTCCTACAGGGTGAATTTTTCCAGGCTCTAGGTCACATATATGACAACCATGACCGCGTCTTCCTGGCCAAGTCTACCCTACGTCAGGTTCAGTAGCGAGACCAGCACAGGACGATTGCTCTGAGTTTAGGAGATGGTCCACCAACACTAACTGGAATTACACCGTACTCCATAGTCAGTTATATCAAGGGTTATCTGTAAGGGTAAAGGATGCCCTTGCCCTGTATGAGACTTCGGTCTCCCTTGAGGCAGCAATGTCTCTGGTCACCCGTGTAGACTGCCGTCTTCATCAGAGACATAAGGAGACACTTCAGTTTGGGTCAAGGGAACCTGGGCCTGAGTCTACAGGGGAGTCCATGCAGTTAGTTGGGGCATCACATTCTGTTGGTACAACTGTAGTTCGTCGTAAAGTAGGAGTGTGTTTCTTCTTTGGTGGAAAGTGCCATTTTTATGGGTACTTGTCCTTCCATATCACATCGTAAACAGTAGCCAGAAAACTAAGGAGCCCGGGTTGTGGGGAGGGTAGCAACCTAGTTGTACTTACTTCCTCCTTAGGCAAGCCCCAATTTTTTTTTTTACCAGCTGAGATCTTAGCAAAAATAAGGTGGTCATTTCTGCATTTCTGGACAGTGGGGTGAGATTTAATTTGATCAATACTAGGTTTATCCAGGCACATGGCCTCAAACAACATAAGTTCTCTAAACCTATACCCATATTCGCCATTGACGCTACACTCTTGAGCCAGGGGCATTTTGGTATTTTAGTCAGGTCCTCAGGTCGTTCGTATGTTGCTTTTACAGGTAGAGGCCATGCACTCAGAATTTATTGACTGCTATGTGCTAGAGCAGTGGTTCTCAACCTTTCTAATGCCGTGACCCCGCAATACAGTTCCTCATGTTGCGGTGACCCCCAACCCAAAAAATAATTTTGGTGGCTACTTTAAAACTGTAATTTTATTAGTTATGATTCGGAATGTAAATATCTGATATGCATTATGTATTGTATTCTCATTGCTACAAATCAAACATAATAAATAATCACAAAAACAATTACCGTATATACTCGAGGAGGCTGCGGCACCGAAGATCAGCTGTCCGGGGGAAGGAGCGGGACGCCGGGAGCAGGTAAGTATGTCATATTTACCTTTCGCTCGTTCCACACGCCGGGCGCCGCTCCATCTTCCCGGCGTCTCTCCGCACTGACTGTGCAGGTCAGAGGGCGCGATGACGCATATAGTGTGCGCGCCGCCCTCTGCCTGATCAGTCAGTGCAGAGAGACGCCGGGAAGATGGCACCGAGGAGCTGCAAGCAAGAGAGGTGAGTATGTGTTTTTTTATTTTTTTATTGCAGCAGCAGCAGCACAGATTTATGTGGAGCATTCTATGGGGCAATGGTGCAGAGCGCTATATGGCAGAGCTATGGGGCAACGGTGCAGAGCACTATATGGCACAGCTGTGGGGCAATGGTGCAGAGCACTATATGGCAGAGCTATGGGGCAACAGTGCAGAGCACTGTATGGCACAGCTATGGGGCAACAGTGCAGAGCACTATATGGCAGAGCTATGGGGCAACGGTGCAGAGCACTGTATATATGGCACAGCTTTATGTGGAGTATCTATCTGGGGCAACGGTGCAGAGCATTGTATATGGCACAGCTTATACTCGGGTCGGCTTATACTCGAGTATATACGGTATATGTTGAGAAATATTTTTAACGAATTCCAATAAATAACATTTCACCATGGCATACCATGGGTTTAAATATAACAGTAAACAACAGTGCAATATTTTGCAACAGTATGCTGCCAAATTCAGTGAGATCGTTGTGGTTGCTTCTTGCTTACCAATTCAGAAATTCTTGGGGCAGTCTTTGCAAGGGCACAGCGAAGATCATTTTCCACAACAAGTCTACTTCGGTATTTAGACTTGATTACCAGCAATCTGGAAAACCCTGTTTCGCAAAGATATGTTGTTGGAAAAGGAAGAAGAAGGCGCAGCACAGTCTCAGACAGAATAGGATATAACTGTAAACTCTTAATCCAGAATTTTGTCAGTGGCATTGTAGAGAAATCTGTTCTCGCTGCATCATTGTTAATTAGGTCAATGAACTCTTCTTGCGCTGTCTCCGGAACATCTTCAACTTTCACTGTGAATGGACTTCTGGCAAGTGCAAATGGGGTGTCAGGTAGATTAGGAAAGTATGATGAAATTTCCTCTGAAAACATGTGCAAATGTTCTTTCACAGAAGATATCATCATAATTTTGTTGTCTGGATCAATGTCATGTTCCTCAAAGAAGGCAGATAATGTAGGAAACATGTAAAAAAAATTTTTATCCAATTTATCTTTCCAAAGCTGAAGTTTCATTTGGAATGATCTCATTTTTTCAGACAAATCGAGGCACGTTGCATTTGGTCCTTGCAGTGATAAATTTAAGTCATTCAAGATGACAAAGATGTCCACCAAGTAAGCTATTTTCTGCAGCTCAGTTTTATCGCTAAACAATGCTTCGAATTGCGGTCTTGCTTTCTGATTAAAAAACGTTTTCAATTCCTCACGAAGCTCAAAGACACGTTTTAAAACTTTTCCTCTTGACAACCATCTGACTTCAGTGTGAAATAACAGAGCATTGTTTGGCGCATCTAGATCGTTGCACAGTTGGCAAAACAGCCGACTGTTTAAGGCGCTCGACTCAACAAAATTGACACATGTTATGACGCTTTTCATTACTTCTTGTAAATCTTGCGGCAGTGTCTTAGTCGCTAATATTTGGCGATGTATCATACAGTGTGTTCCGATTGCTTTTGGCGATTCATTTTGTACCAAACGCTGAAATCCTGAGCGACATCCTAGCATAGCAGGAGCACCATCTGTGCATACACCGCAAACCTTTTCCCAGGAGATGTTATGCGCTTTTAGAAAAGAACCAACTGCATCAAAAATATCATGTGCAGTTGTTGTTGTTTCAAGCGGTTTGCAAAAAAGAAACTCATCTTTAAAGTCGCCATCATTAATATACCTTGCGCAAACCAACAACTGTGCACAGTTTGCCACGTCTGTAGATTCGTCAAGCTGGATACTGAATATTGGTAGTGGTGCAGATTTAATTTCCTGGATCACCTGATCAAGAATATCAGCAGACATGTCCTCTATTCTTCTGCGGACAGTGTCATTAGATAAGGAAATCGCATTCAATTTCTGAACATATTCATTTCCAATTATCACTCGAACTATGTCTTTTGCAGCTGGCAACAGTAAATCCTCACCAATGGTGTGAGGTTTCATAGCTCTGGCAATTCTGAGTGCCACCAAATATGACGCTTCAACAGCTGCTACATTGTGTTTATGGTACTGGCCACCAGTGTCAAATCTAGATTTCTTGAGTCCATCAGCTTTGCTTCTAAAATAGCTGATATCCTTGCTAGCAAAGAGTGGATGCTTGCTATCAAAATGCCGTTTTAGTTTGTTCGGCTTCATAGATTCAGCTGAGAGAACTTCAGTACAAATAACACATTGTGGTTTCTCAATTCCTGCTGAAATTACGGAGGTAAAACCATACTGCAAGAAATCCTCAGTGTATTTTCTTTTCTTAATATTCTTTTCTACACGATTCATTGTCATGAGACGGTTTCCTAAAAAAAAAAATAAAAGATGGTCGCGTCTAAAGAGCTTGTTAAAGTTTCCTATTATTTACTATTCCCTGTGTTGTTTTCTATTACACACCTGTTACTATGACCAGGGGGCCGTATTCACATGCTTAAAGCGCACCTGTCACCCCCTTTGACCCTATGAAGCTGCTGCCATTACCTTGTGGGTGCAGTGAATAGCATCCTTATACATCTTTTCTTATCTTCTTCATCCTCAGGAATGCTCAGAAATTCATCTTTATAATCTTCTTGGCAGCTCCACAATCCATAACATCGCATTACCGCCGGACACACGTAATGCGATGTTATGGATTGTGGAGCGTCCCCCCCCCCTTAATTAGACATCCTTCCTTATTACAGGGATAATTCTCTATTCTCCATAAGGCTTATAGTCACACAGGGAGTGGATGGGAGCCCCGCGGCCGGCTGTGCTGCCATTTTCCCAGAAGGGGGCGTACGATCACATACACATCACTACATGTACAGATGCTGCAGACACTGGGACATCCTGGTGCCAGCATCGGGGGCCGCGGACACTGTGCTCCCTCACACGATGGCCGTCACCCCGCTAGGAGCGCAGCTATAGACAATGTTCTGGATTACAGCAGAGCCAAGTCCATTCATGGAGCAGGGGCCGCACGTGCAGCGCGCACAGCCGCCAGGGCTCCCAGAAAGCAGTGGCAGCCTCTCCTGATTGGTGGGATTGGTCTGAAGACATCTCCCCGGGGTGTTCTCCTGCCCCATCATCAACCCTCGATGCCCTGTGCACTCACCTTCCTGGTGCCCGGCTGCCCATAGAGAACTCACTACTGGGGACACTATTCTGTGCCAGCTATTAACATCGCTCAATTTAAAGGGGTTCTCCAATCACAAAATATGCACGACTGACCCTTTAATAAGGTGAAATGGTTCATTAAAGGGGTCCTTATGTATACACGTCCTGCTGGTGGGGGAGGGGAGTGACCGCTGGGATCTGCACAGTAATGAGGATTAGACCTGGAGATCCTTTTATCCAGACGTCTGCTAATCCGGCACATATAATCCCACCCCAGATTACTGGTGACCGTGCTCGACCCTGTGCCCTTCCTCCTCTGCAGAGGGGCCCCACATGTGGCTACAGGAGGACGGACCCCCATGTGCTGGGGTCCTACTAGGTGGTACCTGACCACCGCCGTGCCAGGGAGGTGACAAGCAGGGAGGACATGATGGACGTGCTGCAGTGCAGGGAGAGGACACTCACCAGGTTCAGTGGACTTTCCATCACTTCCATAGAGGCCGGCAGGACGTGTGCGCACGGGGGAGAGCTAGGCCGGCGGTGCAGTCATCAGGCCGCGCTGCGTCCAGTGCTCCGGGAGGAAATCCCGGCTCCGATCACAACAAGCAGCTCCTGCTGCAGAAACAACTGTATTTTATTTCTGTATGCTAATGATTTCTTCCAGGCTCCGGGGAGTGCGGTGCCTGGAAGACAATCTCTTGCCTCCAGTGACGCTGATGGGAGGAGGACAGGGGGGTGGTATGATAATGAAGACAGGAGGCACAGATTTCTTCCAGGCACTGCACACTGGAGAACATGGAAGAAATCATTACCATACAGAAATAAAAGAAGATTTCTCCGCAACAAGACATCAGCTATGAGGCATACAGGAAGAACTAGTGTAAGATTTCTATAACCTGTATGCCCATATTAACAGGTCATACACGTTCCAGGGGTGACAGACTGGACCCAGACATTTTTCATATTATCCTCTCCTTCCAAGAGCCGTAACTTTTTAATTTTTTTGTAGACACATCCGAATGAGGGCTGTTAATTTGCAGGAGAAATTGCAACTTTCAATGACATCATTTATTTTATCATAGAATCTGCTGAAATACAAGAAAAAAAAAAGTGGGGAAAAGGTAAAAAAAAATTAATTTTATAAGTTTATTCATTTAGGAATAGTGAAAAAGGGGCAGATTTAAACTTTTTTTAAAAAACTTATTTTAGGGGACTTACATTGATTAAATTATTGCAGGGTCAATAGTTTTTCAGAATGTAGTAAAAAAAAATAAATAATCACAGATCCTTTTATGAATTCAATCATTTAACTAAGCTTCAAAGAAGCAGCAAGATGGCAAAGACACGGGCTTCCAGCAGGGTTCTGTCTGTCCATTACTCCCAAAGACTTCACTGGAGGGGGCTACATACAACCACGGACAGCTGTGCATCCTATGAGGAGAGATACTGCCATGATGTAGCTTATCAGGGTTGCAGGGTCACTCCATCTTTGGTTCTCATCTTTGGGACCACCACTTACAGGGCCTTTGTGATACATCCAGTGCATTATCACAGCACAATTACTACACGGACATGGAAATAAGGCTTCAATGGGGGGTTTCCACCTTTAAAAAAAACAAAAGACATCACTCACTACAGGTCAGCAACATCAACACCGCAGCCAAAAAGGCTGAGACCGAAGTAGTGGTGAAGAATCAGCGCCGGACCCAGCAAGAGGAGAGTATTAGCTCTAAAAATTTAATTTGGGTTGGGGTGCGCACTTCTAAAAGTGGGAAAACGTGATTAATACCCTAGGCGGGAACCCTCTTTATGTGCAGTTATACGAGGCCCCGCACAACTTACCTCTTCCCATCCAGGTCGGAGAACCAGCCTAGATTATCGGCGATGATGTGGTGGTTCTGGCAGCCGGGGCACCTCACAATCACCACGCCGCTCCGATATGCCGATTTCGAGATCTTTTTCGTGGATCTTGTTGAACAAACCTGAATACAAATAATAAACAGACAAGATCTGTATTGCAGGGAACGCACTGTCTTTCAAGCACTGTCTAGTCTAGCGTGTGCGGGGTGTACAATCTTGGGGGGGGGGTATGGGGACTGTTTATCCGCCATCGCCCTGAGGGGGTACACGATGTCTGTCTGCCATCGTCCTGTGAGGGGTGAGGTGTGCCGTCTATCCGCCATCGTCCTGTGAGGGGAGAGGTGTGCTATCTATCCGCCATCGTCCTGTGAGGGGAGAGGTGTGCTGTCTATCCACCATCGTCCTGTGATGGGAGAGGTGTGCTATCTGCCATAATCCTGTGAGGGGTGAGGTGTGCCGCCTGTCTGCCATTGTCCTGTGGGCATGCTGGTATTATTGGGGGCGCTCTCCCCTTCTGGCACGGTTATGCAGAGAGCAGAGCACCCCCCAAACTAACAGTGTGGTATTATTTTGCGGTGGCGCTGTCCGTCAGGCCCCTGTCTGCAGGGGGCGCTCTGTACCTACCTTGCAGGTGTATACCAGCTGGTAATGGGAGGTCTGCACTCTCCCCACACACTGGGCGCCGGGGGCAGCTCCCTCAGTACAGAGCCTTCTCCACGCTGCAGCCTGGCGGTTCCCGGGGGCAGGTAATGGCGGGCGGAGGAGACACTTCTCTGTGCGCGCCCCCAGTAATGTCCACCCCAGCCTCCTCCCGACACGGGCAGCTAAACCCCCACAGCTGACCACCAGCGTCTGACTCCCGGCTGTCAGCAGCATGACCCGTCCCCAGCACTGTTATCAGCACGTGACCGGATGTTGCAGTGTGATGCTACAGGACAGCGCTGCGTCCTGTGCTCCGGCTCCGATCATAACAAGCAGCTCCTGCTGCAGAAACAACTTCCTCCTCGAGCCCCGCCCCACTTACGTCACTCTCCTCGCAGCCAGGACGTAGTGGAGGCGGCGCTGGTTACCGGGGAGACCGGCATACGGGGGAAGGTGGATGGGGAGGTGAGCGAGGTGGCGACCCCTGTGTTTTGGTCGTTCGACCCCCCTGGGGGTCGCGACCCCCAGGTTGAGAACCGCTGTGCTAGAGGTTTTGTCCTTTACTGTGGTTCTTTGATTACCTTGGCTTACGATGCACAGTGCTGTGGTAGACTGGCAGACTTGGGAGGCGGTAAAATGGAGTGAATATTGCCAAGAACACTGCTTGGGCACCCGGCTAGCCAGGATGGGTACCCAGTCTCTGCCTGAATACGTGTCTGATTTCGGGGATCTGTTTTTAGAACAGGAATGTCAAAAACTTCCTTCACATAATCCTTATGATTGCACTGTAAATCTTATTCCTGGGATTAGACTGCCAAAAGTAGGTTATACAATATCTTTGGTCCAGAGAGGCAGGTCATGAAGGACTATATCGCTGAGAGTCTGGCAAAGGGTCATTTCAGACCATCTTCATCTCCCAGTGCAGCAGGGTTTTTCTTTGTCAATAAAAAAATGGGAGATTATGCTCTTGCCTAGATTTTCGTAATCTTAATTGGATCATGGTCCGGGATCCATACCCACTCCATCAGTGGGAAGAAAAACAAAAGTTATAGCTCTTAGAATAAAGGGATGCAAAAATAATTACTTTTTATCTAAAATAGTTTTTATTGTATAAAAGCGCCTAAACATAAAAAATGATATAAATGAGATATTGCTGTAATCGTACTAACCCAAAGAATAAAACTGCCTTATCAATTTTACCACACATGGAACGGTATAAACTCCCCCCCCCCCCCCCCCCAAAAAAAAAAAAAAAAATTCATGAATTGTTGGTTTTTGTTCATTCTGCCTCCCAAAATTCAGAATAGAAAGCGATCAAACAATGTAATGTGCCCAAAAATGGTACCAATAATAGCGTCACCTTGTCCCACAAGAAACGAGATCTCACATGGCTCTGTCGGTCTAAATATGAAAAAATTATGGCTCTCAAAATATGGTGATGCAAAAACTATTGTTTGCAATAAAAACCATCTTTTAGGCCTGTTTCACACGTCAGTGTCTCCGGTACGTGTAGTGACAGTTTTCTCATGTACCAGAGACACTGACACATGTAGACCTATTCAAATGAATGGGTCTATGCAGATGTCAGCGTGTTTTGACGGACCGTGTGTCCGTGTGCAAAACATGCAGACATGTCCGTTTTTACCCGGACACATGGCCCGCCAAATGCCCTGCACAAGTGCACACGGAGAACAGTGTAAACTGTCCTCCGCGCGCACGGATAGCTGCGAGGAAAGCAGCTCTACTGTAAGCCGCTGTTCGCCTGCGTGTGGTGCTGAACCTGACTTTCATCCATTGTCCCCTGCTGTGCTGGCAGCAACGCGATCAGGGGACAATGAATGAAAGAAAAAACGACTTGGGGTCCCCCCTATATTTTACAACCAACCCGACAAAACTCACAGGTGCGCCACAGATGAGATAATTCTGGAGCTTTGCCCGTTTCTTCCCACTTGCCCTGTAGCGTTGGCAAGTGGGGTAATGAGGGGTTATGTCACCTTCCTATTGTAAGGGGACATTAAGCCTGCTTAGTAATAGAGAGGTGTCAATAAGACACCTATCCATTACTAATCCTAGAGTAGTTAAAGGGTTAATCAAACACACCACACAGTTAGAAAAAAAGTCTTTTAATGAAATAAGACTTTTTCCATCTTTATTACTCTGCCATTCCAAGTGAAGCCCTAGATCTCCTGGAAAAAATGTCAAAAAAATAAACCAACAATATACCATACCTGTCCGGCGTACAGTCAGTCTCACGCAGTAATCTATATCTAAGGGAATTTACAGTTTACAACCGGGAGCGCTGCTAATGCGACTGCTCCCGGCTGTAAACTACTGGTGAATGAATGAAATACTGGGAGCGGAGCTTTGGTGAATAGTGGTGACTTCACCGCTAGTCACCGCTAGTCATCACACATCTAGATAAGTTCCTTTGGGGGGCTATTTCCAAAATGGGGTCACTTGTGGGGGTTTCCACTGTTTAGGCATATCAGGGGCTCTCCAAACGCAGCATGGCGTCTGATCTCAATTCCAGCCAATTTTGCATTGAAAAGTCAAATGGCGCTCCTTCCCTTCCGAGCTCTGCCATGCGCCCAAACAGTAGTTTACCTGCATACATTGGGTATCAGCGTACTCAGAACAAATTGTACAACAACTTTTGGGGTCCAATTTCTCCTGTTACCCTTGGTAAAATAAAAAAATATTGGTCTGAATTACATTTTTTGTGAAAAAAGTTAAATGTTCATTTTTTTTAAACATTCCAAAAATTCCTGTGAAGCACCTGAAGGGTTAATAATCATTTTGAATTTGGTTTTGAGCACCTTGAGGGGTGTAGTTTTTAGAATGGTGTCACACTTGGGTATTTTCTGTCTTATAGACCCCTCAAAGTGACTTCAAATGTGAGATGGCCCCTAAAAAAAAATGTCATAAAAATGAGAAATCGCTGTTTAAATTTTAACTCATAAGTTCCCAACAAAAAAAATGTGGTTCCAAAATTGTACCGATGTAAAGTAGACATGTGGGAAATGGTACTTATAAAGTATTTTGTGTGACATTTCTGTGATTCAAGGACATGAAAATTCAAATTTGGAAAACTGCAAAATTTTCAAAATTTTCGCCAAATTTCCGTTTTTTTTCACAAATAACCGCAAGTCATATCAAAGAAATTTTAACACTAACATGACGTACAATATGTCACGAAAAAACACCATGGAAGCGTTCCAGAGTTATTACCTCATAAAGGGACAGTGGTCAGAATTTAAGAATTGAAAATTGGCTTGGTCATTAACATGCAAACCACCCTCGGGGTAAAGGGGTTAAAATAATTTTTTCAAGCTGGTGTTATAAAGTATTTTAATTTACTGAGATAATGACTTTTGGGTTTTCATTGACTGTAAGCCACAATCATCAACATTAACAGAAATAAACACTTGAAATAGATCACTCTGTGTGTAATTCTGTGTGTAATGACTCTGTAATATATGAGTTTCACTTTTTTTTATTGAAGAACTGAAATAAATTAACTTTTTGATGATTTTCTAATTCTGTGCGGCATCTGTATATATGCAAGATCTGCACACTTTTGTATCTTTAGCACAGAAACAAATAGTTGTACTGCCACCTAGTGGTGCATACCAATCAGTACAAATTGCTGTTACATAGGAAAAATTCCCCTTTACATATTTGAGTTCCTAAGAAGCCACGTATATGTTAGTAGTGAGAAGTAACAGACATTTCCAAAAATATTTAGTAATTTACCACAATGTACGAGGTAAAGTGCATCAAAAAGAAAAAAAGCTTTCTTTTTACTTACGTAAAGTGCACGGTGTAGATATAAAAGCTTTTATAGTAAAAGCGCTTTTTATTATATGTAGTTGTTTTACCCCATGAACTGTGCGGCTTCTGCATATAACGCAGCAAGCATATAGTTACTGGGCATAATAATTACCACTGTGCAGTGCTGGTTGGCACGTTGCGCGTCTGCTTCTTCAGAAGGGGTATTTAGTGACCCTTCTTAAAGGGAACCTGTCACCCCGTTTTTTGAGATTGAGCTATAAATACTGTTAAATAGGGCCTGCGCTGTGTGTTCCTATAGTGTATGTAGTGTACCCCGATTCCCCACCTATGCTGAGAAATAACTTACCAAAGTCGCCGTTTTCGCCTGTCAATCAGGCTGGTCAGGTCGGGAGGGCGTGGTGACATCGCTGGTTCTTCCTCAGCTTTACATTGGTGGCGTAGTGGTGAACAAGCAGCGCGCGATCTGCGCTGTCATCCCTTTCGTCGGTGGGGGCGGCCATCTTCCTGGGGCCGCGCGTGCGCAGATCGAGTGCTCTGCTGCACGGGGCTTCAGGAAAATGGCCGCGGGATGCCGCGCGTGCGCATTAGAGATCGCGGCGGCCATTTTCCCAAAGCCGAGTTTGCATCTCGGCTTTGGGAAAATGGCCGCCGCGATCTCTAATGCGCACGCGCGGCATCCCGCGGCCATTTTCCTGAAGCCCCGTGCAGCAGAGCACTCGATCTGCGCACGCGCGGCCCCAGGAAGATGGCCGCCCCCACCAACGAAAGGGATGACAGCGCAGATCGCGCGCTGCTTGTTCACCACTACGCCACCAACGTAAAGCTGAGGAAGAACCAGCGATGTCACCACGCCCTCCCGACCTGACCAGCCTGATTGACAGGCGAAAACGGCGACTTTGGTAAGTTATTTCTCAGCATAGGTGGGGAATCGGGGTACACTACATACACTATAGGAACACACAGCGCAGGCCCTATTTAACAGTATTTATAGCTCAATCTCAAAAAACGGGGTGACAGGTTCCCTTTAAATAATGCCCTAATTACCTCAGGTGATATGCACATACATGACTGTGCCATCATAGAGACGAGGGTCTAAAGCAGCGCACTATTGACAGACGCTTCCTGTGGCTCATTGCTGCCATCTCCCCTGATGAACCCCATTTTGGACTGGCAATATAGGGGGGAAACGAGTCTGATGGGGCACCTGTCCTTTTGAGATAAGTGTATCTTTTTATGTGAGTGATTAATACTTGATGTTTCTCTGTTGCATTTAAAAACAAACAAACAAAAAAAACGTTTTCTCACCTAACTGAGAGATATGTCTAGATAATTAGATAATAACCAAATTTCTTGTGATTTAGGGATGAGAATCTGGTCACTCCCTCTCGCTATCACACTGAGAGATGAGTATGAATGGACAGAAAACTATATATGAGCGCTATTATTGCTTGGATACAAAGGCTTATGAAAGATATAAGTGTATGATCGGTATCACAGCTATGTAATATCTAGCCTTATCTTCTGCACGCCTCTGCTTTGTATAGGCACCAAAGACCAGATCAAATTGTTTGCACTAAAAGCACTTTAATTGGTGTTCGGTGGTGGCTTTTGTCAGAGAGTCCTGGTCAGGACCAGAGAGAGTCATTCGACGTGGAGGGGGGGCGCCAATTCGCTACCCAGGGTGCCAATCTCCACTGTTAGATTGTGAATTATAGATTCCTTCCTATCTTCCCTAGACTCTTCCGGTATCTTGAGTTACCTGTTGGATATACCTATCATATAATTCTCTATTTTGATTGATGAATTATATGGACTTTCTCTATAAGACTCGGTACCAACTCCTTTTTAGTATTGGGGTTACTGACTTTTACAAATATTGATTAAAAGGTGTCTTTTAAAGGGTTTTTTGTTATTTATTCGGTTTTAAAAAAATTCTAAGACCCTACTCTATTTTCTTTGGCTTGGTTAGACGAGGGTCTCTAACCTCCCCCTAGGTGTCTGACGTCATGCACCATAAACCACGGCTCCACGCATCAGAGCAATGCGCATATGTTGTTATAGTGACAGATGTGAGGCTCAGCCATGAATGGAAGCGCACTTTTGGTACACCCTGGTGGTCGGTCTCCATCTTCATATACTTAAAGAGATGTTAAATATCATTAATCAGGGTTGGACTGGCCTGGTGGGGAACCGGGGAAATCCCCGGTGGGCCCTTGCAATGGACAAGGGAGATGGCGGTGGGAAGGAGAGAAAAAAAAAAGTCTGAGGTTTTTAGGGGCACGGGCCTTTTGAAAGCACAGGCACAGTCTGTCCAGGGGCGCGCGCAAGCAGCGTTCATTACCTGAACTGCCACAGCACACATCCCGATCAACACTGACTAGTGTGCACCTGTCATCCCCAGTGTATGATGTCAGTGTCATACGCCGCATGAGACGGGCGCACACAAGTCAGCCGTCGGCCTCTGCTAGGTCGGCGGCCATCTTAATACAAGTGCGCCGGACCTGCAGAGGAAGAGGATGTTGTCAGGCGCTGGGAGTGCAGGCAGGTGTTGTGAATTCTGTGGCAGAGCTCCCTCCTGTGGTCACAAGTGGTACTTCGGCTGATTCTCTCTGTGAGCTTCCGTTGGTGGAGGAAAGTGGTACTGCGGCTTCTGAGTTTCCTTCCTCAGGTGATGTGGTGAAGTCGTTAGGTGCTGCTCTATTTAACTCCACCTAGTGCTTTGATCCTGGCCTCCAGTCAATGTTCTAGTATTGGACCTGTTTCCTCCTGGATCGTTCCTGTGGCCTGCTGCTCTGCATAGCTAAGTTCTGCTTTGCTATTTTGTTTGCTGTTTTTTCTGTCCAGCTTGTATATTTGTTTTTTCCTGCTTGCTGGTAGCTCTGGGACGCAGAGGGTGTACATCCGTGCCGTTAGTTCGGTACGGAGGGTCTTTTTGCCCCCTTTGCGTGGTTTTTGTAGGGTTTTGTGTTGACCGCAAAGTTACCTTTCCTATCCTCGCTCTGTTCAGAAAGTCGGGCCTCACTTTGCTAAATCTATTTCATCTCTACGTTTGTCTTTTCATCTTAACTCACAGTCATTATATGTGGGGGCTGCCTTTTCCTTTGGGGTATTTCTCTGAGGCAAGGTAGGCTTATTTTCTATCTTCAAGCTAGCTAGTTTCTCAGGCTGTGCCGAGTTGCATAGGGAGCGTTAGGCGCAATCCACGGCTGCCTCTAGTGTGGTTGGAGAGGATTAGGGATTGCGGTCAGCAGAGTTCCCACGTCTCAGAGCTCGTTCTATGTTTTTGGGTTATTGTCAGGTCACTGTATGTGCTCTGACCTCTATGTCCATTGTGGTACTGAATTACCTTAGCATAACAGTACTGGAGGACCAAAGTACTAATGATTCTCAATAGAGGGAAAAAAGAAGTTCTGAGACCATTTTTTTTTCTCTGCACTGTGTTTTGCCTTTTTTTCCCCCTAGACATTTGGGTGGTTCAGGACACAGGTGTAGCGATGGACATTAAAGGTCTGTCTTCATGTGTGGATCAGCTCACGGCAAGAGTACAAAATATTCAAGACTTTGTGGTTCAGAATTCTATGTTAGAACCGAGAATTCCTATTCCTGATTTGTTTTTTGGAGATAGAACTAAATTTCTGAGTTTCAAAAATAATTGTAAACTATTTCTGGCTTTGAAACCTCGCTCCTCTGGTGACCAGGTTCAACAAGTTAGGATCATTATTTCTTTTTTACGTGGCGACCCTCAGGACTGGGCATTTTCTCTTGCGTCAGGAGATCCTGCATTAAGTAATATCGATGCGTTTTTCCTGGCGCTCGGATTGCTGTACGATGAACCTAATTCAGTGGATCAGGCAGAGAAAAATTTGCTGGCTCTGTGTCAGGGTCAGGATGAGATAGAGGTATATTGTCAAAAATTTAGAAAGTGGTCCGTACTCACTCAATGGAATGAAGGTGCGCTCGCAGCTATTTTCAGAAAAGGTCTCTCTGAAGCCCTTAAGGATGTCATGGTGGGATTTCCTATGCCTGCTGGTCTGAATGAGTCTATGTCTTTGGCCATTCAGATCGGTCGACGCTAGCGTGAGCGTAAATCTGTGCACCATTTGGTGGTATTACCTGAGCTTAAACCTGAGCCTATGCAGTGTGATAGGACTTTGACCAGAGTTGAACGGCAAGAACACAGACGTCTGAATGGGCTGTGTTTCTACTATTCTGACTATTTCGTCATCCACCCCTTCTGAGGTTCCAGAGTTCTTGTCTGATTACCGGGATGTATTTGATGAGCCCAAGTCCGATACCCTACCTCCGCATAGGGATTGTGATTGTGCTATCGATTTGATTCCTGGTAGTAAATTCCCAAAAGGTCGACTGTTTAATTTATTTGTGCCTGAGCACGCCGCTATGTGGAGTTATGTGAAGGAGTCCTTGGAGTAGGGGCATATTCGCCCGTCATCGTCGCCATTAGGAGCAGGGTTCTTTTTTGTAGCCAAGAAGGATGGTTCACTGAGACCTTGTATAGATTACCGCCTTCTAAATAAGATCACGGTTAAATTTCAGTACCCCTTGCCGTTGTTATCTGATTTGTTTGCTCGGATTAAGGGGGCTAGTTGGTTCACCAAGATAGATCTTCGTGGTGCGTATAATCTTGTGCGTATTAAGCGAGGCGATGAATGGAAAACTGCATTTAATACGCCCGAGGGCCATTTTGAGTATCTAGTAATGCCATTCGGACTTGCCAATGCTCCATCAGTGTTTCAGTCCTTTATGCATGACATCTTCCGAGAGTACCTGGATAAATTCCTGATTGTGTACTTGGATGACATTTTGATCTTCTCGGATGATTGGGAGTCTCATGTGAAGCAGGTCAGAACGGTGTTTCAGGTCCTGCGTGCTAATTCTTTGTTTGTGAAGGGATCAAAGTGTCTCTTTGGTGTTCAGAAGGTTTCATTTTTGGGGTTCATCTTTTCCCCTTCTACTATCGAGATGGATCCTGTTAAGGTCCAAGCCATCCATGATTGGACTCAGCCGACATCTCTGAAAAGTCTGCAAAAGTTCCTGGGCTTTGCTAATTTTCATCGTTGCTTCATCTGCAATTTTTCTAGTATTGCTAAACCATTGACCGATTTGACCAAGAAGGGTGCTGATGTGGTCAATTGGTCTTCTGCTGCTGTGGAAGCTTTTCAAGAGTTGAAGCGTCGTTTTTCTTCTGCCCCTGTGTTGTGTCAACCAGATGTTTCGCTTCCGTTCCAGGTCGAGGTTGATGCTTCTGAGATTGGAGCAGGGGCTGTTTTGTCGCAGAGAAGTTCTGATTGCTCGGTGATGAAAACATGCGCCTTCTTTTCCAGGAAGTTTTCGCCTGCTGAGCGAAATTATGATGTGGGCAATCGAGAGTTGCTGGCCATGAAGTGGGCATTCGAGGAGTGGCGTCATTGGCTTGAAGGAGCTAAGCATCGCGTGGTGGTCTTGACTGATCATAAGAACTTGACTTATCTTGAGTCTGCCAAGCGGTTGAATCCTAGACAGGCTCGTTGGTCGCTGTTTTTTGCCCGTTTTGACTTTGTGATTTCGTACCTTCCGGGCTCTAAAAATGTGAAGGCGGATGCTCTGTCTAGGAGTTTTGTGCCCGACTCTCCGGGTTTATCTGAGCCGGCGGGTATCCTCAAAGAGGGAGTAATTGTGTCTGCCATCTCCCCTGATTTGCGGCGGGTGCTGCAAAAATTTCAGGCTAATAAACCTGATCGTTGCCCAGCGGAGAAACTGTTTGTCCCTGATAGGTGGACGAATAAAGTTATCTCTGAGGTTCATTGTTCGGTGTTGGCTGGTCATCCTGGAATCTTTGGTACCAGAGAGTTAGTGGCTAGATCCTTTTGGTGGCCATCTCTGTCGCAGGATGTGCGTACTTTTGTGCAGTCCTGTGGGATTTGTGCTCGGGCTAAGCCCTGCTGTTCTCGTGCCAGTGGGTTGCTTTTGCCCTTGCCGGTCCCGAAGAGGCCTTGGACACATATCTCTATGGATTTTATTTCAGATCTTCCCGTCTCTCAAAAGATGTCAGTCATTTGGGTGGTCTGTGATCGCTTCTCTAAGATGGTCCATTTGGTACCCTTGTCTAAATTACCTTCCTCCTCTGATTTGGTGCCATTGTTCTTCCAGCATGTGGTTCGTTTACATGGCATTCCAGAGAATATCGTTTCTGACAGAGGTTCCCAGTTTGTTTCGAGGTTTTGGCGAGCCTTTTGTGGTAGGATGGGCCAGACCGAACGAACCAATCAGACCTTGGAAACATATCTGAGATGCTTTGTTTCTGCTGATCAGGATGACTGGGTGTCCTTTTTGCCTTTGGCTGAGTTCGCCCTTAATAATCGGGCCAGCTCGGCTACCTTGGTTTCATCGTTTTTCTGCAACTCTGGGTTCCATCCTCGTTTCTCTTCAGGGCAGGTTGAGTCTTCGGACTGTCCTGGTGTGGATACTGTGGTGGACAGGTTGCAGCAGATTTGGACTCATGTAGTGGACAATTTGACCTTGTCCCAGGAGAAGGCTCAACGTTTCGCTAATCGCAGACGCTGTGTGGGTCCCCGACTTCGTGTTGGGGATTTGGTTTGGTTATCTTCTCGTCATATTCCTATGAAGGTTTCCTCTCCTAAGTTTAAACCTCGTTTCATTGGTCCGTATAGGATTTCTGAGGTTCTTAATCCTGTGTCTTTTCGTCTGACCCTTCCAGATTCTTTTTCCATACATAACGTATTCCATAGGTCATTGTTGCGGAGATACGTGGCACCTGTGGTTCCATCTGTTGATCCTCCTGCCCCGGTTTTGGTGGAGGGGGAATTGGAGTATATTGTGGAGAAGATTTTGGACTCTCGTGTTTCAAGACGGAAACTCCAGTATTTGGTTAAGTGGAAGGGTTATGCTCAGGAAGATAATTCCTGGGTCTTTGCCTCTGATGTCCATGCTCCCGATCTTGTTCGTGCCTTTCATATGGCTCATCCTGGTCGTCCTGGGGGCTCTGGTGAGGGTTCGGTGACCCCTCCTCAAGGGGGGGGTACTGTTGTGAATTCTGTGGCAGAGCTCCCTCCTGTGATTACAAGTGGTACTTCGGCTGATTCTCTCTGTGAGCTTCCGTTGGTGGAGGAAAGTGGTACTGCGGCTTCTGAGTTTCCTTCCTCAGGTGATGTGGTGAAGTCGTTAGGTGCTGCTCTATTTAACTCCACCTAGTGCTTTGATCCTGGCCTCCAGTCAATGTTCTAGTATTGGACCTGTTTCCTCCTGGATCGTTCCTGTGGCCTGCTGCTCTGCATAGCTAAGTTCTGCTTTGCTATTTTGTTTGCTGTTTTTTCTGTCCAGCTTGTATATTTGTTTTTTCCTGCTTGCTGGTAGCTCTGGGACGCAGAGAATGTACCTCCGTGCCGTTAGTTCGGTACGGAGGGTCTTTTTGCCCCCTTTGCGTGGTTTTTGTAGGGTTTTGTGTTGACCGCAAAGTTACCTTTCCTATCCTCGCTCTGTTCAGAAAGTCGGGCCTCACTTTGCTAAATCTATTTCATCTCTATGTTTGTCTTTTCATCTTAACTCACAGTCATTTTATGTGGGGGCTGCCTTTTCCTTTGGGGTATTTCTCTGAGGCAAGGTAGGCTTATTTTCTATCTTCAGGCTAGCTAGTTTCTCAGGCTGTGCCGAGTTGCATAGGGAGCGTTAGGCGCAATCCACGGCTGCCTCTAGTGTGGTTGGAGAGGATTAGGGATTGCGGTCAGCAGAGTTCCCACGTCTCAGAGCTCGTTCTATGTTTTTGGGTTATTGTCAGGTCACTGTATGTGCTCTGACCTCTATGTCCATTGTGGTACTGAATTACCTTAGCATAACAGGCAGGTAAGAGGAATCTTTTTTTTTTGATTCTGTCCATGCGGCCAGGACAAGGGACCAGAATGGATATAGGGAGAGCAGCACAAAAGGATGGCCAGGATGGATATATGGGAGTGGCAGCACAAGGGACCAGGATGGATATATGAAGTGGAGCAGCACAAGGGACCAGATTGGATATATGGGGGGAGCAGTACAAGGGGCCAGGATGAATATACGAGGGAGCAGCACAAGGGGCCAGGAAGGATATATGGGGGAGCAGCACACCGGGCCAGGATAGATATATGAAGGGGTGGGGGTGGCACCACAAAGGACCAGGATGGATATATGGGGGAGCAGCACATGGACCCATGATCGATATATGTTTGGAGGGAGCAGCACAAGGGACCAGGATGGATATATGGGGGAGAGCAGCACAAGGGACCAAGATGGATATATGGGGGGGAAGCAGCACAAAGTACCAAAATGGATATATGGGGGTGGGGGCAGCACATGGGTCCATGATTGATATTTGGGGGGGAGCAGCCCTAGGGACTAGGATGGATATATGGGGGGAGGAGCACATGGGGCCATGATTCATATACGGGGGGAGCAGCACAAGGGACCAGGATGGATATATGGGGGGAGCAGCACAAGGGACCAGAATGGATATATGAGGGGGGAAAGCAGCACAAGGGACCAGGATGGATATATGGGGGGAGCATCGCATGGGGCCATGATTGATGTATGTAAGTCAGGAAAAGGGACCGTGTTGAATATATGGGGGGCCAGGATAGATATATGGGGGAGGAGGACAAGGGACATATGGGGGCTTGTATGAATAGTTGGGGGCAAGATGAATATCTGGGGCCCAGTGTTGTGAATTCAGCTTTTGGGCTCCCTCCGGTGGTTGTAGAGGATAATGCAGTTGGGCCTGGATTGCAGGAGTGGACATGTGTATCTACTAATTGCAGGACTGACTGGGGTATACTGTATAGCTTTGCAGGATCCTTTAGTCAGTGCCAGTTGTCCATTGTTCTTGAAGGATTCACTTCCCTGCTGGTCTCTCCAGTTTGCTGTGTTTTTCTTCAAAGATAAGTCCTGGCTTTGTTTTTGCTGTCCACCTGCAGTGGACCTTATAGTTCTGTGCATTTTCCTGTTTTTGTCCTGTCCAGCTTGGTCTGTGAAGGATTTTTTGCAGTCTAGCTATTTCTCTGGAGATGCAGATATACCCCCCATGTCTTTAGTCAGATGTGGTGATCCGTATTTTCTGCGGTGGATATTTTTCTAGTGTTTTTATACTGACCGCATAGTACTCTGTTCTATTCTTTCTTTTTAGCTAGTATGGCATCCTATGCTAAAATCTGATTTCATATCTGCGTATGTTTTTTCCTCTCCTCTCACAGTCAATATTTGTGGGGGGCTATCTATCCTTTGGGGATTTTCTCTGAGGCAAGATAGGTTTCCTGTTTCTGTCTTTAGGGGTAGTTAGATCTTTGGCTGTGTCGAGGGGTCTAGGGAGTGTTAAGTACCCCCCACGGCTGCTTTTAGTTGTGCTGCTAGGTTCAGGGTGTGCGG